>NC_081375.1:9509677-10905463 GCF_030684315.1 Stegostoma tigrinum
TGCTTGTGTGTGTGTGTGTGTGTGTGTCTGTGCTTGTGAGTGTGTGTGTGTGTGTGAAAGAGGGTGTGTGCTTGTGAGTGTGTGTGTGTGAAAGAGGGTGTGTGCTTGTGAGTGAGTGTGTGTGTGTGTGTGTGTGTGTGTGTGTGAAAGAGGATGTGTGCTTGTGAGGGTGTGTGCATGTGAATGTGTGTGCTTGTGAGTGTGTGTGTGAAAGAGGGTGTGTGCTTTTGAGAGTGTGTGTGAGTGTGAAAGGTTGTGTGCGTGTGAGTGTGTGTGTGCGTGTGCTTATGAGTGTGTGTGTGTCTGTGCTTGAGTGTGTGTCTGTGCTTGTGAGAGTGTGTGTGTGTGTGTGTGTGCGTGAGTGTGTGTGTGCTTGTGAGTGTGTGTGTGTCTGTGCTTGTGAGTGTGTGTGTCTGTGCTTGTGAGTGTGTGTGTGTGTGTGTGCGTGTGCGTGAGTGTGTGTGTGTCTGTCTGTGTGTGTGTGCGTGAGTGTGTGTGTGTGTCTGTGCTTGTGTGTGTGTGTGTCTGTGCTTGTGAGTGTGTGTGTGTGTGAAAGAGGGTGTGTGCTTGTGAGTGTGTGTGTGTGAAAGAGGGTGTGTGCTTGTGAGTGTGTGTGTGTGTGTGTGTGTGAAAGAGGATGTGTGCTTGTGAGGGTGTGTGCATGTGAATGTGTGTGCTTGTGAGTGTGTGTGTGAAAGAGGGTGTGTGCTTTTGAGTGTGTGTGTGAGTGTGAAAGGTTGTGTGCGTGTGAGTGTGTGTGTGAAAGAGGGTGTGTGCTTGTGAGTGTGTGTGTGAGTGTGAAAGAGGGTGTGTGCTTGTGAGTGTGTGTGTGAAAGAGGGTGTGTGCGTGTGAGTGTTGAAAGATGGTTTGTGCATGTGAGTGTGTGTGTGTGCGTCCGTGCTTGTGAGTGTGTGTGTGTGTCTGTGCTTGTGAGTGTGTGTGCTTGTGAGTGTGTGTGTGTGTGTGTGTGAAAGAGGGTGTGTGCTTGTGAGTGTGTGTGTGTATGTCTGTGTTCGTGAGTGTGTGTGTCCGTGCTTGTGAGTGTGTGTGTGTTGTGTCTGTGGATGTGTGTGTGTGTCTGTGCTTGTGAGTGTGTGTATCTGTGCTTGTGTGTGTGTGTGTGTTGTGTCTGTGGATGTGTGTGTGTGTCTGTGGATGTGTGTGTGTGTCTGTGCTTGTGAGTGTGTGTATCTGTGCTTGTGTGTGTGTCTGTGCTTGTGCCTGTGTGTGTGTGTCTGTGCTTGTGAGTGTGTGTCTGTGCTTGTGTGCGTGTGTGTGTGTCTGTCTGTCTGTGTGTGTCTGTGTGTGTGTGTGTGTGTGTGTGTCTGTGCATGTGTGTGTGTCTGTGCTTGTGAGTGCTTGTGAGTGTGTGTATCTGTGCTTGTGTGTGAGTGTGTGTGTCTGTGCTTGTGAGTGTGTGTGTGTGCTTGTGGGTGTGTGTTTGTGTCTGTGCTTGTGAGTGTGTCTGTGCTTGTGAGTGTGTGTATCTGTGCTTGTGTGTGTGTGTGTGTGTTTGTGCTTGTGCCTGTGTGTGTGTGTCTGTGCTTGTGAGTGTGTGCCTGCGCTTGTGTGTGTGTGTGTGTCTGTCTGTCTGTGTGTGTGTCTGTCTGTGTGTGTGTGTGTCTGTGTGTGTGTGTGTGTGTGTGTGTGTTGTGTGTGTGTGTGTCTGTGCTTGTGTGTGTGTCTGTGCTTGTGAGTGCTTGTGAGTGTGTGTATCTGTGCTTGTGTGTGTGTGTGTGAGTGTATGTGTCTGTGCTTGTGAGTGTGTGTGTGTGTGTGTGTGCGTGTGCGTGAGTGTGTGTGTGTCTGTCTGTGTGTGTGTGCGTGAGTGTGTGTGTGTGTCTGTGCTTGTGTGTGTGTGTGTGTGTGTGTCTGTGCTTGTGAGTGTGTGTGTGTGTGAAAGAGGGTGTGTGCTTGTGAGTGTGTGTGTGTGAAAGAGGGTGTGTGCTTGTGAGTGTGTGTGTGTGTGTGTGTGTGAAAGAGGATGTGTGCTTGTGAGGGTGTGTGCATGTGAATGTGTGTGCTTGTGAGTGTGTGTGTGAAAGAGGGTGTGTGCTTTTGAGTGTGTGTGTGAGTGTGAAAGGTTGTGTGCGTGTGAGTGTGTGTGTGAAAGAGGGTGTGTGCTTGTGAGTGTGTGTGTGAGTGTGAAAGAGGGTGTGTGCTTGTGAGTGTGTGTGTGAAAGAGGGTGTGTGCGTGTGAGTGTTGAAAGATGGTTTGTGCATGTGAGTGTGTGTGTGTGCGTCCGTGCTTGTGAGTGTGTGTGTGTGTCTGTGCTTGTGAGTGTGTGTGCTTGTGAGTGTGTGTGTGTGTGTGTGAAAGAGGGTGTGTGCTTGTGAGTGTGTGTGTGTATGTCTGTGTTCGTGAGTGTGTGTGTCCGTGCTTGTGAGTGTGTGTGTGTTGTGTCTGTGGATGTGTGTGTGTGTCTGTGGATGTGTGTGTGTGTCTGTGCTTGTGAGTGTGTGTATCTGTGCTTGTGTGTGTGCCTGTGCTTGTGCCTGTGTGTGTGTGTCTGTGCTTGTGAGTGTGTGTCTGTGCTTGTGTGCGTGTGTGTGTGTCTGTCTGTCTGTGTGTGTCTGTGTGTGTGTGTGTGTGTGTGTCTGTGCATGTGTGTGTGTCTGTGCTTGTGAGTGCTTGTGAGTGTGTGTATCTGTGCTTGTGTGTGAGTGTGTGTGTCTGTGCTTGTGAGTGTGTGTGTGTGCTTGTGGGTGTGTGTTTGTGTCTGTGCTTGTGAGTGTGTCTGTGCTTGTGAGTGTGTGTATCTGTGCTTGTGTGTGTGTGTGTGTGTGTTTGTGCTTGTGCCTGTGTGTGTGTGTCTGTGCTTGTGAGTGTGTGCCTGTGCTTGTGTGTGTGTGTGTCTGTCTGTCTGTGTGTGTGTCTGTCTGTGTGTGTGTGTGTCTGTGTGTGTGTGTCTGTGCTTGTGTGTGTGTCTGTGCTTGTGAGTGCTTGTGAGTGTGTGTATCTGTGCTTGTGTGTGTGTGTGTGAGTGTATGTGTCTGTGCTTGTGAGTGTGTGTGTGTGCTTGTGAGTGTGTGTCTGTTCTTGTGAGTGTGTGTGTGTGCGCGTGAGTGTGTGTGTGTCTGTGCGTGTGTGTGTGTGTCTGTGCTTGTAAGTGTGTGCGTGTGTGTGCTTATGAGTGTGTGTGTCTGTGCTTGAGTGTGTGTCTGTGCTTGTGAGTGTGTGTGTGTGTGTGTGTGTGTGTGTGTGTGTGTGTGTGTGTGTGTGTGTGTGTGAGTGTGTGTGTGTGTGTGTCTGTGCGTGAGTGTGTGTCTGTCTGTGTCTGTGCGTGAGTGTGTGTCTGTCTGTGTGTGTGTGTGTGTCTGTGTGTGTGTGTGTGTGTGTGTGTGTGTCTGTGTGTGTCTGTGCTTGTGTGTGTGTCTGTGCTTGTAAGTGCTTGTGAGTGTGTGTATCTGTGCTTGTGTGTGTGTGTGTGTGTGTGCTTGTGAGTGTGCTTGTGAGTGTGTGTCTGTGCTTGTGAGTGTGTGTGTGTGTGTGTGTGTGAGTGTGTGTGTGTGTCTGGGCGTGAGTGTGTGTCTGTCTGTGTGTGTATCTGTGCGTGAGTGTGTGTCTGTGTGTGTGTGTGTGTCTGTGTGTGTGTGTGTGTGTGTGTGTGTGTGTCTGTGCTTGTGTGTGTGTCTGTGCTTGTAAGTGCTTGTGAGTGTGTGTATCTGTGCTTGTGTGTGTGTGTGTGTGCTTGTGAGTGTGCTTGTGAGTGTGTGTCTGTTCTTGCGAGTGTGTGTGTGTGTGTGTGTGTGCGCGTGAGTGTGTGTGTGTGTCTGTGCGTGTGTGTGTGTCTGTGCTTGTGAGTGTGTGTGTGTGTGTGTGTGCGTGAGTGTGTGTGTGTGTCTGTGCGTGAGTGTGTGTCTGTCTGTGTGTGTGTGTCTGTGCGTGAGTGTGTGTCTGTCTGTGTGTGTATGTGTCTGTGTGTGTGTGTGTGTGTGTGTCTGTGCTTGTGTGTGTGTCTGTGCTTGTGAGTGTGTGTGAGTGTGTGTGTGTGTCTGTCCGTGTGTGTGTGAGAGTGTGTGTCTGTGCTTGTGTTTGTGTGTGTGAGTGTGTGTGTGTGTGTCTGTGCTTGTGAGTGTGTGTGTGTGAAAGTGGGTGTGTGCTTGTGAGTGTGTGCGTGAAAGAAGGTATGTGTTTGTCTGTGCTTCTGTATGTGAGTGTGCTTGTAAGTGTGTGTTTGTGTCTGTGCTTGTGAGTGTGTCTGTGCTTGTGAGTGTGTGTGCGTGCGCGTGTGTGTGTGTGTCTGTGCTTGTAAGTGTGTGTGCGCGTGTGCTTATGAGTGTGTGTGTCTGTGCTTGAGTGTGTGTCTGTGCTTGTGAGTGTGTGTGTGTGTGCGCGTGTGTGTGTGTGTGTGTGTGCGTGAGTGTGTGTGTGTGTCTGTGCGTGAGTGTGTGTCTGTCTGTGTGTGTGTGTCTGTGCTTGTGTGTCTGTGTGTGTGTGTGTGTGTGTGTGTGTGTGCTTGTGAGTGTGTGTGTGTCTGTGCATGTGTCTGTGGGTGTGTGTGTGTCTGTGTTTGTGTGTGTGTGTGTCTGTGCATGTGTATGTGTTGCGTGTGTGTGTGTGTGTGTGTGTGTGTGTGTGTGTGTCTGTGCTTGTGTGTGTGTGTGTGTGTGAAAGAGGGTGTGTGCTTGTGAGTGTGTGTATGTGTGTGAGTGTGAAAGAGGGTGTGTGCTTGTGAGTGTGTGTGTGAAACAGGGTGTGTGTGTGAAAGAGGGTGTGTGCGTGTGAGTGTGTGTGTGAAAGAGGGTGTATGTGTGTGTGTGGGTGTGTGAAAGAGGGTGTGTGCGTGTGAAAGAGGGTGTGTGCTAGTGAGTATGTGTGTGTGAGTGTGAAAGAGGGTGTGTGCGTGTGTGTGTATGCATGTGAAAGAGGGTGTGTGAGAGTGAAAGAGGGTGTTTGCGTGTGTGTGTGTGTGCTCGTGAGTGTGTGTGTGAAAGACGGTGTGTGCTTGTGTGTGTGTGTGTGCTTGTGAGTGTGTCTGTGTGAAAGAGGGTGTGTGCTTGTGAGTGTGTGTGTGTGAAAGAGTGTGTGTGCTTGTGAGTGTGTGTGCTTGTGAGTGTGTGTGTGTTTGAGTGTGAAAGAGGGTGTGTGTATGTGAGTGTGTGTGCTTGTCAGTGTGTGTGTGCGTGTGTCTGTGCTTGTGAGTGTGCGTGTGTGTGTCTGTGCTTGTGTGTGTGTGTGAGTGTCTGTGCTTGTGTGTGTGTGTGTCTGTGCTTGTGAGTGTCTGTGCTTGTCAGTGTGTGTGTGTGTCTGTGTGTGTGTGTCTGTGTGTATGCGTGTGTGTGTGTGTCTGTCTGTGCTTGTGAGTGTGTGTGTGTGTGTGTGTGTGTGTGAAAGAGGGTGTGTGCTTGTGAGTGTGTGTGTGTGAAAGAGGGTGTGTGCTTGTGAGTGAGTGTGTGTGTGTGTGTTTGAAAGAGGATGTGTGCTTGTGAGGGTGTGTGCATGTGAGTGTGTGTGCTTGTGAGTGTGTGTGTGAAAGAGGGTGTGTGCGTGTGAGTGTGTGTGTGAAAGAGGGTGTGTGTGGGTGTGTGAAAGGGTGTGTGCGTGTGAGTGTGTGTGTGAAAGAGGGTGCGTGCTTGTGAGTGTGTGTGTGAGTGTGAAAGAGGGTGTGTGCTTGTGAGTGTTGAAAGATGGTGTGTGCATGTGAGTGTGAGTGTGTGTGTGTGTGTGTGCGTCTGTGCTTGTGAGTGTGCATGTGTGTGTGAAAGAGGGTATGTGTTTGTGTGTGTGTCTGTGCTTGTGCGTGTGTGTGTGTGTCTGTGCTTGCGTGCGTCTGTGCTTGTGAGTGTGTGTGTGTGTGTGTGTGTGTGTGTGTGTGGTTGTGTGTGCGTGTGTGTGCGCGTGTGCTTGTGAGTGTGTGTGTGTGTCTGTGCTTGCGTGCGTCTGTGCTTGTGAGTGTGTGTGTGTGAAAGAGGGTGTGTTCTAGTGAGTGTGTGTGTGTGAGTGTGAAAGAGGGTGTGTGCGTGTGTGTGTGTGTGCATGTGAAAGAGGGTGTGTGTGTGTGAAAGAGGGTGTGTGCTAGTGAGTGTGTGTGTGTGAGTGTGAAAGAGGGTGTGTGCGTGTGTGTGTGTGTGCGCATGTGAAAGAGGGTGTGTGCGTGTGAAAGAGGGTGTGTGCATGTGTGTGTGTGTGCTCGTGAGTATGTGTGTGAAAGAGCGTGTGTGCTTGTGTGTGTGTGTGTGTGTCTGTGCGTGTGTGTGTGTGTGTGTGTCTGTGCTTGAGTGTGTGTGTGTGTGTGTGCGTGTGCGTGAGTGTGTGTGTGTCTGTCTGTGTGTGTGTGCGTGAGTGTGTGTGTGTGTCTGTCTGTGTGTGTGTGTCTGTGCTTGTGTGTGTGTGTGTGTGTGTGTCTGTGCTTGTGAGTGTGTGTGTGTGTGAAAGAGGGTGTGTGCTTGTGAGTGTGTGTGTGTGAAAGAGGGTGTGTGCTTGTGAGTGAGTGTGTGTGTGTGTGTGTGTGTGTGTGAAAGAGGATGTGTGCTTGTGAGGGTGTGTGCATGTGAATGTGTGTGCTTGTGAGTGTGTGTGTGAAAGAGGGTGTGTGCTTTTGAGAGTGTGTGTGAGTGTGAAAGGTTGTGTGCGTGTGAGTGTGTGTGTGCGTGTGCTTATGAGTGTGTGTGTGTCTGTGCTTGAGTGTGTGTCTGTGCTTGTGAGAGTGTGTGTGTGTGTGTGTGCGTGAGTGTGTGTGTGCTTGTGAGTGTGTGTGTGTCTGTGCTTGTGAGTGTGTGTGTCTGTGCTTGTGAGTGTGTGTGTGTGTGCGTGTGCGTGAGTGTGTGTGTGTCTGTCTGTGTGTGTGTGCGTGAGTGTGTGTGTGTGTCTGTGCTTGTGTGTGTGTGTGTCTGTGCTTGTGAGTGTGTGTGTGTGTGTGAAAGAGGGTGTGTGCTTGTGAGTGTGTGTGTGTGAAAGAGGGTGTGTGCTTGTGAGTGTGTGTGTGTGTGTGTGTGAAAGAGGATGTGTGCTTGTGAGGGTGTGTGCATGTGAATGTGTGTGCTTGTGAGTGTGTGTGTGAAAGAGGGTGTGTGCTTTTGAGTGTGTGTGTGAGTGTGAAAGGTTGTGTGCGTGTGAGTGTGTGTGTGAAAGAGGGTGTGTGCTTGTGAGTGTGTGTGTGAGTGTGAAAGAGGGTGTGTGCTTGTGAGTGTGTGTGTGAAAGAGGGTGTGTGCGTGTGAGTGTTGAAAGATGGTTTGTGCATGTGAGTGTGTGTGTGTGCGTCCGTGCTTGTGAGTGTGTGTGTGTGTCTGTGCTTGTGAGTGTGTATGCTTGTGAGTGTGTGTGTGTGTGTGTGTGAAAGAGGGTGTGTGCTTGTGAGTGTGTGTGTGTATGTCTGTGTTCGTGAGTGTGTGTGTCCGTGCTTGTGAGTGTGTGTGTGTTGTGTCTGTGGATGTGTGTGTGTGTCTGTGGATGTGTGTGTGTGTCTGTGCTTGTGAGTGTGTGTATCTGTGCTTGTGTGTGTGTCTGTGCTTGTGCCTGTGTGTGTGTGTCTGTGCTTGTGAGTGTGTGTCTGTGCTTGTGTGCGTGTGTGTGTGTCTGTCTGTCTGTGTGTGTCTGTGTGTGTGTGTGTGTGTGTGTGTGTCTGTGCATGTGTGTGTGTCTGTGCTTGTGAGTGCTTGTGAGTGTGTGTATCTGTGCTTGTGTGTGAGTGTGTGTGTCTGTGCTTGTGAGTGTGTGTGTGTGTGCTTGTGGGTGTGTGTTTGTGTCTGTGCTTGTGAGTGTGTCTGTGCTTGTGAGTGTGTGTATCTGTGCTTGTGTGTGTGTGTGTGTGTTTGTGCTTGTGCCTGTGTGTGTGTGTCTGTGCTTGTGAGTGTGTGCCTGCGCTTGTGTGTGTGTGTGTGTCTGTCTGTCTGTGTGTGTGTCTGTCTGTGTGTGTGTGTGTCTGTGTGTGTGTGTGTGTGTGTGTTGTGTGTGTGTGTGTCTGTGCTTGTGTGTGTGTCTGTGCTTGTGAGTGCTTGTGAGTGTGTGTATCTGTGCTTGTGTGTGTGTGTGTGAGTGTATGTGTCTGTGCTTGTGAGTGTGTGTGTGTGTGTGTGTGCGTGTGCGTGAGTGTGTGTGTGTCTGTCTGTGTGTGTGTGCGTGAGTGTGTGTGTGTGTCTGTGCTTGTGTGTGTGTGTGTGTGTCTGTGCTTGTGAGTTTGTGTGTGTGTGAAAGAGGGTGTGTGCTTGTGAGTGTGTGTGTGTGAAAGAGGGTGTGTGCTTGTGAGTGTGTGTGTGTGTGTGTGTGTGTGTGAAAGAGGATGTGTGCTTGTGAGGGTGTGTGCATGTGAATGTGTGTGCTTGTGAGTGTGTGTGTGAAAGAGGGTGTGTGCTTTTGAGTGTGTGTGTGAGTGTGAAAGGTTGTGTGCGTGTGAGTGTGTGTGTGAAAGAGGGTGTGTGCTTGTGAGTGTGTGTGTGAGTGTGAAAGAGGGTGTGTGCTTGTGAGTGTGTGTGTGAAAGAGGGTGTGTGCGTGTGAGTGTTGAAAGATGGTTTGTGCATGTGAGTGTGTGTGTGTGCGTCCGTGCTTGTGAGTGTGTGTGTGTGTCTGTGCTTGTGAGTGTGTATGCTTGTGAGTGTGTGTGTGTGTGTGTGTGAAAGAGGGTGTGTGCTTGTGAGTGTGTGTGTGTATGTCTGTGTTCGTGAGTGTGTGTGTCCGTGCTTGTGAGTGTGTGTGTGTTGTGTCTGTGGATGTGTGTGTGTGTCTGTGGATGTGTGTGTGTGTCTGTGCTTGTGAGTGTGTGTATCTGTGCTTGTGTGTGTGCCTGTGCTTGTGCCTGTGTGTGTGTGTCTGTGCTTGTGAGTGTGTGTCTGTGCTTGTGTGCGTGTGTGTGTGTCTGTCTGTCTGTGTGTGTCTGTGTGTGTGTGTGTGTGTGTGTGTCTGTGCATGTGTGTGTGTCTGTGCTTGTGAGTGCTTGTGAGTGTGTGTATCTGTGCTTGTGTGTGAGTGTGTGTGTCTGTGCTTGTGAGTGTGTGTGTGTGCTTGTGGGTGTGTGTTTGTGTCTGTGCTTGTGAGTGTGTCTGTGCTTGTGAGTGTGTGTATCTGTGCTTGAGTGTGTGTGTGTGTGTTTGTGCTTGTGCCTGTGTGTGTGTGTCTGTGCTTGTGAGTGTGTGCCTGCGCTTGTGTGTGTGTGTGTGTCTGTCTGTCTGTGTGTGTGTCTGTCTGTGTGTGTGTGTGTCTGTGTGTGTGTGTGTGTGTGTGTTGTGTGTGTGTGTGTGTCTGTGCTTGTGTGTGTGTCTGTGCTTGTGAGTGCTTGTGAGTGTGTGTATCTGTGCTTGTGTGTGTGTGTGTGAGTGTATGTGTCTGTGCTTGTGAGTGTGTGTGTGTGCTTGTGAGTGTGCTTGTGAGTGTGTGTCTGTTCTTGTGAGTGTGTGTGTGTGTGCGCGTGAGTGTGTGTGTGTGTCTGTGCGTGTGTGTGTGTGTCTGTGCTTGTAAGTGTGTGCGTGTGTGTGCTTATGAGTGTGTGTGTCTGTGCTTGAGTGTGTGTCTGTGCTTGTGAGTGTGTGTGAGTGTGTGTGTGTGTGTGTGTGTGTGTGTGTGTGTGAGTGTGTGTGTGTGTCTGTGCGTGAGTGTGTGTCTGTCTGTGTCTGTGCGTGAGTGTGTGTCTGTCTGTGTGTGTGTGTGTGTCTGTGTGTGTGTGTGTGTGTGTGTGTGTCTGTGTGTGTCTGTGCTTGTGTGTGTGTCTGTGCTTGTAAGTGCTTGTGAGTGTGTGTATCTGTGCTTGTGTGTGTGTGTGTGTGCTTGTGAGTGTGCTTGTGAGTGTGTGTCTGTGCTAGTGAGTGTGTGTGTGTGTGTGTGTGAGTGTGTGTGTGTGTCTGTGCGTGAGTGTGTGTCTGTCTGTGTGTGTGTATCTGTGCGTGAGTGTGTGTCTGTGTGTGTGTGTGTGTGTCTGTGTGTGTGTGTGTGTGTGTCTGTGCTTGTGTGTGAGTGTGTGTGTCTGTGCTTGTGAGTGTGTGTGTGTGCTTGTGGGTGTGTGTTTGTGTCTGTGCTTGTGAGTGTGTCTGTGCTTGTGAGTGTGTGTATCTGTGCTTGTGTGTGTGTGTGTGTGTTTGTGCTTGTGCCTGTGTGTGTGTGTCTGTGCTTGTGAGTGTGTGCCTGCGCTTGTGTGTGTGTGTGTGTCTGTCTGTCTGTGTGTGTGTCTGTCTGTGTGTGTGTGTGTCTGTGTGTGTGTGTGTGTGTGTGTTGTGTGTGTGTGTGTCTGTGCTTGTGTGTGTGTCTGTGCTTGTGAGTGCTTGTGAGTGTGTGTATCTGTGCTTGTGTGTGTGTGTGTGAGTGTATGTGTCTGTGCTTGTGAGTGTGTGTGTGTGTGTGTGCGTGTGCGTGAGTGTGTGTGTGTCTGTCTGTGTGTGTGTGCGTGAGTGTGTGTGTGTGTCTGTGCTTGTGTGTGTGTGTGTGTGTGTGTCTGTGCTTGTGAGTGTGTGTGTGTGTGAAAGAGGGTGTGTGCTTGTGAGTGTGTGTGTGTGAAAGAGGGTGTGTGCTTGTGAGTGTGTGTGTGTGTGTGTGTGTGTGTGAAAGAGGATGTGTGCTTGTGAGGGTGTGTGCATGTGAATGTGTGTGCTTGTGAGTGTGTGTGTGAAAGAGGGTGTGTGCTTTTGAGTGTGTGTGTGAGTGTGAAAGGTTGTGTGCGTGTGAGTGTGTGTGTGAAAGAGGGTGTGTGCTTGTGAGTGTGTGTGTGAGTGTGAAAGAGGGTGTGTGCTTGTGAGTGTGTGTGTGAAAGAGGGTGTGTGCGTGTGAGTGTTGAAAGATGGTTTGTGCATGTGAGTGTGTGTGTGTGCGTCCGTGCTTGTGAGTGTGTGTGTGTGTTTGTGCTTGTGAGTGTGTATGCTTGTGAGTGTGTGTGTGTGTGTGTGTGAAAGAGGGTGTGTGCTTGTGAGTGTGTGTGTGTATGTCTGTGTTCGTGAGTGTGTGTGTCCGTGCTTGTGAGTGTGTGTGTGTTGTGTCTGTGGATGTGTGTGTGTGTCTGTGGATGTGTGTGTGTGTCTGTGCTTGTGAGTGTGTGTATCTGTGCTTGTGTGTGTGCCTGTGCTTGTGTGTGTGTGTGTGTGCCTGTGCTTGTGCCTGTGTGTGTGTGTCTGTGCTTGTGAGTGTGTGTCTGTGCTTGTGTGCGTGTGTGTGTGTCTGTCTGTCTGTGTGTGTCTGTGTGTGTGTGTGTGTGTGTGTGTGTCTGTGCATGTGTGTGTGTCTGTGCTTGTGAGTGCTTGTGAGTGTGTGTATCTGTGCTTGTGTGTGAGTGTGTGTGTCTGTGCTTGTGAGTGTGTGTGTGTGCTTGTGGGTGTGTGTTTGTGTCTGTGCTTGTGAGTGTGTCTGTGCTTGTGAGTGTGTGTATCTGTGCTTGAGTGTGTGTGTTTGTGCTTGTGCCTGTGTGTGTGTGTCTGTGCTTGTGAGTGTGTGCCTGCGCTTGTGTGTGTGTGTGTGTCTGTCTGTCTGTGTGTGTGTCTGTCTGTGTGTGTGTGTGTCTGTGTGTGTGTGTGTGTGTGTGTTGTGTGTGTGTGTGTGTCTGTGCTTGTGTGTGTGTCTGTGCTTGTGAGTGCTTGTGAGTGTGTGTATCTGTGCTTGTGTGTGTGTGTGTGAGTGTATGTGTCTGTGCTTGTGAGTGTGTGTGTGTGCTTGTGAGTGTGCTTGTGAGTGTGTGTCTGTTCTTGTGAGTGTGTGTGTGTGTGCGCGTGAGTGTGTGTGTGTGTCTGTGCGTGTGTGTGTGTGTCTGTGCTTGTAAGTGTGTGCGTGTGTGTGCTTATGAGTGTGTGTGTCTGTGCTTGAGTGTGTGTCTGTGCTTGTGAGTGTGTGTGAGTGTGTGTGTGTGTGTGTGTGTGTGTGTGTGTGTGTGAGTGTGTGTGTGTGTCTGTGCGTGAGTGTGTGTCTGTCTGTGTCTGTGCGTGAGTGTGTGTCTGTCTGTGTGTGTGTGTGTGTCTGTGTGTGTGTGTGTGTGTGTGTGTGTCTGTGTGTGTCTGTGCTTGTGTGTGTGTCTGTGCTTGTAAGTGCTTGTGAGTGTGTGTATCTGTGCTTGTGTGTGTGTGTGTGTGTGCTTGTGAGTGTGCTTGTGAGTGTGTGTCTGTGCTAGTGAGTGTGTGTGTGTGTGTGTGTGAGTGTGTGTGTGTGTCTGTGCGTGAGTGTGTGTCTGTCTGTGTGTGTGTATCTGTGCGTGAGTGTGTGTCTGTGTGTGTGTGTGTGTGTCTGTGTGTGTGTGTGTGTGTGGTGTGTGTGTGTGTCTGTGCTTGTGTGTGTGTCTGTGCTTGTAAGTGCTTGTGAGTGTGTGTATCTGTGCTTGTGTGTGTGTGCGTGTGCTAGTGAGTGTGCTTGTGAGTGTGTGTCTGTTCTTGCGAGTGTGTGTGTGTGTGTGTGTGTGTGTGCGCGTGAGTGTGTGTGTGTGTCTGTGCGTGTGTGTGTGTGTGTCTGTGCTTGTGAGTGTGTGTGTCTGTGCTTGTGAGTGTGTGTGTGTGTGTGTGTGCGTGAGTGTGTGTGTGTGTCTGTGCGTGAGTGTGTGTCTGTCTGTGTGTGTGTGTGTGTGTGTGTGTGTCTGTGCTTGTGTGTGTGTCTGTGCTTGTGAGTGTGTGTGTGTGTCTGTCCGTGTGTGTGTGAGAGTGTGTGTCTGTGCTTGTGTTTGTGTGTGTGAGTGTGTGTGTGTGTCTGTGCTTGTGAGTGTGTGTGTGTGAAAGTGGGTGTGTGCTTGTGAGTGTGTGCGTGAAAGAAGGTATGTGTTTGTCTGTGCTTCTGTATGTGAGTGTGCTTGTGAGTGTGTGTTTGTGTCTGTGCTTGTGAGTGTGTCTGTGCTTGTGAGTGTGTGTGCGTGCGCGTGAGTGTGTGTGTGTGTCTGTGCGTGTGTGTGTGTGTCTGTGCTTGTAAGTGTGTGTGCGCGTGTGCTTATGAGTGTGTGTGTCTGTGCTTGAGTGTGTGTCTGTGCTTGTGAGTGTGTGTGTGTGTGCGTGTGTGTGTGTGTGTGCGTGAGTGTGTGTGTGTGTCTGTGCGTGAGTGTGTGTCTGTCTGTGTGTGTGTGTCTGTGCTTGTGTGTCTGTGTGTGTGTGTGTGTGTGTGTGTGCTTGTGAGTGTGTGTGTGTCTGTGCTTGTGAGTGTGTCTGTGCTTGTGAGTGTGTGTGTGTGCGCGTGAGTGTGTGTGTGTGTCTGTGCGTGTGTGTGTGTGTCTGTGCTTGTAAGTGTGTGTGCGCGTGTGCTTTTGAGTGTGTGTGTCTGTGCTTGAGTGTGTGTCTGTGCTTGTGAGTGTGTGTGTGTGTGCGTGTGTGTGTGTGTGTGCGTGAGTGTGTGTGTGTGTCTGTGCGTGAGTGTGTGTCTGTCTGTGTGTGTGTGTCTGTGCTTGTGTGTGTGTGTGTGCTTGTGAGTGTGTGTGTGTCTGTGCTTGTGAGTGTGTGTGTGTGTGTGTGCTTGTGAGTGTGTGTGTGTCTGTGCTTGTGAGTGTGTGTGTGTGTGTGTGCGTGAGTGTGTGTGTATGTCTGTCTGTGTGTGTGTCTGTGCTTGTGTGTGTGTGTGTGTGTGTGTGTGTGTGTGTCTGTGCTTGTGAGTGTGTGTGTGTGTGTGCTTGTGAGTGTGTGTGTGTCTGTGCTTGTGTGTGTGTGTGTGTGTCTGTGCTTGTGAGTGTGTGTGTGTGTGCTTGTGAGTGTGTGTGTGTGTCTGTGTGTGTGTGTGCTTGTGAGTTTGTGTGTGTGTGTGTGTGTGTGTGTGTGTGTCTGTGTGTGTGTCTGTGCTTGTGGGTGTGTGCTCCTGAGTGTGTGTGCTTGTGAGTGTGTGTGTGTGAGTGTGAAAGAGGGTGTGTGCTTTTGAGTGTGTGTGTGAAAGAGGGTGTGTGTGTGAAAGAGGGTGTGTGCGTGAGTGTGTGTGTGAGTGTGAAAGAGGGTGTGTGCTTGTGAGTGTGTGTGTGAAAGAGGGTGTGTGCGTGTGTGAGTGTGTGTGTGTGAATGAGTGTGTGTGTGTGTGAGTGTGTAAATGAGGGTGTATGAGTGTGTGTGTGTGTGTGAGTGTGTGTGTATATGTGAGTGAGTTTGAGTGTAGGTGTCTGCACCACAGAAAGAGGGCTGAAAACTCAAAAGGATGGAGAAAAGGTAGGAGTCAGGACACTGAGTGATCACTTCCTTCAAGCATTCACCAGGCACATCATCAACAACATTCCTGCACAAAGTGAAGATGACCGCAGGTTGGTGAACATTAATTGAAAACCTTGACGCAATGAAACTGCCGAATCCAATAAATCCACGGGGGTAGGTGGTTGTTATTGCCAGAAAGAAATATGTGAAGCATTGATGATTCTTTTTGGAGTGGCTCACCATGCACTGGGAATGTAGCCCTAGATTAAAAACTGATGAATGAAAGGGCTTAATTCAAAAGGGTATTGCAGAACAAACACATTCAGTTCATGAATCTTAATTCAGCTGCATGTCGGGAACTCCTACAGTGTGGAAACAAGCCACTTGGCCCATCGAGTGCTCACTGACCCTCCAAAGAGTATCCCATCCAGACCCACTCCATTGCTGTTACTCTGTGGTTTCCACGGCTAACCCCTCTAGCCTACACATCCCTGAGCACTATGGGGCAAATTGGCATGGCCAATCCACCGAACCAACACATATTTAGACTGTGGGAGGTAACCAGAGCACCTGGGGGAAATTCATGCAGACCTGGGCAGATCATGCAAAATCCACATGGAGCGTGGAATCAAACCCAGGTCCCTGGTGTTGTGAGGCAGCAGTGCTAAGTGATAAAATTGACCATCCAGAGGATCAACAGGAAGATTACAACCTCAGTCAGCGTTTGTTCAGTAAGGGAAAATCCTCGGTGCCCAATTTTCACAAGGTGTTAGCCAAAGATAAACATGCGAGATAAAAACAGAAGTTGCTGGAAAAGCTCAGCAGGCCTGGCAGCATCTGTGAAGACAAAAATCGCAGTTAACGTTTCGGGTCCGATGACCCTTCCTCAGTTCTGTTAGATGTTAAATCTCGACCCGAAACATTAACTCTGATCTTTTTCTTCACAGATGCTGCCAGACCTGCTGAGCATTTCCAGCAACTTTGTTTTTGTTCCTGATTTACAGCATCCGCAGTTCTTTCGGTTTTTACACATGAAAGATGATTGTGATGTGACAGTATTGAGTGACTTTGAATTATATCGCCACCAAATAATTACAGCACAGAAGGAAATCATTTGCCTGAACTTATGATTTTCTCAGGAGTAAGTTAGTTAGTCCTTTCTCTTCAGATAATTATCCAATAGCATTTCGAAAATCTTGATTGAATCTACCACAAACAGATGTAATGCAGTTTACACCCTAACCCATTGTTGTGAAAATATGTTTTTCCTTGAGTTACCTTTGATTCTTTTGCCCAATCACTTTAAGATGAATCACCTCCACAGGGGAGAGATTCACCCCCTTTGGCTCTCTCCAGACAACGATTTGAAATAAACAGGGTGAGGTCCTCAGAAGCTCTAAAATGGCTCTGGAAATTTAATCACAACCATGACCAATGATAAAAGAGGCATTTCTGTGTGTGAGAGATGAAATCTGCAAGAAGCTCCTCCTCCAACCAAGCCTTCTGTCTCTCCACATTCTCGCCCAGAGACAGGTTTGCGATTGGACAAATAATGAGGGTGGGGGGCCCAGGGGTGTTTTGTATCACGTTCTCATCTGACCCATTTGTGGAAAAGAATTGGTGACTGGGAGCTTGGATGGGTTGTATAGTAATATGATTTACTGTCACTCTATTTCACATTCATCCAGTAATGAAAAGTCATCAAGTTTGAGTTTATTTATTAACAGTTAGTACGCTACTTTCTAGCAACAAATTATGTCGTCCAAATAGGATTCTGCCTGTTTTGTGTGGCGGTGAATGAAATTTTGCATGTTTCAAAAGGAGAGGAGATTTTTGTAGAATCCCTACAGTGTGGATACAGGCTTTTCAGCCCAATGAGTCCACACTGGCTCAGAGCATCCCACAAAGACCCATCCCCTTTTAACCCACCTAATCTAGGAATCCCTGAACACTATGGGCAATTTAGCATGGCCAATCCACCTAACCTGCACACCTTTGGGCTGTGGGAGGAAACCAGAGCACCCAGAGGAAACCCACGCAGACACAGGGAGAATGGGCAAACTCCACACAGTCACCCGAGGGTTGCCTCGAACCCGAGTCCCTGGTGCTGTGAGGCAGCAGTGCTAACCTCTGAGCCATCATACCTGGTTAGATATTGCAGCAAGAATGCTCTGTCGTGACTCGCATTTTATAAATGCTTCTGGTTTTGGACTTTACAAGCCAGGAATATGCATTGGATTCAAAATTTTCACAACTTTTGTTTTGACTTCTCATCTTAAAGGTCTAGGCCTTAAATTTCTGAAATGTATCCCTTTTCACATTTCATTATTTTAGCAGTTGACGGCAAATTGGTGAATAAACAATATTCTAGTGGACAGGAAAATGTAACCTCCACGATATGTCTAAATTGTAGGAGAAAATTTCCGCAGATACTGGAATCTGAACTGAAAACAAAAAATGCTGGAGATCACAGCGGGTCAGGCAGCATCCATTAAGAGATAACAAAGTGTGGATCTTGATGAACACAGCAGGCCAAGCAGAATCTTGGGAGCTCAAAAGCTGACGTTTCGGTCTTAGACCCTTCATCTTTTTACGGATGAAGGGTCTAGGCCCGAAACATCAGCTTTTGTGCTCCTGAGATGCTGCTTGGCCTGCTGTGTTCATCCAGATCCACACTTTGTTATCTCGGATTCTCCAGCATCTGCAGTTCCCATTATCTGTTATCGATAAGAGTTGTCTGGACTCGAAACGTTAGTTCGCTCTCTCTCCATGGATGCTGCCTGCCCTGCTGAGATCCCCAGCAATTTTTGTTTTCAGTTCATGTTAAAATTATTATCATTTAATGAAAGATGTTGTGTTTGTGTGCATTTCGTTGTGAGTGGACCTCCTGTCTTTAAGTTGACACTGAAAAACAACCAAGCCTTTTCTTATGCCTTAAGCCATTGCCTGTCTCATGGCAAGTGTGATCTTCCTGCTTGGTTTTGACAAGCTCAGCACTGACTTGGAATCAGAATTAGTGCCAGATCATGATACATTTACCTTCATCTCTGCCTGTGATCGTCACCAAATCTTCTTGATTGTTTTGGAGACTTGGGAAGGGCGAATGACGTGGATGTCTTCACTTAATTCGAAAGACTGAGTCTCCATTTGGAGAAGGAAAATGATTGTGCATTCAATTGCAATCAGTAGCACTCATTTAAAACTAGGCAGCTCAGGAGATACATCAGGCTCGTTGCAAAGGGACAAGGGAGAGAATTTATCACAGTCCGTTTGAAATAATAGAAGTGAGTAGTATGAGAATGTGGGGTCGGTTGGGGGAATGGCGTGGGAGGACAGAATTACGGTCATGAAAGGCTTTGAAACTAAGGTTCAAAAGTTTAAAATCGAAAATCAAGAAATTGTTTGATTGGGAGGTAAAATAAATCAGTGAGCATCAGGGGAGAAGCAACTTGAAGTAATTTAACGCACAGAAGAACTTTAGCCGATGTCAAGATGAAGGAGGCTAGAGTGTGGGAGAGTAGCCAGGAGTGTGTTGAAAGTAACAGATCGTTTCAGCAAATTCCAAGTTAGAAGATCAAATGGAGTATACACAGTCCTTTTAAACACTCCCTCACATAGATAAAGGAAAATGGAAGGCTATCATGCCTCATCACTGCCTCACCTCATAAAGGAATTGGTGAGAACTGAAAAGGAGCCCCTGAAAAACAAGCTGAGGCTATTGAGAAAATATCAAGAATATCCCTCGACAAAATTATTATTTTGACTCCGGTACAGGCACCTAATAATTTCAAATTGCGATTTTTCTCAAATCTCCTGTCAACCTTCTTTGCGTGGAGAACAGCCCTAGCTTCTGAATATTGTTCCAGTGGCTGAAATACTCTGGCTTTGTGTCCCATTCACATCAATGTTTTGTTCACTCGTTCTAAAACTTTCACACACTATGGAAAGTGGAAAGCCCAGAATAAATCCTGCGATGGGACAAGGGATGAACTTTAAACAGAAGCAATGAATGCTCATTAGAGAACCTATCTGCTAATAAAACGTCTTTGCCACCTATATCCCACCTATTCCAAATTTCTGATAGCCGTACTTCTACCCTCCACCCTGTAGAATATTTATACGTATCCTGTCCCAAATCACACCCATCTAGCAGCCCATGTTCAGTGTCCTACATTACTCCCTGAAACTATAATACCGTAAATCTATCCATTAATGTCCTTTGTGATTTTACCAGCATTGACCTCATAGAACATTGAACATAGAACATTACAGCGCAGTACAGGCCCTTCGGCCCTGGGTGTTGTACTGACCTGTGAAACCAATCTGAAGCCCGTCTAACCTACACTATTCCATTGTCATCCATATGTTTATCTAATGACTATTTAAATGCCCTTAAAGTTGGTGAGTCTACTACTGTTGCAGGCAGGGCATCCCACGCCCTTACTACTCTCTGAGTAAAGAACCTACCTCTGACATCTGTCCTATATCTATCACCCCTCAATTTAAAGCTATGTCCCCTTGTGCTAGTCATCTCCATCCGAGGAGAAAGGCTCTCCCTATCCACCCTATCTAATCCTCTGATCATCTTGTATGTTTCTATCAGGTCACCTCTCAACCTTCTTCACTCTAACGAAAACAACCTCAAGTCCATCAGCCTTTCCTCATAAGACCTTCCCTCCATACCAGGCAACATCCTGGTAAATCTCCTCTGCACCCTTTCCAACGCTTTCACAACTTCCTATAATGAGGCGACCAGAACTGTATGCAAAAATGCAAGTGCAGCCGCACCAGAGTTTTGTACAGCTGCAACATGACCTCATGGCTCTGAAACTCAATCCCACTGCCAATAAAACCTAACACACCCATTCCCTGGAAAGTCCTTTTTATCATCCAGGATGTGAGCATCATGATCTGGGCTAGGCTGAGCTTCATTCTTGACCGACTGTGGTCCATGTCCTGTAGGTTCACCCAGAATCCCCTTAGAGAGATACTTACAGGATTTTGACCCAACAATACTGAAGAAACGGCAATATATTTCCAAGTCAGCTCAATGAGTAGCTTGGAAAGGATCTTGCAGGCAGTGGTGTTCCCATGTACCTGCTGCCCATGTCCTTCTCGATGGCGGTGGTCGTGGATTTGGAAGGTGCTGACAGAGGAGATTGGTGAATTTCTACTGTGCACCTTGTAGATGATACACAATGCTGCTCCAGAGATCTGCAGCTGAGGGAGTGGATGCTTGTGGATGTGATGCCAATCGAGCGGGCTGATTGTCACGGCTGGTGTCGAGATTCTCGAGTGTTGTTCGAGATGCATGATGTAAAGGGCAATCACTCTCAACTTACCTTTGAAATTCAGCTCTTTTGCCCATGTTTGAACCAAGGCTGTAATGCGGCCAGGAGCTGAGTGGTCCTGGTGAAACCCAAGCTGACTGTCACTGAGCAGGTTATTGCTGATGAGCTGTTGCTCGATATTACTATTGAGGACAACCTCCATCACTTCACTGAGTGGACTGATGGGGCTGTAATTGGCTCAGTTGGATCTGTCCTGCTTTCTGTGTACAGGGTATATTTCAGCAATTTTTCATATTGTCAGGTAGATGCTAGTGTTGTAACTGTGCTGGAACAACTTGGCTGGGGGGAATGGAAAGTTCTGGAGCAAAACTGTTCAGTACTCCTGCTGGAATGCTGTCAGGGCCCGTAGCGTCCAGTGTCCAGTGTCTCCAACCGTTTCTTGATATCACATGGAGTGAATCATGTTGGCTGAAGACTGGTGCCTGTAGTGCTCGGGACCACTGGAGGAGGCCGAGATGGACCACCCATTCAGCAATTCTGGCTGAAGATTGTTGTGAAAGGGTTCAGTCTTATCCCTTACATTGATGTGCTGGGCTCCCCCGCCGCTGAAGATGGGGAAATTTCTTGAGATTTCCTCTCCAGTGAGTTGTTTAATTGCCCACCACTTTTCACAACTGGACCTGGCAGGACTGAAGAGCTTAGATCTGATCCGTTGGTTGTGGGATCTCTTAGCTCTGTCTGTCGCTTGTTACTTATGCTGTTTGGCATGCGAGCAAGTCCTGTTTGGTGGCTTCACCAGGTTGACACCTGATTTTTAGGTATGCCTGGTGCTGCTCCTGGCGTGCCCTCCTGCACTCTCCATTGAACCAGGGTTGATCCCCTGGCTTGATGGTAATGGTTGAGTGAGGAATATGTTGGCCCATGAGGTTTACAGGTTGTGCTGAAGTATAATTCTGCTGCTGTTGATGGCCCACAGTGTGTAATGGATACTCAGTTTTGAGTTGCTAGATCTGTGCAAAGTCAGTCCTATTGAGTATGACGACAGTGCCACACGACACAAAGGAGGCTTTTTTTCATGTGAAGGTGGGGCTTTGTCATTCTTACTGATACTGACATGGACAGATGCATCTGCAGTCAGCAGATTAATGAGGGTGAGGTCAAATATGTTTTTCCCTCTTGTTGGTTCCTTCACCACCTGCTGCAGACCCTTTTTTTTTCTGATTCACCTGTGGGATGTGGGTTTTGCTGTCTGGCCCAGCATTTATTACCCATTCCCAAGTTGCTCTTGAGAATGAGGTGGTGAGCTGCCTTCCTGAACCATTGCAGTCCCCATGTGCTGGAGGTTGACCCACAGTGCCCTTAGGAAGTGAATTCCAAGATTTTGACCCAATAAGGAATGGCAATATATTTCCAAGTCAGGATGGTGAGTGGAGTAGAGGGGAATTTGCAGGGGGTGGTGTTCCCATGTGTCTTCTGCCCTTGTCTTTCTAGATGGAAGTGGTCATGGGTTTGAAAAGTGCTGTCTGAGGATCTTTGGTGAATCTTTCCAGTGCATTTTATGGACGGTGCACGCTGCTAGTGCTGAGGGAGTGTGTATTTGTGGTTGTGTTGCCAATCAAGCAGGCTGCTTTGGCCTGGAGCTTCTTGTGTATTGTTGGAGCTGCACCCATCCAGGCAAGTGGAGGGTATCCAGTCATAAGGGGAGGTGATGGCCTAGTGGTATTATCACTGGAGTGTTAATCCAGAGACCCAGGTAATGTCCTGGGGACCCAGATTTGAATCCCAACATGGCAGATGGAAGAATTTGAATTCATGAATCCATCATCGATTCAAAGGAATTTGCCATCCTTATCTGGTCTGGCCTACATGTGACTCCAGACCCACATCAATGTGGTTGACTCTTAACTGCCATCTGGGCAATTAGGGCAATAAATGCTGACCTAGCCAGCGACACCCTCATCCCGTGAATGCATTTTTTAAAAAAATCTCTGGACCAGTGCCTCACAGAGATACACGTTGTAGTATTCCCAGCCTCTGACCTGCTCTTGTAGCCACTGTGTTTTTGTGATCAATGTAGTTGAGTTTCTGGTCAGTGATAACCCCAAGATGTTGACAGTGGGGGATTCCGTGATGGTAACATCATTGAATGTTAAGGGGCAGTGGTTAGATTATCTCTGATTGGAGATTGTCATTGCCTGGCATTTGTGTGGCATGGATGCTGTTGGCCATTTGTCAGCCCAAGCCTGGATATTGCCCAGAACTTGTTGCATGTGAACATGGACTGCTTCAGTATCTGAGGAGTCACAAATGGTGCTGAACATTGTGCAATCATCGGCGAACATCCCCACTTCTGATCCTATGATGAAGGAAAGGTCATTGATGAAGCAGCTGAAGATGGTTGGGCCTAGGACACTACCCTGAGGAACTCCTGCAGAGATGTCCTGGAGCTGAGATGATTGACCTCCCACAACCACAACCATCTTCCTATGTGTCAGTCCAGCCCCCAGAGAGTTTGCTTCCTTCCTCCCCACCTCCATACTCATTGATTCCAGTTTTGCTACAGCTCCTTGATGCCACACTCGGTTGAGTGCAGCCTTGATATCAAGGGCTGACACTCTCACCTAAACATTCTATTGGAAATGTCCTTTAGGATCCGACCAGCTCGATCAGTAACGCTCTTGCTGAACAACTCTTGAAGACCCCACCCAGAGTACATCTTGCACCCTTGCCACCTAAACGCTCCCTCCAGTTTATGTTCATCTTGGAAGGATAGTGATTGATTAGCTGAGGGACAAAAGTAACTGGCTAACAGCAGGAGGTTTTCTTGACCTGGTGCCATGAAATCTCATGAGGTCTGGGGCCTCAGGGTAGCTCCCTCCAAATTGTA
This sequence comes from Stegostoma tigrinum, assembly GCF_030684315.1. Lineage (NCBI taxonomy): Eukaryota > Metazoa > Chordata > Chondrichthyes > Orectolobiformes > Stegostomatidae > Stegostoma > Stegostoma tigrinum. The sequence goes on from NC_081375.1 coordinate 9,531,848, forward strand.
TAGCACTGCAACACCACCTCCGCTGCCAGCAGGACAGAACATATTCAGGGATGTTGATGGTGGTGAGTGAGACATTGTCTGTTGGGTATGATTGTTGCTTGACTAGTCGGTGAGACTCCCAGTTTTGGTACTGGCCCCAGGTTTAGTAAGGATGAATCTGCAAGGTGGACAGGCCTGTGTTTGCTGTTGTCATTTCCAGTGCCTTCACCCCTGCCAGGTGGCCGATCCAGCCCATGCCTTTTCGGAGACTTCCTAGCGATTAATACAACTGAGTGATGTTAGGCCATTTCTGAGGGCAGTTAAGAGTCAACCACATGGCTGTGTGTTCTGGAGTCACGTTCATGCAGACCAGACCAGGTAAGGATGGCAGATTTCTTTCTTTTAAATGACTAGCAAACTAGCTGAGCTTTTCCAACAATCAAAAATGGTCTATTTATCATCAGGAGACTCTTAATTCCAGAATTTCTTTAAATTCAAATTTCACCATCTGTAGTGGCACCCTCTGGAATATCCTTACCACTGAATTGGTGGCTGGACCTCCAGCTGTCTGGGTTCAGTCTCAACTCTGAAATTTTATCACTAAACATCTCCATCTCATCACTTTTCTCATCTTTTAAGACTTATCCTTAAAATTGATGTCTTGACCTACCTTTAGTTGCCTGCCTGCTTGAGACTGTTGCCAATTTTCTCTATTCCAGATTAACTACTTCAAAAATCGTTGGGATGTTTTTCTTGGTTAACTGCAGCATTGGAGTCCTAGTTGTTCTGCAAGTTATTGTTCCAACCCAAGATGGATTAAGATGGCTCAAATGACCTTCCTCATTATAATTATCTACCGACACATATACAAGATTTTCTACTTGTTGATCAATTGAGTCTTTTGAACATCAAATTAACATTTAGCTTTGTTGGTAAAATTACTTCGGAGAAAATTCTGTAAGAGAGAGGGAAGATGAAGATAAGGAATTGAACCACCCCACCTGCCTCTCCACAATGGGATCAGGAGCAGCATGAACATACAGGGTTCCAGTACAGCAACAATAACCTGCATTTATATAACATCTTTAACATGTTAAACTGTCCTGAGGCACATCACGGAATTATCATCAGGCAAAATGTGACACGAAACTATGCCAAGGCAATATTGAGACAGGTGGCCGAATACTTGACCAAAGGGTTTTAAGGAACATTTCAGAGGCTAGAGAAGATTATGAAGGGAATTCGATCAGCTGGTCCTCGGCATTTGAAGGCACGGCATCAATGGTGAGGGGATGAAAATGTGAGATCTCCAAAATTGGAGGAATGCCATTATTTCCCTCAACTTGGCTGAAGACACCGTGGGGCTCAGTGAAACAGCAAGGGAAATAGTGAGAGTATGGAATCCTCCTATTAGGGAAGATTTCTCAAACACCTTCCCGAGAATCTGAAGATTGCAGGGTCATGGTGTGTAAATATAAAGCATTTCATTTCTAGACATGTGCACCATTCTCAGTGCCAAAATATATTTTAAAACGGTGACCGTAAAATTCAAAGCTACACGAAGGCGGTAAATAAGCGAGTTTAAAATTGCAGGCGAGAAATCCTTGGTGACATGGATTGAATGTAATTCATTTTGTTGCCTGCAGAATCAATTCAATGAGTATAAAGATGGGGTTTGTGTTACAGATGGAGCTGTGATGCGCGTTACAAATCGAAGATCAGGTGTCACCAATCCCAGCTTTCTTCGCTCTCTCAGTACAACCTTCCCTTGTGAATTTCTCAAAGTGAAGATTAACACAGCAGGAGAGGATGGAGGGAGGATTAAAAGAAATTGTAAATACTAAAATGTTGCCGTAGTAACTGCTATAAGCAAAATCTCTGGCACCTTCCCTTTGTAATGCAATATAATTGGTAAAGCCAATTCATAAAAGGATAAGTAGACCTGCAGGTTCTTTCAATGGTCAGTGGGTTGTACAGGAGGGTGGGGGATGGTAAAAGATGTCACTGTTGTCAGCAGCCAGCATTTGCTAACTGAGACGTGTTCATCGAGCTCCACACTTTGTTATCCAGCGTTTGCTAAACAATCTGATTCAGAGATGTCATTGCACACCACTGGTGCAAGTAGGGACTTGAACCCGAGTCAAACAATTTAATTGCTTTGAAATAAATGAAATGCAAAGCTTGGAAGTTACGGATGGCCCCCAGGAGTGGGAAAGCCTGCAGTGGGTAATACATTGAAGTGTGTGTATGTGTTGATCAGGAGGGGACAGAATTGGTCTTGCCTACATTATGATAAAGGCAAAGGAGGAAGATCAGACAACTCGCTTGATTGGAAACATGAGAACTTCTCATTTTCGAGGTTCTGGGTTAAAATCCCACTTGAAGGTTTTAGCACAAAAATGGAAGCTAGCGTTTCACTGTTGGAGCTGTGGCCTTTTGGATGAAATATTGAACTGAAGCCCACTCTGCCTGCTCGGCTGGATGTAGACATTGCCTCGGCAGTAATTTGAATAAAAATAGGTCAGTTGTCCCTGACCAATATTTATCCCTCAAACGACATTGCAAAAAACAGGATCTGGTCATTATCACATCGCTATTTCTGCGAGTTTGCCGAGTGTAAATTTGCAGCCGCATTTCATACATTATAACAAGTGACTACATTTCAAAAGGACTTCTCTAGCAGTGAACAATTTGGGACATCTGATGGTCATGATGGAGTTTTTGATATATAATTTTTTCTTTATCCTCAAAGGGCCAGGTGAGGACAATGAACTGAAAAACCCAAGTGCAGACATGGGAATTAGGAACAGGAGTTGACTACTGGGCTCTTTAACTCTGTTCTGGCATTCAGAGCAGATCCGATTCCTCAAGATTCCGAAGTATTCCTGAGAACCTCTCACCTCCTTGCTTTCCAAGAATTTATCAACCTCTATTCAAAGATTCTGCTTCCACTGCCATTTGAAGGAGAGAGTTCGAAAGACTTTAGAACACTTTGAGAGACTAAGGGTCTCCTGATCATTTATTAAATGCGGGATACCTTATTTTAAACAGTAGCTGTCTTCCATGATTGACGACAGGAACAATCCACCATTTCAGGTCTGGCATTTTTGGAACTATTGACAGACTCAGAATTTAAATCACTCAATATCCATTTATGAATTATGCAGAGTTAAAATCAAGTCTATAAATTTGTACAGAACACTAACTTGGCCTCAGATGGATTATGGCATCCAGTTCTGGGTGCAAACTTCAGTCAGAAAGTGAAAGGATTGGAGACAGCAGAAAAGAGAATCATAGGAATGGTTTCAGCATTGAGGAACTTTAGACTGAAGATAGATCCATAAAGCTGGAACTGTTTCCCTGGGCAAGAAAAAACTCATAGAGGTTTTCAAAACATTGCCCTGTGCTTGAATTGGCATGGTGCCCCCAAACAGGATAATCCGGTTGCCATTCTTGAACATTGGTTTGGTCTCAACTGGAATATGATGTTAGGTGGTGGGCATTGCACCTTAAGAGGATGTGATGGCATTAGGGATGGTGTAGAAGACATTCATGGGAATGTCTTCAGGGATGGGGATCATCATTTATGTAGAATGTTAGGAGAAGTTGTTCTTCTTGGAGAGGAGAGGGATAAGGAGAGATTTGATTGAAGCCTTCAAAATCATGAGGGGTCTGGACAGAGTAGAGAGGGAGAGACAATTCCTATTGTCAGAATAATTGGAAAGCAGAGGGAACAAATTTTAGGTGATTGGAAAAAGAAACAAAAATGGCAACTTGAGAAAAGATGCCTTCCTACAGTAAGGGGTTAGAGTTGGAATGCTCCTCCTGAGAATGCAGTGGCGGTGGGTCCAATCAAGGTACTGAAGAAGAAATCAGAATATCATCTGAAAAGGAAGAATTTAGAGAGTCAAAGGTAGGAGGAAGGGAACTGGCATGAGGTAAACTGCTGTCATGATGACCCAGTGTAGCTACGATGGGGTGAATGACCCAGTGTAGCTACGATGGGGTGAATGACCCAGTGTAGCTACGATGGGGTGAATAGTCTCCTTCCATGAAGCATCAATTCTGTGATACAATTCCAATTCTACCATCCTACATTGCTGTCAGGGCCCTCATACAAAATATAACGTTTAATATTATTGTGCTCATTCTGTTCACTATATTCCAACAGAAGTCACTGCCTTTAGATGGAAGAGAACAAATTGATTGGGAAATGTTTTGCAATTTAAAAAAACTGAAAACCTCATGACAGCAACCCGGAATGTTTGGTTTCATCAATTCGCTTATGAAGAATCCTAATTCTCCTGTCAAATCATGGAAACCAACTACAAGTGGATCTGGCAGGAAATAGTATCTAGCTTTCCTCTGAAAAATGGGTTATTCCCTCAACCTCTTTCTTGATTTTCAGTCACACGCAGTACAGAGATAAAACCCCAGCCCAGATTTGCCACAGCTGAGACCGGGTTTTTTTGGACGTGGACCTTCTTACATTGCATAATCTTTGCGTAAGCCTAAGCAGTGAGTATCAATAGGTTTTGGGAAATGGGCCATGGAGCTAAATCTTCTCCTGTGAATGTCTGACACCTGGAAAATCTACATCTCCTGTAGAGGACTGCTGGACGATCATTATGCATGAGCAACCTCCTCAATTCTATTTTAACCCTCTTGACTCCCAGTCAAAAGGTCACCGATTTAAACCCCACAGCAACAAAATCTGATGACTAAACCTTGGCTGGCAGTTCTGAGAGAGTGACATACTGTCAGAGATGCTTTCGTTTTTGATGAAATATTAAATCGAAGCCGCACTTGCCCTCTGCAAAGTGTGTAAAAGTTCTATGACACCATTGGAAGAGAAATCATGTGTCCTGATTGATTTGTATGCCATACCCAACTAATGTCAATAGAGAAACATATTATTTAATCTCTGATTCCTTTATATTATTAAACTGGAGAGGGTCCAGAAAAGATTTACCAGGATGTTACCAAAAATGGAGGGTTTGAGAAAATAGACTGGAAAGACTGGGACTTTTTGGCTGGAATTAGGAGTTTGAGAGGAATATGAATCAGAAATGTTTGGAGGGATATGAGCCAAGTTCAGGCCGGTGGGGCTAGTTTAGTTTGGGAATATAGTTGGCATGAACTGGTTGAGCCGAAGGCTCTTGTTTCCTGCTGTATCTATCTGTGACTCAAATCCAGTCTGTGGTTCACAACCCTTCCAAACTGCCTGGAACCACAGATCTTCAAGAAGCTGGCCAGAAACTGCAGGGGCAGAAGGGGGCATTATGTTGACCTCCAGAGTGGAACTGTTGCTGATTATGACTTTAGAGTGTGAGCTCCACTACCCTGTGCCAGTAAAAATTGCTGCACTAGGGAATGGAGACAGGACACCAGGAATGGGGTCCACTATCATTTAGAAAGGCCTCTGGAGTTGATCTCATCCCACCTTTTTCTTTGTGGAGACTTAACTTTGAAGTTTACGTATATACAATTCAACTGACAGAACAAATGGAGATTTGTTTTAGAGATAGTAGGATCTGCAGATGCTGGAGAACCTGAGATAACAAGGTGTAGAGCTGGACAAACACAGCAGGCCAAGCAGCATCAGAGGAGCAGGAAGGCTGATGTTTTGGGCCTAGACCCTTCTTCTGATGAAGGGGCTAGGCCCAAAACATCATCCTTTCTGCTCCTCTGATACTGCTTGGCCTGCTGTGTTCATCCAGCTCTGCACCTTGTTGTTGGAGATTTGTTTTGTTCCTTTTGGAAATAACTCTTCCACCAAAAAGGCCAAAAGTTTGACCAATTTCCATTTGAAATTAATTCAAAGAGAATCACATTAAAGAGGAATTTGACTCCATCACCTATATATCACCAACAATATAGTTATTCCAGGGGCATATGGGTTTTCCCAATTTATTTAACAGGATAGATTTACAGCACCATTTGCCACTGAAACAATGCGGGAGAGCTGTGATATATCACTAGGCAATAATCTAGAGCCCCAGGCTAATATTCCAGGGGCATGGTGCCAATCCCACCATGGAAGATCATTCAACTGGCATCCAATCAAATCTAGAATTGAGAGGGTGACCATGCAACTCTTGTAAAAAAAATTAGTTCATGAATGTCCTTTAGGGACAGAAATGTGCCATCCTTATATGGTTTGACCTATGTGTGACTCCAGATCCATATCAATGTGATTGACTCTTAACTGCTCTTTGAAATGGCCTAGAGAGCCATTCCATTCGAGAGCAATGAGGGATGACCAACAAATATCAATGTCACTCACATCCATGACAGATATTTTTTAATGTGCGGTTCACCAAACATCTTCTGAGCCTGGTCATGGTACTGTCTCAGTGAAGCTTTTTATTTCAATTTTCAAAATATACTTTATTCATAAAAAGAGTCTTTAGACATACGTGCCTAGTCAGAAATACAGTTCGGTTCTGGACAGTAGCATATCAAGGAAACAAACAAACATTGGAGTTTGACTCTATCCAAAAAATCCAAAGGCATTTCTTGCTTGAACCAAGCTATAGTTACATGGATTTGAGGCACCAGCAAGTGCCTGATGCCTGAATATACCCTCGTTTCTCCACAGCAGGAAGCCCGCAGACAATAGGCTTTCCCCACTATGCCTTGGCAGCAGCTGTCCCATGCTTTACTACATCCCTCAGCACATCATCCTGGACCCTGGAATGTGCCAATCTGTAACACTCATTCGGGGTCAACTCCTTGGCCTGGAAGACCAACAAGGCTCAGGCAGACCAAAGAAAGTCGTTCACCAAGCTGATGGTCCTCTAGTTGCTATGGATGTTTGCCTCATCCTGAGGAACAGACCATAGAGCACAGAGGCCAGCACCATGGAGCTGCTCAAGATCAATTCGACAAAAGCCACTGCATCTTTCTCCAGATTTTCTTTGTAAAGACACATTCTGAAGGAGATGTGCAACAGTCTCCACCTGCCCCACGGCCGCTTCAAGGGCAGTGCGCAGTGGCACAGACAACCAGGCAGACAGGGAGGCTCTCACGGGTAGTGCCCTTCACACCACCTGCCAAGCGATGTCTTAGTGTGACTGGATCCACCCTCTCCTTTCTCCACAGCGTCAAGGGTCTCCAGGACGTTACGTGGTGACCACTTTCTGATGTACCCATGATCAAAGGTGTGTCATCAGCACTAAACTGTCCTGGAAAACTGGAACTCTATAATCAGGCAGCCTGAAACTCCTGGACAGCTCTCATATTACCGTCCACTGTTCCCTATACACCTCAAAGCAGGTATGACAGTCCCCACTGAGCTAACCCCACAGCATTAGTGGGATGATAGCAGCAGAGAATCAAAAACTCTACATTTTCATTCTAACACCAGGTCCCATTCACCATTACCTCTCTGTTTACTCACCTCTTGCTAAACAGCACTCACATTTTAAAATTTCCCAATCTAAACTAGTCCCACATGCCTGTGTTTGGTCTGTATCGCTTTAAATCTTTCCTATCCATGTAACTGTACAAATTGTCTTTGAAATGTTGTAACTGTACCCACATCTATCAGTTCTTCTGGAGGGAGCATTTCTTCAACCTGTCCTGCTGTTCGGTAAGAACCGGCACTCACTAAATTATCCCAACAGGCTTAGCATCAAGCTGAGTTGGAAACCACTGGGTACTAACATTTACCGTGCGTTATAATTGCATCCTGAGGAATCAACATCATCTTTACGTTGTCACAAAGTAGGGTTAGTGTTAATGTAAGTGTTAGTGTTTGTACAGGCAGGTTCAATGACTCAGTGTCGATCTAAATTCTGTGGGTTTTAAATTATTTAAATGTCGTGGGATTTACACCTTGCAGCTCAGGGAGACTTCAGGTTTAATTGGCAGTATGCACCAAATTAGTGTGACTACAATAAGCTCCCAATGGGATGAGCACCACTAGATTAGCTGTAAGACAAAGCAAGTAGTAAAGGGGTCCTACTCTTGTGCACCATCCTACGACCCTTGTTGGAAATCTGTATGTGATCTGTATATGAACATGGCAAAGAGCCAACTTGTTGAAGTTGGAAATAACTGGATAATGGAAAGTTGGATTATGGAAAATAACCTGCATCCTGATAACTCTGAACTCTGGTAAAAGATATTTAGCTGTTTCCAATAGAGGGTCTTGAGTAAAATTGCTCCTGTGATCATCCTACCTTCCAGAAAACACAGGAAAGGATCAAGAAGACATTATACAAACTGGTATTACTGCATGGGCACACTGTGCAAGGAAAATGTACCAAGGAGAAACATTAAAGCTGATGATGCTGTCTCTGACCAGTTACTAAAACTATATGCAAAGTCAATGGGTACTTCAGTGCTGAGGTCCAGGTCCTCCCTTTGCTGAGTGGAAGCGCCAGTATTACATTATTTGTTCACTGGCATCGTCAGCTGCAGCTCTCTTATTGAACACTTGGTGGCACTAGTGTGTTGGTACAGCAGAAGACGGGTCCAATGACCGCAGGGGGTCTGTGAGTACAATGCAAACAAGAATTGTAATTGGCGGCAAGGGAAATAAATGAACTGTAACAGAGGGAAGCAGAACATCTTTAGCAATGGTAGATCTGGAGAGACATGACAACAAAGCCAAGTACTAATGATGAAAACTATTCTGAAATGTTGTAAATTAGATTGCATTTATTTAGGGGTAATGTTGCAAATTGTTATCAGAGATTTCACATGATGCTTAGCCAAACAAGGAATTTTTGGAAGAGATGTTTGGTCAAGATGATAGATTTTAAGGAGGATCCGGAGGAGGAAAGAGGAAACATCATATGCAACGATAACTTGAGTTGATGTAACACCTTCCTTTTAGCGAACTATTCCATATTTTTGGAACGAATCTGTTCAAAACTTCCATCAGTCCTACTCACTCGTTTTGCTCATGGGCCACTGAGATGGCCGCAGGCCGCACAGACAATGTACCAGCCCTATCCAACACCACCACATACCCCATCCTGAACTTTACTTACCCCTGCTAAACTAAGAATTCTTCAAAATTAGAGCAAACTTCCAGAAAATGTTAATGTTTTATTACTGTTTTTGCAACTAAACATAATAAATCTACCTGCATTAATTCTTTTATAAAATACTAGAAGTATACCATTAATTTGTGGCAAAATATGTATTGACATGAATAAATATGAATGCTACAAGAAAACATATTTATTTGAAACATTTTCTAATTCATGTTATAACCAAACCTTTCTTGTTTGTATATTAATCAAACAAATTCAACAATTACATGAATCTTGTTTCCAAGCCTATATTGTTGCTCACACTAATGGAAAGCTATGCAGTGCTCATGGTATCAGTCTGCTTGTCTGATGGTACTCACGCCTCAGTTGTGATGTTACCTTTCAGTCTGGACAAGCCCAGGGACCACCCAATCCACAGAAAGGTGACAGCAGCTAATGATGGAGTAAAGGAAGCAGGACATTTGCAAGAGGACAGAGTTCTTGTGAGGGGGGAGAGTTTTTCTCTACCTGCTCTACTCAGCCCTCTTGATTTTTAACATCGTCATCAAATCTCCTAACTTTCTCTTCTCTGAGGACAATAGCTCTAACTTCTCCAATCTATCCATGTAACGAAATTCTCTCATCCTGAGATTCATTCCTTTATAAATCTTTTTCGCACCTTCTCCAATATCTTCACATCCCTCTTTAAGAACAAGGCATGGAATTTTTTTATTCGCTCATGGGATATGATTTTGGCTGTGCTATTGTCCATTTCTGAGTGCCCTTGAGAAGGTGGTGGTGAATCATCTTGAACTGCTGCAGTCCATTTGTGCGTGCCATATAAGTGCATGCTAAAAGAGAGGCAGTTTCAGGATTTTCGCTAGACACACTGAAAGAGCTGTAGTACTCTATTTGAGACTAAAACAATGTTTTATAAAGTTTTGCCCTAACCTCCCTGCTATGCTTCTATTTATAAAGACTATTGTTCTTTAATGCTCATTGAAGTACTTCATTAACCTGCCCTGACAACTTCAGTGATTTCTACAGTTATACCCAGAAGTTGCTCTGCTTCTGCACCCATGTTTAGAATTATACCCATCAGTTTCCATTGACTTTCGCTCTTCTTCCCACCAAAATGTTTCACTTCAGTCTTCTCTGCATTAAACTTCATCTGATACGGATGCACCCATTTCACCAGGTGAAGAAGGGTTGAGGCCCGAAACGTCAGCTTTCCTGCTCCTCTGATGCTGCTTGGCCTGCTGTGTTCATCCAGCTCTGCACCTTGTTATCTCAGATTCTCCAGCATCTGCAGTCCCTGTTATCTCATTCCATCAGCTGTTTGTTTCCTCTTGAGGTTTACCAATATTTCCGTTGCTGTCCACAATATTTATAAGTTTTGCGGCATCTGCAAATAGATCCAAGTCTATATCTTTAATATAGAAGAAGGATTTTTGTTTCGCTCAAATATTTACCCAAATTCCATTTGGATTGACAATGGTTTCTCACTGGACAGCTCCTTGTGATCAAACATTTCATCTTCTCATGGTCAGATATGACAGAAGACTGCTGAAAACAACCAATTCTGGAGATTACAGCAACTACATTAATTTGCTCCTACATGAAAGAAGCTTAACCTCTCATGAAACCCTAGTCTATATCCTCTTTGTTACTGATTCACAGGCCAGTGGATACAATTATTTACTGTTTATCTACTGGTAAGATATGGCACACCTAAGACAGATCTAAAATGCTAAGATAACAAGGTGTGGAGCTGGATGAACACAGCAGGCCAAGCAGCATCAGAGGAGCAGGAAAGTTGACGTTTCGGGTCTGGGTCCTTCTTCTGAAGATATAGACTTGGATCGATTTGTAGATGGAGGGTTCGTCCATCTCTACACCTTGTTATCTCAGATTCACCAGCATCTGCAGTTCCTACTATCTCTAAAATACTAACTTGTCATTTTCCTGTGGTTCTGCTCTGTGTATTCTTAGCACTTTCTGTTTGTAATTTTGATGTTGACATTGGGGAGTCAATGTAGATATCAACCCTCAACGCTAAGGGACTGCCAAAGAAAGTCAAGAATAAGAAAAAATGACCCAAATATTTGCATGGAGGGGATGGGGAAATACAGCAGTAGCAAAAACGAAGAAGTCCTGGTAATGCAGACGTCCTGGCGAATTTAACAGCAGGAACGCATTTCTATTCATTGGTATTTCCTGCACAGTTGCCAAATAGTTTGGTTGGCTGGAGAGCTGCTGGACGGTTAAACAGTGGTGGAAGCTACGGATGTAAGAGGTATTATGGATGGTCCTGGCAAGCCAGCAAGTCTGGCCACTGGGAAGAGTTTAGGGTGAGGGGATATGAGAGTCCTGATCTTTACAAGGAAGTTTTGTGGTGGGGGACAGTCAGAAGTTGGAGGGTGGGGGAAAAGAGGAGAGGGGCAAAACCTGTCAAAAAGAAGCAGGGAAAGATTGGGGAGTTGAGAGCAGGCTCAGCAGCGCATGACAGAGAAGAGAGGCTGTAGTTAACAGAAGGTTTGCTTAAGGGGTTAGGACAGAGGACTCCTGTTCCTCCTGGCTCATCATCAGTACGTGAGAAAGCACTTAGTCTCTGCAGCCAGCTGCTACTGTTTTCATTATGCTGCTGGGTTTTCCAAATCCAGACATTTGAATCAAGCTTCCTAGGTGCTCCTGATAAAATAAAATAATGCTGTGACTTTTCTGTCTAAGACCATGCACACACCACTTGGAGCCCACTGTCAGATTGGGATCATATTCAGCAGCTTTTTTGTAAAAATGTAAACCCCACTCACTTTATCCCACCCGTCACTAATATCAACAATACCCCCATTGAATAAAATGGCAAATGTCCTTCACTGTAAAACATACATGACTTCTACATCTGTTTTGTTAAATGACGTGTGTGTTCCTTCTCTTCAACATCTTCCCTTAGCATTGGGCACATGTAGTTTCATCAGATTGGCAGGAGAATGGGAACACAAACCCCAAATGGTTCCAGGGCACCTCCTGGCATTGAAGTGAAGCAATTTCATTCTCAGGTGAACGACCTGCATTTATCGTTCTGGGAGTTACAAGATCTGACAAAGCCAGGACACCAAAGAAGAGGAATAAGGCAATTCTATTCGGTTAATAAAGGGTAATTAATTTACATTTTTTTCATATGGTTCACTAATGTCACTGAGGGAGGGAAATCTGCCAATAATATTCAGCCTGGTGCGTGTGAATGACTCATAGCAATGTGCTTGACTCTAAGTCCTCTGAAATAGCTTGACAATGGCTTAGTTTGTCAATCATCTACACAAGGGAAATTAGTGACAGGCAATAATTAATGGCCTAATCTGTTATTCCCACATCCTCTGAATTAATTTACAAAGCTACAAGTACGTTTGGAGTAGAACAGTAACTGGTGTCATATAGACCGAGAACTCATACAGCCCCCCACACTGACAAATCTCACCTAGCAGAACTGCAAATGAGAAAGGCACATGGAAGCAGAGATACTGACAACTTCCTTATGAGCCGGAGTAAAGTATTACACCAGAGCTGGAAGTAACGTGTCTGATGTAAGTACAGGGGCAGCGATAGGTGGTGACTGTTTTTATTGAAATTTACTGCTGTTGGACAGCGATTTTAAAGCGGAGGCTTAGTCCAGTGTTCAGCAACACAAATCAATCTCTATTCAGAGCTTCTTACCAATGCAGCCTGGGAGAGGTCCCTGGAGACAGACTTTGAGACATTCCACCTGCCCCCGATATTTATACATTCTGCTTTACAATGGTTACATGCAGCATTAACATCAGCGCTTGCCACCTCCCCTCTGCTCATTATGCCCCTCCCCCGGCATTTGCCTGCTGCACTGATCCCTGTGGCACCCCAGTAGTCACTGCCTGCCAGTTTGAGAAGGATCCATTAATTCCTACTCTTTGTTTCTTCTCTGCCAACCAGTTTCCTATCCATCTCAATATACTTCCCCAAATCCCATGTGCTCTAATCTTGCACATTAATCTCTTATATGGGGCTTTGTCAAACGAGTTCTAAAAGTCCAAATATGCTACACCAACTGGCTCCCCCTTATCAATTCTACAAATTACATCTTCATAGAATTCCAACAGATTTGTCAGGCATGATTTCCCCTTCATAAATCCTTGCTGACTCTGTCTGATTCTGCCAATGCTTTCTAAACGCTCTGCTACAAAATCCTTGACAATGGATTTGAGAATTTTCCCCATTACCAATATTAGACTCACTGGTCTATAATTCCTTGTTTACTCTCTACCTTCCTTTTCAAATACTGGAGTGGCATTAGCCAACCTCCAATCTGCAGGGACTGTTCCAGAGTCCTGGAAGATGACCACCAATGCATCCACTATTTCTAGAGCTACTTCCTGAAGTACTCTGGGATGGAGATTATCAGGCTCTGAGGATTTACTGGCTTTCAATCCCAACAATTTTCCCAGCACTATATCTCTACTGATATTTATCTCCCTCAGTTCTTTCCTGTCACTAAATCTTGCATCCTCCAACAATTCTGGTTTCTGCTTTGTGTCCTCTTTTGTGAAGATAGAACCAAAGTATGTATTCAGTTCTGCCACCATTTCTTTGTTCCCTATTACACATTTCCCCATTACCGTCAGTTGGGGACCTACATTTGTCTTTACCAATCTCTTACTCTCCACATTCCTCTCGAAACTCTTGGTATCAGTCTTTATGTTCCCTGGAGGCTTAGTTTTGTACTCTATTTTCCCCTTCTTAATCAAACTCATGGTCCTTCTTTGCTGAATTCTAAACTGCTCCCAATCCTCAGATTTATTATTTTTCTTGGCCAATCTCTATGCTTCCATGGATTTGGATATTATATCTGATTTTTAGCGATGGATTGGCCCTGTTACCCATTTTGCTTTTGCAACAGACAGGAATAAATAGTTGTTGCAGTTCCCCCATGTGTTCCTTGAATGTTTGCCATTGCCTATCCACTGTCATCCCTTTAAGTAACTCTCCCCAGTCTATCAAGGCCAACTCACACCTCATATCCTTGTAATTTCCTTTATTATGGCTCAGCATCCTCGTCTCTGAATCAACAGCCTCACTCTCCATCTTGATAAAAAAATTATTTCTTCTGCTGAGTATCTACATAAAAGTAGGTTACAGTTCCCCTATGATACAGGAGGGCCAGTGAAGACTAGTCTGTGATTCAACTGATGGCCAATCATTTAACAGTTCAGTAAATGGCTGCACAGGTATGGGAGAACATCACTCCATCTGCGACAGTGATGGCGAGAATCCCAGATAATTTGGGAAAGGAGATATGCAAACTAAAGGAAAATGTCACACAAATCCCAGGAGTATAAAAAAATTCCATGTCATGTCCTCTCAATAGTTCAAGAAGGATTCCAGCTTTGTTTTAATTATCCTGCCTCCAGGCACAAATCTAACCAGCTGATCAGTGTTTTATTTGGAGTTGGGGACTGAGTGTGGTGTGTCAAAATTTGCAGATGACACTAAGGTGAGTGGTAGAGCAAAGTGTGAAGAAGACACTGAAGTCTGCAGAGGGATACAGATAGTCTAAGTGAGTGGGAAAAGGTCTGGCAAATGGAGTACAATGTTGATAAGTGTGAGGTCATTCATTTTGGCAGGAATAACAGCAAACTGGACTATGTTTTAAATGGTAAAAACTGCAGCACGCTGCTGTGCGGAGCGATTTGGGTGTCCTTGTGCATGAATAGCTAAAAGTAGGATTGCAGGTGTAGCAGGTAATTAAAAAGGCAAATGGAATTTTGTCTGCTATTGCTAAAGGGATATAGTTTAAAAACAGGGAGGCTGTGCTTCAGTTGTATAATGTCCTGGTGAGGCCACGCCTGGAGTACTGAGTGCAGTTTTGGTCTCCTTACTTGAGAAGGGATATACTAGCACTGGAGGGTGTGCAGTGGAAATTAACTCAGTTGATTCCAGAGTTGAGAGAGTTGGATTATGAGGAGAGACTGAGTAGGCTGGGCCTATACTCATTGGAATTCAGAAGAATGAGGAGAGATCTTATAGAAACATATAAGATTATGAAGAGAATAGATAAGGTGGAGGCGGGAGGTTGTTTCTGCTGGCAGGTGAAACTAGGACTAGAAGGCATTGCCTCAAAATAAAGGGAAGCAGATGTAGGACTGAGGTCAGGAGGAACTTCTTCACCAAAGGGCTGTGAATCTGTGGAATTCCCTGCCCAGTGAAGTGGTTGAAGCTACCTCACTGAATGTTTTTAAGGCAAGGCTAGATAAATTTTTGAACATTAAAGGAATTAAGGGTTATGGTGAGTGGGCGGGTAAGTGGAGCTGAATCTCAAAAAGATCAGCAATGATCTTATTAAATGGTGGAGCAGGCTCGAGGAGCCAGATGGCCTACTCCTGCTCCTAGTTCTTATTTTCTTATGTTATGTTATTCAGCACCATGGATAGCTCTACATTCACAATGATATTTCACATTGCATTCCATTGAACAAATACTGCATTGACCAAAGGTAGAAGCTTGGTTAGACTCTGGGTACCTATCAGAACGATTTGGTATCATAAAAGAGAAACTTGCTACTTAACAACAGATCACCTCATTGTTCATGGCTAATATTCCAGAGCAGATAGAGATGAGTAGCACGGTGACTCAGTGGTTTACACTGTGCCTCACAGCACCAAGGACCCACTGGTGGCTGTCTGTGTGGAGTTTGCACACTCTCTGTATGGGTGCCCTCCGGATGCTTTGGTTTCCTCCCACAATCCAAAAGCCCATAGTGTTGAGAGATGGGTAGATAAGGTGGGTTACTGGGGGATGAGTCTGGGTGGGATGCTATGAGTTGATGTGGACTTGTTGGGCTGAAGGCCTTGTTTCCACACTGTAGGGATTGTATGAATGATAATTTAGATATATGTGGTGTTGCATTTTGGTAAGACAAACCAGGACAGGACTAACACAATTAATGGTGGGGCCTTGGAGAGTGTTGTCAGAGAAGCTGAGGGGTGCAGGTGCATTGTTCCTTGAAAGTGGAGTCACAGATAGACAGAGTGGTGAAGAAGGCATTTGGCATGCTTGCTTTCATTGGTCAGAACATTGAGTGTATGAGTTGAAATGTCATGTTGTGGGTGTGTAAGAGCGGGGTGAGGACACTTTTGGAATATTGTGTTCAATACTGGTCGTCCTTCTATAGGAAGAATGTTGTTAAACTTGAAAGGTTTTAAAAAAGATTTACAAGGAGAATTTGAGTTATAGGGAGAGGTTGGATAGGTTGGGGCTTTATTCCCTGGAGCATCAGAGACTGAAGGGTGACCTTATAGAAGTTTATAAAATCATAAGGGGCATGGATAGGGTGAATAGCCAAGGTCTTTCCCCCTGGGCAGGGGAGTCCAGAAATAGAGGGCATAGGTTTATGGTGAGAGGGGAAAGATTTAAAAAGGCCCGGAGAGGTATCTTTTTTACACAGATGGTGCTATGTGTTTGGAATGAGCTGCCAGAGGAAGTGGTGGAGGCGGGTACAATTACAGCATTTAAAAAGCATCTGGATGAATATATGAATAGGAGGAGTTCAGATGGATATGGGCAAAATGCTGGCAGATGGAACTAGGGCGGATTGGGACGGCTGCTCTGCATGGAAGAGTTGGACCGAAGTGTCTGTTTCTGCATTGTAGCACGCTGTGACTCTATCTGGTGAACTGTTCCCCGCTTCCTATATTCCCTGTGCACCCAAACATACATCATTATAGACAAAACAGTGTCACGTGTATCACTTTCGTGCACTCTCTCTTTCAACACACTCTTTCCTTCATCACATTCCCTCTACCTCCCTCCAGAAATGCAGTTGCTTCGCCCCTGCAGATAATCACTGCCCTTCTCCTCTCCACGCCTCTACAATTATTGACCAGGCCCCTGCGGTCTGTACAAAGTGATTCGAATATATTATCTTCAGAATGCGTGACCCGGTGAATTGGTTTGGACCATTCTGAGGGTGCCATTGAAACGGGAAGATGATCGCAGTGCGGCGTCAGAACGGAAGGGGGCGAGCGCACACCGACACGTCCCGAGCCCCTCTCCCCTCACTGTGACCTCCCATTGCAAAGTGCAAATGTAATTGCGTCGGTAATGTTAAGTCCAGCGTCCGACAAAATTTACCCCCCCCCCCCCAACCCCCTTGGCTGTTCTGTCCAGTTGATGCCCAAAGATGTTCCCATTGACGGATTAATTAGCTCGAAAAAAGTGACATCCTGTGTGTGGCGGCAGAGAATTGAGAAGCTGCATTTCCACCTGCTCATCGCTGCTCACTATGCCAACCCTTCAGCCCTGTGCCAAAAGATTCACTTCGCCTCGAGCTCCCCATACGGTCATTTCATACCCGTTCCTAAATAACAATCTGTTACTAAAATACCTCATCATTCTTTGCGCAGCTCTCTGCGCTACTTTCCAGAGGTTTAATACAGTCAAAAAAAGTAATGGAATTCTATTGGCAAGCTGTTCATGATCAACGTTTCTTTCAAACTTGTTCTTGTTCTATTTTAATTGGATACAGCTACAATCGAAACAATTCTGTAGGATCCAGTTCCGAGGGCAATCTTGCTGCCTGTCAGTAGCCATTGCCTGTTCGCTCAGATTGACCAATTATTTGGAACCACTGAAGAGGATCGGTACGAAGCCTGACACTGTCGGCGGAGTTCTCATTACAGCGGCCGACTGCTCCAGCTTCCCTCTGGGAAATCTCAGCTCGGGGTAAACGGTGATTGCAGGCTTCACTCGCGCAGACTGCGGGCACAAAACACACTGCACGCGTCCAATTCCCTGCCTCACAAAAACAAAAAAAAAGTACATCGCATAAGCTCTGAAATGCAGCCTCCCTTTCTGTTTCTACCCTGGTCAGTTGCTTGAAATAAGTCGGTAGCACTTGTAACAGAAGGACTTCTGTAGTCGCACTGTCATAGAGTCATAGAATTGTACAGCGCGGAAATAGACCCTTCGGTCCAACTCGTCCATGCCGACCAGTTATCCCACGTTAATCTTGACCCATTTGCCAGGATTTGGCCCATATCCCTCTAAACCCTTCCTATTCATATGCCCATCCAGATGCCTTTTAAATGTTGTAATTGTATCAGCCTCCACCACTTCCTCTGGCGGCTCATTCCATACACACACCACCCTCTGTGTGAAAAAGCTGCCCCTTAGGTCCCTTTTAAATCTTTCCTTTCTCACCTGAAACATATGCCCTCTACTTCTGGGTTCTGCTACCCCAGGGAAAAGGCCCCAATCGGCGCCCCTCATGATTTTACTGACTTCTATAAGATCACCCCTCAATCTCCGACCCTCCAGGGAAAATAGTCCCAGGCTATTCGGCCTCTCCCTGTAACTCAAACTCTTCAATCCTGGCAAGGTCTTTGTAAATCTTTTCCGAACTCTTTCTGGTTTCACAACGTCCTTCCTATAGCAGGGGAATGTCAATATGTTTAAACAGGTTGTTTTTAAGGAAGAAAACTGCCCTGTAATATGATTCCAGCCCCAAGATTAGCAGTGTTTAAATATCCCACACTATCCAACATCCCGCCACCCGCATTTCTCTCTGAGTTGAGTGAGAGATTGCTAGATGTTAAGTCCCATCGCCTCCATACTCTCTCCACTTACAGCCGTCTCCTAAGATTGCAATATTAGCTGTGCTTTCAGCTGGGAACTTATTCTCCTCGTTGCAGAACTAATGCAGTTGCAGAGAGAGGCAGGCAGCTCCCCTTTTTTGCTGAACGCTGTCCCAAAGCAGCGTGCGACAACATTGACAAGCTGCCTCACATTTGTAATGCGCGCCGCATGCTTCTCAAAAAAGAAACAGCGCTGAGCCCGTCGGCACTCTCACCGGGCTGTTAGCATAAACAAAGATAAAGATGGGCCTAGAGACAGTAGGAGCTGCAGATGCTGGAGAATCCAAGATAACAAGGTGTAGAGCTGGATGAATGCAGCAGGCCAAGCAGCATCTCAGGAGCAGGAAAGCTGCCGTTTCGGGCCTAGAGGCTTCCAGAGAAACTCGCACACTTTCTGCCCACAAGACTCAACAACAACATTCATCGAAAAGAAGTTGGTAGATTTCTGCTTGAGCATGGAATTGGTGGCTTGGAGAATGTTTATCCATGTTAAACCTTCCTTAATCCCTATGTTGCTAGATAGAGCACGGCAGGAGCTGGGTGTGTGTGTGGGCTGTGGTCGGGGAGCGGGATGAAGTGCAGCAGAATAACAGGTCGAGGCCGGACAGCGGGGGGACAGCCTGAGATTTACCACCGGAACCTTTGATGGGCCCAAAAGTGGTGAGCAGTTCACCGAGAGGTAGGCTGGGCGGGAGCTGCGCGCTGGACTGAGGCAGCGTGTGTTTTCCAATGGGAAATATTCCCGAGGGACCGTGCACATGCAGCGAGTTATGCCTCCCCCCATCACCGCCCCCCCCCCACAACCCCTCCCAGTTTCGGGAAGATTGTGAAGCACGAATATTGTCCCACCTTCTGAGCTAGAAGGCCCGCCTGCTTCAGAGATGTGTCTCTGAACGGGCTGATTAGAAAATGTCTATGAGATGTAACCATTCCACGGTTGGAAGAGTTCGAGAGTGCAATTCTGGACAGTAGAAGCAGTGTGCCAGTAGAGAGAGAGAACGAAGCAATCTCTCTGCATACACTGTGCGCCCTGTCTCAGCCCCGATTTCGGAAGAACATTCCTCTGTATCAGTGCCAGCCAGTCATATCAGGCTGCCAACTCACTTCTCTAAATGACCTTACCAGTTAAGTGCCAAGTGACCATGAATTCTGCCCATTATTTTGTGGCCTGGAGTCATGTCTGCCCAGAATCGTTTCCTGTAGGATCCATCCAGCTGCTGGTAGAGACTAGAGGCTTTCAGCCATCAGTCTGGCTCAAGCTCAAACCCCAGGCTCCTGAGTGAAAAAGGACCGTGTTCAAAGCGAAGTCTTTGTCCCACACCTGCGCAAGACCCGTCCGTGAGAGAGCGTCAATAATTACTGTCACTCAGACTGCGGGGCTCTGAACAGAAGCAACATTCCAGGTGTGTTTCTGAAAAGGTCAATCTGATCAGGCATTTATTACAAGTACAAAAGTACTAAAAACACTCACAAGGAATGCTCGAAGAAGTTACTGTTGTCTCGCCCGTTCCGTTGAGGTTTTAACCCTAATGTTCCCCTAAGGGCAGTTAATGATGGCGGGTTTGTTATTCCCGGAATAAACGATTTAATTTGGGTTTTTAACATGTCAAGACCTCACGATGTCTATTTCACCTGCTCTACATATCCTGAGCCCATCGTGTGGAGAGGACCGGGAGCTGCAGATATTTAAGACAGTATGCGAACCCGCGAGAGGGGTTCAGTTCGTCAGCCTGCTGCTTTTCAAACTTTCCAGGTGTCAGTCTAGAGAGACAGTAGGAGAGCTACGGTTAACTTCTCTACCACAAACCAGGGCATGAAAACAGAAATTGCTGGGGAAGCTCAGCAGCTCCCATCACCTGTGGAGAGGGGAAGATTGGTTCACGCTCAGAACACCACGTACAGTGGTTAAAACTCCTAACAAATGCTCTGTACCAGAGGGCAGCTGTTGTGCTGGGAACCTTTGAGCGGCCTGCAATAACAAGAGGGATGGGCGGCCGCTGGTGTTGGCCTGGGTTGAAGGCGGACTCACTGGGTGAGGAGGTGGGTTTATAAACAAGGGCAGGATTTTATCTTCAATGCGGGGAGGCAAAGAGGTCAGGGAATTTCGAGAGGGCCTGAATGATGGATTAGCGGAATTGCAGATGTGCGGAGCGGTTCGGAGTTCAGGCTAGCAAAGTGAGAGAGAGAGGGAGAGAGGGAAAGAGTAGAAGCTGCCTGACCAGCTGTGATTTGCAGCATAGATTTTATTTTGTTGCTTTCAGGAGAGACCCTGAGGTTTGGAACCTTGGGAAGAGAACGGAGCTTCAGGTCGATATATGATGTCCACAGGGCTTTCAGTATAAAGGCTTTTAACATTTGCCAGTCACGTGAAGAGTATTTCTTTTTCTTCTTGTGACCTTTTCAATACAGAAACCATCCTGCGGCTGATTAGATTGTGGCACAAATCTGAACTAACTTGCAATAAAATGAAAAGGTGCTGGGAAGCGCTGAAAGAATACAAATCCTGACGGGGTTCAGTTGGGGGAGGGTCTGTGTGTGTGTATGTGTGTCTGTGTGTGTCTCTGTGTATGTATGTGGCTGTGTGTGTCTGTGTATGTGTGCGCCTGTGTGTATGCGTCTGTGTGTATGTCTGTGTGTGTGTGCGCCTGTGTATGTCCGAGTGTCTGTGTGTATGTCTGTCTGTCTATGTGTGTCTGTGTGCGTAACTGACTCAGAGATAGCAAGAACTGCTCATGCTGGAATCAGAGAAAACACAGTGCGGAGCTGGAGGAACACAGCAGGCCAGGACGAAAGGCCTCAGAAGAAGGGTCAGGACCCGAAACGTCAGCTTTCCTGTTCCTCTGATGCTTCCTGGCCTGCTGTGTTCATCCAGCTCCACACTGTTGTCTGTGTCGTGTGTGTACGCCCGCGCCTCTGTGTGCTGAGTGAAATTTCTTCTCTAAACATCTTGTCCCTCGATCTCACTTTTGTATTTTAAGACATTCCTTAAAATCTATCATATTTTATTTCATACGGAAAGGGGCGTTGCTGGTAGGTCTAACTTCAGCTGTCCGTCCTTAATGGCCGTCGAGTGGCTCGCTCGGCCATTTCAGAGGGCATTTAGGAATGAGCCATATTGCTGTGGGTCTGGAGTTACATGGAGGCCAGACCAGGTAAGGATGGCAGATTTCCTTCCCTGAATGACAGTAGGGTAAGTGACGCGTTTTCTCTACGCCGACACCTCCCGGCACTTCACTGTGCTCCTCCCCGGCACTTCACTGTGCTCCTGGCCATCTGATGTGAAGTAGATATAACATGATACCATCTTTGGTAAAACTTGAGGAAGTGCTCTAGGACATTTTATTCCAGGAAAGGCGCAACATAAATGCACAGTGCCGCCCTAGGCAATATCTATCCCCGAATTAACATCACAAGGCGCTTTTCATGGGAGCTTGCTTTGCATATATTCTCCATCACCGCAGTGACGTTACCCAGAACATTCCGTGGTTGTAAATGGCTCGTTGAACGTTACTGAACTAGTGTAACTTTTTAATATTTTCGCACCCCGCCCTCCCCTATTAAAACTCATTCACACGCATACGTCCCCCAGAGTATCCATTCAAAATGATGGGGCTTCTTTTCAGCTGTGTGTTTTGAACACACACACACACACACACACACACACACTCACGCTCACGCACATATGCACGCACACACACATTCACATACACACCCACTCACGTACACACACTCGTACACATACATACGCACACCTACAGACATACACACACATTCACTCACATACAGACACTGATACACACACTCAGACACACTCACATTCACACACACACGTGGGGGCGGCGCGGTGACACAGTGACATCGTGGTTAGCACTGTTGCCTCACAGTACCGGGGACCCGGGGTCGATTCCGCCCTCGGACGACGGTCTGTCTGCACATTTTCCCCGTGTCTGCGTCAGTTTCCGCCCACAATCCAAAGATGTGCAAGTTAGGCGGATTGGCTGAATAACCCATACTGTGCAGGTGGGTTACCAATGGGACATGCGGGGTTATGGGGTAGGGGTGAGGGACTGGGTGGAATGCTCTTCAGAGAGCCGGTGCGAACTCGATAGGCCGAATGTCCTGCTTCCGCAGGTATTCTAGCCTATTTTAAAAGACCGAGTAGCAGTGAAATCTATTTTGTTTTGGGAGTATCTCAGTGTTGAAGCCCATTCAAACGCAGTTAACATCAGCGGTTCGTAGGTACCATAACTCATCCCAACACAGTGGGGATCAGTTCCTTTGGGCGTCTATTCCTGTGTTAGGAATTCTCAATAGGATGCTTTCCAGAGACAGAAATCTTATCTCAGCAGGACTAGAGTCAGCCGCCCGCCCATTCCACTTCAGTAGAACCTCTTGGGAAATGCTTTTTGACACGAGTCTCAGGACATGCTGTTTTTGAGCCTGCTAAATGAGAGGAGACCAGTGTTACCTGGCAACAGTTTGGCTTTATGTAGATCGCACACAGTCGAGTGGGTGCCGCAGTTCAGAAATCACACTGACCAGATATACTCTCAGAAGGGCCACACCCTTTCCACCAACCCCCGAGATCTCCATTTCAAATTCCTGCATGGAATGTACAGATGTGTTCATATCGGGTCTGGAATCCTCAAGTAACAAATGTGAAGGTCCGTCAGACATATTCATTCGGAATGCTGCTCATTTATTACTGAGACTGGTCTTTTTAAAATATTAATTTATTGCAGACCCATAAGGCAGAAGTAAACTGTCGTCATTTCACAAGATTGCCTTTAAAAATGATTCAATGCATCTGACTTTCCTTTTTAAAATTGTTGGCCTGACTGGATTAATTTGTGGTTTTTAGATGGAATCAGTGGTGTTGTGTTCTGGGTTTAAGTTTCTGTGTGTGTCAATGTGTGTTTGTTTATCTGTGTGTCAGTGTGTCTGCCTGTGTGTATAAATGTTGTCAGTCGGTGTGTGCGTGTCTGCGTTGGGAGTGAGCGGCAGACAATTAGTGTTTATTTAAGATCTGTTGTTCAGTGCTCACCACACCACACGTGACAGAATTGTTAAAATTGTGGCCTTTAAAAAGGACCCGGGACGCCGGCAGCGTGCGTCTCCTTCACATCACCTCCCATTCGCCTATTCAATAACCGCAAGCCTGCCTCTGCTCCGCCCCAGCCCCTGTCATAAAGCGCTGTCTCCCGTCCACATTGCTCACAGCAGTCAAGCCAGTGCTGACCCACTCTATCAATCCCCGATCGTTAAACATTACCACCGCCCCGGCTGCAAGGCAAATTCTGTCTTTTTTTTCTTTTAGAAGAAAATATTCCTGCATTGCAATGTAACCTCAAACTGGGCCTTTAGCTGCTGAAATAAACGCGATTTCTCGGATAGTTTCAAACAGCATCGCTGGCTCCTAGTCTAAACAATAAGAGGCTGGTCAAACATTAGACAGCCCCCTTTCTTTTCAATGGAACGGTCCATGTTTCAGCCGTACTGTAGACGGTTCTCGAGTGCTTAATGTAAATTTACCACATCAGCCGCCTGGTTAATACCGAGCCGAAGCTCTTAGAGAAAAAAAACTACTTGTTTGACATTTTCAACATGCCTTCGCTTACACTGAGACATTTATTTTTCGGGCTCTGCGTTTTATTGACACAAAGAGAGGCTTGTCTAAGTAAAAAAAGCTTGCATTGTCATAGCGCCTTTCGTGCCGCAAGGGGCTTGAAAAGCGGAAGCAAAGAAGCAGACACCGGGGCTGCTACTCAACAGCTGGTCAAAGGAAGGTCGACGGAGGCAGGGGCCTCAAAGCTAATCACGGGGGTGGGGGGGGGGGGGTCTGATGACCGGCAAAAGTCGAAATGGAGGAAGTGGGGTGGGACAAGAAACCGGAGCCAGAGAGATACAGATTCCCAGGAGGAGGTTACAGAGATAGGAAGGGGCTAAGACCGAGAGACGTTTACAACAGCTGGAGAAGGACAGTCAGCCTTGATCCTGTAAGAGAGGGACAGGTTACTGTTTCTAAATCCCAAAGACTTTTACTCGTCGGATATTGGAACTTGGAAAGCAAGTTGTCTCCCCGCCTGATTGTCAATGAGTTTTAATATGGAATCTGAGATATCACCTTTCAGACAGAAACGTGTGTGTGTGTGTCCGTATGTGTGTGTGTGTCTGTCTGTGTAAAAGGTGGGAGTGGAGTAACCTATGAAAAATTCCAAGCCCTGGACCGATCTCTTTCGGCACAATGAGTTTGAACACAGAACAGTCCATGCAGTGTGATTCAATGCCGTTCCTGCTCGTTGATACTGGTCAGTCTGTTACAAGACACTCCATTATCTGCCCTTCCAACTGCATTTTGAAATAGAGCCCTCCCTCTCCCTCAACTTTGACAGCCTGCATTGCCCTTCACGAGTAAAATAATTGGAACGCGCGGAGATTTACTTAGTGGCGGCTCATAGCTGAAAAAAATACCATGGTGACTAGGTGATGGTGAAAAAGACCCGTTCTTTTCCCGTGAGAATGAGCGCTCCTGGATGTGTAAAAAAAGCGGGAAGGGAAGGATCACAGTTGTGACTAAGTAGTCGTCCAAAAGATTTGGGTTCCAATCGCACCTGCTCCAGAGGTGTGCTTCCCTCGTCAGCTTGAGAGAAAATACCTCTTATTTGCACCAAGCTTTAGGTTGAATGGATGAGTTTCTTGCTTGCTGACTGGATGAATACACCGTGTTTATCTGAAGCCAGAAAAGTTGGTCTAGGTTGGCAGTGCCAAGGGGGCGGGGGAGGAACCCTGCCCTGCGCAGAACGATCCCAAAGTTGTCGGGTCTAACAGGCCAGCCCCAGCACCGCTGTTCTGTTCCCAAAGAAAACGTGTGATAGGGACGATCCGGGGCACCGTGCAAGCCCCTCACCCCGCCACCTCCCCCGCCTCCAGTGGCGAAAAACTGCCCGGCTCATCTACCCCACGATCCAAATCCCGAGCGCCAGCGCAGCCGCAACAAATACATCCCTTCGGCCCAAAGCGCCCATACTGCTGACTCACCCCCTTTCTCCGCTCCCCATGTCTAATCTTATCAGCACCTGACTCCCCTCTCCACAGCTTTCTTCTTCAATACCATCTCAAAATCAAACATGATCAGAAATTGCTGGAGAAACTCAGCAGGTTTCTATCGAAGATTCACACCAGACTCGAAACGTTAACTCTTGTGACTCTCTCGCCACAGATGCTGAGTTACCCCCAGCGATTTCTGTTTTTTTTTCAGGTCCTTCGCATCCGCGGTTCTTTGTTTTACTAAATCAAACGCAATGTTTGTTTCTTAAACGAGGAAACGCTCAGGAATATGGAAAGTTAAACTCCCTACCCACTCCTCACCAAATACAAGGCGACACGGGATATTCAGCTCGCAGAGTGACCCTTCGGCCCAAAGCCCCCATGCTGCTGACTCACCCCCTTTCTCCGCTCCCCATATCTAACCCTATCAGCACTTGACTCCCTTCTCCGCAGCTTTCTTCTTCCATACCATCTCGATTATTCGCCTCAGGATGAATTACTGAGGATGGCATGTGGGGTCTTGGACGCTGGGGGTGTAGCAGGAGCTTTGAAGAACTGGTGACTGGGCACCAGCGGAGGCCCGGCTGTGAGCATACGGACCCTCAGAGGCCGGGTGGATATATAGAGAAAGGGGAAGGTTGTGGGCGGCGGGACTGAGGAGAAGCCATTCCCGATCAATTCCGCCTGGGGGCGTTTGGGGGTGGGTAACAGTCTTCGTGTCGGTAGGAACAAATGCGGAACCATCCCTATTCCTATTGTGGAAGGGTCCCTCCGAGGACCAGCCCTCCCTCTGACTGAGCAGTGACTCCCAGTCCACCCACACTTTTTCCAATGGGATGCTGAGTCCCTGTGTGGGTGAGTTTTGCAGTTTCAGCAACAAATTTGCCCCTTATTCCGGTATCTCCAAGACAGAATGAAGAGGAGGTGGGCATTCGGCCCATCGGGATGATGTTGGCTGCTTCATAGAACCGGGCAGTTTTTCCAGTACACCTCCTTTCAGAATGCTCTCCCTTCAAACTCCAATCTGAACTAAAAGCTCCACATTCCAAAACAAACACGCGTCCCTTGCAAACGCGGATTTAGGTCGTTTTTTTCACTCGATGTTGGTACTCCGCGATGCCACTGGGCACGACTCCTGACCGGGCAGCGGCTGCCTAAAAGAAACCCTGGAAATGTCAGAGCCACACTAGAGAACTCGGGAGATGCTGAGCAGCGGCTGAAGGAGCTGGCGCTGGGATCTCTCAGTGAGGTTTGCTGTTTAGCTCACGTACAAAGGAGACAGTGAGGAGCAGATACAGGAGGCAGTGGCTCGCCGAGCCTCTTTTGAATTCTCATTACAGACCCCCTCCCTCTGTCTCTCGCCGTCACATTGCCTCCCCCCCCCCCTCCTCTTCCTCAGAAGCACCAGGAGGCTCGGTGAGTGAGACAAGGAGCAACAGGAAACGGAGCTGTGAAGCGGAACGAATGCAGGACATCGAAGTTTGAAGCAGCGTTGCTCCTTTCCAATGGCTCGGTTCTGCCGGAGGGGCCGCGGTCCCGGAGAGTAAGCCCAGCCCGGGACAGAGGCAGGAGGAGGAAGGGGTTCGGGGTTTGGTGCGGTAAGAGAGCAGGCAGCCCCAGGCCAGATGGGAAGCGGGGTGGAGCGGGATGTGGCCCGGCAGAGCTGCCCGTTCCCCTAGGGCCGGCCTTGGGGAGTTCTGGGGGCCTGCCAGGGGAATCCGCCGCTTCTCTCGGTCTCCCCGCCTCTCGCTGGCCGGGCTATGAGACACCATGGGCTGGTGTGACCCCGGCGTACAGATGCTGTTCACCATCATGGGCGCTTTCGCAGCTTTCAGCCTGATGAGTATAGCGATCGGCACGGATTACTGGCTCCACTCCCGGGCTTATATCTGTAACAGCACCAACAGCACCGGCGAGGAGAACGAAGTGAAGAAGGAGAAAGGCTCGATGATTCACTCGGGGCTCTGGAGGGTTTGCTGTGTTGAAGGTAGTGTGTTTCATTGAACATATTCACCTGGCGGTTCTCTCGGGCTGGGTGTGGGGTGGGGTGGGGGAATAAAAATGCACGAACTGGACTGACCCTGGTGCAAAACCTGATTTGTGAACTTGTGTGTGTGTGTGTGTGTGTGTGTGTGTGTGTGTGTGTGTGTCCATCCCGGGAGCCCGGGGGTGGGGCAGGACTGGTCATTTAGTCCAGATTGTCTGCTTTGACAAGATTCACCCCAATATACACGGAATTACACACACGCCAGGAATTCACAGAGAGGCGCACATCCAAACTCAGCGAGTTTCTTCAGAACTCTCTTCCTACCTGAGGATTAAGGGGACGAAGTTGTCAAACTGAAAGCAGACTTTTCCAGGGACTGGGGAGGCGAGGCGTTTGAATAGAACGGGTTTTGCCATTTTTCCGGGTGGGTTGTTCACGGCTCCGCGCGTACGCCGCTCTCCGGCCTCCTCCTCTCCTCTCCCTACGGCTACCAACCCCCCGACCCCCTTCCCCCCACCCCTACACCCCCCACCCCCTTTCCCACCCCACCCCACCCCACCCCAACCCCTTCCCCACACCCCAACCCACCCCCACCCCATTCCCCCCACCCCAACCCCTTCCACCCACCACCCCCACCCCTACACCCTCCACCCCCTACACCCCTTCACCCCTTCACCCCCACCCCCTTCACCCCCCGGCCCCCCACCCCCCGCACCCCCGCACCCCCCCACCCCCCGCACCCCCCCACCCCCCGCACCCCCTTCACCCCCCCACCCCCCGCACCCCCTTCACCCCCGCACCCCCTTTACCCCCCCACCCCCCGCACCCCCTTCACCCCCTACACCCACACCCCCATCACCACCCACCCCCTTCACCCCACCCCTACACCACCCCAACCCTACACCACCCCACCCCCTTTCCCCCACCCCTACACCCCCAACCCCTTTCCCACCCCACCCCAACCCCTACCCCCCACCCCTACACCACCCAACCCCTTTCCCACCCCACTCCAACCCCTTTCCCACCCCACGCCAACCCCTTCCCCCCCACCCCTACACACCCCACCCCCTTTCCCACCCCACCCCAACACCTTCCCCCCGCCCCTACACCCCCAACCCCTTCCCCCCACCCCTTCCCCCCACCCCTACACGCCCCACCCCCTTTCCCACCCCTCCCCAACACCTAGCCCCCACCCCTACACCACCCACCCCCTTTCCCACCCCCCTACACACTCCCACCCCCCACCCCCTTCACACCCACCCCCTTCACCCCCACCCCTACCCCCTTCACCCCCCGCACCCCCCACCCACCGCACCCCCTTCACCCCCCACCCTCACACCCCCACACTCCCTTCACCCCCCACCCCCCGCACCCCCACACCCCCTACACCCACACCCCCTACACCCAAACCCCCTTCACCACCCACCCCCTTTCACCCCACCCCTACACCACCCACCCCCTTTGCCCCCAACCCTACACCACCCCACCCCCTTTCCCCCACCCCTACACCATCCCACCCCAACCCCTTCCCGCCACCCCTACACCCTCCCAACCCCCTTTCCCACCCCACCCCAACCCCAACCCCTTCCCCTACACCCCCACACCCCCAACCCCTTTCCCACCCCACCCCAACCCCTTCCCCCCCACCCCCTTTCCCACCCCACCCCAACACCTTCCCCCCACCTCTACACACCCCACCTCAAACCCTTCCCCCTACCCCTAGACCCCCCACCCCCTTTTCCCCCTACCCCTAGACCCCCATCCCCCTTTTCCCCCGACCCCCTTTCCCACCCCCCTACACACTCCCACACCCCACCCCCTTTCCCACCCCCTACACACCCCCACACTCCACCCCCTTTCCCACCCCCACACACCCCCACCCCTACACACCCCCACCCCTACACACACCCCCCTACACACACTCCCACCCCCACACACCTCCCCACCCCCCACCCTACACACACCCCCCCAGCCCTACACACCCCCCCACCCCTACACACCCCCACCCCTACACACAAACCCCCCACCCCTCCACACACATCCCCCACCCCTACACACACACCCCCACCCCTACACACACACCCCCACGCCTACACACACCAACCCCCCACCCCTACACACACCAACCCCCCACCCCTACACACACCAACCCCCCACCCCTACACACACACCCCACCCCTACACACACCCCCCACCCCTACACACACCCCCCACCCCTACACACACACCCCCACCCCTACACACACACCCCCACCCCTACACACACCAACCCCCCACCCCTACATCAACCCCCCACCCCTACATCAACCCCCCACCCCTACACACACCAAACCCCCACCCCTACACACACCAACCCCCCCACCCCTACACACACCAACCCCCCCACCCCTACACCAAACCCCCACCCCTACACCAACCCCCCACCCCTACACACACCAACTCCCCACCCCTACACCAAACCCCCACCCCTACACACCCCCACCCCTACACATCCCCACCCCTACACACACCACCCCCCACCCCTACACACACCAACTCCCCACCCCCTTTCCCCTCCACCCCTACACCCCCCACCCACTTTTACCCCCACTCCTACACCCCCCACCCCATTTCCCACCCCCGCACACCCCCCTACACACCCCACACCCCCCCCTACACACCCCACTCCCTTTCCCACCCCCTACACACCCCCACAGCCCCCCACCCCTACACACCTCCCCTACACACCCCCCACCACCAACACACACCCCCCACCCTACACACACCCCCCCACCCCTACACACCCCCCACCCCTACACACCCCCCCACCCCTACACACCCCCCACCCCTACACACACCAACCCCCCCACCCCTACACACACCAACCCCCCACCCCTACATCAACCCCCCACCCCTACACACACCAAACCCCCACCTCTAAACACACCAACCCCCCCCACCCCTACACCCCCCCACCCCTACACACACCCCCACCCCCCCACCCCTACACACACCCCCCACCCCTACACACACCCCCCACCCCTACACCCCCCCACCCCCTGTTGTTTGTTCCTGGCGGTTTTTTTTCCTTCCTCGGTCTATAGGGAGAGAGAGAGAGCGCTCGGGATCCGAGCGTTTGTCTGTGTGTTATTACAGAAGACAGTCAGTGTGCCCGCTCAGAGTCACATCATGTGCTCGGCCAGCCCCAACGCAGCTAAAGGCGTTTGCTTATGAAATCAGTTTATGTAAGACTCCTCAAAGGCGGGATACACTCCTTTGTCACTAAGTGGACCTAAATGCTGTACCTCCGCTCTTTGTCTTCGAAACAATTAGAGCCCGGAATCAACAGATTAGGCTCACTTTGGCCAATGCTAACAGCTGCGGCTGTTGATTGAGACTTCCCTCCGATTCTGCTTCACATAACCCGTTAGCATTACCCTCTGTTCCTCCTGTTTGTCTCCAACTCCCCTTCAGAGTGACAGCCGTTCCCCTCAGCTCCTGCCTGTGGGACGCACTTCGACAATTCCATCTCCTATGACTTCGTCCTGAATTCCCGAAGTATTTTATCTTGACAGTTGATGTCGTAAAGGTGTTGCAATACTTATTCACGTTATTATAAACAAAATGAAGAAAAGCTTCCGAACCAGCCCCAAACTGCTGCCGTCCTTTCTCCTCCACGCGCTGACTGTGCTCGCAGGATCTTGTGACCCCCAACCCCCAAATTTTCCGAAAAACAAACAAAAACTGTGGATGCTGGAAATCAAAAACAAATTGCTGGAAAACGTCAGCAGGTCTGACAGCATCCGTGGGGCCGTTCTGAAGAAAGATCACTGGACCCATAACGTGAACTCTTGTCTCTATCTCTTGTTTTCGTTAGATATTTCCCGCTCAGTATTCCTAGATTCCTGTGTGTATTGAATCACCAGAAGGGCGTCCATGTGATATCATTTTGGGTGGATTAGCAGCTTTTGATGGCACTGGGGACTGGGGCAGTGATAGGGTTGTTCAGTGGAGGATCAGATATGCAGTTGGGAAATGTTCAGTTCTTGATATCACCTCGTAAACAAACAGCTCTCTCGCTGTTTGTACCCTTCCATGCTCTCTCGGAGTATTGACCAGTCCGGGACCAGGCAGACTGGCACCAATCCTAGGCGGCATTTCACACCTTGGGCTTACACCCACCATGTATGCCAGGCTATCCGGCCTTTCACCCAATCTAGGTCCTTTCTGCTGAAGGGTCGAGGCCCGAAACGTCAGCTTTCCTGCTCCTAAGATGCTGCTTGGCCTGCTGTGTTCGTCCAGCTCCACACCTTGTTACCCTGAATCTCAGCCCCAGCTCCACACCGGAGCCCTGCTACCTCCCGCCAGTCACATGCCCACTGACCCATTCAGAGATATTGGAGATCAGAGCTTGCAGGTTTACACTGGAATCGCTTAGAGCTCCAGAAGGCGCCAGTTCTTGCCGGGGGAGATCCCACAGTAGCGATCCCCTCTTTGCGAGTGAATCTGACTGAGAGGGCAAGGCACAGGCGTACTCGTTTGTTCGCGAGTAACTGCGCTTTGCAGCAACTTCCACCGTTTGCAAAACCAGGTTTCCACTTGACCCCAACAGCACAGGAATCAGGTCAGACTTTGCTGTAAGGTACAGGGCTTTTCTGCAGCTCCTTCTCCAGGAAAAATAAAGATAAACCCATAAACCGATTTCCAACCAGAGCCAACACACAGATTTGTATAACTCTCCAGAAAATACCATTAAAGTTACAGGGATCTTTTTCTAACCCTTAATCTCTGTATTGCAGTTCAATTTTCAATGGCTTAATTAATTTGTTGTAATTGTACAATAATGCATACACCAAGCTGGGTTATACACAACACTTGCCCGTTAAAATAACAACAAAATTTGGAGGAAAGTTGAGGAGATTGATTTAAATCAGAGTGTTAGAATCTGGAACACATTGTCTGACTTGCTGTTGGAAGCAGAATCAAGAATCACTTCCAAGAATAGGAGATGTTGTTGTAAAGGCACCATTAGCAGGAAAAGAAAGGAAGGGAATGCCCAGGCTTCTTTTTTTTTCGAAAGATAGGACAGGCAGGATGACCAGAAAGGCTTTGTCCTCTAGCTCTGTGATTCTGCCTCACCAAAGATAAACCTTCAGTTAAACAAACAGACGGTGTGCCCGTGAATTGCAATACCAGCTGCTAAAACCAACCTGAGCTGTCAGTGTCACAGCCACCAAGAACACTCTGTAGATGGTAAGTTCCATTTTCTCAAACCCTACCAACATTCATTGTTCACAACTGACTGAGTCTTTCAATAAAGTAAAAGGGATGGTTGCAATTTTTCTCACTCTATTCTTTCACAGGATGTGGGCATCATACACCATGGTGAACATTTGTTGCCCATCCCTAATCACCCTTCAACTAAGAGCCAATTGCATTGCTTTGGGTCTGGAGCCACATGCAGGCCAGACCAGGTAAGGGAGGTAGACTCCTTCCCTAAAGGACATTAGTGAACCCGATGGGTTTTTAACAAAAATGATGATGATGGTCACCATCACTGATAATAATTTTAAAATTCAAATTCCACCAGCTGTTGTCATAGGATTTAGAAAATATTGGAAATCAGAGTGCGAGTAGACCAAGCCTGCACCCATATTCCTCCAGCATCAGCATTAGCCTGCACCTTTTCATTATTCATCCAGTTATAGTATCATTACGTCACCATCTCTCTGCTGTGATGCAGTTTACTCTGATTTTGAATAGGTATTTGATAAGGCTAACTCATAATGGACTTGCAGTGTCAAAATAAAAGCCTATGGGGTTAAAGGGAGGGCATTGTACGGAATGGCTAAAATCAAAACCAGTGAGTAGTGGTGAATGGTTGGTTTGCTAACTGAAAGGAAGAAACAATGAAGTTTGCCAGGGTTTGGTGCATGGAGCAATACTCTTTCAGGTATAACTATTCTGGACCTGGGTGTACAGCACTTATGCATAAATTCAATCTGAAAATTGTAAGTGTGCCAGTGAGGTGAGGAGTAACTGACTTCAGGAGACCATAGACAAAAATGCTAGAACAGGCAGACCTGAGTGAATGCAAGCAAGTGTAAAGTGATTTATGATCATGAAAAGAATGAGGAAACGCAATTTAGTAAGTGGTTCAATTTTAAACAGAGAGACCTGAGGGTGTATATGCATACAACATACCTATACATCAAAGGTGGAAAACATTTAAAAGAAATAGTGGATTCTTGGCTTCCCTGGCAACATCTGTACAGGAGAAACAGTTAATATTTCAGGTTATAAAAGAACTGCAGATTTTCTGGAGATCTGAAACAAGCAAACAACAAAAATCACAGGTCTAGCAGCATCTTGTAGAAAAAACAAAGTTAATGTTTCAAGTCCAGTGACCATTCTTCAAAATAGTTCACAATCACTTTCTGTGCTGTATGTGGCATTCATAGTGGAGTCTCCTTTCCATCGGATGTGATCACTT
The DNA here is from genome assembly GCF_030684315.1 of Stegostoma tigrinum. Taxonomy (NCBI): domain Eukaryota; kingdom Metazoa; phylum Chordata; class Chondrichthyes; order Orectolobiformes; family Stegostomatidae; genus Stegostoma; species Stegostoma tigrinum. The sequence goes on from NC_081375.1 coordinate 9,565,982, forward strand.
TGTTTGACAACTCCCTTATGTTATCAAGCATGACACTAAGTTCCTAATCACATTTTAATGCAATTCCTTTCCTTGCCGTCACTCAAACCTCTCAGTCCTCAGCCTGTTGTACTTTTCAAATAAAGCTCAACAGAAGCTCAAGAAACAGCATCTCATCTTTTGATCAGGCATTTTACCACCTTCTTACTTCACCACTGAATTCAACAACTTTAGCTCATAATTTCTGTTCCAATTTGATTTCCATTATCTTTGTTGTTTTTTTTCCTCTCATTTCCCTTTTAGTTTTGCTTTTGTGCATCATCTATAAATGATTCTGCCACTCACATCTCCACTCAACCCATCCGCCTTTTATTTATTCATTTTTCACATTACCATCAACCTTCTGTCATTCAATCCCTCCACCTTCTACTCTTATTTTGTTCTTTTTCCCACTCTTTCCATTTGTTTAAAATCTACTACATGTTCAACTTTTCCCAGTTCTGATGGCAGGTCACAGGCCTGAAATGTTAACTCTGTTTCTCTCTATAGCTGCTGCCAGACATGTTGAGTATTTCCAGGATTTTCGGCATCCACAGTATGTTGCTTCTGCGTTAGATTCTTGATATTACTGTTAGAGACATAACACCTGAAAACAGAGATGTCGTGCTAAATCTCCATTAATTACTAGGCAGCCTCAGCTGGAGTATTATGTTCCGTTTTGAGCACCATACATGAGCAAGGCCATCAAGAGTTTCAAAGGGTGCAGAAGAAACTTAGAATCATTTCAGGAATGAGGATTGACAATAACGTGGATACTTTGGAGAAGCTGAGATTGTCCTCCTTAGAAGAGAGAGGCATTTAGATAGAGGAAGCAAAGAGGACTGATTTCCAATGGCTGGGATGTTGATAACCAGACATTTAAGGTAATTTGCAAAAACAAGAAGAGTTGACCTGAGAAAATACTTTTGACAGAGTGAGTTGTGATCTGGGACACATGACTTGAAAGATCGATGAAGACAAATGTGACAGTAATTTTAAAGGGAAATTGGATTAACATTTGAATGGAACATATTGGCCGGTCTTTTGCAGAAGAACACGGAGATGGGATTATTTTGATAGTTCAATGAAATATCTAACATGTGAAAATGGCCAAATGGCTTCCTTCTGTGCTTTATCACTCTGTGATCCTATGAGAATGCAGTCTTGATATTTTGGGTTCCACTGAGATTGGGTGAGGAACCAGCATTAACAGGCCAGTAAAATGAATTTCTCACTAACAAGTTGGCAATTCACACCTCATGCGTAGGCTTAACTCCTTTTCTTTCAACATTGAAATTCTCCAACTCCAGTTCTTACTTTCATCACAGGCATATGTTTGTGAAGCTAAATTGTTTAACAACTGGATCACACAACTCTTCTCTTGTGCATAAATTATTGTAAGTGTATTTGGTAACTTAACCCCTCAAACACAATGCAGTAATTCTAAGAACTTTCCTTGATTGGTCCCTCTTGCTTCACACTTGGGAATTTAATGGAAATGCATGACATTGTATTGGTACATACCTGACTCCTTTAAGCCCTAAACGAAGCCAGTGAGTGTGAAGTGTGGATGGGAAATAGGTTTATGCTTGCAGAGATAGAAGTTAAAAGTAGCTTGATGGTAGGAGCCAGAGGGTGTTGGTGGAGGGTTGATTTTGGTACTGGAGACCTGTGGCAGTGATGTTCCACAGCAATGCTGGCCCCACTTTTGTTTGTCATTTATAAAAATAATTTGGATGAGCGTATAGGAGGCATGATTAGTAAATTTGCAGATGACTTCAAAAGTGGTGGTATGGTCAACAGTAAAGAAGGTTTTTCTTTAGGTCTTTCTGAAGAAGGGTCTAGGCCCAAAACATCAGCCTTCCTGCTCCTCTGATGCTGCTTGGTCTGCTGTGTTCATCCAGCTCTACACCTTGTTATCCTAGTAAAGAATGTTGGCTAAGATTACAAAGAGGTCTTGATTGTTTTAGCCAATGGGCTGCAGAGTGGTCAATGGAGTTTAATTTGAATAAATATGAGGTATTGTGTTTTGGTAAAACAAACAGGGGCAGGAATTGTACAGTTAGTGGCTGGTCTTTGGGTAGTTTGAAGTTGGCATCACATATTGATAGGGTAATTAAGAAGGTGTTTAGCATGCTTGCTCGTATCTTTGATTATAGGAGTTAGGACACCATGTTGAGGTTGTACAGGGCGTTGGTGAGGCCAATTTTGGAGTACTGTGTGCAGTTCTGGCCACCCTGCTATAGGAAGGGTATTATTCAATTGGAGAGGGTTTGGAAAAGAGTTACCAGGATGTTGCTGGGATGCAGCGTTTGAGTTATAAGAATGGGCTGGTTAGCCTGCGAATGTTTTCATTGGAGCATAGGAGGCTGACCTTTATAATTTACAATTCCTAAATTTTAGGAATTTGTAAATCATGAGGGGCATAAATTAGGTGAACAGAAAAGCCCTTTTTCCTGGGGTAGGTGAGTTCAAAACTAGAGGGTATATTTTTAAGGTGAGAGAAGAAACATTTAAAAGGGACTTGCGGGGCAAATTTTTCATGCAGAAGGTGGTTCATATGTGACATGAACTGCCAGAGGAAGTGGTCAATGTAGGCACAGTTAGAACATTTAAAAGACATTGGGATAGGTACATGAATAGCAAAGATTTAGAGGGATATGGGCCAAATGCAGGCAAGTGGAATTAGTTTAGTTTGCAAAACTTGGTCTGTGTGGATGAGTTGGACTGAAGGGTCTGTTTCCATGTTCTATGATTGTATGACCTTATAAGGATCGTAATTTGGATCTATGTCTGCTATTGCAGAATATATGAGAAGGATCATTTGTATGGTTAATATAACAAAATTTTGCAGATACTAAAAAAATGCTGATTTAAAAATTGGCACTCCACATGCATATTCTCCTGCCTGTATTAGCAGTATACTGTCTCAGCTTTCTATCTTCCAGCTACCTAGGGCTCTCTGGAGGGCAGCTCCTGTATTCCTTCTAACAATCCATTTTCTTTGCAGGTCTAAATCTCAGGATACATTGCTATTTCACTATAACACCATCACATACTGAAAAATCTTACGCCTTTTATTTCCTATTGACTTTTCTCATTATAAATTCTCATGTCCATATCTACATTAAAAAGTTGGTTTAACATTCATTTGACGTTTTCAATTCTGTTTAATTCCCCTTAATAAATGCTGAGGACAATTAGTCTGTATTGCACAAAATTGATGGTAACAGTCAACCATGTAAAAGAAAGCACTCCAGGATGCACATCATGCACTGTTTGTAATGTTGGGACAGAACCAGCCTGTCCAGGAAGTCTCAAGGCTTCGGTGGTCAGCTGTGTCATATCAGGAGACTTGCATCTGGGAGACTGCCAAAGCTGCTGAGGTCAGCAGGGAGGCACTTAGCTCAGCAATCAAAGCAATGTACTCTTCAGTGAATCCTAAAGGATCTGAATGTGTGTGACCATTAGACCTTAAGATAAAAGACCAGCAACGAACCATTCAGCCCAACCATTCAACCTCCAAGTCTGCTCCACCATCCAATGAGATCATGGTTGATGTGATCATCCTCAACTCTGTTCTTCTACCTTATCTTCCTAATTATTGATTCCTACTGATTAAGGCTATATCTATGTCAACCTTGAATATTTATAACATCCCACATCTACAACAATTCCATACATTAACTACCCTCTGAGAGAAGAAATTCCTGCTAATCTCTATCTTAAATGGGTGACCGCTTAGTCTGAAATTACACCCTTTGTTCTAGGCTGCCCACAATTGGAAACAACCTCTCAGCATCTACACTATTAAGTCCCCTAAGAATCTTATATGTTTCAAGGGGTGTCCTCCCATTCTCCTAAACTCTAGCGAGTACAGACCCAATCTACTCAACCTCCACTCATGAGGAAGAACCCGACCAAACCCAGGATTAATCTAGTGAATTTTCTCTGGATTGCCTTCAATGCCAGTACATTTTCCCTTAGTGAAGCGGGGGAAAACTATTCACAATATTCCCGTGGTCTAACCAGTGCCTTGTGTAATCTTAGCAGTATTTGTTATTTTTATGCTTTATGTCCTTTGAAATGAAAGGTAACATTTCTTTTGCCTTCACCATTACCTGCTAAACTTGGATGCTAGCTTTCAGCAATTCCTGCATGAGAACTTCCAAATCCTCCGTGCTGCTGTTTTCTGCAGTGTTTCTCAATTTAAATAAATATTCAGCTGTTTTATTATTTTTGCCAAAGTGCATAACCTCACATTTTCCCACATTTTATTCCTCTGCTAAATTTTTTGCCCACTTATGTAACCTATCTATAACCCTGTGCAGACTCCATGTGTCATTTTCACTTCTTGTCTTCCCACCTGTTTCAATGCCATCAGTAAACATGATAATAGCACGGCACATTAATTTCCTTCATCCAAGTGATTAATACTTACAGGGCAAAATCCTGAAAGTGTCTCCTTTCTCTCTGTCTTTGATTTGTTAGCCAATCCTCTGCCCAGGTTAATGCACTAGCCCCAGCACCACGGGTTCTAGAACAGACTAATATGCAATGCTTGAGCAATCACCCGGCAGTTGTGTGACAGAGACAATGAAATAGAATTAGGATCAAGCATAAGATCATCCCAACCCTATGAAACCTGGTAACAATCTGTTTTTAAAATAAATTCTGCTTATCCAACACACAAGTAAATACAAATCACCTGTGGAACTGTACTTCTGAGAAAGCAATTGAAAGGGGGGAGTGGTTGTGGAATGCAAAAAAGAGAAAGTTCTGGGCTGTACACTTCCTGTGTTTTTATTTGACCTGTTTCATGTAAGACAATTCTATTAAAAGATGTGTGTGAAAGAAAATAGTTTAACAATGAAATAGCATGCTTCTGGAATCTGGATTGCAAAGAAACCAAGATGGTTACAACATAGTATTACTCACCAATAAAACCGAAGTAGCTGGGAGACAGAACACAGAGTTACTAAAAAGGCATCAAAATATGACTATAGCATAACGACTTAGCAGAGCTAGTTATCTTTAATTATCTTTAATTTGTGAAAAAGTGTAGATTTACCCCCCATTCATGCTCTCTCCACACACACACACACACACACACACACACACACACACACACACACACACACACACACACACACACACACACACACACACACGCACACACATTCTGGATGCCTCCAGTTTTAACTGTAGATTGTGTCAGCAATCCTGGACCTTCAAGTATCTGTTGGTGACTCCTCCCTCCTGACTGTGGTATTAAGGATTAAATCTGACTCTGTGATAATTATTTTAAGCAACCTGTTCGGAGATACTATGACATATCTCCGGGATAAGTGGGACTTGAACTAGATGACAGTGACTGCCCTTGACATCAAGGCATCAAGGAGCCTGAGCAAAACTGGAGTCAGTGAGAATCAGAGGGAAATCTCTCTGCTAGTTAGAGCCATACCTGGCTCATAGGAAGATGGGCATGGTTGTTGGAGGTCAGTCATTTCAGCCTCAGGACATCTCTACAGGAATTACTCAGGGTAGGGTCCTTTGCCAAAAGATCTCCATTTGCCTCATCAATGATTTTTCCTTCACCATAAGGTCAGAAGTGGGAATGTTCGCCAATGACTGCACAATATTCAGCATCGTTCATGACTTCTTAAATACTGAAACAGTCCATGTTCACATGTAGAAAGATGTAGACAATATCCAGGTTTGGGCGAAAAGTGGCAAGTAACATTTGTACCACTCAAATGCCAGGCAATGACCATTTTTAACTAGAGACAATCTAACCACAAACCAATTTATCAAAACCTGAACAACATCGAATGGTGAACATGAAAAGAGTGACATTCAGTTGTGAATCCCTCACAATTCATCATTCATCATTGAATTTCCTGCATTATCAATATCCTGGGAGATGCTATTAATCAACCTAACTTGACTAGTGATATAAATACTATGATTCCCAGAGCAGGGTAGAGGCGAGGAATACCACAGCTTTACTGCCCAACTATAGTGCACTGTCAGGAGTGTGGTGGAATACTCCCCACTTGCCTGGATGCGTGCAGCTCCAGCAACACTCCAGAAGCTTGACACCATGACAGCACGGTGGTTCAGTGGTTAGCATCCACGTTGTGTTCAATTCCAACCTTGGGAGGCTGTCTGAGTAGAGTTTACATGTTATCATTGTGTATGTATGGGTTTTCTTCGGGTGTTTTGGTTTCTTTCCACAGTCCAAAGATGCACCAGTTAGGTGGGTTGGCCATGCTAAATTGCCCCATAGTGTCCAGGGATGTGCAGGCTAGGTGGATTAGCTACATTAAATGCAGGGTTACGGGGATAGAGTTGGTGTTTGGGTCTGGGTAGGATGCTCTTCAGGGGTCAGAGCAGATGCATGTGATGAATGGCCTCTTTCTGCACTGTGGGGATTCTATGCAAGGCACAGCAGCCCACTTAATTGGCACCACATCCACAACATTCACTCCCTCCACCATCAGCACTTAGTTACAGCAGTGTGTACCCATGTGTACTAAATACAAAATATACTGCAGATATTCATCAAAAGCCTAGACAGCACCATCCCAAACCCACAACCACTAATATCTAGGAGAAGGATAATAGATACACGGGATCACCACCACCAGCAAGTCCCCAAATTCCAAAGACCTGATTCCAAAGACCATCAGCCTATTTGGAAATACATTGCTATTTCTTCAATGTTGCTGTGTCAATAAACTGGAATTCCCTCCCTAAGCGCATTGCGTGCCTACCTACAGCACATAGACTGCAGTGATTCAGGAAAGCAGCTTAGCATCACCTTCTCAAATTGCAGTTTGGGATAGGCAGAAAGACACTAATGAAGCACAGTATACACCATCACAGGTGTGATGCAATGTCACATGAACTTGTTCTTTCTTGCAGCCTCCTGGCAAGATTAAGCCACAATAGGATGTTTCTTCATAAGGTCAATGTTTTCCTTACTCCAGACAAAGTAATTACTATTTTGCAAGATAACAAGCCTAAAAATATTATTGTGAGTTTAACCCTAACCCCACCTGCACCCTTTCACTGCCCTGTTGGCTTCCTAGTAATCACCTGATAATTACCTGATAGTTTCATTAGCTACTAGCGAGTTTTGAGAAGATGTGTAGCTCAGGTTGAGGTTCTGGATGTGAGTTTGCTCGCTGAGCTGGAAGGTTAGTTGTCAGACGTTTAGTCTGAAATAGAAAGTGGGACATAACACCAGCGCTTCGTCGGAGGCTCACTGATGATGTTACCTAGAATGGTGACGAAGCATCTGAAAACTAACCTTCCAGCTCAGCGAGCAAATTCATTAGCTACTGTTTGGTAATTGAAGTATAAAAAAGATAATGAAGTCTTTCCACCAACTTCTGGTGGACATTTGCATTGACAGCATCTCCAAGCAACTCCCCTCATAACTGGATGTAGGAGCAAATTACTGCAAATGCTAGAATCTGTAATGAAAATAACAAATGCTGGAGATCATAGCGGGTCAAACTGCATCCATGGTGAGAGAGCAAGCTAACGTTTTGAGTCTAGGTGACTTTTTATCAGTGCTGAACTTCAGCTCGAAACATTAGCTTGCTTTCTCTCCACGCATGCAGTCTGACCCATTGTGATCTCCAGCATTTGTTGTTTTCCCGTCATAACTGGGCCTCAACCCCTTGACTAAATGGTGGGAACTTTGACACTGTTAGTCTATCAGGATTTCCATCTCTGGAAGGGAGAACAGACTGAACTACCTCCTAAATTTGCCTTTTGCTAGTTGAAAATGTTGTCTTTTTGCATTGTGTAATCTGAATCAAACACTGCAGAGCTACGCCTTCAATCCTGTTTGTCAGCCTTTGCACATTCATCAGATTCCCAACTCAGTCATCTCCTAATGGTTTGTCAGCTTTCCTCCTAATTCAATCTTTGGCTTCTTCGAAACAGTCTTGTACCAATTGCTGCCACAAATTGATGTCTCGATCACCTGCACTGACATGGTGATCTGGTTGGAGTATGGTATGATTGAAGTGAAACTTCCTCAGGACTGTATTTTAGTCATGGTCTTTAATCCAGCATTTCATTGATGTCACAAATCTGTTACTATTGTTTCCCAAAGACACTAATAACTTTTTAAAAGAGAATAATAGACCAAACAATTATTCAAAATAAAGCTGTTGACAAGACCATGTGCTTTAAGGCTTTTACTGTAACAAACAACCTAAACTGAGCATTGATTAAGCATTAATTAATAGGCAGATTTTGATTGTAGAATCATACAGTACAGATGAAGCCCTTCATTCTTCAAGTTTGTACCACAAAAAAACATTACTACCTATTCATCCCATTCTCTGCTAAAGGGAAAAGTAAGTTTTGCATTGTTTAATGCATCTGAAATATGTTTTCTGAAACACTTTTACACCTAGTCTGACTTTTTGATAGATCTATGTATGAGGAGAAAATTAGGAGCTAGAGAATACCATTCAGCCCCCTGAGCCTTCTTTGCCTTTCAATAAGATGGTCTGTTTCTGTTTCAAACTTTATACTCATGTCCACGCCTGAAAACATTTGATTCCTCTGCCTAACAACAGTTTATCCACCTCAACCTTAAAAATATTCAATTCCATCTTTTACGGTAGAGTTCTAGAATGACGCAACACTCTGAGAGAAAGAATCTATCCTTACCTCATGCTTGAAGGATGACCCATAATTTTAAAATAGTTCACAAGAGGAAACATCCATTCCACATCCACCTTGACAGGACATTCAGGATCTTAAACACTTCAATCAATTAACCAACATTCTAAACTGATGTGGAAACAAGCCCAGTGTGTCCAATCTGTCCTCATAAGACAATCCATTTGCTCCAGGTATCATTCCAGTAAACCTCCTCCAAATTGTCCCTACCTCATTTATGTCAGCCTTAATACAAGGAGACTAAAACTGCACATAGCATGTGAGATGTGACCTCATTAATGCTGCTTGTAACTGAAGCATGATTTCCTTACAGTTATGTAAAATTCCTCTTGTAATAAAGGATAGCACCCAATTAGCCTTCCTGACTACCTGCATACCAAATTCATAGCAGAAATAGTCAGCCGTAGTTCGCTAGTTCACCTTGCCAGTTCAAATCTACCAGTGCCCTTTGACAATCCACTCACCTCAAGTTTATCCTGATATGGTCATCACCAGTAAGGCACACGTCAATGAATTCCTTTTATTTGAATCTTCAAGAGCCCCATCTATTATGCTCCCTTTTAGAATAGCAGTTGAACTTTCATAAGTGTCCTCCTTGGTTCACACAAACAGTTGATCCTGCTTTCCCATAGCAGTAGCCCTTTTTGTTCTGTATCTCAAATAGAAGCTGTTCTTTATCTCTGCTATACTCTGAAAAGGTATTCAAGGGGTGACCAGATACAGCACTTTGGGCAAATAGGATCAAAGGTTATAGGGAGAAAGCAGGACTTATTAGAGTCATAGAGATGTGCAGTATGGAAACAGTTCCTTCAGTCCAACTGAACAGGATCAGTTTGACCAGGTACCCTAAATAAATCTAGTCCTGTTTGATGCCATTTGGCCCATATCCCTCTAAACCCCTCCTATTCATTTCCCCATCCAGATGTCTTTTAGATGTTGTAATTGTACCCGCCTCTACCACTTCCTCTGGCAGATCATTCCATACACACACCACCCTCCATGTGAAAAAGTTGCTCCTTAGGTCCCTTCTAAATCATTCCCCTCTTGCTTAAACCTGTGCCCTGTAGTGTTGACCACCCCTACCTTGGGGAAAAGTCTTTGACTATTTACATCTATCCACCTCCCTCCTGATTTTATAAAACTTTATAAGTCATTCCTCAGCCTCTGACTCTCCACGTAAAATAGTCCCAATCTATTCAGCCGCTCCCCATGTACCAAACCCTCCAACTCTGGCAACATCCTTGTAAATCTTTTCAGCACCTTTTCAAGTTTTACAACAACCTTTGTATGGCAGGGAGACTAGAATTGCACAAGAATTCCAAAAGTGGCCTACCAATGTTCTGCATAGCCGCAACATGACCTCCCAACTCCTCCACTCGATGCACTGACCAATAAAGGCAAGCATACCAAATGCCTTCTTCACTACCCTATCTATCTGCGACTCCACTTTTGAGGGATTATGAACCTACACTCCAAGGTCTGTATGTTCATCATTAAATGTGTCTCTCTTTGAATTTCTCTCTCTATGGCAATTGGTGTTGGCATGCTTCCAAACTGAGGAATTCATGAACTTTTTTTAATTGAGTTAAATATACATTTCAAAACATAACCGCCTTGCAAAGCTCAATTTTGAGCCATTATTACTTCAATTTCAGAGCCAGTCATTTCTGAAACTGAATTTTATTTAATGAGGTCTCAGGCTGTTGTAAGATCAGATAAATAGCAGAGTAGTGCAATTGGGAAACCTCTTTTAAGGATGAAATTAAGGGTTACATTTGATGAAATTCACCTTTGCAATTATCTTCCATGGTCTCTGAATAAAAGCAAGTAGAATATTACATGAAAAAATATGTTCCAACCCACAGCAAGAAGATCCTTGAGAGATATAGAGTTAATTACATCTTTAAAATATTGTCAGTTGGTGTATGTTCCTACTGGATCCAGATACTGTGAAAAATGTGCTCAATTTAACAAGTAAACAAGTACAATCGTGTGCCAAAAGACCCAAATGAAAGGCCAAAACCGAAGGTTAGAAAAAAATAAGAGGGAAGAACAGGTAAACCATATAATATTGACTATATGATACAAAGCTTAAGCATTGAAAGTCTGAAGATTGAATGAGGGAGAACAAACAAAACTTTGGAGTCAGAAGAGAGTTAATGAAGTAGCAACTGAGGCAATAAATCTCAATTTTATCACAATGGAGATGAAGTGACTGTACAAAGTCAGAACAAGCAGCAAAGCTCAGAGAGTCAATGAGCTTGTTATTTATCTCAAGCCATGGTTAAATGTACACTAACTCAATTCCCCAAAAGCTTGCAAGAAAGAAAGCCATTTATCAAAAGCCTTAGCATAGAGCTCCCAAATGTTTGGCTGAAAATTGGGAGAGGGGTGTGGCAGTGGGAACTGGGTGTCTTTGTGTGCCAGTTGCTGAAGGTAAGCCTGCAGGTGCAGCAGGCAGTAAAGAAGGCAAATGGTATGTTGGCCTTCATTGCGAAAGGTTTCAAGTACGGGAGCAGGGATGTGTCGTTGCAGTTGTACTGGGCCTTGGTGAGGCTACACCTGGAATATTATGTGCAGTTTTGGTCTCCAATTCTTAGGAAGGATGCTTTTGCTCTCAATGGAGTGCAGCAAAAGTTTACCAGGCTGATTCTGAGGATGGCGGGTCTGACGTAGGAGGAGAGATTGACCAGGTTAGCGTTATTTTCACTAGACTTCAGGCAAATGAGGGGGGATCTCATTGACACGTATAAAATTCTAACAGGACTGGACAGGGTGGATGCAGAGAGAATGTTCCCGATGGTGGGTCCTGAACCAGGGGTCACAGTATGAGGATTTGGGTTAGACAATTTAGGGCAGAGATGAGGAGACATTTCTTCGCCCAAAGATTGGCGACCTTGTGGAATTCATTACCACAGGGAGTAGTTGATGACTAAACATTGAATGTATTCAAGAGGTGACCAGATATAGCACTTGGGGTGAACAGGATCAAAGATTATGGGGAGAAAGTGAGATTAGGCTGTTGAGCTGGACAATCAGCCACGATTATGATGAATGGCAAAACAGGCTCAAAGGGCTGAATGGCCTCTTCCTGCTTCTATGTTCTATGTTTCTATGTTTTAGAAACTCCACTGTGACTCTATTTGAGGTTTGAACATCATGGTGACCTGGGGGGATAGGTGCTGTGTTTGGTGTCAGGCTTGTAGGGGGATGAGGTAGCAGCAAGGGACATGGAAAAGAAGGTCTACGAGACCAGATGCTATCGAGATCCACAGCAGCTCATGCTGCCTTGAAGCTGCAGCCCCAGCATTACAGCTCATGATCCCACAACCCCCACTTTGAGGATCCATGCCCTATGGTTTCTCCCTTGCAAAGAGTTCGAGTTTTTTTATTTGATTGCACAATCATTTACCTTTGGAATCACACAGTCTCCTAAGATTAACCTTATATTCTGTTATCCAGTCGCCATCAGTAGGAAAGCAGGACTCATTGTCAGTTTCTGTCAAGTAAAAGAGGTAACATTTCAATGGGTTGCTTCCTAAGGCATTGTGAGCAGAAGGTTTCCATTATACATTTGGTGGCGGTTCAGTTTTAGATATTTCATACAAAGGATATCACGTATTCTTCAACAAAACACTTGCACAGCTATTAAATTGTCTATTTAAACCACTGCACCTTTTCTTAAACAGTGAAATTCATAAACTCAGAGCCCGAGCTGGGATCTGCAAAAAATGAGACAGCAGTACACTGTAATTTATTAGGGCACCCAGACAAGTACATGTATAACAAACTCCAGCAATTATCAATTATATTTCTAGTTAACCTGTTATTAAGTTTTACTCTTCCTGACGGATCCTGAGATCATGTTGGAACAGTCACTGTACTGGTGCTTACTGGTTTCTTTCTGATTTTTACTGTCTCAGGACTTCAAAGAGGGAATTGCTTCAGAATCAATTACTTTCCTGAAGATGATGATTATGACCAGGAGGGATCAGAATACCTTTTACGTAAGGATTGAAGGAACTAAATGCTCTAAATGTGAAAGTGATCAGCGATGTAGCTTGGAGCCAGACTTGAACTAGAATAGTCAATGAATCTAGATAATTTAGAAATGTGTGCTGTTTCTTCCAAACATTAACTTTCATATAACTCTTCCAAGCTATCTTCCATGAACTATATACAGCCTGCCTAGCCCCTATGCAAATGTTAATAGACCCTGTGTTCATCTTTATTCCCTCTAGCGCCTCTTCATTGATAATTGAATATATGTTGTAAACAGAAACTGTCTTAGGGGTTACACTCCCTTTTCAAATTATTACCCATCTTCTAATGTCATTAAGATTACACTTGGTCTTGGCTCAATCTCACCATCACCTTAGTGATCAAGCAGATTGTTTTATAAATCTGAGGGGATAGACATTCCCCTACAACCTCTCTCCTATTCCAGTAACTCAATCTGGGAGGAAATTCAATAGTTAGCATTGTCTGTCTGATAACTTTGCCGATGTTCCATTTTTCATTGGAAACACTAGACAGGGATTACTTGGAGACTATACCAGGACACTGCTCTCATCTGTTGATTATCCATCAGGTCCATACTGCAGCAGAGTTACTGGGTAAGGACACTGCTGGGAGCATTGACTGTTCCAAATGCCAGCCTCAGACCGAACCAAAGGCACCAAAAGCCTTTTTAGGGATTTTCTCTCATTGCCACCATCACTCCCAATCTCACACCCACCCACAGCCCCACTCCCACTCTCACTCATACACACACCAACACCCCCACCCTTGCTCATACTCACTCTCTGACTAGCACTCAAACTTTCACCCCACCTCACCTCCAATCCATTCCCACTCAGTCCCTCTTATATTCAAACCTCACTCAAATTCCCATTCACACTCGCACCTAACTCACACCTCACACTCATAGCTTGCTCTCACTTGCACTGTCACACATACTCTGACATTCACACCTCATTCTCAATCTCACACTCACTCACAGTTGCACTCACACACAGTCATACTCACTTGTATGCTCACACCTCATGCTCACTCGCTCTCACAGTCACATGCATTCACACACTGTCACTCTTACACTCACTCACACCACACACATTCTCACTAAGTCTCACTCATGGTCTCATTCCACTCACTCTCACATTCAACCTCACACTTATACTCTCTCAATCTCATTCTCTCTCCCACAATCACTGTCATTCTCACACCCACTCTCACACAGTCTCACTCTCACTCATGCTCTCGGTCTCACTCAATGTCCTATTTATATTTTTAATCTTACACTTTCACTGACTGTCACATGCTCACTCTCAGTCACCATGAACACACTCTCATTCCCCCTGTCACTGTCACTGTCACTCTTACTCACACTCTTACAGCAGAAATCAATGATCTAACCTGGAATCCTGGTGACTCAGTCACTACTTCAACATGCCAGGCAGAAATGACAAGGTAATGAGATATTGTAACACCCTTGATCTTTACCTTTGGGTACACACCTTTCTGTCCTGAACACACACAGTCATATTCAGTAAAACGCTGACGTTTTTTTTGAATTCCCAAAAGTAAGGTAATATATTTTGAAACAGTTACGTCAGGTACAAAATGTGATAAAGTTGTTTGATTCTCTCTTCAGGCATTGTCCGTGCTTCCAGTTTATTCCCAATACTCAGTGCTATCCTGTTGCTCCTGGCCGGTCTGTGTGTAGGAGCCAGCAAATTGTACAGCAGCAAAACCAACATTATCCTCAGTGCAGGCATCCTGTTTGTAGCAGCAGGTCAGTGCTTCATTTGTGATTGATTGATTCATTCTTCATTGCTCTCACACTCACCAACTCCTCACCCACTCCTCACTCTCACCCTCACCCACTCCTCACTCTCACCCTCACCCACTCTGCAAACTGACCCACTCCATGCTCACTCTCACCACACTTCACCCCCACCCACTCCTGTCACACTCACTCGCACCGCAAACTCACCTACGCATCACCTCAACCTCACCCACCCCACTCCTCACCCTCACCCACTCCACACTCTCACCCTCACCCGCTTCAGCCCATCACCCATTCCACACTCTCACCCACTCCACACTCTCACCCACTCTGCACCTTCACCCACAGCACACTCTTACCCTTCACCGCCTCACCCACTCCACACTCTTACCCCCACCCACAGCACACTCTCACCCTTACCCACTCCACACTCTCACCCACTCTACACCTTCACCCACAGCACACTCTCACCCTTCACCCCCTCACCCACTCCACACTCTCACCCCCACCCACAGCACACTCTCACCCTTACCCGCTCCACACTCTCACCCACTCTACACCTTCACCCACAGCACACTCTCACCCTTCACCCCCTCACCCACTCCACACTCTCACCCCCACCCACAGCACACTCTCACCCTTACCCACTCCATGATCTCACCCTCACCCACTCCACACTCTGACCCACTCCTCACCCTCACCCATTTCTCACTCTAACTCTCACTCTCATCCTCACCCTCACACCCACTCCTCTCACTCACTCCTCACTCTTGCACAATCCTCATTTTTGCCAACTGTCACGCTCACATTTGCCCACTCCTGATTCTCACGCACTCCTCATTCTCACCGCCCCCCCCCCCCCATTCCTCACTCTGGAGTAAACCCGACCCCGACAGAGAATGAACTCATCACCACACACTCTGCTGTGTCATTCACCCAGTCTAGTACCTGAGAAGCCACAACGCAGAGATATTATAACGTCACAGGTTCCTCACGCAATTCAAAAATATGCATTAAAACACACAGACCATCGTCTGGAACCACAAGTGGTCACATGTACCGGCAATTAAAGCGGCCTCACAGTCTTCCATGACGAACACAGTCTCCAAAGAGCTTGTACTGTAGGTTCCTCACAATCTCCAGTGGCAACTGTACCACAGATTCAACCTCATACCATACCACTGAAAATAGATTCTTCTTGTTCGTATATTGGAATTTTTATGCATTTGAAAGAAATATTAAACTGCATATTGTTTTATTAAAGACAATTTATTGAACAGAGTCCCACCGATGGTATAAAACAGCGTGTACGATTAATGTCTCCTGATAGCAACATGATCATTCCCCAACTCCGCGCCCCAAAATAAAAAACCGCCTATTCTGAAATTCAAAAACCGAAATTGCTGGAAAAACTCAAACAGATCTGGCAGAATCCGTGGAGAGAAAGCAGAGGTAACGTTTCGAGTCTAGCGACCTTTCTTGGGATCTTTCCCTATTAGCTTCCCATTCCAAAGCCGTAAGTGGATGGTAGGAACAAGCAAGCATCTTTTCCGGGTTATTTAAAAGCAAGCTGGAAGTCTGGGTTAAAAACGGGAATTGCTGGGGGGAGGGGGGCGTGCGGGTAGCCCGTTGGGGGCAGCATCTGCGGAGAGAGAGAAGCAGAGTGAGAGCAATGTGACAACTCAGGGGGGGCTGCAGGATCTGTCGAATCTGTGTTAAAATTCCCAGAAAGAAAAACAAGTTCACAAAACCGCGAGCTTGCAGGTTTGAAGGGATCTGCTGCAGAGCCGGTTAATGTCTGATTTCTTTTAAAAACCTGAAAGAGCTGCGCGTTCTGTAAATCAGAATCAAAAACAGAAGTTGCTGGGAGAGCTCAGCAGGTCTGGCAGCATCTGTGCAGAGAAATCAGAGTTAATGTGAGTGACCCTTCCTCCAAATGTGACTAACTGATGCTCTTTATGTTCCAGGTCTGAGTAACATTATCGGGATAATCGTGTACATATCCAGCAACACGGGTGACCCCTGGGATAAAAACGATGATGAGAAGAAGAGCCTGTATTCTTACGGCTGGTCTTTCTATTTCGGGGCGCTATCCTTTATTGTGGCGGAGATGGCTGGAGTGCTGTCTGTCAGCATTTACATTGACAAGAACAAAGCGGTGAGGACCAGGTCCCACCGGCACTGCTTAAAGACTTCATCCTCGCCTTACTCCAGGATGTCCAGCTTCAGGTACCGCCAGCGGCGGAGATCCGGCTCCAGCTCGAGGTCGGAGGAACCTTCCCCGGCTCGGGAGCTGTCCTCAGCCGCTGGGCTGAAGGTAGTGAGTAGCGTCGTGCCCCTGACCGAGATCTCCATGTACACCTTGTCCAGAGAGGCGGCTAAGGGACCTGCCAGAGGCAGCTATCACCCGGAGCAGGAGGAGAGCTTCCTGCAGGTCCATAACTGTTTCCAGAAGGAGCTGCAGGAAGACTTGGCAGCCAACATCATGAACAGGCGGACGACGCCAGTCTGAACACTCGCCTGCTTCTCTGACGTCCCCTCCCCACCTTCCATCCCCACCCCCACCTCACTGCCCCAACCCCCACCCTAAACCCCAGCTCCAACATCGCCTCCTCCCTAACACCTAGCTTCCACCGTCTCCCCATCCCCCAAGCCCCCACAGCCTTCTCCACCCCCAGCCCCCACCCCCCACAGACTTCTCCACCTCCACTCTCCCAGCTCCCACAGCCTTCTCCACCCCCACTCCCCCAGGTCCCACCGTCTCCCCACACGCCAACCCCCACAGCCTTCTCCACCCCCACTCCCCCAGATCCCACCGTCTCCCCACACCCCAACCCCCACAGCCTTCTCCACCCCCACTCCCCCAGATCCCACCGTCTCCCCACACCCCAACCCCCACAGCCTTCTCCACCCCCACTCCCCCAGATCCCACCGTCTCCCCACACCCCAACCCCCACAGCCTTCTCCACCCCCACTCCCCCAGGTCCCACCATCTCCCCACACGCCAACCCCCACAGCCTTCTCCACCCCCACTCCCCCAGTTCCCACCGTCTCCCCACACCCCAGCCCCCACAGCCTTCTCCACCCTCACTCCCCCAGATCCCACCGTCTCCCCACACCCCAACCCCCACAGCCTTCTCCACCCCCACTCCCCCAGGTCCCACCGTCTCCCCACATGCCAACCCCCACAGCCTTCTCCACCCCCACTCCCCCAGTTCCCACCGTCTCCCCACACCCCAGCCCCCACAGCCTTCTCCACCCCCACTCCCCCAGATCCCACCGTCTCCCCACACCCCAACCCCCACAGCCTTCACCACCCCCACTCCCCCAGTTCCCACCATCTCCCCACACCCCAACCCCCACAGCCTTCTCCACCCTCACGCCCCAGCTCCCACAGCCGTTTCCACCCCCAGCTCCTACAGCTTTCTCCATTCCCAACCCCCACCTCATTCCCACCGTCTCCCCACCCCTCAGCTCCCACAGCCCTTTCCACCCTCACGCCCCCCCAGCTCCCACAGCTATTTCTACCCCCAAGCCCCCAGCTCCCAAAGCCTTTTCCACCCCCAGCTCCTACTGCCTTGTCCACCCCAACCCCCAG
The DNA here is from genome assembly GCF_030684315.1 of Stegostoma tigrinum. NCBI lineage: Eukaryota > Metazoa > Chordata > Chondrichthyes > Orectolobiformes > Stegostomatidae > Stegostoma > Stegostoma tigrinum. The sequence goes on from NC_081375.1 coordinate 9,584,095, forward strand.
TTCCCACCATCTCCCCATGGCCCCCAGCTCCCACAGCCTTCTCCACTCCCACCCCCCATTTCCCACCGTCTCACCACCCCTCAAGCCCCCCAGCTCCCACAGCTATTTCTACCCCCAAGCCCCCAGCTCCCAAAGCCTTTTCCACCCCCAGCTCCTACAGCCTTCTCCACCCCCATCCCTCAGTTCCCACTGTCTCCCAGCCCACCCCAGCTCCCTCAGCTTTTTCCACCCCAATCCCCCAAGATCCCACCGTCTCCCCACGTCTCCAGCTCCCACAACCTTCTCCACCCCCACTCCCCAGCTCCCACACCGACTCCCTTTACTCGTCCCCCCACTCCCCCAGCTTCCACTGTCTCCCCAACCTCCAGCTCCCACCGCCTTATCCCCACTCCCCCAGCATCCACACCATTCCCCTACCCATGTTCCCAGCTCCCACACTGCCTGCCCTCACAACCCCCATCTCCCACCGCCTCCCTTTCCCCCTCCCTCACTTTCCCAGCTTCCATCCCCTCCCCTACCTCACTGGCCCATCTCCCACCTCCTCACCCCTCACCGGAGACCCCAGCCCCAACAGCATTCTCCACCTTCCAGCAGCCCCCCCCTCCAGATTCCAATCCCTCTCCACCCACCCCCGCCATACTCCCACAGCTTCCATTCCCTTCCCTTCCACCCCAGCCCCTCACCCTCTACCGTCTCTTCCACCCTCTCCAGATCCTGTAGCCTCCCCCTCCACACCCCCCTCACCTCCAACCGCCTGCCGTCAACATTCCTCCACCCCTCTATCCCTGTTCCAAAGGGAATGACCTAATCATAGGACACCCCCCATCTCCCCCCACCGGCGGGGTTTTGTTTTCATTGCTGTGGCGCCTGCTTGGACAAGCAGCAAGTGTTAGACCGAGAGAGGAACTGCGACCAGGTAAAGGTGGAGGCGGGGTGAGGGAGGTCACCCAGGACAGGGCGGGAGGGTGAGAGGGCTGAGGGAAGGAAACATAGAAGAGGGAAAGGAAAGGCTTTGGGAACATCGCCCAATTCCTTCCCCCCCCCCCCCCCCCCACCCCGAAAGCCTGATGTGCCCACACAGTCCCAGCCGGTGAACATTTTGTAACATTTAATAGACTCGCAGCATCTCCTGAGTGTTCACCCGAGCCCGGGGCCACAGATTCCGGGTTCCCCTTCGGTGTCCGTGCCCCCATTGCCACAGCGCCCCCCCACCCCCCACCCGGGCTTTCATGTTGCGTTGCATTTCCTGGCTTCGGTTCTCACAACCCCCAAACCCCCCAGCGCCCCCAACACTGGGGTGGTGTTTCCGACCTCCCGGGGGATGAGGGGGCCGTGAGAGTGGGAGGGAGGGGGGCGGTGATGTTATTGGCCACAGTAGGCAACTTCTCCTCTCCTCACCCCGCCCGCTTCCCCGAGAGATACCACCCTACCCTACCCCCGTGCCCCCGCTTTGAGTCAGTGCGTGTGAGGAGGCGGCGGTGAACTGACATCTGAATACTGTCTATTCCCAGAGTCTGGAATCTCTTCCGCATCCACTCAGTGCTGGGGATGGGAAGAGCAGACCCTCAGTGTCTCCATTGGTTTGTGTTTCTTGTGATTTCTCCCATTAGATTGTCACACGTGTCCCTGTAAAACTGTGAATGATTAGATACTGCGTGTAGTCCGTGGGGAGCCCTACTAAAACTGATGTAGAATTAAGTGACTGTGGAAATAGTGGCTGGAGAGAAATGCTCCGAAGTAGCGCGTTCAGCTTTGTACGTGGATTGGGTTACTGTCAAGTGTTTGTGATAATAAAGCAATCTCTGGATGAACGGGAGTCTCCGCTGCTGAGGAGAAAGGAAGTGTCTGTTCATTGAAAAATCATTGAGTCTGCGTTTGACTGGGATCAGAGTTGGAGACAGTCAGGTGGAACTACTTGAAGCTCCATCTCACGTCCCTTTAGTCGTACAACGACAGGACAATTGGACGAACTTAAAAAAAAAATCAGAGGTCACACGACCTGACCTTTTCTGAAGAATGGTCTAGTCCCGAAACGTCAGCTTTCCTGCTCCTCTGATGCTGCTTGGCCTGCTGTGTTCATCCAGCTCTACACCTCGTTATGTCAAAGGTCACACGACACCAGGTTATACTCCGACAGGCTAATGTGAAAACACAAGCTTACGTAGTGCTGCTCCTTCGTCAAGTGACGTGCTTCCTGTTGCTCTATGACCTGATGTTGTGTGACTTCTGACCCTGTCCACTCCAGCTCAACACTGGTTCCTTCGCAATCAAAAAGAAAATACCTTAAAATACACACAAGAAGATGATGTTATAGAGGCAGACCAACAGAAGCACTCCAGTGAACTTTCAAAATATTTTATTCTTTCAGTTAATGTGGGCATCACTGGCAAGGCCAGCATTTATGCCCCCCCCCCCCCCCCCCGGTCTCCTCCTGCCCATTACCCTTGAACTGAATGGCTGGCTCAGCCATTTCAGAGGGCAGTAAGAGTCAGCCACATTTCCGTGGGTCTGGAGTCACATGTAGGCCAGACCGGGTAAAGAAGGCAGATTTCCTCCCCTCAAGGGATTCGTCAAATTGTCACTGAAGGACAGTCTCAAGCAGGGGTGATGATCATGTCCACAGCAGGCGAGAGAACCCGGTAACCCGGGGCCTGGGGCGGAAGCTCGGCAAGTTCCAACCGGCTCGCTCTCTTCTCGACCCAAGCCAGGGAGAGCTGACTGGTACCAGTCTGCTAGCTGATGCCTACAACATCACATTTCCCCGACCCCAGACCACCCCACCCCCCTTATAATGAACGGGAAAGCGCTGAGGAAGACATTAGCTGTGCCCTAACACAAGATACCAATTGACTGCCTCAGGCCAAGAGTGGGCGTCACGGAGCTGGATAATAAGACAGAAATGGGGGTGGGGGTGGCCGGGAATCCCAAAGAACTGCGGATGCTGGAAATCAGAAATTGCTGGAAAAACTCAGCAGGTCAGGCAGCATCAGAACTTTTCTGAAGAAGGGTCACTAGGACGAAAACTCTTTTATTTCCCCTCTCCACAGGATACTGCCTGATTTGCCGAGTTTTTATCTTGCCCCCACTCATTTCTGATTTTGATGCTAAGGAAGGAATCTCGAAAGAGCTTTCTCGGAAAATTCCTAGAGTTTCCAGTGTTACTTAACGCATGATGGTGATGCTGAGAATCGGTGCGTGTGAGAGTTGGCGCAGTGTGAAGGTTCACTGATAGTCTGGTAGTTGCTCGAGTGGGACGACAACACAAGGAACACACATTAGCCAAACCATCAGGGGTGGGAGCAAAGTCCATCACAGTGCATTTCCTCGCAGCAGGGTTTGAGTGACAGGCCAAGAGCAAAGTTAGCTTAACATGGTCAGATAGATTTAAGCGACTCTTGGATAGGCACAAGGAGGATAGTAAAATGTAGGGTTGTTGCGGAGTAATTTTATCTTAGAGTAGGATAATAGGTCGGCACATCATCATGGGCCGAAGGGCCTGTGCTGTTACTGTTCTATGTTCATGACCCGCAAGCTCATCACTTACTCCCTTACACTGGAAGGTTTTGTTTGGATTCTGTCAGCACTGGGGAGTCTGTGGAACCAGGAGTGCACGCTGTTCCCCTTTTTAATTGCAGCCTCCTCTGGGAAGAGACCGCAGGTCCATTGGGGTTTGCGGGATGGAGGGGGGGGGGGGGGGGGGGGGGAGACAGACAATGAGAATGAGACTTGGCCAAAAAACCAGCGCCACTCCTCGGCCCTCCAGGGACCGAGTCTGAAACTCCTGCCCAGCTCAGGGTTGCGCTTATTCCCGGATCATGTCCTCTCGGGGCCCACAGCCTCTGAATGAATGAAAGCCCCAGCACTCCCTATACCCTGTCCCCTCCGGGGTACCCGCTGGCAACAGTCTCACAGCTTGGCACTCTTACAAGCCCTAACCACCTTCCCCCCTTTCTGGCTGGGCTGGTCAGCAGTTGACACAGCTCGGTGCTGACTGTAGGGAGACGCGGTGTAGAGTAAAAGATAACAGGAACTGCAGATTGCTGGAGAATCCTAGATAACAAGGTGTAGAGCTGGAAGTTGCTGCTTGGCCTGCTGTGTACATCCAGCTCCACACGGAGCTGTTATCTCGGATTCTCCAGCATCTGCAGTTCCTACTATCTCCGATACCATTTTAACTTCACTGCGAAGCCTCTTCTCAGGATGCCTAACCTGAAGACGTTACCCTCCTCCCTCCGGACAAACCTCAGAGGATCTCTCTCCCACTGCAACCTATCTCTTGCCTACCTCCCCACCAACACTCACCTCTACTGGGTCCAACCCCGCCTCTTTAACTTGTCTGTCTCCTCCTAAGGGCCTGAACTGTGCTGTACTGTTCTATGTAATCCCCTGATCCATGTTATCGCTGAGTTCTTTTCAGAGCTTCTGACCTATCCCCTCCCTACCTCCCCACCTATACCCTCCTTTCCACCTATCTTCTCGTCTATCCATCTTCTATCCGCCTCCCCCTCTCTCCCTATTTATTTCAGAACCCCCTTCCCTCCCCCATTTCTGAAGAAGTGTCTAGGCCCGAAACGTCAGCTTTCCTGCTCCTAAGATGCTGCTTGGCCCAGTGTAGAATAAAGCGGGTCGGGTGGGGTGGGGGGAGAGCGGGGTGGTGTGGGCTCCTTTGGTGCATGGTAGTGACCCTAGTTCTGAGCTAGAGGAACCCGGGTTCAAGTCCCACCAGGTCCACAGGTGTGTCTCAACGTCCCTCAACAAGCTGGCGAGGAAAGCTCCACAATAAGGCGAGTGTGGGTCCGACATTCAGAGTGGGACCTGCCTGAAACTGTCCCAGACTGAATGACGAGGAGACTGGGCAGAGATCTCCTCTCCCCCAGATAGCACTGCGATTCTTGTTCCTCTCCGTGGAGACCTCGGCCACCTGACTCCCAGACCAGCGGTCGCCTTCAAATCTGACAGTTCCTTGAATGTGGAACTGTGATATAAATATACACACGGCAGCGCCCGGCCGGGAACAGCTCCTAATAGAAAGCTATTCAACGCCGGGCCAATTCACTCACAAGTTTGGGGGCCAGTGTGCGTGTGAGGGGGTGGGGAGGCGTGTCACACGAGGGGCGCAGAGGAGGCTCCCGACAAACCCTCAGCAAGCATCCCATATACTAACCTCCCACCCCAACCCCGCCATTCCTGAAGGTTACAATCGTCCCGGAATGGAATTACATCCCCCCCCGGGGTAGAATGGCTCACGCGTCGGTCTCTGTCAACCTGAGGCTCCCATATACAGAGAGCAGCAACTGGGCAGTGCCAAGGCCAGTCTAGAGTGCATTGGCCAGCCACCAGACGCCCACCCCCCCCCCCCAACCTCCCCGAAACCAGCCCCGGGGGTTCGGGGAGCGGTCAGTCAGTGCAGGTGCTGAGAGCACCAGCACCTTCCTGCTCTTCCGCAGCACTATGGAGGAGGGTAAAGCAAGCAAGATAAAACTCACCTTCTGTGTGATCGCGGTGGGTATCATCCTGGCGATTGTGGCGGTCAGCACCGACCACTGGGCAGGGCTCAGCCCCCGGCTGGAGAGAACCAACTCCACTTGCGAGGAGGCTCACTTCGGCCTCTGGAAACTGTGCACGAAGAGGGTCTTTGTCCGGAGTGTGGACCCGGACGGGAAGGGCTGTGGGAATGCCGACCTGCCAGGAGGTAAGAGAGAGAGCTGTCCTCAGGCACACTCCAGGTCTGAGGCAGGAACTCAGCGGGCTGCAGCTACCTCTCTGTCTGAAAAGAATTCATTCTGAACTTCTCTCCAAATTTACCGCGGTCAGTTGGCCAGCACTTGAGTTGAGCAGAAATTACAACATAAAGGGATTCTTATTGTGTATGTCTTCATACAGTGTCACTACAGCCCCTGGTTGTGTGAACGGTAATAGGTGGGTATACACTGTCCTTTATGCCGCTTTTAATTCACTCCTGGGACATCAGTGCCACATTTATTTGCCCGTTCCTAGTTGTTCCTTTAGAATGTTGTCTTCTTGAACCATTGTAGTCTATGTGCTGTAAACCCACAATGCCATTAGGGAGGGAATTCATAGTGAGTAAGTATTCCCCAGGACAGGGAAGTCCAGATCCAGGCCTCACAGTCTAAGGATCCTGGTTAGATAAAAAGATAAAAAGATCTTCACCCAGAGAGAGTGGTAAGCCTATCGATTCACTGTCACAGAAAACTGGCCAAAACATCGTACGATTTTAAGAAGGAATTGGCTATAGCAATTGGAGCTGAAGCGGTCAAATGATATGTGCAGAAAGCAGGAGCAGACTGATGATCAGTCACAGAGTCATACAACACAGAAACAGGCCCTTCGGCCCAACCTGTGCATACTGACCAGGTCTTCCTGAACTGAACTAGTTCCATTTTCATGCTTTGGGCCCATATCGCTCTAAACCTTCTCCTATTCACGTCACTGTTCGATTTTTTTTAAAAAAATGTAATTATACCAGCCTCTAACACCTCCTCTGGCGGCTCGTTCCGTACATGCACCGCCCTCTGCGTGAAAAAGTTGCCCATCAGGTCCCTTTGAAATCTTTCCACTTTCACAGTAAACCCCTAGTTTTGGAGCCTCCTACTCTCAGTAGAAAGACGTTGATTACTGACCTTATTCATGCCCCCTCATGATTTTATAAGCCTCTATAAGGTCAACTCCCAGCCTGCTACTGAGAAATAGTCCCAGCCTATCCAGCCTCTCCTTATAAGTCATGATCTTAATGAATGGCAGAGCAGGCTCGAGGGTCCGACTCCCGCTCCACGTAGAGACATTAAGAACTGCCGCTGCTGGAGTCTGAGATAACAAGGTGTGGAGCTGAAGGAACACAGCAGGCCAGGCAGCATCAGAGGAGCAGGAAAGTTGGCGTTTCGGGTCGGGACCCTGCTTCTTCAGCTCCAGTTCTACACTATTACATGGGTGACAGTGAAATAAATGCAGGATAGTTTGATCTTAGAGTAGGATAATAGGTCAGCACTAAGGGCCTGTATTGATCTATGTTATCTCCTGCTCCATGTTATCTGTGTTTGTCTCTGTATCAACTCCCATGTGCCTTCATAGTGTATTAGCAACGGACTCAATCTTCACCAATCTGCAACGGAGCAGGCCCAATAGAGACGGGACCCAGCAGGTTCATGTCCAGGCCAGCTCCTCTCCGTCCATTGAATGGTACAATTAAAAAACAAAGGCTGAGTTCTTTTCAGAGCTTCCGACCTATCCCCTCCCGACCTCCCCACCAATACTCCCCTCTCCACCTATCTTCTCCTCTACTCGACCCGCCTCCCCCTCTCTCCCTATTTATTCCAGTTCCCTCTCCCCATCTCCCTCTCTGATGAAGGGTCTAGGCCCGAAACCGTCAGCTTTTGAGCTCCTCTGACGCTGCTTGGCCTGCTGTGTTCATCCAGCCCCACACTTTGTTGCCTCCAAGAGTGCAGGGAGCCGGGAACGCTGTATGCCAGCGAGCAGCCTGGGAACGGGGCGAGAGTTGAGTATTGGACACAAGCTCGAGTTCGGCTGAGAACATTGCCCGTGGCTTTTTAAAACAGAAAATCTTCAGCATCGGCGGGAATGTTTAGACCCTGTAATCAACGTGATGGTGAGAGTAGCCAGGCAGATCCCTCCGGCTGCACTAACCCCTTAAAAAAGAATTTTAGACTAAGCTGCCGCTCACTGCAAACACGCCTGGAACAGGTGCTGGAGTGTAAAGGTATCCGAGCGGTCCCGGAGTTAAATATACCATCAACAGAATTCCAGCCTCTCGCTCACTTTAACACAAGCATCTTGTCTCTGGGTTTATCAAGCATATCCTTCAGCATCATCGGCTCTCTGATAATTCACCAGGTATTTAGGGGTGAAGCAAGCTTCCAGTCAGCACCATGTCAGTGACAATATGTAATTATTACTTCAAGGTCTCTGTCTCTACAGCTTCATCTGAAATCCTGTGCAGCATAATAACTTCCTGGTAGCAGCCCGGAATATACAGTTCATTAAGAGTTTAACAGACATGTCGCTTTCTGCTCTTCGCTTGGTTGGACCGTGTCGTCGGTATTTCATAGGCTCATAGAACGCCTTCAGTGTGGAAACAGGCCCTTCGGCCCAACAAGTCCAAGTTGACCCTTGGAGCATCCCAGCAGATCCAGCCCCCTTTAACCCACCTAATTTACACATCCCTGTATACTACAGGCAATTTAGCATGGCCAATCCAAATAGCCTGCACATCTTTGGACTGTGGGAGGACACCCACGCAGACACGGGGAGAATGTGCAAACTCCACACAGACAGTCGCCCGGGTCCCCGGCGCTGTGAGGCTGCAGTGCCAATCACTGAGCCACCGTAACCAAGCCCCCTTTCAGAGAAATGATGAGGGGCATGGATAGGGTGAAGAGTCAAAGTCTTTTCCCCAGGGCAGGGGAATCCAAAACTAGAGAGGTGTGGGTTGAAGATGAGAGGGGAAAGATTTAAAAGGGACCTGAGGGGTAACTTTTTCCACGCAGAGGGTGATGCGTGTATGCAATGAGCTGCCAAAGGAAGTGGTACAGGCTGGCACAATTACAACATTTAAAAGCCATCTGGATGGGAAGGGTTCAGAGGGATATGGGCCAAATGCTGGAAAATGGGACCAGATTTGTTTAGGATATCTGGTGGGCATAGATGAGTCAGGCTGAAGGGTCCTGTTTCTGTGTTGTACATCTCTGTGACTCCATGACTGTGTGTTATCACACACCTCTGGAACAGCTTGGATTTGAACTGGGCTGCCTGGCTCAGAAGCAAAAACAGAAATTGCTGAAAAAGCTCAGCAGTTCTGGCAGTGTCTGTGGAGAGAAACCAGAATTAACATTTTGGATCTGGTGACTCTTCCTCCTGGTTCAGAGATAGAGATACTACCACAAGAGCCCCAAATAATTGTGACTTGGGCGTGTTGTACCCCAAGTCTCACATCTATGGTTAGATCAATAGCAACATTTGGAGTGAAGGTGCATTTGCTTACTATCATATTTCCGTCAATCATGCTGTTTAAATCTTTCTGTAATCCTGGACTAACCCTGCTTTGATTTGAATGGACCTTGTAGTTTATCAGCTGCAAATTTGACTAATTTATACCAAGCTTCTGAAGGTAAGGACTCACCAATTTCTCAAATAGCTTGGTCCATTTGTCTGCCAGGTTTTAGAGGTAGCCTGTTTGTTCCTCGGTCTGATGGCTTTGAGTTCACATTCCACACCAGAGATTTCACAGTACATGTAGGACTGAGCAGGTGCTGCACCTTCAGAGCTGACACCTTGTTGATAAAATATTTTTAAAAAATTATTTAAAACTGAAATACAGCTATGGAGTCCACCCGAGAGGGCAGTATCTCAAACGAGGGAATGCGACTTCTCTCCAGGGTCTTGGCCAGAATTCATCTTTCACCCCCAATCATGGGAGATAGGTATCCACTCTTTATTACATTTTTGGGAGCTTGCTCTGCAAGAATAGGCTCTCATGTTTCTTACATTCCAACAATGACTTTAGTTTAATAGCATATAATTGGCTGTTAATACTTTGAGATGGCCCCAGGCCTTGGCTGTGATTGCGCTCTATATTTTAGCCAATTCCTTATCTATTCCCAAAATTAATTTGGAATCTTTGGGTTTTAAGTCACCTTTTTAATTCCAGTTACCTTTGGAAACCAAACTATGGAAAACCTGAGAGTTGAGTTTGGTTGTTACTTGGTCCAAAATGATTGTTATGTGGGATCAACCACATTGACTGATCTTGACTGGGTTGTAAAACCTCTACTCAGATTTTCTCCAATGAATTGGTCCCATCAATTTGCACGCAGTGGAAGTAAGTCCATGGATCTGAAGTTATACATCTTTTCTATAACTATTTTTGAATTCACACATTCACACATTCTAATTTTGTTGTCAATTTACAACAGTGTCTACACACTCAAAAGCATTTCATTGGCTGTAAAGAACTTTGGGAACATCCTGTGGTTGGGAAAAATACTGCGTAAAAATTATAAGTAATAGGAGGAGTAGGCTATTTGGCCCATCTAGGCCAGTTTGCCATTCACTAAAATCATGGCCAATCTGTGTCCTCAACTCCACTATCTTGGATGACCTCAGAAACCTAATACCTTCTTGATCAAAAACCTATTTACTCAGCCTTGACTGAATTCACAGGATCCAATTGCTGTCTGGGATTTGGAATTCCAAAAACTACCAACCTTCTGAGTGGAGAATCTTCCTCGCTTCCATATTAAAAGGGACAGCCCTTACGTTTAATCTGCATTTCCCCATGTGGGAAACATAGTCACTTCTTTTCTATCAATCCCTGTCAAATTCTGATATGACTTCTCATTTTTCAAAACTTAACACACACCCAACCTGCTCAATCTTTCATCGGGAAATTTATTCAGGAATCACCGAGTGAACTTCTCTGAACTGCTAACCAATGCAAATATATCTCTCCTTAACTAAGGAAACCAAAACTGTGCACAGAACTCTAGATTTAGTCTCACCAATGCTCCATACATTTGGAGAGAGACTTCTCAAGTTTAATTCTCCTCTTCTTTAGCAGTAAAAGGCAATATTCAACTTGCCTTTCTGGTACTTGTTAATATTTCTGTGATTCATGTGCCAAGGCACCTCTCTACTGCAGCGTTCTAAATTAAGTGGTGACTTGATAAGGTCTCTCTCCATTTCAATAATACTCCTGTTTTTCTATTCTTCCTGCCAAAGTGGACAATCTAACATTTTCTCACCATGTCTGCTAAAATAGGTACAGTTGCTGAATCTATCTATCTCTGTGTACATATTCTCACAGCTTGTGTTACCTATCTTTGAAGCAACAGCAAATTTAACTACAGTACAGTCTCTTCATATTAATGCAATGTTACTTTAGAATCATCCTGGCTGAAGATGATGAAGACAAACTATCCCTCCTTAATGTCCTCAAATCATCAGTGTCTTTTAAAACTCGTACATCATTTAATTCAGCTCCAATGCTACCTGGGTGAGTGGGACTGTACTTTCCTGACAAAATTGTTCCCATATCTGATCATACACAAAAATGACATGAATGTACAAACATATGGATTAGAACAGGCTACTCAGCCCTCGAGCCTGCTCCAACGTTCAATAAGATCATGGCTGATTGCACTATTCCGTGTTCCTACCTACCACTGGTATGCTTTCATCCTCTTGCTCATCAAGAATCGACCTACCTCCACAAAAATATGCCTCCACTAGCCTTTGAGGAAGAAAGATTCAAAGTGTCATAACCCTCTCTGAGTTAAAAAAAGCCCTGTCTGTCTTGAACAGGTGATCTCATCTTAAAGAATGAGACCTACTTCTGGATTCTTCCACATGAGTAAGTATCCTTTCCACATTCACCTTGTCAAGACTTCTCAGGATCTTACGTTTCAATCAAGTCACCACTCAGCGTTCTACAGTCCTGTGCAGACAAGCCCAACCTGTCTTACCATCCCACCTACAATGTTGAAGATATGGAGCTCCACCTCTCCTTCACTTCTCTTGGTCAATTCCTATAACTCTCTATTGTCAAATTATTTTGTCCTCTATTTGATATTTGTTGAACAAAAATTTGCTCCAATTAAATTTTGGGAAGTCAGAAGCCATTGTTCTGTACACCATCGCAAACTCCACTCCCAACTCAATCCCTTTCCCTAACAACCAGCTGATTCTGAACCAGATTGATTGCAATTGTGGTCCAACGTTTAACTCTGAGATCAGATTCAGAACACCCATGTGGAACATCACAAAAACTCCCTGTTTCCTCCTCCATAACATTGCCTGATTCCACACTTAACTTTGGTAATCTGCTTCTGGAATCTGCATTTGTGCCTTTGTTACTTCTGGACTTGATCACTGTTGGCTTTGCACCCTCCGTAAACCTGAAATCATTCAAAACTCTGCCTTCTGTGTCCCACATGCACTAGATTCCATTCATCCCACGGGCTGTGCCCAACAGCCGCTACTGTCTCCTGGTTAAACATGGAACAATGCAATCACAGAACGATCACAAAACTGATGGATACCCTAAGATCCATGCCGACTCTTTGGAAAGGCAGCTCAGTTTGTTCCACTTTCTCAATCTTCCCCATATTCTGTCAGTGCTTATTTAATTTCTATTTGTAAGCACGAGTGAATCTCCCTCCACACACTCTCAGACAGAGTATTCCTGACCCTAATTGCAGGCTGCATTAAACATTTATTCCACATGTTGCCACTGGTTCTTTTGATGCTCATCTTCATTCAGTGTCCTCTGGTTTCCATCCCTTCTGCCAATAGGAACTGTTCCTGTTTATTGTGTCAAGATTCCCCTTGGTTTTTAACCTCTCAATGAAATCTACTCTCAACACTCTCTTGCCCAAGGATAATTACATCAGTGTCTCCAGTCTATCTTTTAAACTGAAGTTGCCAATTCCTAAAATGATTCCTATTCATCTTGTTTGCATCCTCCTTAAAGCCTTCACATCTTCATTAAATGCAGAGAGCACAGCAGTCGATAAGATACTCCCAGCGAGGCTAAACCAGTGTTTTATACAGGTTCATTGTAACTTCCTTGCTTCTATGATGTCTATTTCTATTTAAATGACCAGGATCACACCTGCCTTTTAATCCACATTGTCAAATCACCTTTGATGTTTTTGTGTATATATCTCCAATTCTCTCTGTTCCTCCACCCATGTTAGAACAGATTAACAACACATTTCACATTAAACTTCGTCTGCCCATTCAATCATCCTTTCTATGTTCTCTTGAACTTTATCACTCTCTTCCTCATGATTCACAATATTTCCAAGCTTTGTGTCATCTGCAAATGCTGAAGAAGTTGTACACAACATCCAAGTCCAAGTCACTAATACACATTTTAAAAAAGTAGTGGCCCATAGTACTGACCTTGAGGGGCCTTACTGTACTGTTTGCTCCTGTCCAAATAACAACTGGTCACCGCTATTCTGTTTTCTGTCATGCAGCCAACTGTGATTTTACTGATAAGCCTGTTGTGTGCCACTTCATCTGGCACCTTTTGGGAGACCATGCAATTTACATGAATGACATTACCCTTAGCAATTATCCTGTGACCGCGTCAAAAACTTCATCAAGTCAGTAAAACACAATTTGTTTTCAATAAATCCATCATGGTTTTCTGTAATTAATCATGTGACTGTTAATTTCATCCAAGATCATCATTTCTGAAAGTTCTCTCACCACAGAATCCCGTAATCACTGTTAAGTAACATCTCAATTGAAATTTTTTTCTGTTGTTTCCATATCTGGTTCTTCCCTCACTGTCAGCAACTCTAACCACCAAACACCTCCCACTCCCACTGGTAGATGTCTGCATTCAACTCATCTGGCATCTTCAACAGCAATAATTTTAACCACTCTTTGGACCCTTAAACTCCAGGATTTCCTTCCTAAACCTCTCTCTTGGTCTTCAATTCATCCTTTAACACACTTCTAAAATCATACCTCTTCAACAAGCCTAATATCCCCTTCTAAGGCTTAATGTTGTAGCCTTCTGGTGAAATATCTCAATGTTTCAATATTTTTAAAAATGCAACTTGTTGCTTTGAAACTTTTTGTAACACGCCACTATCCAATGACTATTATTTAGTAACACCAAAAGGCTAAAATGGAACAGCTAACAGATCGTTTAAATTGATTTTTGGCTGACCTTTTAGATCAACCATTGTCGATTACTAGGCTAAATAATGTTAGTTTTAAAACTGACCATCCACGATACCCACCCTAGCATCAAGTATTTTTAAGGCAGGTTTTCTGCCTAAAGCAGTCTCCTCTGCATGCCAAAAAGGAGTATTGAAACTTTTCATGTTATAATAATCCCCAATGACAACCTGACATTTGCCTAGAGTTTACATAGAATCACAATTAATGCAGTGAAGAGGAAGCCATTCAGCTCATCACATCTGTAAGGTTCTCCAACTGAGCAGTTCACTTGGTGCCATTCTCCTGCCTTCTCCCCGTAATCCTGCACATTGTTCCTTTTCAAATAGCCATCTAATTCCCTTTCGAAGGCGTTGAAATGAGTTGCGTGAACCACACTCTCAGGCAATGCAATTCATACACAACTAATAGTCAGCAGAGCTCCAAGACGCTTTCTCCGTCAAGAGCCGATCCTGTTCAATCATGGAATTGTTCTGGATGTGTCAGCTCTACTCTTCCGACGGGTCATACACCAACCAGTAAATGCTTCAAACCTTTTAGGAAGTGTATCACAGACACTGCCTGCAGGGATTTAGCAAGTGGACATCCTGGGATGTGTAAACTTTTCCTTGTTATCTCAGCGATGTGGAATTACCCACATAATGTCCTAGATAATTTGCATTATTAGTGCCCGAATTTGTAGTCAACTGTTAAACAACACTCAGAAACAAATACTTTTGCTGATCACTTGTCTATGTCCCTGTGGTGTCTGGTGTATTGATGTGATGCCATATTACAGTCACAGAAAATTTGATTTCACTGATATTCACCATTGGGTTGGTTGCTTCTCCCGGTGATCATTTGTTTAATGAATCAAGGACTGTGCTTCCAACAGAACATTCACTAATGCAATTATTTGAATTAAAAAGGTGATTTCTGCTGAGCTTGAATCACTTAAGTCATAGAAGGAAACCATTCAGCCCATTGAGTTTCTGCTGGTTCTGTGTAGAACAATTCAGTCAGTCCCATTCCTCTGGTCTATTTTCTGAGTCCAGCAAGTTAATTTCCCTCAAATACCTGTCCAATTTCCTTCTGAAATCATTCAAAATTCTCACTTTCACCAGTCAAGGCAGTGAGTTGCAGCATGATCAGACCACTTTGCAGAAATTCAACAAATGTTAACATCTCCTGAAATAATTTTTGAGAACTCACACACTACACATCCTTAAATTTTACCCCAATTATGATTTGACTTTATAATAATAATAAATACGTAAAAATGGCCAAGCATCCAGAAAGCAACATGAATTTCTATGTTGAAGGACAGATACAATCAGAAAGGGTGGATTAATGTCACTCGCACCCACACATATTCTGCCTCAACTATTGATATGCTCCAGCACGGAATCCAACATGATAGAGTACTGCTGTGGCAGAGATGCCACAAGATATCAAGTTGCTCCACTCCTCTATTACAATATTTCAAATGTGTGTGTGTGTGAAGGTATCGCACAAATCCTGTCACTCATGTATCATGGTTGATTTTCCTTCTGAAAGGTAATTTGGAATGCGCATTAAATGCTGGCCAATCGCATTAACAAATAAAAACACTTCACCAAAAAGCACTGAAGCACAGGATTTGGGCACCAATGTTCCAAACCCACCCGCCATCTAGAAAGGACAAGGGCAGTACAGCCACCTACAAGTTCCCCTCCAAGCCACTCACCATCCTGACTTCAAAATATATCACCGTTCCTTCAGCATTGCTGGGGCAAAATCCTGGCATTCCCTCCCTAACATCATTGAGGGTCTACCAACAGCACAGGGACTGCAGCTCACCACCACCTTCGAGGGCAACTAAGGATGGGCAATAAATGCTGGCCAGCCAGCCTCGCCCATGATACATGAAATAATACCTTTTCAAAAGCCACACCCGAGTACCACAAATGGAAAATGAGCGCTGCAGGCTGTTCTCAGGGTGTTCCCTTTAAGATCCCATGTCTTTATGACTACACAGAATATGTACAATCACCACGCATCAAAATGAACAGACCCTATACAACAAAACCAAATGCAGAGGAAACAATGGATTCTTGCACAAAAACACTGTCCTGTTTTGTATATTGCGACGGCCACTGTATTTAAAACATGTTTCATTGTTTGAAAGGTGATTTAGATAAACTTAATTTTTGTTTTGCAAAATATCCTTGAGATGGTGTATTAACATTGCAGGAGATCACTCAATTAGTAACAATTTACCTTAAAGGTGTAAACTTGCACGATATGTACTTGGTGCTGGAATAAGATCTCCTAATTTGAACGTGCACATTTAAATTGGACTGTATATGGAAGCAGCATGACTGATGGGCAGTGAACAGGCTAAATACCATTGACATGAATCATCCAAGAACTCTCAGCAGTTATTTACGACTAGAAAATTTAAGTGCCTTCCGAACTATAAATACGCATCATATTATGTTACAAACAATAACCTATTTTGATAAATATCAGTACAGCAAGAGAATTATTTAACAGTTGGATTTGATATCATTTAGAACATAGTGCTTTTAGTTCCCTTCCATGGGAGACTGGTCAATGGCTGGTGATGGAGTTATTGTACAGGACAGACAAGAACACAGGTCACTAAGTGTATGTAGCCGGTTCCTACAATAATTTACTTAGATTACAGCCTTTAAACTTAGAGAATTCTGTGCTTCAGAAGGTCCATGAGTCATATCCTAAATCTTAACTTTGTCTGTCTGGAGTTGGACAAATGATGTGACGTTGTTAAATGATCTTGAAAATTCTAGAGGTGCAAACCATAGCTCAGTTGGTAAACTCTGTCACCTCTGAGTCAGAACATGTGGGTTTGAGCCTCATTCAGAAACATAAATGTAACAATATTAGTGGCTTCCCTTCTGTAATTATGAGAGATTGAAACTGAGCGAGTGACATTTGGGGGAGTGACAATGAGAAAAACATTTGAGGGAGTGCTACACTGTTGGAGATGCTGTTAAAAAAAGAGCTCGCATTTCCAGGGGCTAACCCACCTAGCCTGCACACCCCAGGCAATATAATATGGCCAATCTACCCAAACCTGCACACCTTTGGGCTGTGGGAGGAAACCACAGCACCTGGAGGAAACCCACGCAGACATGGGGAGAATATGCAAACTCCACACAGACAGTCGCCCAAGGGTGGAATTGAACCCAGGTTCCTGGTGCTGTGAGGCAGCAGTGCTAAGCACTGAGCCATAATGCTAGCCCAAAACAGCATATGGAAACACTCAGATCATAGCAACCTGGCAGCATATTATATCCCGAGAAAACCATGCCGATTCTTTCAGGTAAATCTAGAGTATGTGTTTTCACGCTGGGGAAACGGTAACTAGGGCTCATAAATGTAAAGGTAGTCAATAATAACTCTGAAAATCCAAGCTCAGTCTCTTTGCCAGGTCATTTAGGGATGTGCTTCCCAATTCTTTTTTCCACAGCGTGACCCCAATTTAATTCCTCAGACTATGTGTTTCTCCAAAAATGTGATGTTGGGATGAAGGTGTATGAAAGTGGTTTTAGATTCTAAAATGGTGGACCGAGAGCAGTGTAGATCTTGCAGCTGCTCCTGAGATTCAGGCTTATTTCTAGATTTACTTCTATATTTACATGAGTATGAAATAAATGGAGTGATATGGGGCAAGTGCAGGCAGGTGGGCGAGTTTAGTTTGGGATTACGGTTGGCATGGGCTGTTTGGACCAAAGGGTCTGTTTCTGTGTCGTGTGACTCTGAATCTATGAACCTGTAAGAGCTGCCCTCTCAGGTGACCAATCGCTGGCATTATTTGGAAGATATTTATCCGTCAGTTGACATCACAACAACACAGTCATTCATCATTATCCCCATAGCTGTTTGAGGGAGACAGCTGTGTGTAACTTGGCTGTCACACCCCTTGCATTCCAGCAGTGACTACATTTCAGAAGTGCATCATTGGCTATATAATGCCTTGTAGCACTTTTCAAATCAATTTGAAGAGTAAGAAGTAAAATTTCAGAAATATATTGAGATAAATTAAATTTGAGAGTGTTTTGTTCAAAAAGAGATTCTATGAAAGAAAACAACAATAATATTCATAAAAAATATATGGAATTGGAACAAAATTAGGCTTTTCGGCTGTTTGAGCCGTTCCCAACATTCAATAAGGTCTTGACTGACCATTTACATTAACTCCACTTTCTCAATATATCCACATGTTCAATGATCTACTAAGTATGCAAAAACCTATCAACTGCAGTCTTGAATACACTCAACAATACAACAATCATAACGTTCTGGAGTGTAACATTCCAAAGATACACAACCTTCCCCTGAATTAACAAATGCATCTTTATCTCATTGCTGATCCCATATCCTGATAAGTTGATCCTTGAATTCTTGACTTCCCAGTGAAGACAAACCTGATCAGCATCCATCTATCCCAGTGGGGTACCACAAGTTTCGGTGCTGGGACCGCAGCTATTTACAATATACATTAATGATATAGATGAAGGCATTAAAAGAAATACTCACAAATTTGCTGATGACACAAAGCTGGGTGGCAGTGTGAAATGTGAGGAAGATGCTATGAGAATACAGGGTGACTTGGACAGGCTAGGTGAGTGGACGGATGCATGGCAGATGCAGTTTAATGTGGATAAATGTGTGGTTATCCACTTTGGTGGCAAGAACAGGAAGGCAGATTACTATCTAAATGGAGTCAAGTTAGGTAAAGGGGAAGTACAACGAGATCTGGGTGTTCTTGTACATCAGTCAATGAAAGCAAGCATGCAGGTACAGTAGGCAGTGAAGAAAGCTAATGGCATGCTGGCCTTCATAACAAGAGGAATTGAGTATAGGAGCAAAGAGGTCCTTCTGCAGCTGTACAGGGCCCTGGTGAGACCACACCTGGAGTATTGTGTGCAGTTTTGGTCTCCAAATTTGAGGAAGGACATTCTTGCTACTGAGGGAATGCAGCGTACGTTCACGAGGTCAATTCCCAGAATGGCGGGACTATCATATGTTGAAAGATTGGAGCAACTGGGCTTGTATACACGCGTTTAGGAGGATGAGAGGGGATCTGATTGAGACGTATAAGATTATTAAAGGATTGGACACTGTGGAGGCAGGAAGCATGTTTCCGCTGATGGGTGAGTCCAGAACCAGAGGACACAGTTTAAAAATAAGGGTAGGCCATTTAGAACAGAGTTGAGGAGAAACTTCTTCACCCAGAGAGTGGTGGATATATGGAATGTTCTGCCCCAGAAGGCAGTGGAGGCCAAGTATCTGGATAGTTTCAAGAATGAGATGGATAGAGTTTTTTAAAGATAGTGGAATCAAGGGTTATGGGAATAAGGCAGGAACAGGATACTGATTGTGGGTGATCAGCCATGATCATAATGAATGGTGGTGCTGGCTTGAAGGGCTGAATGGCCTACTCCTGCACCTATTGTCTAATTTCCGCTTAAGAATTTCGTTTCTTCAATGCGATAAATTCTGATCACATACTTTGCATTCTATAATCTTCAAAATGTCCATTAAATTGAGAAAGAAAGAAGGATATATTATCTTGGAAGATGTACAATGTAGATTTACAGGAATGATACCTGGACATCTGGGGCTAAGTTAGGAGATGAGATTATGTAACGTAGGCCTGTTTTCTCTAGAATTTAGAAGGTTATGTGATGGACAGATCAAATAGAGGATCTCAAGATTGGGGGAGTATTTTTAAGGTGAGAGGAGAGAAATTTTAAAAAAAAATTCCTAACGGGCAAACTTTTGACACGGAGGGTGGTTCACCTGTGAAATGAACCTTCTGATGAAGTGATGGATGCTGGTACAATTACAACATCTAAGACATTCGGATAGATGAACAAATAGGAAAGGTTTGGAAGGATATGAGCCAGGAGCAGGTAGATGGCATTAGTTTAGTTTGGGATTACGCTCGGCATGGACTGGTTGGATGAAAGGGTCTGTTTTCATGCTGTATGACTCCATGACACTATACTAACAGGAAAAGACAGGGTCGATAAAGAAAAACTGTTTCCACTGGTTGGGTAGTCCAGAGCTAGGGAATATAGTGTGAGAATTAGGGCCAAACCATTCAGGAGAGATGTTAGGAAGCACTTCTACACACAAAGATTGTGGATGTTTGGAAGGGTGTTTCAAAAGTAGCAGCAAATGCAGGGTCAGTTGTTAGTTTTAAATCTGGGAGCTAGACAATTTTCCTTTTGTTAAGCAAGGTATTAAGGGACAAGAGCCAAAGGCAGGTATATGGAGTTGGGCAACAGATCACCGATGATCTCACTGAATGGGGAAACAGGCTTGAGGGGCTGAATGGCCTGCTCCTGTTCCTATGAACATAATGGAAAGAAGTAAGAAGTGGGTCAAGAGTGATTTATGAATTTCGAGATTTCATGTTAATATTAGTCAGATTTTATATAAACTGGCCAAATGCTGAAGCTAATGAATATTTACATGACCAAAAGCAAAATACTGGGGCACTGGAAATGTAAAATAATGACAGAAAGTGCTGAAATACAGTGGCAGGTGTGCAGAGAGAAATGGAGTTTTCAGTAAGTGATCTTCAACAGAACATACAGAAAAGGTCAATGATAATTGTTTCCAACAAATGAAGCAGATTCTAATGGCTAAGGAGACCAAAGGACAAAAAGGCAGTGCCTTTCATCAGTTTCATTAAGTTTGTTTTTACCCTTTTTAATGAAGTGGGTTTACATTTTGCAAGGGGTGGAATCTTCTGCCATTGCTGGGTTGAGTCTGGAGGCTGGAGAGGATTTAACGCAGAAGGGTGGTGGCGTATCTGAGCCCCATTACCTTTCCACTTTCAAAGTCTCCCTGAAAAATGCAGCATATCCACTAATTCATAAGAACGCCTGGTCCAAGACCATCCAAACTGGAGCAGAAACATGTACCAAAGGGCCACCCATCGTGAGCATCTCTGACAAGCCCGAGCAGAGGCCACACACAAACAATGGAAACAAGTGTGAAAACTCAAGCACCCACTGACCTGCCCCTTCCACTCTTCAGCCACCACCATCTTCACACAAGTGCGCGTACACACACACGCGCACAGACACACTCATAAGAAAAGAAAATGTTATAGTCATGCTTTTACCATACCATGCATCATTGTCCCATAGCACATCAAACCTCAGCACGACCAGCTGAATCGTACCACACCATTCTGTCCAAACTGTGGACATTCAACAACATTTCTGCCACTGACTGTCCCACCAACAATATCCTGGTGGTTACCATTGACTAGAAACTGAGCTTCATTTTTAATTCATTCATGGGATGTGGGCATCACTAGCTGGATCAATAGTTATTACTGATCTTTAATTGCCCAGAGAGCAGTTAAGAGTCAACCACATTCCTGAGGGTCTGCAGTTACATGGAGGCCAGACCTAGTAAAGATGGCAGCTTCCTTCCCTAAAGGGCATTAGTCAACCAGATGGGTTTTCTGACAATTGACAACAGTTTCACGGTCATTGGACTCCTAATTGCAGATTTTTATTTAATTCAAATTCCACCATCTGCTATGGGACCCAGGTTCCTAGTGCATTACTTAGGTCTCTGAATTAATAGCTTAGCACTAATAACACTGACCCATTGCCTCCCCATTGGACCATCCAGAAAAATACTTACAAGAGCTTACAAGAGCTGGTCAGAAGCTGAGAGCTCTCCTGATGTCTGTCCACCATCTACAAGGCATAAGTAAATAAGCAGCACCTTTCAAACCCATGACCACTTCCATCTAGAAGGCCAAAGGCAGCAGATATATGGGAACACTACCACCTCCAAGTTCCCGTCCAAGTCACTCACCATCCTGACTTGGAAATATATCACCATTTCTTCACCGTCGCTGGGTCAAAATCCTGGATTTCCCTCCCTAATAGCACTGTGGGTCAACCCACAGCATATGGACTGCAGTCGTTCAAGGAGGCAGCTCACCATCACCTTCCCAAGGGCAGCCAGGGATGGGCAAGAAATGCTGGCCAGACAGTGACACCCACATCCCACTAATGAATAGAGAAAAGAAACATGTCCGCACTGTAATGAATACTCCCTGTTTGTCTGAATGATTGCAGCTTCAAAAACAGCTTCAGGGTGCTTGTGCCATCCAGGACAAAGCCACTCACTTGATTGGCTTTCCATACATTATCTTGTCTCTTCACTCCTTCAGCATTGGCAGCACACAGTGCCTGTAGTGTGTACCATGCTCAAGGTGCACTGCAGGAACTCATGGAAGCTTCTGCGCAGATCTTTCCAAAGCTATGACCTCTACCACCTAGAAACACAAGGGCAGCAGATGCAGAGGAACATCATCCTCTCCATCATCCTCATCCTCTCTTCTGAGTTTTCTGTCATCAGTCAAAATCCTGGAACTCAAACTCGAAAAGCAGGTGTACCTAAGCTACGGAAACAGCAGAAGTTCAAGAATGGGTCAGCACTAACTTCTATAGTTAGCACAAGACAATAAATGCTGTTTCAATGAAGGGACAATTCATGCTGGACTAATCAGTAGACAATTAATGTTGTTCTGATCAATACGCAATTAATTTTGACCTAATGAATAGGCAATTAATATTAGTCTAAACAATAGGCAATTAATGCTGATCTAATCCATAAGCAATTTATATTGGTTTAATCAAAGGCAATTAATTCTGAACTAATGATTATAGAATTCCACCAAGGTTGAATAGGGGATGAAGAGATGCTGGGTCTGTGTGGGATGCTCTTTGTGGGTGCTGATGCTGATGCGATAGGCCAAATGGCCTTTTCTGCTCTGCAGGAATTCTATGATGATTAGGTCAGAATTAATTGCTTATTGATTACACCAACATTAATTGTTTCATTTGAGTACTTGTACGAATTGGGCCAATATTTAATTTGTAATTTTGCCTTGAATGTGTAACCAGTGTGTAGTCAATAGTCTCAGAAGGTCTCGTGTCAAAGGGAAACTGGACTGTAATTCCATAGGGAATGGACTGGAAAGGTCAAAGCGTACTTGTTCACTTCAAACTCAACAACAACGATGTCCCATTTCACTTTGCTCATGTCTATTATTTAATTTTTGTCCAGAATATAACTGCACATATTTCAAGCATTTCACATCAGGAGAAAATGCAGAGATTTTCCAAGTTACTACTCAGAAAGGTAAGTGACTGAAATCTATCAATTCTTGCTCAGTTGTGGGATCAACTCAATTTGTTATCCAATGTTATTAGGAAGAATGATAAACATAGAGCACAGTTTAGAACAGTGAATGAAAAAGTGTTGGGGTTAGCCTCACAAGTTAACAAGGAGAGTTGTTAGATGGAGAAGGCCCTCATTAATCGATAACCTACATCCCCCTTGTTCCCTGCATCTTCCCCAACAGTATCAACAGCTTACAGGGTATGTCGCTGAAGGGGCCAGTCTTCAGGTGTGTACGTGTGAGCTGAAAGGGCCGTTCCATCAGGAGTGGGGTTACAGTTGAACCTGATCCCTAGCTCAGTTCACATCCACTTGCAGTTTGCAATCAGAAGTCCCCTAACAGCAGAAGCAAGTGTCTTCGATTTGCCCACACAGCCAGGATATTTACTGTGTCACACTCTGACATTTACAGAATGCCTAGCCGTGATCATGTACACCCAGACACGAACCTAGGATTCAACCTAAACCCATTCTGGTCTGTGGTTACATAGCTGATTTGGGTATTTCATGTATGTTAGATTTCATTCCAACCAGAATGCCATCAACAAACACATTGATTTGGAGCCAATCTACGATCCTCTGAGAAAAAGAACAGGGAATGACATCACCAACCCAAGGAAACCTAAACAGATAAATAGAAAGCGGGACATAACACCAGCGCTTCGTCGGAGGCTCACTGATGATGTTACCTAGAATGGTGATGAAACGTCTGAAAACTAACCTTCCAGCTCAGCGAGCAAGCTCACATCCATGTCAGATTTTAATTAAAATGATGATTTTGTGAAACATGGTTCCTGATGTTGAAGACAGAGTGTTTGATTTGTTCTTGTGTTTATTGAACTATACAAAGATACAGTGCAGAATGAGGCCATTCAACTCATATTGGGCTAAAATTGATGTTTGGCCCCTTTTAACAAAGTTTCATTTATATAGAAAATGACAAGAAATCAGAACTTTTTGAAAGAATGGAAGAGTACCAAGCAATTTCTGCTACTAATTGTCACAAAAAACTGCTGTGTATTTTTAAAAATTTAAACTTTCTAAACCTGTGAGAGTTAATCTAGTAGAGTGGGGTGAGTGGAGCTGACATTTAGATCTGAAACAAAAATAGAGATTGCTGGAGAAACTCTGCAGGTCTGGCAGTATCCATGGTGGGAGAAACAGAGTTAATGTGTCAAGTCCAGTGACCCTACTTCAGAACTGCAGCTCTTTGTCTTATTCAGATCTGAAGTTGGTCAGGAACACAGACCTTAGCAAAGCCTTGAAGACCAGCTCCAATCCATTTACTCAGCTGCCCATTGGAGTCAAACTCAGGCCTTTGCAATCATTATGGTTCAGCACTGAACTGGAAAAGTTTTCGAACACTGACCCACCAAGTCTGATGCCATGTTTACCCAACTACATAGACTGTGCCCCGTACTCTGTAAAATATCTCTTGGTGCTACATATGTTTCTCAGCCTCACACTGGGCATCTAAGGAATCAATATGATAGGGGGGGCTTCAGTCTGTGTTTATGCAGAAAGAGGTGGGGGAGGGTGTCATGTGAGAGGCTAGGCTGACCCTTTTCCTACTAAAGTAGAGGGTTAAATGTCTCTTTGAGGCCCTCTTTGGTAAAATGGGTGGCCCCGAATGCTGCTGGCACTGTTTAAATTTCATGGATTATTGTGAAAGAAGAACTATATTGGAGAGAGTTGTGTTTTCAAACTGGCGCTGACTTTTTAGGTATTGCATAATGCAGTTAGTTATGTTTCTCAAATGAGTACAAGACAGGAGCTTAGTTATAAGCGAGTGAATCTGCGGGCACATATGTAAGTTTCTCAGCATCTGTTTCTCTGCAGAATACAGCATTTCAGCAGCAGCGATCGCTATTATCAGCATTGGTTTCATGGTGCTCGGTACAATTTGTCTGCTGCTCTCGTTCAACAAGAGGATGGATTACTTCCTGAAACCAGCTGGCATGTTCTTCATCTTTTCAGGTAGGTTCACAGTGCAGGGATCAGACAGTTAACAGCTGCGCTGCCGTCGGCTTGGACTGTGAGCCCTATAAGTCGTCTGGTTTTATTAAAGCCTCTTTTCCTCTGAGCGAATAGGTAGGCAAATCGGTGAGGTTCCCTCAACAAAATATTCTTCATGCTTCACACTGTGCTGTGTTAAGACTGACAATGCAAAGAAGAGGAGCAGAGGGCCGTTTGGGGCACAGTGGTAGTATCCCTCCCTCTGAGCCAGGTGATCCAGAAAGTCCCATTTTCTCCAGGTCTCACAACATCTCTGAGCTGGTTGATTAGAAAATATATTAGACGACATATAGTGGTTAATGTATCTGCTTGGACCAGAAAATACCACCCACACTGAAGATGTATCATTCCATGTCCAAACAGAGTGATTCAAAATACTGGCTGTTTTTAAAGAAACAGTTTATAGTCAATATGTTTTTAAAAAGGGCTTTGTGCTCACATATGGTGCTTAGAAGTGTGAAGTAGATATTTTCTCATGAAGCTGTTTGGTGATGATATGACACATACTCCTACAGCATGTGGGATTGAACCCAGGCCCCCTGGCTCAGGGGTAAATGGTGGATATCAATCCCACCTGTCATGCAGAAGACCGGAGTTCAGTTCAAATACTAGGCAATGCTGCTAAAGGCTCTTACCTGGTGTTTGTGTGGTGTGTTCTTGTCTCCAGTATTGACCCACAGGGGGGTGTCATTGCAACAGGAAGGAGCTGGATCTCATTGGCATAATGAATGAATCAATGGTGACTTTACATGTATAATTATGCTTTTAGGTATTTTCTAGTCAACTGCGGAGAGATGTTATTACACACCTCAGCAGCAGAGGGGACTTGAACACAGGCCTTCCGGGTCAGAGATAGGGACATGACCACTATGCCACAAGAGGTTCTTCACATAACAATGCTTTAACTTTTGTCTTATTTATATTCCTTAATTTAATTTCCTTTTTTTGTTTCTCTTTCTTTACTAATCTCATGCTGAATTAATTTTACCCTCCTTTTTAGTTATTCCTTTACTCTGCTTTCCTCTTCACACTTTAGAAGTTCACTTTCCAGTCCCTTTGTGAGCAACATCTTTTAGATAGTTACGTGAACAAGTCTAATCTGACCCTTAATCTCAGCAGGAAGTTGTTCCTCAGTTACCAGGTGAGGGTGGCAACACTTCAATATTATTTTTGTTCATTCTTGCAACGTGTGTTTATGCCCAGTACTCATTGCACAGCCCAAATTACCTGGGGAAGGTGGTGGCAAGCTGCCTTCCTGAGCTGCCGCAGTACCTCCAACGCAGGGATTCTCACACTGCCATCAGAGACAATAATTTTGACCCACTGACACTAAAGGAATGGTGGTATATTTCCAGGTCAGAATGATGAATGACTTGGAGGGGAACTTTTGGGAGGTGGTGCTCCCATATACCTGTTGCCCCGATCCTTCCAGGTGGTGGTGGATTTGGAAGGTGCTGTTGGAGGACAGTTGCATCAGTGCATCTAATTATGGGCTCACTTGTGATCGTATCTCATCTTGGAACCGCTTGGTTCGCTGATGTTGGTTCTATTCATGGCTCACTTTGGTAGTTGTAATAAAAGGAACTCCAGGAAAGCAGCCAGTGCAAGTCTCAGCTGGTTCCTGCTTCAGTCTCTGCAATGGCTTCCTCCATCCATTTGAACCAGGTGATCAGGTTACCGAGTGGTTTCCTTCAGGGAACTCCACACCAGGTGGGACCTCAGACTGGACCACTAGTTATATTTCTTTTAAAGTAGACACAGTGGGTGTGGGACAAGGACAGTTAGAGTCATAGAGCTGTTCAGTATAGAAATAGACCCTTCAGTCCAACTTGGCCATGCTGACCAGGTATTGTAAATTAATCTAGTCCCATTTGTCAGTATTTGGCCCATATCCCTCTAAACCCTTCCTATTCATCCAGGTGCCTTTTAAATGCTGTAATTGTACCAGCCTCCACCACTTCCTCTCTCAGCTCATTCCATACATGCACCACCCTCTGTGTGAAAAAGCTGTCCCCATGGGTCCCTTTTAAAGCTTCTCACCTTAAATCTATGCCCCTCCAGTTCCGGACTGCCCCACCCTGGGAAAAAGACCTTAACTATTCACTCTATCGATGCCTTTTGCCCTTTGTTTTTCTCACTGCAGTTGCTGGCCGGGCTCAGGGGGAAAGAACAAGACAAACCCATCCCTTCAGCATGTAACTTTTAAAATATTCAGTCACTGGACGTGTCTTGGCCAGTATTTAAGACCATTAGACGTAGGAATGGAAATTAGGCCATTCAGCCCAACGAGTCTGCTCTGCCATTCAACCATGGCTGATAAGGTCCTCAACCTCATTCTCCCACTTTTCCTCATAACCCTCGATCCCCTTGACAATAATTTATTCCCCATTCCTAATTGTCCAGAGCATAGTTGAGAGTCAACCATATTATTGTGGGTCTGGAGTTACATGTAGGCCAGACCAGGTAAGGATGGCAGGTTTCTTTCTCTGCAGAGCATTGGGCAGAATCACTTACGTCCAGAATGAGTTGTCCAAGGGGGTTTATTCATAAGGATAGCACTTCACACGTTCTTTAACCTAAAACAAAAGATCGGGTGAGGAAACAACGAGAATGGCACCATCTTTCCCCCCGAGAGCCGTAGTGCTTTCATTTGCAAGGTCGATCGGAGAATACAATGGGGCCACGCGGTGCCAAGAGAGTGAGCCCGCGGGTGTCTCCCAGCCACAGCTCCCTGCTGACTCACCGCACCTCCCTATGTTCCAGGCCTGTGCATCATCATCTCCGTGGAGGTCATGCGGCAGTCGGTCAAACGGATGATTGACAGCGAGGAGACTATTTGGATGCAGTATCACTATTCCTGGT
Source organism: Stegostoma tigrinum (assembly GCF_030684315.1). Classification (NCBI taxonomy): domain Eukaryota; kingdom Metazoa; phylum Chordata; class Chondrichthyes; order Orectolobiformes; family Stegostomatidae; genus Stegostoma; species Stegostoma tigrinum. Next base: position 9,611,929 of record NC_081375.1, read on the forward strand.
CATTCACTTGTGCCATTTCTGCCTTCGTCATCCTGTTCATCGGGGGAATCACTCTCCTGCTCATCTCTCTGCCGCGTATGCCCCAAAACCCGTGGGAAACCTGCATGGATGCACCGCCAGAACATGTGTGAAGTGGGAACGAGGAAATAAATGTACCCCACAAATCAGGCGCATGGGTGGCTTATTTTGGACGGCTTCGTTTATGCTGTTTAAAGAGGGAAGCTCATTATAAGGGGTTTCTTAAAACAGAAAAATAAAATGCAGAGAAGATTGGTTCACAACTTTAACTTCAAAATCCTGAAATCGGAGATGAAAGCAGAAATTGCTAAAATTCAAAAAAAAACTGCGGACGCTGGGAATCTGAAACAGAAACAGGAATCGCTGGAGAAACGCAGCAGGTCTGGCAGCATCTGAAACAGAGTTAACTTTCGAACTGAGAATGAGCCCCTTGCAGTTCTGCGTCAGTCCCAGTCTACTCCAGACATTCTGCGTGCCTCTCTCTCTCCACGTACACCTTCCGTTTCCATCTCAGATTTCCAGTGGCCGCGGGGTTTTGCTTTCAGGAAATGCTGAAATATTCCGGGTTTCAATCGGGGAACTAGAGACACGGGAAGCTTGTCGTGGCCTGGGAATTAACCTTTCATTCTCTTCCAGATGGCTGCAGCGCATTTGGTGCTTTCTTTAAATTTACTTAGCAGAACAACAGGGCGTGAATAGGTCCACTCACCATTAATACTGAGTCATTGATGGGGTTATGATAATGACTGTGAACTGCGCTGACGATGGCTTTGCTCTCACAGCTAGCCTCCTGGTAATGTTGCACCATCGACACTGTCTCAGCACTCACTGTCTGTGAGGATCTGTTTTCCAACAATGATTGTTTGATTCACCTCTGTTGGAAAAGGGGCTACGTTAGCAGAATGATTGTGAATGATTGTAAGTGCTCTCACAACGGCAGATTAAACATTAACACCTAAAATACACAGCCACAAAAATAAAAAAAGAACTGCCGATGCTGGAAACCTGAAACAAAAACAGAAGTTGCTGGAAAATCTCAGCAGGTCTGGCAGCATCTGTGGAGAGAAACGAGAGTTAACTTTTCGGGTCCACTGGCCCTTCCTCAGAATTGGCAGTGACCAGAAGTGCTGCCAGACCTGCTGAGATTTTCCAGCAATTTCTGTTTCAAATACACAGCCACAACTGGTTTCAAGATATTTTCTAATCAGAGGTGTTATCACGCATCCTTAGAGCAGGTGAGAACTTGAACCTGGGCCTTCTGGCTCAGAGGTAAGGACGCTACCATTATGCCATGAGCCCCTCCGATTAGCTCCAAAGCTTAAAAGAAATTCAGATCCGCACGCTGTATATTGCATTTACCGTAACAGACACTGCCTTTCGGAAATTCTCAACCCACTATAAACAGTTGGGGGAAGTTTTTTTTTTAATGTGGTTCAAATATTGGTATGTGTTTGTAGCAGTATTTACTGTGGAACGTGTGAATACATGTATTCAGATATATTTCTGACACAAAATATTTGGAAAGGAAATAAACTGCAATTAAACAGGAGCACTCAATCCTGACCCTGTGTCGCAGTGATATTTTTGAGGTTTTTAAACCCACTCATTCAGGAAAAACATCTTCTACCGTCTGACATATAAGTTGAGAACGAGAATCTGAAATAAACGACAATTACATCCTGGATCTGTAGCTTAACAACTGGGCAAAAGCTTCAATATTGGACAATAGTATCATTTGCCACTTCCCACATTTGTCTGACAAACGGCTTGGAGTTCGTTAGACGCTGTACAATTTATTGAGGCTTCCCTGTATCTAAGCGTGTACTAGACTTGCATTTTAACTACATCACCGCCTCTATAATAAATATGTACCCAAATGTCTCCCATCATGAAATGAGTCACAAGAATCTCTTGAGAAAATGTTTCCCCTGAAATTGGTTTGTTCTTTTTTGCCGCGGCTTTATCTCCCCGAAGTCAATATTTCGGTGACTGTGAGGATGGTGCCTGGAGGTTGGTTTGGTCAGTGCGTCAAACAAACATTGATGACTCTGATCCCTTTAATTTACCCTTCTCCTCCTTTATCCGGAAATCTCCCTGAGATTGCAGCGTGTGTGACACCTGAAATCTGTAGAGGTTGTGCTGGTGAAAACGCGTCTCTTAAACACTGAGCTTTGCACTGATCAGCTTTCTGTGATAGGGAAAGGCAGTTGAGTTACATCCAATTGGAATTACCAACCTTGAGGAGCTTTCACTACTCCACTCATGTATCGAATGCTCCTCTTAAACCCAACTGATCAAATTCTTAAAAAGCGCAAGCTATAACAGAATCCTTAGTGTTAAAACTATACTTTGCTAATGCACATTTGCTGAATTATGAGACCTCCACTCCTTCCAAGATATATTTCATGTATCAATTTAATTGTTAGACAGTTGTTTGGCAGCACAGAACTTGAAAATTGAGAAGAAAAATTGTCAAAGGCTTTCATCTTGTACTCATCAGGACAATGGACAAGAAATACCAACATAAAGCATTGATTGCTGATGTTAATGATGATTGACAGTTAACTCATGAGCTTTGTTTAAAATCTAAACCAGGCAGGCTTACTCTGATAAGGCAATATCTTGACCAGAGTAATAAACCAGATAATGGCTGCACCTATTGTGTTGAGGTGAAGCAAGGACTTTGTGTGTGTTTGATGTTCTTTCTTTGTATGTTAATATATGCAGCTTCCAGTTCTCACAAATGCGCAATGATAAACTCACCTGATAACTCTAAATTGGTTGACAGTATAATTCTTTGTACACTGAGAATTAAAAAGCATTTGTTGTTCAGTTGGAGATTTACATCTAATATTGGACCTACTGAAAGTATGGGCTGGATAAGAATTGTCAGTGCATGCTTGTTGTAACCAGCTGAAAGGTCATGCTGTTTGGTATAGTCTGCCAATCTCTGGGAAATACAGTCTATGGAGCTGGCATCATATTGGTACTGAAACTAACATACCCACAACATGCATTTGTGTGGTAGATAGATGTCTTTTTGGCTTGATGGCAGGATCTTGTCATAAGCAAACACCACTCATACTACAGCATGGTAGCAGCACGACTCGTTGAGCTTCAACTGGTGCTCAAACCTTTCAGATAATCTATCCTGGAAGACTGGGTGCTTTGCAGGTCCAAAATGACAGCCTAAGGGCTGTTCATGATGTTTATGTGATATACAGGATAGCTCTTACCCCAAAGCCTTCATGCGCTCTATTTTCAAAATCAAGCTTGCATGTTCAACAAATGGCTCAAACCTCATCTACAAGGTTGTTAATTAAAAGGCCAATTTTATAATGTGAGGCACTGTAGGAATCCCAGTGTGTACATGGGCCAGTGAAAGTAGGTTTTTGGTAAACAGTATAGGAAACACTTGGACAATATCTCAACCTAAGGTGTCAAGAAAAGGGAGCTCATTTGTTACATTTCAAACTTGGATTTGAGTGTAGGTTGGAGCCCATCCAAGAAACATGTGGAAATTCTTGCATGCAGCTGCGGTCTCCTGCATTACAAACATCTCATTTAAAATCAGAAGTATGCACAGAGAAGGAGGTTACATGGGTTTTGCATTGAATGCACAATTCTCATGGAATCCAAAAAAGATGTTCGCAGGAGCTGGGAACCCATAGCAAAACCAGCTATTTGGTGTCGTTAAAACTGAACTCAACTGCACAGGTTACTGATTTCATATGTTTAATGATTCACAAAATGAGGCAGGTCTAGATTGCTGCAGTGCAAATATCTGTTGACTCTTTGAGTGGTACATTGGTGAACAGGCCAGGATCGTTAAATGAGCACAAGGATGCCAAATTCTTATAATATGTGAAGCCCCACATGGTCTTCACAAATGTGAAGGAATTAAAAAAAAATTGGTGGATGTGGCTAGCACATCTTGCCCATTCCTAGTTGCCAATGAGAAGGTGATGGTGAGCTGCCTTCTTGAAACGCTGCAGTCCTCCTGTTGTGGGTTGGTCCACAATGCCATTAGGGAGGCAATTCCAGGATTTTGACCAAGTGACAGTGAAGGAACGGTGATATTTTTCCAAGTAAGATAGTGAGTGACTTAGAGGGGAACTTGAAGATGGTGATGTTCCCATTTGTCTGCTGCCCTTGTCCTTCAAGGTGGATGTGATCATGGGTTTGGATTTTTGTCGAAGGATTTGCTACATTGCTGCTACTGAGCATCAGTGGTGGAGGGAGTGGATGCAGTGCTGATCAAGGGGGATGATTTGTCCTGGATGGTGTCAAGTTTCTTGAGCATTGTTGTGGCTGCACTCATCCAGGTAAGTGGGGAGTATTCCATCACAGTCCTGACTTGTGCTTTGTAAATGGTGGACAGGATTTGAGGAGTCAGGAAGTGAGTTATTCGTCACAGTATTCCTAGCTTCTGACCTGCTCGTGGTCACTGTGTTGGTCTAGCTGAGTTTCTGGTCAATGATAACTCCCAGGATGTTGACAGTGGGGGATTCAGTGATGGTAACACCATTGAATGTCAAGGGGCAGTGGTTAGATTGTCTCTTATGGGTGATGGTCATAGCTTGGCATTTGTGTGGCGCAATTGTCACTTGCCACTTGCCAGCCCAAACCTGGATATTGAACAGATCTTGTTAGCATTTGAACATGGACTGCTTCAGTATCTGAAGAGTCATGAATGGTACTGAACATTGTGCAATCATCGGCGAACATCCCCACTTTGGACCTCATGATGGAAGGAAGGTGAATGAGGAAACAGCTAAAGATGGTTGAGCCAAGGACACCCTCAGGAACTCCTGCAGAGATGTCCTAGAGCTGAGATGATTGACGTCGCACAGCCATGACCGTCTTCCTATGTGTCAGTTATGACTCCAACCACTGGAGAGTTTGCACACCCCCAACCCACCCCAATACCCATTGATTCGAATTTTCCTGGGGCTACTTGACACCACATTCAGTTGAATGCAATCCTGATGTCAAGGGCTGTAATGAGGTCAGGAGCTGAGTGGCCCTGGTGGAACCCAAACTGAGCAGGTTATTGCTGAGCGGGTGCTGCTTGACAGCACTACTGGTGACAACATCCATCACTTTACCGATGATCGAGAGTAGATTGATGGGCTGGTAATTGGCCGGGTTGGATTTGTCCTGCTTTTTGTGTACAGGACATACTTGGGCGATTTTCCACATTGTTGGGTAGATACCAGTGTTGTAGCTGTACTGGAGCAGCTTGGTTAGGGGAGCGGCAAGTTCTGGAGCACAAGTCTTCAGTCCTATTGCTGGAATGTTGTCAGGGCCTCTAGCCTTTGAAGTATCCAGTGTCTCCAACCATTTCTTGATATCCACATGGAGTGATCTGAATTGGCTGAAGACTGGTATCTTTAATGGTGGGTACCCCTGGAGGAGGCTGAGATGGAGCATCCACTTGGCACTTCTGGCTGAAGATTGCTGTGAATGCTTCAGCTTTATCTTTTGCACTGATGTGCTGGGCTCTTCCAATCATTGAGGATGGGGATATATGTGGACCCTCCTCCTCGTGAGTTGTTTAAGTGTACACCACTGGATGTGAGTTTGCTTGCTGAGCTGGAAGGTTAGTTTTCAGACGTTTCGTCACCATTCTAGGTAACATCATCAGTGAGCCTCCGATGAAGCGCTGGTGTTATGTCCCGCTTTCTATTTATCTGTTTAGAAAGCTAGCCACCAGGATACATGAACATCAACTAGCCACAAAACGACATGACCTACTATCACTTGTATCCTCACATAAAGATGAGGAAGGACACCACTTTGATTGGGACAACACATCCATCCTAGGACAAGCCAAACAGAGACACGCACAAGAATTCCTAGAAGCATGGCATTCCAACTGGAACTCCATCAACAAACACGTTGATTTGGAGCCATTCTACCACCCTCTGAGAAAAAGAACAGGAAATGACATCACCAACCCAAGGAAACCTAAACAGATAAATAGAAAGCGGGACATAACACCAGCGCTTCGTCGGAGGCTCACTGATGATGTTACCTAGAATGGTGACGAAACGTCTGAAAACTAACCTTCCAGCTCAGCGAGCAAACTCACATCCAGAACCTCAACCTGAGCTACAAATCTTCTCAAAACTCGCTAGTGTACACCACCATTAATGACTGGATGTGGCAGGACTGCAGAGCTTAGATCTGATCTGTTGGTTGTTGGATCACTTAGCCTTGTCAATCACTTGTTATTTTCACTATTTGGCAAGCAAGTGGTCCTGTTTGGTGGCTTCACCAGCTTGACACCTCATCTTCAGGTGTGCCTGGTGCTGCTCCTGGCGTGCCCTCCTGCACTCTCCATTGAACCAGGGTTGATCTCCCTGGCTTGATAGTAATGATTGAGTGGGGTATATGCCGGGCCATGAGGTTACAGATTGTGCTGGAGTACAATTCTGCTGCTGTTGATTGCCCACAGTGCCTCATGGATGCCCACTCTTGAGTTGCTAGATCTGTGTGAAGTCTCCCATTTAGCATGGTGCTAGTGCCACACAGCATGATGGGAGTTATTCTCAGTGTGAAGGTGGGACTTTGTCTCCACAAGGACTGTACAATGGTCACTCTTACTGATACCATCATGGACAGATGCATCTGCAGCTCACAGATCAGTAAGGATGAGGTCAAGTATGTTTTTCCTTCCTGTTGGTTCTCTCACCACCTGCTGCAGACCCAGTCTAGCAGTACGTCCAACTGTATAAATGGAAAATTTGATTGAAACTGGTTGTAACTCTTCACCCAACCATTTGATCAGGTCATGTTGTGCATAGATAAAATAAGCGATAAAGGGACATCACCTCTATATGTCTTTTTTGTGATGATGTCCTTTTTCAGGGTGAATGTATGAGTTTCCAAAATAGAAAACTGATTTGAAAGCAGGACCCCAGTGAACTCCTGCAGTACTTCTCTGATTCTTGTGACTGCTTGATCATCACCCATTCCCTTGTTTCCTCCTGTCCCTTGAGCTGTGGTGTGACCACCTTGCTAAACATGCTATCCATGTAACTCTTACCCTCACTTACCAAAGTGACAACTATACCACTCACTATTAGTTTCCTGCTTATAAACTGGCAACATGTAGGAAGTTGTTCTATTATGATTTAAGGGGGTTACTTAAATGTTTCACTCCCATGTTTGTGGCCACACAAGTATTAAAATGGAAACTGCTTAGCGGAGGGTAATTTTTTTTTTGTCAGTGTCATACCTGTTTTGAGACTTATACAAAAAGTATTACAAATTTACACTCTTCAGTTCCAGAAGATGCATCCTGCAGGGATCAAGTTGTTCAGGTGGTAGTCAGTCATCTAGTTCTGTACTCAACTGACAGTTCATGCGTAAGGTAGCAGACTGGCAATGTTGGCAGGCTATTAGGCAGTGAGGAACAGTGATGTTTCTAGATGCACTTCCCAATTAGACTCTCAGGATAGATGTTAAGAGTAGGAAACCCTTGCCAATTTCTCAACCACTGAGTATAAGTGTTGAAGCCAAACACTGCACCGTCTGCTGTCCCAGCTGTGTGAAGTGTGGATTGAACCTGGGATCTTTGGTAGTTTGTAAGACATGTTCCAAAACCAGACGGTGCAGCTTGACATGGCCTCTTGCGAACATGGAAGAAGACACCGTGCAATGAATAACATAAAACTAGAATCATTGACCATTGAACCAATGCAAAATTCAATATTCCAGCTGACACAATTTCAGGACATGGTAGCAGACTGCCTAACAATAACCAGTGACTTGAATTTGATTCATGTTAATAAAAGCATTTATTATAATATTTTCAAGGGGTTTGACAGGGTAAACATTGAGAGGATGTTCCCACTCATGCCAAACTCTGGATTCAGAGGATATGGTCTCAAAATAAAATTGCATCAATTTCAGATTGAGATGAGAAGTCTCAGAGGGTCTTTGGAACCCCTTGCCACAGAGGCATGTGGAGACAGAGTCCTTGTGTATATTCCAGTGTGAGATAGACATATTCTTGATCAGTCAGGGGATAAATAGTCCTGGGGACAGGACAGGAGAGTGGACATGATGAATGTCAGATCAGCCATGCTACTATTGAATGGCACAACAGGCTTGAGGGGCCAAATGGCCTACTCCTTCTCCTATTTCTGATGTTCCTAACTACTGTACTTAACACTAATGGTCTAGGGATAGAGCCGACACTTACCATCTTAAGCTGATCTTCTATTCAACAATGACTGGCTCAGTTGTATCATAGCTCCACTCCACTTATAAAACTGTCACGTAGAAAGGTTACAGACATTTCTTCATCAAAATTATTGGTGTTTCTTGAATTAAAAATGTGTAAAAGAAGCATTTCAGAAGCAATGAGTCACTATTATAACCTTTCGTTTAAGAACTACATTTAGTTGCACAAAACCTCCACACAACTCCCCCACACCTCCAATTTCTGCTCCATGAATCCTGGTAAAATGGGAAGGGCGGTTACGTAACATGCCAACCTCTTGGAGTGTCCTGATATCTTCCTGGGTTACTAATTAATCCACAGCCTAACATAGGTGAATAATGAAACTTCTTTTCAGTGAAGTTTTAAAATACTGGGGAAAGATGATCAGGTGGCACAGTGGCTCAGCAGTTAGCGCCAGGGACCCAGGTTTGATTCCAACCTCAAGCATCTGTCTGTGTGGAGTCTGCACATTCTCCCTGTGTCTGTGTTGATTTGCTCCAGTTTCCTCCCACAGTCCAAAGTTTGCAGGTTTGGTGGATTGGCCATACTAGATTGCCCATTGTGTCTAGCGATGTGCAGTTTTAGGCATGTTAGTCATGGGAAATGCAGGATTACAGGGGTAGGACGGTCAGTGCGGACCCAATGGCCTGAACTGCCTACTTCCCCACTGTAGGGATTCTATGAAAAGAAAGGCTATTTATGTTGATCTGGTTGAAAATGATGCGAGAAAAACTTGAGCAACATTCACAACCAGGTTTAGACCCCTTGAGAGTCCAGAAATACCAGCCAGGATCAGAAATCCTTTTTTTAGGATCCTGAGATCAAACAAAAACATTGACACAGATAATATTTACGTGACTTCTACACTGGAAATTCCCAGACAGGAGCATTGTGTTTGGAAACAAAGACCTGTTCAGCAAACTTTGTAACCAGCATTGGAGGAGTCCATCGCCCAGCAGTCACTGTATCCTCTTCTCTGACTAGATGTGTAGCAGCAAAGACAATCACTTTGACAACTCCAGTGGAAGGGTAAGTCTATAACCTGACTGTGGAGCTTGAGTGCCAAGTCAGTAAAGGGTTATATAGAGTGCCATGTGTGCAGAGGACTGTGTTACAAAGAAATTAAGCTGAGTGTTCCCCAACCAGAAACCACAGATGTGCTGGAAGATCCACTCTCTACTGGAAGTCCAGGTCTGAGGTGTTCAAGTCCGGTTGCCTGACCCATACAGGAAATCAAGGTAGAATTTTCACAAAATCATCAGCGGTCGCAAGGGACAATACCGGACTAAACCAGAGTCCCAGACGAACCACACAAACACATGTTGACTGTGGCTCGGCTTATAGAACATAGAACAGTACAGCACAGAACAGGCCCTTCAGCCCACAACGTTGTGCCGACCATTGATCCTCATGTATGCACCCTCAAATTTCTGTGACCATATGCATGTCCAGCAGTCTCTTAAATGTCCCCAATGACCTTGCTTCCACAACTGCTGCTGGCAACGCATTCCATGCTCTCACAACTCTCTGTGTAAAGAACCCGCCTCTGACATCGCCCTCTATACTTTCCTCCAACCAGCTTAAAACTATGGCCCCTCGTGTTAGCCATTTCTGCCCTGGGAAATAGTCTCTGGCTATCAACTCTATCTATGCCTCTCATTATCTTGTATACCTCAATTAGGTCCCCTCTCCTCCTCCTTTTCTCCAATGAAAAAAGTCCGAGCTCAGTCAACCTCTCTTCATAAGATAAGCCCTCCAGTCCAGGCAGCATCCTGGTAAACCTCCTCTGAACCCTCTCCAAAGCATCCACATCTTTCCTATAATAGGGCGACCAGAACTGGACGCAGTATTCCAAGTGGGGTCTAACCAAGATTTTATAGAGCTGCAACAAGATCTCACGACTCTTAAAATCAATCCCCCTGTTAATGAAAGCCAAAACACCATATGCTTTCTTAACAACCCTGTCCACTTGGGTGGCCATTTTAAGGGATCTATGTATCTGCACACCAAGATCCCTCTGTTCCTCCACACTGCCAAGAATCCTATCCTTAATCCTGTACTCAGCTTTCAAATTCAACCTTCCAAAATGCATCATCTTGCATTTATCCAGGTTGAACTCCATCTGCCACCTCTCAGCCCATCTCTGCATCCTGTCAATGTCCCGCTGCAGCCTACAACAGCCCTCTATACTGTCAACGACACCTCCAACCTTCGTGTTGTCTGCAAACTTGCTGACCCATCCTTCAATCCCCTCATCCGAGTCATTAATAAAAATTACAAACAGTAGAGGCCCAAGGACAGAGCCCTGTGGAACACCACTCACCACTGACTTCCAGGCAGAATATTTTCCTTCTACTAACACTCGCTGTCTTCTGTTGGCCAGCCAATTCTGTATGCAGACAGCTAAGTTCCCCTGTATCCCATTCCTCCTGACCTTCTGAATGAGCCTACCATGGGGAACCTTATCAAATGCCTTGCTGAAGTCCATATAAACCACATCCACAGCTCGACCCTCATCAACTTTTCTAGTCACATCCTCAAAGAACTCGATAAGGTTTGTGAGGCATGACCCACCCCTCTCAAAGCTGTGTTGACTTCATTTAATCAAGCCATGCTCTTCCAGATGGTCAGAAATCCTATCCCTCAGAATCCTTTCTAACACCTTGCAGACGACAGACGACGTGACATAACAGTCTACCAAGTGAATCTAAGTAGTATCGCTGACAACAATGCCTCCCTAACCAATTTTACTCCATGCGTTCTATGCTCATTTTGAACAGAAAGTCAGTGAAATGATGTCACCTGCCTAAATAGCCTGAGTTGCACCTATATTCACAGTCACCGCCACAGATGTCAGATTGACCTTCCTGAGGGTGAACCCATGGAAAGTGACTGGCCCATATGGAGTGTCCAGCCACGCACTCAGATCCTGTGCAGACCAGCTGACATGGGAGTATTTGCAGACATCTTTAACCTTTCCTTACTGCAATGTGAGGTACTCACGTGCTTCGCAAAGATCACTATCATCCTGGTATCAAAGAATAATTAGGCAACGTGCCTTAATGGCTACCACCCTGTGGCTCTGACATTCACCATTATGAAGTACTTTGAGGGGTTGGTAACAGCACACATCAACTCCAGCCTCCCAGATTACCTTGATCCACGACAATTCACTGACTGTCATAACAGATCCATGGCAGACACCACTTCCCTGGTCCTACACTCATCCCTGCAACATCTGGATAACAAGGACACCTAAGTCAGACTTTCCTATTTACTGACTTTAGCTCCACCTTCAAATGCCATAATTCCAACACAATTCATCTCCAAACTCCAAACCCTTAGTCTCTGCTCAGCCTTCTGTAACTGGATTCTTGGTTTCCTGATCTACAGACAGCAATCAGTAAGATAGGTGACCACAACTCCTCTACAATAATCCGCAACATTGGCACCCTGCAAGGCTGTGTTTCCAGCCCCTTACTATACTCATGATATACTCATGCCTGTGAGGCCAATTTCAGCTCCAACTCTATTTACAAATTTCCCGATGATACCACCATCATTTGTCAGATTTTAAACAACAGTGAGATAGCAACAAGGAAGGAGGTAGGCAGCTTAGTGGCATGTCATAAAGTCAACAATCTTTCCTTCAACGTAAGCAAAATATATATGTTATTGCCTTCGGGAATCAGAGTGGCAGCTATGTCTATATCAACAGTGGGGATGATCCAGAGAATCATGTTGCTGTGAGTGACAATCAACAACAATCTGTCCTGGTCTGCCCACATCGATACAACAAGAATCAAGAAAGCACTCTACTTTTTCAGGTGGTGAAGGAAATTCATCATGTCTGCAAGGACTCTTACCAATTTCTATAGATGCACCATAGAAAGCATCCTACCTGGATGCATGGCAGCTTGGTAAGGCAACTGCTCCGCCCAAGACCACAAGAAATTACAGAGAGTTGTGAATGCAGCCCAGTCCATTACACTAACCAGCCTCCCATCCATTGACTCCATCTAGACTTTCCACTGCCTCAGGAAAGCAGCCAACATAATCAAAGACCCCACTCACACTCTGGTTACACTCTCTTCCATTGGGCAGAAGACACAAAAATTGGAAAACACGTGCAAGCAGATTCAAAAACAGCTTCTTCCCCACTGTTATCAGATTTTTTGAATGGACCTGTCATGTATTAAAATTAATCTTTCACTGCATCTTCTCTGCAGTCATAACACTATATTCCCCATCGGTTCTAAAACTTATGTAAGGTATGATTTGACTGTTCAGCATGCAGAACAATACTTTTCAGTGTATCTCAGCACATGGAACAAGAATAAAGCAAATCAAACATGGGGATGGTGCATGAATGTTTAGGTGGAGGTATGGTGGTTGGTTTGTTGGGTGCTGGTGGTTTGGGGGTTGATCTGGTGCACAGGGGGTCAGTGGACACATCAGGCCCTGGGGGAAGGGGACAGTGGAGGTGGGTCCAGTTCCCGTAGGTCAGCTCAGGGATTGTCAGCCACTTGGGAAATGCAGCTAGGGGCACTGTGGTGAAGTAGGATTTCAAATCCTCTAACATTTCCCAGGTAACTATACAACTTCACTGAGTTGGATCTTTCCAACTTGTTCTGAGGATGAGAATGTTTGAATGTCCAGGGTAATTCCCTCGGAGCCAGCAACAGGGGCCAAGATCCATTATGTGTGGCTGCACATCACAATACAAAAACAAAGTTGCTGGAAAAGCTCAGCAGGTCTGGCAGCATCTGTGGAGGAGAAAACAGAGTTAACATTTCGGGTCTGGTGACCCTTCCTCAGAACTGATGGTGGCTGGGAAAACATCAGTTTATATGCAGAAATTAGGGAGGTGGGTGGGGTAGGGAGCAAACGATAGGATAGAGCCCAAAGAGAGAGAAAGACAGTTGGACAGACAAAGGAGTTGCTAACGAACTGGCTGGGAGGGTGAATAGTTGTTCGTGGGGACTGTTAGTGACTAACAACAGGGGGGTGTGTAATGGCAGGCTGTGTGGTAACAAGGCCTGGTGTGTGGGGTGGGGGGCTGGGACACGGGAGAGTTTAGGCCCTAAAATGATTGAACTCAATATTGAATCTGGAGGGCTGTTGGATCCCAAAGTGGAAAATGAGGTGTTGTCCCTCCAGCTTGCACTGGGATTCACTGGAACACTGCAGTAAGCCGGAGACAGAGATGTTGGTCAGGGAGTAGGGTGGTGCGTTGAAGTAGCAGGCAACAGGTAGTTCCGGGTCTTTCTTGCGAGCAGAGGGGACGCACAGCAGCACGCCCATCAGTGCCACAGGTTGGAGCTCCTACAGCACAAGACCTGGTTCCACTTGGGAAAAGGAGGTGAAGGATCCTACCAAGCAATCCAATGTGTGGAATAAACCTTGAGGAGTGGAATTACTGCTCTCTGTTGGAGCCTCTCTGTCAAGATGTTCCATCAAACCTTTATCTCCCTCTCTATCTATGGCCTCTCAATTTGATGAAGCTCCTAAGGCATACCATGTCAAAGATACCTGTGTTGCAAACTGATGTTATAATGAAGGCAAACTCCCTGGAATCATTTGGGTGGGGGCTATGTGTCTTTTTGAATTGGCAGATGAGATACTTTCTAATCAATCTGTTCGGAGATGTTAAATTACATACTTCTAGAGCAGATAGGACTTGAATCCAGGCTTCCCAGCTTAGAGGTAGGGGCATTACCACTGGCCCACAAGACCCCCCTGAATGGGTGAATTAAGCTGGTGTGAACTGCTTCATTCATTCATCATTTATTTGCCAATTAGAAAATTAAACAGTGCAATCAGGAACCCCTTGCAGACCTGTTTAAGAGTTATCTATTTTTATAACCAGAGGCTCCAAGGGTAAGGGGACATTTATGTAGGAACACATTTGCCTCTTCACTGTCTATTCCCATTTAATAATTCAGGTACAATTGATTTCATTATTCCGCATTTACTATGCTTCCTTGGAGTATTGTGACCAATTTAAAACTGAAAAACAAATGCATTAAACGTTGAGCACAATGCTCTGCCAGACTGTACTGGCTGTCAAACTAACTAAACTATATAAATGGTTCGGAAATGATGAATATGAATGTCAACAAGTGGACCAGTGCAGCATTAATTCAGGAATTTACTCCTTATAAATAATACTTCTGCACTTGCACCTGGCAAATTGTCAGATTCCCAGTAAGGCTGCAAAGGAACGATATACCATTAGCATTTATAACAAGCGTTAAATTAATTTATAAACAACCAATTAAAACCATTCATTACAGGAATAAGCCACTTTAAAATATTCACAAGAGATAGGATCTTGCCAAAATTATTTAAATATGAATATCACATTGCTTTAGTTTACCGAGTTTACTCAGCAGGGTGAAACCAGCTAAGTTCAGCTTGTATCCGTGGTCTGTAAGAAGTTAGCTAGACCACTGTGTGATGTTAGTGGTTTCAGCACCTTACGAACTCTGTCCAGACTTCTTCTCAGCCCATCCTCAGACAGCACCTTCCAAACCCACGAAAACTTACATCCAGAAGGACTAGGGCAGCAGATAAATGGGAACACCACCACCTCCAAGTTCTCCTCCAAGCCACTGACGATCCTGACTTGGAAATATATTGCCGTTTCTTCACTGTCGCTGGATCAAAATCCTGGAATTCCCTCCCTAATGGTATTGCGGGTCAACCGAAAGCAGGCGGTTTAAGAAGACAGCTCACCACCACCTTCCCAAGGGCCACTTGGGGTGAGCAAGAAATGCTGGCCAACCAGCAATGTCCACATCCCACAAATGAATAGAAAAAAAATTTCACTGGAGGATTATTAAGTAACACAACAGTATCCCATAAGAATAGGTATGTAAGAAACATCATTTTGTCAATAGAAGTCTGGACAGAGTTCATGTCTGAGGATCTTTGGTGAATTTCTGCAGTGCATCTTGTAGATAATACACACTGCTGCTACTGAACATCAGTGGTGGAGGGAGTGGATGATTATGGATGTGGTATCAATCAAGCAGGCTGTTTTGTCCTGAATGGCGCCTAGCTTCTGGAGTGTTGGGGCTGCACTCGTCCAGGCATGTGGAGAGTATTCCATCCCACTCCTGATTTGTGCCTTGTAGATGTCGGACAGGCTTTAAGGAGTCAGGAGGTGAGTTACTCGCCGCAGTATTCCTAGCTTCTGGCCTGCTCTTGTAGCCACTATGTTTACGTGGTGAATCCAGTTGAAATACCCTGTGTTTCATTTTCACTATGTTAAATATAAATTGTTCTGTGAACAATAGGCTAACTAAGTCTGTGCTGAGCTATCACAGGCTGCACTGTACAACAGCCAGGTGATACTCTTGGTCAATACACAAACATGAGTAATATGAACTCAACAATCTGTACCCCAGCAATGGAATCATTGCCTTCATCAGAGAAAAATTAGGAAGAACATTGGCAGACACAGAAAAAATGCATTTCATCCATTATATATAGAATTTGGTGAAGTTAATATCCTTTAACATTCTCAGGCTAAGACCTGGTGGACTGTGATCTATTATGTTTCTGATGATCACAACTGCTGGAATTGTGCAAGGAAAGTTCAGTGTGTGTAGCTGCATCCTGTTTTTGAGGGAAGATAAAAGTGCATTGGATACCAAGGTTTCCATCTGGCATCACTTTATATATCACTGTGTGCTTGACCAGCTTGAAGCTGACGGGCAATGGGGAACCCCCTTCCCTTCAGTATATCACCATCCTGAAGCATAACACAAATACAAACATGAATATAAACAAACAGTGGATGCAAGGAGACAGCAACTTGGTCTTTCATCCACTACACAACTTAGAAAAATATTTTTGGGGACAGAGGGTGAAAAAGATAGACATAAGTGTCACAGCTTTCAGGAAAGTAGTTAAATAGAAGGCAGCCAATGAAAAGCATACAGTTCTGTGTTCTTCCAGGGGGAAGGAGCTCTCTACAAGAAAGTCTGAAGTTTTCAGTCTACCATTTGTAACAAGGGGCTTACTTCCAAGGACTTCTACCTTCAAGGAGACACAGCAGATCCATATATTTAATAATCCTGGTATGTTCAAGATTTGAGAACTTTAAATTCAATAATTCCTAGCCCCATGCAGGAATTTTTTTAAAAAGCTGTCGAGCCACGTGTTTAAAGAGTATTCCCTGAGGTAATTTTGGCATTTTTTTAATAACTATTTTAGGTGTCACTTATGTCTGCATTGTTTGACATCAAAAGGTTATTCCCACACACTAAAGAGTGACACCACAGACAATACCTGGCGATGAAACCTTAGCCCGAAATTTGCCCTCCTACTTTACAGAAGACCTCTCACGACCCATGCAATCCTTATAAAGCAGAATAAACACAATCAGACTGAAAGGTTTCGGCTCATTAGTTCTGTGTAGGTATATGCAAAGCACAATTGTCAACAAGCGTTGGGGTTTGAGTTACAAACTCATTTCTCTCCAAAAAGAGCTCCACAGCATGTGTGAAGGACATGGTGTAAACATCATCCCAGATTACACTTGTGTGGGGACAATGGAAAGAATGGCCTTTGTATTTTTTGACCCAGAAGAAAAAGGGAAATGGCCCTGTGTTAAAAACTGACCTTGCTCCAGTTATTTTTGGAACTACATTTAAAATAATATATCAGCTGAATGGTCTTTTCACTGTCCATGATCCCAAGAGGCAGAAGGCCAAACATGAGTAATGCACATGATTCCTTTGTGCGGTGAATTCTAGAAAAACCATTATTGTTCAGCTGGAGATTTACTCCACAATGGTAAGAGGAAATTTAAAAAAAGGAAGATAGGAAACTCAGGGCTAATGTCATGCATCTTGCAGTTGGCTCTCTTGGAGGTGGTGGTGTTCCCATATATCTGCTGCCCTAGTCCTTCTGGATGTAAGTAGTCGTGGGTTTGGAAGGTACTGTCTGAGGATGGGCTAAGAAGTCTGGACAGAGTTCATAAGGTGCTGAAACCATTAACATCGCACAGCCACCTCCAGTGGTCTAGCTAACTTCCTACAGGCCACGGATACAAGCTGAACTTAGCTGGTTTCACCCTGCTGAGTAAACTCGGTAAACTAAAGGAATGTGACATTACCATGTGTCACCTCAGTCCAAGCAACCCAATTGAAATAAAATGCAGTACCCAAATAAAACCCATGTTTCCTAATTGCACAGTTGACATTAAGAACGTCTTTACTTGCTGCATATCAGTTTAATGTACAGAATTTTCCAGTTCTGCAAATTTCATTTTTACAAATTAATGCAATTCTGAAACAAACATCAAAAATACTGCCCACTGTAAAGCCATGCTGAATAGTTTGAGACAGTTGTCGAGTGAAGTTAGGGGACTTTAAACTCTGCTCTATAGGCTACGTACGGATCATAAAAGTCAAAACAACTCAGTTGTATTTGTGCAAAAATATTTCTTATTCATGACTTATTCTGCTTGAATTGTGTGTGCCTGCTTGTTTGAAAAGTTGCACTGTTGCTGTATTCATGAATAAATCCTTTAGTAGAATAAGTATCAGCAACCTTGAATTACTAAAAACATGTATGGAAACATGTATGCAACTCCTGCAGATGCTCATTGTGGTAAGTATTCATGTAATCCTTGAAAATGATAAGCAAGCAACCCCTGCTCGTCATGCACAGTACATTCTAACATAACCATGGAGGCTGAAGCCATCTTGCAGTGAACTTCAATTAATTCTACAGAAAAAGGCAGACAAAGAAGTCCAATTTAAATACTTTAATACTGAACAAAAGAAAATAAAAGCAGATGGAAACTGTTACACATTTCCTGACTGCAGCAGCTATTGCAATGCCCAGAGTAGAAAAAAAAATCAGAGGTTTGGGGGGTGGTGGACAGGAGGGAAGAGAGGGAGGAGAGGAAAACACCTGAAAAAGTATGTCACCCAATCACTATCAGGACTGATACAAGTGAAAACAAACGGAAGGGAACCAGAGAAATAAAACTTCAATGAAACAAATTAAAACAAAAATGTATTTATAAGGTTGAAAACAAAAGAGGAACATATTTCAAGTTGCACATGTTCACTGATAGCAGTAAAATGCTGATAGCAATGTTTCATAATTTTTCTGCGCGTGGGAGCAGTCGGGAGAGGAGGAAGAAGTGTTTTGAAAAGAAACATGTAAATAAAGTGATGCCACTCCGTAACTGTATTTTCAAAAGAAAAAATTTAGAATATTAGAATTTTGTTTGTGTTATCACATTTTAATGTAAACATCAAATAATGTACCAAAATTAAAACTACAATAAAAGCTATGAAGTTCAACACAGTTGTGTAATCCTTCAAAAGAAAAAAATGCCAGATTTAAAAACATTTACACATGCATAGTGAAGTCAAATAATAACTTTTTCTTTTAAACTAAATTCACACTTTTTAAAAAGTTAATAATCTACTAAGCACCAGCATATCTAGATTTATTTAATCTTCATGATTCAATTTAAAAAAAACTATCAAATTAACAGTAAAATGAGCAAAGCTGTCAGCTTGTCCCAGAAAACAAATAAAAAGCAGAGCGTGTGTGATGAAGGTGTGCTTATGTTTTCTGCAGTGATTTCTGCCTTTTTATTTAAAAAGTAAAAGCTTTGTGTCTAAACTGAATTTTAATATACATGTGTATGTTTATGCAAATATATATCCTATTTTTAAGTTAAAAGCAGTTTGTTTACAATAACACTTTACACAGAGTAAAACCTTTCAATTGACCAAAATGTTTCTTAATGAAATTAACATTTTTATTAAAGAAACTTTGCTTGAAATGAAACAAATTTTGTTGTCCTCTTCCTCATGTAAGCTGGCTATGTCTAGTACAAAGCCCCAGCACTGTATGCTACTATATGGCAGCAAAGTATTCTTAAAAAGTGACTCAAAAATTAATGCTCTGCTTAAAAACTTTTTTTTTCCCCCATTTTTTTCTGAGCTGATACAAGATTTACCTAAGCATATCAAATTTTTTTTTTTGTTTTTTTTGTCGAAAGAAATAAGGTTGAATTTAGGAATCTATGATCAACTACAAATTACATACAGTAATGTAAAATATACACAGGATGAGACCCTTCTGACAAAATAAAACAAAAAAAACAAAAACAAAAAAACTCCAGGAAGTTCTGTCACAGAAATTCTGAATACTTTTAACAAACTATATTTCTGACTGTTCTGACTCATTTTAAAATCTAAAAAGCAACAACCTTTTTTTTCATTTGAAATAAGAGTAATACCCATTGCTACCTGATGAACTGCCTATGCTGAGTTCCTGAAACAAAGACAGGGGGTCGCCGTTTTTCTTTGCTTGCTCAGGTGGAGGTTTAGGCTTTGGCGGAGCCCGTAATGCATTGGCATACGACATGACTGGTTTGTTTCCACTTGCTTTCTGCTGGCTGCTGGACTCTGTGATCTGGTTGTTGGACAGGAGTGGGGGAAACTGGCCAAGGTGCTGGAGCACATTGTAGTTGAACGAGTTTGCTGACAGCTGTGATACATTCTCTGGCTTTAGGTGCTCTTCTGGGGGTCTTAGTTTCTTGGACTGAACTGCAATCAAAACATAACAGGTCGACATCAATGTGGTATAAAGGCTTGAGGGCTCAATCAAACTGCCACAAAATGTGAAAAGTTTACACCATTCTCAAAACAAGCCTTTTTTGGGTACTATTCTACTTTCATGTGGAGTGGTTTTAAATGTTGCAGACAGATTAACAGGAGCACTAAAGTTGGAACCTGGTAACAAGTAAATTGACAAGTCTTAGTAACTAATAATCAAAGTGGACTCCCCTGATGTTTAGGTCAGCGAATGCTCATGACAAAATGTAGAACAAAATCTAACAGCCTCATAAGTAAGTCCATACGTTGATTAGCTGATAGGTGATTGCAAAGGTGTTGGGCCACACCAGTTAACCTAAATGCATCTGGTGAGAGAGGGGAATCATATTGCTATGATGGCTCTACATTCATCAGTGCATCTTAGGTAAGGACAAGCTTCAACTTCCTACCCCAAACAGTCTGTTCACATTACACAGACTCCATTAGCTCATACATGAAGCACTGGCACTTGGGCAAAGTGTGAGAAGCCGTCACCTTTTGTGAACCAGAACCTAAAAGAGAATAGAGGCATGCTTGGCAGGCCCTGTGAAGGGTCAAGTTTGTGGTCATAAATTATCATTAGTACATTGAGTGTGGCACCCACAAAACCTGCACTTTGGGAGAAGAATGTATGGAATGGTATTCCTCACTTTAAAGACAACACACAGGACCAAACAAGTAAAGCAAACATACTGACTGGCCTTGACCGCGTCTCCCGCATTTCCCGCGACACATCCCTCACACCCCGCCCCCGCCACAACCGCCCCAAGAGGATCCCCCTCGTTCTCACACACCACCCTACCAACCTCCGGATACAACGCGTTATCCTCCGACACTTCCGCCATTTACAATCCGACCCCACCACCCAAGACATTTTTCCATCCCCTCCCCTGTCTGCTTTCCGGAGAGACCACTCTCTCCGTGACTCCCTTGTTCGCTCCACACTGCCCTCCAACCCCACCACACCCGGCACCTTCCCCTGCAACCGCAGGAAATGCTACACTTGTCCCCACACCTCCTCCCTCACCCCTATCCCAGGCCCCAAGATGACATTCCACATTAAGCAGAGGTTCACCTGCACATCTGCCAATGTGGTATACTGCATCCACTGTACCCGGTGCGGCTTCCTCTACATTGGGGAAACCAAGCGGAGGCTTGGGGACCGCTTTGCAGAACACCTCCGCTCAGTTCGCAACAAACAACTGCACCTCCCAGTCGCAAACCATTTCCACTCCCCCTCCCATTCTCTTGATGACATGTCCATCATGGGCCTCCTGCACTGTCACAATGATGCAACCCGAAGGTTGCAGGAACAGCAACTCATATTCCGCCTGGGAACCCTGCAGCCATATGGTATCAATGTGGACTTCACCAGTTTCAAAATCTCCCCTTCCCCTACTGCATCCTTAAACCAGCCCAGTTCATCCCCTCCCCCCACTGCACCACACAACCAGCCCAGCTCTTCCCCCCCCACCCACTGCATCCCAAAACCAGTCCAACCTGTCTCTGCCTCCCTAACCGGTTCTTCCTCTCACCCATCCCTTCCTCCCACCCCAAGCCGCACCCCCAGCTACCTACTAACCTCATCCCACCTCCTTGACCTGTCCGTCTTCCCTGGACTGACCTATCCCCTCCCTACCTCCTCACCTGTACTCTCTTCTCCACCTATCTTGTTTTCGCTCCATCTTTGGTCCGCCTCCCCCTCTCTCCCTATTTATTCCAGTTCCCTCCCCCCATCCCCCTCTCTGATGAAGGGTCTAGGCCCGAAACGTCAGCTTTTGTGCTCCTGAGATGCTGCTTGGCCTGCTGTGTTCATCCAGCCTCACATTTCATTATCTTGGAATCTCCAGCATCTGCAGTTCCCATTATCTCTGATACTGACTGGCAGCTTCATGTTCCCGGGTATAGATACTATGGGAAGGATAGAAAGGGGGGGGGGGGGGGGGGGGCGCGAGAGAAGGGACAGTGGCGTTTTTTGGCTTCGGATAACATTACGGTTGTACTTAGGGAGGACATTCCCAGGAAAATGCCTAGAGATTGAGTTGAGAAATCAAAAAAGGGATGATTACCTTATTGGTACTATATAGGCTCCCCCTAATAGTTTGCAAGAAATTGATCTCAGATATCTGTAAGAATAATAGGGTTGAAACGGTTGGGGTTTTAACTTTGCAGACATAGACTGGTATGTTATAGTATTAAGGGGTTGGATGGAGAGGAATTTGTCAAGTGTGGACAACAGCACTTTGGAGAAAGCAATCACAATTCAATTAGATTTAAAAGTGCGATGGAAAAGGATAGACCTGATTAATAAGTTAAAAGTTTCAAACTGGAGTAAGGCCAATTCTGATAGTGTTTGGCAGGGACTTTCAAAAATTGATTGGGGGGAGGTTGGTTACATGTAAAGGGATGGTTAGAAAATGGGAAACATTCAAAAATAATATAACATGAGTTCAGAGACAGTATGCTCCTGTTAGTGTAAAGGGCAAGGTTAGTAGGTGTAGGGATGATTAGGAAAATTGAAGCTCTGGTTTTAAAAAAAAGGAGGCATAAGTCAGGTTTACACAGCTGGGATTAAGTGAATGCCTACAGCGGTATTAGGCCAGTAGATGTATACTCAAGAGTGAAATCAGGAGGGCATACAGGCCACAAGGTAACTTTGGCAAATACAGTGAAGGACAGTCCAAAGAGTTTCTACAAATACATTAAGGGCAAAACAGTAACTAGGGCTGCCTTAGTATCTGAGGGCTTGCAACTTGTGCTGAACATTGAACAAACATTGATGAACAAATTGGAGGGAAGGGGATTTTTGAAGCAACTGAAGATGGCTGGACCTGGAAAATACCCTGAGAAACTCAGGCAGAGACGTCCTGGACTTGAGATGACTGATATCCAACAATAACTAGCTTCCTTTGTACCAGGCATGGTAATGCCATTGAATATTAAGGAAATGTGCTAAGATCCTCTCTTGTTGGAGATGTACACAGTCTGGGGCTTGAATGGTGTGAATATTGCCTGTTACTTTTCACACCAAGCCTGATATTGTCCATGTCTCGCTGCATTTGGACGCAGTCTACTTCAGTGACTGAGTCTCAAATGGTGCTGCTTGCTGTGAAATCATCAACATGCATCTCCAATTCTGACCTTATGAGGAAACAGCTTTTGATGAAGTAGTCAATGATGGTTAATCCTAGAAAACTATCATAAAGGGACTCTTATTATGAAGTCCTTCGACTGAGATGATTGATATCAAACAACAACTATCTTCCTTTGTACTTTTAACAACTTCAACAACCAGTGGAGGCATTTTGCACCCAATTCCCACTGAATTTTGTCAGGGTTCCTTGATGTCAAAGGCAGTCACTTTCAATTCACCTGCTTGCTCACTTATTCTCAATGCCCCTCAGCTGAGATCTGTAGTGAGGGGAAATGACAACGTGTGCTGGGCACAGCAAAGAATTGGATAAAATTATGACCCCTTCATCCTGTCAAATCATGTGTTTGGACTCTCATTCGGGTGATTTTGGAAACTTAGCAATATGGGGCAAAAATCTTTGAACCCAACTGATTTTTAATAGCACGTCCTAACTCACTTGATTTCCTGTAATAAACACTGCAATGTGTATACAAATGTCAATTTAACACCTCATTTGAACTGATCCATAGGTAGTTCTTATGCAATCAAATCAACATCCACTTGGAAGTGGGTTCAGAGAGTCCACCTTGACTTCATTGAGAGCTGAAAAATTGTTGCATGATTTTGACCTGGGCCTCAAATCCTAGGCCCCAGCATTATAACGGTAAGGTGCTCAAGCATATTACCCACCTTTGAGGGCCACTGTAATCTCTTTCAACTCTTTCACGTTAAAGGAGTTAGCTAACATAATCAGTGCAAGCTGAATGGCTCCCAACAAGCTGCAACAATTCTGAGATTCTGAAAATTAAAGCTCCTTAATATCACCTACACTTGTTTTTACATAAAACAAGGTGTTCCAAGCAGCTAGCACTGATATTCCACAGCTATTTGGAATGTAAAACTCACTGCAATTTCATCCCCTTCACCAAAAATAGAAATTACTTCAATTTGTGGGAAATAACTATTCCTGATTTTATTGTATAGAACTTGATATTTTCTTGAAATAATGTTTAACATTATCCAAATACATGCTACAATTATATTTGCAAAAACCTATGATAGCAATTAGATTGCTCAAGACAATTGCTATCTTCAAAATAATTTGCCTCACTATTCATAAATTCAATTTATTTGTTGATATACAGACCTTACTGAATTATCTGTATGCAATATTTTAAATTCCAATAACCTTGATTACAAATAGCATCTATTACAATTAGCCGACACAGAAAAGTGCAGGTTATTTATTGGAGATAATTAGATAGCTCTGTAGATATTCTACTTCATTTCATTCTCTGAAGAAGGCAATCTATATTTGGCTGATCTCTATCTATTGTTCACAGCTTCCGGCTAAATCACTACAATTAATTTTTTTCCCCAAAGATATTTCAGGATGTTAGTTTTTGACATACAGGACAGCAGATTCAATGAAACTTCAGGCTGTCAGTTTTTCCTCTTGGAATTGCTGCACTGTGATATTTTCCCTCCAAAGCTCTTGTAGTTTATTCCAAATTTACAAACCTCTCTGTTTACGAGTTGACCTATAAAATGTTAATAACACAGCTCAAAAGGGGATGGAAATTATAGCCAAGGATTAAAACCCTTTGCAATTACCTCAAACTTAATTTAGCTGTAATGTCAGCAAACCCAATTTGCTGACTAATTCAAATCTATTCCTTCTTGGGACAGGGATATTGCTGGCAATCCAATCTTCAACTGTCCTTTAGAAGGTGGTGCTGAACTACTGCTGTCTATGTAGGGTAGGTACACTCAGGGCTTTTAGGGAGAGAAAGTTCCAAGATTTCAACTTCACAACAGGGAAGGAAGTACAATACAGAACTTGCAGATGGTGGTGCTTCTGTGCACCTGCTGTCCTTATCTTTTTAAGTGATAGAGATCACAGGTTCAAATGGTGCTAGTGAAGGAGCCTTGGTGAGACTTGTAGATAGTGCACACCTCAGCCATAGTGTATTGATGATAGAGAGAACGAACATGGTGAAGGTGCCAATCAAGTGGGCTGCTTTGTCCTGGATGTTATCAAGCTTCAAGACTGCTGTTGGAGTGCACTCATCTAGACAAGGGGAATGTTCCAGCATACAGCCTGTAGATGGTGGAAATTCTTTGAGGAGTGAGGAAGCAAGTTATTGATTACAGAATTCCTCACCTCTGATCTGCCCTTGTATCTACTGTATTTATATGGCTGGTCCAGTTCAGTTTCTGGTCAATAGAAAATCCCAGAATGCTGGCAGTGGGGAATTCAGCAATTATAATGCCATTCATTGTTAAAGGGAAATGGGTAGATCCTTTCTGACATGTTTACAGGCTTGCACTTGTTACTTCTACTGATCAGCTTAAGTGATAATTCTTGAAAACCTAGAGTGTTTAATCTATTCTCTTTATCCCTACTTCCACATGGTGCTTGTAGCCAACCACACAGTTTCTTATACAAGGACCATTCATGCTGATGGGATCTTTCTACCTGTTAGTCACTGGGAATAACCACTGAAGCACAATTCCATCAATACAATTTTATCTCTGGACCTTTTTGACTGAGAGACACTAGTTGGAACTAAAGGAACAAGGATAGATTTCAGCTCAAGTCCGTCTCATTACTCAATTAAACTTCAATTTATTGCTAATCTGCATCCCAGCTCCATTTATTCATCTTGGATCCATTCCTTTTAATAGTGTTGGTCAACAACAAAAAAGAATCACCACTTCCACTCTGCGTCTCCTCACTTCATATAACATGGGCCAAAAACTGATGGAACCAAAACTTGAACTTGTGCCTGATGTTGCTTGTGCGAGGCAATGACAAGAGACCTTTTTGAAAAATACAAGTAGTACTCGAGTAAGAATTTCACAAATCTAACTAGATTTTCAGAACATCTTGGGAAGGCACACAATATCTTGGATCAACTCAGTTTCTTTGAGATGGGAGCAAGAGGACAGGGAAGACCACTCGGTTTTCAGATGAGTAGGTCCACGCATCAACACTTCAGAACACTAGGATCAAGTTACTGTACCTAAAGGGTCCCGTGATGCCACTGCTCTGTTGGAACCATTGCAGAGAATATTCTGGAAGGCGGTCGAAGAATTAGCATTCACCCACATCTCTGCAGATGTATAGTTGTATGACGAATGGCTGCTGTGATCTTGAAGCTCCTTACATTGATTAAGATTGCCTTGAGGATTGCTAGAATCTTCAGGAAATGCTTGAATAGAACCAGCTGAAATTCTTCTTTGGTACAAAGGCCTTCCTGGTCCTCTGGCTTCATACTGTATGGGAAATTGTAATAACAGGAGGATAACATAGCATGACCTTCATTTATTACATGATAAAAAAAACTTTACAGTATATATTTTTATTAAAAGCCCAATAATCAATTAGTAAAATTTCAATTTTTAAACTGTTAAAAGAACTCAAATACAAATCTTATGATTGATTAAATAATTTATCCATATGTGACTTTTCATTTATTAAGAGCAGTTAAACAAAAAGCAAGACAGCATCCAGAGTACTTTCTGGAGCGTTTCTTGCTTGAGAGATTTCAATCTGAGCCAGATCAAATGGGCAGGTGTAAAGACTGTGGTATCACCCGCAAATGGAGAACAAGGGATGAAAGTGAGGGGAAAAAAATGTGAAATACCGTTGGAATCTCCTGGCTTTTTACTAAAAGTACTATTGGTACAGTGTGTGAGTAGATGCATCCCTCATCCTTTGAGCTATAGACAAAGCCGATGAAGAAAAATGGGATAAAATGCAAAATTTGCTCACTAAAGATCCATAAAAAAAATTTAAGTTTAAGAAGAATCAGGTTTATTTTAAGTCATTAAACTGACTAATGCTAGATTTTCAAGGGATCTACTTTCTCCCCCTTCCTATATTTCAGTGATTCCTCTAAATTCAAACCACTGCTAACTTTTCAAACATTGTAGAATCTTTCATTTCAAAAATAATTGTAACTCTTTTTATCCACTGCCTGAGCTGTTAGTTCAGTTAGACATGTTCAGGAAATATCATATGTACATTTTTGAAATAACTGGTTTTTACAGCACATTTAAAAAGAACAAAATTTATTCCTGAGTAGACATCGGGCATAGCTAAATAAAGATTTATTTGATTTTGAAGGCATTTTCATCCGATCAGCTTTTTGTTAAACCAGCCCTTGGGAAAGGGGAATTAATTCTACAGTATAAATTAGGCAAGTGTTGCATGCTGAAAATGATATTTATACAAAGAGTGTAGCCAGCCAAATGGGCAATCTGCTTTCATGCTTTTTAAGAGAGAATTTTTGATGAAAAATGGACTTTGCAGACCTTAGTACATGTACACTCATTGAAGAATTTTTTTCTGGGATCACTGCGACTGTTAAAAGTATCAAACACGTAAAGTGGACCTGCACTGCATAGAAAGACAAACAAATTATTGGTGGTGATGGTGGTTTTGGGAGCAGCTGCACAGCTGCTTATAACTCATGTAATGTGAGAAGTAAAATCACTTGCGAGTCAATTGTTGTACAGAGCCTTGTGTTTCTACATTCAATGTTCAACTCTTGCACAATTCTGGAGCATGATTAAACAAAACCTCGTGGTGTTACAGCAGTCAGCATGATACTCATGCCATTAAGGAGTCATAAGAAATCTTGCATTGTATGCTAGATAACAAAGTGTGGAGCTGGATGAACACAGCAGGCCCAGCAGCATCTTAGAAGCACAAAAGCTGACGTCTCGGGCCTAGACCCTTCATCAGAGAGGGGGATGGGGAGAGAGAACTGGAATAAATAGGGAGAGAGGGGGAGGCGGACCGAAGATGGAGCGAAAACAAGATAGGTGGAGAAGAGAGTACAGGTGAGGAGGTAGGGAGGGGATAGGTCAGTCCAGGGAAGATGGACAGGTCAAGAAGGCGGGATGAGGTGGTAGGTAGGAAATGGAGGTGGGTGGAAGGGATGGGTGGGAGGAAGAACAGGTTAAGGAAGTGGAGACAGGCTGGGGTGGTTTTGGGATGCAGTGGGGGGAGGGGATGAGCTGGGCTGGTTTTGGGATGCAGTGGGGGAAGGGGAGATTTTGAAACTGGTGAAGTCCACATTGATACCATTGGGCTGCAGGGTTTCCAAGCGGAATATGAGTTGCTGTTCCTGCAACCTTCGGGTGGCATCATTGTAACACTGCAGGAGGCCCATGATGGACATGTCATCTGAGGAATGGGAGGGGGAGTTGAAATGGTTCGCGACTGGGAGGTGCAGTTGTTTGTTGCAACCGAGCGGAGGTGTTCTGCAAAGCGGTCCCCAAGTCTTCGCTTGGTTTCCTCAATGTAGAGGAAGCTTTTTCACACCGGGTGCAATGGATTGTTCATTGGAAACTCAGGATGAATCGACGAGCATTGCAACCAATGGTACTTTTTGAAATTTAGTCAATGTATGAAAACTCAACAGACAGCACTGGTAATGTAATGAAAATGTCCCGATCTCTGGGCCAGATGGCCTAGGTTCAAGTCCCATCTAACCAAGAGGTGTGTCATAACATGTCCGAACACGTTGCACAAAATAATTACTGTGCAATAGCTACTTTGCACACAAAGATTCCACAAAGTGCAGTTAAATAAATGAACCAGATTATCTGTTGCTCATACTGAAGGATAAATGTTGGTAAGAATCAGGTGAATTCCTCTGGACTGTTTTCTAATAGTCCAATAAAATCTCTTGTATGCACAGGAGATGATAGACATGTTCCCTGTAAAACAGATCTCAAAGGTGATAGTTCAAACAGTGCAATACTCCCTTTGTACCGCACTGAAGTGCTAGCCTTGAATTTGTGCATAGTCTCTGGAGTCAGGGTGCTTGAATCCCTGACTTCCCAACTCATGACCAACATTCAGTTTACTTATGTTGTGGCAGCTTTAATCTTCCTGCAACACTTTCAATTATACAATATATACACATGGTACATAGAACCATAGAACGGTTACCCCATAGGAGACAGACATTAGGCCTGTTATGGCTGTATTAGCATCCTCCAAGAGCAACTCAGTCATTCCAACACACACTAATGTTTTGCTGGAACCCACTTCCATCTCACTTGATTAGAATATGGAATGCACTGCCCATTTGCTGCATTAAAAAGTCTTTTCCATATTTCGCCTTTGGTTCTTTTTCCAGTCAATTTAAATGTGTCCTGTGGTTCTCAACCATTCTGCCAATAGAAGCGATTTATCTCCATCTACTCCTTCTAAACCCCTCATAATTTTGAGAACTTTTACCTAACCTCCTCTTAATCTTCACTTCAAGAACAGCCTAATTTCTGCAATCTAGCCTTATAACTGAAGTTCCTCATCCACAGAACCTATCCCTTAAAACTTTTTCTGCACTCTTTCGTCATGCTTTTACATCTTTCCTAGATTGCGCTACCCAGAATTGGCCACAATACTTCAGTTAAGACTGGATTAGTCCTTTATAGAGGCTCAGCTCATCACAGCTTGTTGTTGTGTTCTGTACCTCTATCTAAGGTCAAGACTTATGACCTGTTCTCAACCTGTTCTGCCACCTATATTGACCTGGGCAAGCACAAACAGCTACCTCTGCTGCCGCACGCATTTTAAAATTGCATACTTTAGTGTTTAAGGCTTCTTATACTTTACACCAAATTGCACCACTTCACACTTTTCTGCATTAATTTCACTTGCCACACGTCTACTGATTCCACCATCCTGTCCGTGTTCTCAAGTCTATCCCTGTCATTGTTACAGTACTTTCAAGTTGTCAACCACAAATTTTCAAATGGTGATCTGTACATCTATATCTAAGTCTTAAATAACAGCAAAGTCTGACGTGAGTTTAAGGCTGTCATTGAGCCCTGGGGGTCTGCTGACTGATATTCACAACCTGCAGAAACTTTGTTTTGTAGTCATCTGAACATCGGAGTTAATTGCAGCTTTCCAACTGTTTCTAGCTGTGTTTGAGTCTGCTGTAATCCACTCCAAAATACTCTCTAGCAACAAAGCAGCAATAATGCCAGAAAGATCATATTCATTAATGAATATCTGACAAAGGTAAAGTCAGGCATTGCTGAGAAATAGGAATCAGCTGAAACTATCTAAATAGGATCTTATCTCAAGGGATAGTGAATCTGTGGAATTCCCTATCATAGAGAGTTGTTGAGCTTGGAACATTCAAAATGGAGGCAGATTTTTAATCAGTAAGGGAATCAATGCTTCTGGGAATAAGGTGGGAAAATGGAGGTGAGGATAGTCGGATTAGGCAGGCCAGATTAAGGTTAAAGGATGCTGAAAGGTTGCCATCATGAATTGTAGGCCATTATCCAACTGTGCAACTTGATCAATAAATTAATAGCCAGTTTTACTTGCTCCTTTTACTCAGTCTCCAGATTAACTTTTGTACAAACAACAAAAAACTGAATTAAAACAAGAAGCCTCAAAACACAATATTGCATCAAAACAACAGCACTGCGCACACTGTGCTTAATGGAACCACTAAGCAGTAACATCTTGATTAATATGGATCCCAGCATTGCCATTTTTTTTAAAGGTTCACATTTACTAATGCAATGTTTTTTTTAAGCAACAGATTTCTAAATGGGCAAGATTCTGGTAGTGTTTTCTCAGCATACAATTCAAACCAAGCCCAAAACGGGATAATATGCGATCTTTCCTTGGTCACTATTGAACACAAATGTATTTTTTCATTGAAAACACAACAGTTAAATCTGTTCAAAAAGGACAAGCAATAAAGCAGTAGTAGCCACTCTCTGGAATAAGTTCACAGTTGAAACTTCAATGATTTGTTCAGTCCCCATTTGGTGAAAAACTCAAGACGTAAAGCGGTACAAGTCAACTGACTTGAACATTTAAAAACATGACACTTTTTGTTTAATTGCTTGAATCTTTTGCACCATTCTATCAAAAAAGGACTGCAATTTCTTTTAAGGGAAGAAAATTTGATGAACTGGTCAACAATGGTTAGCTAACTATTGACCCCATTGATGAAACAGCATTTCTGAAACGTAAATCATATTCACCGGAGACCAACAAACACTTAGCATACATAAATACCAGGTTTGTCAGAGGACAGAACTGAAGAACTTAGTATTTTCAACAAGAACACAGAAGCAGAGAATTTAGAATCATAAGGCCCAGACATTCACCGGGATGTGGCTCTGCAGCAATGAGTTACAAATGTGGGATTTCCCAAAAGTTTTTCAGAGTTCAAACTCCAAAACAGGTGCCTTTTGCAGAGTCTCCAGTGGAAACCAGCCTCAGTTACAGGCTTGGTTGCACGTTGGATGAGTAAATCTGATTACTGTTGATTTATTTGCCGTGAAAGGACTATGAATGCTAGGATGCAAAGTGACGAGGGCTTTCAACATTGAGAGCTCTTGCAACATGCAAGTATATCTACAGTAAGAAGGCATTCTAGGTTCGCCTGGGAACTTGACGGTTCACACTGGGAGAAATGACAAAATTCCATCATACTGTATTCATTAATTAATGTGTACAGACTCAAGATACTCAATATTCTGTAACTCAACTTTCTTCGGTGACCTAAACCATTCAAATTAGAAATACATTAAAGCAGTAATTGTAGTAGTAATACTACATAATAGAAGATACTAATGACCTTGCTCCCTTCCTTCTGGTTGCACTTGACCAGTACAACCAGCCCGAGGCTACACACATTCATGCGGAATTTGTAACAGATTCATAACCTGCCTTTTTTAACATTATCAACATATATTTATCATCACACAGGTTTGATCATGTGCATCTTTTGCATCTCCATTATCCAGAGCTACACAACAAATGAATGTTAAGACACTGATGTGTCACATCGTGTGTATTTGACGAAAATGTGTGCACTAAACTGTGTCTTTGAGATATGGCACCATTTGTGACTGCAACTGTAGTAACATTGAGCAAGGTTCTTGCTGGGGGAGAGGCAGGGAAGATTATCTTGAATGAACGCAGTGAGAATATGCTGGTGTTTATTGCAATTGAGCTGGCATCTCTGGAGGCATTTAAAAAAAATGCAATTAGAAACACTAAAAATTTGTCAGCAATAAGGTGGCATTAATCCAACTATAGGGCTCCGAGAACATGGGAACATAAAGATGGGGTTGGGCTGTCCATGCACAGTTAAAGCCAAAGATGAATATCTTAAAAACATAATAGCATTCTTCTATACACTGTAGACAAACATTCACTTATTAGTGTAAAACCTGAGCATTGCTGCAAGACAGCAATATTGCTAAAATTTTTCGTCTTGCACTCATCAGGACAAATGCATGTAACCCAAATTTCAAATAAGCACAACGATTTATATTATGGAAGAAAAGGGTGCTGAATAATTGACGAGTCAACTCTTTTTTTATTCACTCGTGAGATGTAGACATTGCTGGCAGGCCGTCCCCAGTTATCCTTGAGGGGGTGGTGGTGGGTTGCCGCCTTGAACCTTTGCAGTCCATGAGCTGTAGGTTGACCCACAATGCCCTTAGGGAGGGAATTCCAGGATTTTGACCCAGTGACACTGAAGGAATGCTGGTGTATATCCAAGTCAGGTTGGTGAGTGGCTTGGAGGGAAGTTTGCAGGAGGTGGAGTTTCCATGTATCTCTTGCCCTTGTCCTTCTAGATGGAAGTCGTTGAGGGTTTGGAAAGGGTTGTCTAAGGACCTTTGATGAACTTCTGCAGTGCATCTTGCAGACAGTACAAACTGCTGATACTGAGGATTGGTGGTGGAAGGAGTGGATGCTTATAAGGGGGCACGGTGGCTCAGAGGTTAGCACTGCTTCCTCATAGCACCAGGGACCTGGGTTCGATTCCCGCCTCGGGCGGCTGTCTATGTGGTGTTCGCACGTTCTCCCCTTGTCTGCGTGAGATTCCTTCGGGTGCTCCGGTTTCCTCCCACAGTCCAAAGATGTGCAGGTTAAGTGGGTTGGCCATGCTAAAATGACCCATCGTGTTCAAGGGTGGGTGGGTTATAGCGTGATAGGTCAGGGTGGGATGTTTCAAGGGGTGGTGTGGACTTGTTGGGCCGAACAGCCTGTTTCCACACTGTAGGGAATCTAATCATATGTAATACCAGTCAAGCAGTGATAATGGGAACTGCAGATGCTGGAGAATCCAAGATAACAAAGTGTGGAGCTGGATGAACAGAGCAGGCCAAGCAGCATCTCAGGAGCACAAAAGCTGACGTTTCAGGCCTAGACCCTTCATCAGAGAGGGGGATGGAGAGGGGGAACTGGAATAAATAGGGAGGGGGGGGGGAGGCAGACCGAAGATGGAGGGAAAAGAAGATAGGTAGAGAGGAGAGTAGAGGTGAGGTGGTGGGGGGGAGGGGGGGGGGGGGGGAGAGAGATAGGTCAATCCAGGGAAGACGGACAGGTCAAGGAGGCGGGATGAGGTGATAGGTAGGAAATGGAGGTGCAGCTTGAGGTGGGAGGAAGGGATGGGTGAGAGGAAGAACAAGTTAGGGAAGCGGAGACAGGCTGGGTTGGTTTTGGGATGCAGTGGGGGGAGAGGATGAGCTGGGCTGGTTTTGTGATGCAGTGGGGGAAGGGGAGATTTTGAAGCTGGTGAAGTCCACATTGATACCATTGGGCTGCAGGGTTCCCAAGCGGAATATGAGTTGCTGTTCCTGCAACCTTCGGGTGGCATCATTGTGGCACTGCAGGAGGCCCATGATGGACATGTCATTGAAAGAATGGGAGGGGGAGTGGAAATGGTTCGCGACTGGGAGGTGCAGTTGTTTATTGCGAACTGAGCGGAGGTGTTCTGCAAAGCGGTCCCCAAGCCCCCTCTAGATTTCCCCAATGTAGAGGTAGCCACACTGGGTACAATGGATACAACAAAGCACATTGGCAGATGTGCAGGTGAACATCTGCTTGACATGGAAGGTCATCTTGGTGCTTGCGATGGGGGTGAGGGAGGTGGTGTGGAGGCAAGTGTAGCACTTCCGAAGGTGCCGGGTGTAGTGGGGTTGGAGGGCAGTGTGGAGCGAACAAGGGAGTCACGAAGAGAGTGGTCTCTCTGGAAAGCAGACAGGGGTGGGGATGGAAAAATAGCTTGAGTGTTGGGGTCGGATTGTAGATGGCAGAAGTGTCGGAGGATGATCGTTGTATCCGGAGGTTGGTGGGTTGATATGTGAGAACGAGGGGGATCCTCTGGGGGCGGTTGTGGCGGGGGCAGGGTGTGAGGTATGTGTTGCGGGAAATGCGGGAGACGCGGTCAAGGGCTTTTTCGACCACTGCGGGAGGTAAGTTGCGGTCCTTGAAGAACGTGGACATCTGGTATGTGCGGGAGTGGAATGCTTCATCCTGGGAGCAGATGCGGCTGAGGCGGAGGAATTGGGAATAGGGAATGGAATTTTTGCAGGAGGGTGGGTGGGAGGAGGTGTATTCTAGGTAGCTGTGGGAGTTCGTGGGCTTGAAATGGACATCAGTTTCTAGCTGGTTACCTGAGATGGAGACTGAAAGGTCCAGGAAGGTGAGGGATGTGTTGGAGATGGCCCAGGTGAACTTGAGGTTGGGGTGGAAGGTGTTGGTGAAGTGGCTGAACTATTCGAGCTCCTCTGGGGAGCAAGAGGCGGCACCGATACAGTCATCAATGTAATGAAGGAAGAGGTGGGGTTTGGGGCCTGTGTAGGTGTGGAAGACGGACTGTTCCACGTAACCTACAAAGAGGCAGGCATAGCTTGGGCCCATGCGGGTACCCTTTGTCTGTAGGAAGTGGGAGGAATCAAAAGAGAAGTTGTTGAGGGTGAGGACGAGTTCGGCTAAGCGGATGAGGGTGCCGGTGGAGGGGGATTGGTCGGGCCTGCAGGACAGGAAGAAGCGGAGGGCCTTGAGGCCATCTGCATGAGGAATACAGGTGCAGAGGGACTGGGCGTCCGTGGTGAAAATGAGGTGTTGGGGGCCAGGGAATTGGAAGTCCTGGAGGAGGTGGAGGGCGTGGGTGATCAAGCAGGTTGTTTTGTCCTGCATGGTGACAAGTTTTTTTTGTGTGTTGTCCCCATCCAACAAGTGGGAAGCATTCCAGCACACTCTTGACTTATGCCTTGTAGATGGTGAACAGGCTTTGAGGAGTCAGGTGAGTTACTTGCTGCAGTATTCCTAGCTTCTGACCTGCTCTTGTAGCCACTGTGTTTGTGACAAGTCCAGTTGAGTTGCTGGTCAATGGTAACCCCAAGGATGTTGATAGTGAGGTATTCAGTGATGATAACACCATTGAACATGAATTGGTTAGCCGATGACTAGCAACAGATTCCCCATGGAAGTTAAGCAGTTTCACACTGCTACGATGCATTCAACATTGCCCTCATCTGTTGGTTACCTGTGTGCATGGCTGAACCATGATGTGCGTAGACCCTCGATACAGCAAGACTAAGTGTAACTATGTGCTGAGGTTTTACCTATCTCTAATATTGAGGGACAGATTGGGCCACAGTGCTGCAGAACACAGATAGTTGGGCATAACCTTATCATCTGTCCCTTGTGAAAATGTTTGTACAGTAGTCCCCAGATTGGGAATGGGTTCTGTTCTGGAGTCTGTTCCAAGTTGATTTGCTCATAAGTCAGAACACAATGCAGGACAATGGAAAGCAGCCACTTGTAAATGCAGGAAATGTCAGGTCTTTAAAATTACACCCCTGTATGGGATCATGTTCTTGAAAATAAATACTCGGACCTACATTCGTAAAGTGGGGACCTCTTGTCCAGAAAAACAGCTTTGATAACAAATCTGTCAGGCATTAGTGAGCACATTTGGTTCTTGGGCCCTGCAGGAATAAGAGGCTGTTGATCTAGTTGCTCAAGAAAGCTGTCAACGTCATCTGGCAGAACGTTTCATTGCCAGAATTTCCTAACAAGCACCGCTTTGTAACTTGGTTGGTGGTAAGAAGGGCACTTCCCATCAGATCTTTCAAGTACGCCCAGTCTTTTTACACCACTGTACAGTGCCCTTGTCAACAGGCCATCTCACATCTCCTTCTAGCATGTGCCTTTACAAAAAATATTTGGAGGGAGTTACAGTACTTTATGTTAAAGTTTCATGATGCAGGACTCAGTACTGAGGGTGGTTTCCAGGGGCATACAACATGACAAATATTGAACTTGAAAGACCATCAACTCAGTGAAAGAGGCTCTGATTTGCCTGAAACTTGGTCTTCAGTACAAAGGTGTGCCCTCAACCAATTGTTGCAAATTGGCAAATACCAACTTTCAGGACTTTGTGTTAAAGATTAGGGCAACTGCTGCAAGAGCGCACTGGAGAAAGGCTACTGCGTAATGTCTTTAAGCCATAGTGTACCATGGGTATTGATGAACCCTTCTGGGCTGTATTTCTGTCAGTGAATGCATACAGTAAATGTCACATGCATTGCTGCTGGATTTAGGCATTTAAATGTGTGACATACCAAATGGAAAAAAGGTTGTACTTTATTGCATTTTCATAATGTCCAATTTGAAATATTTGTCATACACTAAGATATTTATGAATAAAATATACTTTTGCAACATAAATTTCCAAAAATTGAATGCGCAGCCAATCAATAAAGACATTCTGCCTACCAGACAATTGAGCAGTATCATGTATGAATTTCAGCATTGGTACAATGTCTGTTATACTGGCTCCACTTTCCAATAACTGACTAATCAAAGTAAACAGTATATTTTTGCATCTCTTATCTCACAGTTTTGGTTTTCAGTAATTGACATAATCCAGACTATACTCAAACAGTTCTGGCCTTCAAAATCTCAAGTAAATCTCTTTTGCTACTGTATTTCAATGACTGGGCAGCAACTGCTGAACAATCCTGGGTGTACTAATAGCTGTATGAGCCACCAATTAAAGATTATCAAATGAACCCTTAATATGGATCATTGATGTTTGTTTGAGGCAACATATATGCAGGGGCTTGTTCTCTGCAAATAAAGAAGGAACATGAGTCACTTCTGGCATGTGTAAATGACCTTCCAGATGAGATCTTTAACAGAAGCACATTCAGGCAGACATAAATGAATCCCTTATTTTTAGTCAGTCAAGTCCTGGCACATTTAATCTCCATACGAAGGAGATCAACAAAAGGTGTTCCTGTTGCTTTTACTGCACATGCTGTCTTGGAGGGAAAGAACTTAGGGACTTAACTAAATCACACTGGCAGTGCTATAGCTTCAGGGCTCCTTTAAGGGTGCTCAGATGTAGTACTATAGAAGTTTAAGCCTCTACATCGACCTGCCTAGAGTAGATGTCTTGTGAGGTCAACCTGCCCTTCAGGGCACTATCACACAGAAACCTCAAGCCTCTTGACAAGTCCATTTATTTCTCGAGTTTTGATCCATCAGCTGAAGAGTTGGCTGATCAGTATGTTGGATTCCTACAGATCTGGCTCACATTGATTTAGAATTCAGAACATGTTTACTATTTGCGCTACTCAACCCATATAAACTAACACAATATAATGTATACACAGACAGATACAAAACACAAGTGCATTAAAATCCAGCCATGCAAGTGTTGCACTTTGTTATTGATTCAAAACAAGAAAGTCGGAATTTGACTTGGAGTCAAAAAATAAAAAGCAATTTAAAGAAATTGACTTGATGTCAGCTCCATTGAGTCCTAATGGTGCATCTGACCAATCGCTTTAAAAAAGGCAAGCCAAAGTAGCAGCTAATTATAAAACCATGCTCCAGATCCTACAATGCCTGTAACCAGTACCAAGGAGGCCTGCTTCCAACAAAGATGCCTGCCTCTAACAAAGATGCTAATTCAAATAGGTTTAAAATGTTAAAGCTGTAATTTAATTTGCCAGTTATAAGGCATATTATCGGCTCAAAATTTGATTTGATATATGCCATCTGATCCAACTTTACCTCAAATGCTTTCAGGTGTAATTGGCTACAATTAAAAGATGGAATTCACATCATATAGTGAGATTCTGAATATGTCAGTGGGACTGAGCTTAGGTCTCAGAATAATGCTGTATGCTGTCAATGAAAAACAGGATTGCATTCATGCAAGAAATGTCAGGTTCAATATCATATATTTTTCACAATACACTGTACAATTTTCTTAGAACATCCAGTACAGAAAACCAAGATACTCTCCTTTCTTGAAAATATGAGCACACTGTGAATGGAACAGATGTTTCAGAAATGAGGAATACCTTGTTTCTTAAAGATTCCTGAAAGTTACCCAAAAAAGATACTATGAAAATTTACCATTATATACCAAAGAATGTACTGTGCATGCTAGTTTTCTTTGTAGAAAGTCCTTTGTAAACATACATATTCAGTAAACTTAACTATTTTTTCTAATTATAGCTCCAACATTCATTGCTACGAACTGTCACGGTACCTTTGTTTTACAGCTAACACTGCTGATGCTTACTATTGGTTTGACAACTCAGACTACCTACTGTTCAATCATATTTAACCTTCTGAGCCCAACTTGCTTCACTTTGCCCCAGTTCACCAACAGGTTTTATTGAACATTCAGTGCTTGGACATACCTCCCTGTTTTTGAGAGGTTTACAGGAATGCAACAAGTTACACTTGTTCTTCTGAGAACGCTATTATTCCAGCTAAATTCAGAAAGCTAAAATAATGGGATATTTCACATTTTGAAAAAAATTGCAACTAAACAATGAAGACTGGCAATAGACCATTCACTGTCAGTGATAGAGCCACAGGAATGAGAATGCAAAGAAATGGGGAATTATACAGGGCAGTCAGACACAACTTAAATACTGGGTTTAGACTTGGTGCCCTTATCTCAGGAGAGATATATTGGCATCAGAGGCAATCCAGGGAAGGTTCATGAGGTTGACGACGATCTGTCTAAAACGATAGGTTGAGTAAGGTGGACCTATACACATAGGAAGGCAAAATAATGAGAAATGACCTTACTGAAACATACAAGATTCTTAGGGGACTTGACAGGGTAGATATGAAGAGGTTGTTAGCCCTTATGAGAAAGTCAAGGATTGGAAGGCATAATCTCAGAAGAAAGGGTTGCCCATTTACAACCGATAAGGAATTTCTCCTGAGGTAGGGAATCAGAGGAATTCTTTACTGCAGAGGTTGCCTGGGGCTGGGTTATTAAGTATACTAAAGGATGAGAATTTTAAGAATGACTGAGTTTTAATATGTAAAGCAATCAAGGTTATTGGGAAAAGACAGGAAAAGGGAGTTGAGGATGATCATCAGTCATCTTCAGATCATCAATGATAGCGCTGGTTTGATGGGCTGAATGGCCTAATTCGGTTCATATGTCTTAAGGTCATTAGCTTTTCAGGTCTGCTCTGATACGGTGCAGTTCAAGTTCATTTCCCTGCTTTCATTCCATACCCCTGATACCCTATCCTTAAAACAAATCCATTCTCCTCAGTGTTAAAAGTTGCACGTGTGCCCGATACAATAGCTTTTGGAAGAGTGTTTTAAATTCCTACTACCCATCGTGCATATAAGTGCTTTCTAAGATTATGCCCCTTGCTCTTGATTCTGCCACCAGAGAAACAGTTCCTTCTTATTTACCCCATTAATTCCTTTCAACTATTTAAAGATCCTGATTGATCATCTGCTTAGTCTTCTGTATTCAAATAGAATCAAAGGAATTCAAGCCAACCACATACAAAGCTGCCCTCCTAATTCACAATTTATAAATAGTTTGTGAGGCTGCAAAATTTTAATTAATTTAACATTGATGAATATCCATTTACTCATTTCATTGAATGTTATTCTATATGTTATGAAATCTTAAGCAAAAGTGAGGGAGTCATGGCAGACAACATTACAAAGTTTCTCCTCAAGACCTCTTAGGATGTTCAGGCACAGCAGTGCCTCAGCTGTTAAACATGTAAAATAACTGCTGACACTAGAAACTAGTGAGCACGATTACAGGCTTCAGAACACTTGATTTAAGATCACTCAATTTACCACTACAAGGAACAAGAAACTCTGCGGCCTCGCCCTATTCTACGTCAGTATCCTAAATTAAGTTGAACTTTACCATGCCATCTGTTAAACTGTTTACAAATGAAAGATGGCTTCAGTCCCAAGTAATCTACTTAGATTCACATGAGAATCACAAAAGGGGATGGTGATGTGATTCAATATTGCTACATAACTTGCTAACGGAGGTTGGTTTTATTATGAACTTGAAAGCTTTACCCAAGAGGAGAGGCATCCTCAGTCTGGAAGACAGTTAGAATTATCAACAGATGCACTTTAATTCATTTATTCCAAAGTGCATTTATGTCAATTACTTTTATTAGAAACTCAGTCTACCTGGATTGAAAAAGCAACAACTGAATTAGCCACAATAAGTGCCAGCTCCATTAACTGCATAGCAGACCAGACAAATTTAGATGTGTGGTAGAATTATTCAAGTGCTGAATAAGCAGAAATCTGATTTGACAGGACCCTCATACTCAACTGACTGGTCTCAATTCTAGCCACAAAATAAGGCAACAGGTGTAAGGAGCAAAAGGCCTCAACTGCTCTCCAGGGCCCAATTATTCCATCAGTACAACACAGCAATTTGGTTATCCACCTCATTGCTGTTCTATATAGGACTTTGCATAAAAAGCATCCAGAAAAATATTTGTTTTGTTTAAAAAAATACAATTTTGGCTGAAGGAGTGGTCATCTTTATGTGAAATGTGTTTAATATTCAAAATGTAGATATGAATTAACCCAGGTGATTGGGATGAAGTACTAATTAGCTTGTTTCCATTAACAAATACTCCCCTTGATCTGTCTGCATGATCAATGGAGCAAGAATGCAAAAGGGCTTTCCTCGTATTCTTGTTTCAACACAAAATGAAGTTTAGAAAAGTGGAAATGTGTTATTCTTTTGACTGTAACCTTATGTCAACACTTTCAAAATAACATCATCTTTTGGACAGTACAATGGCTAAAGCACTGTTCATACAACTCTAGGATATGGCTCAATATCGGCCCAATTTGATGAGAAGTGTGCTTTTCACTTTCAGAAGACTGCATGCTTTCTATTTTGATGTGCTTGGTGGAGTCTCAGTCTAGTTTGCAGCAGAAAGAGCCAGAAAGCTAAGGACTGCCCATCAGTCAGTAATTCCACAGAGTGGTCAATGTGAGGAGCTGCAAATGCAAAAGAAATCAAGGCAAAGCCAAGGGTTTGCATTTTGAACCGAGCAGAGCTGATCTACATTGTTGGGACAGAGCAGTGAAAACATTAATCTACTCCAGCATTGCCATAAATTACCTGCAGCAATGACATTAAGCTCCCAAAACTGACCCGTATCACACAACCTAATGTTGGACATTTTCAACAGGAAATCAGTTAAAGTGTCATTAGTAATTCCATTGAACTTTCCCTGGCTTGACAGCAATAATGAATCAAGATGCTTACACTGGCTAAAAAGACCATTTTTCCATTTTATATTTAACAGGACAATTAAGGAAATTTCTCACGAAGGACAAAACATGATCGCAAAGTTTCCTTAAACTGCTTTTATTTCTTTTGCTATTTCCCATATTGTATCTGTGCCAAGGACCGCCACAGAATGAGGCTGTATTTTTAAGCAGTGACAAACTGAAGGTTCATTTTATACTGAAGATTGTTCTAATATGTTAAAAAGCTAGATAAATTCAAGTTATGGGAATTAACTGAGTGACTAAAGGGACACGATGGAACAATGCTGTTGGGAAGGCAATGGCCTGGTGGTTTAACGCCGAACTTAAACCCAGAGACCCAACTGACGGTCTCGGGGACTTGCGTTCGAATCCTGCCATGGCAAATGGTGGAATTTGAATATCTGGAATTAAAAGTCTAATGATGACCATGGATCCACTGTTGATTGTTGGAAAAGCCCATCTGGTTCACGAATGGCCGTCAGGGAAGGGTACAGCCATCTTTACCTGGCCTACATGTGTCTCCAGACTATACTGCAATGTGTCAGAGATAATAGGAACTGCAGATGGTGGATAATCTGAGATAACAATGTGTGGAGCTGGATGAACACATCAGGCCATGCAGCATCTTCGGAACAGGTCCTAAGATGCTGCTTGGCCTGCTGTGTTCTTCCAGCTCCAGATCTTGTCATCTCATATTGCAATGTGGTTGACTCTTGACTGCCCTCTGGGCAACTAAGGATGAGCAATAACATTGGCCTAGCCGGTGACAACTTCATCCCGTGAATGAAAGATTAAAAATAAATTTAAATTACATGAATTTTGAATACCACCAGCGTACTCTACTTTCTATGAGGGAAGGCGACGGTATAGCGAGAAATGTAATTGGACGAGTAATCCAGAGACTCAGGCTAATGCTTGGAGGTCAGTGGCTCAAATCCTACCATGGCAAGTGGTGTAATTTGACTTTAATTTAATCAATCTGCAATTATAAACTAGCCTAATGATTTTTGTGGCCTGCCGACTTCAGCTGGTCTAGCTTACATGCTGCACCAGATCCCCTTAATGGCACTCAAGCTACACTGTTGTAACTAAGTGTTGCACAATTTAAGAGAGGGAATGAAAATGGTTAGTCCACCCAGCATCAACCTAGGCACAAGAGATGAGAAACTCACTACTGTTGGTCCTTCCAAGGAACATCTAGGGCTTGCATCAAAACTGGGAGAGCTGTCTCTCTGACCAGTCATACTCTCAGAATCATACTTCACAAGACAAAGTCCCAGGTACCACTGTCATCATGCATGGGCATGTACTACTCTGTCAGCTGCTGGCAACATAGCGGTAATGAAATGTGAGGCTGGATGAACACAGCAGGCCCAGCAGCATCTCAGGAGCAACATAGCGGTATATAGTTAAGATGGAGTTGTCCTGGGAGACCATAAGATTGACTCTGGGCATCATTAATTCTCAAACGTGAGCTTTAATAAAACCCACTTTGGCAGCCCTTGTTGTTCAGCTTGGAGGAAGCACTGAGGGTGGCAGGAGGGCAGAAAGTACTCTGAGTGCACCTCTTCACTGTCCATCAGTAACGATAATCTGGCAGAGTCCTAAATAACATAGCTGTTAGACTGGGTCAATTGTAGGTGACGAGGACCAAGTAGAGGGGAAAGTACACTTGACCAATCTACCTGATGCAGATGCATGTATCCATATGAGTACTGACAGTTGTCCTTGTGGAGACAAAGTCTGTCTTCATATTCTTTTCATTCACTCAAGATTGTGGATATCACTAGCTGGGCCTGCATTTATTGCCTATTTCTAATCACCCGGAAGGTAGTTCAGAGTCTGTGGGCCTGCAGTCACTCATGGGCTAGACCAGGCAAGAACACTGGTGAATTAAACAGACTTTTACAACTACTGACACTGGCTACAATTATTCAAGATCACTTGCTATGGTGGGATTCAAATCCATACCACCAGATCGTTAGGTTCTGGATTACTGCCGAAATGACATTGCCACTCTGCCACTGCCACCCCCTTACTAAGGCTACCCTCCATTATTTTGTATAATGCTACCAAAGTGATACAAGGAATAGATTTCAAACAGATATAGTAATGCAAAATTGGGCATTGATGAGGAGCTGTGGGCCATGAGCTGCAAAATTCCATTCAAATACCATCTGTAACCTCATGGCCTGGTAATATCCCCCACTTTATCGTTATCATCAAAGCAGGTCTAGCCTTGGTTCAGTGAAGG
This sequence comes from Stegostoma tigrinum, assembly GCF_030684315.1. Taxonomy (NCBI): domain Eukaryota; kingdom Metazoa; phylum Chordata; class Chondrichthyes; order Orectolobiformes; family Stegostomatidae; genus Stegostoma; species Stegostoma tigrinum. The sequence goes on from NC_081375.1 coordinate 9,655,606, forward strand.
GAGTGAGAGTATGTCAGGAGCAGTACGAGGTATGTCTATAAGTGAGGTAACAGGCTGACGAAGCAAGAACACTGCACTAGCTGCATGCCAAACACCAAAGGAAGCATACAACAGACAAGGGTAAAACAGCCAAAACAGCTAATAGAATCAGAATAATAAAGTGTGGAGCTGGATGAACACAGCAGGCCCAGCAGCATCTCAGGAGCACAAAAGCTGACGTTTCGGGCCTAGACCCTTCATCAGAGAGAGGGGGATGGGGAGAGGGAGCCGGAATAAATAGGGAGAGAGGGAGAGGCGGACCGAAGATGGAGAGAAAAGAAGATAGGTGGAGAGAGTATAGGTGGGGAGGTAGGGAGGGGATAGGTCAGTCCAGGGAAGATGGACAGGTCAAGGAGGTGGGATGAGGTTAGTAGGTAGGAAATGGAGGTGCGGCTTGGTGTGGGAGGAAGGGATGGGTGAGAGGAAGAGCAGGTTCGGGAGGCAGAGACAGGCTGGGCTGGTTTTGGGATGCAGTGGGTGGAGGGGAAGAACTGGGCTGGTTTTGGGATGCGATAGGGGAAGGGGAGAATTTGAAGCTGGTGAAGTCCACATTGATACCATTGGACTGCAGGGTTCCCAAGTGGAATAGGAGTTGCTGTTCCTGCAACCTTCGGGTGGCATCATTGTGGCACTGCAGGAGGCCCATGATGGACATGTCATCTAAAGAATGGGAGGGGGAGTTGAAATGGTTCGCGACTGGGAGGTGCAGTTGTTCGTTGCTAACCGAGCGGAGGAGAGGACCGCAACATTCCCCCCACAGTGGTCGAGAACGCCCTTGACCGCGTCTCCCGCAACACATGCCTCACGCCCCACCCCCGCCACAACCGCCCAAAGAGGATCCCCCTCGATGTCTCACGCCACCCCACCAACCTCCGGATGCAACGCATATCCGACCCCACCACCCAAGACATTTTTCCGTCCCCATCCTGGTTTGCTTTCCGGAGAGACCACTCTCTCCATGACTCCCTTGTTTGCTCCACACTGCCCTCCAACCCCACCACACCCAGCACCTTCCCCTGCAACTGCAAGAAGTGCTACACTTGCCCCCACACCTCCTCCCTCACCCCTATCCCAGGCACCAAGATGACTTTCCATATTAAGCAGAGGTTCACCTGCACATCTGCCAATGTGGTATACTGCATCCATTGTACCCGGTGTGGCTTCCTCTACATTGGGGAAACCGAAGATGGAGAGAAAAGAAGATAGGTGGAGAGTGTATAGGTGGGGAGGTAGGGAGGGGATAGGTCAGTCCAGGGAAGACGGACAGGTCAAGGAGACTGCTTTGCAGAACACCTCCGCTCAGTTCGCAACAAAAAACTGCACCTCCCAGTCGCGAACCATTTCAACTCCCCCTCTCATTCTTTCGATGACATGTCCAGCATGGGCCTCCTGCAGTGCCACAATGATGCCACCCGAAGGATGCAGGAACAGCTACTCATATTCCACTTGGGAACCCTGCAGCCCAATGGTATCAACGTGGACTTCACCAGCTTCAAAATCTCCCCTTCCCCCACCGCATCCCAAAACCAGCCCAGTTCATACCCTCCCCCCACTGCACCACACAACCAGCCCAGCTCTTCCCCTCCTCCCACTGCATCCCAAAACCAGCCCAGCCTGTCTCTGCCTCCTTAACCTGCTCTTCCTCTCACCCATCCCTTCCTCCCACCTCAAGCCGCACCTCCATTTCCTACCACCTCCCACACAACCAGCCCAGCTCTTCCCCTCCTCCCACTGCATCCCAAAACCAGCCCAGCCTGTCTCTGCCTCCCTAACCTGCTCTTCCTCTCACCCATCCCTTCCTCCCACCTCAAGCCGCACCTCCATTTCCTACCTACCACCTCATCCCACCCCCTTGACTGGTCCATCTTCTCTGGACTGACCTATCCCCTCCCTACCTTCCCACCTATACTCTACTCTCCACCTATCTTCTTTTCTCTCCATCTTCGGTCCACCTCTCCCTCTCTCATTGTTTATTCCAGAACCCTCACCCCATCCCCCTCTCTGATGTAGGGTCTAGGCCCAAAACGTCAGCTTTTGTGCTCCTGAGATGCTGCTTGGCCTGCTGTGTTCATCCAGCTCCATACTTTATTATCTTGGATTCTCCAGCATCTGCAGTTCCCATTATCACTAATAGAATCAGAACCAAGCTTTGCAGTCCTTTCACATCCAGCTGTGAATGATGGAGGACAAATAAACAACAAATGGGAGAGATATGACCCATTCTCAATAATTGGGGCATCCAGAAAATTATAGCAAAAGACAAGGTTGAAGCATTTGCATCCATTTTTTGCCAGAGATGTCAAGTGGATGATCCAAATCGGTCTCCTCCAAGATCCCCAGCACAAAGGCTATACAACCTGACATCATTCTACTGATACAACTAAAGCCTTTTCTCCAGAACAAGTGATGCCCTGAGCCAAGCTGTTTCAGCACAATTCTACCTAGCATTATAGAAAATTGCTCAAGGAAGTCCTGTCCAAAAAAGGACAAATCCAATCCAGTTAATTATTGCTGCATTAGTCTACTCACAATCATTAGTAAAAGTGAGGGAAAGATACAGCTTATGAAAACAAATTTTCTCAGAAATAACTCACCCACTTACTTCCACTCGGTTTGGGTTCTCCCAGGGCTATTCAGCTCCTGAACTGACATGAGCCTCAGACTCTTTTTAAAATTCATTTACAGGATGAGGACACAGGCAGCATTTATTGCCCATTGGGCAGTTCAGAGTCAACCATATTGTCGCGGGTCTGGATGGCAGGACCAGGTAAGGATGGCAGTTTCCTTCCCTAACGGACATTAGTGAATCGATCCTTGAGGCACATCACTGGTCAGAGAACTCCAGTCTGAAAAACAACCCTCCACCACTACCCTCTGTCTCTACCTTCAAGCCAATTTTATATCCAAATGGCTAGCTCTTCCTGGCTTCCATGTGATCTAACCTTGCTGACCAGTATATCATGCAGAAACTTGTTGAATGCCTTGTTGAAGTCCACACAGAAAACGTCCATTGTTCTGCCTTCATTAATCTTCTTTGACACTTCTTCCAAAAACTCAATCAAGTTAGTGTGACACAACTTCCCACGCACAAAGTCCTTACCTTTTGAAATGCATGTCAATCCTGTCCCTCAGAATTCTCTCCAAAAGCATACCCACCATTGATGTCAGGCTTAGCTGTCAACAGTTCTCTGGATTTTTCTTCCCAGTTTTCTGAAATAATGGCACTCCAGTCTTCTGGCACCTCACCTGTGGCTACTGATGATACAAATATCGTAGCAAGGGCCCAGCAATCACTTCCCTAGCTTTCTGAAGTTTTGGTATACAACTGATCAGGTCCCAGGGTTGTACCTACCTTTATGTGTTAAGATGCCCAGAACCACCACCTCTGTAACAAGGACACTTTTCAAGATTTCACTATTGATTTCTCCGAGTTCTCTAGCTTCCAAATCCTTCTCCACAGTAAATACTGACGCAAAATACCTGTCTGGTTTCTCACCCATCTCTGGTGGTTGCACACACTCATTATCTTTAAAGGGCCTTATTCTCTCCCGAGTTATTGTTTTGCCCTTTAATATATTTGTAGAATTTCTTTGCATTCTCGTTAAACCTATTTGCCAAAGCTATTTCATGTCCCCTTTTTGCCTTCCTGATTTCCCTTTATAGCATACACCTACTGCCCTTGTATTCCTTGAGGAATTCACTAAATCCCATCTGTTCATACCTGCCATATGCCTCCTCCTTTTTCTTGACCAGAGCCTCAGTTTCTTTAGTCATACATCATTCTCTACAGCTACGAACCTTCTCACTAACAGGAACATACTTCCTCAGAACTCATGTCATCAATGCTTCAATGATGTTCCTTCTATAAACTGAGAGTGGACATGTTCACAATGTTCAGCATCATTCATGACTCCTCAAATATTGTAGCAGTCAACGGCCAAAGAAAGGTAAAATTGCCATAACCCTACCAGTCCACAGGTTGTTCTCCCATTACAGATATTACTGGTGGTGGTTTAACCAGAGCATTATCGCACCTCAAGCAAAGGCAAAGGCAAAGGTTGCGAAGGACAGTCCTCCATGGTAACCTCAGCTGGTGAAGGAATTGAACCCACACCGTTGACATCCTGCTGCATCACAAACCAGTCACCCAGCCAACTCAGTTAACTGCCCACCCCTCATGTCAAAAATGCAGCAATATCCAGGCTTGTGTTGATAAGTACCAAGTAACATTCATGCCACACAAGTGTTAAATAATGACATTCTTCAACAAGAGAGAATCTAACCATCTCTCGTTGACATTTAATGGCATTACCATTGTTAAACCCCTCACTATCAAGATTCTGGGGTTACTATTGGCCAGAAACTGAACTGGACCAGCCACGTAAATACCATGCCTACTACAGCAAGTCAGAGGCTATGGATTCTACGGTGAGTAAACCACTTGCTGACTCCCCGGTGTCATCTATCATCTACATAGCAGCTGTCAGGAGTGTGATGGAATATTCTTCACTTGCCTGGGTGTATGTAAATCCAAAAACACTCAAGAGTTTGACACCATCCAGGAAAAAAAATCAGGTTTGATTTTTACCACATCTACTACCTCCAACCTTCATAAAAACCAAAAAAGATTGCAGATGCTATAAATCAGGAACAAAAACAAAGTTGCTGGAAAAGCTCAGCAGATCTGGCAGCATCTATGAAGGAAAAAACACAGTTAACATTTTGGGTCTGGTGACCTTCTTCAGAACTCAATGTTCAGAACCTCCAATCTTCACTGTTGTGGTTCAAAATTCTGGAACTTAATTGCTGGTGTCTCTTCGTTAGGTTTTTGCAGGATATCACAAGTACCCAAATTTAGTTCACATATTATTTAGCTTATTATTTGTGGTCCAGCTAGTTCATGGGCTATTGGTCAAGCACTATACTGTGATATTAAATAACATTTACTGCAGCATGCTGAGACAATTTATAAATTGCATTTCACTCATCGTTAAGCAAAAGAATAATATTGGTATGGGAGAAGAGATATTACAAACTCTTGAAACATAATCAATCTTCTGTCTATGACTGTCCACAAAGTAAACTTGAATTAAGTGAACTCAATTTCTGGTCTCCAAAAGCAAATGTGTAAATTCCATTGTGCGTTATTTTTATATCTACAGCCAGATCCTTTAAGTTCTGAGGCTCAACGCTGTGCAAACTAAGTACACATATGCAACCGTTCCTGATACTTCAGCTGCCAACTGGAAAGTTAACTAATTCCTTTGCTATCCAAATTACTGTAACATTTTCTACATATCAAAAATTACTCAGACATCAGTTAGATGGAACAATCTACCACAAATGCATTAAAGGACAGTTATAACATAACTGTGGGAAGTGGGAAATTGATGGATTTGCAGATATGGTTAAGGTGGGAGGCGGTTCATGTATGGCATAAATACTGACATAATGGCCTGTTCATTCATTATAAATATTATGTAGTCACATCAAATCAAAGTATTGCAGAAAATAAAGTAAAATCATAATTTTAAATGGTTACTTAATTATTTCAGTGCCTAGATCCAACTATATCTCAACTGAAAACAACACTTGACCCTGACTCCTATTCAATGGTGATATCAACAGAATTAGTTGACCGTAGATATTGAATATAGAAGAAATAAGCAGCATCTTAACATTCTGTCCACACTGTACAATGACTTAATGCTATGTAATGACCTATATAGCTGAGCATCAACATCCAACAGCATACTGCTTGCAGAGACAATGCTACTCAGTTAGTTTATTGCTCTTGGCTTTCTTCATAGTTCTTCAAATTCAGAAATCCATGTAGTTCTTGCAGCTTGCATCTGCCTAAGCAGGCAACTTGTCCAAAAATTCTCTATGAAAACAAGATGCTGCCATAAATATCTTCTCAGTGGTCTGATAACTGAAGGAAATATTGCTCAAAAGAAGATTGTAATAATGAGACTTATAAATGTGCAAGTGTAGGACCCACTGTTAGTTCTGCGTCCATTTAAATCTTTCTGTCTTCCTTCAAAACAAAATAGAAGGTTTTCATCTGGTCCAGGTTTATAAATGATCATGAATGTCAGCTTTTTGTTTTGCAATTAAATAGAACAGGAACAGAAATGAAGTGGATTCTGTAATGGCATGGCTAATCCACAACTCGAGTTTCACAGCCAGATGATATTTGAAAATCCCTACCTCGTTTCTCCCTTGTGAAAACAGGCTCATTACTGGAATTGTCTGCAGGAGTTGGGAATAACTGGTAATGTATCCATTGTTTTACAAAAAACCCAGGGCATGTCAACAGACTTCATAACCGCTGAATCAAATAATGCACGTCTGCCATTCACACTTTTTAAGCAGCGGTCAATAAAAAGAAATTCACATTCATTTTGATGCAGTATCAATTGCTAATCAATATCTTTAAGTCTCGGTCAATAATGGCATCACCAATGCAGTGCCGCTTCAGTTCCAAACCAACATTCAAGGGTGTAACAATTCACAGTGGGACTGCTTTTAAATTTTTCAAAGTACTCTGTTCAGAATTTTTTGCACTTAGGGTAAAAAAGCTCAAAAAAATTATTTGCAAATTAAAAGCATGGATTTAACGATTATATGTTTAAAACACAGCTCCTTCAGAAAATACTCTGCTGTTCTGTACAGTGAGAAAAAAAGTTTCAACGATTTATTTGGAGGCAAATCTGTCTCTTTGACCCTCATGCAACTCCGCCAGTCCCAGTCATTTGTTTGCAAATGGGAAAAATTATTACTTATACAGCACTGGTATTTCTTTAACACTGTGGGTTTCTTTAAGACTGTAGCCAGTTTTCCAGAATGAAGAGGCGCTGACTCAATTTCTCTCACACACACGACTAAGACAAGAGAAAGCTTTGTATAGAGAAAGAAGGTTCATTACAACTGTTAAATACATCATCACAAAATTCATGAGAAGAGGACCTATAGAAACAGATCACCCTTTGAGTCAAGCTGCTGCCAATACTCTATTAATGAAATAAATCTTGTAATCAGGGAACAGGTGCTCACAGTCAAGCAATGATGACCACATATTTGCATTAGCCACACATGTAAGCCTCATGTGTCTAACTATACTTGTAAGTTTCCTATCTTTTACTTTCAGTTATGCCAAACCATCAGGATAAGTGAATAGAACTCTAGAGCACTGCCATTCTCTATTTGTTTATATTAAGTGTGAAAAACAGCTAAAACAATTTGCCAGGAAGGTTAGTAATAGGCTCTTATAAGAGGAAGTCACATGTTGCCCTGGAAAGGCAGAAGGGAGAGTTTTCTTTAATAGGAGATCATATGCGTTGAAAGGCCTCATTCATTTGAGTTTATTGTGTGACGTAGTGATTTAAGGAACATAAAACAAAATTTATTATATTTAACTAAAACATTTGATTTTTATTGAGGCAGCACTGAAATATAATGGTTGAAACAGAAAGTAATGGTAATCAAAATTCCTTTGTGAAGTAGGACGGATTACTTGGCAAAATAATGCAAGGATTGCTTGGCATGTCAGTAACTCACTCACAATCTGCTGACCAATAAAGAGATGAGTAAAAATAGATTTCATAACGACACTGCCCTTGAGTACTTTGAACAACTTGCTTGCTTTCTTGGCTTAGCTTGGAGGTGAAGTTGTGCATTCAAACTCCCTACATGACTTAAACACATTAACCTAGATTGATAATTCAGTGCTGTACTGAAGGAATGTCATCTTTCAAATGAAGTCATGATCGAATACATGAAAGACATTACATCACACCAAGGTCAAAAATAAGGAAGGGCATTTCGCTCATTTTAATTCATTCAGCCAGAAAATCCAAAAGTCCCCTCATTTCAGAATGCGTTTTTAAAAATAAAAATCCAGGTATTTTTCCCTCTCCTCTATTTGTATAAATTTATTCTACTTGTAGACTAATAAAAATTATCCTGGCTTTAATCTTAAATGCCACTGTTATCAATGGCCCTTATCCTAACCATCTGATTCACTGAAGCAATTGTTCAAATTTAGCGATGATTCCAACCAGTATACCATACACCTTTATAACCCCTCTTAAATGATTCCTTCCCAGGTTGAAAATGCCAAAAGTTTTCAGATTTTCCTCATAATGCAAACCCTAGAAATCAACTTCTACATGTAACACTGGAGTTTGCTTAAGTTGCATATGCCCAGGCAGAAATTTAGACAGCAGACAAGGTATAGTTTGACCAGAGCACCTCACAATTTAGTCATTGCTTTTTCTGACTTGTTTTCCACCATTTTGGTAATGTACATTGCATTGCAGTTTTATTACTGTACTAGTAATCCAGAGACCTGGACAACTGATCTGGAGAAATGAGTTTAAAATCAATGATTAACACTTAGTTTAACAAGTAAAACAAGAATGAAAAACGATCAATAACGGTGACCACAGTACAAGCTAATTGTTGTTAAAGAAGAACCTGGTCTTCTGAAATCCTTTCGAGTAGGAATTGTTAATCAGTCTGACCTACGTGCAACTTCAAACTCATTAACAGCGTAGTTGACGTCCAATCAAAATGGCCACACCAACTGTTCAGTTGTATTAAAATAAAAGAATGGGATAAATAAAAAGGTATTGGATATAACAAAGGACCCCCTGACCAGTTGGACTGCAAGGTCCTCCTCAATAACATGTAAGGACTTATGCTAAAGTCGGGAGAGCATTGTACAGCTCTTTGTAATAGCTTGACAGGAATGCTCACAAATTCTTTCTTTCAGCCAATGTCTCATACTCCGTTTGGTCCCTGTTTATGTTTTGTCACACACCAGAGGCGCTGGCAAGGAGTCAGTAGAATGTTGACAAAAAGAGTTCTCAACACTGATTCCATATCCCATGACTCCTCACTGGATCAGATCAAACAGGGGCAAGAAGGTCATGCTGGTTATCACTTACTGTCCTCTTATTAGTGATGAGGAACAGTACTCCTCTATGCTGAACAGCACTTGGAAAATTATTTTAGCAAGGACATGGAAGATATCGTGTGCGGGGAACTTGAAAGTCCATTGATTTGACCAAGTATGGTATCCAGGACACTGTGAGATATCAAAACAATAGGAATTAAGCTGAAAACTTGCAACTAACACAAGCTGTACTGAGCACAATGAAAGATAGCTGTGTTTGTTGAAGGCCAAATTTCTCAGCCCATGAATTCCTCAGATTAGTGTTCAAGGCCTGACTATCTTTGTTACTTAATTAAGACATTCTCTGCTTCGTAAGGTCAGTACTGGGCATATTTTCTTCTGACTGCAGTGCTCAGTACCATTTGTAACTTCTGATACTGCAATGATTAGATAGATTCCCCACAGTGTGGAAACAGGCCCTTTGGCCCAACAAGTCCACACCGCTCCTTGAAGCATCCCACCCAGACCCATCCTCCTATAACCCACACACCCCTGAACACTATGGGCAATTTAGCATGGCCAATCCACCTGCACTGCACACCTTTGGACCATTCCCACAAGGAGCAAGAACTCGATAACATTCCGGTTTGGACTGATAGGTGACAAATAAAATTCATGCCATGCAAGGACTGGGCAATCTGTTTGTATGCATGTGCATTGACACAGACCAGCTAAATAAATGGTGTGGCTCCACGAATATCTCAGAGGTTTGTATCTTCAACACACAAGTCAGCAATGCAAAGTAATACTCTTTGCTTTTTAAAAGCTGCATTCAAAGTTCTACACAAGCAGATCAAAGCAGCCTGCTTGATTAGCATCCTCTCCCCCTCCCAAACCCTCTCCAAACAACTGGCACACAGTGGCAGCAATGTGCACAATCTACAACCAGAGCAACAACTCACCAAAGCTTCTTCAACAGCAGCTTCTAAACCCATACTCTACTGCCTAGAAGCACAACAGGAAAAGACATATCAGAACACTACAACCAGCTAGCCACACACCAGCCTGACTCGGAAACTGTCCTTTCACTACCATGGATAATAATACGAAAACTCCCTCCTCCGAGGGAGTGCAGGTATATCCACACTCCAAACGACAGAAGTTCAAGAAGGTGGCTCAACAACTTTTTCACAAAGTTAATTAGAAATGGGGAATGTACGTTGGGTTTTACAGCAACACCCACGTTGTGTTCGAGGATAGGTAAATAAAAATTCTAGATTAGTTTCAGCAAGTTTAACAAGTACAGGGAAAACAAAACTCAGAGCTTTAGACACTGCAGGGTATGAAACCAAAATTCATAATCAATCTCAGCAATGTTAAACAACATGTAGAAAATATAGATTCCTACATTGCAATGCTCTGCATCTGAATTTTTCTTCCTGTTAAACCAGTATTTGTCATAGTTCAATCATACCAACATGAATAATGAGTATTGTAAGACAGACAGACCATGTCCAATTGTTACCTCAACGGTCATGTGATAATTTTTAAAAAGGTTTTCAATCCTATGCGGAAATTAGTTCATCATTCTTGAATAATTGTCGGAATTTGTGCAAATCAACAAGCTCCACAAACATCAGTGCTGGCCAAACTCATCTAAAAATTAATGACAAAGCACAAGTTTTGGCTTCTTACATTAAAGCTCCCTACCCTGTTGGATTGCTTACCATGCTTGCCCCTGCTGAGTGGGTTTCTGCCACAAACTGCACAGAAATCAAAGCATTGTAATCATGGAAGGTATTTTTAGCAGTATTGATCATGCACTACAATGAGCTATATCAGATTAAAAAGTGACAGGATTAAAGTAGGTCAACCCGCAAATCTTTTATGGAATTCACTGACCAAGTTAGGTTAATACTCTTATTTCTGAAGAATTGAGAGGCAAGGAAGAGACCATCTGGAACTAGATTTCCTATTATCTCTTTATTAGACAATGTTTCTAACTTTCAAAGCCAAAATGAAACAAGAATACTCCACTGGAAAGTGTATGATGCAGTACTATCATTGTCAGCTAGACTACTGGTGAAAGGGAGAAGATCAAGGACAGACTGCAGAGGAGAACTCTTGTCCGCATGGTAATAAGATTTATATGACCTGTGGGCCCCACATAAGTAGCCAATTCTAACCAGATGCTAACCATGAAATCACATGCATCTCTTCATTACTGGGATTGAAATGAAGAGAGATCCTCAGCACATTGTTGATAGAAGCTCTGACTTTATGGATGTGATTTACACAGAAAGCATGGTTTCATAGTTAAATCAGAGTCCAGGTTCTCTGCATCTCTCCTCTAAGAGGCAGTAAACAAAAAGGGGAAAATAAAACACTGCCAATGCTCCTGACTAACGTCCAGTGACTCCTGCAAAGAAATGTAAATCCATTATTGTTAGATGAGGACTATGGTGTACTTCACCATTTGGAATCAAACATGAAGGATGATTGCCTGGCAAGTAAGAAAAATAATGTGAGAATTGGCACTGTAATAAAAATAGTAGTTCTGGAAAAACCCAGGTCTAGCACCACCTGTAGAGAAAGAAATGAAATATCATTTCAAGTTGAAGTGACTTCTTTGTTACTGAACAGCCAATTTAATTTACCACCATGTTCTTATACTATTATTTCTGTCCTGAAGACTGCTTGCTGCAGCACTCCAGTGAAGCTAAATGAAAAACCCAAAAACAGCAGATGATGGGAACTGCAGATGCTGGAGAATCCAAGATAACAAAGTGTGGAGCTGGATGAACACAGCAGGCCAAGCAGCATCTTAGGAGCACAAAAGCTGACGTTTCGGGCCTAGACCCTTCATCAGAGACGCTCTCTCTGAATTTCGGTCTAGGCCCGAAACATCAGCTTTTGTGCTCCTAAGATGCTGCTTGGCCTGCTGTGTTCATCCAGCTTCACACTTCGTTATCCAAAAACAGCACTTTGTTTTCAGATACATTGTTTACAGTCTTCTGGACTCAACACAAAGTTCAGTAATTTCAGGTCACGAACTCTAAGCTCCAGTATTTTTTTGTTTCATCTGCCATGTACTGGCTTTGACATTTTTGCTTTTGGACAAAGCTATTCATTATTCTTACAATCACACTCATTGTGAACAATAAGGGTAGTTGAGGTGGGCAACATTACAATCTTTGAAAGGTACTTGCGTAGCACTTGAAGTGCTATAAAATTCAAGGCTCTGGGGCTAGTGCTGGAAAACAGGGCTTTTGCAGATTTAGTACATTTTTGGCAGTACAGACTCGATGGGCCATGGAGCTTATTCTGTACTGTAAGATTGTTTTATTAATTGTTTTATTTCTTGTCACAATAGTTATGAAATGAAGACCATCAAGTTTTGACTATTATTTGATTTAAACACGAGACTTTCATGGACTGTTAAGCTTTGGGAAAAAAAAGACTTTGATTTAAAAATGGTTGCAATGATTACTTGACCACGTGTTGTGCCAAGCTCCAGAAAACCAATTTGGAATGAACAAAATTGTCTGAATGACTTAACATTTGCCCAAAGAGACTCAAACTTAGCCAGGTATGAAGAAACGTGCATCTCATATTCTTAAAATAAACATGTCTGATAATTTTCACATTTGAGATAAATGACACAGGTGCAATTATCCAGCTTGGAAACAATGATCCCAGTCACAGGAAGACATGAATGAGGTGTGTTTCAAAAAACGATTTTAGCAGAGTAGCCGAGACAAATTTGTAACAACAGAACTGGAAGAAGTTCTCTCTCTGCTGTCACTCGGGAAGGATAAAATAACTTCTGACTGCACAAATCAAGAAAACACCTGAACACTGAGAACTCAAAAAACTCTGGAATATTTACAGCTGTTGTTGATCCAAAACATTGTCAATGTGGTCTCAGGTTACACTTTACACCTCCAAGACTTAAAACAACATTAGTCACTATTAGAGATAATGGGAACTGCAGATGCTGGAGAATTCCAAGATAATAAAATGTGACGCTGGATGAACACAGCAGGCCAAGCAGCATCTCAGGAGCACAAAAGCTGACGTTTCGGGCCTAGAACCTTCATCAGAGAGGGGGATGGGGAGAATGAACTGGAATAAATAGGGAGAGAGGGGGAGGCGGACCGAAGATGGAGAGTAAAGAAGATAGGTGGAGAGAGTATAGGTGGGGAGGTAGGGAGGGGATAGGTCAGTCCAGGGAAGACGGACAGGTCAAGGAGGTGGGATGAAGTTAGTAGGTAGATGGGGGTGCGGCTTGGGGTGGGAGGAAGGGATGGGTGAGAGGAAGAACCGGTTAGGGAGGCAGAGACAGGTTGGACTGGTTTTGGGATGCAGTGGGTGGGGGGGAAGAGCTGGGCTGGTTGTGTGGTGCAGTGGGGGGAGGGGGCAAACTGGGCTGGTTTAGGGATGCAGTAGGGGAAGGGGAGATTTTGAAACTGGTGAAGTCCACATTGATACCATATGGCTGCAGGGTTCCCAGGCGGAATATGAGTTGCTGTTCCTGCAACTTTCGGGTGGCATCATTGTGGCAGTGCAGGAGGCCCATGATGGACATGTCATCTAGAGAATGGGAGGGGGAGTGGAAATGGTTTGCGACTGGGAGGTGCAGTTGTTTGCTGTGAACTGAGCGGAGGTGTTCTGCAAAGCGGTCCCCAAGCCTCCGCTTGGCTCAGCTTTTGTGCTCCTGAGATGCTGCTTGGCCTGCTGTGTTCATCCAGCCTCACATTTTATTAGTCACTATTATCCTGTTTACTCGAGAATTATGTTTGTCTCTGCTTGATAACGATAATCAATCAATAATGCTTTACTATTTATCTTGGAATTAGTAACTAAATTCGTCCTCCTTTCCTTTAAGTAAGCCTTGTAGTTTGCACCTTATTGTGTTTCTAGTGAATGCCTCATATTGTATTTCTGATGAACAGGTTGACCACATTTAACTGGATTGAGGTATAGCTACATGTGAAAAAGTTCATTCAACCTTTGAGGTCAGTTGAGGTGGTTGAAAAGAGGGGAGCCGATTTATCCTTTCTCACCTAGTCGTAATGTTTGTTCCAACTGTTACCAGTCTCTTGACATTTGTTCAATGACAACTTTATCATTGATATTCTCTAATCCTCTACCTAATTCCAGACCTTCACTTTCATTATTATTCTCCTCTCCCTTTCAATGGTGTAAAATCCATCGCATTTCTACCTTCCTTCAGATATGGACTCAAAACGTTATCTGCCTTCTCTCTACATGCTGCAGATCTCCTGAGTACTTTCAGCACTTTGTTTTTGATTATTTCAGATTTCCAACATTCTTGATATTTTGTTTTTATTTGACTCCTTCAAATATATTTCAGAAAGATTCAGCACCTTATGTAGAGAATAAAAAAGCTCAAAAATATTCAAGAAAAATATTACATAAATGCTGGGACATGATTATGGAAAAAAGAAGTCCTAATTTATGTGATCACAAGACTTTAGGAATTGTTTAAAATCTAGAAAGGAGAAAAAAGTTATCCAGGGCCTTTCATCTCCACAGATCTTCCTGAAGCGTTTCACAGTTGATAAAATACTTTTTGAAATGTACTCAAATGAAATGTAAGAGATATGACTGTCGATTTATGCACGACAGTCACACAAGCCACAATGTGATTATGACCAGATAATCTGATTTTTGTTCAAGGGACGTTGGCTCAAGGATAAATATAGATCAGGACACTGAGAATAACATCACTGTTCTCTTTTAAAATAGTGCCATATAATCTGTCATTTTCACCTGAGGGGGTGACAGATATTTGGTTTAATATCTCATCTGAAAGGCAGCACAGGAGTGTCAGCCTACATTCTGTGCGCCAGGTGTCTGAAGTGGGTCTTGAAAATAGGTACCTAGGAAGAGACCATACAGCTCCTCAAGTCTGGTCTGCCATTTAGATGCTAGTTGATCATCTATCAACACCATCTTCCCATGATATCCATGTCCTATGATGTCATTAGTATCTAAAAATTTATCCCTGTATTGAACATACTCAATGGCATAACCCTCTGGGAAATCCAAAAATCTACAGAATGAACAAATTCCTCTTTATCCAAGATCTGAGTGGCCAGCTCCTGTTGAGCCTGTCAAGAATTTTGCATGTTTCAACGAGATCACTCCTCATTCCTTTCAACTCCAGAGAACGCAGGCCCAGTTTCCTAAATCTATCTTCTTGAACATACCTGTGATCCGATGAATTAGCGGCTTGAGAAATGTTGGCACAGGAATAAATATAGACTGAAATATTTAAGAGACTCAGCTATTCAAATACTTGTCTTCATATTGTCCCATTTGCACCCTACATAAGCCAAATTCACTGCACTTACCAAAGTTCTATACAATTGAAGCAAAGCATTTCTATACCTTTTCTCAAGGTTGCAATAAAGGCCAACATACCATTTGCCTTCTTAACTGCTTGTTACATTTGCAACCATTTCAGTGATGATAAAGACATGCTGGCCCTTTTGGACATTAACAATTCTCAATCTCTCATCATTTAAGATATACCCAGCACCTCTCACCATCCTACCAAGTGCATAACAGTCATTTATCCATTATCCATTTTTCCATGTATCCATGAGCTCTTGCTCACTCAGTCAGCCTGTCCAGATAAACTGAAACCTCTTTGCAATATCCTCAGAACATACATTCTAACATAGCTTTGAGTCATCCACAAATTTAGAAATGATCAAATTTGATCCTCCATATCCAACTTACAGCTAAAGATTGTGAACAACTGGGGCCCAAGCACTCAATGTTGTAGCACCTCATTAGGTATAGCCTGCAGATCTAAGAATTCATCCCATTTATTCTGTTTTCTTGTTGTTAAACAATCTCAATTCATACCAGCACATTACTCTCTCACTTTGGACACTAACCTCCAATGAGGGTCTTCTTAAAAGCTTCCAAAAATCCAAATACACCACTTCCCCTGGTTCCCCTTTATCCAGACTGATCAAAATGCTTTAACAGGTTTGCCAAACATGATTTTACTACCACAAGTCTATGTAAACACTTCCAAATCAATTTATCACTAAGTGTCCAGTTATCAAATCCTTTAGTACAAATTCAAGCATTTCTCCCTTACTAACATCTGGTTAACAACAGCTGAAGTTTCCCATTTTCTCTCTTCCTCTTTCTTCCACGTCGTGGGTTACATATGTAATCTTCTAATCTGCAGGCACCATTCCAGAATCTTCAGTAATTCCGTTGTAATTCAGAGTGGTCACTAACTCTAATAAGGCTGCAGCAAAACATCACTGATGGAAATTTATTTTTTCCTCCAATATGACCAAAAATTACTCGCAGTTGTCTGAAGAACAACCTGTTACATTGCATCATCTGAATTAAACAACTATTCGTCAAACAAGTGACTGGGCAACAGAACTCGGGAAATGTTGGAAACATTCAGGTCAAGTAGCATTTGTGGAGATATTAACAGACAGTTCTTGCTTCAGGTCGATAAATTTTCATCAGTGCTGGCTGCGTGTATCCAGCATGTGCTATATTTTCTTTTAAGTGATCAAGATGTGTAAGCACACCCGCATTATGTAGCTGCAGGTACCTTGGACATTCAGGACCCAACTAAACAAACCTGATGTGGCACAATCTAGTATTATAAGAAAACAAGTACATGAAAATTTATGCTTGTAGTAAGGCAACTTATTTCTTCTCTGCTACTGCATGCAAGTGTTAAGGAGAACCTAACACTTCAGGCTGCTATGCAATGTGGTATCCACATTTAAAGAATCATGACAACTGTATCATATTGTACAGACATTTTAACTTTAGCTACTCTGAACAGTGTTGGTTTTAATGGACAAAGTAATTATCCTTGGAGATAATGGGAACTGCAGATGCTGGAGAATTCCAAGATAATAAAATGTGAGGCTGGATGAACACAGCAGGCCAAGCAGTATCTCAGGAGCACAAAAGCCAATGTTTCGGGCCTAGACCCTTCATCAGAGAGGATAATGATCTCTGATGAAGGGTCTAGGCCCGAAACGTCAGCTCTTGTGCTCCTGAGATGCTGCTTGGCCTGCTGTGTTCATCCAGCCTCGCATTTTATTATAAAGTAATTATCCTTCCCAGTTTAAATCTCCAATATTTTAATATTGAAGATGTATTACAAGGAAAACGAAAGGGAATGAGAAGAACCTCAAAGTCTGTCAAAAGTTCTCTATCACTATATTTTGCTGGCTAGCTACTGTAGTTAGTTGAGAATCCAAGTATAGATAATAGCACGTTCAACTTGTAAATGACTAATTAGGCACTATCGTTTGGTATTTGATTTCAATACAAGAATGTGTTTTAATATTTTTATTAGTTTAGTGGTAAAAATGTCAAAGGTGCAAACATTTCCTGATATTTGCAGGTAATTTATTATCATGGCCACTTAACAGTGGTAGGCATTTGTTCAGTAAAGATGGGCATGCAAAGTACAAATACTAGCATTGGGTGTAAGGTGCTTTCTACTAAAATTACTGCACAACACTAACACTGTTCTATACCTCTGAGGATTCAGTAACTTGTCGTGCATAATACTGCTTTCAGCAAAGTAAAATATTACAATGTTTGATTGGTTGAGAGGAAGCATGTCTCAGAGAATCCTGAATTCATATCTTATTTCATGGCTCACTGGTTAGCACTGCTGCCTCACAGCGCCAGGGACCTGGGTTTGATTCCACCCTCGGGTGACTGGCTATGTGGAGTTTGCACATTCTCCCCGTGTCTGCGTGGGTTTCCTCTGGGTGTTCTGGCTTCCTCCCACAGTCCAAAGATGTGCAGGCCGTGCTAAATTGTCCTGTAGTGTTCAGGGATGTATAGATTAGGTGAGTTATAGGGGGATGGGTTTCAGTGGGTGCTGAGGGTCAGTGTGGACTTGTTGGGCCGAAGGGCCTGTTTCTACACAGTAGGTATTCTATTCAGCACAATGAAAATTTACAATACCCAAGAAAAAGTCACAAGACATGACATTAATGACACTGTATTGTCATCAGTAAGATTGCAATGAAATTTAGAAGACAAATGTTTACATCAAAGGTGACCTCATTATGTCTAATTACAAAAGGATCCTTACCTTTTCTATGCTGTGAAGCGAAGAAACAGATGTTGTTTGAGAAGAGATTGGGTGAAATGAGTCCTCTCTACTGTTATGTTGGTGCTGTACAGACATTATGGGATGTGGTTCTGATCTGTGAGGCAACTGTGAAATGCCAAACGGTATACTTGGCCCCAACATGTGATTCTGTTGCATGCCAGGAAGTGTCCATGATCCCTCGGGCTGCAGGTACTTTGAAGAAGGTGGTGGTGTGTGTCCTGAAGGAATTGGATATGCTGGATTATACACTGGTTGTTGAGGCAGTTGCTGAAAGCCAGAGTTGTTGATAGGTTCAATGGAAGAATTACTGTCATTCAAATTGGGATATTGGCTGTTGTGATTTGCATTAGCTGTAGGAAGATGTACAGGGGGATTTCTGGTCTGAATTTGTCGGTATTGTAACAAACGGGATTGCAGAGGCATCTCATTCAGTTCTTTATTTTCAGTCTGATCTGAAGTTGGTGTCTCTCTTAATAAACCTGGGAATCTAAAGGAAAAAATACAAATGATCATCTTCGTAATGATTTATTTTAATGTTAACATTGATTAATTTTGTTTAAAAATGATTTTAGTTGTTAAATACAACAGTATTAATTGTCAGCTTTCAATTTAATTTCTTGTAATCTTTATCTGATATCAATAAATAAGCACTCTCAGCAAGGTTTGCTTCACGAAAAATCAGGAGACAGAACCTATGGTGAATTTCCTCCCCTGTAGGTGTGAAGGTTAACAGTAATGTTTATAGTCAGCATAATTGAGACCAGCTCAGCACAAAATTAGGACAGAATGTATTATGAATTGTGGGGTTCAGTGACTCACTGTACAAATTTGCTGATACACTGCAACGAGCACGAGGCAAGGAGGGAGAAAGAATAAGTAAAAATTCTGTATTAAGTAGAAAAGAGGTGGTGGCAACCTGATTTACATTCAACTTAGACCTCATACATATCAAAAATGTTGCTTTCTCTCAACTACTCGTCTCCTTTCCTCAGTCAAGTAACTGATATGTGCCAAAGTTTTCCTGTGACTAACTCCTGATGGACAGCATAGTTAGTTTGCACTTCTTCTTCCAAACACCTCAGACTAAATTTGCTAATTTTGAGTTCAGGTATATTTATGAATGCAATTCATGGTGCCCACTTCACCAGGGCTTAGAGTGACTTTTGTCATGCAAATTTCTGCTCTTCCTCCTTATTAAATATGCCATCAGGCTCTTGGGTAATTGTGTTACTGCAGAGATGGGAACATTTGCCACGGCCTGCACCTTGCAGCTTTCACACCTCTGATTAAAGTCCAGTTATACCCCAGTTCAAATGCCAAAAACCAGGCACTAGTCTCTACACTAATTCTTGAGTCTCAAATTTAAAATATAGCACAGAGCAAAGGAAACTTCACTCCCCATTTTAGGTAGGGACCTGGAGATAATGACACTTTTTTGTTCCGCTACAGGAAGCCATATGACCAGACTCAGTCAGTCTGCACTCTCACTGCAGCCCAGGTCAGTGATAGGTTCTGGGTCAAGAAGCACACTGAACAACACAGAAATAATGTGACTGGCTTTCTGCACCGTGTAAGAGTAAGTGCCTTTGTCTTCTCTCTGCTACATCAGAATCAAAATCGCTCACTCACTCGAACATTGCACATGCATCTCACCAAGACTCATGAATTACAACTTTCAGTATTGCATACGCATCATGTGCATTCAATTGCCCTCAGTCACCTCATCCTCCCAAATTACTACAGCATCCTTCCCTGCAAGCTTCTACTGATTCACTAGAAACATCTCAGCACCATTCTTGCAGTGAAAGCCCAATAATTGGTATTGAAGCTTTTTTTTTGTAGTCAAACACTCTTTTTGTCTTATTACGGGAATAGCTGGCACAACTCTTGCCCTAATGTCTCAACAGCACTGAATGACCTAGCTGTAATATCCAGGCTGCTTATATTCAGTCTGCAGGGTGGACTGGGGTCCAAGTCCTGGACTACAAGGAGACAGAAGCCTGAACTCTGGTAGGATTATGCACCTAACTACCCAAGGTCCCTAGGCTAATTCAGGCAGTATTCTGACTAACAGTAGCTGCCATTCAGCCCAATAAAGACTAAAGTATAAACTGCTTTCATATGTTGCATGTCTAATAACACACTACAGTGCCACACAGCAACACGCACACCCTCTATCTGACAGCTGAATTGATTGTTCAGTGCTTCCAATTATCACAACCTGCCTACCTCTCTCTTTGCATTAAGAAGCTATGCAAGTCACACAGGGTGTCAGCCTGTACCTCAGCACTAAATATTCTGTGTACTAAGAAAACAACACAAGTCACACACTGTCTAACTATTCGTAAGTCAATGCTGCAGTCGGTGAATGCATGCTGAGAAAGCACTGTGAAGTATACAGATGCTGGCAGCCTCCAATTAGGTGGTAAATCACTGAGCCCTAGAAAATCAAGCCAAGAGCCAAAAGATGCACGTCCACATGAGTGCAAAAGCCATCCTCTGCAAGTGCATGAGAACCATGCAAAGTGACCTGGTAGGTAAGTACAAGTCTCAGGTGTCTCTGAGGTCCAAAGTCTTGAGGGTCGAAGTGGTGTCCGTGTTGATCAGAGGGACAGTGAGGTGGCTTGTTGATGCTGACTTTCACGGACATAGGGTGAAAGAGGATGGTGGCCATACAGCACGCTGGGACATTATTCTGAAGAAACATTTGTATGAAGGCTGGAACAAACATTTGGCAAGTTGCGGTTGTCAGATACCCATTTTGATTTACAAGTCAGGAACTTGGACCATCTAGTTTTTAAGGGAAACAGAGGAGAATTGCTAGTGGCATATAAATAAGCTGAGCTAGAGATCTATTGAGATACAAATACGTGGAAGTAAGGTAGTTTCTGTTCAAAGGCAAGATTCTGAAGTCACCATTTAAGCTTTGAGAGGATAACTACAGAATGTTTTTTGACATTGAGAATATTTTTAAAAAATTTACACTGTATTTTCTCACCATTACTTATCACACCTGGGAGGTTAAAGTTTTGCCAATCTTTGAACAACAATTTTATTACTGAAAAGGCAGGCGAGTGATATCCATTCTGTTGTGACATTTTGTCCAGGATGTTTCACTGTGTACTTCCCGTACAAAACGGCCACCAATGAAAGTTGCATAAATCTACCCTTATCTAGCTTGTACTTCCAAGAGGAAGGAAGGTTATGATGCAGCACCAACTTTGAAAAGGAATCAACTAAAAAGTCAATAAATAAAAACATGTTTGTATTTTTCTAAATATACGTGGAGTAGATTCCTCTTCTAAGAAATGTTTCGATGCGTAATATGATTGATCTCCAGACATGCATTTTCAAGGTGAGCAGCAGGAACGGGAAATATTTTAGTCCATTCATTGATCTCATATTTCCTTTTGTTCAACTGAAATTAATGTACAACTGTGGCCAGACAGTGCCTAAATTTGGAACTGTGAAAAAAACCTCAGATCCCAATTCAAGTCAACAACTACTTGTCAAGGATCAGACCAAAAGTCCGTCAAAATATACTAAGAAGCCAGCCTAGATCCTAACTTTTTCCTATTTTAAAGTTACGTGCAAGGTGCTGCATTCCAGATGTAATTCAATTGGTCACACTACTTGGCTTTAAGTGATATACACTTTATTTTTACACTAAAGTTAAAATACAGAGAAAATAGAAAAGAAAAGAATTGACCTAATTGTACCTTGATCAAAATGATTAACAAAATAATCTATATTAACTACTAATAATTAATTGTTCCAATTTAGCAACATCCCATAATTATACCCTTGGCAAATGTAAATTCAGTAAAACAGATCATCTCACATGCAATTTTAGCATCAGGAAGAGAACCCCAACTTATAGCTGTAACAGAGAGAGGAATAACAGCTTTCACATTGAGCTTCCAGGCCCTAGCAACAGCAGAAAACTGAAACCAAACATCCCGGTTCCGAGGGAGCTTGACTCCATTCATTCAGGCTGCTTTTATTGTTCCAACTCCATTAAAAAAAAACCTTCAGGCTTCACTAGCCATTTACTTCATTGGCTTGGAGCAGACCACTTGGTGCCTTTGTCTCAACCTTTCTTCATAAATTAAAACAAAACCCAGGACAAAATATACCTCTTAAAACCATTGTATTGTCACACTATCTTCAAATATAAGGCTCAAAGCTTATCTTACTTTCAATTCTACAAATCTACTTCATTTCCTCAATTGTGGCATTGTGTCTCGCCTTAGAAATTCTGGCAAAAGGTAGCTTCATCAACATTACTACTAAAGAAGTAGCTGTGTTCTAGCCTAAATGCTTTGAAATAGAGTCACAAAATTATTGCAGTGCAGAAGAAGCCATTCAGCTCACTGGGTTTGTACTGGCTCCCCAAGTGAGCATTCCATTACAGTAAAGACATTACCTTTGATATGTTGGCCCTTTTTCCTCTTCAGGGTTATTGCCTTGTTTCCACTGCCCTTTGAGAGCATGTTGTGAATACCTGACTTGTTGCTGGGATGGATGAGTGAATTGCTGAACTTGGTGAGGATATGATGGACACCCTGCATTGGCATAGTCCTGATGCTCATTCCATGGGTGAATTCTTGAATGCTGCCTTATGAGATCTTCAGATGTGTTGGTGTGTAATGAATCTGCAAATGATAACAATAAAATGAGATCAATGGGGCATTTTTGCGGACTACAAGTTACTGAATTTTTAAAAATATCAATAATGACTGAAATAGTCATTGAGACTGGTGATGAAATAACTCCCAAAGAAGGGAATTCTGTAGTAAAATAATAATAATAATAAACATGCAAAAACAATTATTTCATTGATTTTAAGTCAATTTCCAATGCCAAGCTCAAACTCCTTTCAGTCAAATCTCAAATAAATGAGAAATGTGATACACACATACAAGTTTTGCAAGTTCCCAGGGTATCAATATGTTGCATATTTAGCATATCAATTTTGGTCTTCAGTCATTATTAAGTCAGTAAATAATCCCGCAAACAGTAAATGAAAATGAGGTGGTTAAGATACTGGGAGAAGTCACTGCTCTTCTCTGAATGAGGATCTTTTCGGTCTGTTAAAATATTCAGGCAGGACCTACATTTAGTGTCTCAGCTAAAGACTGCCACTTCCAGCAATATAACTCTCCATCAGCACTCTGCTCAAGTGCCAGCTCAAATTATGCACTCAAGTCATGGGAGTGGTATTTGAATAACTAAAATCATTACACATGCTTGAGTGATTCAATTTACAATTTTTACAACTCACTATCCAAAAAAATACATTTCTTGGTCATGGCATTGGTCAGCAAAATGGTCATCAACAGAATCAAGTTACACAGGTACGTACTGAATGTGCTTTTCAAGAAAAAAAGTATTTTGTACCTGATTTTGGGTACACCAACAAAAGATTACGACAGATGAACACAGCAAACTAAGATGTGTTTTTCAATGGCTGAAGTTAAAAATGTCTCCAGTTACTAATTTAACATTTATCTCAATTCCAATAGTGGAAATGTGAAAACCTTCAACTTGAAACTCCCAATTTCAGATATCTCTTTGCCAAACAGATCAATCCTTCAAAAATAAAAACAAAAAATGCTGGAAAATATCACCAGCTCTGGAAGCATCTGAGGAGAAGGAAAAAGCGAGGATTTCAGTCCAAAGACCCTTCTCTTCCAGCTTAAGATTCAACTATTAACTTTGTCTCATCACAGATGATGTCGGACCTGCTGAGTTTCTCCAGCACTACTTTTATTTTAGATTTCCAGCACCTGCAGTAATTTACTATTATTCAATCCTTCAGAAATTTGGTTCTACCATACACTGCTCTGATAACTTGCACAGGAGCGTGTGGGTTATAGGGGAATGGGTCTGGGTGGGATGCTGCAAAGGGGCGGTGAGACTTGTTGGGCCGGAGGGCCTGTTTCCACACTGTAGGGAATCTAATCTAATCTAATGTTACATTTCCTGGTCGGGTATATGGACAAAGTTGATTTGCTACTTAACTTTCTAGTCACTGGACTGAGGTCCATGTAACTTAGTCAATGTGAAACTGTTGGACAGCCTGTTAGGTTGGCCTAAGTACCTACAACAGAATATAAGGTAGCCTGAATCTTAAGAGCAAATTGAGTCTTTTGCCTCTGCAGAAACGCTTGCAAGGATAGCCTCTGTATCCAAGTCCAGGGACCTTTAACAGCAGTGCTTCAGGCATACAGAGCAGAAAAAGCAGCATCAAAGGAGACACTTTCAATCTAATGAATGAAACTACAGCTTTAGGCAGAGGAGATGTTGCAGAGATCTTTTGTCAACAAATCATATTATGTTCTACTTTACATTTCCCCACACCTGCCATCCCAATTAATAATCAGTCCTTTTACAGAAAAGCCTCCCGTTCCCTTAGGAATTTCATACAGCAATCAACTAGGGCTCAAAAGCCATTGCTGATTTTTCCCGAAGCCGTAAGATAACGACTCCTTACAAACAGAAGACATTTAAAGTTATGTGCATTTTTGGCTATTTATGTCAAGTGATATAAATTTCAAAGTCATTGGTTGTCCTTCAATTGCCTCATTGGACGATAATTGGAAGTAACCTCTGGACAATTATATATGACAATGCTGTAACTCTTCAAGGAGAGTTTCGCAGTGTATTTGAAGTATTTTCTTTGTCTTCACCTGAATGTTGGCCAGGATCTGGCAGCGAATTAGAATAAAAAGGGTATTCAAGAGTAAAATAAAACTTCTGTTGTCTAGTACAGAAAGATTCATTCAAAAAGAATAAAGGTCAATAACAGCAGTAGTGCTGTTATTAAATTTCCCAGCAGTCTGGGGTGAAAAGACGTTCTGAGTAGCTTAGGAATCAGGAGAGGAAGTGCTCTGGAAGCAAAAGGCAATTGAGGAGTCAGAAAGCGAGAGGTTCAACAAAGCTATTGAAGAAATAAGTTCAAGGAACCCATTATGTAATCAAGCAGAGTTAGCAGCTTGCTTAAGGGTTTCAGAAAGAGACATTAACGAAAGAAAATAGCAGCGATTGAATGCAGAAATGGATCAAGATGAAATCAATTAAAGCGTTTCAAGATGAACAAGGAGTTTTAGTGGGGAGACGGGGTTGACATTTCATTGATGTTCACCTGAAAGATCGTTGTGGGGTAAAAGGGTTGAATTTTTTTTCTGAAATCTGCAAAAAAAATTTCAAATAGATTTTGTATGCTGTAACAGTTTGTATTTTTCTGACGAGTGCAATAATTTTTTTTTAATGATCTTTGGTTAAAAGTACATTGGTAGCCTCTTGTGAATATAAACAAAAAAAAAGTATTGTCTATGAAGCCAGGTCTAACTTGCCCAGTATTGCCAACAGCTGGGTCATAAAAGGGGCCTTTGGATAGAGATGGGTATCAAGCGAAATGTTCACCAGAATCCAGAGTTTCTTCTCTCACAGGCAAAGGAAGTGGAATATTTAACTCACGAGGTGGGATTTATCTTTGGGTTTTGATCTATGGCAACATTCAAAGACAGGCCAAAATTTTCACATTTTGAAGAGATTAAAGAGGTTGTGAAAACCTGATGCAGTGTAGGCAACAACACTATAATGCTCCATAGACTCTAGATTAAGTATGCCTACCAAAGGCTGTTTCATTTCATCATGGAGGCAACAGAGGTAAAAGAGGTTTACATCTCCATTATCAGAGATAATGGGAACTGCAGATGCTGGAGATTCCAAGATAATAAAATGTGAGGCTGGATGAACACAGCAGGCCAAGCAGCATCTCAGGAGCACAAAAGCTGACGTTTCGGGCCTAGACCCTTCATCTCCATTATGTTTAATTCTGACACCAGAGGGCCACTGATCTTTGCTGAGCCATTGTCAGGTAGAGTGCAAAGTAGTATGGGCCTATTTTACAAACTTGTTTGACCTCGGTCTAGATTTTGAAGGGAAGGGAACTCTTTTAGATCTATGGCTCCAGGCAATTATAGATATTTTTACATATCTATGAGAGTTCCATTCCTGAAAAGTCTGTGAATGATGAAATTTGCGGGTGGACAGCTCATTAAAAATAGCTTAACAATTGCAGCTAAGCAATTTTTGCCCATGGATGTAGATTTTTGTTGTTATGAAATTTTTGGGTGTGGATAGGCAAATTTGTGATAATGTGATTTTCTCGATACAGCAAATTTATTGCACAGTCACATTGCCATGAAGCAGTTGCAAGATCGTGAAGAAGTTTCTTTAGCAACCAAATCTCTGGAGAACAGCCACAGAAACTCGAGATTTAATGAATCAAATGCTTTCAGTCAAATCAATCAATGCAAGGAAGAGTTCCTGCTGATGTTCTCGAAACTTTGGCAATGGTGAAGGTTCCTCTGGAAGGACTAAAGCATCTACAGGAAGAAGCAGGCAATACAGAAGAATGTCCCTGATATGAACAAAGAGGAAAGACCTCTGTATTTCCACAGTACGATATTTATATGTTCTTAATAGAGCCAGTGGCTTTGTTGTTTTTCATCCAATTGATGTTTGTTGCAGCTTTTCAGGTGGTACACTCTTGGATTCGACAACAGGCCATAGGGAAATATCCTGCAGAGTACCAGTATTGGTTGATTGGTAGTATTGTCATTACTATAGAGAATGAAGCTCCTGCAATAGAAGTTTGTCCATTTGATCTTGGTATATTGACAGACTCAGTGGCTTCAAAAAAACCTTTGCATTTCAAGAAGATCAGCATAAACCTCTCTGGTACTCTCTGCCAGCCTAGCGATCTAATGGTTAGGATTCACCACCCTCAAGCAAATATAAGGAAGCAAACCAAATATTTGGAATTACGTGCAGATTGCACTCCGAGACATCCCAAAGCTCTTTAGAAAGTACTTTTTGGAAATACTGCTCCAATTTATGGAATCAATTTGCACACAGCAATGTCTCACAACCGCAATGACCACTTTTTTTTTGCAACGTTGATGGATAAATGACCAATATACCAGAGACAACTCTTCTGCCCTTCTTCAAAATAGTGATATGATCCACAAGAAAGGGCAGATGGGACTTCAGATTAATGATTCGCCAGAAAGATCGAACCACCAACATTGCAGTGCTCCCTCAGCACTGCAGCAAACTCTCAGAATTGATTGTTTTTGAGTTCCATTGCTTTGGACTTGCATCAACAATCTTCCTACTCAGAAGCAAGAGTGTTACCCCTGGAGTCTCAGCTGGCACTGAAGGAAACAAATCCACACAATTATTTGCTGCACAAAGCAAAGGTCAGCTGGAGCCAGGACATCCTTTAAAGCTTTCTCAACTGAGAAGATTTCACAGAGGCAGCCCAGATTCAAAGGCTCCACATTCTAAAATTATGAAAACCAAAACAAAATCAACTCCTCAGCTAAGTGGCACCAATTAGTTTATGTACCTACAAAAAAGATTTAAAGACAAGTTATGTGGCTCAAAAAGCTTTTACCTACTTGTTACAAATTCACCAAGCATCCCCTAACAAAATATTGCTTACCTAAAATCTCCCCCATCCCGTGTCCTGAGGTATTGTTTTCGGCGAAATTAAATGGACGAGTATGGGGGTTGCTGAAGTGTGGAACTGACCTCAGTGGATTTAGTCCTTCTAGTCCAGAGACAGGCTGATCTGGACACACATTTTCATTGTTTGGGGAATGCGGAGATGGATGAGAATGGGAAGTAGGAAAATAGGTGTGATTAGGAGCTTGTGGAAAAGCAGGAGAGAGCTGTGATGGCTGTTGCTGCGGTATTTGGTTGTGTTGCTGGGACAGTTGATGCGGTTGGACTGGATATGGTTGTTTAGGTACTGGGGGCTGATGAAGGAACTGTCGATTAGATGGGTGATGGTAAGGTGCAGGTGGTGGATGCGAAGAAGTGAGATGGAAATTCAGCTGCCTTTGAGTGAGATTGTCCTTTCGATGAAATCTAGAAATGGGATAGGCTAAGTTGGAGTGCGCTTCTGGGCTTCTGTTCTGTGCCAGCAATTCAGGTTCTACCTAATTAAGAACAAAGAACACCAATTAAAGTTTGGACAAAAAACAGATACATTACAATCAACCCACAGGAAAAAAGCATTGCGATTCAACTGCAATAGTTTCACTGAGACAAATGTGGAATAACCTAAAATATTTGGTCAGTTTAATTGGCAAACTAAATTTAAATCAACTCAAAAATATAATTTGCAGAAACAAAGTGAACCATGGTAAAAAGAAATGAACATGAAAAAATTTGCAGGAAGAATTAACCAACCACCAGTTTGATAACTGCAAACAATGACTCCTTCTTCATTGGGATAAGTCATCAAATAGCAAAGACAATAGAAATAAAAATGAAATAATTCCTGGAATGGTTATTTCTCATATCTATGAATTAAGCATCTTCCCTGCAATATGAAATTTACCCAGTGACTGGAATTAAATGTACGCCTATCTTGACTGAACTAGCAACGCAACCACAACCAGTCACCTTGAATGCTATTCTTCAACTATCTAGCAGCACTTCTAAAATGGGTACACAGACCGTCCCACCTCAATCAGTTTCCTTCCCTTCAAGATCTAAGTGAGACCGGCAAAACATCTGCCAGTGAAATCAGAGTGACTATGCAAGCAGTAGAGGGAATATAAATCCAGGCTGGCTGGTTCGAGGATCAATTGTCTAGTATGGTGAATGCTGCACCAAAGTGACCACCTCTGTGGATGATTTAGTTTACGATCTGCATTTCTTCCAAACAACCCCAGTGTAAAATGTACACAAAGAAATGCTTTGACTACTTTCTGGTTTCTTATCACTTCCACTGGCTGGAGCTCCAAAACACCAAGTAAGATTTTCAATTTGTAATTCTGGAAGTTCAACATACTGAAATCATTAATATCAAATGCCTAACAAAGTAACCAATCCTCAACATCAGTTGCCTTCTGTCCAGGCAGCAAGTTAAAACTGACGCCAAACAATTCTTCATATATTTAGATTTCTGCTTTAAGTCACAAAAGCTAGTTTGGACAAAGGGGTCATGTTAATCATATCACTTTATTAGTTTTGAAACAAAAGAACCTTGGATTTCAGTACAGGAGAGGTAGGTAATGGAGATGTGCAGAATTCCATACAAGATTGAGTCAATAAATCTTGGAATATTTCATTTACATTGTGGAAACAGAACAAATAGGCACAGATTCATTTTCGTAAAAGATAAATTGGGGATAAACATAAGATTTTTTTTTCTCAGAGTGATTTATGCATGAAGAAATGACCAAATGTCATGGAAGTGAAAATGCCTTGAATTATTTAAGAAATAACTGAGTACTATAATAAGGGGAAGTTAGGGTGTTTCGAGATGGGTGATTTAGGATGGGCTAAATGACATTCCAGTTATCTTGGCAAGTAGAGGAACTTCTAT
Source organism: Stegostoma tigrinum (assembly GCF_030684315.1). NCBI lineage: Eukaryota > Metazoa > Chordata > Chondrichthyes > Orectolobiformes > Stegostomatidae > Stegostoma > Stegostoma tigrinum. Next base: position 9,685,111 of record NC_081375.1, read on the forward strand.
TTACAAATAAAAGTTCCATCTCTCAGAAAAGCTAGGCAAAGATAGAACCTATGGCAAATGCTCACAAAAATGTGTGCATTTTAAAAGTTTGTCCATTGTTTGGGTTTTGGCTCTTGATTACTAAAAACTGCAGCTATAATTCTGAACTGATGTTTCATCATGCAGCTCACCACATTATTAGACCTTTAAGGGCTACCATCCCAAAGATTTTGCACATCATACTTCTAGCCTGATCTAACACATTTGACCAAAGGAAAAAACTGACTTATTTCCATTGCCTACGTCAGAATGTCTCACACCAAGTCTCACATTTTTGTATCCTTCACAGAAATTCTTACTTGAGTGACACTTCCCAAACTTTGAATAGAAATACCCTCCAAAATGTGACCACATTTATTTTTATGAGTCTGACGAAAGAAATACAGTTAGACATACAACTGAAACTAGACAAACTTTTTTAAAAATAAAACAAAGACTTAAGGAATTTTTTTTTAAAAAGCAAAATTACTTTTGAACTGGGTTCACTAAAATTTACCTCTTCATCAACCTGCCTCAATATAATAAAAGAACACTTCTGTATAATTTGGCCTGCCTTTTCCCTTAGCCTCTTCATCTATCTGTATTTACCTAAGATCGATAAGACAGACAAGTATGTGACTTGGTCTATTAACCTCCAACATCTGTTCTTTACCTTAACAAATTTTGAAGAGAATCAAAAAAGAGCATTTAATTTCCAGCTCTTGTATAAATGTCTACACATACCTGCTTCTCCTTGGAATCAGGCAGTTTCTTCTCAGGAGTTTGAAGCCTATTTTGTTCAGTTCTTACACTGCCCTCACTTTTTGCTAGAAATATTGAAAAGAAAAGATCATCCACGTACAACAGTCAACATGTTTTACAATAACTTACATGAGAAAGCCGGGGTGGGTGGGATGTGCGGGGTGCAGTTCGAACATCTGACTTAGGAATGTTTGAACTGATGAATGCAATTCCGCACAATTATAATTTTAAAGACCCGACATGTGAACACTTCCTGTTCTGACCTGCGTACAATTCAACTTGTGAATGGACTCCAGCATGGAACCCAGAAACTGCCTGTATTACAAGCTGCTGCTGCATCTAATTTTCCCCGCCCAGGTTTTACAATTCCCGAATAATTCTGTAATTTGCATTATTGATCAACAAAGCTATTTACTACACATCTTTCTCAAAATGTCCGAGCACAATCTCTTCTCAAATCTATCCTTGATCTATTTATGTGATTGTCCATTATTAACCAATTCATAGGTCCCAATCCTACAATTCCTTGCATGATTCCCTTCAGTCCAGGTTCCATCTTGCTGAAAGTATTGAGACTGTCTCATCCGAAATGATCAAAACATCCTTCATGTTCGTGTGTTAATCTGCTTTCTCACTTTCTTTGTGGCATTTTTCATGATCAAATACACCATTCCCTATTCATCTCTCTCCTGCGACTCAGTGTCCTGCATTTCCACTCCCAGTGGTCCCCATGCTGTTACCTTTTCCTCAGTATTCCAGTTTTCCCCATTTTATTTCCTGATACTGTTTTAGGTCCTATTTCTGTTTTCATGACATGTTGCTTCTGGAGAACATGGTCTACTGGAAAAGTGCTTCCAGATATATGCTAATTCAATTAACAAAATTTGGAATCAAGAACTATTCTAGATGATGACAATGATGAAACCATTGTCAATTATTGTAAATCCCAATCTGGTTCAGTAGTGATCTTTATGGTAGGTAGTCTGCTGTTATAGAGTCACGAGTCACACAGCATGGAAACACCCCCTTTGTCTAACCAGTCCACGCTGACCATAATCCCATACTAAACCAAATCCATCTGCCTGTGCCTGGCCCATAACCCTCCAAGCATTTCTTATTCATCTATTTATCTAAATGTCTTTTAAACGTTGTAACTTTATCCACATCCACCACTTCCTCTGGAAGTTCATTCTAAAGCAGACCACACTGTTTAAAAAAAAATTGCCCCTTATGTTTTTTTTTTAAATTTCTCATCTTTCACTTAAAAATATGTTCCCTAGTGTTGAAATTCTCCATCTTAGGGAAAAGACATCTGTCATTCACTTATCTATGCCCCTCGTGATTTTATAAATCTCAATAATCCTATGCTCCAGTGAAAGTAGTCCCAGCCTCTCCTTATAACTCAAACTCTCCATTCCCAGCAACATCCTGGTATATCTCTTTTGAACCCTCTCAAGCTTAATTATATCCTTCCTGTAGAAGGGTGACCAGAACTGGATATAGTACTCCAGAAGAGGCTTCACTAACATCTTGTATAACCTCAGCATAACATCCCTGTTCTTACGTGGCCTGGTCTACATGTATCTTCAAACCAACAGCAATGTGACTGGCTCTTGAATGTCCTCTGAAATGGCCATTAAAACTGCTACAGTAAAGTCAGAAAGAAATGAAGCCAGCTGACATTGTTTTTGCAGTGCTCCAGTCAATGGTAAACCTAGCCCTGTTGACTCTGCAAAGTCCTCATTATGAACATCTACGAGCTTGCACCAAAACTGAAAGCTACACCACTGATTAGTCAAGCAATAGCCTCACATTGTCTGAGGTGTTTGGTTGCATAAGAATAATTGTGTACTAGCCACCACTATCATCATCCCTGGCTATGTTCTGGGCCATCCTCAGGACAGACCCACCAAGTGGTGACACCGTATTGGGTATACAGCGGAATGGGTACTGCCTTTGCCAGTCTTCAAAATTGATTCAGGATCCCATGAAAAGTTGAGATATCAGATTAAACATGGACAAGGAAACCTCCTTCTGATTATTACCTACTACCCTTACACAATCCCTCACCCTAATGAATCAGTGATCAGTAACACTTGGGATAAAACAGCAAGGGTGACAAAGCATAGTACATATTCCGGGAGAATACCATCATCTGCAACTTGCCCTGCAAGACACACGTGGTCCTCAGCAGGAACTATATTGCTGTTCCTTTACCATCGCTGGATCAATCGTGGAACACCTTTCCTAACAGCACTGGTCGTGTGCCTACACAAAGAGACTGCAAAGGATGAAGGTGCAGCTAACTTCCACTTACAGGCAATTAGGAAAGGGTAACAAATGCCCACCTAACTAGCAACGTCTATATCGTTTGAAAGAATTTTAGAACCAGCTACTGCACTGTTGTGGTGTATTGTTAGACTATTTCTGAGACAAAGTAATGGATTCACCAGAATTTCCTTAAAGCAAACAGTGGGAATACAGAAGGCCATTTTATTCAACTCCCAGCAAAATTCCATATCCTACTCAATAGCTGTACTTGATAGCACAAAATCTTTCAAATTTAGTACCCATTAAGAAAAATGCTCACCACCACATTGCCACATGCTTCACCTTTTACCTCATTAAAACTACAAACCTAATGCATGTTTTCCTAAATTCAGCCTTGACTTTTCCTTTGCCACCTCCCCAGCTCATTGGTGGCCAGAATTTCATCAAACAATAACTCCAATTTCTTTGAAATTCTTTCACTTGTGCCTTGTCCTGCTCATCAAACTTGCTCTTGCTGACCGTCTTTGACTTCTTGGTACCAATTCATCAATCTCAAAATTTTCTTTTCTTTAGAAAACCCTCCATGGCCTTGCTTTGCCTCGTCACTCAAACCTCCCACAGTACATAAACTTTAGTCCTGTGATGCTGGTTTTCGGTATGTATTGCCATTCCTCATTTCCTCAAGTCCACTGGTAGCGGAAGTTCTCGTCCATCTCAGTAGAGTAGTAGCCCCAATGCCTTAGAAAATATATCTGGTATTCAATGTAATTTAGCACCAAACTGACCAAAAAGAAAACTCACCAGCTCTGCTTTGTTCATGCTCCTTCTCTGAGTGTTGCTGCCCTGGTCCAATTGGGGAATGGTGACCAAGATTGTAGGGGATGGGAGATCCACGTCCATGCGCTTGCAACAAGTTCATGTTGTATGCCATTGCTGCTTGATGGCTCATAATGCGAGGATCAACTGCAAAACGGCCTTGGTAACCAGGCCAAGAAACCTGCAAAGACAGGCAATCCTGATTAACTACAGCACACTGCAACAAGAAATTCCAATGATGTATGATGGTAGTCAATCAACTTCCTGGCTGCCAAAGTCAGGGAAAAACCTGTTAAACATGCAAAAGGAATTACAATCATGTATAACATGTTTGTTTTTCTTTTCTTTTAAGCAACTATTATCATGAGTGACAACCAAAACCCAGAAGGGAAAACCATCTGTAAGGACTGTACCATTTAAACATTTGAGGTATCTGTGGAGTAAGCAGGAGTTAGTGAAGCATTTGGTACTTCAACTCGAGTCGCAAATAGGAGACACGCTGTCTGACGCAGCAAGTGAATAATTTTACATTAAAATAAAAGCAAAGTACTTATGCGTACTGGAGATTTGAAATAAAAGGTGTGCCGGAGGAACTTGCGAAGAGAGAATTTTGGTTCTAAAGAACAGTAAATTGAACTTGAAACATAACTCTGTTTCTCTCTCCACAGATCGTGCCAAACCTTCAGAATATCGCCAACATTTCGTTTATATATAGAAGAACTTTACATGCCTGGTAAATTCTGACTACTTCTCAACAAGGCCACAGGCAAATTGAATCTACTTGTTAATTAGAGATTTGCTTTCTTGACTGATGCCTGTATGCTGCAAATATATTCATTCAAAGTGGTATAAGGATCACTGCCTGGTACTCTGATACTAATTCCATGATTTGCTGGTTGCTTACAAGATCTATTTGTATTATCAGGTGGTAGGTCAAAATTCCCAACAGATGTTCTTGCAAAGTGCTTAATATCTGGCATCAAGCATACATTCATCAAAGCCTAAGCTATCAAAGTCACGTGGTTTGATTGGCAAATTCTCAGATAGCCAAACAGCATACTAACTTGCAACATTGGATCTCTTATACTTGGATATAAAGGCAATTTAAAAGTTAACCTCACAGCTTGCAGACTGGAGACAGAGTACAAGAGCAAGGAGACAATGCTAAACTTTTACAAGACATTTAGATCTCAGCTCGAGTATTATGCCACATTATAGCAAAGGTGTGAATACATTTGACAGAGTGAAGAAGGAACTTACAAGAATAAGAAGCTTTGATTGTGAGGATTGATTCAAAAAAATTGGGACTGTTCTCCTTGGACAAAAAACAGTCCAGACAATAGTGATCTTCAAAATCACAAGTGTACTGGGCAGAGTAGATAGGGAAATGCTGTTCTCACTCATAAAATAAAAAGGAATGAGAGGGCATAGATTTAAAGCGACACGCAAACAAAGCAAGGGTTAAGTGCAAAAAAAACCTTTACACACAGCGTGTAGTGAGAGTATGGGATGCACTGTCAGGAATACAGTGGAAGCAGGTTTAATTAAGGCATTCAAGAGGGCATTGATTGGTTATTTTGATAGAGGTGGTGCGCAGGAATATGGAAAAAAGCAGGCGATTGGCCTAGGTAATATGGTGACCCAACTGGTCTCCTTCTGCACCGTAGCAATTCTGTGGTTCTGCTAACAATGAACTTTGGGCAGACCCAATGAAGAAGTCTTAGCTGCAGTTCTGATATTTGAGTAACAGAGTTAAACGTCATCAGGACAAGCAAGGTGGTACAAAGCCAGTGTGGCCATCCACCAAACACTGACCTCAAACGCAATATTTGCAATCAGATATGCAAATTTGGACTTGGGCTAATGTCTCATCAACTTAGATTGCAAACTGGTCTTTTTTTTTTTGAGAACACTAATCTATTGAAGAACGAAGAACAAAGAACGAAGAAAATTACAGCACAGGAACAGGCCCTTCTGCCCTCCAAGACTGCGCCGAACCAGATCCTCTTTCTAAACATGTCGCCTATTTTCCAAGGATCTGTATCCCTCTGCGCCCAGCCCATTCATGTATCTGTCTAGATACATCTTAAATGACACTATCATGCCCACATCTACCACCTCCATTGGCAACGCGTTCGAGGCACCCACCGCCCTCTGTGTAAAGAATTTACCATGCATATCTCCCTTAAATTTTTCCCCTCTCACCTTGAAATCATGGCCCCTAGTAATTGAGTCCCCCACTCTGGGAAAAAGCTTCTTGCTATCCATCCTGTGTATACCTCTCATGATTTTGTAGACCTCAATCAGGTGTCCCCTTCAACCTCCGTCTTTCTAATGTAAATAATCCTAATCTACGCAATCTCTCTTCATTGCTAGTGCCCTCCATATCAGGCAACATCCTAGCAAACCTCCTCTGCACCCTCTCCAAAGCATCCACATCCTTTTGGTTATGTGGTGACCAGAACTGTACGCAGTATTCCAAATGTGGTCAATCCAAAGTCCTATACAATGTATAGAAATGTGAAAACCCATCGTATTTCCTTGATATATTTTTGATTGAATATTGCAAATCTGTTAACTGGCAAAGTACAATGAGGTAGAGAATATTTCAATCAACATCAGTATTACAGGTGCAGTGACACTTTCTGCGATGACCCTGAAGTTTGAAAGCAGCAGGAAGTAGATAACTACCGAGATTTCCGATAGATGGTTAAATCTGACTGTTGGGGCAGAAATGTAGTTTAATCACAAGGATTTTAGGAAAGGTAGTACAAGACATAGAAGAGGTTTTAAGGATATTTATTCATGAAAAACTGAAGAGAAATGATTTGAGAAAACCAGCTACAACTAAGCTACTTAAATTCAACTGGTACCATTCCCATGCTCCGTGAGCAAGATGTGAGCAGTACTTCCATTACTCTACATCTTCATTTGAAGTATTTTCCAGTAAATGTTTCCAAGGACCATGGTTAGAAACTTAATTTCCGTGTTCCTCAGGCATCTGCCTGATGTGAACTGAATTGAACTACACAGACAATTAAAAAGCCTTTAAAGAAATCTAAAAGTGCTTTAAATTAAGGCAGGGTGTAATTACCAGTAAGAACGAATACAATCTGACAAAGGAATTCTAGATGCAAATGATCAATAACATTTAGAATAATCTGCCAGGCAGGATAGCAGAGACAACATATTTGACAGACCACTGAGAGAGTTGAAATAAGAAAGCAGTTTTGGTGGGCTGAATATGGTTCTCATCTTCTCTATGACTTTCTCACTCAACTGCACAAACCCAACACTCACCTGTTTGGTCAGCTGGTCTCAAAGGAAGTGCTTAGTTTCCTAAATCTGCAACTCCCCAAAAGACTGGCCATAAAATGCAAGCAAGCGTTAATGTGGAATTACAGAATGGCACAGCATTAATTGAGAAGCACACTCGTACATTAGTTCAGTTGTGTATTCAGCACACCAATCTGTAATGATTCTGCATAATGTTTAGCTCCATTTCTGAAGTTATGACAGGGTAAACTGAAAACATAAAAGTAACAGTCAAATATTCCCATGAATTCAAACAGTGGAGATGCAGAAATTGTTGACTTCAGCTCTGAACATTAGACGTCAGTACTATTGCATTTGCAATTGCAAAATTAGCTTCCACCTCAGTAAGACATTCTAGCTAGATTAAAAAAAATAACTGACATTACATAAGACTGAAAATGCAGACCTGATCTCCCTCTGATACTTTTGTTTGGGCACTTAATCAACTAGTTATTGGAAGCAATTTTTATGCAGAGAAATAAAATGAAGATGACAACTTTCACAACGTATTACTATCATTTATTTTAGAAGCTGAGATGTGGGCATGGAAATATAAACTTCAACAAATACTTTTTCCTTTGATAAAGTCAACCTTTAATGCTTTCTCTAAGAACACAAGTCTGATATTCATGTCCCACCTCTCTGTACCTTCTATTAACACTCATGTTTCAAGGGCAGCTAGGGACAGGCGATATTTATATAGCTTGAATCCACACAAAGGTGGCCAACATCATCAAGTCCCATTGCACCCTGGTAATGACCTTCTACAACCTGTCAGGCAGAAGGTACACACTCCCAAGCAGGGGCAGGAACAGCTTTTTTCTGGCTGTTATCAGACTGTTGAATGGACTCTAGCCTCAAATAATGTAACTTGCAATGTAACCTGTATGCCACCAAGTCTTTTTGACCTGTATCCTTTGCTTGCTGTGATCTGCCCGTACCGCTCGTAAACAAAGTTTTTCCACTATATTTTGGTATATGTGACAATAAGTCAATCCAATCCGATAAATAATGGCTAGCCAGCGATACCCATGTCCCACGAGTGAATAAAAAAAGTTTCAGTGCTTGCAGCGCATCTTTTAATTCCTAACCCTCTCTCTCATGTTATTTTCCAAGTTCAGTTCAAGTACAGTCTCTTGCCACAATTTACAACCCACCTCCACTATTATCAAAGTAACATTCCTCCTATGTAAATTCAAACTTGAAGTGTCGGCAAGTGATTGCATCTGTGAACGGTACTGGTAAATCGCTGCTCAGCAGTCTAATGGAAGACGTTTCCACAAGCAAGGCTTACTGAAAAATTTGAGAGCTGGTTATGGTTAACTTCATTAATGGGGAGATTTATTACGTTGCATTTCCGAATAACTGTATATTTACAACTGGAAAATACTCAACCATTAACTCAATTATTACTTTAGCTGATGAAAAACAGTTGAAACTGCACTGCAGTAATTTTCTAGCAAATGTGCTTTCTCCTCCTTATCATCTCTTTAAAAAATTGTTATAAGACAAACAGAAACTCAATTATAGTATTAAGCTCTTCAATTTTGTCAAGATGACAGAGAGAAGCAGGAATGTGTAATCTGGATGCATGATCTTTTCATTTTGTTTCTTCATATTTCAATATGCTTTCGGTTGAGAATGGAGTATGCTGGTGTAAAGGGAAGGATGTCAGTGCTGAGGCCTCAAAAATTCATATTTATTTATCCACACCAAGCATTAGCAATGGAAGCAATCCCAACCCAGGTTAAATGTAAAGTGACAATCCTTCATTCAATCCTGATAATATAGTATAATTTCATACCCAGAAGGGACAGCCATTTCTTACAGTCTATAGTTTTACCGCAAATGAAATCAGAAAATCAACAAAATTCATGTCTCATTACAGTCATCTCATCACTTGAATTGCTTTCATTAGTAATGAATCTCACATGAAGAACTCTGCATGATGGCACACAGAAGACACTATAATCTAGGCCTTACACAGGTAGTAACAATAAACAATTTGAAGAGATGATATTTCATAATAGTGTGTGAGAGAGAATATGTCACAGGAGAGAGAGAGCAAGAGACCAAGAGGGCCAAGACAGCAACAGCAAGGGGGTAGGCATTACGGGGTAGGAGTTATGGGGAGGGGGAAAAAAAAACAGTAGAGAGCATGGACAAAACCCCAGGAAGGGAGAGACTGGAAAGCAGGGGAGGAAAGAGAAAGGCTAAAGTAAAGACAGTGGATGAGTGAGCAACTCACAAGGTTACCATTTGCAATTTTAATGTTTTAGAGCATAACCTGTGGGTCTCAGCTCCCTCATTTGCAGTATTCTTGAATTTTGCTGTCTTCCTGCATCTTAGCAAGGAAGTTAACGGTTTCTAATTTTTGTCTAAACCAGTTTTATTTATGCAACATGGTTTCTGCTCCAGACTAGATAAAAAATATGATTTACATTAGCACTGAAGTGATAAAAAGTACAGCTTTATTTAATAAATTCACTGATACTAAAACAAATGGGCTGAAACATTTCAAAAAGTCAATGTATTAACCTTGTCTACACATGAAGATAGATCAGTCAACTGTGTAATTAATCTTTGTTATTTCCATATTTTAAAGATTTTGAATTTTTCTGCACTGGCACTGAACTGCATTAAAAGTCTTATTTCATACTGAAATAACTTAAATGAATGAAGTAAATCTGTTCTACTAACCCATTACATCTCAATTTAATAATCTTCTCGACATGGCTTTAGGAATCTCTTTACATTTTAACATGTTTACAACCAGGGAGGGAAGGAATATATGCCATGGAAACCAGTGTTCTTCTGACAATGTCCTTTTGCTATCAGCAACCAAAAATCAGAAATCACAAATTTTCTCCTTCTTTGAAGAAAATCACTTTTAATCTCAGTTACTTCGCAGTGTTAATCAGAAATTCATCAATTAAAAAACTACTACTCTGACCCTTTTCAGCCTTCTTACCCTGCAGCTTTTGCAGGTCCAGGCCTTTGTTGTGAATTGGTCCCATAGGATCTCTGCTACCTCACCAGTAAGACTGTCCTTTATTCTGAGCATTGCCAGGAAGATGCTCTGTTCAACTGTGCCAAGCCTGACAATAGAGTTCCATCCTTTCTCTATCCAATGAGCTGCTAGTGAGAAATGGTGGCTTGTCAAATGATAGCAACTACAGTGCTAACATGTAACATAATTTGCCCCAGCTTCCCATCATACGTTTAGCTCAATCACGCACTGTAGGAGGCCATTTGGCCCATAAAGACTGCACTAGCTGTCTTGGAGAGTGATCCAGTAAGTCCCACTCTCTTGCTTTTATCTCATGTCTGCAACTGTTTATTCCTTCAGGAACTGTTTTCGGAAACTACTCCATTGCATTCTAAATCCTAAACACATTTTGAAGCATAAAGTCACCTCTTGTTCTTTTGTGAATCACTGCTGTGGTGTGTTCTCTGATAACTGACCCTTCAGCACTTAGAACAATTTTTTTAAACAATCCCATCAAAGCTCCTCTTGCATACTTCTTTGTGGTAAAGAGATAAAAACCCATCTTTGCTTGATTCATGTAACTGTAATCAAGGCTCTTTTGATACTACGTTCAGAACATATGGCCTGTAGTACCCATAAGATCAACAGCACCAGTTGGATGGGAACACCACCACTTACAAGATGCATTCCTTGTCATGGCTTAGAACTGTATCATTGTTTCTCCACTGCAGTTTGATCAACCCACTTCCCTGACAGGATTGTGGGTTTATCTACATCAGATGCACTGGAGCTATTCGAGAAAGCAACTCACTAAAGCTCACAATTGGGTGGACAATAAATGTGAGATGCGTCAACAACAGTCATGCCAGGAACGAATAAAAGAAACCTTACTTTTCTAAGTCTCTTCTGTCCAACCTCCAAAGCCTCTCATTCTTCCTGAAATGTAGAACTGATCAATACTACAGCTGGGGATGAATTTCTGTTTTGCAAAGCTATATACTCAGGGAAGGAATGGATTGAACTTTCCAATTACTTTTCTCAAAGGATCGTGAATCTGTGGAACTACCTAGAGTGTGGTGCATGCTGGGACATGGAATAATTTTGAGGAGAGAGAGAGATTTTTATTTAGCAATTGGTTGAAAGGTTATAGGGAGCAGGCAGGAAAGTGGAGCTGACATTGAAACAAGATCAGCCATGAACATACTGGACAGCAGAGCAGACTCAAGGGGCTGCCTTGCCTTCTCCAGGTCTAGTTCTTATTCAATAAGTACTGTACCCATAAACATCATTATTTTCTAAACTCTCACACCAGCTCAACTGCAGTGGATTGTGATCATGAGAAATTCAGAAATAATTCTAATCAAATCCATGGTAGAACACAAGTTCATCCCATTTACTGTACCATTTGTCATTCAATTTTTTTTGCACAACAAGTTCAGTGGACTAGCTAAGGTACTTTACGCCCAACATCTGGTTTCAAGATCTGATGAGGTTAAAGTATAAACTGTTTGCTGGCAAAGACGATATTTTGTGAAATAAGTTTGAGGACTGTCCTAGTACTGAGCTTGCTCAAGTGCACGGCAATAACGTGGCAATCAAACTCAGTGAAGACACAGTGCAGAAGTGAAAACATTATCCTAAACTTCACTCCTTAAGGGTTTCGGCACGTTGCCTAATCATTATGGAAGCTTTATTCAACATCTAATTTGTGCTACATCTGGTGCTCAATGCTGAAAAAAATGATGTTCAATATGGAAAATGTCCCAAAGTCCAACACTAGAACTCCTCACTTTGATGAGTGATGGCATTTCACACTGCTCATTGGTAACTTACAGAATTCTACAAAATTCCAACGATGTGAACTAAAAGAATTATTCATTCTTAACACTTGAATTAACTTCACATAATTACGCATACACTGCTACGCAGTGATGAGGGGATGCTGTTTTATCAGGAGTGCTAGATTCTGGATGAGATATTCAGCTAAAACCTCGACTGCTTGTTTTGGGAGATGTAGCTGATTTCACGTGACACAGGTAACGCTTGGATTATGGTGGCCATTATCAACAAAGACATTTCATCTACTGTTTTCAGGATATTGCTCTGGTGAAATCAAAAAAGCATGGAAAAACCCAAAAAAACTTGATTACTGAAGAAAAGAGGTTTAAGAATTTTGGTTGAAAGCAAATTAAATTTTTTTGTGATGAAAGCTCAGGGTTGTCTTGCAAAAATATGCATGGACCAATTCAGGTGCGAAATTTTAAAAAGAACTGAGTGATGGATAAAATAAGAATATACTTCAAAAATCCACATTAAAGTTACTGGAAGCTCATGTTATCTAGACATCCTCAAAATGTTACCCACAACTCAGCAACTTGGGGAGAAGAAACTGAAGAGAAATACAACTACATTTCCCCTAAAAAGTTTAAAATGTAAATAACTGAAAATTTTCTGCAATAATTTCTTTGTTCAATATTTTCAATCCAGCATGAATGTTCTGTTATTACACCATGTCACATTGTTTTTCAGTTTCTCAGAAAAGGCCTGCCACATTCTATCAGTGTACAGGCTGCCTGCTGTTGAAAATACCGGGTTCTGCAAGTCAGGAAGGCAATTTTAATTTTAGAAAGATTTTCCACCTGATTTCCAGTCAGTGCAGATGTTAGTCTTGTTCAAATGTTACAGACAAATTTGAAGTATTTTGGTTAATTTTGTTGCAGAATTGGGGAAAACAGATGACGTTCATAAACAACTAATTATCATACAGCAGTGAGTGATGCTTTCTTTGTTGAAAGGTCCTGATCCATGGAGTCATTTACAACACAATTTGTGGGCTCTTTAGGTTCCCTCGGCTGCTATTGTAAATTATTATGCAAATACCTCATTGGAACTTTCATTTCAGAAAGCCATGTTAATGCCAATGAAGGCTCAGGAAGGGACTGCTGGCTCTTATAGTCATGGATCTTAACTGAAATGTGTTACACTGCTGCAATCCAGTTCACAGATATGGGTGGAAAGCATCAAACCACCATTAAGTACTTCCATTATTAAGTGAGCTGACATTCAGGGATCAGAATGAATGTAGAAAACTGAAATTTAGCATCTGCACTGAGGGAAACCTGAGAATTAAGTTAGCCCCAAACATAATGTCGTTTTAACTAAAGCAGAACTTTTCATTCTTATTGGGAGCATTGCAATGTCACTGGATATTTAAAAAAAAGACAATTCTATCCCAATGACAATACAAAATAGGGACAAGGTAATTATTGTCCAATTTAAAACTAAATCATGTTGATACAATTCAGCGAACAAACCAACATAATACTGAACTCAATTCCAAACCAATTTATTTTTCAAACATATGGATTAGGAACAGGAATTTTGCCATTTGGCCCCTGTAACCTGCTCTACAATAAGAGAATGGCTGATCTGATTGCACCTTCAATTCCACATTCCTACCTCTGATGAGTTCTGACTCTTTTATTAATCAGGAATCTATCTGCCTTCGAAGTAGTCAATGATCCCCACCTCCACTGCTCTCTAGGAAAGAGAGTGTTTAAATGACTCGTGACCCTCCGAGAACAAAAATTAGTATGTCTCCATTTTAAATGGGTGACTAGCAGTTTCAAACTGTATCCTCTCCCACCAGAGAGGATATACTTTCAGCATCCACTCTGTCAAGCATCCTCAGTATCTTAATTACTTGGAAAAGATCACCTCTCATTCTTGTAAACTCCAACCGACACAGACAGACCTGTCCAACCTTTTCTCATAAGACGATAACATCCACCTCATTTCCAGGAAATAGTCGAGTTAACATTTTCTGAACTGCTTCTAATGCACTTGCATCCTTTCTTAAGTAAGAAAACCCAAAGCGTACATGGTGCTTCAGACACAGTATCAGCAATGCTTTATAGCACTGTAGCACATATCTTAGTATTCTACTGCGCATGCGATAAAGTCAATTTACCTTTACAATCACTGTCTGTATCTGCACACTAATTTTTTTGAGATTCATGTACCAGGGCACCCAGATCCCTCTGTATCTCAGAGATCCGCACTCTTTTCCAAACTTCCTAAAAGTGGACAAGTTCACATGCTCCCACATTATAATCTATCGGCTAGATTGTTATCCACTGACCTACTTATATCCTTTTTGGAGACATCTTATCTTCTCTTCACAACTTGTTTTCCTGTGTCTTTATTTCATCAGCTAACCCATCACAGACACAATCGTTCCTTTAATCCACACGTCTACATTGGATTTTCCATTCTTTGAAATCAAATGCTGACCCCAGTGGCACATTAACCACTATGTGTAGCCAGGAAAATGACACATTTGTGCCACTCTTTGCTTCCTATCAGCTAGGTTATTGTTACTCCTTACTCCATGAACTCTTACTTAGCAACAGCATACTGGTATGGTCACTGGATGAGTAGTCTAGAGCAGCATTCCCAATAACTTTTCTTCTGCACTGACTTCCAACGCCAGTGATTTCTGGAACTGGAAATCATTGCTACATATAGTATTGGAACCCTTGAAGCAATTGTGCACACAACTGCACTAGTAGAGTAACACTGATCCAGGCTCAGGCCTGGGGGAACACATTCAAATCTCACCACGGCAGATGGTGGAATTTACATGCAAAACAAAAATCTGGAAATAAAAGTTGAATGACCACAATGAAACCATTGTTGATTGCTGTGAAAATCATCTGATTTACTAATGTCTGTTAGGGAAAGAAATTGCCATTCTTACCTGGTCTGGCTTACAGATGACTCAGTGAAAAGTCTCAAATTAGAAATGATGTTGACAGGTATAGACCCAGGCACCAGAAATGACAATGGCAAATTCAGTACTGTTGATCCTGCAAAGTGTTCCTTACCAGCATCGAGGAACTAGTGGCAAAATAGGAAAAGCTCTCTTGTAGACTAGTCAAGCAAACAGGCTGACAGTCATGCTCATGGAATTGCACCTTACATACAATATCCCAAACACCACCACATATATTCCTGGTTATGTCACGTCCAACTAGCAAGACAGACCCAACTGAGGTAGCAGCACAGAGGAATACAGTTGGGAGGGAGTTGCTCTGGGAATCCTCAACATTGATTGCGGATCCTGTGTAGTCTCATGTCACCAGATCAAACCTGGGGAAAGGGACCTCTTGCTGATTACTACATTCCATCCACCCCCAGGTGATGAATCAGTGCCTCTCATTGTTGAACACTACGACAATAACAAAGACATACATACAATCTGAGTGGAGTCTTCAACATTCATCACAAAAAAAAATGATTCAGCAGCATTACCACTAGCTGAGCTGGTTAAGTGCTAAAGGACACTGTTGCCAGACTGGCTGAAGCAGCATGTGGTAAGGGAACCAACAAGATGACATGACCTCATTCTCATGAAATAACTGCAGAGAGGCCAGAAATCCTGTCACCAAGTCACCCTTTATTTACTTGCGTAGAGTAGACTGGCTGTGGCCAGCCACCTTAGATTTGGTTGCTGGAATTGTCATCTCCTGGCTTTATTTTCTACTCCTATGCAACTGTCAGATAGCAGTAGTGCATGTTTTCTCCAGCACCCGTATTGTGTATAGGTGCAGGACACAGTGAGAAACACCAGTTGTGTAAATAACTTTTATTAATACTCGATCACTCGGAAAAATACCCAAGTCGGTCAAGAAACCAGTGACAAGCACAGCCCCAGTAGGGGCAATGCTAATCTCCTGACTGTAAGTTAACAAGGTGTCAACCTGGATGAACACAGCAGGCCAAGCAGCATCAGAGGAGCAGGAAGGCTGACGTTTTGAGCGTAGACTCTTCTTCAGATTTTTCTGAAGGAGGATCTAGGCCCAAACCTTCAGCATTCCTGCTCCTCTGATGCTGCTTGGCCTGCTGTGTTCATCCAGCTCTACACCTTGCTATCTCAGATTCTCCAGCATCTGCAGTTCCTACTACTCCTGATAGTACGTATTTTTTTTCTTTTTAGCAGTAGTGGCTTATTTTCCCAGCACTCATGTTGTGTATGCGTAGGTGCAAGGCACAGTGAAAACACCAGCTGTACAAATAACTTTATTAATTATTCCATCACCAGGAAAAATACCCATTTGACCAAGAAATTAGTGACAAACAGAGGCCTGGTCGGGACAATGCTAATCTCCTGATTATATTGGTCAGCCAGGGCTTCCCAGATTGGCCCAGTTAACAATCCCAATCACTGACCTCGTGGTCAACGAAGTCAACATGGTTCCACTCACCACATTCCTTTCCCACTAAGTCAACCATGTTGGCTTGGTCGTTGGGTTGTAGTTTCTCCTGAGCCGTTTTCACCCCAAGTCCAGCTACTCTGATTCGGACTCTGGCCATGGGTGACATGGACTGGACAGCAGCCTGCCTCTGGTGTCCAGAGGATCTCAGGATATTTTGCTCCTCTTCATCTGGCGGTAACAGTATCGGGGCTGCATCCATCTCAGACTCTGAGGTTTGCTCAACACTAGACAGAGGGATAGAACCTACAGTTTCTGACAGGCCTCCTGGGTGTTCTGAGGGGCCAGTTTTGTTTTGCTCCTGCCCGGTTTGTGAGGTAGCAGCTTTCAGGTGATCCACACGTTTATTCAGGACTATATCACCTACCTAAACTTTCTAAGTGATGTGATCTGACCTTGCGTCAACCTTGCTTCGCATCCATACAGGGCCACTTCCACAGTTCTGGCACCAAACCTCATCCCCTGAATTAAATTCTCTCTCAGAGGCGGTATGTGGCCAGCTCTGGTGTTCCTGCTGCTGTTTCACCTCCTCCCACCCTACTCAGGTCTGGGAATATCAGATTTAACCTGGTGTGGAGTCTTCTCCCCAGCAACAACTCTGCCAGAGCTATCGCTGTTGTCATGTGTGGGGTGGTGGTACAATTGAACAGGAGCCGGGGCAGTTTAGTATCAATTGACATTGTAGGTTGCTTCCTTAAGCCTGCCTTCAACATTTGGACTGCTCTTTCCGCTAGACCATTGGACAATGGATGATATGGAACTGTCTTTATGTGCCCAATGTCATTTGACTTTAGGAAATATTCAAATTACCTGCTGATGAATGACATCCTATTGTCTGTGACCAATACTTCCCCAGCAGTCCATGTATTGTGAATGATGGTTGCAGCTTCTTAATCGCCATCCCTGAGTTTGTCGAACAAACTTTATGCACGTCCAACCACTCTGAAAAGGCATCCCAATGAACAGGAACAGTGAGCCCACGAAAGAGGTGGCATAGTCGACATGCAACTGAATCCAGGGCTTGCTTGGCCATTCCCATGAATGTGGGGGTGCTGCTGGTTGCAATTTTTGTCCTTGTTGGCACTCTGAGCACCAACGCAGCTATGTCATCATCCAGCCCTGGCCACCAGGCATAGCTTCTTGCTAGCATCATCTTGGAGACCCCTATATGGCCCTTACAGAGCTCAGCCAATATCTGGAGGCAACTTTTACTCGGGACAATCATGCACTTCCTATAGTAATCGGTCGTTCTCTATGACGATCTGGTCTTGCCAGTCCAGAAAGGTTTCAGTCCTGGTTGTGATGGTCCTTCTGTCGCCCCCATTACTAACAGCTTGTTAGTTTCGCTCGGGCAGGATCATGAGTCCAGAGTCAGGTATTGTCAGTGATGACTGGAAGGGTGTCCAGGAAGTTCAAAACCAAACCGGACTCTTCCAGGGGAGGCACCACTGGTGGCGTATCTGCCAATGGGAGGCAGTTCAAGGCATCTGCATTAGCCACTTGGCTTCCTGGATGATGTTCTAACTTGTACGTGTGAAGAATAAGGGCCCCAGTGCTGAATTCTACTGGAAGCTGTGTGCAATACCACCTTGTCTTCTGTCAGTAGCCCTAGCTGGGGTTTGTGATCTGTTACTATGACAAATTGCCATTCATAACAGTACTAGTAGAACTTCCTCACACGAAAGATGACCACCAAGTCTTCCTTCTCTATCTGTGCATTATTGCGTTCAGCATCAGCCAACGTATGGAAAGTAGACGTTATCAGGCAATCTTCTCTAAGGGGCCACTGTTAAGTCAACACCACCCTGATATTCTATGGGGAGGCATTGCATGTCAGCACTGCTCGCATTTTAGATGTTGATACTGCTGCTTGATTTCCCTAAAGGTCACGTAGCCAAGCAGTTGCCATTTCCAAGGCTACCCCTTTTTCAACCGCAGGTTAAAGGGTGCCAAGATGGAGGCCAGGGTTATGTATGAATTTTCCAAAATAGTTCACTAACCCAAGGAAAGACCAAAGGTCCCGTACAAACATGGCAACCAGGGTTCATTTGATCACACTCTTCAGCTGCTTCATTAATGACCTTCCCTCCATCATAAGGTCAGCAATGGGGATGTTGGCTGATGATTTCACAGTGTTCAGCATCATTCACCACTCCTCAAATACTGAAGCAGTCCATGTTCAAATGCAACAAAATCTGGATAATATCCAGGCTTAGGTTGACAAGTGGCAAGTGACGTTCACACCACACAAATGCCAGGCTGTGACCATCACCAATAAGAGACAATCTAACCACTACCCCTTGACATTCAATGGTGTTAGCCATCATTGAATCCCCAACTATCAACATCCTTGGGTGGGGGGGGGTATCATTGAGCAGAAACTTAACTGGACTCACCATGTAAACACAGAAGCTAGGAATCCCACGGCAACTAACTCACCTCCTGATTCCTCAAAGCCTATCCACTATATAGAAGGCACAAGTCAGGAGTGTGATGGAATACTCTCCATTTGCCTGGATGAGCGCAGCCCCAACACTCAAGAAGTTTGACATTTCCAGGACAAAGTAGCATCACATTCATAAATATTCACTCCCTGCAGCACTGAAGTGCAGTGGCAGCAGCGTGCACCATTTAGAAGGTGCAAAGCAGAAATTCACCAAGGCACCTTAAACAATACATTCCAAACCCACAACCTCTACAATCCTGAAGGAAAAGGGTGGCAGGTACATGGGATCATCTGCAAGTTCCTTTCCAAACCGGTGCCATTTTGAGTTGGAAATATAATCTGCGTTCTTTCTGTGTCGCTGGGTCAAACCTTGGAATTCTCTCCCTAATGGCATTGTGTAAATTTTAGCCTAGCTGGCAATGTCTACATCTCATGAACAAATTAAAGTAACCTTCTATGTGACAGCTTATGACATGATCTATAATTGTTGGTTAATGTGGACAGTTGATATTTGGTATGTTGTCAATGAAAACCTCTGTATAAATCCATATTGATACTTATTCCAAAGCTTTGGACCAACTGTAAGTGTATTGTATAATTCAGCTACGGGGCAATGCTTAGGTAAATTATCTGACTTAAATCACTTGATTAGGTGGCAACGTTTTAGAGGACAGGTAAAAGACAATTTTAATGACTTGAATAATTTATTTATGACAGTCACCTACATTTAAAAAACAACAAAATTGAAAACGTAGTATGACAGACCAACTGAACAGGTAACTGTATAATTAATTTCCAACCAAATGATTTCATGTTTTAACGTGAAATGCATGTCTCAGAAATTCACTCGGGCGCGTTTCTCAATTCAATCCATCCTCATGTCTGTCATAAAGCATCCTTTTCAGATTATTCCTCAGGCTTTATATCTAGTCCCTTCTTACTGAGGGCTCAGCCTTCAGTTATACTGGTTCCTACTGCCAGCACCATTGACCACTTTGCACAGTAGTCTTCAACTGCCACCTTTCAAATCACCAGTGGTCTCAGCTCAAAGAAACAGTCAATCACTACTGTTTGAGGCCACATGTGAGGAATCCAAAATAAGGACGCCTGGACTTTTAAACAGCATTTTATTCAATATATACCCTCATAGCCTATTTATCTAACCAAATGATTATTGCATAAATATTTTAAGCTGAGAATGTTGCAGCACATATGTTCTGATAATTGATACAGTTTTAAATTAATTCAGCATATAAAAGATAAAATTGTAGAAAGAGATAGAAGAATAAATCACATTTTTGATTACAAATCCATTTGATCTGTTCAGGTTTTAAAACAAACTTACTGGCAAAGGCACAGACATCACCATGTTTCCACCATAGACAGCAGGCACATATAGGATGCTAGTACCGGTATGAGGATCTATCCGTTGGACAGGGCTTGGAGATTTACCAAGGGAAGGATGAGGACCAAGAGGTGGAGTATATGCTCTGATGGGATTCCCAATTAATACTGTAGGATTGGGTTGAACTGAAAAACATTAAATTTGAATAAATTAATTCTAGATTATCAGCAAAACACAAAATCCATCCTAGTCTTGTTTTCCCAGCCTTCACATACTGTAATTGCCTACAATTGCCCTGCAGAAAGAGGGGTAAGTATTCACATGCTTTATAACGTTTCTATTTATTGCATTATCTGCATTCACAAAATATGGAAGGTGCACAGTATATCTGCCATGATGTCTGAAGCAGCAGGCTCGGTATACACAGGAGGTTAATATTAAAGTAGGGGTTTGTGTCACTCAACTCATCATGACCTGCAATAACTGACAGTACAACAGGAAACTTACATCAGTTTAAACAAACTGCCTGCACCTTTCTCTCCACTTTTTATTCATGGTTGTCAAGGTAAGTCCAACATCAGATAACATTTTACTCTCAGATTTAAAACTATTAATTTGTTGAAAGCAAACCAATCCTGTGGTTCTGAATACTACTAACGACACTCCAAAAAAGAAGTCAAGTTTGTTTCAGTTTTAAAATTCATCCAATGGACGTAGGCTCTGCTGGCTGGGCTAGCACGTATTGCCAATTTCTATTTGCCCTTGAGAAAATGGGAGTGAGCACTGCTTCTTGAACATCTGCAGTTCATTTGGTGGAGGCACGCTAACAATGCTGTCAGGGAAGAGTGTGTTCCAGAATTTTAAGCCAGCCACACTAGAATAGAAATATATATTTCTAAATTAGGATGGCATGTGATTTGGAAGAATCTTGTAGGTGCTGGTATTCCCATATGGCTACTCTCCTTGTTAATTTAGATGACAGAGGTTGTGGTTTGGTAAGTATTGTCTAGGAAGCCTTGGTGAACTTCTGCAGTGCATCTTGTAGATGGCACACACCACTGCTAATGCCCATTGGTGGTGAAGGGAGTAGATATATTTGTGAATGTGGTGCTAATCAAACAGGCTGATTTGTCCGAGATGGTGTCAAGCTTCTTAGTCACTGCACTCATCCAGGCAAGTGGGGCATATTCCTTCACACTCCTACCTTGTACCGTGTACACTGTGGGCAGAGTTTGGGGGAGTAATGAAAAGAGTTACTTGCTTTGGATTTGCTCTTGTAGCCACAGTATGTATATGATTGGTTCCGTTCAGTTTCTGGGGAATGGTAAGCATTCCCCCACCCCCAACTCCCAGATGTTGATAATGGGGGAAATTGGGAGTTATTAAATGTTACTTTTATAAAAAGACAATAACCATTTAAAGCTAACTTACCAAATCCATCTGTTGGAAAGTGGTCGCCCTGATTGTGGTGGTGGCCTTTATTCTACAAATAATATGACAAGGTCATAATCATTATTATGAGGTTGATAATAAAGTCCACTTTAGTGCCTGTTATAAATGGAGATTTTCATAAAACCATTTCACAGCAGTTCTGTCAGAAGATTTTGTCCCAAAAACTCAGGAATTTTCACTACCTTTCCTTGCTCTGTTGTGGATATTTGTATGACAGAGAATTAAGAACCACCTATTTAGAGAATCTGGATTAAATTCAGTCTCGCTATGTCACCACGCTGACTTCAGAAGCAAGGAAATTTTGCCAAGTATTTATTGACAACTATAAAATACATGAACCACTGCAAACATAAAATGTGAATACAATTTACTGCACTCTTTACAAATTAGGTATCCTTCACAACACAACTGTTGTGTACAAGTAGCAAGACAAAATTCTTTATTTCAAAACTTGATCAAAGTCTTCATTTCATTGGGGGAGTGTCTCCTTTCTTACCCAACATTCATATCTACTGATAATAAATTCCGATTTGACAATAAACTTATGGGAAGGCAGACATTTTCTTTTCTATGCCTACTTCAAAATTTGATTTCGGTGATCTGATGAAACAACACAATATTGAAATGCATTGGATATTAACATAAGTAATCCAACTTTGGAATGCAAGACAAATCCACACCACCATTAGAAGATCCATTTCTTTCCAAATGTTGATTCCAGTTTTTCAGAAATTCACACATTTGTCTCTCAAATCAAAAGGTTCCTGTAGTTGCAGTTTTGCAACCTTTAGGAAGAAAGCAAAATTAGTGTTTTGATCTTTCAAATAACAAGTATAGTCTGAACTCTAGTTAAATTAAGAAGCAAAATGCACTTATTTATGACATGTCCTTGAACATGTTCCATTGCACTTCATTGGCAAATCATATTTAATCTTCAGGTTCCAAAAAGCTGTTTGGATGATGTAAAGAAACGTGGCCATTAGAAGCACTTTTTGTACTGATAAAACCACCTTTAATTGGCACTAGAATGAAAGCCAATTATTGTGGATGTTTAAATTGGAAATAAAATTAAAACTGCTAGAAATACCCAGGTAGCAGCATCTGTAGAAAGAGAAAATGGCAGTTAACACACAAGGCCAATGACCTTTGCCACATCTGCTGTATGCCTGCTTAAAGTAATGTTAACAAATTAAACATTTTCCTCATGTCATAACCTCAATACACCTCAACAAAGCACTTTGGGAATGTTGCAAGTTTGGAAATGTGGATTGCTCAGCTGGAGTAGGTCTGGTTGCTAAACGGGGATGCCATACTACAACTTTTCTAAGGCTGCAGAGATAAATGAATTCCATAATGACATTTTTGCACTTTATCGTTAAAGCTAATGGATTACATAGGAAACAGCACTGGATCCCAGACTGTACCGATATCACAACTCAACAGGCTGCAAATTATATTCCAGGAGACAAACAGCAATGCTGGCCAATACCACAGGTCAAGGGTATATTGACTGCTGACTGGCTAGGGTGTTGCTCTTTTTTTTAAAAAAGAAGCTTGTTTTGGGAGTTAATCTTCCAATGAGCAAGATTGATGGAACTGACTGAATGGCCTCCATGTGTGTTGAAACTACGCTATGATCTATTGTACGTAATCTCAGTTATAAATGATTAATTCAGTCACATCATTGCAAAATATCTTAAATCACAAATCCAGAGTAAACAATTGTCACTGCAATGCTAAATATTATCTCTAATTCAGATCAGCTCATAGTCATGCCTTTTGATTCATTATCAATGTAAGCATTACTACCCAGTAAAGAACTGCGAACTGAACTTAGCTTTCATTTATGAACTAGAATTTATCATATATGGGTGAAATAATATTTCTGAAAATGTAGCATCTGTACAAAAGAATGAGAGAAGAAACCCATAACTTTATTGTGCTCTAGTATTTTAGTAGGTGTCAACTTTAATTTAAAACCTAACATTAAGAAGCAAGTTTATGCTAAATGCATCTCATGGGATTGTAAATGCTGTCGGAAATTTAGAATTATCAAAGAATGAGGGGTATTAGGAGAAATTCTTTTATACAGAGACTGTAGGAACATGCAACACATTGCCAAAGGAGTGATTAAAGTGGAGGCCATTGCATCTTTGAAAAGGAAATAGTATAAATATTTGATACAGAAGTTGACAGAATGAAGAGCAGAGTGTGGACCACTGGGATCAATTTTCGACTTCAATAGCTATGAACAGGCACATATTGCCAAATCTGCCTTTCTGCTCTGCAAACAGTTTTTAACTTAAAGCCACAAAGTAGGTCAAGGTGGCTGGATCTATATAGGGGTGCTCTGTAAATCATAGGCAATGCAAAAATGCCTTCTATTTAAGACAAAATGCAAGTCTATGATAACTCCTCTTGTACATCTCTAATGTTCAGTATTGAAGAAATTTAAGTCTATTTTTAAAACAACCTTTCTAGCCAGCAATAGAATCTACTCTAAGATATAAAGTGAGCAAACTGCATTAGACAGGGATCGAAGGTTATGACAGAATTGTCTTCGGTCAACGAAAGCACGCTTGCAGTCGTAGAGCTACCATATATGTGTGTGGCAAATAAAAGGAGACCTTCTTCAGGATGAATGTCAAAGATTTCATGGTAATATAAGAGGAGGAGATAGTTATTTCTTCCCAGCATTCCCAGCCAATATTTATGGCTCAAGCAACATCAATAAAAGGTTGCTTGGTCATTTATACCACTGCTGCTTTTGGAAGCTTACTGTATACATGTTGACTGCACAGTTCCTACATTTACAGCATTGATTACACTTCACGTACTTCACTGGCTGTGAAGCACTTTAGAATGTTTTGGGGTGGTGAAGACATTATATTAGGCAATTTATTATTTTAACTGGTTCGAGTAGGATAAGTTCTATAACATAAATTAAACTTGGTAATGCTGAAAAGTTAATACTTATCAAGTCATTATTCATGACAGATGTCTGAGAAATCCATGCAGTTAAAATAAACAAACAAACATTCTTAGGATCATTAACTAAGATTTTACTAACTATTCATGGTTTCCATCGAATGCAGAAATCGATCGTGTAAATTAAACTTCTCTCACTTTATAGCCTTCCAGAGGAGACAAATGAGATCCTTTGGCCTTACGCTTTTATTCCAAGGGCAAAATATTTAAGAACAAAATTCGAAATCTGTCTCAACCAATTTCAATCACAATAACATATTAACAGGGTCAAATTGGGATAAACGAAGAGGGCATCTCAACTGTGTTTAATTGTAGAAAAATAAATAGGTTTTGACATTTTAAAAAGGCTAAATGTTTAGTACAAACAGAAGTAATTGTATTTTGAAAAGCTTCCAATTAATGACCTAATGTCCCACGTATCATAAAGCAGAGAACAACAAATATTGTAGCCTGTAGAACATGCCTTCATTTTAAAAGCTGGTGTCTACACTTATCTGCCAGAATTTATTTGTGCAGATTATTTCTAGTATCGGAGTCAGCTGGTCAAGAAGGCCAATGCTCAGAGTTTGAGATCCTAACCTAAGTTAATACTGGTGATGGTATTAATGAACTTGCTGAACTCGGGTGAGATTCTGTATGTCTATTCAGGAGGTGATCCCAGTGTTAGAATGCATCTCCTCTAATTTGTGCCATGAGAAACAGCTCTGTCGTCATCCATATTGTTGTTTGTGGGATGTTGCCACAAATACTGTAACGACCATTGCACTTTAACTCAATATGCATGCTTATGCATAAAATGATCCTACAGGGTGGAAGCAACATGAGCTTCCTCTTCTCCAAAGCAAACTAAAACCCCTTCCCCACCCCCAATCACACTGGATGAGAGAATGGAGGGACAGGACCAAAGAACTCATGGCTGCTCTCAGATCTCAAAAGACCAAACGTATCCACATAGCTGTCCACTACTTTCACAACTCCCTCTCCCACACTCTGACCACAACTTCCCACCATCTTAGATCCACTCAAAGTCTGCGCTGTTATCACTTCTAAATTGCTTATCCATCATGTTTTTATAATCATACATACAGAACTGATCCCTATTATGGACAACTAACTACATCCTCCTCCTCAGCATCTTAATCCACATCAGATAATAAATTAGCCTTTCTGGTCCTTGTAGTGGCTCACATTGTTGACAGTTCCCTTTCCTCTAGTTCCAGTGCTAAATATTCAAAACTATTCATCAATAATTCATACTCAAAAATCTGCCCTTACATCTTTTGTACTGTATGCCAACAAATCATTTACTTTCCTTTGCTGTTTGAAGTCTTGAACTGTCATTCCACTCATTGCTTCACTCATTTCTCAATTTCCACTCATTTCACAGTACCTCAGCCAACTCTAGCACAACTTAAACCGATCCCTTCAAACATAACAATGGTGTCTTATTTCTTCTCATCCTCCTTCAACTCGCTGAAGTATCTGAGGCACATGACCATGCCAAATACTTTGAGCTCTCATCCTTTGTTCACCTCTACAGACTGCATTTGCACATGCATTTAAAGCCAGCAAGACTTCATCTGTGACTTTTCCTTCCACTCAAACTATAACCTACAACTATGGCTGCTCTCTCAGAAACCAGAGGGTCACCATGCCTCAGATGAGGGGGAATGTAGAGAAGGAGAGTCCCTCATGGTAACTTCAGCCAGCGTGGGAACTGAACCCATGTTGCTGACATCACTCTGAATTGCAAACTGGCTGAGAAGGCAACTGAGCTAACTAATCCCCATAACACACCAAGGCACATTAAGAATCCATTCTCAGAATCTCTTCTTCCTTATCTATTTCCTAAGTCTTGGCAACAGTATGATCAGGTAAGGGATGAGCTGAAAGTCTTCACCTACTGTCAGATAAGTGGGACTCTTGTGATGCAGTTCTAGCACCCCTATTTCTGGTCCAGGAGTCCTGGGTTCAAGATCCACCTGCTTCAGAGGTGTGTCATAACATCTCTGAACATGCTGATTAGAAAAATACCTAGAAACACCTTAGGATATATCTTGTTGGTGCTTTAATCCAAAGTTTCAGTTCCAACCATTGAAATTAAACATCTGAATGAAAATAGGGTATTTAACGAATACTTTGTAATGGTGTTCACAGGTGAGAGGGTTGATGTAGATAAAGAAATCAGGAAGGAGAATTGTGATTGCTTGAAGAAATTAGCACAGGCAGAGAGGAAGTGGAGTGGTAAACTTCTAAGGCCAGATGAAATATATGCCAGGTTGTTAAGTGACGCAAGGGAGGAAATAGCAAGGGCTCTGACAACAGTTCTGAATTCCTGTCTGGCCAGAGGAGAGGAGCCAGCCAACGTAGTACCATTATTCAAGACAGGGGCAAGGGTTAAACCAGCAAACTACAGTCCAGTCAGTCTAACCTCAGTGGTGTGGAAGCTATCTGAAACAATTCTGAAGAATAGAATTGATCTGCACTGGAAAGGCGGGCATTAATCAAGAACAGTCAGTTTGGTTTTGTTAAGGGGACTTCATTCTGATCAGCTTGATTGTACTTTTCAAAGACATGACCGGGTATGTCGATGAGGGCAAGGCATTCAATGCAGTCAACTGGGACTTCTGCAAACCTTTTGCTAAGGTGCTTTGTGGGAGATCAACAGCAAAGGCAAGTGCCCATAGAATCCAAGGAAATTTAGTTAATTGTTTCAGAAATTAGGTGAGGGGCAGAAAGCAGAGGATGATGGCCGAGGGTTGCTTTTGTGACTGGAAGCCTGTGTCCAATGAGGTTCTGCAGGGATCATTATTAGGGCCCTCGCTGTTTGTTGTATATATTAAGGATTTAGGCTTGAATGTAGGTGGGTTGATTAGTAAGTTCATGATAACACAAAAATAAGAAAAGTGGATAAACAGTGAAGAAGACAGTCTAAGATTACAGGAGGATATAGTTGGGCTGGTCAGTTCAGCTGATCAGTGGCAATCCACATAGTGAGAGGTGGCATACATGGGCAAGACAAAGAAAGGAAGGGAACACATGATGAAAAGTAGGATCCTGGGAAGCACTAAGCATCAGGAGGACCTTGGTATGCATGTACTCCAGTCCCTTAAGGTTCTGGCACAGGTAGGTAAAGTGGTCAAGAAGGGATATAGAATACTTGCCTTTATTAGCCGAGGCAGAGAATTTATGAACAGGGAGATTATGCTGAAACTGTTTAAAAGGTTAGTTAGGCCACAGATAGAGTATTGTGTGCAGTGCACATTAAAGCAGAAATGTGATTGCCCTGCAGAGAGTGCAAAAGAAATTTACCAGGATGTTGCCTGGCCTGGAGAGTTATATTTATGAAGAGACTAGATAGCCTGGGGTTGTTTTCCTTGGAGCAGAGGAAACGAGGGGCTGTGGCAGGGAAGTGATTGAAGTGTATAAAATTATGAATGGCATAAACAGAATAGATGGGAAGAATCTTTTCCCCTTGGTGGAGGGATCAATGACCCGGGGGCTTGGATTTATGTTAAGGGACAGGAGGTTAGAGGGATGAAAGGAAAACATTTTTCACTCAAAGGGTGGTGGGAATTTAGAACTCATTGCAAGGGAGGCAGAGGTAGAAACTCTCATGATATTTTAGTAGTATTAAAGTGCATGTGTAATGCAAAGGAATACAAGACTATAGGCTTAGTGCTGGGAAATGGAATTAGAAGGTTAGGCGAATGGATTTGACTGACACAGACTTGATGGACCGAAGGGCCTCTTCCCTGTAGACTTTTATGACTACCTTGATAAAGTTAAATATGTAATCAATACAATATATCTGAAAGCTGTGTACTGGGAAGACAAAAGCCCTTGCTTTTGGCACTTGCCACTAACGCAGAAATTTCAGAAAACTAAACACAAACATCATACTTAATTTGATTATTCCAACATCTTCCACACTGCTTTTCAACTTTCATATTACATAAACTCTTAAGTTGTCCAGAAGACATCAATCCCCAATTTTGCTGAGTTTCCCAAATAGTCAATGCATCCAACTTAAAACCTTTATACTCATCTTCATATTGGTTCAGAGGCTTGCATCTCCCCACCACTACAGACCAACCAATTCTATATTTGTCGCTGTCCATCTGAGCAGACTGAAGGGGCATAAGGGTCAATGATTTCATTCAGAGGGAGATTCCTGTGAAAATGCAGCAAACTTGCACTGAAATATCAGCTTACCTTATGTGCTCAAGTTCTGAGCAGCCTTTAACTCAAGACCTTTTGGAAACACTGATTTGGGATTTGGGGCTCGACTCTTGATACCAGGGAAATAGGAAGGACTTTTTAAAAAGACATCTCAAAGGTCAGTAAGGCATTATAAAAACATAAGCACATTTATTCTGTGTTGACCACGGTTTTAATCAAAATTTGTTGAGTTGATGAGAGAAGGTGCATTGACATGCTGTCATGGAAGAGCTCAGCTACTCAATACAGCAATAGTTATTAGCAATGGGGAGGTCACTAACGCAGATTTTGCAGTAGAAATGATAGCAAAACTATCAGTAAGAGCAGTCATCGACAGCAGCTTTAGAATTCACACACGCGCAATCTCAACGACGAAATCCTAAAGTTGTTGTCAGTGATTTTACACTTCCCTGTCAGGTACACTGTTGACTTTCCGCAGTCTTCAATCTTTGAACTAATGAAAATATTACGTTTATGTTATTAGCCTTGCCTACAACCTTTGAAAATGTGACCAGTTTTTTAATGAAGTGAAACTAGATTTTTTACAAATTCCTAATTGTTAGTAAATTAGCATGTTTTCTGTAAAATTTTAAATTAGGAATAATTAGTGTACTTTACTTTTCGATTTGCTGTCTGCAAGGATACTTCAAAGTGATTTGCTGCTTGTCCTATTTGATGCATTGTTTGTTGCCCGAAGTCGGAGAATCTTTTGACTTGGCATCAGATTTAAATTGACATCAGGGAAAGGGGAAATCCATGGCACAGGTATCACTAATTTTTTGTGGGCACTTTAGGGGTCAGCAGGGGACCTTGTTGCTGCACTGGGCCTTGCAAAATCCATATCACAGTGTTTCACGCTGGTTTCAAAAAACAATGGGTGTCAAATGGGTAAGTATGTGCTGAGAATTACCTCGGGCTACATGCATGCTGAATACAGCAATGCAGGAAGAAGGAACAAGAGAACGTATGACACAAGTTTAGCATCAACGAAGTGTGACAGACTGGCAGACTGACGTAGTGACAGCAACAAAGTGGAGCAGTAGGTACTGCAATTAATTTTATCCCAAGAGTTGATCATGAATGTTGTTTGGGTTGTTCCACAACGTTCCATCGACAAGAATTTACAAACTATTATTTGTCTGGCTACGCACTAGGCCTTGGAAAAGCAATAGAGATACAAACATCCTTCGTCATAAGCAAAATGAAGTCTGCTTTGCAAGCAATGACAGACAGAAAAGATGAAGTTGCTATGGAGAAGCTATCACAGAGTACATCACCTATTGAAATAACTGAGATGGAAATAAAGTAATACCTGCTAGTTGCAATGTATTATGATATAGCACATCTGGCTTTACTGATTTTGGAAAAAAAGAACCTCTTTCAGTTAGTGAAGGTTCTCGTCAGACAACAAAAGACCAACCTTAAATCTGAAGTAATTGTAGCATCAGTGGGCAAAATAAAATATAGCACCTCTGTCACAACTGAAATCCTTTCTTTTCATCCTAAAACCATTAGGGTTTGCTGAGAAAAAGGACCATACTAAAGTGACTCAATGATTATTTCATTTGAATCAACAAACAAAGCTCTGTACAGAAGTGACACAAGGCATGACAGTGTATTCTTCAACATATCAAAAGCAAGTTCTGTTCTGAAAACCTTCATTTCTCTCCTGGACTTAGCTATGTGTTATGCTGTTTGAGTGCCCAGTGACCATCTGACTCAGGGCCAAGTTGGATAACATTTCATCTTTGCAGATGAATATCAGCTAAAGACCAGTGTGACAGAACCATTTACATGTTAATGTAAATGGTTATCTAGTGTACAGCAACTGAAATAGGAGCACAACTGTTTGTATTTGTAAAGGTTTTAAATGTAGGCTGTTGAAAGTTAAGGGTCATGTCAGTGCCATTATCTGGATAGAAGGCTTCAGTCAACTTTATTCTCTCAGCTACAAATTTGTCCTTAATGTCCCAAAATGTCCTTACGTGCACTGAAGAAATTTTTAAAAATTCAGTTCATGTTCTTGGAACTCCACAATCACTCAAAGGAAAAAAAACAGCACTGATATCTGAAACAAACCACTAATTTAGTGAGTACAAACTCTCTAATATACAAAATGACAACATATTTATTATTTTAAAACATCATGTTTCATTAAGCTGCATATGGTGCAACTCAATGTAGAAGACAACATAGATAAAATTACTATTTTTGAGCTCTTAAAAGACACATCAGTTCAATTACCGCAGTGTGAGAATCACTCTATTCATTTGATCTCTTCCTTCTTGAAGTCAGATTAATAATAGGTTTAATGCAAGTCTAAAAGAAGAGGTCTTTCCATCAGAACCTGTCATGCCAGTTTCCATTCTTCAAAGCAGAATCAATTCCAGAGGATGATAACACTGGTAACAAAAAAAAACTGTAAAATCATTCTCTTGCATCATAAGATCCAAACCCTAAGGCAAATATCTAATAGATGTCTTTGAAAAAGCACACTAGTGCAACAAAGGCTTGTGGGTGCTCAATGTGAAATAAAATTGATAAGTAATCTTAAACTCAGATTTCTGAATGAAATTCAGCCATTTTTTTTATTTTCAAAGTGCTGAAGACTACAAACTCATATTTTGCAGTGAAGATCCAAGAAATTGAAATGTACTTGTCACCATCCCTCATGTATCTCCATTACTGCCAAAATTCCTAATCTTGTTTGCATCAGCTCCTGGCTCAAATTCTCAATGTTCTCCTTGCTGTTGCCTAAAGCTTCATTCTATGCAAACTGCAGTTCAGACAGAATCCTCTTGTCCACTTTCTGCTTCTGGGCTTCAAGTCCCATTCACCAAACAAATTGGCTTTTGCTGGCCTCCACTGGCTTCCCATCCGAATCCTTTCCTTGGATGTTTTTGTTTTGGAGTCCAGCATGGAGGAGTGCGGGCCCTTACTTACTTTTGGGGGCGAGTACTGGACTCTGGAATCAGCAGTTGCTGCATCAGCATAGATAACATCAGTGAGGTTGGCCAGTGGTGAAAGACGTGCCTGAGAATCAGTGACTTCTTTGTTGTTTGGGTCTAGTGGTGGCAGAAGTGCCTCATAGCAACATTGACGAGGTGGGACATGGTGAGATATGCAACTCCAACTTTGGTAGATCTGGCGCAGGCAACAGCAAGGCAGTGGCAGAGGTGAATTGGCCCAATGGTAAAAGATGGCATCTGAGGATCGGCAACTTCGACATTAGTTTGGTGTGGCATAGACAGGCACGAAGCAGTGGTGGCTGTGAGCCAGCTCAGAATTCAAATGTTGATGGGCTTGTCTTTAAGCTAGATCTTTCCATTTCTCTTATTTTTAAAACCATCAAAATGGCACAATTATCACAACACCGAAAGAAAATTTTGTCTGTACGTTTTATTGTATTTCACACTATAAAATACACGACAATAAAAATCATTTATTCAGTCATCCCACATGCCCTTCACATTCACCTCAGCGAATAACGTTTAAGAGAAGAATGTGGCCTCCTGATCTGCCAAATTTCTATTCCTGGATTTGACCTCCCTCTTCCACTCTGGATTTTATAACTTGCATTGTACATTTCAATCAATATTTTGTTTTCGCAACTTTGACCTATTGCGTCTTTATTTTACTGCATTAAATCAATCTCCATTTTCAAACACCCCTCAATGTTAGGTCATGGTCTTGGTCACCTTCTCTAATCGTCTCTAATTCCAACTCTTTCGTGAAACATTTCGATTATGCAGGAATGGTTATTGCTAGCGTGTCCTCATTGTGCTTTAAAGCTTAAAAAAAGCTGTTAACTTCTTAAATGGATAAGAAAAAGAAATAGACAAAATAGTATTATTTATTCTGTTTGTTGAATGAATAAAAACTCTTTATTAAGATTACTGAAAGCAACAAGTGTAACAGACGAGATACATCTTAAGGAAAACTCACTGCACTCAAACACGGACATCAAAGTTTACATTATAAAAAGATAGAATATTTGGTTCTAATATTTAGAGAGTATTAGAATCCATAGCTTAGGTTTTAAAATTATTGTTCTTTCTAGATGGCCATCAACTTCAACAACCATCATTTGATATCTGGCATGAATGATCTACAAACCTATCAATTAAAGGAATGATATTTTTCAGCTCATGATCGTTGAATTTGCTCTAAGTGACTGAATGCACTGTATTTTAGTACAAACTCTCAGGAAAGAAAAAAGGACAATCATGCTTCACTTCAGTATGTGCTGAATTAATTGATCTCAGCAAAGACATCGCCTGCATACAATTGGCTCAGCCCAGTCTCTAGGGCTGGGGTATTGTGTTTTGTTGGGTAATTGCTCAGTCACCAATCTGACTCAGCTCTGTTGTAAGCTCCATCTGTTACATAAAACCTCAGTATTAAACCAGACCATTGTTACGTTTGGTCCGTGTTTTTTTATATAATCCACATGAGATTCACTAACCCACTAACCTAACGTTCCTAGCCCCTCACGTACTTAGGTTCTCATTGATCTTATTCCCTTCGGCTAGTCCCTGCGGTAGCAAGTATCACAATCTCACAACTCACAAGGTAAAGAAATTGCGTCTGAAGTTGTTACTGGATTTATTAGTGACTGTCTTACATTTATGGATCTAATAAAGGAATAAAACATTTTCTGATAGAATCATAAATTGGACAAGTGACTCGCAGGTGCTTAATGACCATTGGATGAGTCACCATTTAGGGCAGAAAAAGGACGAAAGTCAGGAAAAGATAAATTTCAAAATGCTGGAAGCAAAGCTCTGCAAAGCAGTGTACAGAATAACGATTAGGAAGAAAAGTCGGTCACAGAGGCTAATTGGCCACACAATTCAAATCTTAACTCCTGTGGTCACTAAACCACATCAAAAACCGGAAGGAGCAACATTGAAGTGACGTGGTGTAGCAAGCAAATAAGGAGGTGATGTTCACTGCTCAAAGAATTTGGTTAGATGAATGTAGAGAGCATAGGGAATGGATGAAAAGTTACAAAGACCCAAGGAAAATATTCAGATAACTGAACTGATGTTTTAAAATAACTGTTGATTCTAAAATGAACTTTTAAAAGGTCCAAGGGATATTGTTAACAAAGTTGAGGGTAAACCACTATTTACATATAGTTCAACCAATGAAACAACTGTGCAAATCTCCAGGCTTAAGAAATTAAAAATAGGACAAAGCAGTGAAGAAAGGAAGTACAAATTTACCAAGCAATCTCAGAATTTAATAAAACTCTGAAGGGATAGTTTCAACAGCCCTTCTTTGGATTTTTATAACAGCTCCTGCGTACATGCTATCAGCTGAATGAACTGATGTTAACCTTTGAATGTGAGCAGATTAAAAGCCTTATATTACAATAAGAAAACAAATAAATAATATCAAAAGATTTCCTGTTATGTAGTGCCTTTCATTAACTGAGAATGTCTCAATGTTCATTATGAGCAGTGGAGTAGATGTGAAATGTAGTTACTGCTGTAATGCACAGAAACAAAAATATTCGGCCCTGTATAATCTGTTGGAGTAAGCAACCTATCAATGCATTAATAAAGAAACCCAAGAGATTTTTATCTTTAATTTTACCTGAAATTTAGTTAATTGAACTGAAACTTTCTTTCATTCAATCGGGAAATGTGGATTTCATTGGCTAGGCCAGAATTTATTGCCCTAAGTACCAAGATGGCAGTTATGAGTCAACCACATTGCAGTGGTTCTGCAGTCACATGTTGGCCAGATCAGGTAAAGATGACAGCTTCTTTTCCACTAATGAGCTAGAAGGATTTTTCTGGCAATCGACAATGGTTTCATGGTCTTCATTACAGAGATTAGGGAGGCGATGGCCAAGTGGTATTATTGCTGGGCTGTTAATCCAGAGACTCAGATAATATTTTGGGGATCCAGGTTCAAATCCCACCACAGCAAATGGTGAAATTTGAATTCAATAAATATCTGGAATTTAGAATCTAATGACGACCATGAATTCACTGTTGGAAAAACCCATCTGGTTCACTCATGCCCTTTAGGAAAGGAAACAGTCATCCTTAGCTGGGCTGGCCTACATGTGACTCCAGACCCACAGCAATGTGGCTGACTCCGGCAATGCAATAAATGCTGCCGAGCCAGTGACACCCTTCCGTGAATAAATAAAGATAAAAATAAAATTAACTGCATCAATCCAGAAAATGTGTGACTGTAGTCAAATGCCTGAGAGAACAAAGCCAGTATTTAATGAATTAAATGCTTATATTGCGGAATTTACAATGGATCAGAGAGCCATTAGTTTAAGGTTTTTCAGTAGATTTGTTTAGTTCAGTTTCAATGCAAGAACGGAAGGTTCAAGGTCTCAGTTGAGAAGACAGAATGGTTTTCTGGAGCAAGAGAACCACATTTTCAGTTTCGGGAAACCAATCACGCTTAGTTTGTACAGCTTCTAAGCCAGGACAGCTTGGACAGAAAATGTTATTAGAAATGAAAAGCTTACGCTGTCAGAATTGTTGAAGGTTCACGGCAGCAGACTCAAAGAACTCGCAGAATTATGCCCACAGTCCAAGGAAATTTAGCCCTTTTATTGATAAGTTGTGTTAATGACTATCAGTTAATCCATTTCGAACCAAGTTGCCTTAAAGAAGATTACCCTCATTCCTGTTGAATTGGCTATTACGTGATAGTTGAGTTTACATGGCCTCCACTTTCTTCCACCTCTAGGAAAATGCCTCATTTCCTTTCAAAGCCTCCATTTGGAGGGTTGGGATAGGAAAATTAAGCTCAATTGCTAAACTGCATGTGTGGACAGAAACTGTATTCTGTCAGATTTTGACATGACACACCAATTTATGTCACTAGGAATTCAAATACACCTACAAATACCAGAGGCAACAAGTTAAACTGACATTTAAATAAAATGTGAACTTTCAGCTCAAACTCAAAAGCCAAGAAGAAACATTTTCAAAATCACTGTACCTTAGGTGGGGATGGCTGCTGTTGCTGTTTGTTAGGATTTGCTGGCTGCTGAAGTCGGAGAGCTCTCGGGATGAATTCTGGAGCCAGAGGATTAAGGACATACGTCTTCTTCAACTCAAGTGCCTCCAGCTGTGCCTTGATTTGCTCAAATGTGATGCCATGGAGACTGTTGTTCTCATGACAGATATCAATGAAGCTTTCCCAGAATTTCCTAGGAGACAAAGCAAGGGGGAGATTAAGATGAGGTTTGGGCTCAATATGCAACATCTCAGAGTATAAAGAAATGAATTTTTAAACCAGGTAAAGAAAGTAAAATTCATACAGGCACACAGACAAGTAGTCATTGATAGAACAGCGCAGGTATAAAATGTATAGATACTTCAAATTTCGTAAAATATAGAAATCACAGGCAGTGTTATTTAACAGCTGGAAAGGAGGCAAAATACACATCATGGATACATATCACAATACACATTCTGAAATACAGAAATAAAGAATGGAATGAAGTTTGCTAATACAAAGGCAAACCTCTATACTATAGCAGCTACATTTTCAGTATTCAATATTATCACACAAAATACAGTGTTCAAATGCTGTCCTGTATTTGTTGAAAGTTATGTCAATTCTACTAAAAAAAACTGAGTTTGAGTTGCAGAAGATGATGTGTGATAGATCTATTAATAAATAAAACTTGGGAGATTTCATAACTATTGATTTTAAGCATTTGTACCAGTGAAAGAATTTGTATGAGGGCAAGGTAATCATGTGTAAATTGTTTTATAACAAGCATTGGATTAACATTATTAATAATTGGAACATATTGTTGCTCTATCAGTAACATGGCAAACATCTGAGCCTCCAAGTTGACCTGTATCAAATTCCCAATCTCAGCCACCATGTGGCAACTGGAAGAGTTACAGAAAACAAAACAAGTTGCTCTGGAACATCTAAGACAATTTTGCGGGAATAATGCTGAAAGGTTAAAAACAGATTATCTGTCTGACTGCAAATAGTTTATGGAGCGCGAGCAAATCAATGTAGATAACAAAAAGAAGAGGAAAAGAATCATCAAGCTTAAACTAAAGAATTGCAATAGACCTCGAATTGCAGAATAATTGCACAATTATTTTTACATAACACCTTCAAGATAAAAATCACTGCAAAAATATTATTTCCAAAGAAAATATAAACTGCTGTTGAAAAGCAGTGTTGTGGCCTACTTGACTAGTTTTATTTTAAGATTTTCTAATTTCTGTACGTATTGTTGGCAGTAACTCAAACCCTGAAATGATACAGATTGATGGGAAGTGGTTTGTCAG
Source organism: Stegostoma tigrinum (assembly GCF_030684315.1). Taxonomy (NCBI): domain Eukaryota; kingdom Metazoa; phylum Chordata; class Chondrichthyes; order Orectolobiformes; family Stegostomatidae; genus Stegostoma; species Stegostoma tigrinum. Next base: position 9,722,306 of record NC_081375.1, read on the forward strand.
CATTCAAATTTGTTTGGTGCTTATGAACCATTGTCAATTAATGCAATGTACATTTTAAGGTGGCCTCCAGTAAAGCGAAACCACATAAAATTCTTAAAGTCAACAGATCTAAGATTATTTGCAAAAAAAAAAATCAGAAGGGGAATGAGAAAACTTGGACAACGAAGTGTGGAGCTGGATGAACACAGCAGACCAAGCAGCATCTCAGCAGCACAAAAGCTGACGTTTCGGGCCTAGACCCTTCATCAGAGCCAACCAGAGCCTGTCTTTGATAAAGGGTCTAGGCCTGAAACATCAGCTTTTGTGCTCCTGAGATGCTGCTTGGCCTGCTGTGTTCATCCAGCTCCACACTTCGTTGTCTTGGATTCTCCAACATCTGCTGTTCCCATTATCTATGAGAAAACTTGGTTTCTTTTATAGTGGTTACCTAAGTGCATTGCCTGAAAAGGCTTGTTGTAACAGATTTAATAGTGGCTTTCAAAAGGAAATTAGATATACATTTTAAAACAACCAATTTGAAGTGTCTGGCGGAAGGAAGAGGAGAATGAGATTAACTGGATAACAGGGGAAATAGTATAATTGGATAGCTCTTCACTGAGCTGGTACAGGCATGACAGAGTAAGTGCCAGTGAGTTTTGAGAAGATTTGTAGCTCAGGTTGAGGTTCTGGATGTGAGTTTGCTCGCTGAGCTGTAGGGTTAGTTTTCAGACGTTTCATCATCATTCTAGGTAACATCATCAGTGAGCCTCTGACGAAGCACTGGTGTTAGTAAGAGGTAGAGTAAGCGCCCTCCTCTTAGTTCTATGATGTCAATGATAGAAACAAATGAATATGAATGTGTGGACATCAAATAACTAGACCTAGGGGTCTCCAGAGTTAGTTGCCTACATGTATATACTGGATAGACTTAAAAAAACTACTGAAAGGCTTTTAAGAGTTCAATTCAAGATAAGTCAGGTAGTGAAAGGTAGAACGGAAGTCAAATTGTTCAATACTTGCTGGCTTTTTATTTAAAAACATCAGAACTTCAGAAATAGGAGCAAGAGTATGCCATCTGGCCCCTCAAGCGTGCATTGCCATTCAGTAAGATCCTGGCTGATCTTTTTCATGGACTTAGCTCCATTTACCTGCCTGCTCACCATAAACCTTAATTCCTTTACGGTTCAGAAATCTATCTTTGCCTTAAAAACATTCAACAATGCCGCCTCAACTGCTTCGCTGGGCACAGAATTCCACAGATTCACAACCTTTGGGAGAAGCTCCTCCTCAACTCAGTCCTAAATCTGCTCCCACTTATATTGAGTCTATGACCCCTAGGTCTAGTTACCGGCTAGTGAAAGCAACCTTCCTGCTTCTATCTTAACTATTCCCTTTATAATTTTGTGTTTTTATTCGTCAGCCCTCATGCTTCTAAATTCCAATGAGTATAGTCCCAGCCTACTTAATCTCTTGTCATAAACCAACCACCTCAACCCTGGAATCAACCGAGTGAACCTCTTTCTGCATCCCGTCCAAGTGCCTTCGTAAAAAAGGGGACCAAAATGGCACACAGTCTTCCAAGTCTGGCCTCACCAGTACCCTATACAATTGCAGCATAACCTCCTTTTTTCTAAATTCCATCCAGTTAGAGAGGCACACAACAAAAATCTACCTCCTAACCCACTAAATAATTTCTACCAGCCAGTACCTATTTTAATGCTCACTACCTGAACAGAAGGAAATACTCAATTATGATAAAATTAACAAACCCCATTCAAACATCTGCAAGAGACAAAGCAGATGTAAAAAGAATATATGCATTTTATCCATTCTCTATCACTGCCCACAGTTTTGATCTGTGCCTGAAGTTGCATATAAATAATGTCTTATTCAATCAACATGATTGAAAGTCTTTTACCATTTAAAAATTTCTATAACATTTCTGACTGGAGGCAAAGCTTTAATTACTACAGAGGCAGAATACTTCCAGTACATTTTAAAGCTCATGAATATTGAAGCTTTGTTGCTTCCACTAGGTAATAAGGTGACAGGGAAGGCTTTTGGGTTGAATTCATTTCTGAACATACACAAATCGCTTTTTAAAAATTAAGAAACCAAAAACTATAGACTTTAATTGAGATAAAGGTGTGGCAATACACTGAGACAGTAATACCCAAATAAGTATGTTCTCAGAGGCTCTGTAATCAGCTGCCTTGACAATGGGTTTTAAATAATCTTCATAGCCAACTTCACTGTAAATGTAAGATAAAGAGATAGATCAGAAAACAGAAGTCCCACCAGTGAATAGCTGGGCAGGTTCTAACCAGGTTGTCAGAGCTTTCAGTCTGCATAACTGATATGGCCTAGGATGGAAAAAAATACTTCAAATGCAACAGTGACACAAACAGCATTAAAACATTACATGATTCCAATCAGGAGTCAGATGGAATGCTCTCTTCTGAATAGGTGGAATATTAAATCAAGAATTGAAAACTCTCGGCAAAAGAAATTGAGTTAATCAATATCTGTCATAGTGGATTCCATCCCCAGTTCCTCACTAGAATGCTGCAACCACAGTATAACTCGAGGGTATACTGCAGTTTTGATAATAGCTCGAAGATCCATGAGTTTTATCAATGTGAAGGAAAAGTAGCATAAATTCATGAGAATCCCGTAACCTCCAAATTCTTCTCACAAATTGTCCTGATGGACATATTTTAATGCTCTTACATTATTAACCATCTTTGAGGAAAACAAATCAGCAGCACAGGAACTGCTGTGGTTCAAAGGATGATGTTCACCACCATCCTCTACGGATCTAGATAAATATTGCTCTCTGATGAGCATCACCTAAAGTAATCAAAATGGAAAAAAAAATTCCACTAAAGTCATTGTAGGTGTTTTGCAGCTCACTCTTCACAGAGGCAAGAAAATAAAATGAAGTACTTATGAAATGCCCTTCAGAAAGAAAGGCACATCAACAACAGGTTTGTATGAGATAAAGTAAAATAGTTCTGTTTTCATACTCCAAAGAAAAGGAAAATTGGATCATCTTATGCTGATCAGAATCAACATCAGTATCCTTGAAAAGTGTCAGTTTCCTCTCTCAGGGAACACACACCAACAGCACAGCACTGGAATCTCATTCTGAATTACATCTACAAGCAATGGCTTCAGTTCAACGCTAATCTCTGAGCCAGCAAACGATGAGTTCAAGCTCCATTGAAACTTGACTACATAATCTAAGTCGATAGTAAATTGCAAAACTATGGATGCTCACTGTTAGAGATACTGTTATTCATATGATACATTAATTGAAGATTCCATCTAAACTCTCCGAGAGACATTAAAAAAATTCATTGCAGTTTCTGAAGAGGAAAGGAGTGCTCTCCGAGTCCTGATTAATATTTACTGTTCAACTAACATGATCAAAGACAAATTATTTGGTAATATATCTCATTGTCCATGGCATTTCACAGTGACTACTGACTGGCAGATTTCTCCAAATTATAACAATTACACCATAAAAGTACTCTATTGGCTGTAAATAGCTTTGAGATATTCTGAAATTGAGATAGGAAGCCACATAAATATAACTTTTTTGATGACTTTTTAAAAAAAAGACAAATGCAAAACTTCATCTTTTAAGGAGCCAGAGTACAAAATGTCTTGAGAGAGTTTGAGGCAACGTCCAGTAAAATTACCAATGCATCCTTCAAAAGCAGATCTTTCATAAATTTACTGGGTTAGATTTTCTGCCCATTGACCACGAATGGAAAAAAACCTAGCTAGCTGGACGAAGCCCTACTGAAACAGCTGTTCATTCATTTTAGTATTGAGAGCTTTTCACAGGGTGTGTTTTGCAGGACTAACGCCTATAATCTTGTTTAGAGATTCAGGTTCAATTTACAGATACAAGTCACGCTCATATTTTTGGACAGCTGTGCTTTAAGCCTTTGTCAATGCTGCTAACCGAGTGAAATTTGCTTACATGAACACTTGGAGTTGTTACGGAAAGCAGCTTGTCTAGAAATATATTCGATTTGTCACATTAATGGTTTTAAGACAACAAAATAAAAATGAAGAAATGAGAGTGGATGCGAGGGGGGGGATGGCAAAGAGACAACATCACAGATGATAAAGAAAATGTGAAGTATATGTAAAAAAAATTTTAAAAAGGGCTGTAGGAATGTTGGAAAAATTTTAAAAAAGTAACAAATAAAGATTTATTTGGGAAAGGTCTAAAAGTCATTTGGATGGTGACCCAAATAAATCTTTTCCAAGAATGCATATGACTCCAATTAACAGCCCAGCAGACTCTTGTGGATAATAGGTTAAACATTTATACTGCATTAAATTACACATGCTTATATTTATGGCAGCAGAGTAAATTTATTAAGACAATTAGTGTACATTTAGAACTGAGGATTCAAGGTGGAACCTTCATAACCAATAAACAATGTGGGTAATGGCAAAAAGTTGGGAGATTCATTGATAGTGGCAGTGAAGAGACTCCTGATGTTGACAGCCAGATGTTTAATTTTCCATCCAAGCATGGGATGACAAAACAAGATTCTTGCTAGTAAACAGCATGGTCTATTTGCATGCATGCACACTCATCATATCATCTCATCTCATTAATACGCAGTTACCCATTCTCTCATGTGCTAGACAGAAACTAAACAGCACCGAGTCCCAACAAGAAAGTCAGAACAACTCCAGCTCTTTGCTTGTTCTTATGACTCTCCACCTTGGAAACCCATCATTAACAGGTCAAAACATGCTGTTTTGTCAGTGACTGCACACACCTCTGCCCACAAGAGCCTTCAGGACCCCGCTAGCAAGGTTCCAATGTTCCTCTGTCCAACATATCCTGGACAATTGACAGGAACCATACATGATAGCTGCAAACTGCTTGAGTGGGTGTATGGCTGGGCTTCAGAGATGGCACCAATGCCAAGAATCCCAGAAGGTCCAATCAGAGGCCAGTTTACCTGTCTCAAGTGGGAGAATTTGATGAGAAGGGCACCACAGGATGTAATAAGAGGTGAGCTTGGGAAGGTAGCATGAGGAGACTCATTAAGGCTCGATGAGAGAAAGCCTCCACAAAACTCACCAAAAGTGGCACTCAACTGATTTCTAGTAAATTCAACTCTCAAAAGGCTTCAGTTCAATGGAACTAAGCTTTTAATTCAGAAGAATCCAGAATTTAAGGGAGAAGATAAATCAGGTCATGGACAGGGAATAAATCAGTTCAGCAGAAATGATTTCTAATCTATCGGGCTTCCAAACTAGGAGAGTACAGATAGAGATCTTCAAATTGTTCGAACGGAAACAGTTTAGGCCATCAGAATTGTGAATGGTTCATGCCAGCAGACACAAAAAGGAACTGTAAAACTGTTTCCATACTTCAAGAAAAGGGAACAGTGGAAAGCCAATTAAGTGCAAAATCAAAAAAAAACTGATATTTCTTTGTAAGTGAGTCTCTGCAAAAGACAGTGTTGGGAAAACAATTTGAAACTTTATTCTGATGTGTGCTAACACCGGTTTACAGTTTAGAGCTTTGCTAATTTTTCGTTTTTGTTAGGTGATGGACTTACGTTCTGTTGTTAAAGAAAATGTGCAGCTTCGTGTGAGTATGTTTCAGTGCTAACCACCTCATTACCAACTACATAAATTAACATAGATGTATTGAGTTGGGTTTCATTCTGGGATCTGATTTGTCCAGTATTACCACTGGCTAAGGTCATAACAGTAAAACTGCTTGAAGTTGTTCGCTTGTTCTCCAAGCTAGTTGTTCGCTTGTTCTCCAAGCTAGTTGTTCCATGATGTCTGGATGTTTCATTACCACTCCAGGTTCCGAATTTATGTGCTCCTCTGGTGTGGTGGGTCTTGTCACTTCCGGAACTGTTTTTCAGCAGCAGTCTGTAAACATGGTCTATTTGTATGACTTTGTTAATGGAGTCCAGTGATGAGAACCAGGCCTCCTAGAAATTTCCTTCCACGTCTGTTACTACTTTGTCCCAGTCGAACTGATGGCCTCAACGTCTGAGTGGATTGAGACAAGTGAATATTGGTTGTGTCTTTTTAACTGCCAGCTGGTGTTCGTGTATCCTGGTCGTCAATTTCCTCCCCATTTATCCAACGTAATGTTCATTGCACTTGCTGCATGGGATTCCGTATATCACATTAGTCCTGTTTACTGTTGGTATGAGGTCATTAGTCTTCGATAGCATTTGACGCAGTGTTGATGCAGGTTTGTGTGCAATCATGATTCTATGCAGTCCTAGCTAGAGAACAGTGCTCAAGTTAATGGTAAGCAAGTAATGAAGATTTCCTTCTCAGCACAATGTTTTATAAAAATCATTAGCAGTACATAAATAAAATTTTACTTTTGTAGCAAACCTGAGGTATTTTTCTTTGGGACAATAGTTTTAATTTTTAGTATTCTTATCTTCTTTGGTCTCTTCTACTTCCTTATTCACACATAGGTTCTTTAGCACTGCGTGAACAATGCTACCCGATTTATTTGCCCTCAATCCTATGCTTGACCCCAGTGAGTTCAATACCTCTTTGTTGCCTCCTTGGCTTCCCAGCAGTCAAAGGGATGAAGGATGGAAACATAAACATAAACAATTTATTGAACATCTTGAACAAAGGATTTTTTTTTTTAAAAGGAGCTTCACAAGAACGTGGTCAAAGACTGATTCTGGATCACAGAAGATCTTAAAAAAGAAATAACTTAGTCAAAGAGGCAGCTGCTCAGGAGTACTATGAGATGGGACAATCGCAGAGAGATTGAGGAAGTCAGTTTCCCAGGTTAAGTCCAATGCAAATGGTGATGCCATCTTAAATCTTGGAGGTTACTCCACTGTTGAGATATGGTGTCACGAGAGGATTGTACACAATAGTGTCTACTCTTCAAATCTACCTCAGTAGCATTTTACTCACATGCAAATTCTTTCTTCTTTCTTGGGCTTGTATTGGCATCAACATTATATTTTACTGGAGCATTACTTTGGATAAATCCTGATCATCCAAATCAGAAACATTTAGCAACTTTCAGATTAGAAATGTAATTTTCTTTTTAAAAGGTATATCTATCGAACTTAAGAATTCTGTCCCTTTGCAAGATCGAAGCATCTTAGCACAATAGTCATGCCCATACTTTCAACACTCTTTGCCAAGATAGAGGGACATGGAACAAGGTTCAGCTATGACAGGGAAGATCTGCTGTTTCTTGGTTTGGAATGCAGCCTGTAACTGAAACCTCAATGAACCCCTTCCTCCACCTAATTTTGCCTTTCATATATTCTTACAGATTAAATGGGAAAACCAATTGTTTATACTAAGGGTGCACAGAATTTGTTAAAGCACTGTAAGTTGACAGCCTGGCAGAAATAAAGTCTTGGCCTCATTTCCTAAAAGAAAAGTTATATTCCAAATGTAATTCATTAGCTCTAAGTATATTCAAGGCACTTTTCCTGTGCAAAATCATTTATTCACTGAGGCAACTCTCAATTAGTTAGATAACGTGTGTGCTGACACAACACACACACACATACACTTGTTCTGTTCATCAATTTTTGTAATTTTAACTAATTTGTATTTGGGAAAAGAGTAAAAACTTTCATAATTGGAGCAATGGTTCCTTGGCAAGCAGCCAAAAAGACAATTAATAGCACGAGTGAAGATTCTCAAATATTGTTGGAAGGAAAACTGGCACAGCAACATATGTATTCTAATTATAATGCTGCAATTCTCACCCTCAACTCATTACGAATCATTTAAGAAGTGTGGAATATTATTCTCTTAAGACAGGAATGGTACATACTATTGTTATGACTGCAGCAGTGTCTTCACTGAATAGGTTCATTCAGTACATGGTGGATTTAACCTGGGCTCTCCAAATTTGATTGGATCAATGGTACACAGCAGACAGGCACTTATGGTGTAATTGGAAACTCCAATGCAAATTCACTATTTGTTTTGAAAACACCAAAAAAAAGTGAAGGTACTCCAAAACTGATGTTAGGTCATGCCAGTTCATCCCCTTTCTGAAGAAGGGTCCCGACCCAAGCCGTCAACTTTTCTGCTCCTCTGATGCTACCTGGCCTGCTGTGTTCCTCCAGCTCCAAACTGTGTTATCTCTGACTCCAGCATCTGCAGTTCTTACTATCTCTTAGGTCATGTCATACCAGTCAGGTGTCGGGAGTCCAAAATGAGCAAAATTGACAAGGGCAGAGTTAGATGGCAATTTAACTTTCAACGGCAAAAATTGCGAGATGAAGCAACAGCTGAGGTGACAGAAAAGCAGAGATGATGCCCATAATTATTTAAGCTTAATTCTGCTATCAGTGCTCATTGTGCAAACTAAGGAGCTTGCCCAAAATGAACAATGAACATTGATACATTTGGATGCTTGCAATGAACATGCCGACATTTGAAAAAATCATGACAGATCATACTGTGGCCTCAACTTCACTTTCGTGTCCATCTCCAAACCCACAAATTAGGAGCAGGAGTAGGCCATTCAGTGAAAAATTCTATTTGCACTTTGACATCTTGTAGAAGGATCTAACCAGTCAAAATGAATATCTCAACTTACAAGCATGCAGATATAATTGCGAATGTTTCAGTAACAGACATGTGCAATTTGCACAGAGTAAAACAAAGAATATATGAGACCAATAGTTTGATTTCAACACTCATTAAGAATTATTTACTTTGTTGGTCATCTAAATTTATTGTGACAGTATCACTAACACTAAAAAAATTAAAGTCATTGAACAAATAATTTTGTTTCAAATTTTTGCTGTCACAGTAAATATAGTTGTGACGCTGCTTCAGTGCAGTGTGGCAGCATGCACCAAGAATTTGTTCCATTTACAATCTTCTATATTAATTAAGGTAAGGTAAAGTGTTGCAATGCAATTCAAGAGCTATTAACAATAGAGTTGAGTACTTTGATTCAAGAGATGCAATATCTAAAACACACGTTGTCAAAACCTCACAGTCTAATCTGTACACCAAAAACTCAATAAACCATAAACACAATTTAAATGCAGATTAATACACCAAAGCTCAATTTTAATACTGAAATAATTAGCCTGTTGCAAAATATCAGGTAGACAGTCCCAAATATATGAACATTATGGAAACAAACAAATTTATAGCAATGTGTGCCTTGGACAAGAAATTTCCTCAATTTTTTTTGCTCTGTAAGTTCCCTTCATGTTTTCTTACTGTGTGTGGGATTACACAAGAACAAATGAAACATACATAATGATAATTAAAATTTAACTCTTTCTTCCATCCTCAAAGTATCATAGTATCAATCTTTAAAGAATCGCAATTTGTATCATGGAGGGCCACGAGATGTTCCATTTCAAATAAACTACAGCTTAGGGAGACTTTAATTTTATAGGCATTAAACATGCCCCATGCAGCAAAAGGAACAAGACATAAAAGTGATTTTGAGCTGCTTGTATCAACTTCACAAACCCATTTAAAGGGCATTAGCAGAGGTCAGAGACAAGATTCCTGCCTAGCCTTTTCTTCAATGTGAACCACCAAAAGAAGCTCAAATGGGGAAAAGAAATACTATAATTGTGAGCAGCCACCTTTAGAACCAAAAACAGGATCAAAGGAGCAGAAGAAATCATATCTGATTTGTAAAAGGACACAGAGGCACAAACAGCCCTATTTCCAGCTTTCTGGTTTGCTTTGACAGAATTTTCAGCATAAAAAGAGATCATTAGGAACAAATGGTCTATGTTGTTACATATAATCCATGAAAACTGCATCTCACTGCAGTACATTTAACTCTCATTACCATTTTTTTTCTCTCTCATGTACTTATCAGGTCTTCCTTTTAAAGGGCACAATATTAATTGCACCACTCCTTATGGCAGCAAGCTCCATTTTCCAATAGTGTCACATTATGGGGCTTAGTTTTTGATTGCCACCGAAGTGGAAACATTTCCAGTGACCCTATAGGAATCTGATAACCCATTGGTTCATATTTCATAAGGTTTCCACCTGCTCTTTATTTTTGTCATGAAAGGTATTGTGTCCTTCCTGATCATTGTAATGTCTCAGATAATAAAGTGTGAAGCTGGACGAACACAGCAGGCCAAACAGCATCTCAGGAGCACAAAAGCTGACGTTTTGGGCCTAGACCCTTCATCAGATGAAGGGTCTAGGCCCGAAACGTCAGCTTTTGTGCTCCTGAGATGCTGCTTGGCCTGCTGTGTTCATCCAGCCCCGCACCTTGTTATCTCGGATTCTCCAGCATCTGCAGTTCCCATTATCATTGTAATGTCTCAGTTTTGGTTTCATTCTTCTAAGCCTTCTCTATTGTTTTATGATGCCAACCAGTTACTTCTGGATAAGTCAGATTTCAGAGTGAAAAACTGGCTTGGTAGTCCCTTACTTTGTGTTTTTAAAACACGGAGGTCAGTGATTGAACACATTGACAAATAAAAATCATGATAAATCAAAATACCTTTTTTAATAAACTGAGAAAAGGCAGGTGACAGCATTCAGAAAGCATGGATGTAGCTGACACTTGACAGAAAAGAAATTAAGAATGGCCAAGTGGAGACAAAAAGAAATCATTAGTATCCAAATGAAATCACTTGGAAACAGGGAAATTCCTGGTTGCAAACTTCTGTTCTTTCACTCTAAGATAGACACTGAATAAGTGTGATTTTATTCACTGTTAAACTGAAAAGAACAGCAAAAATATGAAAGTTTTTCTAGAGTACCGCTGGAAAACAAATTCTTCTTGATTAAGCAATGTGGCAGTCAAGTCTAGGGAACAGCACATATTTATTGAATGCCCCAAGCTCTTCAAAAGGCACTTGCAGTGAAGTGTAAACAGCCAAAGGAGAAATACATTTCCAACTAAATTAAGGCACAAACTGTGGAGAAAATTTTGCCAGTCTTTCGAAATTAATGGGTCACTCTGCACAACATTGCATGTGCTCACTATATGTCGTCTTTGGTACAATCTTGATGAACATTAAGTAGTTCTTTTTTTTCTAAAATTCGCATCTCTCCAGGGTTTTCTTTTGTGTGGAGTTATCTTGAGTAGAAAACAGTCGTGTTCTAGCACACAAAAAGGAGTTTAAGTAGGTCAACCAGTTGTATTTTATCAACATCCTGCAGCTTTTAAAAAATGACTAAGTACACCCACACATTGTTCCCATTATTATAAATTCAATATGCACTTTACTTCACCCTAGATAGTTTAAAAGTATCCCAATCACCTATTACATGTTTACACAAAGTGGTATTGAACAAGAAACTGAAGACATTTATAGCAGTTGCCTTCTAAATATTAAAAGGAATTTTCTAAGAATAGTGTCTACAATTACTCCTGCATATGCAGAGAGCCTGCACTCTATTAAAGGCAATTTTTTAAAAAATCACAACATATGGATGGACTGTTAATGCCAACAATTATTGCCCATCTCCAATTGTCCCTCAATTGCAGTGCTGAGCCTTTTATTATCAATCATTCATTCAGGGATGTGCACTTTGCTGGCCGGCCTAGCATTTATTGACACTCCTAGCTGTCCTTGGGAGAACTGCTTGATTCCCTGAAATCCATGTAGTGGCTGCTGTTCCGGAAAGAGTTCCAAGGATATTGACATAGTGACAAAAAAAAAGTAGAGATACATTTCCAAACCAGGATGGGGTGCAAACTTAGAAGGAAATTGCAGTTACACTTGTGCCTGCTTTCTTTGCTCTTCTAGATAGAGTTGGAGGTGTGATGAAATCCTCTGTTTAAATTCATTATTTTGCACTCAACAAGCTAGCAACCGATGGCTGGTGACATTTATGGAATAAATTGTTAGATTCAATTCAATGTTCAAGTTAACCTAGAAAAAGGGGAGGAGCTGGTTGGAAGGTTTTTAATAGGTCACTTAGGACAGATCAGAGATACAACTGAAAAGTTCAGAGGGGACAGGCAATGGGACACTTAGTTACAGAAGAAGACAGAGCCTCTTGTTTAGGGCAGTTTTAAATTTGTTGGTCTAGTTCAGGATTGTAACATGGCTTTGGAAAATGCTGTTCAGGGAGCACTGTCAAGTTGCGGCAATGCATCTTGCAGTTGGTACCCATTGTAGCTATGGCACATCTGTGGCAGAGACAGTAATGTGTCAGGTAGAGAGGTGCTGATTAAGCAGCTCCTTTGTCCCCTCTCATGCTGCCAGAGATGCACTTAACCAGAAAAGTGGAGAGCATTTTATCACAGTACTTACGCCTCGTAACTGAAAGGTAGAAAGATGAGTCAAGAGGCAAGTTAGTTGCTGCAGAACGGCATGACTCTCTCACTTGCTCTTTTTCCACAGCGCTTTGTTCCTCTATTCTTTCAAGGGATGTGGCAAGGTTTGTCTTTGTTCACTCTCCCAAATTGTCCTTGAATGGGCTTACTAGGCCATTTCACAGAACAGTTAAGAATCAACCACAGTGCGGTCAACTTGCAGGAGCAGAAAGAACAGACAGGATAAGGGCAGATTTTCTTTTCTGAAAGGACATGAATGAGCCAAATGGGGGTGATGCAACAATGTACATTATTCACATAGTTAACTTTGCAGAGTACAGTCTTATATTACATAGATTTAGTAACTGAATGTACATTCCACTAGCTACCATGGTGGATTCGATCCAAAGCAGTAGTTATGGTTTCTGAATTACTATTCTAGTAACATTACCACTAAATCGCCATCTTACCCATTAGGTTTCTTGTCAACAGTAACCTCCTGTGATAGTGGCAGCAGTGGTTTCAATAAAGAAAATGCCATTGAACATTCAACAGTGATGGCTAAATGCCCTCTTATTGCACGCGGTCACTGTCTGGTACTTGTGCTGTGCAAAACGCTGTGTCACTTATCATCCAACATCTGGGTGGAGTCCAGGTCTTGCAGCATGCTGGCACAGACCGTTCCAGAGTCTTGAATGAAACTAAATACTCTGCAATCATTACCGAGTGGTACTACTTCTGATTTTACAACGGAGAAATGGTAATTGATGAAGCAATTCAAGATGACTGACTTAGGAGAAACTCCTAGACCCATGTCTTGACACTAAAATAACAAGTACAACCATCTTCTGTGACTCAGTGTCCAGCAACTCAGTTGCTGGCTCATCATTTTCTCAAGGGTAATTAGGGATTGGTAATAATTGTTGACCTTACCAGTGAACAGAGTTTTTTTGTTAAAACAATGCTTTGTAAGTTTGCTTGCTCCTGAGCATCTTGTTGTTGCCATGCCCCGAGTGCATCTAGAATCACTATCTACATTTTTATTTCAGGAGTAAATACTGGAAAGAATATTTCAGCTTTTTTAGATCATTGAATTCAACTCCTCATTCTCTGACATTATAACTTACTACGAGCGTATGGTTACCTGCTTTACAAGATCACTACCTGCATGCTTTCTGGCTCATTAAAAAGTAAATTAATATTTACTAAGCATCCTGTGAACTTGAAACTGAGGAAAATGTTTTTAAACAGGTTGCTTTTATAATCAGTATGGAATAGTAATTTTTAAAACCATTCCAGTTGTTTCTGTATTTTCCAGCTGGGGGCTAGCTAATGCTTCAACAAATCTGCCTAATGTAGAAGAAAGCTCAATTGTAAGGTAATTTGAAACATCAAATCACCTCTTTAATTTGTTTATGAGATATGAAATGTTGACAAGACCACATGCGTCAGTCACATACCCACATACACAGGCAGATACTCAATCAAGTTGGTGCAACTGAAGTGGATTCAAGCTTCAATGCTGCTTTGTTAAAGTGCAGAATGACCCATTACACAGCTGTGATCCATTCCTTTTACAGATCACGAGAGGCAGTTAAATCAATCAAATCAAATCAAATTAACATCAAACACAAACCAAACTCTCAAAATAAATCTCAATAGATTGACACACAGAACTCCTCATCGGAATATAAACAGCAATAATTGTACATGCAAATCATAAAAAACAGACCCTCGGTGGGGGGGGGGGTGTGAAATATAATGTAATACAGCTGAGTATTAACTTATGAGAAAGCTAACTGATCCACACATTATTAGTTAAATCTTTCATCATACTTCAGAAAATCGCTGAACTTGGTCCCCAGAGTACAACAAAATTTAATTTCAAATTTCTTCATTGATTTGGAAGGGAGTTTTCTGTGATACTCGCTTGTGGAAGCTTAATCACCAAAAAAATAACTCATACTGTTATAAGCTTCATGAAGGGTATAATGTTGTGAATGTTCTATTCATGGTTACTAATAATTTAAAGGTAATGCTTAGTTCTCGGAAGATTGCTGTTGTGAAGATAAGCAATTAGAATGCTGGGATTTGATAATTTTACCAAAACACCAAACAAACATGGGAAACCACTCCATGTTAGTTCAATAGAAGAGACAGAATAATAAACCAGCTGGTGGCTTTACTCAGATGGAGCAATTTGGACATAAGGGCTAATTTGCTTAAAATTCAAACTGAGGTTTGCAGACTATATTCATGGAAATGGGTGGATTGTGGGAAAGCTCTGTGATTTCAATTTATCTGGGTGCTTACTAGCAGAGGTTTCTAACTGCAGTTTTGAACTAGTATATCTTGTAGCTGACAGAACTGAGCCAAAATAAAGAACTATTATTTAGACCTACACTGTAAGCAGGGGAAAACACTAACTTCACCAGTGACTGCATGGAAGTTGAGCAAGGAGTATTCTCAGTTTGAATGATGCAAGGAACAGAAGCCTAGATTCTCTAGTTTGAATCTGGTGGGTGAATCTATGGCAGGATTCACGGAGTCTTAGTACAAATCCAGATAGGCAGCTGAATCATTTGCACATACTGAATCATCTCTCGGGACGGCAAATGAAAGTTTTTTCTCAGAATAACTAGAATTGAGGAAAATACTCCAGGACCATGTGTGGACCTTAAGATTGATGTCTCATAACAGAATTCTTTGAGGACACAAGGAGGAAACCAGAGTACATAATGTATGCAGTTATAAGCCATATTGTTACAGTAATCATTATGACTTTATTCAAATCCTTTTATACAATGAAGTGCGTGCGTGAAAAAAATACAAAATCTCGAAATACAGTTTGACTGGTTAAGAGGTGGTATTTGGATTTCTCTTTAAATGTTAATGTCCCCTAGGATTGGAACAAATTTCCAAATGCTTTTTACTGGGAAACAATTTTCAAACAATATACAAAAGGAAAAGGCTTACCATTACAGAATTGTTACAATCCCAGATGATGTTATTTCTGGATAAGTTAGACCTCAAAAGAAATCTGGCTTGATAGGTTTCTTCCAATTTTAACATGGTGGTCATTCACTGAAATGTACGTACCCAAAACTGCTGATTTTCATTAACAATAAAGCTTATTCATTAAAGGGGAAACTAAAACCAATAAAGCTATCTAAATATAAAACACAGTTTGAAAAATCTTAGCACCTATAGCAATACAAATTCTTATCTGTTCTCCAACTCCATCACTTTCTTGCATTTCAGAGAAATTATGCTTCCATATCAAATTTGTAGGTTCCAACTGCTTCACCACAATTCTGTCATGTGAATGAAGAAGTCTGGTATCAATACATATGAAGTGAAAAACTTACATGCTTTCAAACTGCCAATAATCAGGAAATTTTCTAACCAGGCACCACTCCTCTGCAAGTTTCACAAGCTAAACCTTTACACCAAGGTAAATGAACTTTCTTTGAACTGTCCCTCCTTTCTATGAAAGAAACTACATTTGCCTATGATACCAGTTACGTCTCCGCCAAAAACTGCCGTAACAACAAAGACTGAAATCTCCTGGTTTTCCAAGCTAAAATCAATTCTTGATTATTCTAAACCCAAAACAGTTTTGCCTTTCAGTGTTTACTCCTAGTTGTAAACTCCACACTATCTTCAATTAACATTCCAAGAGGTTTACAGTCACCAACTCTCTGACACTTTAAGTCACTGTTCCAGAAAGGACTCTTGGCTCTTTTTAAAAACTTTCACAAAAGTGACAAACACCAAGTATCACTGGTGTGAAAACCAAACTCTAGAAATGATGTCAGTTTAGAATTAGAACTAGGCTTTATTGTCTTACACACACAAGTACAGGGATACAGGAGTACAGTGGAAAATATACAATGTCACCATTCTCAGCGCCATTTTAGGTACAAAGTCATTGTATAGAGCAGAAAAATAAAGAAGCAAGTTAAACGTTCAACATTACAGTTCTTCTTAGCATAAAGAAAGAAAGTTAAAAGTTCACACTACAGTACTTTAGCCATGGGCCTGCAGATGCTCCACTTTGGGCATTCACCATGAGGGCTCAATCTTTCCTTTGTGCTGGGCTTGTTTTCTCTCCCGTGCTGCTGTCTCACCGCCAACTACCAGAGTCTTGCTCAGGGCTCAGCAGCCATCTCACTGCCGACCATTCTGGACTTCAACGATGTCAGAATGCTGCCGAGTGCTAGAGTTCTGCTTAGCTCACCAGCCCCCTAAAGCGCCTAGTGCCAAAGCTGGCTGGATATCTGGTTGCAATGCAGAGTGATGCCAAAATGGGTTCAATTCAAACAGTGGCTGAGATTACCATAAAGACTGCAGCTTCTAAACCTTGACCCTTGCCTGTGATGTGGTGACCCTCAAGTTAAAACACCATCAGTGGGCACTCTCTAATTGGGCAGTAGCCCTAAAGCCTGGTAGAATGGTAAATATATGGTAAATATATATCTCACATTCTTCATTGCAGGGTTTCTTGGTCATGAGTAATGTATCAGATTCGACTTCAGCGGGTTATAAACCTAAAACTCAGTGAAAAGGCTGACAATATAGTTCACTTTCATCCACCCGACAATTTTCAAATCAGCAGCACTCAAAACACAAATTTCTCCAATACAAAATCCTACTATAATGAATGCTGTCATCTATCATTTTGTATTTCCTCAGTGAACCAAGAGAGCTGATGAAGTCAATCTACTTTGAGATTTGAATTAGTAGCTTTGAAATTACAAGGACTTTTAAAGTACAATTTTGGAAATAATAATGACAAATGCTAGAATGTGCTTGAAGTTTCAAGTTGATTTATGGGTCATCTTCTATTGAAAAATCAAACAAATCCAAAGTCTTTGTACATATACAAAAGTATTGTAGACTTGACAAACTGAGACATGTCAATATCCAATTCACAAACCAATCTAGACTCCTATCTCCTCAAACAAACAAAATCTCACATCACTGTATGAAACATGACTGAACTACGCTATAGGAAATCAATACTCCCAGATGCTAGAAGAGATCTTGCATAGACACATACTTGGCATTGTTCATGGAAAAGAGATCATGCCGGTCAAGCAATTGTCAAGAAGCCCAATTTGGTTGGACATCTCCTGAGATCTTGAATCAAGGCTGAAAGAGTAGCTTAATGCAAATTAACTGGATGCACAGTAAAAATGCTGATCATTAGTTTTCACTGGTCTACTGGATTTCCCACATGCAAATTGGTGCATCCCATCTGAAAGCCCTGCATCAAAGAACTCTCTCAAATAAACAAAAAAATTGTATTAAGAGGCTGCAATGAGTGAAGTTACATCAGTGAGTACTCGTTAGTTTTCTGATTAATAACTTGAAGAAAACGTTTTACTTTACCTGCATCTCCCAACTGAGCATAGAGCTATGGGGTCTCCAACCACAGCAACCAGGGACTGTGCCCTGGTGATGGCAGTATTAAGTAGTTTGTAATTAGAAAGAAACCCATAGTCCAGGTCCTCGGTGGAGTCCTCTACCAACTGTTCCTTTCGCTTGATAGGGGTCTGCTTATGTTTGCATGTGTGTCTTGTCCTTACTGTACTGAGAAATAAGACCCGAAACTGCTTGCCTGAAAAATTAAAAAGAAACAAGGATTCATATGATTTTTCCCAAGTCAAGCTAACTTAAAAGCAGGTATTACCTGGAAAAAATGATCAAAGCTATTACATCGAAATTGCACATGGTTTATATTACTCTGGTTGTCAACACCTTGGGACATCCTAAAGTCATGACAAGTGCTTTTTTAATCGCAAGCCTTTTATTCTTTTGCACCATAGCTGTAAAGGATCTAACAATGCAAAGATTCTAATATTCATAGTAGAGTACACTGATTTTCAGACTTGGGCCAAAAGAGCAAACTCTCTACAGATGTAGTTCTACCTGTATGGATTCAAAAGAAACAGTTGCATGAAATGGGTGTTTATTTAGATAACGAAAAGAAAGGTCACTGATGTTCATCATGCTGACGTCAAATATTTATGTTTTCCACAAAATCCACTTACGCAGAGACATATCAGGATTCCATTGAGCTGATTTTTTTATTTTAGAAAAAGGAGAACAAAGTCAATTTAGATTTTAACAGGTTTGTTTTATATAGAAAAGATAACAGATTCACCCTGTCATTGCCATTTTGCTGGAAGGAGGATTGATGATATTATTCAGACAACTAAATTAAGACAGAAATGCTCGTTAATAGACTATTTCCAGAGCTGTACTGAGCACAAGCTCTCATTCCAAACAGGTGCCCCGAGGAGCTGGAGACGAGTAGTGATCTTCCTCAAAACCAGCTGGTAAACTGACTGCATCAACAATGTTCAGTCATTAGGTAAAATTCCTCTGTTCCGTCCTAGCCCTTCTGATTAACTTCAACCATCAAAGACACATGCCAATCATGGCAATAGCTCTCAAGAAGAAACTAAACTATGTGTCCCTCCTACAACAACCATGAAGCAAGTTTTATAATATCAGGAAAATAATATCAGGAAAATACGTCAAACAACATTAACCCAGCCTCAACAATGAGGCTTTAAAAATATTTTTTATTCACTGACCCCTAAAATGCTGTGGCTAGCATGTGTGCAGGCTTTATTGCTTCATTCACATCTGTCACCGACAGGGACTATCCAAACAGCTTCCCCTCCCTCAGGACAGCTCTTGCAAACAACAGCCAAGATGGAAAATTTATTACACAGGCATGGACTCTCACGTAAGTAGAACAGGATAAAGTTCACTGCATCAAGTGTACATTTCTATCACCCAATTCCTCAAGTAAGACCATAAGACATTGGACTGTAAGATGTAGGACCTGAATTAGGTCATTGTCCACTGGCCCTGCTCCACCATTTGATCATAGTTGAAATGTTTCTCAAAGCTATTCTCCTGCATTCTCCCTGTAACCTTCAATCCTCTTACTAATCAAGAACTTAAGTGCCTTCGAGACACTCAACGATATGTTCTCCATAGCCTTGTCCTAGTCTCTCTTACTCGTGGAAACATCGTCTCCATGTCCACTCTATCTCAGTATTCTGTTAGCTTCATTGTGATCTCCCTCACCCTAAATGAGACAATTTCCTATGGCGTACAACAACAGAAACAAAACGAAAAGCAACTTCACTTTAACGAGCAAGTGGGAACCCACCTTGAACATTCAGAACTCGTTCTACATTCACTTCTGACAATCTCTTCTTACGGAGTTCCGATCGAATCCTGAACACTTGATCAGCATATGGTGTCACTACTCCAATGCTGCCTTCATCCAACTTCCCCCAAGCAACCGGCCACTTCCTTCTGAGTTCTTCAACGCGTTCCACAATTTCAAACACCTTTTAGGAGGGACAAGGTATGATTTTAGTCATTGCAT
This sequence comes from Stegostoma tigrinum, assembly GCF_030684315.1. Taxonomy (NCBI): domain Eukaryota; kingdom Metazoa; phylum Chordata; class Chondrichthyes; order Orectolobiformes; family Stegostomatidae; genus Stegostoma; species Stegostoma tigrinum. The sequence continues at coordinate 9,741,973 of NC_081375.1, forward strand.
CTTAACATTAAAGAACAGAATTGCAACCTCTACATTTGAAGATATTCAAAGATTCATTCATCAGCCCAACTATGCTGAACAATATATAAAGTGAATTCCAAGACATGACATCTACTTAACTAAAGCTAACTGATAATTTTGAGTCAAACCAGTTTGGGATTAAATATAAATAAAGTTCAACCACAGAGTTGCACTACTATTATCGATTAACTCTATGGTAAAGTACATCTGAAAACTGAAATACCAGGATCTTCCACAATTCATAAAGTTAGCATGCCCAAGAAAAGGATGGCTTTATAATCAACCATTCTCATCAAGTATTACCACAACTTAGCAAAGGCTCAATGGAAACATATTTTTGGATATGAAATGCTACAAATTTGATTCAACGAATTTAGACATGATTTGATTTTTCTGTCTCTGTCACCCCAAGATAAATCACTCCACATTGAACTGAACAAATAGGGAACCAAAACCGAAAGGTTTGGACTTAAACAGCAACCATAAATTAGTTCCATTAAATAGCACAAGTTATGATGATATAAAACACTTGCATTAAGCAACAAAAACTAGAATCAAAATAATTTTAAGATCTCACTCAAGTGAACTATTTATACAAGAAGCAGTTTAACAAATGCACACAATGGCTAGAGATGCAAACATGCTGGAAGAGTTTCTGGAAGGTGTACAAAAATGGGACCTTAAGTAATCCCCATTAGGAGCTACGCCAATTATACAGTCTGAACTGCTAAGATTAATTGCATCATGGTGGCTCAGCGGTTAGCACTGCTGCTTCACAGCACCAGGGACCTGGGTTTGACTCCACCTTTGGGCAATTGTCTCTATAGAGTTTGCACACTCTCCCCATGTCTTTGTGGGTTTCTTCAAGGTGCTCCAGTTTTCTCTCTTAGTTCAAAAATGTATAGTATAGGTGGCCTGGCCATGCTAAATTGCCCAGTGTTATGTGTAACTAGGTTGGTTAGCCATGAGAAATGCAGGATTATAGGGCTGAGGTGGCTCTGAGTGGGATGATCTTCAAAGGGTCAGTGTGGACTTGATGGGTCAAATGGCCTGCTTCCACAGTGTAGGGAATATATTCCATTCCATTCCATTCTGTTCATTACCAGGAATAGGACTGGAGACTTTCTTGTTTCTAGGCCTATCAAAGTGACTCTGTTCACGCTTATTTGATTTTCAGATATTTTTAATGAAATTTCACAAGTATTCACAGAAGGTACAGAAAAAGATAGAGTATTTTCCTGCTATAGTTCATAAAGAAACTGGGAAACGTGTTTAATGGCTGAAATAAATCAAAGGCAGAGGGGAAAAAGCAATGTTCGCAAGTAACTGGCCCTGTTTGACAGCTGATATATCCGTATGGTTTTGAGCAGGTCACTGCCTTACAGTCTGTGTCCTTACCTGGAAGGTGACTTGTGCCAAGCACAACTCCACAGACTGACATTTTTCTGTTAATTTATTGATGAATTGGTTGAGACAATTTCATCAATCCTCTTTCCAGCAAAGTGAAAACTTGGATGGATTGTTAAAGGAACTTTAGCACATGCTCTAGGGTCAAACTGAACCACAGCATGGAGGAAACAAGATCATTTCAAAAGAATGGCAAAGTCAGTATGATCCAGTATGCCCAATCCAATTGACGGTAAAAAATCTAAGACTATTCTTTCAAGGGGAGCATGTTTTGTGCACTGGCCAGCATTTCTGTCTGCATACCACCTAATCAAACATAGTGACCATTCATGCCATTGAGGATCATTGCTGAAACACAATCACTACAATTGTATGAAATATTCAGACTGCTAAGTATTTACATAGAACATAGAACATTACAGCACAGTACAGGCCCTTCGGCCCTCGATGTTGTGCCGACCTGTCGTACCGATCTCAAGCCCATCTAACCTACACTATTCCATGTACGTCCATATGCTTATCCAATGACGACCTAAACGTACCTGAAGTTGGCGAATCTACAACCGTTGCAGGGAAAGCGTTCCATTCCCTTACTACTCTCTGAGTAAAGAAACTACCTCTGACATCTGTCCTATATCTTTCACCCCTCAATTTAAAGCTATGCCCCCTTGTGCTCGCCGTCACCATCCTAGGAAAAAGGCTCTCCCTATCCACGCTATCTAACCCTCTGGTTATTTTATATGTCTCAATTAAATCACTTCTCAACCTTCTTCTCTCTAATGAAAACAGCCTCAAGTCCCTCAGCCTTTCCTCATAAGACCTTCCCTCCATACCAGGCAACATCCTAGTAAATCTCCTCTGCACCCTTTCCAAAGCTTCCACATCCTTCTTATAATGCCGTGACCAGAACTGTACACAATACTCCAAGTGCAGCCGCACCAGAGTTTTGTACAGCTTCACCATAACCTCTTGGTTCCGGAACTCGATCCCTCTATTAATAAAAGCTAAAACATTCTCTGCCTTCTTAACAGCCCTGTCAACCTGGGTGGCAACTTTCAATGATCTGTGTACATGGAGACAGAGATCTCTCTGCTCATCTACACTACTAAGAATCTTACCATTAGCCCTGTACTTTGCCTTCTGGTTACTCCTACCAAAGTGCATCACCTCACACTTGTCCGCATTAAACTCCATTTGCCACCTCTCAGCCCAGCTCTGCAGCTTATCTATGTCTCTCTGCAACCTACAGCATCCTTCGTCACTATCCACAACTCCACTGACCTTAGTGTCGTCTGCAAATTTACTAACCCATCGTTCTACGCCCTCATCCAGGTCATTTATAAAAACGACAAACAGCAGTGGACCCAACACCGACCCTTGCGATACACCACAAGTAACTGGTCTCCAGGATGAACATTTCCCATCAACTACCACCCTCTGTCTTCTTTCAGCAAGCCAATTTCTGATCCAAACTGCTATATCTCCCACAATTCCATTCCTCTGCATTTTGTACAATAGCCTACTGTGGGGAACCTTATCGAACGCCTTGCTGAAATCCATATACACCACATCAACCGGTTTACTCTCATCTACCTGTTTGGTCACTTTCTCAAAGAACTGATATGAAATAACGAAGTATTTTCTTTATTTTTCTCCATGTAATGCCAGGGGATGTCTCTGCACCCACATTAAAAGAAAACCAGAAATTTTTTTATGTGTAATTGCATCACTAAACATTTGAACTTCAAGGCATCTCTATACTATATTTTCAATAAGCGAAAACTATTTTTATTATATTAAGTACTTCACATTGTTCCTCAGCACAATCTAAAGTTTGAAGTACCATAACTTATTAAACAGCAAGATCAATATGTCGCAATAGAAAATCTCCAACATTTTCACACAGAAATCCAACAGCTGATATCATTTAGTTAAACATGGTGTAGGCATCAGTTTTGAAATGACTGTATTAATGCCCCCCTCTGCTGTCAAGTTACTAATTCCAGCCTTGGAACTAACAATGACTGCAATACAGGCAGAACACCGTATAACCTTTTCTCTCAATTGATCAAATGGCGATGACACAAATATCATGATGAGGCCAACTAATCAGTCCTAGCTTCAGCTATTCTAAACTAGGTTGCTAAGCCTCATCAATTATTATTTCAGTGGCTTAACTCCATTTTTTTTAAAAAAGTGCAGGGAGCAAATATTGAACTTGGTATGAAGTGATTATATTCAGACAATATGAGTGAGTCTTCCACCTGACCATAGGTATTTACATTCATCGTAGGAGTTCAGCTTTATGGAGAGATAAAACAATCAGTAAAGCAAAACATCAATGCCTACATTTTTGTTATTGACATGAGTTTTTGTTGCTGTGTTCAGAATATACTTGAATTTAAGGTAAAACCCTTCCAAACATGAGCGATGAGGGGCATGGATAAAGTGAATGACAAGGGTCTTTTTGCTTGGGCAGATGAGCTCAAAACTAGGGGACATATTTTTAAGGTGAAAGGAGAAAGGCTTAAAAAAGACATGAGGTGCAACTTTTTTTACAGAGTGGTTCGTATGGAAGTGGTACATCTAGATACAGTTACAATGTTTAAAGATATTTGGACAAGTGTGCGAATATGAAAAATTTGGAGGGATATGGGCCAAATGCAAGCAAGTGGGACTAGTTTAGTTCAAAAATATGGGTGGTGTGGATTGGCTGTGCTGAAGGGTCTTTTTAAGCCAGCTGCACCATTTATTAAGATCATGAATAATCTGATTGTGGCTTAAATCCCACTCCCACCTGCTCCTCAAAAGCCTGGGTTCCCGTGTCAATCAAAAATCGGTCCAACTGTGCATATTCAATAATTCAGCCTCCATTGTTCACTAGGAAAAATAAATTCCAAACATCGAATTTTAAATGGAAGATCCCATTTTTTGAAACTATGCCGAGTTTTAGACTCTCATCTTTGATCATACGAAGATGAACGTAACAGAGATCATGGAGCTCACTCAAACAGAGGTAATTCCTAAAATCAGTGTGTAACTGAGCACAAAACATAATCCTGACTGAGGTGATCCCACCCAGTTTACAACTGCTACAAATCAACTCAGTGACCTCATGTTAGATGCCGATCCAAAGTGAATACAATCATGCTAAACGACGATTACCTTCATCATTTCAGTTTGTTAAAATAGGGAGGAGAGGCTGAGAGGCTGTGAATGCGAAAATACAACTTTTGAACCTCAGCAATATTTTATAAGCAGCCAGTCTGTGCACAGCGAAGCCCCACAAATATGAGTCAATGTTCTTACAGTCATGATTGGGAGTTTGAAAAAAAATCAAAGTGATTTCATGAACCTGGAGAATCATGACAGCAATGAATTCATATCTTTGCAGGATATGGGGAGAAAACAGAGATTAAAAAGATTATTGGATCAATGTTGAACTTCAAGAGGAAGCATCATTGAATAGAAATTAAGTCAATAAGTTTCACTTCAAAACCAAGGAAAGTTTCAAGAATTTTATACCACAGGCCAAAACTTCACTGTATGAATGTACAATTTGTTCCACATAAGTCTCCTTTAATCAATTCAGGGTGGAAATTCATTTGATGGATAACTTCATTAATTCAAAGCACTCTTACAGACATGTACATGGTAGTTACTGATAACACAATATTTAAGTGCACCATTGTAACAAAACCTTAAAATCAGCAGGGTCTGTGGAAACAATAGACAATGGGCAGATACAACCAGCAGAGATATTTGTTACCTTACCTCTGAATTGTTATAGAAAGCAGTGCTGTTTTTCTCTTGAACATCTTCTCCTCGGGCTGTGAAGAATGTCAGTGGATAGAAATCTTTGTGCGCCGGTTGCTTTCCGCTCGCCATCAACTTCCCCTCATAGAATAGTTCAGAAGTGTAACTGAAATAAAATTAAATGTGGTTAAATTTCATTAAGCAGAACCTCTTAAATACTAGTGGGTCCTCATTATTTGTTGATTTAGCACATAAATTACAAATAACAAAACCAAAAAATACTGTGCTGAATAAGTTTATTTTGAATCAAGTTTAACTTTCCATCTAACACCTTACTGATTCTGTTTAAAAAATATAGAAAATAATCAGAAGTTCAAGAAGATATTTATTACCTTTCTCAGGAGAAAGGAATTAATTTACAACACAACCAATCCTACATTATAACTGTAATGCAAAATAAAAATCCATCCTTGCCAACTCAAAGCCAATACCCAACAATGCAATTCCTAACACATTAACTTACAAGTGTTAAGTCAAGTTTAGCCAAACGTTGCTTTTACGTAGTAAATTTGAAAACGCATAACCTAAAAATCCAAACATTTAAATTGTTCGCTTCCCAATGAAAACATATTCTTCTGCAAATCACATTCCTAGGGTCTAGCCAAAATACAATTACCATTGTTTCTGCAAACATGGCTTAACTTCTGCATTATGCATAAACATAGTTGGAGACAAAGTGATACCTCTCAGTTGTCAGATGATTAATTAAACTGAACAGTCTGTAATTACCCACTATATGGTCAATGTCACAAGGTAATTGAAAGTGATGGAATGGATGCAAACAACAGACAAATTAGATGTGGTGACTGTAACTGTGGTTGAAGAGATAAGTTTTGATGAGGTTTAAGAGATTATTGAGATGATAAATCATGAGCAGATACAGCAATGTCAACAATTTAGCTCAATCCTCGCACTTCGTGCAGAATAGGCAACGGGATTGAAAAGTTACTTCTAAACTACAGGTATCTCAATTTCATTTCGTGAATTTCTTTCTAGAAAAATAATATCAGAATGAAGTTTTACTATTAATTACTGCTGCAAAAACTGCAACTACATTGGAACTATATGTTTAGGTTGGACTGTGATGAAAGGTTTATTGCAAAGTGAATATTTTGGTAATGACTAAATATTAAATCGATGTGGTGAAATGCTTTTCGTGCTCTACTTGTATTGTGCCCTACTCCTTCGAAAAACAGACAATTGGACAGTCTCACTTATTATCGGCTTTTTTAGATCAGTCACTATTCCTGTTTTAGAACCAGCAAAATATCTGTCCAAGTTGAAGAGCATTTGTCAGTCAGCAATCAACTTTGTTAAAAATTGAATGATATCACTGGGAGGAAGATATATTAACAAAGAAGATGCAAACATAAGGACAACTGGGCAAATTAATTCAGTTGTCTCAATCAGGTATGGAAGCTCCAAGTATCTTACTGAGAGCAAATCCTTCCAAAATCACCAGAACTAACTCAATTGAGTCATACACCGAAGAAATGTGGTAAACTCAAGTACCTACTTGATAATAGCTTCATGGGAACGATAGTTCTCACACAGTAGAATTCTGCATGGAAACTCTGCTGGGTAGTGTTCATACAGACGATCTAGCAAAGATACATGAAGATTTCTTTCCCGGGCAAATTCACTGTATACAAAGGGACTAAGCTGGAAAATGTTAAAGCAGAATGTTAGCTATTTTTAAATTTGTACTTTGCTGAGCAAAAAGTTATAAGGCAACTTTATTTCTGATGTTTTGCTTTCATAAACTTTCATCTCATATCATTGTTACACTGGTTAAAACAGGAAGAAGTTATTGCGCCTGGAAATTTAAACCAGATTACAGGTTAATACAAAGCAAGGAAATGGACAATAGAGCTCACAAGACATGATCAGAAGGAAATGGAATTCTCCAGCCCTTGGTCATTGTGATCATTGACTGGGAAACAATTGGCTACTTTTGAAGAAAAGGGAGTGAAGAACTAACTGCAAACAGTGCTGTAATAACATTTACAAAAATAAACTTAGTCAGAACTGATGCGTAAAACTATTTCAATTTCCGCTTCTACTTCTGAGGCAGTGTTACTGTTAAACAAAATAACTTCAAACAATAAGAATTCAGAAAAATATATATTACGCTGATTCAAACAAATTAACAATGAGCATCAAAATGAACATTCACTTTTGAAACTGATGCTACACTTTTAATTCACATAAATTAAAAATATTTGTCACTGAACATTCCAGACTATTCTGCACTTTATTAAACAATTGATGAAAAAGAGGCTTGAGTAGTCATTTTTCTATTGATATTGACTTTAGAAAAGTTTGACTGTAAAAATAACATTAGAAAATGGTGACTAGAGCCTGCCATCTTGAATGATCAAACATGAAGAAATTCACAGAACACTAAATGCCATGCAAACTGGCTAGTGATTTTAATTATAGTGAGGGAAATCTTTTTTCAAAAAGCTGTCTCAGTCATGATGGTAACAGCTGTAACTTTATGATAGCCTGGATATCTTGACCAGGGAAAATTCATCATGTATTCATCTGCCACTATAAACTCCAGTCAGCCAACTGACAGGCCATGCGAGATAAGTGGATGATCACAAGCATCTCCAAGGCTACTATCATTCTTCTGTCAAGTAGTAGCAATTAAGAAAAAGGGAAAACGAATTGCACATATTCCCACCAATTGTGCCACTATTTTGCAACTTTTGCGGATGGAGAAAATATGAACTCATTAGAAGCTCAAGTACAAATGATCGAGATCCAATGAGAAGCCAGGTGATCCGTATTACATCAGCCAAAATGCTTTGGAACACACAATGTATAAATTACATCCAGTGATTATAGTTCTATAAGTTAATGTTGAAAAATACAAAACAACAAAGTTGAAGAAAAATGCAAACATTATGATTTTGGGGATCAGAAGTGAGAAAATTCTTTCAGTTGTTCAAGGTCAAAAACAGAAATTTCATGAAGGGACAGAAAGTACAGATGAAAGCTTCAAACATTTTAGAAGTGCAATCATAAATTGTTGATGGTTTTTCACAATGCTTTCTGCTCTACTTATTGGTGAAGTCTTTTATGATGCTACAATGGCAAATACATGACTGCAAATAAATTTTTCACCAGTTCAGTTCCTTAAAAATTTCCATCAAACCTGCCATTTACAAATAAGAAATTGTGACAGTAACCACTAATTCATGACTGATATGTGCAATAAATACAGGCAATGCAAGTCCATAACTACATTTACCAACTTGTTCATGTTCCATCACAGAATCCACTGCTCACTATAAAATCATTGCCTTTTGTTGCTGCTTAATTTGTGTGCAACAGTTCTGTAGCTAGTGCACTTACAAAGAAAGCCCAGCGATACACAAAACTGATACATAAAAAGTTGCACAATGCTGTTATATCACTATCATATACACCGAAGGAAGCCTTGCAACTATTAAATAAATGTAAACAACGGTGGGAAAAAAAATCAAGGCAACAATAGTAACAAAGGCTCTTCCGTCCACTTGGCCCCATTCTTTCCAATAATCAACTTTCTTTTCCATCCTTACCCCAATCATGCTTAGTTTATGTGCCTGATCAGAAAACTGGAGAAATAAATAAAAAGCCAGATTACTGAGTTACAGGACAACACTGGCAAAAGCAGAGTGCTTCCCTCTTTTTCTTCATAATTGGCGGAAGAGTTGGGAATATATCTGGGTGGATGAGGAGGATGCCTGAAAAGCGAAAACACAGCTGCGTAATAGCAGATGCCTAACTGACCCTACCTTCCAAAACCCCTCCACTCAGAAAAACACTCAAAGTCCCCTGTCCTACATCAGGTTTGTAAGCCAAAAAACCCGGTTAATCTGACAGATGGCCCGGAAGTTGGCAAAAATTCCACTCATCAGTTTTACAAAGGTGACTTTCTTGGACATAAATGACATACACATTTGAGAATATCCCAAGTAAGTCTTTGTTAAGAAACTCCTGGCAAACTTGCATTTCTGGAAAAAAATTCAAATGCATTCAATTTTCCACAGTTGCCAACTCCAACCTTCACATAATGATCTTGTGGCATCTGTTCAAAACATGTAGATGAAGTCCATTTGAAAGCACTTTCTATCTATTAAACTTTCATTTAAAGGGCATTGATGCATAATTACCACTGGAATATTGAGTGCTATCCGGCAACAGGAACCAGTTTTTCAGCGTTTTTCCTTCTTTTATGAACAGTTACTGTCATGTTACATAAAAAGGCCGATTGCAGAGCCAAGCTGTCTGGACACGCTATTACCCTGGCAATGTTAGGTAGAATCAGGTCATCAAAATTTTAAGAAAGCCAAATTGTTAATTTAACAAGAAAATTAAACAGATGGTGATTCAGCCAAGATCCGGACACCGTGCAAGTGAACTTAATGAGTCCAACTGTTGCTTCTTAAAAAGAAAGATTGTGGGATTGTGGTGGAATGGAGCAAAGAAATTCAGTATCAGCATTAAAATTATATCAAACGAATAAGCCATCCAGAGCATATTAGACCTGGATGTGAGCTAAATTTCTGGTTTTTAAAAGAACACTTTACTCCAAATGAAAGACAACCCACTACAGTCTTTGCTATGATATTCATTATTTTTATTTAAAAGAGCTACAAAATCAGGATGAACCTAAACAGCATCTTGCAAAACCTCAGTGAATTTAATTACAAGAAGAGGATAAATGAATAGAGCCTTGTGGCATTTTCTGTTGCCACAGAAATATAAGGAACACAAAACCCAAGAGGTTTGCAATTATGAGAAATAAAAAGCAATTTCATTATTCATATCCTGATATAGTTGCTAATGAAGTTTAAACTTGGTCCATAGATGGCTCACCTGCATGTGATCCCCAGCCAAGACAATCCTTGTGTGTCTACTAGCTAGTGCCAGAGGCATGATGGTCTCACACTCCATCGCTTGAGCAGCTTCATCCAACAGAATATGAGTGAATAAACCTGCTGATAAACAAATATTGTGCCAAGCGTTACTGAACATTATCCTAAAATATGGAATTAAACATATTACTAATTGTAAATTTCAACTTAAAACAGAACGTCATTCACTTCACTTTTAATACACAGACACAGATAACAACTGACAGTGCTTCTAATTTCATCATCTAAGGTCAAGTGGACAATCTGCTTCTAAGCTCCATCAATCTTACTCTCACACTGTGTACTGAGAAAGTCCTCAAGCAGTGCCCTTGAAGAATCTTGGGCAACTATTAAGCTTGTACCCACCATTGCAAACCTGAAATCAGAAATGATTCCTCTGAAAGCAGAAATCCACAACCTACCACTCTTTTCAATAGCATGTTAACGCCTCAATTCCATTTAGAATCTCAAACTTATTTTCCTCACTGGTTACATTTCAAGACACTCAAACATTCCATCCTCCCCAAAAGACATGAAAAAAGCTTCCTATTTATGTCATAGATTGTGATAAAACATGGATAAATTAGTTTGCTTTTTGCAAACATTTCTAAACAGGTAGCTACTGAAGCCCTTTCAACATAATAGATGCCATTGCAAACAAATGCAAAAAATACAGTGTGTGTAACAGCTTGGGTTTCACGGTCTTAAACAGCCCATTTCATGCAACTGTTGAGAAATAGATCAAACAAAATCACAGAATGACTACACACGTAGAGGTCAATCAGCCCATTATTTCTGCGTGAATTCTCAACAAGGATTGTCACTCGTCTGACTTTTTCCACAGTATTGTGCATTTGCATTCTTCAGATGATTATCCAATGCCCATTTTGAAAGCCACAGCTTAATCTGCATTCACCACACATAGGCAGTGAACTTCCAAGACTAATGGGTTGTTGTTTAACACTGAGCAAGATAAACAATTGTGCATCAAGGTTTCAGTTAGAAATTACTGGGTTTTTATTTTTTAAAAAGTGTTTTGGTGGTGGGGGGGAACCCAGTGGTTTTAAATAAGTTTTTTTTAAATTTAAGTTTGGGACAGTTCTGCAGAAGCCTTGAATGAATATAAAGCAGTACTCCTGAGAAAGGGAGAGGATACTTAAAATACATTACCTGAGAGCAAGGAGTTTGGCAACAGTTCCAGACCCAGAAAGCTTGGATAAATCCTTGATGAGGTCATTCAAACCTGAGAACATTTAAGATTGGGGATATGAAAATTCCAGGAAGCAGCTATTGGATTTTCCAAATTGGGAGTGGAAGTGACAGTGAAATGAGGTGTTAGAGAAAGCAGTTTTCAGTTGGCATGAATACTCAATATAGGTGCTTTTGGGTATCCCAGAGGTGTTCGGTGTATCTCTAAAGGAGCATTTTTGATATTAATGGAATTTATTTCAACACAAAGGGTCTTACACGTAAGACAGATGAATTCAGAGCATGTATAGGAACTTTGGGCTGGGTCATCATAGCAATTACAGAAGCAATCAAATCTCAATAATGAATGTTCAGTTCCACATGTCATCCTCCAAAAATGAAACAACTAATTCCTACACACACTAAGATTTGCAGCATTCAGGGCTGAGGCGACAATTGCTAGACAACGATCATCTCTAACAAAGTAAATAATCTAATGCTCTTCCTTCACACTTAACTGCATTACCACCACAATCAATGAATCTCCCACCATCAAAATTTAGAAACTGGCACTGGCAAATTTATCGTATCAAGCCAAATAAATAGTATGGTCACAAAGATCCCAAATTCCCAAACCTACCAACCATCTACAATGCATAAGGAGTCAGCATATGAAATAATTTTGCCTGGGTGAATGGAGCTCCAAAGAAACACTCAAGAAGCTGAACACCATCTTTTAAAACAACTCAATGGTTGACAGCCCACGCAGTTGCTATGAACAATAGCTGCAGAGTATTCCATCTAAAAGTTGCACCACGTAACACACCAAGGGTTTCTGGCAGTACCTTCCAAATCTGCAACCTGCACTACCTAGAAATCAAAGGCAACACGCAAATGGGAACATCACTTAAGTTTGCCAAATCCTACACCATCTTGATTTGGAAATGTATCATCATTCCTTCACAGTCACTGGGTCAAATTCTGGAACTCCCTTTCAAACAGAACTACACCACATGAACTGCAACAGTTCAAAGTTGCAAGTCACCAGTATAATGGAAAGAGGGCCTTGTCGGAAATTCTCACATTGCATGACAGAATCAAAATGCAAGGCACCAGTCCAACTGAACCACAACAGGTCTGAATTATAATCTACTCTGCCATTTACACAAACGTAGCAGCAATGAATGAGCAGCATGCAGATGTGCCATTACAAATAGATGCCTGAGATGTCTCAAAGTGCGCACTTATGTATTGACCTGAAAACAATCAAAAGCTGAAGTAATGTAATTTTTCTTTTGTCATCCATATATTGCACTGTTAGGGTTCAATAAAAGTAGATAAAATGCCGGATGATTACTGCAAAAAGCAGGAAGTGCCCAAAATGATGGTTTTAAATTGCACTAGTTGTAAAGGTACACTGTAATGGTGATTAATGTTTGATGGGAACCAAACTGACTCTACAACTGCTATTTTTTTTGAACCAACAGAAAAGAATGAAATCTCCCACAACTCTTCTAAAAGACAGAAATTGTTTGGAATAGCAGCTCAGCAAGCAGCACTCTGGGTGCCTGTTTAGAGCTCTTCCAGTTGGAACTCCAAGGGATCAGAATGCCTTTTCACCTGCACTGTGCTCTGAAGGCTCCCTGTGGAGATTAATAGAAGCAATATACAACTACTCTTAAAAATAAGGTACATCTACAAATTATTTGCATTTTGGGACAGGAAAATAAATCTACACATTTAAAGTTCCAAAACACTACATATTGTTATCGCTTATTCAACAAAAATCGGTGGTCTATTGCAAACAATACAGCACATTCCCTGGGCACTGATTATGTGTTAAGAACAGTTTATCACTTTGTCACATCCTTAACTTTTTTCCTGAATCACAACATGAGAGAACAAGGTAACGAAATATGAGGCTGGATGAACACAGCAGGCCCAGCAGCATCTCAGGAGCACAAAAGCTGACGTTTCGGGCCTAGACCCTTCATCAGAGAGGGGGACGGGGTGAGGGTTCTGGAATAAATAGGGAGAGAGGGGGAGGCGGAGAGAGAGGTCAGTCCAGGCAAGGCGGACAGGTCAAGGAGGTGGGATGAGGTTAGTAGGTAGGAGATGGAGGTGCGGCTTGGGGTGGGAGGAAGGGATGGGTGAGAGGAAGAACAGGTTAGGGAGGCAGAGACAGGTTGGACTGGTTTTGGGATGCAGTGGGTGGAGGGGACGAACTGGGCTGGTTGTGTGGTGCAGTGGGGGGAGGGGACGAACTGGGCTGGTTTTGGGATGCGGTGGGGGAAGGGGAGATTTTGAAGCTGGTGAAGTCCACATTGATACCATTGGGTTGCAGGAATACGAGTTGCTGTTCCTGCAACCTTCGGGTGGCATCACTGTGGCACTGCAGGAGGCCCATGATGGACATGTCATCTAAAGAATGGGAGGGGGAGTGGAAACGGTTTGCGACTGGGAGGTGCAGTTGTTTATTGCGAACCGAGCGGAGGTGTTCTGCAAAGCGGTCCCCAAGCCTCCGCTTGGTTTCCCCAATGTAGAGGAAGCCACACCGGGTACAATGGATGCAGTATGCCACATTGGCAGATGTGCAGGTGAACCTCTGCTTAATATGGAAAGTCATCTTGGGGCCTGGGATGGGGGTGAGGGAGGAGGTGTGGGGGCAAGTGTAGCATTTCCTGCGGTTGCAGGGGAAGGTGCCGGGTGTGGTGGCGTTGGAGGGCAGTGTGGAGCGAACAAGGGAGTCACTGAGAGAGTGGTCTCTCTGGAAAGCAAACAAGGGTGGGGATGGAAAAATGTCTTGGGTGGTGGGGTCGGATTGTAGATGGCGGAAGTGTCGGAGGATGATGCTTTGTATCCGGAGGTTGGTGGGGTGGTGTGTGAGAATGAGGGAGATCCTCTTTGGGCGGTTGAGGCGGGGGCAGGGTGTGAGGCACGTGTTGCGGGAAATGCGGGAGACGCGGTCAAGGGCGTTCTCGACCACTGTGGGGGGGAAGTTGCGGTCCTTGAAGAACTTGGACATCTGGGATGTGCGAGAGTGGAATGCCTCATTGCGGGAGCAGATGCGGCGGAGGCAGTGGAATTGGGAATAGGGGATGGAATTTTTGCAGGAGGGTGGGTGGGAGGAGGTGTATTCTAGGTAGCTGTGGGAGTCGGTGGGCTTGAAATGGACATCAGTTACAAGCTGGTTGAGGTACTGTTGTGTAGCCTGGTTATAGCCCTCCCTATGGTCTGGGAGCTCAGGAGGAGGAAGGCTTTCTTCAATTCTCTGTGTACCTACTTTAAGCTGCTGTAGGATTCCAGTATCAACTCATTTTCAGAAAGTGTTTTTTTTTGAGTACGCTCTTGCGAGCTGATTGGCTTTCAGCTTTCCCAACTTTTTCAGCATTGATGGGGATCCTTTTAAAGCAGTTTGCTGATAGTTGCTATCATGCATTAAAACCAGATTGGAATGTTTACGTCTTCGACAAGCGAGAGCTGTGAAACTGTGCTATTATAAATTAATAAATATTTGTTGTTACTTACACTATTTATAAGGTGAACTATTGCAGGACGTTATCAGAAACTCTCTCAGGCTTCACCTACATGGGATCTTACATTTTTTACAACATTTTGCATAATTTTAATCACTATTACGATTATTACATGTGAAAACTGGGTAGATGTTTTGGCAAGCAAGGGTAACAAGGCTGGGTCAGCAGATCTTCAATGGTATAACTTCTGCTAGGCAACAAGATGGTCGGTGAAAGATTATAGCTTTCAAACCTCCTGTGATGTCTTTTCACACACGTTGAAGCTAGACCCCTCAATCCCCTGAACCATTCAGGAACATGTTGTTGACAGGCCTGGCAGTCCATGGAGTCTCCACAGCTGGCACTTTCTTTGTGCGGACTTATGAAGTGTGATTAGTCTGGCGAGATTCCACCTAACTGTAAAGGACAAACCTGTATGTTCATATCTGGCCTGCAAAGTGACAGTGCACCCTCATCAGCAACGAGCTGATCTGCATTACAGAACTTGGCTACTCAATGCCTCAGTGAAGCACTGGATAAACATTGGTCTGATGAGAAGGAATCAGTCACAGAAGACAGTGTTTCCAGTTAACACAGTGCGGCAGATACACCTTCCAAACCCATGGCCACTTCCATCTAGAAGGACAAGGGCAGCAGATACCTGGGAACACCACCGACTGCAAGTTCCCCTTCAAGCCACTCATCATCATGACTTGAAAATATGTCCCGTTGCTGGGTCAAATCCTGGAATTCCCTCCCTCAGGGCATTGTGGGTCAACCCACAGCAGGTGAACTGCAGTGCTCAAGAAGGCAGCTCATCACAACCTTTTCAAGGGCAACTAGGGACAGGCAATAAATGCTAGCTAGTCAACAATGTCCATATCCCACGAATCAATTAAAAAACCATAAAGGAACAAGACAGCTTCAATGAATATGCTTATACGGAGTTAAGTAAGCTTTAATAACTGGAGGCATTTCTAAATCAGCTAAAATGGCGAAGATTTTTGAAGGAAATTAGAAATGAAGAGTTCAAGATTTCTCATCCTTTTACCCACTGGTTGAAATGTTGTCAGCACTATATCAACTGTGGTGACAATTACTTACTAACTCTATGACAGAGTTATAATTCTGATCAAACGCCTAGTTGCTGTGCAAGTACTTCAAAGGCAGTCAAGCTTGTGAACCTTGTGCTAATGTACATTCCAGAAGAGAAATAAGGACAACATTTGAAACAAGATACAGAGATAATGAGTAGCAAACTGTGCGCAGATCTAGGACAACCAGTCACAACATTGGTAATGATTTCACAGTGATCTAATTCTGGTTTATTTCCATACAGGAAATTTTTGCAATGTTTAGTTCTATCAGTAAAAGCATTACTTCAGCTCTGAAGGGATGTATTGCTGTAGTTTGTTGCAGAATGTAATGCTGCAGCGCAAACAGAAGTGAGATCAACTTTCTGATTCTGCACAATTTATGCACAGCACACTGCTTCCATCAAAAATACTCTCCTTAATGTGGTAACTCAGTTCCTAAAGCAATCAGATATGCTAATTTCTAAAATAAATAGCACAGCTTCAGAATTACCGACAACTGATTAAGAATCAGATTAAAAAGCCACATTAATTTTATTCCCATTAATTTTGTATTCTTCAAGGTCCATTCAGCAGCTTTCATTTCAAAGAACACTGTGCAAAAATCTTATTTTGGTTAACTGCTGTCCTTCACTCTGGTCACATCACAAAAATTGCATGCTTCTCCTTTCTAATAACCCTAGCAGAATATCACTTAATAGATAATTATAGAAACATCATAATTGTACATGGTTGTCATTGAAAATAACATCTGGTTGCTATTAATAATGGAATGAGACTATCAATAGTTAGGACACCCCAATTCCTAATAGGTTTTAAGCCAGGGGCCTTCTGAATTCTAAAACAGAAGCAGGCTACCTTATTTTAGACTTTTATGCACTTTGAATAAAAGCACTTTCTACTTACCTCAAAGAACAATTTGCCAGAGAGGGAGAAGAATTACCATTGTGATTTTCTGCAGCCAGTAGCTCAACTACTTCCATCCCAACTATACATGAAAAATTTATGTTGACAAGTATTTTCCATCTGTTAAATCTTAGTCTATTGCCATGCTTTTGTCGAACTTTCCCATCAACAGTGTATATTGAGAAAAGAGGCCTAACTGAATATCTTTATGCGAAGAAAGGTTCTTACTTGATTTGATGTGAAGACATGGAAATCCATGAAACTAACAAGAAACTGATTAGATTACTCTTCTGACAGGCTGCATAGGACTGCTAGAGAGAGCAACAAGGGACAGAATCCTTACTCCTAGAGGTTTAGACTGACATTAAAAGGCAAGTCAAAGGCTCAGCATTGGTCTGGATTGATGAGTAGGTTCACTGGCATTCATTTAGAAGTTATCAGAGGAAGATGAATCCAGATGTCTCTCGGCATCCTAACGGATGACATCCAGATCTGCCCATTCAGTTCTCTCTCTTGAAAATGACTAGATCAGTTATTTAAATATTACTTGCTCAGAAAACTGAATTAAGTACCCTTTCCTACACCCATTAAAATTGTGACAATTTTTATCATGTGGAACTTCGGGCTTCACTTTCCTGAACAGGTAGCTCTTCAGCCAGAGTAAGAAAGTTATTGGTTTAAAAGTCATTCTGCAGAAAGCATTTTTAATTTATGTTGACACCTGGAGAGTGCCAAGAAACTGAGACGTCAGAGGTGTCATCATTCAAACATAACATCAAGAAAAGGAGCCAAATGGCCTGGTCAGTTTGAAATTAAGAATTATATGATAGTTATCAAAGAGGAACAGCAAATTCTATGAGTGTTGTGACCAAATTCGTTTATGCAGCAGCTATCAAGCATACAGAAACAGTCATGACTGTTCATGGAATATTACTGTGGGTACAACAGCTGCCGTATCAAAAACATAACAATGATTTCAAACTAAATGACTACAAACCTTTAGGAACATCTTCAAGAAATGTCATAAAGTGTTTTCATAATGCACGTTTTCCTTTCTCTATAGAAAGAGAACGTTATAATTTGAGAAGACAGTGAGGGAAACCTGACATTTCTTTTTCTTTTTCTTTCTTTTTTATTCTTTTATTTCATTGAAGGCGATAGAAGAGACAGAACAACTGGCAATGCAGAGTCTCAGCCAATGCATTCAAATGTAAAGTTTGCAACAAGTTACAATCAGTGCTTTCAACAGCAGCTCAACAAATGCAGTCAAGAGAGATTTTTTATTAGTTCTGAATGTCAGGGTACATGAAGTACAATGATCTTGCTTAATCAAACTTTTCCCCTTTTTCATTCATGGGACCTGGGCATTACTGGGTTGGCCAGCACTTATTGCCCAACTCTGGATGCTCTTCAGGTGGTGGTGGTGAACTGCTTTCTTAAAATATTGAAATCCATTTTGTGCTGGTAGCTCCATAGTGGTGTTAGGGAAGGGAGTTTCAGGATTAGGCCCAGCGACATTGAAGGAGCAATGATACATTTCCACTTTAGGATGCTGAGTGGCAAGAAGGGAAACTTGCAGCTGGTGGTGTTCCCATGCACGTGATCCCCATATCCTTCTTGACAGTAGTTGTGGTGAATTTGGAAGGTGTTACCTAAGGAGCCTTGGTGAATCCCTGGCTGATAATGCAAAATGAATCCCTCTAAGCAATTAGCCAATTTGTTTGTAGAAAACAGGCTTCAGCAAACAGCCTTTTGAAACAAATTCATCTGTTAAGATGCGCATTTCACCTGGTTTTGCCTTATGTGGTGACAGGGGAAAGATCTAAATGGGATCTAAGGGGCAACGTTTTCACACAGAGGGTGGTGTGTGTATGGCATGAGCTGCCAGAGGAAGTGGTGGATCCTGGTAAAATTACAATATTTACAAGGCATCTGGATTGGTATATGAACAGGAAGGGTTTTGAGGGATATGGGCCAAATGTTGGCAAATGGGACAAGATGTATTTAGGACATCTGATTAGCATGGACAAGTTGGACTGAAGGCTCTGTTTCCATGCTGTACATCTCTATTACTAAGTTCCAGAACCACAAGACTATTACAACACAGAAGGAAGCCAGTCTACCCATCATGTTGATGTGAATCTTTCAAAGAGCAAGCTGATAAATTCTACTTTCTGGTTCTCTCTCCACAGCATGATAAATTAAATTCCCTCCCTAATGGCATTGTGGGTCAACCCACTGCAGGTAGAATAAAGGGGTTCAACAAGAGCAACTACGGATGGACAACAAATGCTGCTGCGACCAACGATATCTACATCTCACAAATGAAAATAAAATTCTTTCAACTACTTATCCAACTTCCTTTTCAAAGTTACCATGCATCCCACAAATCAAAATCCTCCGAGAAGGGACTCCTCTGCCACATTAAACAGGTTATTTACTGTTTCAAGCCCTTTATAACTTGTAACAACCCTACAAAATACCAGCTTACCTTTCTCTTGTATGGATAACCACCCCAGAATCTCTAGTCTCCCACTATAACTGAAATTTCAGTGCAGAAAACAATTGCTTGAAAAGGGAATATCCAAGTTTAATTACAAATCAGATTTCAAATCTCAGGGAACCACTGGGGATAACTGAACATAAATTATTCTATTTGCCCCTGGAGAAAGAATGCCCTGTTAATGAATTATTATTTTATGGTTGGTGAAAGACTCCCAGATGCAGTACATACTTAAGCAGAACTAGACCTAAAAATGTCAAAATATACTGGAGGAATTGAAGTAGGGGAGTACAAAACTAGAGGGCATAATTTTAGTGTGAGTGGAGAAAGACTGAAAAGGACCTGAGGGGTAACTTTTTCGACACCGAGGGTGGTTCATATGTGGAATGAACAGCCAGAGGAAGTGATAGTTGCAGGTACACTAGTAAGAAAGATTTAGAGGGATATGGACAAAATGCAGGCAAAAGGAACTAGTTTAGTTTGGGAAACTTGGTCAGCATAGTCAGATTGGACCAAAGGGCTTCCCTGCTGTATGATTTTATGACACTATAACAAAGCGTTTCCATCCCAAAACTATCTAAAAACTTGTTAAAGTCCATACTAGACATCCGTACGCAAAACTGACTAAAGGTTCATCAACTTCTTATCATTAAAATTTTCATTCATAAAATCAAACACCATTTCCATTATTTGACAGGGTATCTAGTTCTCCTGGGTCAACCTTGAAACCGAGCAACTGATCAGCTATAGATTAATCACTCTCATTATCCCAGACGATCAGTGGCTCTGTTATGCCACCAGTCCTGATGTAGGGTCTGGGCCTGAAACGTCGACTGTCCTGCTCCTTTGATGCTACCTGGCCTGCTGTGTTTCTCCAGCTCCATACTGTATCAACTCTGACTCCAGCACCTGCAGTTCCCGCTATCTCCCTGGTATCTCACCGGTTTGGAAGTATGTCCTTATTTCACATCACCAAATTATGCCCCATAGGATCTTTGATTCAAATCCCACATCAGTACTGAAATCTGTTCTTCGCTTTCTATTATCTGGGTCTGAAGATCAGATAGTTTGGGGATTTTGTGTCTTTCACTTAAAATGTTTAATTTTTGTGATAACTCAGAAATAACCAGTCTTGATTTCCAGTCTGCTACTCCAATGAGTTGCAACAGAAGATTGGCCAGCTAATAGGAAACATTCGGCATAAGTGAGTCATTTTGCAGGAGGCAAGACGTAATGGGTTGTGCCACAGCGATCAGTGTATGGACCTCAATGTTTAACAATTTTGATAATTGGCTTGGATGAAAGAATCAAACGTATTGTTGCTAAACCTGCTGATGACATTAAGATGGGCAGAAGAGTAATTTGTGAAGAGGACACAAGGAAGCTACAAAGGTTTACAGGTCGGATTAAAAAAAAGTTAGTTAAATATGGAAAATATAAACTGCCCTTTGGCATGAAAAGTTAAAACAGAAGTATTTTAAGCAAATGGTAAGAAATTGCAGAATTCAGAGAGACAGAGGAGCCTAGGTATCCTAATGCATGACTTACAAAAAGCTGATAGGTGGATACAGCATGTAATTTGGAAAGTTACTTAGTATCAACAACAACAAAGTTATTGGAAAAGCTCAGCAGGTCTGGCAGCAACCGTGCAGAAAAATCAGTGTTAACGTTTCAGTACCGGTGACACTTCCTCAGGACAGTGCAGCACATTTTACTTAGTATTAACATTTATTGTGAATACAAAAGTAGGGAGGTTATGCTTAAGTTATACAAGACATTGGTGAGATTTCAGTTAGAATACTGCGAACAGTATTGGTCTTCTTTAAGGACACAAAATAAATGCATAGGAAGGCATGCAGAGAAGTCTCACCTGGGTTATCTTATGAGGGATGGTTGAATCCACTAGAACAAGAAGTGACTGGAATGAGACACAGAAGGTCTTGATAGGGTGCCTATGGAGAGGATGTTTCCTCATGCAGGATAATCTAAAACAAGGGGTCACTGTTTAAATATGAGGGATAGTCCATTTGAGAGACAGATAAGGAGAACTTATTTTCTCTCAGCAGGCCACGAGTCTTTGGCGCTCTCTTCCTCAAAAGATGGTCCAGGGAAAGTCTTTAAAGTAGAGATGGATACATTCTCGATAAGCAAGAGGATGACAGTTACTGGACTTGTACAGGATTTTAAACAACTCAGATCAGCATGATCCTACTGAATGACAAAGCATTTCCAAGGTCCCAGGTGGCCTATTCATGCTCCGAGTTAGTAGGTTCATGCTCAATTAAGTATTAATTTCTCCCAACAAGTCCTAAAATAGACTGTTGAGCTCAACTTGGAGAATCAACAGAAACACGGTCCCATTGTAGTCAGGTGTCAGGCTGCGAGTGTGACGACATGGTTTCAGCAGCAATCAATACAATGCAAGCCAGTGAAAAAAACTCAAAATTAATTGACTCCAACATGTTAATAAACGAGACCAGTTCAGCAGTGTGTGCAAATGTACACAGATTAACTGAGGTGCAGTCGGAAACATCCCTCATGAATACCCATAGTGCCTAATTTGCATAAAGCAAGGGGGCTCAAGTCCAATTGGATTGTGCAATCCATGGGTCTGGCAAAATGCATCTGAAACTCCATTATGCATGCAGAATTTAAACACTGATAGAATATGTTCTGACCAAGGGCATAAACTTGGTGCCTTTTATTTTACTATGATATTAATCAGGAATTTGGATACTTCCTGAATTAAACAGATTAGGTTGCAGAGATACAACTTCTTAGAATCCCTACAGAGTAGAAGCAGGCCATGTGACCCATCGATTCCACAGTGATGCTACGAAGAGCATAACAGATATCCCACCCCCCTACTCCATCCCTGTAACCCTGCATTTCCCATGGTTAGTTCGCCTAGCATGCACATCTTTGGACAGTGAAAGGAAACTGCAGCACCCAGAAGAAACCCACACAAACATGGAGAAAACATGCAAACTCCACACAGTCAACCGAGATTGGAAACAAACCCAGGTCCCAGGTGCTGAGAGTCAGTAGTGCTAACCACTGAGCCACCATGCCACTCCCAGTTCTTGCCTGCAAGCATTGAAAAATTACTTGAACTCAGAACAGTCAAACTGTTAGGAGCACATAGGAACAACAATAAAACACTGCCAGTTGAGGGGAAGTATTTTTAAAAGCAGAGACATATACAGACATTGTCATTGTTAATTTTGGACATTTTAAGGCAAATACACTCATATTGTTACACCTCATTGAAAGCCTACTCCTTCAGGAAAAGTAGAATGTTGAATCAAAAAGCATCATCTCTCCATGAAAGAAAACAGCATGCCAATTATAACACAATTACCACCTTCCATTAGAAACTCTAATGAAATTTTTTCCATCACAGTAATTAAGAGTTTGCATAACAGCTTTGAATTCCACTGAACTAAATCCATACCTCATTATTACGGCACAGATCACTGCAAAGAATCACTGTAGTTAATGCATAGAAGCAAGGCGTTCGATAAGGTTCCCCACAATACGCCATTGTACAAAATGTGGAGGAATGGAATTGTGGGAGATATAGCCGTTTGGATCAGAAATTGGCTTGCTGAAAGAAGACAGAGGGTGGTAGTTGATGGGAAATGTTCGTTCTGGAGACCAGTTACTAGTGGTGTACCGCAAGGGTCAGTGCTGGGTCCACTGCTGTTTGTCATTTTCATAAATGACCTGGATGAGGGCGTAGAACGATGGGTTAGTAAATTTGCAGATGACGCTAAGGTCGGTGGAGTTGTGGATAGTGACGAAGGATGCCATAGGTTGCAGAGAGACATAGATAAGCTGCAGAGCTGGGCTGAGAGGTGGCAAATGGAGTTTAATGCAGACAAGTGTGAGGTGATGCACTTTGGGAGGAGTAACCGGAAGGCAAAGTACAGGGCTAATGGTAAGATTCTTAGTAGTGTAGATGAGCAGAGAGATCTCGGTGTCCATGTACACGGATCGTTGAAAGTTGCCACCCAGGTTGACAGGGCTGTTAAGAAGGCATACAGTGTTTTAGCTTTTATTAATAGAGTGATCGAGTTCCGGAACCAAGAGGTTATGCTGCAGCTGTACAAAACTCTGGTGCGGCCGCACTTGGAGTATTGTGTACAGTTCTGGTCACTGCATTATAAGAAGGATGTGGAAGCTTTGGAAAGGGTGCAGAGGAGATTTATTAGGATGTTGCCTGATAGGGAGGGAAGGTCTTACGAGGAAAGGCTGAGGGACTTGAGGCTGTTTTCATTAGAGAGAAGAAGGTTGAGAGGTGACTTATTTGAGTCATATAAAACAATCAGAGGGTTAGATAGGTTGGATAGGGAGAGCCTTTTTCTTAGGATGGTGACGACAAGCACGAGGGGGCATAGCTTTAAATGGAGGGGTGAAAGATATAGGACAGATGTCAGAGGTAGTTTCTTTACTCAGAGAGTAGTCAGGGAATGAAACGCTTTGCCTGCAACGGTAGTAGATTCGCCAACTTCAGGTACATTTAAGTCGTCATTGGATAAGCATATGGACGTACATGGAATAGCGTAGGTTAGCTGGGCTTGAGATCGGTATGACAGGTCGGCACAACAGAGGGCCGAAGGGCCTGTACTGTGCTGTAATGTTCTATAAGACTGACTTCATCTGGAACTACCACTGTGACAGCAACACCTTTAGCTTTATCATAAACATATTGAACATCATGCAGTGATGCGTCTAAGGGAAATCTAACAACATCTTTTGTTATGAACTAGAGAGATGGCTTCTCCACTTGTGTTTTTTCCCCCCACTCAAAGTAGCAATGGAGAGTAATGAATTAAGCTTACTGGCACAGTGATTCAAGTGTCTGCATTTACTAACACACATGAAAGAAAAAAAACTGATTGTTTCAGTAGTTATTCCCATTTAGAAATGATTATTGCAGCAATTTTTGAACTGAAATATTGGTCAGAGGGTTCTTTGTATCCAAATAAAACCCCATTTATGACCAGTTCTCTTTTAGAGCAGGTTCCAAAAACATCTTCACTGTTGATTTGGAGCCTTCCACCAGCTCTGTCTGCACCAAGACCAGAGAGACAGTGACACAAAAGGTGACTGTCTTAATTGTTCTCTAGTGGCTATTTTAAGACATATTCTGGTGATGAAATGGAACTGTCTTAGGGTAGCATGGGTTAGATTTCAAATGAACAATTTTAAAGTGCATTTATATGGCATCTTTCACAAAACAGGACAGCCCAAAGCACTTTAGGACTGTTAATTAAGTACCTTTGAAGTGCCTTCACTGTCGCAATGCAGGAAGGTGACAACCATTTGTGGACAGCAAGATTCCACAAATAGCAAAGTTATCATGACCAAAGCAAAGTCAGACAGTCACACTGTCAACTCTATATGAAAGGAACACAGAATAAAGGTGCAGACAATTCAGCCCTGAAAGCCTGTTGCGCCATTCATTATGGTCATGGCTGATCATCCAAATCCTACTTTCCCCCTAATATGCTTTAGTGCCTTTCACCCCAAGTGCTTTACCCAACTCCTCATACATTTTTTTGGCTTTGACTGCTTTCTGTGATTGTGAATTCCACAGGCTCACCAAAGTAAAACTAAATGTCAACTTTGAACCACGTCATCAAAATGTATCATGTGTAAATTAACACAAACTGAGTACATCACACGAGTCTTTAAGGGCTGCTGTGGAGCAGTGACCGTATTCCTGTCTCTGAGCTGGAAAACTTGGTTTTAAGTCCTATCTGTTCCAGTGGTGTATAATGGCACATCTCAACAGGTCAATTTTTTTTAAAAAAATCAACTGGTCTTTCAATTAGTATATATCGAAAGATTGATCAAAATCTATCGGCAGACTGCAGTTAATAACCTTTGAATATTCAGGGATTTAGGAGCAGAAAATTTTTCCGACCTAAGGACTGTGGTATATTTGAGTTCCAAAGAAACTTCTCTTAAAAAAAGAAAGTGCTTTTGAAAAAAGAAAAAAAGATGAGAAGGTCCACAAAAACTAAAAGAACAGTAATAAAAGATTGTGAAATATAGTTAAATTAATTAACAAGCTGAATAGAGAGACTAGAATTAAATGGATTCATCAAAATTAATAGTCATAGTTAATGGTGCTAGACTTGCCACAATTCTGCACGTGATCTAATTTCTTACTGAATAGCTCCGTTGAACATGCCTCTACCACACTCACAGGCAGTGCACTGTGTGCCCGAACCACACTTCATATGAAAAGGTTCACTTCATGTCACTTTTGCTTCTACTGGGATGTTACTAATTTAAGTCTGTTCCCTCTCATCCTCAATCCTTCCACATGTGGGAAATATTTCCCCCATTTACTTGAACCAGGCCTTTGACAATTTTAAATAATTCAATTAGGTCTACTGTCAATCTTCTCTTCCTGATGGAAAATAGTCCCAACTTCTCAAATTAATTCTCATTGCTGAAATTACCCATGGCCGGAATCATTTATATAAACATTTTCTGCATTCTCTTCAATGCCTTCACATTCTTTCTAAGGTGTGGCATCCAGACCTAGAAACAATACCCCAACTGAGGCTGAATCAGTGTTGTGCATTAGTTCAAGATCACTGCCTTGCTCTTACAAACAATGACACACAGGATACCGTGCTCATGAATTCTTTCAGCTAATCTAGGTGCCTAAAATTACTGATAGACATATAAAACACCCAAAAAGCCTCTGCTCCTGCATCTGCCTCAGCATTGTATCTTTATTTTATACAATCCATCCAAGTTCCTCCAACTAAAATGTATCACCTCACACTTCTGTGTATTCATGTATTACATATTGGTTCATTCCACAAATTTGCTCTATCCTTTGAGTTCTACACTATCCTCCTTGCAGCTTACAATGCTTCCTTTATCATTGACAAATTGTGAAATTGTGCCAAACATCAAGGCCTAGATCATTATTATATATCGGGAAAAGCAAATGTTTCAACATAGGCCAATGGAGGAAAACTCCACTACAGATCTTCCACAGCCAGGAAAACATCCAATAACCACAATTCTCTGTTTCTTTTCACTCAGCCAAATTCTTTTAAATTCATTCATGGGATGTGGGGGTCATTGGTTGAACCACTATTTATTACCCATTCCTAATCACCCAGAGGGCAGTTAAGAGACAACCACATTGCTATGGGTCTGAAGTCTCAGTCATCCAGCAAGGAAACAGACCCTTTAGCCCAGAAATAATAGGGACTGCAGATGCTGGAGAATCCGAGATAACAAGGTTTAGAGCTGGATGAAGACAGTAGGCCAAACAGCATCTTAGGAGCAGGAAAGCTGACGTTTCGGGCCGAGACCCTTCATCAGAAATGGGGAGGGGAAGAGGGTTCTGAAATAAATAGGGAGAGGGAGGAGGCAGATCGAAGACGGATAGAGGCGAACATAGGTGGAGAGGAGACAGACAAGTTAAAGGGGCAGGGATGGAGCCAGGAAACTTGAGTGTAGGTGGGAAGGTAGGGAGGGGATAGGTCAGTCCAGGGAGGACGGACAGGTCAACGGGGCGGGATGAAGTTAGTAGGTAGGAAATGGGAATGCAGCTTGAGATGGGAGGAGGGGATAGGTGAAAGGAAGAACAGGTTAGGGAGGCGGGGGCGAGCTGGGCAAGTTTTGGGATGTGATAGGGGAGGGGAGATTCTGAAGCTGGTGAAGTCCACATTGATACCATTGGGCTGCAGGGTTCCCAAGTGGAATATGAATTGCTGTTCCTGCAACCTTCAGGTGGCATTGTTGTGGCACTGCAAGAGGCCCCGGATGGACATGTCGTCTGAGGAATGGGAGGGGGGAGGTGAAACAGTTCGCGACCGAGAGGTGCAGTTGTTCATAGAGAACCGAGCATAGGTGATCTGCAAAGCGGTCCCCAAGCCGGCGCTTGGTTTCCCCGATTTATAGGAGGTCACAACAGGTACAGCGGATGCAGTATACCACATTGGCAGATGTGCAGATGAACCTCTGCTTGATATGGCAAGTCTTGTTGGGGCCTGGGATGGGCGTGAGGGAGGACGTGTGGGGTCAGGTGTAGCACTTCCTGCGGTTGCAGGGAAAAGAGTCGGGTGTTGTGGGGCTGAGGCGAGTGTGGAGCAGACAAGGGAGTCACGGAAAGAGTAGTCCCTGCAGAAAGCAGATAAGGGTTGGGAGGGAAAATGTCTTTGGTGGTGGGGTCAATTTCCGGTGGCGTAAGTGTCTGAGGATGATGCGTTGGATCCAGAGGTTGGTGGAGTGGTGCGTGAGGACGAGGAGGATTCTTTTTTGGTTGTTATTTCAGTGACGATGTATGAGCAATGAGTTGCGGGAAACGTGGGAGACACAGTCAAGGGTGTTCTAGCTTCAAAATCTCCCCTCCCCCTCATAAAACCAGCCCAGCTCGTCCCCACCTCCCTAACCTGTTCTTCCTCTCACCTATCCCCTCCTCCCACCTCAAGCCGCACCCCCATTTCCGACCTACTAACCTCATCCCGCCCCCTTGACCTGTCTGTCCTCCCCGGACTGACCTTTGTCCACCCTACCTGCCCACCTACACTCACCTTTACTGACTCCATCCCTGTCTCTTTGACCTGTCTGTCTCCTCTCCACCTATCTTCGCCTCTATCCATCTTCTCTCTGCCTCCCCCTCTCTCCCTATTTATTTCAGAACCCTCTTCCCCTCCTCCCCCCCAACTTTCTGAAGAAGGGTCCAGGCCCAAAACGCCAGCTTTCCTGCTCCCAAGATGCTGCTTTGCCTGCTGTATTCATCCAGCTCCACATCTTGTTATGTCAGACCCTTTAGCCCAACTGTCCATACCAACCACGTTTCCTAAATTGAACTACTCCTATTTGCATGCATTTCTGGCCTCAAATGTAGTCTAGTCGAGGTGAGGATGCCAGATTTCCTTTCTGAAAGAACATTACCGGATTCGAAAGATTCACTAACTCTTGACAACATTGAATTCTATTTTCACTATGTGCCATGGTAAGATCCAAATCCAGGTCCCCAGAATGTTACCTAGGTCTCTGGATTAATTGACTAGTGATAATACCACTGGGCCTTTTATTCCATGAACACAACTTTGCACGTAAGTTTGTTGTGCAGCACTGTACCAAATGCCTGCAGGTCAATGTATATCACATCAAAAGCACTGCTCTCATCAATTCTTTCTGGCATCTCTTCAAACATCTCCAGTAAGATGGTTAAGTATGACTTTCCTTGAATAAATCCACACTAGCTCTTTTTCATTAAGCAATATAAACCAGTTAAGGAAAAACTTCATTCAAAAAATTAAAAACATAAAACTGCAACTGCTGATAATGGGAACTGCAGACGCTGGAGAATCCAAGATAACAAAGTGTGAGGCTGGATGAACACAGCAGGCCCAGCAGCATCTCAGGAGCACAAAAGCTGATGTTTCGGGCCTAGACCCTTCATCAGAGAGGGGGATGGGGTGAGGGAACTGGAATAAGTAGGGAGAGAGGGGGAGGCGGACCGAAGATGGAGAGAAAAGAAGATAGGTGGAGAGGGTGTAGGTGGGGAGGTAGGGAGGGGATAGGTCAGTCCAGGGAAGACGGACAGGTCAAGGAGGTGGGATGAGGTTAGTAGGTAGGAAATGGAGGTGCGGCTTGAGGTGGGAGGAAGGGATGGGTGAGAGGAAGAACAGGTTAGGGAAGCAGAGACAGGCTGGGCTGGTTTTGGGATGCAGTGGGGGGAGGGGAAGAGCTGGACTGGTTTTGGGATGCAGTGGGAGGAGGGGGCGAGCTAGGCTGGTTTTGTGATGCAGTAGGGGAAGGGGAGATTTTGAAGCTTGTGAAATCCACGTTGATACCATTGGGCTGCAGGGTTCCCAAGCGGAATATGAGTTGCTGTTCCTGCAACCTTTGGGTGGCATCATTGTGGCACTGCAGGAGGCCCATGATGGACATGTCGTCTGAGGAATGGGAGGGGGGAGTTGAAATGGTTCGCGACTGGGAGGTGCAGTTGTTTGTTGCGAACCGAGCGGAGGTGTTCTGCAAAGCGGTCCCCAAGCCTCTGCTTGGTTTCCCCAATGCAGAGGAAGCCACACCGTGTGCAATGGATACAATATACCACATTGGCAGATGTGCAGGTGAACATCTGTTTGATATGGAAGGTCATCCTGCGGCCTGGGATGGGGTGAGGGAGGTGGTGTGGGGGCAAGTGTAGCATTTCCTGTGGTTGCAGGGGAAGGTGCCGGGTGTGGTGGGGTTGGGCGGGAGTGTGGAGCGGACAAAGGAGTCGCAGAGAGAGTGGTCTCTCCGGAAAGCAGACAGGGGTGGGGATGGAAAAATGGTTTGGGTGGTGGGGTCGGATTGTAGATGGCGGGAGTGTCGGAGGATGATACATCGTATCCGGAGGTTGGTGGGGTGGTATGAGAGGACGAGGGGGATCCTCTGGGGGCAGTTGTGGCGGGGGCGGGGTGTGAGGGATGTGTTGCAGGAAATGCGGGAGACGCGGTCAAGGGCGTTCTCGACCACTGCATAGCTTGGGCCCATGCGGGTACCCATGGCCACCCCCTTTGTCTGTAGGAAGTGGGAGGAATCGAAAGAGAAGTTGTTGAGGCGGAGGACGAGTCCCTATCCAGTCCCTATACACCTGTATTCCTCATGCGGATAGCCTCAAGGCCCCCCGTTTCTTCCTGTCCCGCAGGCCCGACCAATCCCTCTCCACCGACACCCTCATCTGCCTAGCCGAAGCCCACAGCCGACACCGCCGATGGAACCCCGCCCACAACAGACGCCGACGGAACCCCGCCCACAACTGACGCCGCCGACGGAACCCCGCTCACAGCTGACGCCGCCGACGTAACCCCAGAGGAGACAGCCACACTGAGCCCTGCCGCATCTTCACCATCCCCGCAGACCTCCCACTGACAGAGGACGAATGGTCAGTCCTAAGCAAGGGGCTCACCTTTGTCCCCCTCCACCCACACATCAACGAATACCAGTCACGTTTGGGCATCGAGCAGTTTTTCCGCCACCTTTGCTTCCACGCTTACTTCTTTAATCGGGAGCCTAACCCTCCTTCCACTGACCCCTTCACCCTCCTCCAACAACAAGTCCTCCTCCTGGACACCACCCCCAGGCCTCCTACCTTTGACCTCTTCATCTCCAACTGCTGTCGGGCCATCAACCGCCTTAACCTCCCCACCCCTCTCACCCACTCCAACCTCTCCCCCGCAGAACAGGCAGCCCTCCGCTCCAACCACAACCTCACCATCAAACCCGCAGACAAGGGTGGCACAGTGGTAGTACGGCGCACTGACCTCTACATCGCCGAGGCCAAACACCAACTCTCCAACACCTCCTCCTGCCGCCTCCTCAATCATGACCCCACCCCCGAGCACCAAACCATCATCTCCAACACCATCCATGACCTCATCACCTCAGGGGACCTCCCACCCACAGCCTCCAACCTCATTGTTCCCCAACCCCGCATGGCCCGTTTCTATCTCCTTCCCAAAATCCACAAACCTGCCTGCCCTGGTCAACCCATTGTCTCAGCCTGCTCCTGCCCCACCGAACTCATCTCCACCTATCTGGACTCCATTTTCTCCCCTTTGGTCCAGGAACTCCCCACCTACGTCCGTGACACCACCCATGCCCTCCACCTCCTCCAGGACTTACAATTCCCTGGACCCCAACACCTCATTTTCACCATGGACACCCAGTCCCTATACGCCTGTATTCCTTAGGCAGATGGCCTCAAGGCCCCCCGCTTCTTCCTGTCCCGCAGGCCCGACCAATCCCCCTCCACCGACACCCTCATCCGCCTAGCCGAACTCGTCCTCAGCCTCAACAATTTCTCTTTCGATTCCTCCCACTTCCTACAGACAAAGGTGGTGGCAATGGGTACCCGCATGGGCCCAAGCTATGCAGTGGTCGAGAACGCCCTTGACTGCGTCTCCCGCATTTCGCGCAACACATCCCTCACACCCCGCCCCCGCCACAACCGGTCCCAGAGGATCCCCCTCGTCCTCACATACCACCCCACCAACCACCGGATACAATGTATCATCCTCCGACACTTCCGCCATCTACAATCCGACCCCACCGCCCAAGACATTTTTCCATCCCCACCTTGTCTGCCTTCCGGAGAGACCACGCTCTCCGTGACTCCCTTGTCCGCTCCACACTCCCGCCCAACCCCACCACACCCGGCACCTTCCCCGGCAACTGCAGGAAATGCTACACTTGCCCCCACACCTCCTCCCTCACCCCCATCCCAGGGCCCAGGATGACCTTCCATATCAAACAGATGTTCACCTGCACATCTGCCAATGTGGTATAGTGCATCCACTGTGCCCGGTGTGGCTTCCTCTGCATTGGGGAAACCAAGCGGACGCTTGGGGACCGCTTTGCAGAACACCTCCGCTCGGTTTGCAACAACTGCACCTCCCAGTCGCGAACCATTTCAACTCCCCTTCCCATTCCTCAGACGACATGTCCATCATGGGCCTCCTGCAGTGCCACAATGATGCCACCCGAAGGTTGCAGGAACAGCAACTCATATTCCGCTTGGGAACCCTGCAGCTCAATGGTATCAACGTGGACTTCAGAAGCTTCAAAATCTCCCCTTCCCCTACTGCATCCCAAAACCAGCCCAGTTCTTCCCCTCTCCCCACTGCATCCCAAAACCAGCCCAGCCTGTCTCTGCTTCCCTAACCTGTTCTTCCTCTCACCCATCCCTTCCTCCCACCTCAAGCCGCACCTCCATTTCCTACCTACCACCTCATCTCGCCTCCTTGACCTGTCCGTCTTCCCTGGACTGACCTATCTCCTCCCTACCTCCCCACCTATACTCTCCTCTCCACCTATCTTCTTTTCTCTCCATCTTCGGCCCGCCTCCCCCTCTCTCCCTATTTATTCCAGTTCCCTCTCCCCATCCCCCTCTCTGATGAAGTGTCTAGGCCCGAAACGTCAGCTTTTGTGCTCCTGAGATGCTGCTTGGCCTGCTGTGTTCATCCAGCTCCACACTTTGTTAAACTGCAACTGCTGGCAAGTTGAAACTTAAAAACCAAAAGTACTAGAATGCACAGAAGATTCACCATGCGCAAAAGAGAAAAAAAGAGGCTATATTGTTCAAAATGATTTCTGAACACCAGAAGGGTTTTAGGTACACAGAAGCCATTCCAACTCTCATAATAATTTTCTCTGCACTGATATTAAGAAGAAAATCAAGAATTTAGCACAAAGCTCCACTATTCACTCAGACTGCAGACGTATAAAAAGTGCTCGCCTGACTTTTCTGTATCAGATTGTAAGAAAACATCACCATTTGAGCACCTGTCAAAGAAAACAGCTTGTAATAAATGACTCTTTTAAAGACAGGTTACCATCTGCATCCCAGTCATGACTCTCCTCTTCGGATATTATTTTCAGATGTGATTCAGAACATTAGGTAATCCATGAATTGTACAAGTGAAGTGAATGTATTTTTTAAAAAAAACATCAAATTTTAGCAAAGGTTGTATCTGGGTTGGAATTTGCATTTGTATCAACAGAACTTCTGCAACATCCATTGATTTCTTGTAGCATACATCAACTTCAATAAACTTACATATATAATACCATCTTAAGTTGGTTATTTGTATTCAATTTATTACTTCACCCAACTGGACAGCAGTTTGCATGACATCCATCAAAAAAAAATCAATTACACCGAATATATCCTAGAATTAAATATTTTGCGGCCTGGAGCAGCCTTCAGATAATCAAACCGGCACTGATTCAACTTTTTGAGGCAGCATGGTGGCTCTGTGGTTAGCACTGCTGTCTCATAGCACCAGGGACCTGGGTTCAATTCCAACCTCAGGTGACTGTGTGGAGTTTGCACATCCTCCCTGAGTCTGCATGGGTTTCTGCCAGGTGCTCTGGTTTCCTCCCACAGTCCGAAGATGTGCAAGTTAGGCAGACTGACCATGCTAAATTGTCCATAGTATTCAGGGATGAGTAGGTTAGCGTTAGCTATGGGAAATACAGGGTTAGGGGGTGGGTCTGAAAGGGATGGTATTCAGAAGGTATGTGTGGATTTGTTGGGCCGAATGACCTGTTTTCACACTGTGGAGATTCTATGATATGATTCAAAGATCTATTCAATTCCAAGCACTACTCTGATTCCTTCTAACATTTTCTTTTGCAAAGACTTATTCACTTTCACTTTTAAAACTCTCTTCAATTGTTGGAATCACGTTGTTACTAAAGACAAGGGCTTGTGCAATGAAATGTTGAGAAAGGATTGGAACACCCTGGTCAGATTTGATACTAAACTTACAGGTCTCATTTGTTCTGAGCATTCATTGCACTGAATTCTGAGGATTCAAGCTTCTTGCAACACAACTGTTGGATGACTCCACAAACAACAGAACACTGCAATCTGAAGCTTTATTTATGTGCAAACACAAATAAGCAAACTGCCAACTAGCATGTTTCAGCAAATCTTTCCTCAGTCATTTGTGAGGTGCAAATGAAAGGTGAGAGATTTATTAACATCATTTAAAAAAAGGATTATAAACTCATTGCATGTGTGGGCTGGTCTATTCGTGTGGAGGAGTATAAAAATTAATTAAATCAGTCTTTTCAGAAACATAATTTTAAACTACTATATGTCAGAGGGACGGCTGAAGGTTCCCTGGCATATTAATGGAAATTTGTTCATATTGTGGGGCTTATGACAGGCAGAAAAACAAACATTAAGATGTTAGCTTGGCAGAAATTAGGATGGGCATCTTAAAAAAAAGCTTTTGAAATTCAGTTTGAAGGAGATGCGACTGAAGTTGGACATAAGAATAGGCTCTCCTAAAAACTTACTTTCCTCAGAACTGTTAAAAGACTAAGTTACCTTGAGGAAAGTTTTTATAGTTTCAGTTTGCGATAACTAGATCAGGAACGTTTAGTTAGGAATATGTATTGTTTATTTAAAGCTGAGAAAGTCTGAGATCTCAGAGGTGTGAGGATTCAAGGAAAATGTATCACAGTTCACACGATGGGAATAAGGGGACATGGAGTTGTCATATTTACAAATCAGGCAAGGAAGAAGAATTTCTCCTTTTTTGACTTAACTGTGAAGTGATACTTTTGGGGAGCAGTTGGAACTTCATTTTACCATGTGTTTTGAAATCTTTCAAACTGTTAGATTTAGATAGCTTGGACTTTTTTTTATATATTTCTCGAGTAATTGCTCTGGTTTATTGCTAAAACCAAACCTGTTTCAGCCAAACATCTCCACATTAATTGAAAAAAATCCACCAAGCCAGATTTCATACTGGGGTCCATTAGTAGCATAAACTTGGATGACAGAACATAGCAAAGGTAGCTGAGGATACAAGGTATGTTCACAGCCGTTAACTTTACCAGCAGCTAGCCTGTTTGCAAGTATTTGCAGCGAATTGAAAAATACCATCTTAACACTTCCTACATTCCATGTCTTCTTCAAACAAGGTCAAAGGGGCACCTCACTGCAACATTTGACAATGTACCCATTTCAAACAAGGCAAAAACTTCATAAAACTATGGGGCAGCTGCTGCACATATGCAGTCTAATGTTCCAGTTCATTTTTACTCTGATACAAAAAAATTAGCCATGTTTTGTAAAAGCAAACCACTAAAAACATTATAAAGATACAAACCAGACCGAGTTTAAATATATAGTGCCGAAGATTAACCAATGTGCAAAATTCATTGGCCTCAATAGATATTGAACATATAGCATATTAGGAAACCATAAAAATATCGCAACAAATGCTGGTGCACCTAGTCTCTCGCCACTTATCAATGTGCAGGCTCAGTTTCAAGATGCTAATTCTAAAATGAGCTGTTTTGAGGTGAATTTGGGTCTCAATCATGTGCGCAGATAATTGGGCCAGTAAATTTTTTTTTTAAAAAGGAAATTTTGAGAGAGTGATTGGGATTATCCAGTTGGCCTCCAGTTTCCTGAGGCAAATTGAGCAGGGATTGAAGATCAACTGTCCTACAGGCCATTCAAGCACTCCTGCCATGACTATTGGCCTTCCCTGCTCATCTGAGAGGAAATACAGTGACAGCACACCCTGTTGAGGGGATTCCCTCTATCATCTCACCATCATAGTGTGGCTAATTTCTTCTCTTTTTTAATGAAGTTTTTTTTTAAAAAGTGTCCAATAAGTGGCCTTGCATTGAACCACTCACCCAGTTGCTTAGTGGTAATGTAATGAGGTTCTTCCCTGAAATTGGAAGAGCAATGACTGGCTCTCCAACTTTGACAGCCTGCTTTTATTGGTATTGGTCAAAATATTCCAAAACTTACTGGATTTCAAGGGGATTGGAAAACTTCTAAGGGAAGTAGGCAGAAAAAAGGAAACTATAAGCCAGTTTGGAGTGGAATGTCACAAGAAACAGTCCTTGGGCTTCAATTATTTATCATGTACATTAATAATCTGGAGGACCGGGTAGAGTGCACCGTATCCAAATTAGCTCTCAGTACAAATAGGTCTGGTTATGATGCAGACATAAGAAATCTGTAAGGGTCTATAGATAGGTAAAGTGAGTGATCAAACACTTGGCAATGTTTAATATACGAAAGTGAGAGGTCATGCACTTTGGTATGAAGAATCAAGACAGACTATTATTTAAATAGACAGAGACTCCGATTAAATGCTGCACAGAAGGATTTGGGTGTTCTTGTGCATGAGCATCAGAAGTTAACATAGAGGTGTAATAAATAATTAACAATGCAAATGGAATTTTGGCCTTTATTGCTAGGGGAATTTAGAAATAGGGAAATCTTGGTACAATCATGAGGGTCATGGATAGGGTGAATAGACAAGGTCTTTCTCTGAGGGTGGGGGAGTCCAAAACTAGAGATCATAGGTTTAAGGTTAGAGGGGAAAGAATTAAAAGTGATCTGAGGGGTAACTTCTCCACCCATAAGGTGCTGCATGTGTGGAACGAAATACCAGAGGAAGTGGTGTTGGTGATTACAATTACGTTAAAAATCGATCTGGATGGGTATATGAACAGGAAGGGATTAGAGGGATATGGGCCAAATGCTGGCAAAAGGGACTAGTCAGATGGGATGTCTGATCAGCACAGGCGAGTTGGGCCAAAGGATCTGTTTCCTTGCTGCGTGACTCTATGACAATTATACAGGGACCTGGCGAGGTGACATGTGAAGCACTCTGTATAATTTTGGTCCCCATATCTGGGAAAGATACATTGGCATTGGTGGGAGTTCAAAAGGGTTTCACTTGGTTGACTTCTGGGATGAAGAGACTGATTTACCAAGAACATCTAAGTAGGTTAGGTCTTTATTCATTATAGCTTACAAGAATGAGGGGTCATCTTTTTGAAACAGACAAGATTTTGAGGAAGCCTGATGGGGTATATGGTGCACTGCTGGTTCCACCAGTCGGGCAATCTCAAGCAAGGGGAAAAAGTTCCAATATATGGAGACATTCATCTAAAACTGAGGCAAAGGAATTTCTTCTTTCAGTGGGTAGAAATGGAATTGTCTACCCCAGAGAGTTGTGGAGGCTAGATCACTGGAAGTATTTAAAGAGATGATAGGTAGATTTTTGAAATACACGAGTTAATGTTTATGAGGAGCTTGTATAAAACAGTTGAAGCCTGGGGAGATTCAGCCATTCTCTTATAGAATAGCAGGGGAGGCTTGACAGCGTAAATGTCCTACTCTTGCTTCTATCCTTTATATGTTTAGGCAGATAGGAAACTCATCTCCTTTCTAACTGAGAATCTGAACTTTGATCAGATTCCCAATAAAAGTGGGCCTTTATCTGAAAATAACAATGACATGCCTTTTATTACTCACCTAATTCAAGGTCCAATTGGCAGAGATATTGTGATGTACTAAGAGTAACCACCGCCACTCGATGTCTCAAGATATCCTCTTTCTGTGGCATTTGAAAGGTGGAATGTGTGCTTGAAATCAAACAGTATTGTTGCACTACTGGATGCACAGTCTTCACCCATCGATTTCTGAAATATACCCTGTAATTGCAGAAACCCAGCTTCAGGAAATATCAAATTCAAATATATTTTATATCAACCTTGCCTCTTTACATTCATTTTGTTATTCACAACTCCAACTTTTCTGCATCTTACAGACGCAAAATCTGAAAAAAAAATTTAATCGACCAACCAAGCAACCTAAATAGAAGTACATCAGAAACTTAAGGCCTAACGACCAGTGGTGGACTAGATTGGACTTTGAGAAAACAAATTGTTCAATTTGAATTGTAGATTTTGCTTGTGCCAACGCGGCAAGTTGTAATTTGGGAAGGTCCCATTAGTAAAAGATAAATCAACAATCAAGCTACAGGATTGGGCTGTTGAACATCTTTGAACAGTGTATGGAGAAGCAATAAGTACAAATAAATGGGGGCGGGACTTTGTATAAGAAATTCCACTGAATCATTTTATTCATCTTTCTCCTGAAGGTAGAATCCAGTTGCACAGGTAAAAATGTCCTTTGATACTTGAGCTATGACAGCAAGTGCTCACATAATAATTTATGATAATCAAAGCTATTCTTATTCAGTACCCAAATACATATCTTTTAGCTCAGGCATCTGGTTAAAAGTTCAGAAACACAACTACAGCTGATAACACTTCTTTGCCACCAGTTCCCTTCCCAACTACCTTCTAGTCTAGAACTGAGACTCCAATAACGATTTGACTCAGATCAGCAAACTCAGCACAATGCAGGAGACAAAAGCTAGCATCTTTCCAACTGAATATAGTCAATGCCTATGCATTCTGAACATCCACAAAGCTTTAAAAATACCAGATGCTTGTTGTGAAAGACTTAAGAAGGTGATAGTTATTAAGGATTCCTGGCAAGATCCTGTGGCAAGCCATGAGCTTCGCTCTTGCCACACTAAGGGTTATCTGAACTTCTGCACTCTTAGGTTTGAGTTACCAAAACAGCATTGCTTGTAATGTTCAAAGAAATGCACATCAAAAGCTATCCTCAGATAGTTGCACAGGACAAGTTCAAAATCAACCAAAGAAAAGAAAGAAATACTTAAATACTCTTAAACTGCAGCATTGTTTTAAGGTGGACAATGAACTAAAGGGTTTTTATCGTGGCTGAAAAGAAACTGGAGCAAGTGACGGATTTTTTTCCCTGAATCAACCTGTTCAGATGTGGTTACACCCTCTAGATCAGGTCACCTGGATCAGAGGTAGGGACACTACGACTGTATGTGGTTTCTAAGGTAATGGCTCAGAAAGATTGCATCTGGGAACACTTAAGGAATTGAAAATTTCCTCAGAAAAGTTTCAAATTTATGTAATCTAAAAATTAAGAAATAATAATTGAGAAAAATGAGTTATACAATGAGGCATTAAGGCTGATATGGTTAAAATTCAACATGCAAAACTCAGAATCAATTCAAAAGCGTTCCCCAAAGTTACAAGGTTGTAGGTTCAAGTCCCACCCAAGAAGTTGAGCATAAAAGTTAAGGCTGACATTCCAGTGCACTGCTGAGTCAGTTATGCACCAGCGAAGATGCAAACAATTTGGGGGAGACATTAAACCAAACGCCATCTGTTCTCTCATTTGAATATAAAGAAATCCATGGTATTTTCTCAAAGAGAAGCAGCGAAATTATTCCATCTCCTGGCCAATATTTATTACTCAAACAGTGTCTCAAAAATAGACTGTCTGGTCATTACCACATTATTGTTTGTGGGAGTTTGCTGCCAGGATGACACTGTCTGCCAAATGACCAACATTATAACTGTGAATAACATGAATGACAAAGTCTCGTTTTTCTTTCATTTGATCCAACCAAACACAAGAGGAACAAACTATGGGTTCAACAGAGGGTGATAATAGAGGAAGGAGGTTTCAATTATTATTCTGACAACAAGATCAAGACAAACATTACCATTTGTAAAATAGCTGGACTTTGCACAAAGTTCCTTCATATTTTTCCCTAGTAATTCTGAAGGCTCATGATAGGAAAAAGTGATCACAACATTGACTAATTTAAACTGTGACAAATGCAGCTCAATGGGGCTATGGCATCTACACCTGCAAACCATAAAATTAAGATAAACAAAGATGTTGTATTATTCAGTCACTAATTCAAGATTTAAAGACAGCGATTCAAAACATTAAATCTTTGGCAGTTATTGAATGAGGCAAACTCTTTAAACCTTAGGATTTAACACAGACAGAAAATATCCTAAACCAAGTTAGGATTTCAAGCTCCACTTGGTCTTAAATGTTAACCACAGTTGAACAAATCTTCAGACATGTGCGCCTTAAACAGTAGTTACAATAAGTATAGGATATAGCCAGAATAATGACCGAAAAGGGTTCATCTGTTATGAGATGTTTAATGAGAGGAACAGGCCACAAAATTTCTGTAAAATATATTTTAATTATCACTAAATGGTTTAAGATTGTTTCTTCACACATTTCCTAACTCTAAATTATAGAGCGAGAGGAAATGTAAACCTCTGCTTACTATGCGCAACAAGTTACTCTTTAAAACTTGGTTAGAGACAAAAAACTGCAGATGCTGGAATCCAAGGTGGACTGGAAGACAGCAAGCTAGGCGGCATCTGGAGGAAAGGAGAAGTCATCGTTTCAGGTATTACCTGTCTTCAGAACTGGATGTGGGGGTCAGAGGTGCTTGCAGATTAAGTTGGGGGGGGGGGGGTTGGAGAGAGGAGGGGGGGGGAATAATGGAATGGTGGCAATAGGTGGGCACCAGTAGTAGGTACAACCTGGCTGGTTGATTGGAGGGATGAATCTATTTGATGGCTGGAAAGGAGGGTCAGAAGGTGGAATGGAAGGGAGGAGGTGGAGTTGGAAAGGGAGCTGAGGGATGTGAGGGTACGTTATTTGAAATTAGAGAAGTAATTTTTGAGTCCTTCGGGCTGCAAGGTGCTCAGGCGGAAGGTAAGGTGTTGGTCTTCAAATCTGACCATTCCGCTAATCCCTTCACTCCTCTCTCTTTATCTGCAGCTTCCCTTACCCCCACATCCAGTCCTGAAGAAAGGTAATACTCGAAACGTTGACTTCTCCTTTCCTCCTGATGCTGCCTGGCTTTCTGTGATCTTCCAGCCTCCTTTTTATCTACTTTTAGAAACCTATCTTCTCCAATTTGTCAGAGGGTAAAAGGGGGAAAGAAACATCACATTACGCATGAGTTTGTAATGTGTCATTCTAGAATTCAGTGCAAAGTATTAAAACCTGCAGACTGTCATTGCCTGACACATCACATTACTGCATTCTTCAGCTGAAATATATTACTGTCAAGCAATGTCAAATGTTTCAAAGTCATACCTGAGAGGCCTAGCCTGTGGATTTCCAGCTTCTACATAAGGATGGAGATAATCTTTTATATATAAATCAGCAGCACTGTTGGAGTGGGTGCAAATAAGGATCCTGCATGTGGGGAGAAAAAGCAATATTGAAGGACAAGCATAAAAGAAAATCAGGTCAGACTAGGATCAAGGAATATCAAATAACAAATGTTTGAATTAATGTTATCGTAAGCATCATGATTTGCTCACTTTAAGCTGAAAGTCACCTGCCAACATATCCATTCTATAAGAGATAATGGGAACTGCAGATGCTGGAGAATCCAAGATAATAAAGTGTGAAGCTGGATGAACACAGCAGGCCCAGCAGTATCTCAGGAGCACAAAAGCTGACGTTTCGGGCCTAGACCCTTCATCAGAGAGGGGGATGGGGTGAGGGAACTGGAATAAATAGGGAGAGAGAGGGAGGCGGACCGAAGATGGAGAGAAAAGAAGATAGGTGGAGAGGAGTGTATAGGTGGGGAGGTAGGGAGGGGATAGGTCAGTCCAGGGAAGACGGACAGGTCAAGGAGGTGGGATGAGGTTAGTAGGTAGGAAATGGAGGTGTGGCTTGGGTTGGGAGGAAGGGATGGGTGAAACGAAGAACAGGTTAGGGAGGCAGAGACAGGCTGGCCTGGTTTTGGGATGCGGTGGGGGGAGGGGAGATTTTGAAGCTGGTGAAGTCCACGTTGATACCATTGGGCTGCAGGGTTCCCAAGCGGAATATGAGTTGCTGTTCCTGCAACCTTCGGGTGGCATCATTGTGGCACTGCAGGAGGCCCATGATGGACATGTCAATTCTATATCCATTGTATCCATTCTATACTTGCCTCAAGTTTCAAAAGATGAAATATGACCAAGACTTCAAACTTCCCTGGGGAGATACAGCAGATCTTTCTTGGAGTCGTTTAAATATTACTTGGCCATACTGCAGCAACTACTTTTGGCACACAAGTCATGAAAAACCCCAAAGTATACTTAGCAGCTAGCTTTGTTTGACAGTTTGGTTAGTCTTATTTCCTTTCAATCAGGGTATATTCAGGAATATCATTGTCTTATTAACAAATGGCTCTCTCTTATTAACCCTCCCTCATCCCCATACAGATGCCAAAGATAGATAACTGGTACCTCATTCATTATTTTGATCTTCATCCATTCACTTCTGACATGTACACAAACA
This sequence comes from Stegostoma tigrinum, assembly GCF_030684315.1. Taxonomy (NCBI): domain Eukaryota; kingdom Metazoa; phylum Chordata; class Chondrichthyes; order Orectolobiformes; family Stegostomatidae; genus Stegostoma; species Stegostoma tigrinum. The sequence goes on from NC_081375.1 coordinate 9,783,861, forward strand.
ATGTCAAGATTTATAGAATCATATCACAAATATATTGCACTGTGAACTATTCCACAACTTTAGGGAGAGCTGTTCATATGGGTGACACAAACAGGGAACTGGATCAAGTAGAAAACTACTCTCAGAAGTATGACAAACTGGAAAATGTGCCAGACTTTAAAACAATGCGGACAAGCATGTAGATGTTGTATAAACATAATATGCACAAGAGGTGCCCGTATTTGCATGGATCTAATGCTGAGTGCAAGATGGACCCAGTGGAGAATACAGTTTGAAAAGAAGTGTTTGAAAACCCACTTGCATTGAAGTCTTTGGATCAGTGACTAAGTGGATGATTCACTGTCAGGATTTGGTGCACCAAAGACATATCTATTGTGAAAAACTTTTCAGCAGGTTCCGAGATCCACACAGTGGAGAATGAGATTGATTTTAGCAGCTCCTTTCTGGGTGAACAAGGACCAGCCACAACAGCATCAGGGAAGAAAACAGACACCTCCAGTGATGCCACTAAGGCTAACTGAGAACAGACATGAACACAACCATATGCACTGCGCAGACTGTAAGGCCCAGGGTCATGGACCTCCAGTTTGTTAGGAACAGTGTTTAAGAAAGCAGTACTTCAGCAGTTCAGCTGAGACCGCCCAGTGCCACCTGCGACAGTCAGGTTAATAACACAGTTGAAAGCATGGGTGAAAGATTGCACAAATACAGCCAATATCAAGTTGCAATAATCAAAAAATTCAACAATAACAAATCTTGTTTCAAGGCATGCAATCTGCTTTGAGCAGGTACCATGTCTTCAAGTCATCTTGCCCTCAAAATAAATGAGCTGCCCACTTGTCCTACAAATCATTCAGACGACTTACCTCTCTTTTAACCAGCAGGGTTATATAAACAATCCTCCAATCTACAAGAACAATTCCAGAGTCTACAGAATCTTGAAAGATGATCACCACTGCATCTATGATTTCCAGGACCACTTCCTCAAGTTCTTGAAGGTGTGGATTACTGGGCCCTGGAGCTTTATCAGCATTTATTCTCATCAATTTATCCAACACCATTTCCCTATGAATACCGATTTCCTTCAGTTCCTCCTTTCACTAAATCCATGCTTTTTGGATGTTATTTATGTTACATTAATGCATTTGCCCACTACTCAACACTTCTAAATCACACGTATGCATCTCTGCATCCTCCTCTCAGTTCCCCTCCAACTCAACTTTGTGTCATCTGCAAACTTGGAGATATTACATTTAGTTCCATCATCTAAATCATTACTGTGCTGTGAATATTGGGGTCCGAGCACTGATCCCTGCAGTACCCCAACAGTCATTGTCACTAAGAAAAAGACCCACTTATTCCTACTCTTGTTTTTAACGTGTCTATAGAATGCCTGGAGGTTCTCTTTGACTCTACTTGCCAAGGTCATTTCATGGCACCTTCATGCTCGCCTAATTCCCTGCTTAAGTACTTTCCTGTTTCCCTTAAGTTACTCACTGTCCCTGTCCGATTTTAGTTTCCTAAGCATCACATACGCTTCTTTTTCCCTTTTGACTAAAATCACAACCTCCCTCATTATCCAAGGGTCCCTTACCTTGCCATCCTTGTCCTTCCTCCTTACTGGAACATGCCAGTCTTGAACTCTCCCGAGCAGGTCTTTCAACAGTTCTCTCATATCAAATGTGGATTTGTCTGATAACAGTTCTTCCCAGTTAACACTTCCTAGCTCCTACTCAATATGTAATTTACCCTCCCTCAATTTAGTAACTTCCCGCAAGGTCCTGACTTAATCTTGTTCATAGCTATCTTAAAACTTAAGAGTTCTGATTACTGTTTGCAAAATACTCTCCCATTGAGCGGTCAGTCATTTGACCAACACAAGGTCCAGTATGGCCCCCCTCCTTGAGTTGGTCTATCCACATTTTGTTTCAAGAAATTTTCTTGGACTGTATCGTTCAGTTATTTTGCTGGAAAGCATCTTCAGGTCACTGACACAACCCTTATAACATCATACAAATGAATGCGTTTTAAAATCAACATATCATTAGTTACCATTCAATTCTCAAAAAAAAACTGTTTCTTTTTTGAAAGAAGTGAAGATAAAGTAGAACACTGTCAGTGCGTGCTGAAATATTGTTGGAATAGAAGGCTCACCTTGTATCCTGCTGTTTCAGTATGTGTTTGACTGCCTGAGCCAGTGTAAATGTTTTTCCTGTTCCATACGGACCGATGATGAGAACAGGAGGAAGTGGGATGGAAAGTGGAGTTGTGATTGCCAGAATAGCCTCCTTCTGTTTAGTATTTAGCCGGGGATCCAACTGCTCATCCCATTGTCTACTCCAGTAAGACAAAACAAAACAGCTATTTGCAACTTATGTAGCCCTTAAAGCCAGCATGTCTTAAAATGTCAGTTTTTTTTAATAAATGCTTTTTTACAACATCCCAATCAAGATATACCAATTTATACAGATGCTCCCGACAAATAAAAACTACATTTAGAAATAAATACATTCATAATGGAAAATCAATTGCTGCAGTTTGACACACCCTCTTAAAGCTTGACAAATTTATCCCATTTGGGGTGTTGTATCAAATTAATCAGCCAAAGAATCTTGTTAAAAGACAGAAAGGATGATTCTTTGTAAAGGCTCCAATATTTTCCAAAAACTGGGTCATAAAGGAGGACCATCTGCTTCTTGATGAGGACCTTGGACCAACCTTTTTATTTGGAATTCATTTAGTTTGAACAGTACAAATTGGACACTTTTACACTAAGCTACAGGGTCTATAGTTTTAGTTGGTGCATAAAGTGTAATTATTCTCTCAGCACTGTGTAAGTAGCAGGTCTATTCTTCTTGCAGCACTTTATACAAGAGAAGGCAGCAATTTCTTGAGCATTTTATGTTAAGTTGAAACAGAAGAATCTCATTCAAGTGAGTAGATGGGAACTAGGCACAAAATGCTAATTAGACTAAATATTTGCAAGTGGAAAGCTTATGCTGTGTGGACTCATTCAAAAAACCTTGTTGGGGTTTATGAATGCAATTAAAAGCATTCTCCATATTTTTTGGATGTTTTATCTAATCAGTGAGCTTCTAATTTTAAAAAACTTTAAATATGAAAATCAATTAGTTACATGCTGCTAGCTGCACACAAACTATTAATCACAATTAACAGGTTAAACACCACCTCCTGACATTTTCTGAATTTATGCATGAATTATACATGAATGCAAATTATTGCGATCCACTCTTCTCTTGGTCACAGGAGCAGTCAATCCAATCTTATCTTTTTGAAAAGATGGATGAAGGGCTAAGAAATGTAGCCAATTCTATATAATAGCTTCAATAAAGCCATCTGAGACCAACTGCATGTGTGATGTAATATTAATGCCACATTCTCAAGGGCCACATTGTTGGCACACCATACCTGATGGGACTCCAGGGAATTGTAGGAAACATGCAGACATCTGGAAAGAGAATGCTGTTGTCCTTGATTCTGTCCAGGGCATAATGCATTTCACAGAGAGGCAAGCGGTTAAGTTGAAACTGAAGTTCAACCTATAAATCAATAAGGTAGTTGTAAGCAGTTCAAAAAATGCCCACTAAATAAGTACCAATAGTCTTGCATCAGCCTCAGTACACTGTGTCTTAACAAAAGCAAACTGACATAATAATAAACAGGGACTGCGAATGCAGCTTACATGCACAGTACTAAAAAAGAACAAGTTTTTAAATCAATACAGTTTATTTCCAAAATCTGGTTTTCAGTCATATAACAGGAGGCTGAAAATAAGTGCCATGCATACACCGTGAGATGACATCAACGTTATACATGGTGAAAGGAGTAGTAGTTACTTGAGGAGATTCCCAACATACCAGAAATTGAAGCTGAAAAGCATGAATGGAAATTGTTTTTCCAAGGACCTTGATACAGGCAAGCAGGAATAAATTTCAAATAAACTAACACAATTCTTACTTTTGCATAACAAATCAGTTGTTGGGTTCAATCATTCCTTCAACAGTTGACAGCTGTTATAAACGCACACTGGAAAAGGTGGCAGGCACATTAATGATATCACCTTAATGCATGGGGAAGGGAAAGAGAACACTCATCTTTGGGCTGCTTACCAAACCTTCGGATGCAAACAGAATTGTGGCCCATCAAATTAAACTGTTGTTGTCCCAATCATATTAAAAACATTAACTGTTTTAGGAAATTAATATTATTGCAATTGTTTATTGCTGCAGGACTAAAAGAACAGACCAGAATTCAATCTTTCAACTACTCCAACATTCAGAAAGCTCACAGTTGACATTTCATCTTGATTCCACTTTCCGGCACTGTTCCTCTGGATTCCTGTAGCACCCAAACATCAAATAAAAATCTAATTTACATGTACTCAAAAACTTAGCATCCACTACATTTTGAGGCCACAAATCACCAGATTGTAGTCCAATGGGTTTATTTAAAAACACAAACTTGCGGAGTCTTACTCCTTCTTCAGATGTTAGTGAAAAAGGTAGTATCAGACCTAGAATTTATAAGCTAAAGATCAAAGGGTCACATTCTGTGTCTGATACTACGTCTCTCACTAATATCTGAAAGCTTGCGCTCTCAAATAAACCTCCTCAAATAAATACCATAACCTGGTACTGTGAGATTTCTGACCTTGTCCACCCCAGTCCAACACTGGCACCGATATTTTGAGATACAGAATTCTAAAAACTGACAATTGATGGAAGAAAATTGTCACTACCACATACGGAGGACATAGGCCCTGATTACGGACCAATGAGCTAGGAAAAACATCCTTTCAGTACTTATCCTATCAAGCCTCTTAAAATTTTTTATAGAGAATGCTAAAATTACTCATTCTTCTAAACTCTGGTTATATAGGCCTAGTTTGTCCAATATCTCCTCATAGGTTAAGCTCTTTCCTAAGAATCACCATCAAGTGAAGCTGACTAAACTCGAAAATTATGACTGTATCATAGATTACATCAGCACTCAGAAACTACAAACTTTTACTTACAGCTATTAGTCTTTTCAATCAAAGTTGTTTGAATAAGATTTCCCTAACTAAACATTGTTGATTCTGTAAAAGACAAATTACAGGTAACTAATCTGTAGTTATCTGTAACATCTATGTTAAAGTACAGACTGCTTTCTGCAGCGTTGCAACAGAATGTGAGATTTTTTAAAAAGCTACTTTTACATCTGTAGAATATTTTACAAGCGTAGCTGAAGTGCTTGCCTCTCATTTTATAACAGGATGTTGCCTGTATTAGCTCTAAGGAGACGTTGGACAAACTTGGATTATTTTGCTAGTGTCAGAGGCTGAGGGGCAACCAGATAGAAATATATAAAATTATAACAGCAACAGATAGGGTGGATAGTTGGAGTCTTTTGCTCAAGGTGGAAATATGAAATACTAGGGGTGATTGTTTTAAACTTTTCCCCTACCACCTTAAACCTATGAATCATGTGTAGAAAGATGGAATTAGTTAGAATGGCATCATCCTGAGGACAGACAAGGTGGGCCAAAGGGCCTGTTCCTATGCTGTATGTTCAATGTTCTGAAACAGTCAAAGCCAAGAATTAAAATCATAATGCAGAGTGAAATGAGCTTTTCTTTCGTTTTATAGTGCTTAACTATAATTGAAGCTTGGTGGAGCACTTAGCTCTTTTACTTCAAACCTGAAGCAGATCTCTGAAGATCACAAAATGACAGTCAAAATCAAATGCGGAGATATGACAGTGCACAATAAGAGGCATCTACTCAAACTAAAACTGTATGGCAGACAAAGAAAACAAATCAAGTGGTCCATCAATGAACTAACTTACAATCACATTTATTAACTTATGCACCGCAGTTCAAAACCCTCAACTGAAAACCAGCATCAAGTTAATGAGGTAAAATTTTATGCCGAATCATGTCTTTCCAACTGTATTTTTTATACCTTCACTCGTCAGATATCTTTCTTTATTCTTTCATGTGGTGTGGGAACAACTGGCAAGGCCAAATATTTTGGACCAATCCTAAATACCTTTCAATTGAACTGCTTCCTGAACCATTTCGAAGGTGAGCCACATTCTTGTGGGTCTGAAGTCACATGTAAGCCAAAGCAGTTAAGGACTGAGTCACAGAGATTCATAGAGAGGTACAGCACAGAAACTTTGGCCAAACTCATCTATGCCAACCAGAACTAAATTAATCTAGAGATAACAAGGTGTAGAGCTGGATGAACAGAGCAGGCCAAGCAGCATCATTCTGAAGAATTCTGAAGGAGGGTCGAGGCCCGAAACGTCAGCTTTCCTGCTCGGCCTGGTGTGTGCAACCAGCTCTACACCTTGTAAACTCAGATTCTCCAGCATCTGCTGTTCCTACAACCTCTAAATTAATCTAGTCTCCTTTCCCAGCATTAGCCTCATAACCCTCTTAAACCCTTCCTACTCTCATACCCATCCAGATGCTTTTTAAATGTTGTAATTGTACCAGCCTCCACCACGTCCCCTGACAGCTTATTCCATATGTGCATCACTCTACACCCCTTAGGTCCCTTTTAAGGTGAAGGGGGGTAAGATTTAAACTTACGCTCTCTAGTTTTGGACTGCCCTACCTTGGGAAAAAGACCTTGTCTATTTACCCTATCCATGCCCCTCATGATTTTATATACCACTATAACGTCACCCCCAACCTCTGATGCTCCAGGGAGAATAGCCCCAACCTATTCAGCCTCTCCCTATAGCTCAAACCCTCCAACTTTGATAACATCCTTCTAAATGCTTTCTGAACCTGTTCAGTTTCATAACATCCTTCCATCGTAGGGAGACCAGAATTGTGCACAGTATTCCAATAGTGCCCTAACCAATGCCCTGTACAGCCGCAACATAACCCCCAAACTTCACAACTCAATGCAGAGTGCTAACGCCCTTCTTCACTACTGTATGTACTTGCGACTCCACTTTCAAGGGGCTATGAACCTGCACTTCAAGATCCCTTTGGTTCAGCAACACTCCCTCAGATCTCATCATGAAGTGTAGAAATCCTGCCCTGATTTGCCCGACCAAAATGTAACACCTCACACTTATCTAGATTAAACTCCAACTGCCAATCCTCCGCCCATCAGTCCTTCTGATCAAGGTCCCGTTGTACTCTGAGGTAACTTTCTTCACTGTCCACTGTACCACCAATTTTGGTGTCATCTGCAAATTTACTAACCATATCTCCTATATTCTCATCCAAATCATTTACTTAAGATAACAAAAAGCAATGGACCCAGCACTGACCCTTGTGGCATACCATTGGGTCACAGGCCTCCAGTCCAAAAAGCAACACTCCAACACCACCCTCCATCTCCTACCTTCCAGCCAATTTTGCATTCAAATAGTTTGCTCTCCCTGTGTTTTCTGTGATCTAACTTTGTTAACCAGTCTACTATGTGGAACCTTGTCAGACACCTTACTGAAGTCCATACAGACAATGTCCACTGTTCCACCTTCATCAATCCTCTCCGGCACTTCTCCAAAACACTCAATCAAATTAATAAGACACGATCTCGCACATATAAAGCCATGTTGATTATCCTTTTCTAAAGAAAACTGGTAAATTACATAGAATTTTCGGACTATTGATGATTGCTTCAGTCACCGTACCAGAGATGAGCTTTAAATTCAATTCCTAAATCTGGAATATAAATTTAACCAGCTGCCATCATTAAAACATCAAACCTCAAAAGATATCTGTACCAACATTTGGTACTGACATTTAGCGCTCTAGAGCCTGACAGATTTTGACCCCTTTGTTGTCTGTATGGCAGTACCTTTCCTTTTTGAATCAAAAGTTCAAATTACAAATTGTAGTCGATAATGCCAACACCATTAATGGCATTGTGAAACCAAAGTTATCTGGTATTTGAAACTTGATTCAAACTTTATTATTTACACTGAACCAGTGAAATTCAGTTCAATTCAAAGCAAACTTTCCATCTTTTAGACTTGTTCAGTTTGACTAAAGAAGAGCAATTATAAGACCTGCACTGGATTAGATTAAAATTCACGAGTTAAGGTTTTGACAATTTTACATTTTTTAAAGAAATTAACTTTTTGTACAGTTGTTCTCATAGCTGTGCCCCAGAAGTTTCATATTTTTTCTCCAGCCAAGAACAAAGTGTGGAAAATGCTTATCTTGCTCTGCCAGTTTTCTCCTTAAGGTATTTATTTATGCTGTAGTACAGACCCATAGACACCTTCTGGAAATTCATACCAGCAGTTAACTGACAATAGGAACTATTATATACAAAAAAACCTGATCCTCTCCATGCCTGATGGCCAAAGAAAAATGAAAATCAATGTCAATTTTCCTCTCCTAATTGAGGAATTATGGTACCAATTTTAAACAGCCGGAATACAAAAGGAAAACACTGCTGATCATAACTCTGATCAAAGATCACTGACCTATGACACTAATGGTATTGCTCGCTTCACAGCCTGTCTGACTGAGTATTGCCAGCATTTTGCATTTTTTCTCCTAGAATGCTGCTTCAGCTGATACGCCAGTCTTTGCTGCACTTCTTCCAAAATGGGACCCTCATGTTAATTGTTCATTGTGTTAACCATTCTGGACCATGGCCAAAGTTTTCACTGTGTTGAAACAATGTCTATTCTTCAGAAATCGAGAAACAGATGTGGCAAGTTCGATAAGCAGAGTCTCAAATAATCATAAAAGCAACAGTCTTCTTTACATCCAAAAGGTACAATTAATTCTTCTAGTCTAGACATTTATAACATTGTTGTGAACTATGCAAATTTCATCACTGCTAAGGTAGCAGCATGACATTAAAATCTGAAGACAATCTATTCAATACATAACAATGATGCCAAGGCATGTTTGCTGTTCTAAGCTAAGAAGGTTTCAGATTGAGCCCTAGTATTAGGCAGTTTACAGACATCACCTGACCTAAAAATTCAAACCCATAAATTATACCCTTTTCTTGTATACTTTCTTCATTGTAAGTTGTTTTAGTTGTCTTCAAAGTGTGATCTGGTATAATTTGTAATGTTTAATGATCAAAGCAATTGCCAAGCTGACCATGGACCTGTCGGAGGTGTAAGACATTAGTCACAACATAACACAGATACTGGCCTTTTAATACATCGCTCATCCATTCTGCTGGTTAGAAAGGCTACATTTCATGGGAGCAGCTTGAAACATTATGAAGATAATCACATGAAAAATGTTAAGATGAAAAATCTAAGGATAAATATGAAGCCATCAGATGAAGGTGTCTAAGCTCCTTGTGTAAAAAAAATGCTTGCCTCTCCACAGGTAACACTTTGTCCAGACGATCCTGTGGCAACAATCCTGTACTATGCCAACCACTTTATTAATGAATATAGCAAACAGAAAGGTATAAAACAAGCAGTAGCAACATAAATTACCTGCATTTCTCTGTCTGCCCGCAGTTTTAGCTCCTCACAGCAATCCTTGGTCAACCTCAAGTAAATGCATTCCTTAGTTTTTTCCTCAATCATGGCTTCGTAAACTTTTTCTTTGGTACCCTGGGCTTGCATGGACCTCTCTTTAGTTATTGGCAACAGCAAGACAGAATTGACTTTCGTCATTACCAATCGTCCAGCCAAAGTTTCTTCCGAAAGAGTCTCAGTGAGTTTGAAGCGAGCAAAAAGTTGTCCACCTTGAGCATATTTAGCACCTCCAGAAACACCAGTAAGCATGAAGTTTGCGACCAGATATAAATTTACTTTAATGTTGAACCTGTAAATTTAAAAGAAATGACATTACAAAGGCAAAAATATCAAGCATTTATACAACGTTTAAAATTAAACCATGGTGATCAAATGTACAAATTCAATTGTTTCCCCATTAAGAAAATTACATTGATGTAACATGTAGAAAGAAGTGGTTTTGAACATTGTGTAAAACACACACATAAGATGGGTTTCCACAGCAGGTAATTTGCTTAATGTTAATATCAACAGCAAATCAATCACCAGCTAAACCCAATATTTTTTTGCCATCCATTCCTCCCAACATTGGTACATATAACTCCCAGACTGAAGGCCATCTAACAACCCTTCAACATTGAGATCTGAGGGAGCTATTTCCAACTGATATTTCCTGAGTTCAAGATCTCAAAGCTGAGGAAGTGATAAACATCTGAAAGAAGTTTCTTTCACAAGTTCCGTACATCCCTAAGCGCTTTATAATGAGTGAAGTATTTTTGAACTATATTTGATGCTGTTGACAAAACTGCAGTCAATTTGTGCACAGCGAACTCTCACAAATAACACTGCAATACAAACGGATACATTGTTTTACTGACCCTGATTCAAGGATAAATATTGACTGGAACACAGGAGAAGTGTCAGTGTTCTTTTTTGAAATAGTGCCATGGGATCTTTTCTTTCACCTGAGAGAGGTGCTTGTTCAGCATCTCATCTGGAAGATGGCACTTCCAATATTTTAAGTTGTAATCTTCATATTGCCTTATAATGCTAGCCTAGGCTTTTGCGCACACGTCTATGTAGTAATTTGAAATTCTAAATCAGAGGTTAAAATGCCAGTCAGAAGGGATCAAACTAGACTGGGTGAAGGTGCTGTTGAAAATCAATCATGGAGTGATAAATGAGAGAAAGGTTGCCTCTATCAATTGTTAATTAGTTTCTGAAAAAAGGCATCAGTTGCAAGTTGATACCTGGTTTCTTGTACCATTTAAATACTGCAGTGTCTAGGAAATTAATGCTTTCTTTGTGTGTTGTGGTTTTCAGTTTGATGGAGGCACGATGATAATTATGGATATTAGTTCAGCTTCTGAGAGTTCAAGTACCCAAAATATGAACAAAATACAGAAAGCAATGCTATTGTGGGACTCATCAGCAAACAAATGAAAAAGAATTAAAAATTCTCACAAAAAGAAGCTTAGACAGAACCAATAACGGTAAAGGACTGAAAATTAAACAAGAATCGTTACATTAATGGGACTACCCTGTAAACATGGCAGTACGGCAGCTTGGTGGTTATTCAATTCCAGCCTGAAGCGACTATCTGTGTGGAGTGTGCAGATTCTCCCCAAGTTTGCGTGGGTTTCCTCCCACGGTCCAAAGACGTGAAGGTTAGGTGGGCTTGCCTAACTAAATTGCTTGTAGTGTCCAGGGATGTGTAGGTTAGGTGGATTGGGAAATGGTCTGGGTGGGACACTCTTTGGAGAGTTGATGCAGACTCATTTGAGCCGAATAGCTTGTTTCCACACTGTGTAGGGATTCTAAATTGTGAGAAGTCAATGCAAGAGAATATCTGTAGAAAGATTCCAGAGATTAACAGGAGTGAGTAAACTATTAATTCAGGGGATTTGAATGACCACCCAAATTGAGACTGAAGAATTCTTCGAATTTGTACAGTACTTCAAGAAAGGGAGAAGCATTCCTTATTCTGAATGTGAAAAATGAAATAAACCAGGTAGATTGCATTAAATGTGGGGAGTATTGCCAGTGGTTGACATTACATAGTAGATTGAAGATTCAAGTAGAGAGGGAAACAAAGTACAAAATGTGAAGTCTGTAGATGAAATAGGGTAGATTCAGTTAAATGAGATTGGGAAAAAAAAAGTCAGTTAAGATTTTAGAGATCAGGAACAGGTTTGGCTTTTAAAAGAAAACTGCAACATTGTCAAAAATTTTTAAAGACAAAGCACTGGAATGCCGCAGATAAACAGAAATTTAAGAAAAGCAAACTTCAGTTAAAATAGAATGATTAATGTGTTTGTTTTTGGGGAGAAGAGACACTGGAGTACAGAAAACAGTGAGTTATTGGAAGGTAAACCAATCTCACAAATGAAGCATCATGGGGAAAGCACCCAAATGGCTTAAGAGAAAAGCAAGAGCATCGTGGAGAACCTATCAGAACTGCAGCTTTCTAGCCATCTGCAAATGTATTACCAATTTTCCAAAGAGGCTAACTTGCACAATTATATATCAGTTCGAGCATGAATGCAGCAGGGAAAGTTTTGAACTGTTTACTTGAAGATTAAATTAGTAAATAGTTATGTTGAGAGAATCAGTAGAAGCGGACTAGCCAACTTGAAAAGGACACAGCTGCTAAATTGGGCCTATGGCAGACGGTAAGGAAACTCACAAGAAAAGGATTTGTCCTCACAAACCTACCTGCCGCAGATGCATCTGTTCACATCACTAATGCAAAGCGTAATCACTGCAAATCCTTTGTGGGGACTAAGACCTACCTTCACACTGATCATACCCTTCATTGTCTTATGTGGTATTACCACTCTACCATACAGGATAAATTTTTACAAATCCAACAACTAGAAACTGTACATCTGTGAGGCACTGAGACTTTTCAGCAACAGCCAAATCACCATCAACCATAATGTGAAACCTGAACTCTAACCACATTCCCCAACTTACTTTTACCACCAAAGGGATCAATCCTGATTCACCAAAGATTGCAAGAGCACATACCAGGATCAACACCAGGCTTACCTAAAAGCCTGGTGAAAGAGGACACCCTACAGCCAAATTGCACAAGCTAGATGCGATAAATATGGTAAAGCAATCCACAACAAACAAATCAGATTTAAGCTTTGCAGCCCTACAACACCTAGCCAAGAAAGATAATGTACAATTACAACTTACTGGGAGGTGGTGGCTCCAGAAATATCCTAATCCTCAATCGTAGAGGAGCCCAGAGCCTCTGTGCAAAAGAGGAGATGGGAGCATTTGTAAATAGCATCAGCTGGAAGTTAAGAAAGGGACAATCCATGTCAGCCTCCTCCTGAATTCCCAGCATCACAGATGCCATTCTTCAGTCAATACAATTTATTTTACCTGAAGTGGCTGAAAGCACATAATACTTCAAGGACTACAAGCTACTCCAGTGATAGTACTGAAGACTTGTGCTCTAGAACGAGCTGCAAACCTAGTCAAGTTGCTCCATTACAGTTACAATCCTGGCATCCATCCAGCAAAGCAGAAAATTACCCACAAAGATGAAAACACCAACCCAGCCAATTACTGCCCAATTAATCTCGCCTCAATCATCAGATAAGTGATGCAAGGTACACCAACAGTTCTAACAAGTGGCACTTAATCAAGACTAACTTACTTATTGAATCAATTTTGGTTCTTGCGGAGCTCAGTCAGCTCATGAACTCACATGCCCATTAACACCAAACCACGATGTCTAAAAATGTGACTGACCTAAACACACACAATAGATAATGTTGTGCAGGAAGTCCATGTTCAGCAGAGATTCACAGAACGATGATGAAATCGCACTCTCTCCAACTGCCAAGAAGTTTGCATAAATTGCAAATATACTAATAATCACAATTGCAAAGCCCATAAAGATGCTGGTAGGGTAACAAAAATGGACACAGACATAGGTTTTGGGTTTAAGGTCTTGAGAGAGTCTATGTTTGACAATCATTAGTGGAAGGAAAACAATTTCCTAAAGTCATTTGATACACTTTGACAGGCAAAAAATTGAGCAGTGACAGTTTTCAAATTGAAAATGCATGACCAACATCTGATATTAAAGGTTGTCTTATTGATGGTAGCATTTAACAAATATCCAAACTTCAGAACTTGTCTTATTGAAGACAAGGGGTGAACTTGCAGAGCATTGACAACACTTCAATTTCAAAGTGCTACCATGCCACCTGCTGGTGTGATGGCCTGCCAGAAGGAAAAGAGAGGAATAACTGTCATCCACAGTACCTACAAAATCTTTTGAGTACTCCAATGCATCCAGTCTGTAAAGAAAATAACGCTGTACCTAGAAGCTAGCCTTGAGACTTCCGAAGGCACCAAAATAGGAGGGATAGAAGATTAAAGCACGTACAAATAGGTATTGATGAATTGGGGGAAATGGGCTAAAATAGTGGACTAAATTCACTCTCAATATGTGTGAACTGACAAAAAAAACCTGCAAATTATATTCTAAATGGAGGAAAGCTCAGTGCAATCAAATGCTACTTGTTCACAAGACATTAAAGGCAGAGAATTACTGACACAAAAATCAATTTTTTTTAATCATAGGGCTTAAAATGATCATCCTTTATAAAACCTTCATAAAATCTAGCTTGAGTGGACTCAGTTTATCAGATGACCCTTGATGCTTTAATGGAGATACAAGTGATTTGCTAGCAAGGTGACTGGTTCACATTCAACAGATATTTATAATGCAAAAAGATATACTTTTGTTAAAAGGACACTTACAATGTTACATGGCAGATGTATTAAGTATCATGACAAAAATCAACATTTTTTTTTAAGATTCCCTACAGTGTGGAAACAGGCCCTTCAGCCCAACAAGTCCACACTGCCCCTTGAAGCATCCCACCCAGACCCATCCTCCTGTTGGGGAGATGCAGATTGTCTGAAGTTGCTGAGAAGTCAAGATTAATTCAGTACAAAATTACACGTGCAAATTGTAAAACAAATAGAAACTTTATGAAGTTCAGACAATGGAATTCATTTCCACAATTGATGGTTAAAGTAGAAATGTCGGCATTCAATATAATATGAGCAGATGAAGATAGAAGTACTGGGGAAAAAAAAAGGAACTTGATGGTAAAATGCGATTGTGACTTCAAGTAGCACAAATGGTCAGTGCCTAGACAGACAGCTTAGGCTGACTGGCTTGTTTTCAATTCGATTTATTTCTATGCAAAATCATATAATTATACCACTTTATGGAACACGTGGTTGTAGATAATAATGCACTCTTGAATGGACAGTCAGAACAAAATCAGTCTGGTGGAGCACAATCCACTTTACATTTTTCGAAGTGCCAGACATAACTCATTTGGTGGCAGTGAATCTGAAGATCAAGGATTCACACCCTATTCCAAAGACTAGAAGGCAAAATCTTGGGTAAAGTACGATTGCAGTGTGAGGAAGTGCGGCACCATTAATACATTCTTCCAGATGTGATGTTAAATTGAAGCTTAGTCTGTGCTCTCAGGTACACACCAAAGATTTCATGACCCTATTTTGGAAAAACAAAGTGAGCTAGTCTCCCACGTGTGCTGGCTAATATTGTTCTTTCTACCAACATCAATCAAACAACACCTGGTCATGTTCACATTGTCCTTTGTGTCATAAATTGGTTGCATGCCTCCTACATTACAGCAGTGACTACATTTCAAAAGTACTCCATTGCCCGAGAAGCACTTTGTAATATTCCGAGGTTGTGAAAGATGTAATATAAATGCAAATTCTCATTTCATGAAACACAATGACAACCTTATTCTTGCTTTTCAGGATCTTGCTAACTGCACACCAAGTCATACTCAACAAAGATCTTTCTCAAGAAACTAAAGTTATCACGTGTTGCTGCAGAATCTGTTTATACATCAAGAATGAATGCAACAGCTGAAGAAACTGTTTTGCAGTTGAGAGTAGTTTGGGGGCTACGATTGGTGTGCATGCAAACATCTATGATATATCAAGCTATTCAAGATGATCTAAAAGTTTAACTGCATTTCAAACTTAATTACACTACTGTAAATTTGTGTTACTACAAGGCATATGAAAACTGCAATGACACTATGCTACAAACTCAATCTGTAATACATTGACAATAATATGACCTCTGAAGCACACTCAATGGTTGAGAAAAATATTTTACTAAGGTGGAAAGTATTCAAAAATGAGTTGTTAAGAACACCCTTTTGTTGAAAGTAAACAGTGAAAATCATATTTGAATATTAACATGACTACTGATGGTTAGAAAAGCGTTTCATCATAGCAATGTATATTTTATACTTCATTACTCAGAAAATAAATTTACTATCTTTTGGTTAAGCAATAATTCGACTCACTGCATAATTATTCACACATCAGTTTTGCAGAACATATTGCCGATTCCAGTTCTCCCTGGTCATCTAGAGTATTTTAGTCTATTAGAACAGCAACTGAAACATTCCATCTCCAGATGGCAGCAGTTCACAACCACCGAATGATTTATAGTTTAAGTGATTCATATGAAAATTGGGACATATGTCCATATTTGTTTAATATTCAACATTTAAATGCCATGACAGCTGATAATTACATTAATAGTTATTTGGTTAAACTGCATATTGCTGAAAAGAGAGCCCCGTCATCGAAGCTTTTCATCTTGCACTCAAATATGGGAAAGCTAAAGCTCAAACAATCGAAACAATTTATACTACAGACAATTTCCACTAACCGGATGCTGTTATCAATACAAAAAGACATTCCACCAACCACACAACTAAAGAAAATCCTGCATGAATGAATAGCAATGCCAGTGATGTACCAAGTATCTAAGTCATATATCCGCAGATTAGCCAACTGAATGAACAACATGTTGCACCAGTTCTTTGACATGTAGACTGCAACCAGCCTGCAACTGAAAAATGCAAACCAAATGTCTACTGCTAGATAGGAGTCCATGATTGAGCAACACATACTTGTTAGACTAGAGGCCTGTGATTACTGGTGTGCCTCAGGGGTCAGTGCTGGGCCCGATGTTGTTTATTATCTATATCAATGATTTGGATAAGAATGTACAAGGCATGATTAGTAGGTTTGTTGATGACACCAAAATAGGCAGTATCGTGGGCAGTGAGGAAGGTTATCAGAAATTGCAGTAGGATCTTGATAAGTTGAACGGCATTTCGAGTTTAATATAGGTAAGTCTGAGGTGTTGCATTTTGGAAAGTCAAATCAAAGTCGGAGTTTCATGGTAAATGGTGGGACTTTAAGGAGAGAGGGACATTGGATTCTGTTGCGCGGTTCTCTGGAAGTGGAGTCACAGGTAGACTGGGCAGTGAAAAAGGCTTTTAGCACACTGGCCTTCATCAGTCAGGGTACCGAGTACAGAAGTTGGGAAGTTACATTGCAGTTGTATAGAACGCTGACAAGGCTGCACTTGGAGTATTGTTTTTTAGTTTTAGTCACCTTGCTATAGGAAGGATGTTATTAAATTCGATAGAGTCCAGAAGAAATTTACAAGGATGCTTTCAGGACTCAAGGGGCTGAGTTATAGGGAGAGGTTGGACAAGCCAGGACTTTTTCTTTAGAGTGTAGGAGACTGAGGGGAGATTTTATACAAGTGTATAAGATGACGAGAGGCATGGATAGGGTGAATGCATTCAGTCTTTTTCTCAGGATTGGGCAGTCGAGGACTAGAGGGCATTAGTTCAAGCTAAGAGGGGAAATAACACATGGGAACCTGAGGGCCAACTTTTTTTTTACACACATGGGGGTTACTCATAAGGAATGAACTGCCAGCAGAAGTGGTTGAGGCGAGTACATTAACAACATTTAAAAGACATCTGGACAAATACACGGATAGGAAAGGTTTAGAAGGATACAGGCTAAGTGCTAGGAAAAAGTGCGGATGGACATTTTGGTCAGCATGGACCATTTGGGCCAAAGGGCCTGTCTCTGCACTGTTGGACTTTGACTAATCACGAGTGCGCTAACAGCTACTTTAAAACAAGCCAATAAACAGTTGCTTGGTAGTACATAAATTGATTATTGTTGAAAACTTACTCAATACTTTTATTTTCAACCCTTTAAATTATCAGTCATGCTCATAACGTGGCTGACTCATGTTCTACAGAAGTGACATGCAAACAAAGGACATATGTTCAAGCCTTACAAATCATCTAAATATCAAACAGCTTGGGGCAGCTATAGCTTGTTATTCTTTTCTCAGCCACAGTTAACTTACCAGCCAAATTATCACCCTTTTCTATTGTAGTGTAATTTGTCATCAGCATTTGGAATTTGGTATTCTTGTTTTTACAAGTGTGAGATGGAAAGTTTCAACAACAAATACTTACTTACAATTTTAATTATTGTTTAAGAGACAATGTTTCAGTTATGCATATAAAGACAACAACTCAACTGAGTTTTAACTTTAGACAGTGGCCATATGTTGTTGAGTTAAGTTTGTCAATCAAGTTTATTCAGTTCTCGACCAAGAAACCATTTCATACAGAAAATCAGTTTCAATCAGATATACATTTAACCAACTCAATATCAAAATTATAAGTTGTGAGATCGGGGGTGCATCTACCAATGGAAATTAAAAATTTACTTATCTACTTTACTAAAACTAGTGCCATTAAGTAACATAGCCATCACACACAATCACTTTTTAGGGGTTCCATTTTTGTAAGCATTTGGTTGATTTAGTGGCAAACACACGCACGCAATAACTATGTAATGTTGTAAATTCATGGTCTTCAACACTTAGATCACGATTGACAGGTTGTTTGCAGAGTCTACGTAGTCTCACACTGCCCATATTCTCGCCCTGTTCTCTGACATTTGATCACATCAGTTGCTCAGTTTCTTCACCACATGCACATCAATTGTCATGCCACTGTTTCACTTCTGCTTCCAGAAGCCATGTGGCTAGAGAAAAGTAAATGATCTGAACAGGCTTTGCCAGTTTATTGTATCGTGTTTAAACTTACTCCAGATGGACTATAATTGCAGGGTAAAGCAAGTTGTGTTGTGGCAATGCAAACAAATGAACGCAAAATATTGAACCTTAAGCTGTTTACTGTAGTAAAGTTATGCTAAAACATTATTAAAGCATCTACCTATACAAGGATTTATTAAACAAGAATTACAACATTTATAAAGCATTTGGATAGGTACATGAATAGGAAACATGTTATGTTATGAGGGTTATGGGCCAAACACAGGCAAGTGGGACTAGATCAGTTTGGGAAACTTGGTTAGCATGGGCTAGTTGGACTGAATGGTTTGTTTCTACAATGTATGATCCTATGACCGGCAGGGTACCACCTCAGCTGCTTAGCTAATACGTCCGTACAGGATGAGAAAAAATGAGGGGGAATGCTGCTGCATCACACATTGCAGCAATGCAAGGGAACCAGGAGCTCTGGAGCTAAACTGCAAATCCAAAAATGACCTCCAGTGCCTTCACACTTGAAAGCAGCCTAAAATATCCTGGATGTTTCAGAGGGACAGATTCAGAGCTTACCTGCAAAATGACCAGCAGTAGAACAATGTCACAAACAAAAAGGTGGAGCAAATAAATTGGACCATATAAAAAAACCAAAGATTTACAGCAGAATTGGAAAATTAATTTCTATTCACAACTGTAAAGAGATCATTTGCGTTATGTGTCACAAGGTATACTGGCAAGGAAAAAATGACACCACATGATGCACAATGAATTCAAGATAGAGCTCCCTTGAACAGCAAGCTTCAGAAAAAGCACGTTATTAAGTTGAAAGCTCAACAGTCAAACAGGCAAAAGGAAAGCCTGCAATGAGGTGTCATTTTGCATTTGCAAACTTCTGGCAAAATATAAGAAAACATTCATAGATGGGAAAGTACTTCAAGAAGCAAAGACTGTGGCTGCCCAGTCTTTATTCAAAGACTATAAGAGGACATAAGAAATAATAACAGCAGTCCAGCGCCTATCACTTGGTGTTTCCACGGTAGCAGAATGACAGGAATCTTTGACAAAAGAGACGTTTCAGCAACTACAGCAGTACTGTGAATGCTTATATAGAACATAGAACATTACAGCACAGTACAGGCCCTTCGGCCCTCGATGTTGTGCCGACCTGTCATACCGATCTCAAGCCCATCTAACCTACACTATTCCATGTACGTCCATATGCTTGTCCAATGACGACTTAAATGTATCTAAAGTTGGCAAATCTACTACCGTTGCAGGCAAAGCGTTCCATTGCCTTACTACTCTGAGTAAAGAAACTACCTCTGATATCTGTCCTATGTCTTTCACCCCTCAACTTAAAGCTATGCTCCCTCGTGCTCGCCGTCACCATCCCAGGAAAAAGGCTCTCCCTATCCACCCTTTCTAACCCTCGGATTATTTAATATGTTTCAATTAAATCACCTCTCAACCTTCTTCTCTCTCATGAAAACAGCCTCAAGTCCCTCAGCCTTTCCTCATAAGACCTTCCCTCCATACCAGGCAACATCCTAGTAAATCTCCTCTGCACCCTTTCCAAAGCTTCCACATTCTTCTTATAATGTGGTGACCAGAACTGTACACAATACGTCAAGTGCGGCCGCACCAGAGTTTTGTACAGCTTCACCATAACCTCTTGGTTCCGGAACTCGATCCCTCTATTAATAAAAGCTAAAACACTGTATATGGCTTCTTAACAGCCCTGTCAACCTGTGTGGCAACTTTCAAAGATCTGTGTACATGGAGACAGAGATCTCTCTGCTCATCTACACTGCTAAGAATCTTACCATTAGCCCAGTACTTTGCCTTCTGGTTACTCCTACCAAAGTGCATCACCTCACACTTGTCTGCATTAAACTCCATTTGCCACCTCTCAGCCCAGCTCTGAAGCTTATCTATGTCTCTCTACAACCTACAGCATCCTTCGTCACTGTCCACAACTCCACCGACCTTAGTGTCATCTGCAAATTTACTAACCCATCCTTCTATGCCCTCATCCAGCTTCTCACTGCAGTTCGATGAATGACATGATTGGCAGACACCAGCTGATTTTTTTTTGCACAGGTTTTAAGGATATTAGAACTAAAGAGGATCTTTCACCCTTTTGGCCCTTAAAGAGAAAATATGGGGTGAAGATATCTAGAACAAATACAAAAAAAAAATGCCCAAGATAAACATTACCATCAAGAAACTTGTTTCCATCACAACTGATGGTGCACCACCTCAAAATTGTCACTTTTCTCAAATCAAGGAACACACTGTATAGTGAGCTTTCAGACAACGAGAGGTTGCTTAAATTCAGAATTCTTACAGGCGTAACATCAAAGTTGAGTGAGCTGAATTGTGGACACAGCACAGAGAATTGGCATGTGACGTGAGAATATTTAAGTTGAAACTGGTTCTGCATTCCTCCAAAATGTAAAAAATAAAACAGGAACAAAAACATTTGAAAAAGCAATCTTGTGGTTTAAAAATGTCAGAGACCACTGTCGCAAATGAAAAATTGACTCTTTAAGAATGAACTAGGACATACCCCAGAAAGCAGCTGATGCCCATTGGGAGCAATGTATTTAAAGATGCTTTACAAAATAAAGGAAGTTCGTTTAGAACAGAAGCAGACTTGAGTTTGCATTGAAATGTGAAAGACAAACAGTTGTGAAAGACAAACCAACACCTACTTCCTTCTTCGGTATATGTATGACTAGCAATATAACTGGGTAGTGAGCATGAATTTGGTAATGAATATTTCAGGCATGAAAATAATTAAGAATTTTCTTTGGGACAAAAGAAATGTTTCTGAAATGGTCAAGTCATACTATAGGCTGTCTACCAATGATGACTCACAAGTCTTCTGTTTCAGAACCTGAATCGTACAAATGGAAGAACTATAAAAAAGATGATTTATGGTAAACTTGAGGCATGGCCAATGCCTGTCTTGTTAAATTTATCAGTCAGCTAGTCCATGGAGGAACGTGTCATACATTTTGATACATTATACAAACCACTGAAAACAAATTCTGAAAATTCCCAAGTTTGTGCTTGTGGTCAGATTATCACATTATATGAAACTCTCACAGGCACATAGCCTTTTTGTTTTGGCAGATGCTCGATTTCATGGAAAATATTCTTTTCGAACAAACAACTGGTGCTCTAAATAATTTTGGGGGAGAAAAAAATATTTCTAGCCATCTCTCCAATTAGAAATTCTGCAGTGATACCGAGAATTGAGGACTCCATGATTACTGACATTCAAACGTTGGCAGGAGGCTAGTTGCAGGCATTTGAACAAAGATGGAGTTGCTGGAAGATGTTCTGAGGTAGGTCATACTTTTAATAGATTTGTGAATCAAGAGAAAATACTAGGTTAGGATGACAGCCGAAAGCAGCTGAATCCTAGAAATGCATGGGGATAATTAATAGGTTTTTTAGCTGAGAGGAATTCTCCAAAAACCAGGAATTGAATATTTAAACTAATGCACAATGCACACAGCTCCGATGTGGAGTATGATGAGAATGAATGGCACAAAAGAATGCTATTACCCGCTAAAAATTTAAGTCTTCATTACTAATGTATTCAACTGTAAATGTACAATATAGTGGCTGCAGCTCAAAGACGATGTCGGGTTGATTGGCTAAATATTAAACAATATGAATGCAATAACTGCTTTAGCTTTGAGGATGGTAACACACAAAGATCTTCTTAATAAGTGGTCCTCCCATGTCAAATCGCAGGAACGTATCATTTCATCAGCATCAATGTGGTTTTGAGTCACGTATTGTTAATGCCAATTAAGTTTTGATAAGAACAGCAATGATGAGTAACGATAAAAAGACATTTATTGCACTACTAAAGAGGCCACTTATTTTGCTGAAAAGTCCACGTAGTATCACTGATCTCTGGAGACAGGAGTGCCACTCACAAGAGGAGAATTACCTGGAAGGTGCATACCAGTTTGCCCCTTCATCAAAAACTGAAGCTACTGCTGCAGGATGTCTGAGTTATGGATCACGAGTATCAATTTTTATTAAAAACCAACATTTCAATGCAATATACATTTTGAATATTGGATGATGCCATCACACCAGATGTGAATGCTCCATTAGACAAGGAATAGGGTTGTAGCTATGGACCTAAACAAAGGGCAAAAGGATCAAAATATTTACATTATATTTTGAAGATATGGCTCCTGGGTTTAGCATGACTACAGTAATAAACAAGACGGCCGAACAAATAATAGTGGATAATGCTGTGGACAACTGAGTTGGCACAGACCTTGGAACACCATCAAAATCTCTAAACTACTGGAAGGGAAGTTACAAATAAGTTGAGGGGCATGTGGAAGAACATAAATATTGTTATGTCCACTGCTGCAGAAAGTTCATTTGGTGATGGTTTGCATGAAAGAAATTATGCAATCGTCGATGAAATGTTACACAAGGTATTTGCAGCTCAGCCAAATTACAAGATAAATACAGCACTGGCATGGAAGTACATGTCAAACATTTTTGCAGATGGCTTGGGGGATTAATATATGTCAAATGGCGCGCAACTATAATTCAAACTTGCATTCAATGCTTTATGATGTCCCTCAGGCCAGACAGGAACAAATACTCGTTCTACTTTCTTCGTCCACCTCAACACTCTAATGCTGGCAGGAAAGCATTTATCAGAGCTGAAGCATCAGCAAAAAATATCTGGAGAGCATTAAATATCAGATAGGAAGATGATGTTGCCACTCGATTACTAATGCAACATTCCAGCTGGTGAAAATAAAATTCAATAAAAATGCAAAACAAAAAACTAGTACAGGACAACCATATAATCACTGCTGATTATCATTAAACCCCATCTTGTTCACTACTATCCCTTGATTTGGAAATATGCCATCTTTACTTGGCCTGGCCTATATTTGACTCCACGCCCACAGCAATGTGGCTGATTCTTATTTTTCATTCTTAATTGCCCTCTAAAATGACCTAGCAAAGCACCCACTTGGATCAAACTGCTGCAAAGTTATAAAAAAGGAATTAAATGGAATAGACTATATGGCCTTGATCCAGAATTCTTAATGAAAAACACAGCCCTGTCAACCACACAAAATACTTCTAGCTCACATTGGGAGCGTTTTCCCACAGACTAGATAAGCAATAGCCTGAGAATCATAATGACAGAATGATACCTGACAGACAATGCCCAAGACACCAAACACTGGGTATGCCTCAGGACAGACCCCACCAGTAGAGTTGTAAGAAGTTTCACTGGGTGTTCTCAACATTGACTCTAGATCCCAAGAAATCTCATGGTATCAGGTAAAATATGGGCAAGGAAGCCTCTGGCCAATTATTACCAACAACACCCTTTTGTGCAGATGAATCAATACTCCTTCAAGTGAAGTTAGCACCAAAATTGGCAAGGGCAAAGAGTGTACACTGGATAGGGGTTTTCAAAGTCTATCACCCTAGAGTGGAACGGAGCAACACAGCTGGCCAAATCCTAAAGTGCATGGCTGTTTGCATATATACGGCAGAAACAACAAGAGCAAAAATCTATTTCAACTTATCCTCACCAATCTTCCTGCTGCAAATATGCTCATCCACGACAGTACTGGTAGGGCTGGAGAGGCAAAGTCCTATCTTAAAATTGAGCATACCCTCTACATGTTGTGAGGCACTACCATGCTCAATTGTACAGAATTTAAACAGATGTAGCAAATCAAAATCCAGGCAACCATCAGAGCACTGTGGGTCATTAGCAGTAGAATTATACTCAACCATAAATTATAAGCTCAGACCTCATCATATCCCCCACTCTACCACTCCTGTCAGGAGATCAACCCCAGCCCAAAGAACACAGGAGGGCATGCCAGCAGCAGCACCAGGCATTAATCTAGGGAAGCTACAACACAGGGCAGCTTGCATGTCAAAGCCGCATGCAATTGAGAGAACTCGGTGATCCCACAACCAACAGATCAGATATAAGCTCTGCAGTTCTGTCATATCAAATTGTAAATGGTGGTGGGCAATTCAACAACAGGGTGTAAATTCTCCACAAATATTTCCATCCTGAACAATGAGGGAATCCAGCACATCAGTGTAAAAAGATGCAAAAAGTAGCTCATCCATCACAGTGTCCGCTCAATGTAACCACATTACAGATGCCAGTCTCCAACCAATTCAATTCACTTCACATGATACGAAGAAATGGCTAAAGATACTCAAAACTGCAAAGGCTATGGGCCCTGACAACATTCTGGAAGCAATGCTATTCTAATACTGCTACATTATGGGCAGCCACTGACACGTGAAGAATTTCCAGGTTTGTCCTGCGTCCTAAAAGCAGGAAAAATTCAATCAAATTACCTTTCCATCAGAGTCACTCAGATCCTGACCTCATTATAGCTTGGTTAAAACAAGGACAAAGAGCTCTCCTCCCAATGGGAGGTGAGGTGAGAGCAAATGCCCTTGATATCAAATCTGCATTTGACAGAAGAAGCATCAAGGAGCTTGAGCAAAAACTGGAGCTGATGTGAAACAGGAGAAACCCTCCACTGGTCAGAGTCATACCAAGCCCAAAAGAAGACAGGTAAGGTTGTTGGAAATCAATCATCTCTGCCCTAGGACATCACTGCAGGACTCTCACAGGGTAGTGTTCTTGGCTCAACCATCTTCAGTAGCTTCATCACTGAGCTTCCCTCCATCATAAAGGTCAGAAGTGAGAATGTTCACTGATGATTGCCCAATGTTAAGCATTGTAAAGATCCTGAGATACTAAAGCAGTCCGTGGCTGTATACATCAAGAGCTGGACAACATTCAAGCATAAGTAGTTAAATGGCAAATAACACTTGCACTATTTGTGTTCCAGGGAATGACCGTTTCTAATAAGCAATGAATCCAGCCATCACTCTTTGACAGTAAGTGGCATTACCAGTACTGACCCCCTCACCATCAACACACTCATAGTTCAATTGGGCAGAAGCAGAATTGAATTCGTAACATAATGACCATGGCTTCAACAGTAGTTAAGGGGCTAGGAATATTAATGTGAGTAATCCACTTCATGAATGTGCAAGTGCATTGATATAAAAGCAGCTTTCCTGTTGAGTAGCCTGCTTCAGAGAGAGGTGTTTCTCCAGATTCAGTGGAGGCTGTGCAAGTTGAACAAATAGGTTTATGGACTGAATGGTGTTTCTCATGTGGTGCCTTTTGGCAAGGGGCTGTCCTTTTAAAGTAAGGTTGCGCAGATCTCTAATTAGATCCTGCAATGTTTTATTGGCCAATGAGGAAAACACATGAACACCTTTATGGCACATTTGATTTTACGTGGAGTGGTACTAATTCGTTCGAAAAGTATCATGACAATCACATTAGGGAGGAATTTTAAATTGGAAATCAGGGTCCTGGTGCTTGTGTATTTTGGCTTGAAGATGATGGAATCTAATATGACATCAGAAATCTTAACCTGGACAGTGTCAATCTCAACGGAACTGGTTGTGCTAGGTCCATACTAAAAAAGACGTAGCTGCCTCCAAAGACTAAGTGAAGCTGTTATGGAGTATCGGACCTCTCAGACAAAACTTCAAGAGAGTCAGCCGGCAGAAGTGAGTGGTGAGTGAGTGGTAGAAGAATGGCCATCGCTAAGGAAAAGGTGCTAAGGAAGCTCAAAAGTCTGAAAGTGGATTAATCCCCCAGACCAGGTGGATTACACCACAGAGATCTGGAGGAGTTAGCCGAGAAGGCTGTCAAGGCTTTGGAGGTAATCTTTCAGAAATCATTGGAGTCAATTAGGATCCCAGAGGACTGAAAAATGACAAATGCAACACCCCTACTTAAGGGGAGATGGAGACAGGAGACAGGAAACTATAGATTCGTACAAAAATATAGGTCCTGACCACTGTTGCTGGTAAGATTTGAGAGTTCATTATTAAGGATGAGATTGCAGAGAAGGTGCATGATAAAATAGAGCGGAGTCAGAGATGAAGAGGAATTTCTTCAGGTAGAAGATGGTGAATCTGTGGAACTCCATTGCCGCACAAGGCTGTGCAGGCCAAGTTATAGAATGTCTTTAACAGAGAGATAGATAGGTTTTTGATTAGTAAAGGGATCAAAGATTACAGAGAGAAGGCAGGAGAATGGGGTTGAGAAACAGATCAGACAATCGAACGGTAGAGCCAAATGCCCTAACCCCATTCCTGTATCTATGGCTGGTTTGCAAATGAGTCCAGATGCAACACTGATGAGTTAGAACTGAAATCTTGTGATAGTTAACTGGCGAATAGGTGAAAACTGTCACATCATTTGGAGAAAGTTGTTCAGTTGTGTGACAGCACATCCAGATATAAAAGAAAGGGTTAGGTTTGGGTCTAACTCTTAGCATGGCACAACTGGCACCACTCAGGTCTGAGATTCAAAATGTTGTAGGATCAAACTCTATTTCAGGATCATCTAAATGAGATTTTTGCTGCAGTACCATGCCGGAATGTTCAGGTGATTCTTATATTAAAATATGAGTTAAGTTTGGGTAGGAGCTCATGTTGCAGTGGTTATGCCCCTAAATTTGAAGTAGGAAACTGAGGCTCAAGTCCCACCTGTTCCAGAGGTGTGCAATAACAGGTTTGAACAGGTTGGTTAAGATATGCAAGACAAGTACATCTTGCTAAGCAGTTTAAAACATAAAGGGCTGGTTTTCCCCAGCAAGACAGAGTGGTTAGGAAGGGAGAGACCAGAAAGAAATCTTAATTGACAGATGAAACACAAATAAACAGTTGTGGGAGACAGATTCGCTCCTGCTTATTGTTTTGGTAAATTCATATCTAGCAATATAGCAAAGCAGACCAGAATAGTCATAGATCTCTCCTATGCCAATGTTGCTAGTTCTTCAGGAGAGCAAAACAATGTGAAACCAAATTTAAAAAGTGGATTCTTTCACTCTATGTGAATTTCTTATTTTTGCTTTTTCCTAATATTATTTTATTTTCTCTCTCTCTCTTGCCATGACATTGCCAAGCTTGATGAGCAATCTGTTCTTACATGACCACTGGAAAAGCAGACAGAACTTGCAATTAAAAAGAACCCTTATTCCAATCTTGGGATATTCTAAAATATCGTTGAGGAGAAGTCACTGTTTCAGAAGCAAATACAGCAGTCAATGCACTCAAGGTCACAAAGTAATTGAGAGACTGATTATGTATCAGCAGAATATGATTAAAGTAAAATTATTGATCAGGACCAAGAGAAGGGTCTAGGCTTGAAACGTCAGCTTTCCTGCTCCTTAGATACTACTTGGCCTACTGTGTTCATCCAGCTCCACACCTTGTTATCCGGGAGAGCTCTGCTCTTTTGTAAACACAGCTATAGAATCTCTTACATCTTCCTAAATAGGGCTATGGTTTAAGGCCTTCCTAAAGACACAACAGAAAACCATATTCATTACTATACTTTATCAGCCTAAATGACGTACATTAGTAGGCGACCAAGCAGTGCCAATAAATTGCACCATGCTGTAAGAAATTGCACAGTCACTATGAAGCAACAAGATATGGATTCACATTTTGTATTCTGATGCTAATTCTTCAAATCAAAGATCTGATAAAAATACAGACTTTTTTTTCTGTTATTTCTAGCCAAAAGTAAAATATCAAATAAAACTAAGGTTGATGTTTTCATTTAATTCATTCATCGTTGTGCTCCATTCTCTCAGATCTAACCCTGAACTTATCAAATCTGTCAGAAAGGGTAATGCTGTTGTCACCTGGTGCATTGGCCTCTACCTTGAAGAGGCTGAAAGCAATTAATAATTTTTAATTCACTCATGGGATGTGGGCATCGCTGGTTGATCTGCCCATCCCTACCCATTTTAATACATCATCTTGCACTCATGCTCACATTTCTGTCCTAGGCATGTTACAGTGCTGCAGAGAAGTTAATGCCAGCTAGGGGAAACAGTACCTCATTTCTTTTTAAGCAGTTACAGTCTTCTAGACTCAATGTTATGTTCAACATTTCAGACCATAAACTTGCCTTTTGTTCCAAAATGCCTGTGATCTCTGATCTCTTTCACCTGACAACCTATTTTCACAGTTCCTTCCACCACTCTTCTTCACACAAAACCCACCACTTTTCCAACTTGCTCAAGTTCCAAAAAAAAACTGGACTTGAAACATTATTTCTCCTGCTATAAAACTTTGTTACTATTGCTGAATTTGGAAAGTGTTCACGCATGCCAGGAATCAGCAAGGTCAGAAGCATATAGTGGAAACTAAAGGAAGGCACTTAAAAGACTGGAGGATCGTTGGCACAACATTCTGGAAAGAAAAATGTGTTGCATCATTCAGGCAGACAAAGTTTTAGACAGCATTAAACACTGTTTCCAGATTTCTGGGCTGGGCTGGGCTGGTTGGTGAGTAGCAGACCCATGTGGTGCAACACAGATCAACTCCAAATCACTGTCTGTGCCGAGTTACCTGATCTCTACCTTGGTCTCAGCGCTCTTGCTCCAAGTGGATGAAAGGGCTTAAAGAATAAAGACAAAAAAAATTTGGTTGAGATTGTTGTTCCTGTTCTAAACCCAGTGACCACTATCAAAATTGAGTACAGAGGCAAGAAATGCTCAACTCTGACACCTAAGTGACCAAATATTTTATTAACAATGAGACTCAGGTGAATATTTATCGGGTGAGGCACCAAGGAACTTTATACCCTTGGAACAATTAGCCAGCAAATCAATACCTGCAAAAAAAATGGAAAAAGAGAAACACTACCAAAGCTTATGAAGTTTGTTGTCAAGTAATTGAATATGCAACATAGCAAGTAACTGCATTAAATGGCCTGTCTAATCATTGATTTTTATTTTTATATCAACCTGTTTAGATGCGCTATGGCACACCTCTGGAATAGAGGAAGCTTGAATTGAGGCTTCCTGACTGAGATGTAGGGTCACTACAACAGGACCACAAGATCCTACTATATAATATGAAAGAGGAAAGCAGTCAATTTGATTTCTTCAAAAATCATTTATAATCTAAATTTAAATAAACTCAAATTTGTAGATCGACGTACAAACTTCGTGAAAAGTCTTTTCATGCAGTGTCAAAATAGGAAAATAGAACTTAATAAACAGAGCTGTCAAACTACAAGCCTATTTAAATATATCAATGGTGGATTTCTCGCTGTGGAAATTAAAACAAGCTCCAGTTTTAAAACAAAATTAGTGGCTGTTGCTCTCATGTGCAACTTTCGGCAGTTTGTCCACAAATAATTGAAAACAATGCAAGTAAAAGCAATGCTATATATGAGTTAGAGTGAATGAACCAGTTCTTCTATTCCTACAGCTAATAACTTAGAAAAGAGCTGGTCTACCAGCTTGAAAGTGTAAGTGAAACAACTCTAATATTTAAACAATCACTGTACCTGTTCTGTTTGTCAAACCAGGGTTCCCTCTAAATGTAGGCTGGCCCTACTCCTAAAAAAAAGTTAATTTATAGGATCTATGTGATAGTCTCACTGTACCCAACACTCAGATGACTGGTCTTGTGACAGAGGCCAAGTGCTCCACCTGGTGGAAGAATTGCTGTTACATTATGAAGAAAGACCATTCTGATATTATAAAATTTTAAACAAATTCTGAAAGAACATGAACAGATGAAAATATCAACTGATGATTCAATAGACAGTTCAAAACCTTTTTTTACAGCTGCCATGAACTGCTTCTAACGTCCACAATAAAACAGTTGTCAACTTATATTTGAGCATATGAAGAAGAAAGTCTCAGAATGAAAAACAGAATTAAAGAAGAGTGTCAATCACACTCCCACCAGCCCCTGCCCAGAAGCAAGTACGAAAGTCAACTACATCACTGTTATTGACACCCTGACTAAAATAACTGGCCATGAGAAATCAAACTAAACCTGGATCGAATTTCTGGTCTCTCTGGTTCAGTATCAAAACACACCTCATGCAAATAATCAAGTATCGTCATGGTTTTGAGGAAAAAAATTCAAAAACTATAGTGAGTTATATAGCACAGAAAGAGATCCTTCAGTCCAATTTGCCTGCGCTGACCAGACATCTTGAACTGATTTGCCAGCATTTGGCCCACATTCCTCTAAATCCTTCCTATTCAGGTACCCATCCAGACCCTTTAGGAGCTGTAATTCTTGTTTGTTAAATCCTTGTACAGGTGGATGCTTTAATAATATTTCAGCATAACTTCACTACGTGAACAGCTAAGTTCCAAGAAGGAATTAAATTAAAAACAATATCCTCCCAGTATGAAAATCAAGATCCTCCTCAACAACTGAAACATCCCTGAACAGGAGTTACTTAGCATCAGTGTCAAATCAGCTTTTAGAAGTAAAATGTAAAAAGAAAAGGTACTGATCAATTGTACAGTTGAGGAAAATGATCAAAGCCACTGCAACTGTTACTTCATAGCTGAAGTGTAGGTGCCTAAAAATAAAATAATTGGCAATAATTTGTTTCTGTAATACAGCAGGAGTTAAAGTTTAAATCCTTTGATTCCTGCATGTGCACAGGATCTGCTTAGCAAAAGTGAATTATTTGCAATACATCGATAGAGACAAAAGAAACAACACTGGTGAAACAATTAAATGTTATTTGTTACATTGTACTCACTTGCTGACTTCCTTATACTGTGCTATTTCTTCAATGTACAGTAAATCATGTAATCGAGACTGATAGTTAGATTTGGTCAATGATTTGTCAAGCACAGATTGTGTGAAGAGTTGATCTGCAGACAACGGAATCTGGTATCGGGTCAACAGACTTTTCTCCAAGTCAGTAGTTTCATTTGGCTCAAACTCTACAATTGTTTTACAAGTGGAATCCCATCGCTTAGCTGTAGTGAGGAGTTGCTGCCTTGCTTGCATCAGGTGCTCTAAATCTGTAAATTAAATTTACAATCAGTATTTGCTTTAACTAAAATCATTTCTACATCTCTATAATTCAACTTCTTCTTAGTCTCTGGGAACATGAGAAGGTAGATTAACAAACTCAAGAAGTACGAAGATTAAACCAGAGCAGTAGATGGTGACTTCCAGCAAGATTCAGTCAATACAGAGTCAGCTATCTACCAGCTTGGAGCAAGCTCAGTAATATCAATTTAAACAGGCAAAGCATCAACGACAAGCATTATAGTCAGTCAGGTTTACATTACAAGACAACTTACAGATCATTGTCTTTACTGCATTTTCATGACAAGGGAGTATACACTGTACTTCCTAGGGTCCTGAGTGACTTTGATGTGCATGTCTGTAGATTCTTAAAGGCAGTAATAAAGATGGTTAACATAGGCAGCACTGTGGTTAACACCGGTTAGCAGAGCACCAGGAACCCGGACTCTGATTCCAGCCTCAGAATGTCTGTATGGAATTTGCACGTTCTACCATTGTCTGCATGAGTTTCTGCCAGGTGCTCTCGTTCCCTCCCACAGTCCAAAGTGGTGCAAGTTAGGTGGATTGGCTATGATAAATTACCCCATTTTGACCAGGCATGTGTCGGCTAGGTGGATTAATCATAGCAAATGCAGGCTTAATGGAATAGGGTGGGTCCGGGCGGGATGCTTTTTAGAATGTTGGTGCAGACTCTATTGGCCAAATAGCCTCTATCTGCAAAGTAAGGATTTGATGATTCCATGACATATGGGTTACTTGCTTTTATTAGTCAAAGCTTGGATACAAGAGCAAAGAGGTTATGTTGGAGCTGGATACAATGTTAGTGAGGCTACAGCTGGAGTACAGTCTGCTGTTCTGGTTGCCACAGTCTTGAAAGGATGTGGTTGCAGAGGAGATTCACCAGGACGTTGTCTGGGTTGAAGCGATTCAGCTATGAAAAAAGACTATGTAGGCTGGGGTTAGTTTCCTTAGAGCAGAGGAGGCTGAGGGAGAACCTGATTTAGGTAGACAAAGTTATGAAGGGCATAGGTAGCATGGGTAGAGAAAAGTGTTTCTCCGTAGAAGAGAACAGAAGCGTAGTTTTAAGGTAAGGAGCATAAAGTTTAGAGAGGATCTCAGGAAATCTTTTTAGAAGGCGATGGACATCTAAAACTTACCGCCTAAAAGGGTGGTAAAGGCAGGAATCATCAAGACATTTAAGTCGCATTTAGTCGAACATCTGAAACGTCACATCATACAAGGCTACAGGCTGAGTGCTAGAAAATGGGATTGGAATAAATAGATGCTTGATGACTGGCACAGACACACGATGGGCTGAAGGGCTTTTTGAAATGTTGTAAAAAGCTGTATGACTCACTCACTTCCCTTTTAGGAACACTTGCTCGATTAGAAAGGACCAAGCTCCATCGCTTCCATCTATCAGCAGTCTGGTAGTTGGCTCAACATAATGATAATGGAGATGTTTACTCAACCAGAGCAATCAATCTCTATTTATAAATCTACATCAGACCCAGATATGTGGCCAGCAAAACCCCAGTGATGAAAAATTGGGATTCCCAGAAACACAACTGAAATATTCATACAAAGTTTGTGGTATATTTACCACATGCATAAAATTATCATTGTCAGGAATTTTTGTTTTGTGAAAGGAATGTAATTTGCATTTTAATGATCCAACACTGTCTGCTTCCATTGTGCTCCTTGGGAATCTGTTCTCTCGATCTACCTCTAGCTGTCAGAAATACATCCGGAGATTAGATCCAAATTTACCTTGCTAAAAAAAACAGGCCGCAGTTTTACAATAGATTCTATTGCTTTGGATAAGTTGAAACAAGTCACAATGCTCCATAGGATCAATTTCTATTCAAAGAAACAGCAATGATATAACTTTGTGGGCTCCTCTTCCAGTCACAGCAGTAATCATAGAACATAGAACAATACAGGGCAGAACAGGCCCTTTGGCCCTCGATGTTGCACCGACCTGTGAACGAATCTAAGCCCCTCCCCCTACACTATCCCATCATTATCCATATGCTTATCCAAGGACTGTTTAAATGCCCCTAATGTGGCTGAGTTAACTACATTGGCAGGCAACGCGTTCCATGCCCTTACCACTCTCTGAGTAAAGAACCTGCCTCTGACATCTGTCTTAAATCTATCACCCCTCAATTTGTAGCTATGCCCCCTCATACAAGCTGACGTTATCATCCTCGGAAAGAGAGTCTTGCTGTCCGCCCTATCTAATCCTCTGATCATCTTGTATGTCTCAATTAAAGCCCCTCTTAGCCTTCTTCACTCCAATGATAACAGACCCAAGTCCCTCAGCCTTTCTTCATAGGGCCTGCACTCCAGACCAGGCAACATCCAGGTAAAGCTCCTCTGCACCTTTTCCAATGCTACCACATCCTTTCTGTAATGGAGCATCTAGAACTGTACGCAATATTCCAAGTGAGGCTGCACCAGCGTTTTGTACAATTACAGCATGACATCACAGCTCTCGAACTCAATCCCTCTACCAATAAAACCTAACACACCATATGCCTTGTTAACAGCACTATCAACCTGGGTGGCAACTTTCGGGGATCTATGTACTTGGGCACCAAGAATCTTTCCAATGACCCGGTATTCTGCCTTCCTATTATTCTTCCCAAAGTGAATCACCTCACATTTATCTGCATTGACCTCCATTTACCACCTTTCAGCCCAATTCTGCAGTTTATCCAAGTCTCCCTGCAACCTGCAACATTCTTCAACACTGTCCACCACTCCACTGACTTTAGTGCCATCTGCAAACTTACTAATGCATTCACTTATGCCTGCTTCCAAGTCATTTTTAAAAATGACCAACGGCAGTGGTTCCAAAACAGATCCTTGAGGCACACCACTAGTAACCAGACTCCACGCTGAATATTTCCCATCAAGCATCACTCGTTGCCTTCTTACAGAAAGCCAGTTTCTAAACCAAACTGCTAAATCTCCCTCAATCCCATGCCTCCGCATTTTCTCCAATAGCCTACCATGTGGAACATTATCAAAGGCTTTACTGAAGTCCACGTACACCACATCAACTGCCCTACCGTCATCCACATGCTTGGTCACCTTCTCAAAAAACTCAATGAGGTTTGTGAGACACAACTGACCTAGACGAATCCATGTTGACTATCTCCAATCAAATTGTTGCTTGCTAGATGGTTATAAATCCTATCTCTTATAATATCACTCCTCACTGTTTGAAAGACCGAGTGAAATGGGCCTAGACTCTCTTGAGTACAGAACCAGTGACTTCTGAAAACGTGTTAAAATTTTGAGAAGGCTCAATGAAAGGTATATGCTGAGATGAGTTCATGTGCTGATGAGTTCAGAACAAGGTCTTAGTCAGTTAGGACTATGGGGAAGTGAAATTTGGAATTCTCTACCCTAGGCGATGGACTATATTTAAGGCTAATATCAAAATATTTTTGGAGTTTATATTTTCTCAGAATCAACAGAGATTGAGCTAGTAAATAGATCCCATTTTGCCTCTGCTCCAGGTACCATGTGGCTTTCACTAGCCTGTATTAAAGTTCTATTAATCATTTACTATTTTAATAGGGAAGAAGACGCTCAGGGATTGCAACAGAAAACTGTTAATCAGTATACCAGCTGTTTGACAGATCACTGGAGATCTATAAAGCAGTGAATCCATATTCTATAAAGCCTGGGATCAATGTCCAAACAAAAACATTGAGCATCAATATAAAAGAGGTGAACAAGGTATATCAAACTGTCACAAATTACAGTCAGTTCTCGATATTCTTCCTTTCCCAGCTCAAAGTCACTGGCCTCTTTCTTTATAATTGTCCAATATTTAATATAACATAACCTAGGGAACAATAAATCCATTTGCTAAGTGTAGCAACTACTGGAAATTTGCAGGTGTTCCCACCTGTTCTACTATCACATCATCTTAGTACTGTTTGTGGAAAGTGCAATGAACAAATTGGCTGTTGGATGTCTCACATTGGAACAATGACCAATTTCAAAAGTACATCATAAGCTGAGAAAGACAATACAAAAATGTAAATCCTTCTTGAACTTCCAAAAGATAGATTTATTTACATTTCGATGAATTAAGGCTAAAATTAAAGTCCTAAATTGGTTTATTCTGTAATTGCTGAAGGGAATGAATTGGAAAGATCTATAGTAATTCTTATTCCATTTCAACGTTATTTTGTGTCATTTCTGGTATTAGTACAATGGGACAGTGTTCCAGTGAGTGGACTAAACAATGATTTTGATGAATCCTTCTCTGAATTGACCACATTCATTAAAAGGGGAATAAAGATATAGGCTAACCTATGGGTCACATTCCTCATTCCACCAAGAACTGATATCCTTGGTGTCTTTTCCTCTTAGTGATCTGGAAGTTAGCTGTTCATCGCCAACTTTGTCCTGTTGAAAATGGTGATCAAACCTCTACCAACAAAGTCAACTACTGCAACATTAAAACATAGGCTCCATGCAATCAGACTAAGCCAATGCACAAATTAAAAGAGCCTCTCCAAGTTTTTCAGATATTTACAGTGTACCCCTGTAGGATTTCTGTCAATAGTTAGTTCATGAACTCCTCAGGTGATTTTTATTAATATGTGATCTAACTTTAATCTTAGTGGCTCCAATGAGTCTTTGTCACGTTGTTTAAATCCTCATGTACTTGTTAGTAATACTTCAATATAAAATCACAAGTCGTAATTTTCATGGCAGGATGACCAAAAATTTCAAGCTTCAACAAAAAAACTGCCTGTCCACTCTCATCAGTGCTTAAAATAACTGACTCAAACATCAATATTTCTTCTACTTTCTTTCCATCTTTCAAATCCTATCACATTTTAAAATCAGAGTTTTGGTCAGCTTGGCACTTGTATCAAGTCTGGATAAAAGATACTTTGGACCTCTCACCCAGAGTACTTGAGAGATGCAACGTGTTGACACAGTTGAGTATACAAGAATATCTGAAGGATAGAAATCAGACAGTAAAATAAATGGATATTTCCAGTTTCTTAAGATAGTTGATATCATATCCCGAGAATTTTAGAGTCCCTTTCATTCCTTATGAGCACTGACAAGTAATACATGGGGAAATGAAATCACATCTAACACAGACTGCTGGCTTCTTGGACACTACAGGAACAGAAAGTGAATGTTGATGCTGATGTTTGGCCATCAACTAAACGAATGCTGGAGCAAGCTCAAGGGACATACTGTTATCACACAAGTGGGATCCATCAAATATTCAACCAACTTGGCAATGACAACATATCTAAATTTTTATGTAATGAAAAGCCACAGCTGCTTAGAAGGGACTATTATTTCATTTTGGAACATAGGAACAGGAGTAGGTCATTTCAGCCTTCAAGCCTATTTGTCATTCACTGAGATCGCGGCTCATTTGTGAAATCTGAATCCAAAAATACTTGCTCAAATCTCAATTTAAAATCAACAGTTGATTTGGCATCAATTTGCACTTGCACAAGAGAGCTCCCAATTTTGAGCATCCTTGGCACATATCAGTATCCCCTAATTTCAATTCTGATCAATCTGGCCTTCATTTCTACGTGATGCCCCAATTCAAAAGTTTCACAATTATAGCTTATGAGGGGGAAATTGTTAGAATTTCTAATCACTGATTTTTCTCTAATGTTTGTTTACCTTATTAACTACTGACATCCTTTCCATCTTTAATTAACATTCTTAGACAGACTTCCTTGAACATGGCACAAATAAAACTGACAGAGAGACTTCTAGGCTTTTAAGATTGTTCAATAAGTCACAGCATTTCCAATACAAAGTGAACAGTAAGCAATCTATGCACACAGCAAAAATGATCAAATACAGACCTTCTATTGATGCAGCATCCACCATAATCCTTTGCATCAAGACTGGCTCAGACCCAAAGTCAAAAACTACAGTTTGACGAAATGTTCCAAATATTTCTGTATTGAATTGTACACTGACTCTATATATACAATGGTCCATTCCATTCTGAGTCATCTTCCCGCCTCCAAGCCATTCCTGACAGTTCTCAGGTACGTCCTGTACCACCTGGGTGTTGAGATCACCAATAGAAACAGTCATAATGGAAAAATGGGGACGATGAGCATCGTAGAGCAAGGCTATTCGATACAGCAAACGTGCAGGCTGAGGAGGGAAAAGAAAATTGACCCAACATTAATTCCAAAAGTAGCACTGTATACCTCACCTCAATTTATCAATGGGTCTATCTTTACTATCTCCTTTAAAGTTCCTGTATCATCTTTCTCAGCACTTCCAAACTAGCTAATGACAAGATACGTTACAACAGCATTAGGATCTCAATTTCTAACTGGATTCACTAGTTCCATTTCTGGATACCTGAATACAAAAAATCAATCACAAAAATGAAAAGATGGGGCCACAAAATAAATACTGGATAGGTCTATCCCACTGAGACAGGGAAGGGATGGTAAGGTGAAGGAACCTTGGATGATAAGACATGTGGAACATCTAGTCAAGAGGAAGAAGGAAGCTCACTTAAGGTTGAGGAAGCAAGAATCAGACAGGGCTCTACAAGGCTACCAGGTAGCCAGGAAGGCAGTGTAGAAAGGACTTAGGAGAGCTAGAAGAGGGTATGAAAAAGCTTTGGCAGGTAGGATTAACAAAAACCACAAGGCATTCTATACTTATGGAGAGGAACAGGAGGATGGCCAGAGTGAGGATAGGGTCAATTCTGGATAGCAGAGGGAACTTGTGCGCGGACTCGGAGGAGGTAGGGGAGGCCCTTAATAAATATCTGGCTTCAGTATTCACCAGTGAGAGGGACCTTGACTTTTGTGAGGACAGCATGAAACAAGCTGATATGCTTGAGCTGATATGAGTAAGGACGACGTGCTAGAAACTTTGAAAAACATGAGGACAGACAAGTCCTCTGGGGCAGACAGTATTTACCCAATGTTACTACAGGAAGCTAGGGAAGAGATTGCTGCTTTAGTGATGATCTTTGCGTCTTCAGTGTCCACTGGAGTAGTACCAGATGCTTGGAGAGTGGAAAATGTTATTCCCTTGTTCAAGAAAGGGAATAGGGCTAATCCTGGCAATTACTGACCAGTCAGTCTTGTTTCTATGGTGGGCAAATTATTGGAGAGGATTCTGGGATACTGTACTCAGGATTATTTGGAAAAGCATAGTTTGATTGGAAATAGTCAGCATGGCTTTGAGGGGGGCAGGTCATGCTTCACAAGCCATATTGAATTCTTTGACGAGTGACAAAACACATCGATGAAGGCAGAGCAGTGGATGTGGTGTACATAGATTTTAGCAAAGCATTTGATAAAGCTCCCCATAGTAGGCTCATTCAGAAAGTAAGGAGGTATGGGATTCAGGGAAATTTAGCTATCTGGATACAGAATTGGCTGTCCAGTAGAAGAGAGAGGGTGATAGCAGATTGGAAAGTATTCAGCCTGGAGCTCGGTGATCGCTGGTAACCTGCAGGGATCCATTCTGGAACCTCTGGTCTTTGTGATCTTTACAAATGACTCAGATGAGGTGGTGGAAGGGTGGGAAAGTAAGTTTGCCGATGACATGAAGGTTGGAAGAGATGTGGGTAGAGTGAAGGGCTGCTGTAGGTTGCAATGGAATATTGACAGGATGCAGAGCTGGGCAAAGAAGTGGCAGGTGGGATTCAACCCAGAAAAGTGCGAAGTGATTCATTTTGCAAGGTCAAACTTGAATGCAGAATACAGGGTTAATGGGAGGATTCTCGGCAATGTGGGGGAAGAGAGGGATCCTGGGGTCCGCATCCATAGATCCCCCAAAGTTACTACCCAAGTTGATAGGGTTGTTAAGGTGGTGTATGGTGTGTTGGCTTTCATTGGCAGGGGGCTTGCATTTAAGCGCCGTGAGATTATGCTGCAGTTCTATAAAACCCTGGTTTGACCATACTTGGGAATACTGTGTTCAGTTCTAGTTGCATCATTATAGGAAGGATGTAGAAGCTTTAGAGAGGGTGCAGAGGAGATTTAACTGAATTCTGCCAGGATTGGAGTGCAGGTCTTATGAGGAAAGGTTGAGGGAGCTAGGACTTTTCTCATTGCAGCGAAGAAGGATGAGAAGTGACTTCATAGAGGTGTAGAAAATGATGAAAGGCGTAGGTAGGGTAGATAGCCAGAGACGTTTTCCCCAGGGCGAAAATTACAATTACGAGGGGGCATAATTTTAAAAGAGATTGGAGGAAGGTGTGGGGGGGATGTCAGAGGTAGGTTCTTTACACAGAGAGAGGTGGGTGCAGGTAATGCACTGCCAGTGGTGGTCGTGGGGTCAGATACATTAGGGACATTTAAGTGACTCTTGGATAGGCATGTGGATGATAGTAAAATGTAGGGTATACAGGGTGGCTTGATCTTAGTAGGATAATAGGTTGACACAACATTGTGGGCCGAAGGGCCTGTACTGTGCTGCACTGTTCTATGTTCTACTTTAAACTAAGACAAGAAGTTAGTGCATTCAAAAGGGTTACAAGACCCATTGGAACATCCCAGCCCAAATGGTTGTGGATGTGCCATTGCTGAATACATAGGAGCATGGGAATGACAGATTTTATTTGGTCTGTCAAATTATCTAGGGATATGGGGAGGAGATAGGAAAGTAGAATTCAAGCCCAAGAACTAATATGAGGTGAAATTTCTTCAGTCAGGTGGTGAATCAGTGGAATGAATTGCCACAGAAGGATGCAGAGGCCAAGTCACTGAATGCCTTTAAAACAGATAGATAAGTTTTTGATTAGTAAGCAAACCAAAGGTCACAGGGAGAAAGCAGGAGAATGGAGTTGAGAAAGATATCAGCCCATAACTGAATAGCAGAACAGAACTGATAGGCCAAATGGCTAATTCTGCTCTTATATCTTGTGGTCTAAGATCAACTATGACTCCTCCTTCTAATTGCATTCTCAATTTCCTCAGGGGGCTGTTCTGAGCCCAGTCATCTCCAGCTGCTTTAGCAGCCTAACCTCTGCCATCATGTCTGGAATCAGACTTGTTACTAATAGATCCATAATTTGAATTCTTTTCTCCAATGCATTAGTCTGGTGCTCTGAATTATTAGTCTGGTGACATTGGTGACTATGCCACAGTTTCCCCTTGGCTTAGACTGTGCTTTAGAATTATTAAATTGCCATACAAAACCAAATCATTCGCAGTCATTACTGCACACAGGGGAATTGCCAGTGAAATGCCAGTTCCTTGGTCAAAGACTACAAAGTAATTCAATGGTTTGCCTTATACATGTATTGCTGTCTAACATTATTGCTAGCCACATTTCTTCTAATTATACACAACATTTTACATGGCTATTGCAATAACTGAAAATATCTGGACACTTCCATACATTATAACTATACAAAAGCTATATAGCTGTAATAGCTATACAAAATCCTGGTTCAGCCACATCTAGAGTATTGTGTCCAGTTCTGGTCACCTCATTACAGGTAAGATGTGGAAGTGTTGGAAAAGGTGCAGAGGAGATTTACCAAGATGACGCCTGGAATGGAGGGTGTCTTAAGAGGCAAGGTTGAGAAGGCTCAGGCTTTTCTCTTTAGAAGGATAAGAGGTGACTTGATAGAGATGTACAAAATGATTAGAGGTATAGATAGAGTGGAGAGTCAGAGACATTTTCCTAGGGTGAAGGTACGTAATACAAGGGGCCCAAGTTGTAAACTGAGTGGAGATAGATATAGTGGAGATGTCAGAGGTAGGTTCTTTACTCAGAGTGCTAGGGGCGTGGAATGCACTTCCAAACAGGGTAGTGGAGTCAGACTCATTAGGGGCATTTAAGCAGCAATAAGATAGGCATATGGATGACAGTATAAGGTAGGGGTGGAGGTTAAATGGACCTCAGGTTTAGGGTAAAAGTTTGACACACATCGTGAGCCGAAGTGCTGTACAGTTCTATGTTCTATAAAATAAAGCCAATAATGATTTTACTAATCTAGTCTAAGCATTCCTCAATTTTAAAAAAATCTAATTTCCATGCATTAGTTTCTGAAACGGTTTGTGAGCTAGTTCAGTACTTAAACCCTTGTTTATTATTTATAGAACTGAGTATTGTGGTGGGTACTGTGAAAAACTAAGATATAGTTTAATTTTTGGAGAAGGATTTTTATCTGTTATGAAATCATTCAAATGAATAACAAGTGAAAACACTGGATCAAAGCAGTGAAAAGTAAGAAAGAATTAACAACTCAAGTTGACAGCATTAGACTGAGCGATGTAACTGAGGGGGAACCTGCCAATGTTAAGACAATAATTTAGAGTTTGAAGTTTTGAATAAGCTCAGGCTGTGATTTAAGAATGCGCTCATCAGATTTCACCAAGTGGCGTGCCATTTTGTTTACCGCATCCAAAAGGGAAATTTATGTACCAATGTGCAATTAGAATAAACTGAGCGAGGGACAAGGAAACAATTACAGGAATAATTCAGGGAAACTAGAATTTCAAATAACATAAAAATGAATACCCCATATAGCCCCCTCAAGCCTGCTTCGCTATTCAAGAAGATCACAACTGAGCCAAGGAAAGGTGCAAGTAACATCCACACATTATTAAGCGGTATAAACCAGGTGACACAAAATATGACCAATGTTAATTAGGCCGCTAGATTAAAAAATTTAAAATTCACGCTGCTGAAACGTATAACTATAGGAAGTTAGAAACTATTCACTCA
Organism: Stegostoma tigrinum; assembly: GCF_030684315.1. Classification (NCBI taxonomy): domain Eukaryota; kingdom Metazoa; phylum Chordata; class Chondrichthyes; order Orectolobiformes; family Stegostomatidae; genus Stegostoma; species Stegostoma tigrinum. The sequence goes on from NC_081375.1 coordinate 9,825,997, forward strand.
TACAGTAATAAAAGTTTTGAATAAACTATCTATAGTACTGAAGTCACACGTATTACAGAGAGGGCTCAAATTGCAATTGGACACACGCCAAGTAAAATGAACCACCAGCAGGAAGTTTATGCTGCAAAATATACTGTGAATAAAAGTGATAATTCACGGAAATTTATGTATTTCTTGACAAATTAAATATCGACAAGTTTAAAGTAGGACAACTCCAAAGCACAGGGGTTAAAATGCTTGAAGAAATTACACAAAGCTTCCTATTTAACCCACATAACTTAGACTTCGAAATCCTAATCAGTTTGATCCTAATCAGTTTGACACGTGTGAATGTGAACTGACAGTGCTGTTACTCTCCTTCGTGATCCAGAAATTCCCGGTAAAAATGCACGGAGAGATAGATTCAGTACTGGCTGAGGTTGCATTTGAGTGTAACACATGAAAAGCTTCCAAATATCGTATTAAACCAACAAACATCAAAGCGAATCTGTAATACTTACCTTACAATGGAGTATAAAAGTCCATGCTTGACTAGATTTCTTGGTTGTCACCGTTATTGACAATTCTGGGCTATGTTCCACTGTCACTCCATCCACAGACTCACTAAGCTTGAAAAACACAAAACAAATCCACCTTAGCAAAGTCAATATGTTTAAAAGGATACACAAATCAAATGAACTTCAATTAGTAGATTTTTTTCCCCTGTTTCCAAAGGTTGAATGAATGTAATGTTACCTTAATTTCTCTCAGAATTTTCTAAAAATCCACAATTAATCATCCAAAAATAATTGTTTTTGTGGAATTTGTTTTGTTGCAAATTCAGCTTCCCTTTGTCTAAAAATATCAACACATGGTGATGTACAATTGGATACATTCAGCCTTTGGTACTTCAAACAAATATGTATTCATTATTAGCAAATATTCACAGCATATCAACAGGTAATTAAAATGTGGAGAGTGACACAACCTTATGATCCTCAGATTAACATTTATCTCTCAACTGTGACAATCTGTGCCTTTAAGAGGGATTTGTTCTGTCCTGGTTCTCTTGAAAAGGAATGCAGTAAAGCTCATGCCAAGGTGTCAGCTCCATGGAAAGCAGAGTAAATAGCTTTGGTTTTTTTTTAGAAAGACAGACAAAAGAAGCATGAGTGGGTGGAGTCAGGATCACAGAGACCCAGGGATTAAATTTTGCTTTCGGTTGTTGAAGTTGGGGTTTTGGAGTTGAAGCTGCTAGATACAGCTCTATATCTCAAGTTTGAGTGCTGTCTCCCCTGCTGGAGTCATTCTGTCAGAGTTCCTTCTCCTGATCTGGAGGAGACTGGAAGTGAGGGAAATCTGTTTGGCTGAATTTGCCTTTGCCACAGGTGGGTTATGGGATGTTGCTATATTGGAACAGCTGATCAATAATAGTTAAATAACAAATTATTTTGTTAAGTATTTCCATAGAGTTAGAGTTATGCTAATTCTTCTTTGTTTGTATTTTAATTATGATTTAAGAATAAAGTGTGTTATACTTAAAGCCTACTTGTTTGAGCAATCAAATCACATCTGGAATGCAGCACCTTACACCTGCCTTTAAATGCCATAAAAGTTAGGATCTTGGCTATCTCCTTGATATGTTTTGAGGGTGTTTGGTCTGGTCCATGACACAAGTAACATCACCAAACAAAATTAACTGGCAATCTAGCACAATGATATTTGGCACAGCCTGCTCTGCACAAACTATCAAGTTTGCCTCCAAATCAACAACGACTGACTACATTGAAAAATCATGAATTTGTTGTGAATTAAGTAAAGATAGGACACTAAAATGTGAAAGACATGCGAAGCAATTTTCTTCCCTCTCAGCTGACATGCCAAATTAAGTGATTTACATACCACTTTTTCTGGAGATAAAGAATTCATCCATTTTTCAATTAATGATTCCATATAGTTCCCAATAGACTGTTTATTTTCTTTTTGCTGTTTCAAACGCATCAGCCGCGAAGAGTAGCGTTTCTGCCATTCAGTCAACTCCTTCTGAGAGTGTGCAGATGTACACTGAGCGCCATATCTACATATTTTCTGCTCTATGAACCTGAAACAAACAAAAATACATTATTTAACCTTTACAGGAGACATCACATCTCCAATTTTAAGGTTTTATAATTTGTCATTTGTCAGCTTCCTGATTTAACAACTAAAACAATAAGGCACAGTTGTTGCAAATCATTTGCTGGAACTTGACATTGTTTAGTTTTATTCATGTGGCTGGGAATTGCTTGCCATTCGATGCCAAGGTTGCCAATTCATTCAAATGGCTTCAGCTGATACAGTATGAGTGAGTCGAATGCCAACTACACTTAATATACCAAGCCAGAAGTTCAGTGTATCACAGATGCTCTAACTTAAATGGATCTAATCACAATTTCAGCTGCTCATGTTATACTTTGGGGCCAGTGGACACTTCTTGCCTGGTCTGTCCTCAAATGGCCAAGGATGACCCAGATCTTATGTGCAATTTCACCACATGGTCAGTTACTAGGTTGCAAGAGGTGGCATTTTCAGGGCATGCACTGTGTTTCAGTGGGCACCACAGGATTTCAGACACAGATCAAAGTTGCTGGAAAAGCTCAGTAGGTCTGGCCGCATTTGTGAAGGAAGAAACAGAGTTAACGTTTCAGCTCTGGCGACCCTTCCTCAGTTCAGACATCTAGCACACCCAAGCCAGGTTGTGCAGTACTTTGCTGTTGGGTAGACCAGAGTGACTGAAGCAGGTTCCATACAAGATTCATTCTTGTCTTGGACTTTGGCTTAGGTGTTCTGAACAAATTGTCAGTCTGCCAATATATGACCAAGAGTGATGCCCAGGTATATGTGGTGTTATGTTGTTGTTGAGGAATTAATCATAGACTAATACTGATGTGCTTCCTTGGCCGTCCAGTTGTTCAGGAGGAATGTTAAAACAACACTACTGGCAATATTCAGTTGAAGCCTCCATCTTCTGAAATAGACTTTAAGATCTTCAGTGAATATTTTCTCAACATCCGAAAGTCCTTAAGCCTGTATGGCTGGGCCAAGTCAGCAGTATGAGAGAAGAAAGTCATGTTGAGGTTGTACAGGCAATGGTGAGGTCTCTCCGGGAGTACTGCGTCCAGTTCTGGTTACCCAGTTTTAGGAAGAATACTACTAAGTTGTTCAGAAGAGATTTACCAGGATCTTACCAAGTATGGAAGGTCTGACTTATATGGAAGGTTGGACAGACCGGGACATTTTTCCACTGGAGCAGAGAAGGTTGAAAGGTGACCTTATAGAGGTTTATAAAATTATGAGGGGTATAGACAGTGTTAATGGTAGGTGCTTCTTCCCTAGGATTGGGGATTTTAGGGTGAGAAGAGGGAGATTTAAACAAGACATGGGGAATACTTTTACACACAGGCTGGTTCCCATGTGGAATGAGCTTCCTGAGGAAGTCGCAAATGTAGGTAGTTACAACATTAGCTAAGTGTATGAATAGGGGAGGTTTGGGGTGATATGGCCCAGGAGCACGCATAAAGGACTATTTTCATTTGGGATTATGTTTAGCATGGAATAGTTGGACTGAAGGGTCTTATTTTCATGCTGTATGGCTCTATAACAGCCATGGGTTTGCCAGAGTAATGTTACAAGTATTCATGGTGAAGACGGTAAGTGTGAGGACTGAATCCCACAGGAACTTGTGTTTGGCCATGTATGCATGGCTGATTTGATCTTGATGGTGCACACAGGACTGTTGATTGTTGATCCGAGATTTGATTAGTTTTAGGGTTTTCACGCAGATGATTTTGAAAAGGTTCAGTAGTAAACCTATGGGCTACTGGGTCATAGGAACAGGATAAGAAAAGCTGCCTGCTTGTTTGGGCAGGTGGGAGGTGAAGAATGGTGCTTATATTATAGAACATAGAACATTACAGCACAGTACAGGCCCTTCGGCCCTCGATGTTGTGCCGACCTGTCATACCGATCTCAAGCCCATCGAACCTACACTATTCCATGTACGTCCATATGCTTGCCCAATGACGACTTAAACGTACCTGAAGTTGGCGAAACTACTACCATTGCAGGCAAAGCATTCCATTCCCCTACTACTCTCTGAGTAAAGAAACTACCTCTGACATCTGTCCTATATCTTTCACCCCTCCATTTAAAGCTATGCCCCCTCGTGCCCACCATCACAATCCTAGGAAAAAGGCTCTCCCTATCCACCCTATCTAACTCTGATTATTTTATATGTTTCAATTAAGTCACCTGTCAATCTTTTTCTCTCTAATGAAAACAGCCTCAAGTCCCTCAGCCTTTCCTCGTAAGACCTTCCCTCCATACCAGGCAACATCCGAGTAAATCTCCTCTGCACCCTTTCCAAAGCTTCCACATCCTTCTTATAATGCCGTGACCAGAACTGTACACAATACTCCAAGTGCGGCCGCACCAGAGTTTTGTACAGCTTCACCATAACCTCCTGGTTCCGGAACTCGATCCCTCTATTAATAAAAGCTAAAACACTGTACGCCTTCTTAACAGCCCTGTCAACCTGGGTGGCAACTTTCAAGGATCTGTGTACATGGACACCGAGATCTCTCTGCTCATCTACACTGTTAAGAATCTTACCATTAGCCCTGTATTTTGCCTTCTGGTTACTCCTACCAAAGTGCATCACCTCACACTTGTCTGCATTAAACTCCATTTGCCACCTCTCAGCCCAGCTCTGCAGCTTATCTGTGTCTCTCTGCAACCTACAGCATCCTTCGTCACTATCCACAACTCCACCGACCTTAGTGTCGTCTGCAAATTTACTAACCCATCGTTCTACGCCCTCATCCAGGTCATTTATAAAAATGACAAACAGCAGTGGACCCAACACCAACCCTTGCGGTACACATCACTAGTAACTGGTCTCCCGGATGAAAATTTCCCATCAACTACCACCCTCTGTCTTCTTTCAGCAAGCCAATTTCCGATCCAAACTGCAATATCTCCCACAATTCCATTCCTCCGCATTTTGTACAATTACCTTGAGGATAGCAAGAACTGCAGATGCTGGAGTCAGAGACAACAGTGTGGAGTTGGAGGAACACAGCAGACCAGGCAGCAGAGGAGCAGGAAAGTTGACGTTTCGGGTCAGGACCCATTTCTGAAGAAGGGTCCCGACCCAAAATGTCTAGTTTGGCCGACTTTCTAGCTAGGAGCATTTGGATAGAAATCTTCAAGCTGTTTAGAACTGAGAATATTTAGAGAATTAGAATTGTAAAAAAGATCATGCCAATGGACTTGGAAAAGAATTTCAGTATGTTTCCAGACCTAAAAAGGCCATGGAAAACATCAGTTAAGTAAAGATTTAACAAGTTAGAGTTGGAGCAATAGTTCTCCGGGACTGACACTGGGGAACAGGTTGAAACTTAAGTTTCATGTTTAGGTTAAGATCTTTTTATCTGTACTACAGAGTTAGGTTTGTTTTCTTTGTGTCTTAAACTTATATTCTGTTGTTAGAGAACATTTGCTGTCTTGAGTGTGTACGTATTAGTGACTAATCACCAGGTTGACTAACTGCAAAAATTAAACATATGATCTATCAAGCTGCATTTCATTCTGGGATCTGAATTGACTGAATTACAATGAAAAAGATTGATAGTAGCAAGCATTGTTGCTTCCAAATGGGATTCAGTCAGTTGAGCAAGGAGCCTTTCAGGGCCTTGCATGTTAGGCGGGGGCAGGGTGAAGGACAATAGCTTCATGGCTTGTTGAGTGGCCTTCCTGAATTGTCAAAGGCCACTAACTTGCATTGGTGCAAGATATTTGGAATGGGGACTTAACAGATTATGCTAATAAAATGTGAGGCTGGACGAACACAGCAGGCCAAGCAGCATCTCAGGAGCACAAAAGCTGACGTTTCGGGCCTAGACCCTTCATCAGAGAGGGGGTGGGTTCTGGAATAAATAGGGAGAGAGGGGGAGGCGGACCGAAGATGGAGAGAAAAGAGGATAGGTGGAGAGGAGAGTATAGGTGGGGAGGTAGGGAGGGGATAGGTCAGTCCAGGGAAGACGGACAGGTCAAGGAGGTGGGATGAGGTTAGTAGGTAGGGGATGGAGGTGCGGCTTGGGGTGGGAGGAAGGGATGGGTGAGAGGAAGAACAGGTTAGGGAGGCAGAGACAGGCTGGACTGGTTTTGGGATGCAGTGGGTGGAGGGGGAGAGCTGGGCTGGTTGTGTGGTGCAGTGGGGGGAGGGGTCAAACTGGGCTGGTTTTGGGATGCGGTGGGGGAAGGGGAGGTTTTGAAGCTAGTGAAGTCCACATTGATACCATTGGGCTGCAGGGTTCCCAAGCGGAATATGAGTTGCTGTTCCTGCAACCTTCTGGTGGCATCATTGTGGCACTGCAGGAGGCCCATGATGGACATGTCATCTAAAGAATGGGAGGGGGAGTGGAAATGGTTTGCGACTGGGAGGTGCAGTTGTTTATTGCAAACCGAGCGGAGGTAATCTGCAAAGCGTCCCCAAGCCTCCGCTTGGTTTCCCCAATGTAGAGGAAGCCACACCGGGTACAGTGGATGCAGTATACCACATTGGCAGATGTGCAGGTGAACCTCTGCTTAATGTGGAAAGTCATCTTGGGGCCTGGGATAGGGGTGAGGGACGAGGTGTGGGGGCAAGTGTAGCATTTCCTGCAGTTGCAGGGGAAGGTGCCGGGTATGGTGGAGTTAGAGGGCAGTGTGGAGCGAACAAGGGAGTCACGGAGAGAGTGGTCTCTCTGGAAAGCAGACAGGGGTGGGGATGGAAAAATGTCTTGGGTGGTGGGGTCGGATTGTAGATGGCGGAAGTGTTGGAGGATGATGCGTTGTATCCGGAGGTTGGTGGGGTGGTGTGTGAGAGTGAGGGGGATCCTCTTGGGGCAGTTGTGGCGGGGGCGGGGTGTGAGGGATGTGTTGCGGGAAATGTGGGAGACGCGGTCAAGGACGTTCTCGACCACTGTGGGGGGAAAGCCGCGGTCCCCGAAGAACTTGGACATCTGGGATGTGTGGGAGTGGAATGCCTCATTGTGGGAGCAGATGCGGCGGAGGCGGAGGAATTGGGAAAAGGGGATGGAATTTTTGCAGGAGGGTGGATGGGAGGTGGTGTATTCTCGGTAGCTGTGGGAGTCGGTGGGCTTGAAATGGACATCAGTTACAAGCTGGCTGCCTGAGATGGAGACCGAGAGATCCAGGAAGGTGAGGGATGTGCTGGAGATGGCCCAGGTGAACTGAAGGTTGGGGTGAAAGGTGTTGGTGAAGTGGATGAACTGTTAGAGCTCCGCTGGGGAGCACGAGGCGGCGCAGATACAGTCATCAATGTAACGGAGGAAGAGGTGGGGTTTGGGGCCTGTGTAGGTGCGGAAGAGGGACTGTTCCACGTAGCCTACAGAGAGGCAGGCATAGCTGGGGCCCATGCGGGTGCCCATGGCCACCCCCTTAGTCTGTAGGAAGTGGGAGGAATTGAAAGAAAAGTTGTTGAGGGTGAGGACGAGTTTGGCTAGGCGGATGAGGGTGTCGGTGGAGGGGGACTGGTCGGGCATGCGGGACATGAAGAAGCGGAGGGCTTTGAGGCCATCTGCATGCGGAATGCAGGTGTACAGGGACTGGATGTCCATGGTGAAAATGAGGTGTTGGGGGCCAGGGAATTGGAAGTCCTGGAGGAGGTGGAGGGACCCCACCACACCCGGCACCTTCCCCTGCAACCGCAGGAAATGCGACACTTGTCCCCACACCTCGTCCCTCACCCCTATCCCAGGCCCGAAGATGACTTTCCATATTAAGCAGAGGTTCACCTGCACATCTGCCAATGTGGTATACTGCATCCACTGTACCCGGTGCGGCTTCCTCTACATTGGGGAAACCAAGCGGAGGCTTGGGGACCGCTTTGCAGAACACCTCTGCTCGGTTCGCAATAAACAACTGCACCTCCCAGTCGCAAACCATTTCCACTCCCCCTCCCATTCTCTAGATGGCATGTCCATCATGGGCCTCCTGCAGTGCCACAATGATGCCACCAGAAGGTTGCAGGAACAGCAACTCATATTCCGCTTGGGAACCCTGCAGCCCAATGGTATCAATGTGGACTTCACCAGCTTCAAAATCTCACCTTCCCCCACCGCATCCCAAAACCAGCCCAGTTTGTCCCCTCCCTCCACTACACCACACAACCAGCCCAGCTCTTCCCCTCCACCCACTGCATCCCAAAACCAGTCCAACCTGTCTCTGCCTCCCTAACCTGTTCTTCCTCTCACAATCCCTTCCTCCCACCCCAAGCCGCACCTCCATCTCCTACCTACTAACCTCATCCCACCTCCTTGACCTGTCCGTCTTCCCTGGACTGACCTATCCTCTCCCTACCTCCCCACCTATAGTCTCCTCGCCACCTATATTCTTTTCTCTCCATCTTCGTCCGCCTCCCCCTCTCTCCCTATTTATTCCAGAACCCACCCCCTCTCTGAAGAAGGGTCTAGGGCCCGAAACGTCAGCTTTTGTGCTCCTGAGATGCTGCTTGGCCTGCTGTGTTCATCCAGCCTCACATTTTATTATCTAGGGCCCGAAACGTCAGCTTTTGTGCTCCTGAGATGCTGCTGGGCCTGCTGTGTTCATCCAGCCTCACATTTTATTATCTTGGATTCTCCAGCATCTGCCGTTCCCATTATCAACAGATTTTGTTAAGTAGTTTTGCTAGCCAGTTCATTCCTGCGATCCAACGTCTGCAAGAATTCTGACTGAATCCCATCAACTCATATCTTTGCCCAACTTGAATGCGATCAAGGTGCTATCCACTTCCTCTGACACATAAAGGACTTAAGTCTGTACAATTTCTGGCAGTCTTGAGAGACTGCATGGGGGCTCTTTTTACCATTTATCTACCATTCCTGCTGATATTTGATTCAGTTTATTAGGAGCTGCAAAGTATCAGTGCCAATTCTGGGATGCTGGTGTGACTGTTGTTTATGTATATTTTGAGATCAGTGTTTCTTCTCTGGTCCTATCCTCAATTCCTTTAACTCCATGGACTGCTACATCAGAAAATGTGACATCCTGTCATGCTGCTCATCTCATAGTTCAGCAAACAATGAAATATGAACATACAGATGTAGAACAAGTAAGAGGATGCCCATATGTACTACATACAAATCAGTCATTTAACAGATCTTAAATCAACAAAAAAGGCTGCAATGAAAGTTGACCCAGTGACGAACAAGAGGTTATTTAATTAAAGTAGTCGATTGCTTACCTTTTACACAACGTGTACTCTTCACTACAGGTGACACCTCGGGGAGGAGGCCGAAACTGCCATCCATCTTCAGAATCTGCAATCATTTAAAAACATTTTAAAGGTTATTTGTTTACAAATACTACTGTATTTTTAGATCAAATGGTCACCTCGCTATAGAAACAGTTAACTGTCTTGTCTACATGAGGTTGAATTTAGAATGACAAACATCACTCAAGCCTAGTGGCCTGCTCTTAAACTGACATTGATCAATCAGGGCCATTCCAAAAGTCATCAGATGTCTAGCAAGAAACAAGAAACTCCCTTGGATTACCAATGGAAAAGTAAAACAAAATTACTTCTGAAACAGATTATTCATGAGCTTAATTTACAGATTTTCAGATGATAAGCCAAGAGCCCAAAACTTCTCCTGTTGTATCAATTATTTTTCCATTAATAGTCAGTCCTTTCTTTTCACAATCACACTGATAATTGCAAAACTAAAATTTTTTTGAAAAATATGTAGCCATGATTTTCCCTTCTTATCCAAAAGGATCCACTTTCAAAGATTTTCTGAAGGAGGGTCGAGGCCCGAAACATCAGCCTTCCTGCTCCTCTGATGCTGCTTGGCCTGCTGCGTTCAACCGGCTCCGCACCTTGTTATGTCAGACTCTTCAGCATCTGCAGTTCATACTATCACTTTCAAAGCCATAAGGTCCATAGGCAGCTCACCCATTGGGGCATGTATGCAAGTTAAGCCAATTATTTTTGTTACAGTTTTCAAAAATATTTGTAGCTTGGGTTGTGGACGAGGTCCTCTTCACGCTCGCTGACCCAGTGGGTTTGGTTGAAAACATTTTGTCACCTTGCTAGCTAACAGCGTCAGTGCGCCTGGTAAAGCATTGGTGTTCTGTCCCGCTTGTTATTTATATGCCTCAGTTTGATGGGGTGCTTGGTAGTACTTCCAGTTTTGTTTCTCAGTGGTTTGTAGACAGGGTCTAGTTCAATGTATTGTTGATGGAGTTCTGGTTGCAACGCCAGGCCTCCAGGAATTGCCTGGCATGTCTCTGTTTGGCTTGTGCAATTATAGATGTGTTGTCTCAGTCGAATTCATGTCCCTCATTGTCCATGTGTAGTGAGACAAGTGAGAACTGGTAATTTCTCTTAGCAGCTAGTTGGTGTTCACATATCTGTATTGTTAATTTTCTTCCAGTTTGGCCCATGTACTTTTTCTCACAGAGTAAGTTTGTATATTGGTAGTTTGTATATTACCCCGGTTTGCTGCTTTTGGGTTTGGGATCCTCTATTTTTTAAAATAATTTTTAAATACAATTTATGATCACGGTGGACATGACAGAACTTGATGTTGTGTCAGATAAATGTCAACTCGTACTTTATTTGGCTCGCTGGATAGCATTCAGGGGCAGGAACACTGATATTGTATTCTAATTGACAACCTGGTTGAAAACTCCAAACTTAGCAAGTCAGGAATGAAACCCTGGCAGCTTTTGGGCTGCATGGTGTATAGTGCCAGCAGATTAAACCTTTATTCAATGACTATTAAAAAATTGTATTAAAGGAATTGGATGAATATGTTCAGTCAGTCTCTAATTGCTTCCAACACGTCAAATGAAACAAAGGCCTACCTAGTTTGAAACAATTAAACTTTCTTGCCCACTGTGAATCACTGGTTGTGAAACATTTCAAAACTTCTTCAGGGCACAAGGTACTTTATAAACGCTTTTTCGTTGGTTTGTTTACCAGTGTATTAATTATGTTGGACAGCAAGCAGCTTTTAATTTAATTCATCTCAACAGTACAGACTTATTTTGTGAATTACCTTCTTCTGCGCCTTCCAAATATGTCGACATCAGTTTATTACTGGTTACCTGCAACAAAAATAGGAAGCAGCCAAAACATAAATAGAACAAAACAATTCTCAATTCAGATAGCAGTTAGGGAATTAGGATTGATATCAGAATGAAGCACTGGGAGGGAGAAAAAATACAACTAACTAGATCTCTATTCTTGATAGCTATTTAGCAATCCTTGCTAAAAAGCATCTTCAAAAAAGAGAGAAAAATTCTAAAAACCTTGTGTAGGAGAAAAGCAATTTGAATTAATGAATAAGCATGAGTACAATTGGCAGATGCTTACAAATTGTTCTGCCTCTTCAAAATATACAGCTAAGTCAAGGACAAAAGGGAGAGTAAAAATATTATAATGAGGCAATATCAATCATGTAACATTAGATTACACCAAATTTGATTGTGGACATTAGAATAGTTGCTAAGTACAACAGATCTTTTTTGGATTTCTGAGTTGATGGAGGTTGAAAGGGAAATTAGGCAATCACTAATCAAATACTCCTTTAAGAATACATAAGTTGAAAACAAAGATTTTGGGCACCACATCTTAGGAAAGATATGTTGTACGGCCTCCAAGGCCATCATAAGTTTACAAGAATGGCACCTGAATTTCAGGGGTTAAGTTATGAAAAGAGATTACATGAATTAGGTATAACAAGGTGTAGAGCTGGATGAAGGCAGCAGAAATTTCTGAAGAAGGGTCTAGATCCGAAACGTCAGCTTTCCTGCTCGGCCTGCTGTGTTCGTCCAGCTCTACACCTTGTTATGTCAGATTCTCCAGCATTGGCAGTTTCTACTATCTCTGTTACATCAATTAGGCCTGTTTTCACTAGAATTTAAAAGCTTAAGGGTTGATCTGATTCAAATCTGCAGGATATTAACAGGGAAAGGACAGGGTAGATATAGATAAACTATTTCTACTAGTTGTGGGATTCTAGAAAAAGGGGACATAGTCTGACAATTACAGCCAGACAATGGAGAGATGTTAAGAAGCACTTCTATACACACAGGGTGGTAAGTGTCTGGAATCTCTTCCACAAATGGCAGTGGATGCAGGATCAGTTCTTAATTTTAAACTGGAGATGGATTTTTTTTGGTGAAGCAAACGATATAATGGGATACGGGCCAAAGGCAGGTATATGGCGTTAGGTAATAGATCAGCCATGATATCACTGAATGGTGGAACAGGCTTGAGTTGGTGAATGCTTACTCGTGCTCCTCATGTATAGTGATGATGAATGATTCTTCAACAGTTCTAAAAGGCAGCATTCAATAAGTGTCGAGATTACCAACAGCACAAAAGCATTTTTGGTCATTAGGATTTTGACAAAAACTTCCAAATTAATAGGTACTTTGGAAACATTGATTTCTGCACATTTGCCACAGTCCAGATGTTGCTCAGGTTAGGTGATAATGGAAATGACAAAAAGAAATTACCTTCAAACAGATGGTGAGGGTGCCCAGAGCAAGAGACAAATAGTGGTAAAAGAGAGGTGAAGAGATCAATTTCAGACCATGACCTCTTGTCCTCCAACTTGTTTACAACCAAAGTGCTCCCCAACCAAACCCCCCTCCAAATGTTTCCTTTACCATCAACAGAAATTGGACTGGCTGAAGACACAAGGCAAAACAGACAAGCACAGGAATTCCAGGATCAAATGTAAAGCAAAAACAACACACACTACTTTCTTTAAATTTGTTCTAATTTTATTCTGGCTCAAAAGAACATTTGATTGTGTACAACAGAAACTTCTGCTAATTATACCACTTAGTAACAAACATAATGGAACACCTAAGAACAGTCTAAGGTAATTTCAGATTAATTTTAAATTGCTCTGTTTTGATTCAAGATCAGGAGTTTTCTAAGCGCAAAACTGTAGGAATACAACCCTGTCATGCTGGTATCTCTGGGAAGATCTTGCTGTTTATTTAAAATTAATTAATTAGTAATATTTCAAAATATAGCACTATTAAAGAGAATATTCTTTTCAAGGTTTGTGCAGTTGTGTAATTTGAATGCTGTCACTAAAGTCAACATCTTCAGCAGTTCATGGAGAATAGTAATTTGCAAACATTGTCGCATGCACAGTAGAGGAAGAAAAATAAGATAATTGACAGTTGTAGCCGCGCGATAGTCAAATCAAATGTGAAGGGCACGGAAAGCAAGCTGCACAATTTGTCACATAGTTCATTTCTTAGAGAAAAAAAAAATTCCTGACTCAAGTCTTGAACAAATTACTCACCTCCATTTCTGCAAGAAGCATTTTGAGCCTGGTTACATCTTTTGTTATCATGCCATTCTAGAAAAAAAAAATTTACAAACTGTACCAAATCGAAAGAAGATATTTGGAAATGTCGATTTACTCTAAAACAGTTGCAAATTTTATCTGTAGCTCACAATGGTTATGGGGTTATTTTTGCATACAGTGTGAAACCTTTCTGGAACTAAACTGCACAAAAAACTCTTGTCTTCCACAATTACAGAAATAGATGAATGATGCTATATTCTCGATTTACATTCATCTTATAAAAAATAAAATTCCTGATGCCATTCTCTACCAATATCTGTAATGATCCTGAGTGGTATATTCAAGAACTTGGGGACCCAACAAAAATAATAGTTGTGGTTTCGTGGTTCATGTTTGATCCATTTTATGTAATTAAGTCCAGTTTTTCTAGATCTATTAATCCCACTGAGGGGTACTTGATATATTCATTAGCTCTGTCACTTTAGTCACGTTTCCATTTCTGCGTACTGGCAGTTTGAATTTTTAAAAATTCATTCACAGGATGTGGATGTCGTTGACCTGGACAGCATTTATTGTCTGTCTCTAATTGCCCAGAGGGCAGCTGAGAGACAACCACATTGCTGTGGGTGTTGTCACAATATTACTAATGGTTAAACTCATGAAATACAGCAAGAAATAGCCTGGAACAAAATGATTATTTTATTGCACAGCGCTGTTTATAACAGAATGGTCATGGATGACTATGATAGCAAAAAGGCTAAGATAGCAAATATCTATGGCTCATCAGTAAATTTTAACTATATACTTCTTTGAACTATTCTGCCTCAAGTATGAACTTACCTGCTCGCACTTGTTTTGGGAGATAATATAGACTTATCTGTATTAGTACACAGAAGACCATTTAGCCTACCATGTCTGTCCCAGCTCTCTGTAACAGCAACTCAGTTAGGCCCACTTTCCTACCTTTATCTTGGGTTGCTGCAAATGTTTCACCTTTCACAGAATCCCTATGATGTGGAGGCAAGCCATTTCGCCCATCGAGTCCACACCGCCCCTCTCAAGACCATCCCACGCAGACCCACTCCTTTACCCGCTCTCTGTAACCCTGCATTTCCCACAGCTCGGAAACAAAGTCTGCATATCTCTGGACACGACAGGCTATTTATTATGGCCAATCCACCTCATGTGCGCACCTTTGGATTGTGGGAGTAAATCAGAAAACATGGAGAAAACCCACACAGACTCCGGGTGAATGTGCAAGCTCCATACAGACAGTTGCCTAATAGTGGAATTGAACCTGGATCCCTGGTGCTGTGAGGCAATAATGCTAACCTCTGAGTCACCGTGCCACCCCATTTTAATAATTATCCAATATCCTACTGAAAGCCAAAACTGAATCTGCCTCCACCACATTCCCAGGCAGTATATCATATTACAAAAAAAATCAGTAGAGAAATTCCCTGTTCTATGCTGATTTGAACAATTTTTTTTAATATCATGGAGACAATAGTTAGTGCATAGCCCTTTAAAGTCATGGTTTTCATTGAGAAGTTGCTTGCACGTGGGCACTTATGATAAGATGACTTCTGAGTGTCCCACAAACAGTGGAAATGAAATATTGAGAGTCAGGGCAGGAGGACTGAGACAAAAACATTCCTTATTCCACAGAAGAGAACAATGTAAATAAAATTTACTTTATAAATAAAACACTGGTATTTTAACAGAGATGGGATGTGATTCAGCAGCAGATTACTTTGGAAGAAGGTAAAATTACTTCAGGAAATACTAGTCAACATTAGATAGCATTTGGGGTGCCTTGGTAGGGGTAATTATTACTTCTATGCTCAAACAGGAGGTGGGGAAATGTTAATACATTTGCATCCATGTACAAGTGCATAGACATACCCTTTAGCATTGCTTCACCTGAAATTAAAAATACCCTGCAAATGTGGTCATTCCTGATCAGGCCACCATTAATTGTTAACTTCTAACTGCCCTTGAACGAGGTAGTGAGCCACATCCTTGAACTGCTGCAGTCCACGTCTTCTATGAAAGTCACTACATGTATTAAGTTATTTTGGACGACTGAAAAATCTTCAGGCATTAATTCAGATTCATACAGATTTTCTTTTTATTTAGTAATTTTGTAAGTTATTTCAGCTATGAATAAACAACAGTGAACATATACAGTACTATATTTGAATTTCTACAGAGGGTCTTTCTGACATGCCTCATTTAGAAAAAACAAACTCTCGTTTTTACATAGTTCACTTAAAGTTGTTTCATTTAAATCCACAATTTCAAAAGGACATTGCTAGCAAATTAAGTGAACAATTATTCTACCTATTGTGCTATGGGACGAAAGAAATCCAGCAATACATTTTGGCTACTGACTACATGCTTTTCAACAGATTAATCAAATGTAACAAAATTAATTTTGCACGCAAGTTCTGTTAAGCACAGCTGAAATGTCTTTATACCAGTTTTGGATTCATATTACTCTCATTGTTCATTGATTACAGGTCTCAAGACTGATCATATAACAAAAACATGAATGTGTGATGGAAATGTTGCACTTACAATTCAGGTTTAAGAATTATACGTAACACAGTGTGGAGCGAGAGAAACACAGCAGGCCAGGCAGCATCAGAGGAGCAGAAAAGCTAACGTTTCGGGTCAGAACCCTTCTTCCGAAAACATCAGCTTTCCCGCTCCTCTGATGCTGCCTGGCCAGCTGTATTCCTCCAGCTCTGCACTGTTATCTCTGACTCCAGCATCAGCAGTTCTTACTGTCTCTAAGAATTATACATGTTTTCTTTTAATCAAGGGTCTTGCAAGGGTTGTTGGAAAGTGTATTGAATCCCTAAGTTTATTGCGGCTGTGCATCTGCTCGAAGCAACCTACATTTATGGATCAAAACACAACTATTTGATCTTCATCCCCATGAGTTATATGATTACTTGGGCAAAAACAAGAGCTACCTGCCTGAATTTGCTAAAACGTTCCATTGGTTGGCATAGCTTTCCTTGTTTTGTCACACTGCTCTGCAGTTTCTTCCTGGGAGACAGTTTGATTGCTCAAGAAGTGGACCAGTAATTCTTCAAAACAGAGCTGCAGTCAACATCATATTTCACTACTTTTAGGTGTAGCACAAATGCTGATCAAAATATTTCCCATTGTGTCTGTTGTGCAGAGTGAAGCGTTATCACAGTTAGAGATGGCCATTCTCATCGATGTGTTGCATGCAACAGCCTTCCTCTCTTTTAAAAAAGGACCCAAGATGGTGGAACTGACTGAACAGGGTTTGCAAGACCAAACAGATCTCTGTCATCTCCTGAGCTGCCAGCCAAGTTTTCAAAAGTATAGCAATCAGAATACAAATGTATGATTGCAGGCCATACACACTCTAGCAGTCGTGTAAGAAGAGTTGAAGCTGTGAAGCATACATTGTTATATTTGCCTTTTTAGCTGTAAACCTTCTATCAGTATTGAATTCACTGGATCCTCTGCACACTGCAGTGTCAAATGGCCAAGTTTGAGACTTTTTTCTAAAAATGTTTTAAACTCACCCGTTAGCCTAACTAGTATATTAAAAAAATCCCCAATCTACATTGACACATCATCTCCAGTGGCTTGCTCTAAAGCATGTGAAGGAGAAGTCTGGAAATTATGGTACATGGCACAGGACAGGTTAACAAAAAAAACTCCGAAGTTTAAAAACGGGTAGCTCATCATTTCACTACCATTTAGTTTGTGCAACATAAATACAAGAAATTTCTGCTAAATCATATGAGGGGGAAATAAAAATTATAACACACAACCTACCAAAGATTCCCCCATCAAGGATTTTGATAAAATGCTGGACACTGCTTGTAACTTCCCCTCCACGTACATGCAGCGAAACACTGCTTGCAGTGTGCCGTCTCCCTTGGCCAGTCTCTCTGCCAGCACTGTAGACACAGAAATATAAACCTTTCTTTACTTCACAGACTTTACTCCCAAAGTCTGTCAACAAAAGTTAAGAATCGAAATCCCAGGAGATTAGTTATTATCTTGACTGCGTTGTTATAAACTTCAATTTCGTGTCTTGCACAGTGTTAAGGTATGAGATCGGAAAGTATATGTTGGAGTATTTGCTCACAAATCTAAGAAATCCCCAGCAAATGCTAAGATGTAACCAAAAAAAGGCAATTGCAGGCAGGGTTACACAACCAGAAGTATTGATCAACAGGGCTTGTAGTGCTGCCGCTTAAAAAAGAAAAAAAAAGTTCATCAAGATCAAAGATTTCATTAGACAGATTACAGGAGTAAAGGACATGAGGATTTTGGTCATTCAGGTGCAAGTTGCTGGAAGAGTATCAAGGGATAGGATAGCTAACTAGAATTCAGGTACTAATTGGTCATGCTCTAAAATGGTTGCAAAGGCTAGTGGCCTTGAATGGATTCAAATTCCCAGGCTGGGCTGGTTTCTTTGAAATAGCAGACCTTGTGGTGACTCAACTATGAATATCCAACATTGTCACAGGAATTGGAAGAATTGGTCAAGACAAGTTAGTCACATTTCAAGAGGACGTGTATTGAGGAATATATTAATTTCATCTTAATGGTAATGGAATAACCTTCAGGGAAATTTATTAAAATATGCCAGATATACCAGCTGAACAGAATGGCATCCAGCTGCACCAAGAAAACGCAGCAAGGGTTAATGTGAAGAATCACATTAGGGCCAGTTTGTGGAATAGCACGAGGAGGGGTTGGTCCCAATTCAGTGAAATCCATTGGATTTTCCAGTTAATTGCATTCTGCATAACCTTTCGGGTTTCTTCTTCAATACCTGACTAAAATTATAAATCTTATGAACTACAGTATTTGCCTGCTGTACACAGGGAGAATAGTCAAAAAATAGATCAGAAATTAAATTGTATAGAATTGAAGTGTTATAAATGTCTGAATGTCTCAGTGGTGCAATTTTACTTATTCCACCAGAATTTTGACAAGCATCTTAATAAGGTACACGAGAAGAAAAAGCAATCTAACATGATACACTAAGTCAGTTTTCTGTCTGTGTTAATAGACCAGGGTTCAACTAAAAGCTAGAAGCAGGTGAGGGAAGGAGACAGCGGCCCATTGGATCAGGTAGAGGCTGGCGGTACTGGGTTCTCATAACGGATAGGAGAGTAATAGCACATACAAAAGGAGTGGGTCAGCAGCGCTACGAATGACTTGCGTGGTACAGTAGTGGCAAAAGCAAACAAGAGGGCAAGAGTTCGGGAAAGACTTATCGAATCATTGTATCCCACTAACTCCTTCCAGAATGTGTATGTTTAAGGAAATCTTACATCCGCCACATTTGGTTCAGATGTAATTCTCTCTACGGTAAAGCAGCTCATCAACTCTCAGAGATGAAGAATGGTCAATTCAGCAAGAGCCAAGAAAACCCACAATCATCGTCCTGAGCTAGCTAGCAGGAAGGATGGAAAAGCATAAAGAAAATAAAAACACGTCTCTTTCGCCATCAGAGCCAGCTTACTTTTAATTGGCACCCAGACAAGGCATGGTATAAAGCACTGGTCCACATTAATATCTAAACTGTTTCAATTTGAACATTTGTGCATAGTCTATGGCAATTAATTTAGCATTGCTCTGTATGATTAAACACCTAAATGCATAGTTTCTATTAGCACTGACTAAAGTTTAATGAGTGATGAATGGCAGACAATTCATTGGTATATAAATATCTATTAACACCCGCCACCCACTGCTCAAAGCTCCAAATCAGCAGAACAATGATTTATTTTGTTTTTAAAAATGATTGTACAACATACCAATTTTACAGTCTCCATCAGCCTGGTCATAGTTTTTCTGCAACAGAAAGAACAAGGTAATTTTTGACAATTGGATAAGGTGGTTAGTGCTTTTCCCAAAATAACTTAAGAGTCCAATAAATCTCAAAATCTACAGACAGCTCAATAAAATGTTATTCAATTGTCATATACAGACCAATAATCTTAACATTTTAAATGATAGAATTCTCACTTCTTTCTGGTCTGGTTGTAATAATTCTTTTTAAACAATATTTCTGTCGCAAAAAGACCTTTTATAGCATTACACTATACACCAGACAAAAGAAGCTCATTTAGCCACTTTTGGTTCTGCAGTTCTGACGAAACTGCTTCACATTCACAGCAACATGCACTTTCCACATGTGAAGAAGCAGCTTCTGAGAGTTCTGCTGTACCACAATGAAAGGCAATTGCCATAACATCTTTGTCCATAAGTACTTAACAAGTATTTGGAAATAAAAGCAGAATTCTTTCTCCTAATTGTGCAGAAAAGCCATTCAAGCTGTCTAAAATTATTACATTTTGCTGCTGGTTTAAATAAACAGCTGGTGCTGTTTTCTTCACACTACAAGGCATAACATAATGAATGTTGAAATAATCTTGACTTCAAAAATGAACTGATAGTAAATTAAGATAACACAGTGTGAAGCTGGATGAACACAGCAGGCCAAGTAGCAGAGGAGCAGGAAAGCTGATGTTTTGGGTAGGGACCCTTGTTTAGAGATGGGAAGGAGGAAGGGAGCTGGGAAATAAATAAAGAGAGGAGGGGCGGGGCTGGGGAAGGTAGTTGGGATATTGATAGGCGAGTGCAGGTTGGGAGTGGTGAGGTTTGGTCAATGAGGTGGGAAGGACGGATAGTTGGGAGAGAAGATGGACAAGTTGTGTCAGATCAAGGAGTCAGAGATGAGAGGAGGCTTGGACACAGGACAAGGCCAGGAGTGGAAAGACTTTAAAACTAGTGAATTCCATGTTTAGGCCATCGGGCTGTAGGCTCCCCATCGTGGAATATGAGGTGATGCTCCTCCAATTTGCGGGTGGTATCACTGTGACACTGAAGGAGGCCCAGTATGGACATGTCACCCAGGGAGTGGGAGGAGGAGTTGGTTGGCAGCCAATTGTCGCGTACAGAGCACAGATGCTCTACAAAATGGTCTCCAAGTTTAGGTTTGGTCTTACTGATCTAGGGGAGACCACATCGAGAACAGTGGATAATCCACGCGTACATTGGGCTGTCTTAATAATCGATTCTCGATAGGCAACTGTTCGGAACTCACTCAGCCAAAAAGATTAGAAAATTTTCCACAGTTTTCTTAGTCATTCATGGAGTATTGGCGTCACTGGCTACTTTGTCCTGGATGGTGTCAAGCTTCTTGAGTGTTGTTAGGTCTACAGTAATCAAGACAAGTAGGGAGTATGCCATCGCACTCCTGGCTTGTGCCTTGTCTACAGAAGATAGGCAGTGGGAAGGGAGGAGCCAAATTACTTGCCACAGAATCGTTGGTCTCTGACTGATTCTTTTAGTCATAACAGTTACATGACTGGTTTAGTTCAACATCTGGTAAACAAGAAACCCCGATATGGAGTATTAAGCATTGGCAATGCTGAATATTAAGGGGAAATGGTTAGATTTTCTATATTGTAATTGGAGGTGGCTGATGTCTGGCAGTTCTCTGTCAAAATTTAATTGCCATTTATCATCCTAAATGCTATCCAAGTCTTCTGGCATCCATAAACAAATTGCTTAGGGTCAAAAGATTTGCAAATGGTACTGAACACTCAGCCAGCCTACAAACCCACTCAAATTTTTTCTCCTACATGACCCTCCAAAGTGCACACACAGCAGCAACATACAGAAGCAGAAGTCAATGTCAGAATGATCAATGTGCACACAGAATGCAAGTAGCTCTTTGTGGCTGCACAACTTAAATGGAGACTGCAAATAACATCCAACTTCTGATCTTTATGTGGAGGTGAAAATCTTTGATGAAGCAGCTAAAGATGATTTTGCAAAGACAGTGCTCTGAGGAACTCCTAAAGTGATGCCCTGGAACTGAGATAATTGACCTGCAACAATCTCAACCAACTTCATGAACACTAGAAACTGCAGATGCTGGAGAATCCAGGATAACAAGGTGTGGAGCTGGATGAACACAGCAAGCCAAGCAACATCTTAGGACCAGGAAAGCTGACGTCTTGGGCGAAATGTCAGCTTTCCTGCTCCTAAGATGCTTCATGAACACTGCAGGTTGGAATCATACCTAGAGAGATCTGCCCACGATTCCCATTTATTTTCCTAAGGACCCTTAATATACCTTCTGTCAAATGTTGCTTTGCGGTCAAAGACAGTAATGCTTACTTCACATCTGGAATTCAGCACTATTACCTGTGTTTAGATAAAAGCGGTACTGAAATCTGGAACCCAAATTGGGTATCAGCGAACAGGGTACTGCTTACCAACTGCCACTTTTGCTGTCGTTGTCTTGCTAGTGGACCAGACATCCAGAGACCCAGGTAATTACTGGGGACCAATGACATATTGGGGAATTGGAATTCAAAAAAATGACCTAAGTAGTTGATGATGGCCATGAAACTACTTCTGATTGTCGTAAAAAGACATCTGGTTTCACTGATGTCATTTAGGAATAAACTCGTCAACCATTCCTGGTCTGGCCAGACCCACTGCAATATGCCTGGCTCTTAAGTGCCCTCTGAAACTGCCTAACAATCCACTCAATCTGTTACAAAGTCTCAAAGGAATGAAAACAAACTACCTAGCATCAACCTGGGCACCATAAATGACAACAGCAAACTCAAATCTGTTAACCCCGCAAAGTCCTCTTCATTAAAATCTGGGAGCCAATGTGAAATCTGTCCTGTAGAGCACGCAAACAACAGGCTGTTTGGCATTGTCATGCTCACAGAATTCCACCTAAAAGATGATGTCCCACACAACACCACCACCATTCCTGAACATCATTACTATCATCCCAACAGTGGTAGCAACACTGTGGGATACAACTGGAAGAGTGTTAATCTAGAGTCCTGAACAGTGACGTGAAGTTTCATGGCATCAACTCAAACTTGGGCAAGGAACGTCCTGTTGGTGACCATTTACTGCATGGCCTTTCAGCTGACAAATCGCTATTCCTCCACGTTGAACAACATTTGGTGGAAGCACCGAAGGTGGAGAGAGTGCACAATGCACTCTAATGGATGACTTCAATGCTCACCACCAAGAAAAACTGGGGAATTATAAACCAGTAAGCATAAAATCTGTGGCCAGTAAGTTACTTGAGAAGATTCTGAGGGATAAGATAAATATGTATTTAGAAAGACAGGGTTTGATTTGGAGTAGTCAACATGACTTCATGCGTGGGAGATCATGCCTCACAAATTTGTTAGTGTTCTTTGATGAAGTGAAGTGATCAGGAAGGTGGATGACGGCGGGGTGGGAGACGTAGTCTATACAGATTTCAGTAAGGCCTTTGATAAAGTTCCATGTGGTAGGTTGCTCTGGAAGGTTAGATTGCATGGAATCCAGGGAGAGCTAGCAAATTGGGTGCACAATTGGCTTGATGGTAGGAAGCAGAGCGTAATACTTGAAGGATACTTCTTGGACTGGAGGCCTGTGACTAGTGGTGCACCTCAGGGGTCAGTGCTGGACCCATTGCTGTTTGTTATCTATATCAATCATTTGGATGAGAATGTACAAGGCATGATTAATAAGTTTGCAGATTACGCTAAAATAGGCAGTATCATGGACAGTGAGAAAAGTTATCAGAACTGCAGCAAGATCGTGATCAGCTGGGGAAGCAGGCCCAGAAGCGGCAAATGGAGTTTAATATAGATACGTGTGAGGTGTTGCGTTTTGGAAAATCAGACCAAGGTAGGAGTTTCATGGTAAGTGGTCAGGGTTTTAGGAATGCAGTGGAACAGAGGGACCTTGGAGTTCAGGTGCATGGTTCTCTGAAAGTGGAGTCACAGGTAGATGGGGCGGTGAAGGCAGCATTTGGCACACTGGCCTTCAGTCAGGGCACTGAGTACAGAAGTTGGGAAGTTATCTTGCAGTTGTACAGGACATCGGTGAGGCCGCACTTGGAATATGGTGTTCAGTTTTGGTCACCTTGCTATAAGAAGCATGTTATTAAACTCGAAAGGGCGCAGAAGAAATTCACAAGGATGTTGCCAGGGACTGAGTTTTAAGGAAAGGATGGGCAAGGTCTGACTTTTTTGTTTAGAGCTTAGGAGACTAAGGGGAGATTTTCTAGAAGTGTATAAGGTCACAAGAGACACGATAGGATGAATGCACTCAGTCTTTTTCCCCACAGTGGGGGAAATCAAGGACGAGAGGGCATCAGTTCAAGCTAAGAGGGCACAGAGTACATGGGAAACTGAGGGCCAGCTTTTTTTTGTTTTTTTTTTACACAGAAGGCATTATGGATATGGAATCAGCTGCCAATGGAAGTGGTTGAGGCGGGTACATTAACAACATTTAAAAGGCATTTGAATGAATACATGGAAAGGAAGAGCATAGAAGGAAATGAGTTGAGTGCAGGAAGTGGGGTTAACGTGGACAGAAATTTTGGTTGGCATGGGCCCATTTGGGCCGAAGGGCCTGTCACCGTGCTGTAGGACTCTTCGACTCTATAACTAGCTATTTGGATACAGAACTGGCTCAAATGTGGAAGACAGGAGGTGCTGAAGGGTTGCTTTCAAACTGGAGGCCTGCTGACCAGCGGTGTGCCACAAGGATCGGTGCAATGCCCAATGCTTTTGGTCATTTATATATATGATTTGAAGGTGAACATAGGAGAAATGGTTCGTAAGTTTGCAGATGACATCAAAATTGGTGGTGTAGTGGACAGCAAAGAAAGATGCCTCACAGTACAATGGGTCTTGATCAGATGGGCCAGTGGGCTGAGGAGTGGCAGATGGAGTTTGATTCAGATAAATGTGAGGGGCTGCACTTTGGAAAAGGCAAATCAGGGCAAGATTTATTCACTTAATGATGAGGTCCAGGCGAGTACCACTGAATGAAGAGTGCAGGTACATAGTTCCCTGAAAGTGGAGTTCAGGTAGCCAAGATAGTGAAGGCAGCGTTTGGTATGCTTGCCTTTATTGGTCATTACATTGAGTATCGGAGTTGGGAAGTCATGTTGCAGCTGCACAGAACATTGGTCAGGCGACTTTTGGAATACTGCGTGCAATTCTGGTCTCCCTGCTATCAGAAAGATGTTGCAAAACTACCAAGTGTTCAGAAAAGATTTAAGGATGTTGCTAAATTTGGAGGGCTTGAGCTATAGAGAGTGGCTGAATAAGCTGGGGCTATTTTCCCTAGAGCATCAGAAGTTGAGGGGTGACCTTATGGAAGTTTATAAAATCATGAGGGGCATGGATAGGGTGAGTAGCCAAGGTCTTTTCCACAGGGTAAGGGAGTCCAAAACAAGAAGGCATAGGTTTGAAGTGACAGGGGAAAGATTTAGAAGGGTCCTTTGAGGCAACTTTTGTCATGCAGAGCTGCCGCATCTGAATGGTTTAAGTGGGAAATAGGCCAAACCCTGGTAATTGGGACTAGATTAATTTAGGATATCTGGTCGGCATGGATGAGTTGGACTGCAAGGTCTGTTTCCATCCTGTACAGCTCTATGACTCTAAATGGGGATGTTTGGTGATGACTTCATGTTGTTCAACGCTATTCTCATCTCCTTAGATACTGAAGCAAATCCAAACACTGGCATCTCCACCAGGAGTACCTAACTTTCACCCCTTGAGATTCAACAACATTACCATCACTGAATCACCAACTATCAATATCTTAGGGTTTACCATTGACGAGAGAATGAACAGGACTCATCATATTAATACAATGGCCACTGGAGCAGATCAGAAGCTAGGAATCCTGCAGTTAGTAACTCACCTCCTGACTCCCCAAAGTCCACCATTTATGGAGCACAAGTAGAACATGCGATAAAGCAGTCCAAACGTGCCTGGATGAGTGAAGCTCCAAAAACACCCAAGTTTGATAAAAATAAATGATAAAGCAGGTTGCCAGATTGGCATATAACCACAAATATTCACTCTCTATACCAAGGGAAAAGACAACAGAGGTCAAAGGACAGGAACTGAGAAGCAATTAAGTCAAATCCACTGACTAGGCAGGGAAGGAAACCTTCCCTAGATTTTGATCAGTTCTAAAGTTGGGAAATAAATGGAATTTTTTTGGTTATATATTTTGAAATATTTCAATAAGTGTAAAATTTAAATAGCTTGGTTTTCTTCATTTTAACTTCTTGCAATAAACATCTATTGTGTTGTTTAAAAACAAATCTGCAGCCCTACGTCCTTATGTTAGAATGAAAGACCACTGCCTTTAATTTATTTTTAAAATATGCTCTATCAATTCAAACTTCATTCTGAAATGTCCACGAATAACATCAGCTGGGATTATAACAGTCCCCAGGAGCACTTTCTATACTCATCGCCACTACCATGTGGAAGGAAAACAGCAGCAGACACATGTCAACACCATGACCTGCTTGTTTCCCTCCAAGCCACTCATCCTTCTGACTTGGAAACATATCCCCATTCCTGCATCATCTTTAGATCAAAAACCTGAAACTCCTTTCCAAACAGAATTGTTGAACTACCTGCATGGACTGCAGTAGTTGAAGAATGCAGCTCACCAACACTTCCCAACCGCAACAAAAAAAGACTTGCATCTTCAATTGTTTTACAACTGTTTGTAAATGTTTTGTAAATGACAGTGGACTCAGAGTCCATAATCAGCTAAATTTGATTTGTGATGCCTTTTGTGCATAGGGCAAACCAAGGCAATTTTCTAAATAGCCCCAGAGGAGCTCGAACAGATCATCCACTTCACCAACACTTTCCACCCCAACCTTCAGTTCACCTGGCCCATCTCCAGCACATCCCTCACCTTCCTGGATCTCTCGGTCTCCATTTCAGGCAACCAGCTTGTAACTGATGTCCATTTCAAGCCCACCGACTCCCACAGCTACCTAGAATACACCTCCTCCCACCCACTCTCCTGCAAAAATTCCATCCCCTATTCCCAATTCCTCCGCCTCCGCCGCATCTGCTCCCACGACAAGACATTCCACTCCCGCACATCCCAGATGTTCAAGTTCTTCAAGGACCGCAACTTTCCCCCCACAGTGATCGAGAACGCCTTTAACCGCGTCTCGCGCATTTCCCGCAACACATCCCTCACACACCGCACCCGCCACAACCGTCCGAAGAGGATCCCCCTCGTTCTCACACACCACCCCATCAACCTCCGGATACAACGCATCATCCTCCGACACTTCTGCCATTTACAATCCGACCCCACCACCCAAGACATTTTTCCATCACCACCCCTGTCTGCTTTCCGGAGAGACCACTCTCTCCGCGACTCCCTTGTTCGCTCCACACTGCCTTCCAACCCCACCACCTTCCCCTGCAACTGCAGGAAATGCTACACTTGCCCCCACACCTCCTCCCTCACCCCCATCCCAGGCCCCAAAATGACTTTCCACATTAAGCAGAGGTTCACCTGCACATCTGCCAATGTGGTATACTGCATCCACTGTACCCGGTGTGGCTTCCTCTACACTGGAGAAACCAAGCGGAGGCTTGGGGACCGCTTTGCGGAACACCTCCGCTTGGTTCGCAACAAACAACTGCACCTCCCAGTCGCAAACCATTTCCACTCCCCCTCCCATTCTCTAGATGACATGTCCATCATGGGCCTCCTGCAGTGCCACAATGATGCCACCCGAAGGTTGCAGGAATAGCAACTCATATTCCACTTGGGAACCCTGCAGCCTAATGGTATCAATGTGGACTTCACCAGCTTCAAAATCTCCCCTTCCCCCACCGCATCCCTAAACCAGCCCAGTTCATCCCCTCCCCCCACTGCACCACACAACCAGCCCAGCTCTTCCCCTCCACCCACTGCATCCCAAAACCAGTCCAACCTGTCTCTGCCTCCCTAACCTGTTCTTCCTCTCACCCATCCCTTGCTCTCACCCCAAGCCGCACCCCCATCTCCTACCTACTAACCTCATCCCACCTCCTTGACCTGTCCGTATTCCCTGGACTGACCTATCCCCTCCCTACCTCCCCACCTATATTCTCTCCACCTATCTTCTTTTCTCTCCATCTTCGGTCCGCCTCCCCCTCTCTCCCTATTTATTCCAGAACCCTCACCCCATCCCCCTCTCTGATGAAGGGTCTAGGCCCGAAACGTCAGTTTTTGTGCTCCTGGGATGCTGCTTGGCCTGCTGTGTTCATCCAGCCTCACATTTTATTATATTCAATTTTCTAAATAGTTGGTAGAAGCCATTTTTGGGTGTACTGGAACAGCTAGGCTGAGGACAAAGTTAGTTCTAAAACCAAAGTGTGTTTAGTGACTTCTTGATAGCATAAGAAATGAATTCCACTGGGTGAAGACTGGAACCCATGATGCTGGGTCCCTTGGGGAGAGGCAGAGAGGGATCATCCATTGCATTTAAGGATAATAATGGTGTCTCCAACAGTTTGTCTTCAATGTGGAGTCCAAGAAAGAATTCAGGTGATGGGAAGTAGAAAAATTGTAATGTAAGTAGAAAAGCAGAAAGCAGAAGAAATAAGTCTAAGAATCAATCAAGACAATAAAAAAAGGGATTGGACAGTTATCCCCTTAAGCCTGCCCTTTTCTTCATGATCACGGCTCCAGACCTCATCTCCTCTTTCATGCTAGCTCTTCATTGGCCTCAGCCTCTCAATACTTCAGAAATCTACCTACCTCCTCTTTAAATAATTTCTGTAATTTGCCACTACAATCTTCTGTGCTAGAGAATCCCAGATATTCATTACCTTGAAAGATAAAATTTCTTTGCATCTCAGTTTTATGGGGGTGGCACGGTGGCTCAGAGGTTAGCACTGCTGCCTCACAGCACCAGGTTCAATTCCACCCTCCAGTGACTGTCTGTGTGAAGTCTGCACATTCTCCCCATGTCTACCTGAGTTTCCTCCAGGTGTTCTGGTTTCCTCCCACAGTCCAAAGATGTGCAGGGTAGATGGAGTGGCCATGCTAAATTGCCCACTGTGCTCAGGGATGTGTAGATTAGGTGGTTTAAAGGGGAATGGGTCTGGGTAGGATGCTTGGAGGCTCAGTATGGACTTGTTGATATTAAATATCTTATAAATATTATATAAGACATAATATTCTTGCAATGTCTACTCTGTCAAGCCCCCCTCAACATCTTGAATGTTTCAATAAGACCATCCCACATTCTTTTCAACTGTAATGTATAAAGACCTAGCCCGCTTTAAATAAATAAGGAATTGAAAGTTAGTCTGAGCAAAGACCATGAAACAATTACCAACTGAAGCAAAAAATACATCAAGTTCACATATTCCTCCAGGGAAGCAAATCTGTTGACCTTCCTCATTCTGGCCTATTTGTGACTCCAGACTCAAAACAATTTAGTCGTCTGTCTACTGCTCTCAAGGGCAATTAAGGATGGAAAAAAACGTTAGCGTGTCTAGTGACATGAAATAATTAACAAAACTAAATTCATAGAGTACTAATGCTACTTTAATACATTGTCCAAGTAAGCATCAGTTTACACTGATTCAAGAAATGTTTTTAACACTAAAAATAGAAAATATAAATTCCACCTGACATGTTTATCTACGATTTTCCTTCACATGACATGGATGCTACTAACAAAACCAGCATTTTCTGCTCATCTGTAAACAGGCTCAAAAATAGCACCGTAAAAATTTGTAAAACAGATTCTGAAAATCACTGGTATCAGTTGAGCATTCCTGACAACTGTGCTGAGATAGTGAAGGAATGGGAGGCATTTTATGTTGCACTTTGCTTCAGTAGCTGCCTTATTACAAAGGTAAACTGTGAGCTAATATTTTCTTGTATTAACAATGTCTTACCATTGTAATTCAGACTCAACGGTTGGTAGTGCCTGAAACTCAGAATCACCTTTGGGGATGTAATGATTTTCTGATATTCCTGATGTCATTTCAGCTCTTGGAGAGTTCAACAGTGCATCTTAAAGCACATGATAGTTTGTACCCTAGATACATCTAAAATGTCATTCCAAGATAATGTTGTCAATCAAATTGTACCCCAACAAGATTTCATCTTTAATATAATTTAATTCATTTGC
Source organism: Stegostoma tigrinum (assembly GCF_030684315.1). Taxonomy (NCBI): domain Eukaryota; kingdom Metazoa; phylum Chordata; class Chondrichthyes; order Orectolobiformes; family Stegostomatidae; genus Stegostoma; species Stegostoma tigrinum. The sequence continues at coordinate 9,855,376 of NC_081375.1, forward strand.
ATAGCATAAACTTGCCTTGTCTTAGAGACGCACAACCCTTTTGCAGTGAATCCATCCCTTCCTCTACCCTGCATTGAACATTGGTACAACAAAACACCATACTTACAAGCTGCAAGAAGCAGGCTATCCTGTAAAGAAGACTTTCAATTCGAATACGGTCGAGCTCTGGCTGGCATGATGTAGTGATAATGGAAGGATTGCTAAGAGTAATGAGAGCTTCTGTGCAGTACTTGGCTCCCAGCTCATATTCATGCACTCTCAGACATTCAAATGCTTGTTCACATGACTTATCCGGTCTCCTATATGCCATGACTCGGCAAACAAAAACCTGGAAAAGAAATATAAAAATACCATTTATTATGTTACTTATTCAGTTTACTATCACAGAACCTGCAAAGTGAATCAAGGGAGGCTGAAAAAAGGAAAATATTACAGATGCTTGAAATCTGGAAAAAAAAACAGAAAAACTGGTGAAAAAAAATCAGCAGATCTGGTAGCATCTGCGAAAGAGAAAAATGGAGTTGACGTTTCAAATCTGGTAGGACACTTGTTCAGAAGAAGCATGATCATTTGGTACATGTACTTCTGGACAAGAATCCAACATTTTACACTCCCAAGAATACAGCAATGTGCACTTCAGATGCTTCCCCGTTTTGTAGAAACTTATTTAAAAATGCAGTTTCAACTTTCTAAGTTACATTGTGTCAATTCAAACAGTATATGCTCACAGTCCACATGTAGGAAAAGACAAGCTCATACATGACTATGGAACCGGTGGCCTTCCCATCAAATATCTCAGCGATATTCATTGTCAAGGTTCAGTCAATGAACAGCCATTTAAGAAAGATTAATTTTATTCAACACAATTAACCAAATCATAGAAAACGCTGACACCTCCATAAAAGATTCCTGGGGTTGAGGGAAAAGGGAGAGGTGGAAAGAGCAAGAGCACATTTCAGAACTTTGACTTGAAACTATGCATTCCGGGAAACTTGAATATCATACAAAAAAATTCACTAAGTTTGAAACTTTTTTGTAAATGACATCGGGGCTTACTTCTTGACATTGTGCTCATCAACCAGGGCATCAGGACTGCAAGGCAGCAGCACAGTAGGACACTCCAGCTAGAACTCATTCATTCTGGTCACTTTCTTTCTCTTCTCCTTTTCTTCCTTGTGATTTTTTTCTTCTTGTTCTCTTTCTTCCCTTTGACTTCCAGCCTTTAACAGCAACTCCTGGCCTTCAGCAACAAGAAGCAATAATCCCAGCCTCTGGCGATAACTTCCAGCCTGGGCACAGCAACCTCCCAGCGTGGCATGGAACATTTCAGCCTCTTGCAACAGCCTCCCGGCATGGCGCGTCGGCAGTGAGGTGAGGAGCTAGGGCCTGGTGCGGACTGGAAGCTAAGTGACATCATGGACTGCTGTACTGAACTCTTTATGTAACGCTGGGCATTTTATGTCTGGAACAAATCTTGTAACAAAAGAAGCTGCGCCTTGGCACTTTTGTATTTAAGTTGGTGCTGCGACTGATAACGTACAAACTTTTTACAATACTCATTGAGTATGTGCGACAATAAAGGCTATTCTATTCTATTCCATTCTTAAATGAATTAGCGAAATTAGTAGGATATCAGGGAAAAAAAATCTTGGCTTCCTGTAAGATCTTATAAAAGCACAGTACACTGGGAGACACACATTGTTGGACAGGCAATGAAGTTAAAACACAAGACTGCAAATGCACAGACTGGAATTAAAGTACGCATACAATCCATTTAAGTCCAAATCAAACTTTTGATTATTGAATATAGCTGGAAATGATTGACATGACAGTTGTGTGCACCACTGTGCTTGCACGATGTCTCAACACCATCACACAATGACAGAACCAGTGACAACAGCATCTACTAATATTGGTGAAAGGTGGAGCAGTAAGTTTAAAATAGATGACTGTTTAAAAAAAATGGTAGCTATACATAAGGGATCAACGGCACTGTGCCAGTACAATTATACTTCTGGCCTTTTAATTTGAAACTCTCAGTAGTCTTGCATTCACCAATTCATTTTAGAAATCTCAACTATGTCTCAACAATTTTCTTCTTTGGAAGCCCAATGATATTAAAATACCAGAACCAATGCCCCAAGTTCAAAGGTCAGTCTAGCAAATGCCAGCAACTATTTCATCCTAGAGGGCAAGACACACCACCTTCATCTTTATCCATTTTTCAAAAGGCTACTTGATGGATAGTCGTTGACAGCAAGATTCCCAACAGATACATTATTTATTTATCCTCAGGACAAGAGAACAAAACATTGCTGAAAAATGCTGATGAAACAGGAATCTCTTGAGGCCTTTGGGCTAGCTTTCACTCGCTGCTGGATATTTCATGTAGCCTTGCAGAAGATGGTCTGTATGGAATGTGAATTAATTTTAAATAATTATTTGAGTGTGTAGGAGGCTTTGGAAAGGTTGTGATTATTTTCCATTCTATTGTTGGCCCACAGTAGGAAGGTACATAGGCTTAGGTTCTGTAGGAACACGTCAAGATGGGGTCAGGCTACCTGTCATGATGTTACAAGAGTCAGGGATCAAAACATAAGAATGACTTCCTTTTAATTGGTGCGTATAGGTAATTGTATATTGTCTCATTTCCTGAATACAGTGCTTTGCAAGGATTTTATCATCCCTAGCTGTCTGGAAATGCAATAGAAAACTGTTCAAAGGTAACAGACCAGACTGTAGTCATGAGAAAAATCAAGGGTTCAAACTGCTGCCATCAAAAGAAAGGTGACTACAACTATCAAGCAATCTCTGCAGTGTGGATTTCTCCTTTCTTAACACCAATTTAAATCTCTCAACTCAAGGAAATGTCACCCATGACCAGCAGCATCATCAGGCAGGTAATGCTCAACAATTCACACATGGCAGATCCCCAAATCCCTTCATTTCAACCTTAAATTTTCACATCTTGAAATAAGTGATGATTGATTTAAGACAAAAATTAAAATAAACAAACTTAACCAAAGAAGAGGTTTTTTTCCTGTGATGGCGATATTGTGGTGCCACAAACATAAAAAACAGACTGTGTGCTTTACAGTACTAATGAAGTTAGTTGCTTTGATTTGATTTACAAGCAATACAGGCAGATCAAAGCAAACAAGGACATACAAATCATAGGATGGTCAGTTAGAGCGAGGTATACAAGGTTACAGCTGCAAAGCAAGGTCAACACTGACATTACAATGGTCCATTCAGCAGTCTAATAACAGCAGGGAAGAAGTGTTCTTGAACCTGTTGGTTCATGTGTCTAAGGTTACGTTTCTTCTGCCTGATGGAAGATATTGGAAGACAGCATTACCGGGTTGGGAGGGGTCTTCAATGATGCTGGCAGTTTTTCCGCAGCAATGAGAAGTGAAGGTGGAGTCCATGGATGAGAGGTGGGCTTCCAGGATTGTAAAGGCTACGCACACACCTGTAGTTTCTTCTGGTCCTGGGTAGATCAGTTGCTGTACCAGGTCCTAATGCACCTGAGAGTATGCTTTCTGTGGTGCATCAGGAAAAATTGGTGAATTATAGACATGCCAAATTTCCTCAGCCACCTAACAAAGAAGAATGTTGTTGTGCCTTCTTGACTGTCACATCTACATGGGAGGTCCAGGATAGGTTGTTGATTGTCGTCATGCCTAGGAACTTGACGCTCTCAACCTTCTACACTTCAGCTCCATCGATGTAGATAGGAGCATGCTCTCCTCCTTTCTTCCTGAAGTCAGTGATCAGTTCTTCTGCTTTGCTCACATTAAGAGAGATTGTTATCATTGCACCACACGACACCAAGCACTCGATCTCCTTTCTGTCTTCTGACTCATTGTTTGATCTCCGGCCTGCCATGGTGCTGTCAGCAGCAAACTTGTAGAAAGCATTCGTATGGAATTTGGCTACACAGTCATGGGTGTATAGGGAGCTCAGTAAGGGGCTGAGAAGACATCCTTGCAGGGCACCAGTGTTGAGGATCATCGCGGAAGGGGTGCTTCTGTCTGTATTTAATGATAGCGGTCTGTGGATCAGGAAGCTGAGGATCCAGTTGCAGAGGATGGAGCCAAGACAAAGGCTGCAGAGTTTTGAGATTAGGGTCGTTGGGATTAGTGTTGACAGCGGAGCTGTAGTCGATGAGCAGAAACCAGACATAGGTGTCCTTGTTATCCAGATGTTCCAGGGATGAGTTTAGGGCTCAGGAAATGGCATCCACTATTGACCTGTTTTGCTGGCAGGTAATTTTCAAGGGATGACGGCAAGCGGGGAGGTGAGAGTTAATGTGGGTCATGACCAGCCTCCCAAAGCACTTCGTGATTATGGAGCTGAGAGCCACTGGGCGGTGGTCATTTAGGCACACTGGTTGTGTTTTCTTTCGTACTGGGGTGTCTGTCGTCTTATTGATTCAGATTGCAGCAAGGAGAGATTGAAGATGTCAACAAATACCTCGGACAGCTGTTTCACAAGGGATCAAAGCGTGCGACTAGAAAATCTGTCTGGGCCAATCGCTTTTTGTGGATTTACTGTCAAGAAGACATCTGCAGCAGTGATGAAGGGAATAGGTGCATCCAGGGCTGTTGGGGCAGATGACACCACGCCACTGGCATTCTGCTCAAACCAAGCAAGCATTGAGCACATCAGGGAGGAATGTGTTTTTGTCCACTATTTTGTTCTTTATAACACATTGTAACATCTAATTACAAGCATTCAAACGGGGCAACATTTTTCAAGGGCTTTTACACACCTGCAGTGTTTGAGTGGAAGATTTTATGAATTCATGATTCCAGTCTCAGGGAATTTTTACAGAACATTCAACGGAAGAACAGAGTTTGGCATTATTTTTCATATCCATTGACTCTCAATGTTTCTTTTACTTTGAGTGGTGTAACAACAGCAAATGCTGACAGTTTTGCTGTCGTTACAAGTACAAAAATGCAGGCCATTCACCTGCAAATCCAATCTATACCAATGTCACATGGCCTCGGGCATCTTATTCCAGATAGAATTAGAGACTTTTGCACTAAAACATATCCTTCGGACCAACTTGTTCATGCCAACCAGATATACCAAATACATCTGGTCCTATTTGCCAGCATTTAGTTCATATCCCTCTAAACGCTTTTCTTCATATACTCATCCAGATGCCTTTTAAAATGTTCTAATTGTACAAGCCTCCACCATATCCTTTGGCAGCTCATTCCATTCACGCACCACCTTCTGGGTGAAAGAGTTGTCCATATGGTACCTTTTAAATCTTTCCCCCGTCACCTTAAGCCTATTCCGTCTAGTTTTGGGCTTCCCCCACGCTGGGAAAAAGACCTTGTCCATTTACCCTATCCATGCCCATCATGATTTTATAAACCTCTATCAGGTTACCCCTCAACCTTTAACGCTCCAGGGAAAATAAGCCCAACCTATTCAGCATCTCCCTATAGCTCAAACCTTCCAACCCTGGCAACCCTTGTAAATCTTTTCTGAACACTTTCTAATTTTGCAACATTCTTCCAACAGTAGGGAGACCAGAATTACACACAGTATTCCAACAGTTGCCTAACCAATGCCCTGTACAGCCACAACATGGCCTCCCAAATCCTATACTCAGTGTACTGACCAATAAAGGCAAGCATACCAAATGCCTTCATCACTACCCTGTGTACCTGTAGCTCCATTTTCCATTCCAGGAACTACGAACCTGCACTCCAAGATCTCTTTGTTCAGCAATACTCCCCTGGACCTGACCATTAAGTATATAATTCCTGCCCTGATTTGCCTTTCCAAAATGCAGCACCCCACTCTTATCTGAATTAAACTCCATCTGCCACTCCTCAGCCCACTGGCCCATCTGATCAAGATCCATTGTACTCTGAGGCATCTCTCTTTGCTGTCCACTACACCACTAATTTTGATGTCACCTGCAAATTAACTGACCATACCTCCTATGTTCACACTCTAATCATTTATAGAAAATGATAAAAATCAGCGGACACAGCACCGATCCTTGTGGCACACCGCTGGTCAGCAGGTCTCCAGTCTGAAAAGCAACCTTCCACCACCACCCTCTGTCTTCTACCTTAGAGCCAGTTCTGTATCCAAATACCTAGTTCTTCCTCTTTTCCTTGTGATCTAACCTTGCGAACCAGTCTACCATGAAGAACCTTTCTAAGGCCTTACTGAAGTCCACATACATCACGTCCACCGCTCTGCCCTCATCAATCCTCTTTGTTACTTCTTCAGAAACCTCAATCAAATTAGTGAGACATGATTTTCCATGCACAAAGCCAATGCTGACTGTCCCTTATCAATCCCTGCCTTTCAAAGTGCACATAAATCCTCTCCCTCAGGGCTGCCTCCAACAAACTGCCCACCACCACTGGCTCACTGGCCTATAGTTCCCTGGCTTTTCCTTACCACCTTTCCTAAATAATGGCACCACCTTAGCCATCCTCCAGTGGTCCAGCACCTCGCGTGTTGTTATCGATGATACAAATATCTCATCAAGGGGCACGGCAATCATTTTCCTAGCTTTCCAGAGTTCTAGGGTACACCTGATACAATCCAGGGGATTTATCCACCTTTATGCATTTTAAGATGTCCACCACCACCTTGTCTGTAATACGGACATTTTCCAAGATGTCGCTATTTATTTCCTCATGTCGTCTATCTTCCATATCTTACTCCACAGGAAACACAGATGCAAAATCATTTAGTAGCTCTCCCATTACCTGCAGTTCCACACATATGTAGCCTTGCTGATCTTTAAGGGCCCTATTCTCTCCCTAGTTACCCTTTTGTCCCTAATGTATTTGTAGAATCCCTTTGGATTCTCCTTAAACCTAGTTGCCAATGCCATGTCCCCTTTTTGCCCTCCTGAATTCCCTCTTAAGCATATTCCTACTGCCTTTATACGCTTCGAGGAAATCACTCGATTTCTGCTGTCTGTATCGGAGATATGTTTACTTCTTATTCTTGAAGAAAACATCAATTTCTTTAGCCTACTCCAGCATTCCCTATGCCTACCAGCCTTGTCCTCCACCTTAAGAGTCTCTGGACCCTTGTTATCTCATTTTTAAAGGCTTCCCATTTTCCAGTCATCCCTTTACCTGCAAACATCTGCCCCCAATCAACATTTGAAAGTTCTGGCCTAATACTGTCAAAACTGACCTTCCTCCAATTTAGAACTTCAACTTTTAGACCTGGTCTATGCTTCTCCATTACTATTTTAAAACTGATGGAATTATGGTCACTGGCCACAAAGTGCTTTGTGATTATGATACTCTTCATTAAATCAAGAATTTTGAGTTGTATAGGGTTCTAAAACAAAATCATTGTGGAGACAATAGATTGCTTCATCGTATTTTCTGCCACTTCACTGGAGTGTGGACTGCTGTTGATGTACGTGGATGCCAACTGTGCTCCAGTACTTTAAAGTAGCCCAGTCACCTGCCCTGCCTTATTGCCCAAGAGTAGGTCAAGTTTTGCATCTACTCTAGTAGGTACATCCACATACTGAGTCAGAAAATTATCTTGTACACACTTAACTTCCTTTCCAACCAAGCCCATAACACTACGGCAATCCCAGTCTGTGTTTGGGAAGTTAAAATCCCCTACCATAACCACACCATTATTCTTACAGATAACAGATCTCCATATAAATGTGTTTCTCAATTTCCACAGACTATGGTGGGGAGGGATGGTGTATAGTAGAATCCCAATTAGGTGATACATTTAGGAAATGTCTGAGGCACTGAGAGAAGACACACCAAGCAGTGCAGAGTAAATACAAACAATACCACATGATTAGGCACACATTTCTTTCTTGCCAGAACAAAAACACAAACTGCAAAATACATGATACAAATCAAGCTTTCACAAGTTCTGACAAAGCCCAATATGCCCCAATAATTCATCCATGTAACACTCCTCCTCCAGATCTCAGAGCAAGTATTACAGAATAGCTTGGTGACACTCGCACATGAAGAAATATCACTCCAACAAAGTACTAGAGCACAGCTGGCATCCATATACACCAACAACTGTCTACAGCCAAGTGAAGTGGGAGAAAAGACTGTGGAATAATCTATCAGCCACACACTGGTTTTGTTTCAGAATACTATTCAACTCAAAAGCCTTGATTTAACAAAAGGAGGGTCACACAGAATGGTTCACATAATTGCAGGATTATTATGGCACAGAAGGAGAACATTGTCCCCATTTTGGCCACATCAGCTCTTCAATATTTATATTCAGATAACCATCTACCACCCTCTTGAATCACTCAACTGAGCCTGTCTCCGTGACAGTTCCAGGTACTGCATTCCATATCTGAAATACCCACCGAGTGACCAAGGTTTTTTTCTAATCTTGTTTTTTTTTGCACAACAATTTAAAACCACACCCTTTCATTCTTGTTGCTCTTATGGGTGGGAACTGCATCTCTTTATTTACTTCAGCCAGCATACTTCCAATTTTGAAAGTGTCCATCGAATCTCCTTGCAGCCTTCTTCTCTCCCAGAAGAACCATCCCAATTTCTTCAGAACTGAAGTTCCTTATGCCTGGAACCATTGTTGTAAATCACTTCTGCCCTGTTTTCAATATGATTATGTCTTTCCCATATGTGATACCTATACATAATACACAGTGAGTTTGAGCAAGTGCCTTGTACAAGTTAAACATGAACTCCTTGCTCCTGTGCTCCATGGGCCTATCAATAAAGCCAATGCAATGTATACTTTATTAACCATACTTGCCACTTGTCTCGACACCTTCAATCATCTGTGCACAAATACACCCAGATCCTCCTGTTCCTGCATACTCTGCAACTGTTTTCTATTTGATATGGTCTTTCAAGAATTTTCAGACCAAAGTGCACCAGTTCACATTTCTTTGCTCTGAATCTTAACTACAACTTCTGCACCAACCCATTCCACCAACATATTGCAGTCATTTTGGAGATCCACACCATTCTTCTTATAATTTACATTCTTCCAACTTCTGTCACCTGCAAGCTATGAAATTCCCTGCACACCAAGATCCAGATCATTAGTATATTTCAGGAAAAGGAAAGGAACCAACACCAACTCCGAGGGAATTCCACGACAAAACTTTCTCCAGCCCAAAAACATCCTTTAAAAGTCAGTTTTCCTGCTTGTCTGATGAAACAGTGTTCATCCAGCTCTACACCTTGTTATATCAGACTCTAGCATTGGCAGTTCCTATCACTCGGCCTGATTTTTCAACCAGTAGCATGCCAGAATTGAAACACTTCTTTCAGTGGTGGAAGCTCAGTTTGAAAATTATTGTTTTGTACATGTAGGGTACATAAATGATGAGTACAAAAATAGATTATTTTGATTCATGGTTTTGTCTTTATATTTTGGAAAAGAAAACCAATTTATTCTCTCTGTAGAAATATAAATGTGATTTGTCTCAAGGTAATAAAAAAATTAACTGGACAGCTGTGCACTCTTAGCGGACAGGATAATGAAGGTGGCGTTTGGTACACTTTCTTTTGTTGGTCAGTGCATTGGGTATTGGAGTTGGAAGGTCATGCTGCAGTTGTACAGGAATTAGTTAGGCCACTTTTGGAGTACTGTGTACAATTCAGGTCTCCCTGCTATAAGAAAAATGTTATAATGTTATAAAACTCAAAAGGATTCAAAAAAGATGTTCAAGGATGTTGCCAGGATTGGAGGGTTTGGGCTAGAGAGAGAGTGAAAAGACTGAGAATATTTTCTCTGGAGCGTTGGAGGTTGAAGGGTGACCTTATGGAGGTTTATAAAATCATGAGGGGCATGGATAGGGTGAGTAAACAAGGTCTTTTCCCAGGGTGGGGGAGTCCAAAACTAGAGGGCATAGGTTTAAGGTGAAGGGAGGAAGATTTAAAACATACCTAAGGGGCAACTTTTTCAGGCAGATGGTGATGAGTGTATGGAATGAACTGCTAGAAGTAGTGGTGGAGGTTTGTACAATTACAACATTTACAAGGCATCTGGATGGGTATATGACTAGGAAGGGTTTAGAAGAATATGGGCCAAATGTTGGCAAATGGATTTATTTAGGATATCTGGTCAGCATGGATGAGTTGGACCAATGCAATACAGATGTTTGCATGTTGTACAGCTCTATTACTCTACGATCTATGTCAAAGAACATTTTTCAATTCTGCATTCCATAACTGCTGACTGACTACAGAACTCAGCTCTCCTGATGTGTCACATGTGACCCCTGACCTTGTCAGATATCACCTAGGTAACAGCAGGCAGGCCACAAGTGATCTTAGTAACCCCAGTACAGGCAACGAGGGAGAGTAAGTGAGCCCAGTTTCCCACCTTGAGAGGAAAAGCACTGACTTCTGCTTAAAATTTCATCAGGTTGTTGAAGACTGACCTGCAATACTCCTTAAAGTCTAACAGTTTGTCAAAGTTGAAAATGTAGATTTGTAGAAGAATTGCACAAGATACAAAGGGGTTCTTGACACCCACTGAACTGTATAAAATTGTAATTCAACATCTTCCAGAGAGTAAGAGAGTACGCTGGAGAAAATAGAGACTTTGCAACTAATTATTTTGAAATATTATTTCATGACTACTTTCCTTTTAAAATTACTGTAGATGCAAAAGTATGATAATTTTGCAACCAGTGCATGCCTATGCCTTGCTTTGGAGTCACATATTAAGCCAAGGGAAGGAAGAGGGACAGATGCATGGAAGGATATATATTTCCTCCTCCCAGCCCAATAGCACACCTCACATGATGGACTGCATCAACAACTGCCAGTTCATACCCAAGTTTCTTTCCTGTTCCAGCAGAGATTACAGGCAAGTTTCACCATTCTTCTGTACACAAGACAAAAATCCAAACATCAAATCTACTGCTTTATGCACTGCCTCACCTGTTGACACAAAGCCAAGTGAAAACCTCTACAGCTCACCCACTTCAATAGTCATGGAAGTGAGGTCAAAGCTCAGTGCCGTAGTTTGTGTCAAGTGCTTACCTAGTGACTGACCGGGATATGTTTAGTACATCCAGGCTATGGGGGTCGACTTTTCAAGAACTCTAGAAATGTTACTTACACATTAAAGACATCACCTTGTTTACCAACAAAATAGAGCTTGCCTTGTTATAATTGCACGTTACTAGATTAGCCAGGTCTACCAAATGGAGACACGAGTAGAATAGCATCTTAACCAAGAAAACAAGCTTTGAATTGCAGCTTCTACTAGCTAAAACAAGACCAAATACCATGCCAGTATATATGTATTAGCCCTGTGGTGGGTTCTCAGATTGATCAAGTCAAATGGAGGAAGGCAATGCTGTGTTGATGCAAATCCCATCAGCATTGACAGAGCTCAGATGGCAAGACAACATACAAAGATACAAATTGGAGGAAGCAGGCCATTCAGCTCCTGCAGCCTGCTTCATTGTTTCATTGGGTCATTGCTGCTCTGTTTGTATTTTGAATTCTACCTTTCCATCTATTTCCAACAATTTTGATTTGCTTGTCCAACAAGCATCTAATTCAGATATTCAGTGACTCTACCTCGTGGAGAGTTCCTAAGCAGACCAATCCTCAGAAGAACTCTCTCCTCAGCTGTGCCCTAAAAGGGCAACCCTTAATTTTCAAACAGTGTCTTTTGTTCTGGACTCACCCACAGATGAAGCATCCTTACTACTTTGTTAAGTTCATTCAGAATGTTATATACTTCAATCAAGCTATCCCTCACACTTCTGAACTCCAATGCAAACAAACAAAGTCTGTAGAATCTTTCCTGATAAGACAACTCTCTCATTCCAGTGGCCCTCCAATATATTTGTATCCTTCCTAAGTAACAAGATCAAGACAGCAAATGACACTTGAGACGTAGTCTCATCAATGCCCTATACATCTGAAACATAGCATCCTTCCTACTTACATTCAACTCATCTTGTAATAAAGAATATTATTCAATTAGCTTTAATTACTTGCTGTACCTGCATAGAGGTATTTTTCCTATAACACGATGGCTGCATTCTAGTGTGACCTTGCACAAGAGCAAATTGTGCTAGAGAAAATCACATTATTGGAAAACTCTGACAGAAAATCACTATATGTACAGTAGAAAGTTCACTTTATCCAAACAGTGTCCACTATTCAGAGATAGTAGGAACTGCCAATGCCGGAGAATCTGAGATAACACGGCGTGAAGCTGAATAAACACAGCAGGCCAAGCAGCACCAAAGGAGCAGGCAAGTTGATGTTTTGGGTCGAGACGCTTCTTCAGAAATCATGTCTCGACATTTCCCTTTTATGCCATACTCTTTTTTTTTTAAATTAGCCCTGCACAAGTAACCAATTTCACATTTTCTCACATTATGTCCCATCTGGCAGGCTTTTGCCTCAGCTCGCTCAATCCATGTGCATCTGCATTCTCAGATTTTCAGATATTCAAAACCATTTTACATAGATAGCAGGAACTGCAGATGCTGGAGGATCTGAGATAACAAGGTGTACAGCTGGATAAACACAGCAGACCATGCAGCATTTTCTGAAGGGTCTAGGCCCCAAACGTCAGCTTTCCTGCTCTTCTGATGCTGCTTGGCCTGCTGTGTTTTTCCAGCTCTACATCATTTTACATAGTCAGTTTTTCTGCCTGCCAATCAATCTTTTAGCGATGCTGGTACATTACACCCACACCATGAGCTCCCACTTTGCACAACAACCCATTATGTGGCATGTTGTTAAATGATTTCTGGAATTCCAAATACATTAGAGAACAGGTGAAAGGCAACATATGAAAGTATAAATCATCAGGAGTAGGCCAGTCAGCCCATTCATCCCGCACAGCTATTCAACAAGACATGGCTGATCAGATTGCAGCTACAACTCCACATTACCATTACCCTTAATTGCCTTGGACTCATTTGTTCATCAACATTCTATTTCAGTCTTAAAAGTATTCAACAGACGTACCTCCACCACTGTGTTGAAGAGAATTCCAAATAGAAAACATAGGAAATAGGTGCAGGGCAGACCACTCGACCCTTCGAGTCTGCACCACCATTCAATATGATCACCGTTGCTCATGCAATTTCAGTATCCCATTCCCACTTTCTCTTCATATCCCTTGAACCCTTTGGCCGCAAGAGCCATGTCCCTCAGAAAATACACACCCCTCAGAAAAAAAGTCCTCATCATCATCTTAAGTAGGGGACCTTGTTCTAGTTTCCCCTACAAAGGGAAATATCTCCTTCAACATCCAACTTGTCAAATCCTCTCAGCATCTTAGCCTTAATAAGATCACCTCTAATTTTTCTAAACTCCATTAGATATAGGAACCACCTGCACATAACAGGTATTTCTGCTATAATGTGTTTCATTAACATGAATTGGCTGCAACAACTGATGAATAGTGGACGCTGTTAGGATAACACAAACTTTCTACTGTACAGTGTTGGGATTTTCAACAGTGATTTCCCTATAACATGATCTTCTACAGTGCAGTTTTCTATAGCACAAAGTCACATAAGAAATCAACTATCTTGTTACAGGGTAAATACCTGTATTTAATCAGGTTACACCCCAAAGCATCTACAGAATCAATCGAACGAACTCTCTGAACTGCTAACATTTTGTATCCTTTCATAAATAAGGAGACCAAAATGTTACATAGTACTTCAGACATGGCCTCACTAACAATATATGACTGTAGCAAAACATACCCCCTTTTATATTCCATTCACCTTGCAATAAAATGAGAACTGTTCCATTTGCAACAAGTTACATCTATATAAAGCATTTAACATAGTAAAACATTCAAAGGCACTTCAAAGGAGCAACCAAAAAGTGGATTGCACAAGGTGCTATTAGAATAGTTGATCAAACAACTTGTCACAGCAGTAGGTTTCAAGAAGCATCTTAAACAATGTTTCTGAGATAGTAGGAGCTGCAGATACTGGAGAATTTGAGATAACAAGGTGTACAGCTGGATGAACACAGCAGGCCAAGCAGCATCATAGGAACAGGAAAGCTAAATTTTTTTCTGAAGAAGAGTCTAGGCCTGAAATGTCAGCTTTCCTGCTCCAATGATGCTACTTGGCCTGCTGCGTTCATCCAGCTCTACACCTTTTATCTCAGCATCTTAAACAAGGCGGTTTGGGGTCGAGCATCTAGAGTTTAAGGCCAAGGACACTGAAGACATGACTATCAGTGGGGGAATGATTCAAATCAGGAATATGAGAGAATACAATTCAAAAAGGGGCAGACATCAGGGGGTGATGGCACTGGAGGCGTTTGCTGAGATTGACATCAAAAGCTACAATACGCCAAAGTGGAAAATGGCCAGTTTACAAAAACAACCATATCTCCAGCCATTTTCTGAATCCACACCAAAATCTTTTGTAGAAACTAGAAACTAGCAAGAAATGAAGCAATGAATTTCCAACTATCAGATTTCAGCCACATATTCAAAACACGAGACATGTAATCCACAAACTGGCAATTTCAACAAATTAATAAAAACCAAAAGAACGACGGATGCTGCAAATCAGGAACAAAAATAAAGTTGCTGGAAAAACTCAACAGGTCTGGCAGCATCTGTGAAAGAGAAAACAGAGTTAACGCTTTGGGTCTGATGACGCTTCCTCCGAATGGTTCTGGGGAAGCGTCACCGGACCCGAAACGTTAACTCTGTTTTCTCCTCCACAGATGCTGCCAGACTTACTGAGCTTTTCCAGCAATTTTGTTTTTGTTCAACAAATTAATAATCAAAGCTATTATGAGCAGGCAACTACTAGTTGGCTGCATGCAGTAAGCTCTCACAAACACAAATACAATAAACGTCCAGATTATCTGTTAAATGTCTTGTTAACTGAGCATTTAGGGAAGAAAATAAAAACAAAAATGCTGCAAATACCCAGCAAGTCTGGCAGCATCTGTGGAGAAAGAAATAGCATTAACCTTTTAGGTCTATGACCTACCATCACCATTGTTCTTCTTCAAAATAATGCAAAAAGATCTTTTACACCTGGAAAGGCAGAAAAGTACCACTTCTAGTGTACTCAATTTTGTGTTTAAGCGCTGGACCAAGACTCAAATCCACAACCTTTCACCAGAGTAATTGCTGTCACTTGTGGAGCTCAAAGAATGGAAGACATAGTGTTTCTTAATATATGAAAACAACATGCATCTATGTAGCATCTCGAATATAGTCATTTCCCAAGACATTTCACAGCAATGTTATCAAATAAAACACAACTAAAAATAAATTACAGTGGTTGACTCAAGGATTAGCTAAAAAGATGGGTTTTAATGAGCATTTTTGAGAGCGGGGGGGAATAGCAGAGAAATTTAGAATGCAATTTCAAAACTAATCCCTTGGCGGCTAAAGACACAGACTAAACTGAAGTGATTAAAACAGCAACGTTTATTAGGCCAGAAGTGGAAGAGAACAGCCAGCTTGGAGGGTTGAGGCATGAAGGAAATTACAGAAAGCGACTGGGAGAACTGAGGTTCTGGAAGGATTTGAAAACAAGGATGAAAAACCTAATTTTTTTTTCCTGAACTGGGAGTCACTGTAGGTCAGTGACAGCAGGAGTGATCGGTGAATGGTTTTGGTTCAAGTTAAGACACAGGCAAAATTTAAGTTTACAGACAGTAAAATATAGCAGGCCAGGCAGACATGCACTGGAATACTCAAATCTATGAGATTTGTAGCAGGTGTGCTCAGACAGGGGTCAAGACAAACAATATGATGGAGGTATAAATCAGTGGTGTTAGTGATGGCATAAGTATGGCCAGAACTTCATCTCAGGATCCAAAGATGTGAACAATTTGGTTCAGCCTCAAAGATAACGGGAACTGCGGATGCTGGAGAATCCAAGATAACAAAGTGTAAAGCTGGATGAACACAGCAAGCCAAGCAGCATCTCAGGCCTAGGCCCGAAACGTCAGCTTCTGTGGTTCTGAGATGCTGTTTGGCCTACTGTGTTCATCCAGCTTCACACTTTGTTATCTTGGTTCAGCCTCAGGCAGGTGTGACAGAGAAGGACTGAGTAGTTGGAAGGAAAAGGAGATTGAGGCAAGGACCAAAAACAATGGCTTTAAATTTTCCAACATTAATGAGGAGGAATTTTTTTGTTACTAATTCAGTATGAGATGCCTTAAAATTCTGACATAGTGGAGGATTCAAGTAGTGAAAGTGGAGTCCAGTGCTGCCATGGACATATAAGGCTATGATTTTAGGATGATAGCACTCAAGGATAGCATGTTGATGAAAAACAAGAGACAGTCAAGGATAAATTCTTGTGGAAACATAATAGGAAATAAAGTTCTTCATTCAATGCATTGCACGGGCATCGTTAATTCAATTCACACAAAAATACTTGCCAGAATTACAAACAAAAAGGTAAAGTCACCATTCTCTTAACGAACCATACAGCTGCTCTCTCATGGAAGACAGACAACAGATAGCAGTTTAACTGGAGAGTCACCACCCCTCAAGCACAGGAAGAGATTGAGAATGAGTGTCCTTTGCGGTAACCTCAGCTGGTGCAGGAACTGAATGCACACCACTGGCACCGCAATGTAATACAAAACACCCAAACAACAATACATAATTGGGAATAACCTTCCTTATTTTAAAATAAAGACAGGTAGATTCTTCAACAGTAAAGGAATTACAGGTTACGGTGAGCAGGCAGCTAAGTGGAGCCGAATGCATGAAATGATCAGCCATCAACTTATTGAATGGCAGTGCAGGCTTGGCAGACCAGGTGGCCTACTCCTGCTCCTATTTCTTACATTGTTCTTATTATCATTATCTTGATTAACAATGAGGTGAGATACACTTCCTGGTTCTACCATTAATCTAAATTACTAAAACATATGGAAAAGAAATCTTCATTCACGAGATCAAAGCAGTTTTGTTCATTGAAACATGCAATGCTCAGGTAAATGTAAAATAGGAGCAGGCAAATTTACCATCACAGAACAAACCACATTCTATATTCAAAAACTGACTCTACTTTTAAACAAAATCCCAGAACGAAAGCACTTCAAGACAAGATACTCATAAATGACAATGTCCCTGCAATACTGCAGAGGCAATGGCCTTGTGATATTATCGCTGGACTGTTAATGCAAAGACCCAGGTAATGTTCTGGGGACCAGAGTCTGAACCCCCCTGCAGCAGCTTGTGAAATTTGAATTCAATAAACATCTGGAATTAAGATTCTACAAAATAATTGCCAGTTGTCAGAAAAAGCCATCTGGTTCACTAATTATGGAAGGAAACTGCCATCCTTACCAGGTCTGACCTACATGTGACTCCAGACCCACAGTAACTGCCCAGTGGACAACTAGGGATGTTAAATAAATGCTGGCCTAACCAGCGACATCCACGTCCCGTGAGTGATTAAAAAAAAAACTTAGTAAATAAACACTAGTTACAATGCACCACTGAATCACATATCTCCATATATATGTATGCTGATCACTGTGGTATTATTACTGGACAGGTAATCCAACAGTTCACCACTACCTTCTTAAAGCAAACTAGGGATGGGCAGCAAATGTTGTCCCAGCTGGTGACGCTCACATCCCATGAATGAATACTAATTCCCAGTGTCTGCAAACATTGTAAACGTGTGTACATTCAATGCACACGGACACCAGATGTTCACAATCAAGTACTGAAAAATATCTGGTGCCCATGCACACTGGAGGTTCACAATCACATGCTGTCTGTGCACCGGGTCTATTCATACACTTACAGGCTAAGACAGATGAGAACAAGTTGGTCTCTGGTGTTCCGTGAATACATTTAATTTAGAGTAAGGTTCAGACACAAAATGACCCATTAGGTTATTGTTGATAGGTGGCTTCTATGCATAGAACTAGAGCCCAGCAAAAGTTAGCAAAAATAGGAGAGTGGCATTTTTCATTGAACTTTTACACTTATTAAAAGCAAACTGAATTTATAATTAAACACTAGACTGGAAAGCATCCTAAATCAATTCTTGTATTCTTTACAAGCTTACCTCACCAGCCCTTTCCGTGGACTGCCACTTTGCTGTGGAGACATTTGAGCATTTTGTTGATCCCAAGCATTCTCAATGCCTGTCACAACCATAAGGTCAGAGGGGGAGGAACCAAAGCAGAATCCAAAATAGTCCTCAACAGCAATCCAGGCTGAAAATTTCATACGACATCAATGGCTGTGATAGCAGTGTGGAGATCCCTGGTTGTTGAGGTTTCCTTGCCACTGAAACTGGATCCACGTCTGTCAAGGAGTGTGTGTGCTGGTGCGCAACTGCATTCCAATATTAAAAGATAACTGACACAAGGCACCTATGCTACAGAAATTCAACTATCCCACACACAAGACCCTTGCAGCAAATCAGCGAGAGGTGACGAGAACAGGATTGAGAGATTTGAATGTTGCTAGCTTCAGACTACATGTAGATGGAGGAGTTTGGCTCAGTCATTTCACTCTTAGAACAGGAACTGGATGGAATTTCAGCAGCTTTCTTCACAATTGAATAGCCCTCTTCAGGATCCACTCTGTTCATCCTGCACAGGGAAGGGGTTAGAAAAGCTGCCCTAAAAAAATAGTCCATTGCATCACCAGGAGATGCAGTTCTAGAATCAGCCTCATCAGCCACATGAGAACCCACAGGAGCCGTGGTCAGTGACGTGGAATTTCTTACATGTACAATCATACTCATTAGTGAGTGCCAGTCAACGAGTTTACTAGAAGGCACACAATATTAAACTAATGAAGTTTAGTCAATGTTCAAACTGATTGAAAATCATGTTTCCTTCCCATTTTTGACAACCCGGTTAGGTGGGTTTTCTGCATTAACAGCACTACATTTAGGGAAGTTCCCACATGCTAAAAATAACTTTATTCAGTAATTATGTTCTTATTAACAGAACATGGGTATCACTTGCAAGGTCAGTATTAGTTGCCTATCCCTAACTCCCTGACAGCAATCAAAATTCAACCCTATTGCGATAGATCCGGACTCGCAACAAGGCCAAACCAGGAAAAGATTTCCTTTCCTAAAAGATATAGGTGCAGATGATGGGTTCTTAAGTGATGAAAATTTTATGGTGATCATGAAACTGTCTAGCCTGAATTATGAATTAATTCAATTTAAATTCCACAAGTTGCTGCAGTAGAATTTGATCGTGTTCCCAGAACATGAGACTGGGTTTCTGGATTACAAATACAGTGACATTACTGACATAACACCATAATACGTTGATATTGGAAGCATCCACTTACATATAAAGTACACTCAAAACAGACTTTTACAATATTCTAATACACACTCTTTACTTAATTGCATTCTTAGTTTTCTGTCAGACGTTTGTCGGTTTAAGTTTCAGGGCACCAAGCCATTTTTGAAGGGGTGCCACACTGTTAGAAGTGAGATCTTTTAAATGAGTCATGGAATATAGGCTTGGTAACCTGAAAAAGGTAAAACTGTCATAGTCCTACCAGGCCCAAGGGCTGCTCTCTCATTATAGAATCACCCTGCCTTGGGCGAGGAGAGAGATTGAGAAAGAGACTCCTTCAGCAACCTCAACCGGTGCAGGAATCAAACCCCAACTGTTGACATCACTCTGCACTGCCCACCAACCAACCGTCCATCCAACCGGAACCCAATGTTCAGCAATATGATCAAAAGGGAATTTGGAGAAATCAATGTCTGGGCCGGCAGTCAGTCTTAAATCAGTAAAACCAAAAAAAACACTAACTGCGAAATTAATTTCATTACATTTTGAGAGACCACATTGCACACTAAACAAATACTACATTTCACTGCAGATGAACTGATCATATGTTTTGTAATAAAAATTATGATGCTATCTGAATGCAAGATTTTTGCCACTTCTTGTTAAATCTTCAGTACATGACCTTTTCCCCCCAGACATTTTAATGGAGATGTGTGAGGCAATTTTTGTTTTTAAAAACACACAAAGGTGCAACGCACTGCTAGGGAAGCTGTTGAAAACAGATACATTTGCAAAGTTTAGGAGACATTTTGACAGTTGAACAGGCACGGAATCAAGGGAAATGGTCCATGTGAAGCCAGATGGGATCACTTTAGAATACCATCATAGTTAGCACAGATATGGCAGGCTGAAGGGCCTGTTTCCGTGTTGTATTGTTCAGTTTCGGTGTTTTAGTTGTGGCCTAATAAGCGTTATTTCCAGTTCCAGATCACCTCCATGCTCTGCAACTGTCTGCCTCGGCCAAAAAAGGCAAGTATCCCATATGCCGCCTTAACCATTTTATCTACCTGTCCCGCTAGCTTAAGGGACCAGTGGACATTTCACACCAAGGTCCCTTGGTTCTCAGTGAGAGTCAGGGTCTTGCCATTGATCATATGCCTCCCTTGCCTTGTTTGTCCTGCTTGTGCATCACTTTGCACTTATCCAGGTTAAATTCCATTTTCTACTGCTCAGCCCATCTGACAAGCCTGACTATATCCTCCTTGAATCTAAGGCTATCCTACTCACTATTTACCAACCCATCAACTTATGTATCTTCCATGAACTTACTTATCTTGAGTCTTTTCTGATGACTGCAAAACAGAGAAATTATGAAACCTTGAACCTGTTTGGTACTTAGAAGATGAACCTCCTGTGATTTAAGACTTGGCTGTACATTTCCTACACGTTGAAAAATTTTCTTGATGTCATGTTTAGCTATTAGTACATGAAGACATTTAATCAATAGTTAATGCTGAATTTTCTGTCGTGAGTTGAAAAGTAATGCAATTTCACTCAGGATCTTTATTTTCACTTGGAGCATGTTGATCAGACTGGAGATACTTTCTGTTTATGATGGGAAGAAAGGGATAGAGATTAACGTACTAATTGAAAGCTAATTATATTAGTTTTATTGTACCTCAATTCTAACTTTATTTGTCTATTTTATGCTTATTAAGATGAGGATGTTGTTTGTGGAATTGGTCAGTTCTCTTCAGCATCATGAATTCTAGGTCAGGTATAGTGAGACCAGGTACAGAGTAAAGCTCCATCTCCCTTTCTACAGCAAAGTGCTTTTCCTTCAGCCTCGTGCAAGCACCCACACTGCGTTAGGGTCAGTTTCCTACTCTATTCCTCTGCCATGGCCAGCAACAGATTTTCACTTGAAGCTGCTGTGAACCTCACTCCTAGTGTTCCTTTTCCAGTATTTTGTCATCACTTTGATCTCTAAATTTAATCTTTTAAGAGTGGGTGCAGGAGTCTGAAATTCTGTGCTTTATTGCGTTTTTAAAAATCTGAACATTCTGTGGAAATCTTAGAGTGACAACTTAAAACTGTATAAAAGCTTTCGTTGGACTGGTTAGGTTTGAAGTGAAAACATTATTTAAAAACATTAATATGTCTGTTAAATGGCTGTGGTTGAATTCCTGATGTTGCTGCATAATGTCAGTGATGGAGGTGAAGGTTTCTGAAACTTTACCTTTTTTGTTTGTTCAAGATTTTGAAACCCAGATCTGTCTGTTAAGCATTTTTAATACTGTACAAAAAAGAAATACCTAATGCTTCTCTGTAGAATTTGTGAACGTATCTTTAGCTTAAATTTTTGTTGTCATATTTCTACTTGTTTACAGTCCAAATGATCATTAATTCCATAATCTTGTAATCATTTAAAATGTTTGGGGAAAAAAAAATCATGTATTGAAAATTTCACAGGAAGTGGCAAAAGTCTTGCATTCAAATAGCATCATAATTTTTTTTTCCAAAACATATGATCAGTTCATCCGCAGGAAAATATGCTATTTGTTTAGTTTGCAACGTGGTCTCGCAAAAAGTAATGAAATTAATTTTGCAGTTAATGTGTTTTTTTTTTGGTTGTACTGATTTAAAACTGACAGCTGGCCCAGAAATACACTTTTCCAAACTCCCTGTTGATTGTATCGCTGAACATTGGGTTCAGGTTGGATGGATGGTTGGTTGGTGTGCAGTGCAGATTGATGTCAACAGTTGGGGTTCAATTCCCGCACCGGTTGAGGTTGCTGAAGGAGTCTCCTTCTCAATCTCTCTCCTCGCCCAAGGCGTGGTGATTCTATAATGTCTTAAGATGTACTAGTAGCTAAATACGACATCAAGAAAATTCTTCAACATTTAAGAAATGTACGGTGAAGTCTTAAATCACAGGAGGTTTATTTTCTAAGTACCAAATATGTTCAAGATTTCATAATTTCTCTGTCTTGCAGTCATCAGAACAGACTCAAGGTCAGTAAGTTCATTGAAGATGCACAAGTTGGTGGGTTGGTAAATAGTGAGTAGGATAGCCTTAGATTCAAGGAGGATATAGTCAGGCTTGTCAGATGGGCTGATCAGTAGAAAATGGAATTTAACCTGGATAAGTGCAAAACACTGCCTCCTTCTAAATGTAGACATACCCTAGAATATCAACATTCCCCTCTTTAATCTCAACATCATCCATAACCTTCTCCTTGGTGAATACTGCTGCTCATTAAGGGCCTCACCTTCTTCCTCTTGGACCTATTTTTCTTCCTCTGTCCTCAAGTGGATCTCCTGGAGCTACCAACTTGCTCTGAATATACATATAAAATATCTTGGGATTCTCCTTGATCTAACTCGTCAACATTTCACGGTACTTTTATAGCCTTTCTAATTCCTTGTCCATGCTCTTTCCTGCTTGATCACTATTCACAAAAAGCTCCCACAAACTTCAATTACTTGGCCAGGTTCATTCCCCAATACGTCTCATTGACCCCTTCACAGCTGAACCATCAACATATTGTCTCAAGAAACTGGATGTATCAAACAAATTCTGATGCATCTGAGGCCCCGAGCACAAAGGGCGACCCAGTCAATATTGGGGGAGTTAAAATCACACACGACAAACAACTTTATTGAGTTTACATCGTTCCATAATCTGTTCCTCTATCTCCTGGTGGCTATTGGAAGGCCTGTAAATATGACCCTCTCATAGTGAATATAGCTTTCCTATTCCTGAGGTTTATTCAATTGCATCGATGGATCAGCCCTCCAAGATACCATCTCAAAGTGCAACTATGATATTCTCCTTAATTAGTAACACAACTCCTCCAAACCTTTTACATCCCCCTCTATCTCGCCTGAAGCATTGACCATAGAACATCGAGCTGCCAGTCCTGCCCTTCTAGCAAGTTTCTGTAATGGCTGTAACATGGTAGTTTCAGGCTAATCTAGGCTCTCAACTCATCTGCTTTACCTGTTACATTCCTTACATTAAATGCACAGACAGCCAATCCCATTGTGCTCATTAACCTGATCCTGCCCTGTTCTCCCTATTAAAATTACTTGACTTAATCTCCACCTTGCTGATCCACTGCTCTGGTTCCCACCATCATGGCACACTAGTTTAAAGCTTTTGGCACCCCGCAAGGATATTGGTGCTACTCTAGTTTCAAGGCAATCATCCTTTTTTGACAGGTTTCCCCTGCCCTGGAAGAGATCCCAATGATCTCAAGCGTAGTTATTTTAATGCAAGGAATATAACAGAGTTTACAGTCTGGATTAGGACATGGAACTATGATGTGGCCGTCATTACAGAATCTTGACTGAGAAGGGCAGCTCAACAGTCCAGGATTTTGATGTTTTAGGCAAGAAACGGGGACGTAAAAATGGTGGGAGGAATTGTATTTTTGTTGACTAAGCAGAATGTCACAGCTGCACAAAGACAGGGCATCTTGGAGGGTTAATCCAGTGAGGCCGTATGGGCAGAACTCAGGAGCAAGGAAAGTGCAATCACTCTGACAGGGTTATACCACAGCAAGCTGCCCAAAATCCAGACGGAGATAAAGAAACGGATACGTAAGCAGATCAGAAAAAGATGCCTGAAACAATTGTTGTTATGGGTGATTTTAACTTCCCTAATATTGACTGGGACTTAAATGGGGCAAAATGTGTGAGGTGTATCCAGGAAAGTTTCTTGAAGCAATATGTAGATAGTCTAACATAAGCAAAGAGCCATATAAGAACTTGTGTGAGGGAATGAGCCTGGCCAGGAAATCCAAATTTCAATGGGTTAGCATTTTGGGAACAGTGATCATAAATCTGTAAGCTTTAGGATGGTTACAAATAAGGATAAGACTGACCTTCAGATCAAAGTGCTAAATTCGGGGAAGGCTAATTACAGCAGTATTCGGCAGGAACTGGTAAAATTAGACCGGGGCAACTGCTCAAGGCTAAGTCCACAACTGGCATGTCGGAGTCTTTTAAAGGCCAGTTGACCAAAGTTCAGGACTAGCATCTTCCTCTGAGGATGAAAAATGAGGATGTCAATGGTTTGGGATCGCTGGATGATGAGGTTTTGGAAGTTGAGTCAAAAAGATATTTTTAAAAGGTGAGAGGAGAACGACTTAAAAGAAGACATGGGGGTTATTTCTTTTACACAGAGAGTGATTCTGTGCGCAATGCACTTCCAGAGGAAGTGGTACATGCAGGTACAATTACAATGTGGAAAAAGCGTGAGTACACAAACAAGAAACGTTTGGAGGAATATGGGCCAAGCATAGGCAGGTGGTGCTAGTTTAGTTTGGGACGATGGTCGGCATGGACTGGTTGAGCCGAAAGGTCAGTTTCCATGCTGTATGACCCTACGACTCTGTAAGGTAAAGAAACAGACCTAAGGGTTAGGAAACTGAAATCGGACAATAGCCATGATGAATATAAAGGAAACAGGAAACTAAAGAAGCCATGAAATGCCCCAGCAAGTCAGATTAAGGAGAATCCCAAGGCATCTTATATTAGGAACAAGAGGCTAGCTGCAGAAAGAATTGAAGGACAAAGGAAATAATTTATGCGAGGAGCCAGAGATCTCCTCCATTGAGCAGAAGACTTCGAAATTTGATTACACGTACAAAGAGATTTAAGAACAACTTCTCCTCCACAAAGACAGAAAAACTGTGCATGCTGTAATTCAGGAACATAAACCTAAGTAGCTGGAAAAGATCAGCAGGTCTGGCAGCAAAATCAGAGTTAACGTTTTAGGTCTGAGGAAGGGTCATAGGACCCAAAATGTTAATGCCGATTTTTTCTTCACAGGTACTGCCAGACCTGCCAAGCTTTTCCAGAAACTTCTGTTTTTGTAACTTCTTCGCCACTGTTATTAGACTTTTGAACGGATCTCTTAAATGTTAATGCTGATCTCTCTCTCCGTAACTGTAGCACTGTGTTCTCCTATCCTGATACACTTTGTACGGTACAATCTGTCTATATGTTTGATTCAATTTGATCTGATTTATTGTCACATAGACCGAGCCATTGTGATAAGTTTGGTTTTGCATGCAGTGCAGGCAGAGCTTACCATAAGTAGTGCGTAAGGGTAACAGAACAGAGTGAGCAATACAATATTACAGCTGCAGACAAGATACACAAAAAGCAAGATCAAAATTAAATTTAAAATTTCAGAGATCCATTTAGAAATTTAATAACAGCAGGGAAGACGCTGTTCTTGAATCTGTTAGTACGTACTTTTGTGTCTTATGTCCAATGGAAGAGGTTAGAAGAGATTATAATTGGTGTGGGAGGGATCTTTGATCAAGTTGGTTGACTTCCCAAGACAGTAAGTATAGACAGAGTCAATGGATGGAAGGTAGGCTTGCGTGATGGTCTGGCCTGGATTTAAACTAGAGTTTTTTGCAATCCTGGGCAAAGCAGTTGCCTCACCAAGCCACGATGCATCCAGATAGAATGCTTTCCATGATGCATCTGTAAAAATTGCTGAGAGTTTTTACAGACGTGCCAAATTTCCTTTGCCTCCTGGGCAAGTAAAGGCATTGTTGAGCTTTCTTGACCACTACATCAATGTGGGCTGACCAGGACAGATTGTTGGTGATCATCACTCCTAGGAACTTGACATCCTCGCTCATCTCTACCTCATCACTTGTGATGGAGACAGGGGCATGCCCTCCAGCTTGCTTTGTGAAGGCATTAACAAACATTTTTGTTTTGCTGATGTAATACACACACACACACACACACAAAGTTTGCAGATGACATGAAAATTACTGAGGAAGCTTGTCAAAGGATATAGCAAGTCAATTGGAAAGTTGGACAGAGAAACAGCAGATGGAGTTTAATCTGGACAAGTGTGAGGTGATGCATTTTGGAACACCAAGTGCAAGAGGAAAGTATACAGAAAATGACAGGACCGTTATCAGCACTGATACACAGAGATCACGGGGTGCAAGTCTATACTTCCCATAAACAAGTGGATAAGTTGATAAAGGCGGCTCGTGGCAGACTTGCCTTAATCAGTCAGGATATGGAGTTTCAAGGTTAGCAGGTCATGTTGCAGCTGTACCATCTTTAGCTGGGCCACATTCAGAGTAGTGTGTGCAGTTATGGCTGCCATACTACAAGAAGAATGTGGAGGTCTTGGAGAGTGGCGTGAGGGGTTTACTCGGACGCTGCCTTGGTGGACTTGTGTATTAGATAGAAGCAGAAGTTGAAAAATGTTGGATTATTTCTACAAGAGGGTCAGAAGCTGAGGGGGCAACCTGACGGAAATATATGAAATTATGAAAGGCATGGATAGGATAGATACTTGGAGTCTATTTCCCAGGGTGAACATGTCAAATTGTAAGAGGCATTTTATGGCCATGATCAAGACTTTCTCCACTGAGGGTGGTGGGTGCCTGGAACGCGTTGCCAGCAGAGGTGGTAGACGCAGACACATTAGCGTCTTTTAAGATATATTTGGACAGGTATATGGATGGGCAGGGAACAAATGGACACAGACCGTTAGAAAATAGATGACAGGTTAGACAGAGGATCTGGATCAGCGCAGGCTTGGAGGGCTGAAGGGCCTGTTCCTGTGCTGTAGGTTTCTTTGTTTCTTTGTTTTGTTTCATTGGCTTAAGGTGATAGGAGTGAAGTTTAAAGGAGAAGTGTGAGACAAATGTTTTTACAGAGGTGGTAGGTGCTTAGAACATGCTCCAGGGAACATGGTGGGAGCAGATACGATTGCAACGTTAAAGATGCATTTAGACAGGCATATGAGCAGACAGGAAATAGAGGAAACAAAAACTTAAATTGCTGGAAAATCTCAGTAGGTCTGGCAGCATTAGTGGAAAGAAATCAGAGTCAACACTTGGCATACAGTGACCCTTCTTCAGTTTTCAATCTGATTTCTCTCCACAGATACTGCCAGACTTGCTGAGATTTTCCAGCAATTTCTGTTTTTGTTTTTGATTTCCAGCATCAAGTTCTTTTCTAGGGTTTTTGTGTAGGAAAGGAGATGGACCTTTTGAAGGCAGAGGGGATTAGTTTGGAATGGCATCATAGTTGGTGCAGACATGATGGATTGAAGGGTCTGTTCCTGTGCTATGGTCTGTATGTTCAATATTACGACCCTAGGGGTCATGATTTTCATCTTTCTACCTAACTCTATGAAGTTCCTTTGCAAGACATTATCTCTCTTTGTGTTTATGTCAGTCATAGCATTGGCCACAAGCCTTGGCTCCTCTCCCCGCCCTTTCAGAATGTCCTGACCTGGGCGGGGGGTGGAGAGAATATACCTTCCTGGATGACAAGATGTGGAGCTGGAGGAAAGCTGACGTTTCGGGTCAGGACGCTTCTTCAGAAAGTCTTGACCATGGCCGTAAAAACATCTGCAGCCATGATTACACAGTTCCTGTTCATCTACACTCCCACCCTCCTTGGCCTCAACACAGCCAAGAATAATTAGGAACCTCCTTTGACTGGTGCATACTCGATGGGCCAAAGGGCCGTCTTCTGTGGTGTAACCCTCTATTATCCCTCTACCTCAGATTATTTGGTTGGTAAATTGATTTTGATTCTTGTTGACCAGTCAGCACTCTTTTGCCATGTAGTGTCAATTGTTGCACTCTTTGAAACTTAGCAATCTTCACCTGTCCTGATCACTGCAAGATGAAAAGCTTCAAGAACATGCCATTTTTCAGCAACATTAGCTTTTTCATTGAATAGGGTTTCTAAATATTAACAAATTGGTATTGGCCATAATTATTACTTCAAACAATATACAGAAGGTACTAAATAAAAGTCTACCATAAAATTGATATAGTAGGTCTATTGTCAAAATATACTAGAGATTAACAAATCGGACTACAGGCAGCACTCATGAGCAGTTTAAAAAGATGGTGTTCAGAAGAAAATTACGTCTGAAATTGCAGTGGTTAGATTACAGTGCAAGTTTCAATTCAAATGTATTTGCATAACTGTAAATCACACTCATTCACTGTTTAATTTGATCTGAAAGATTGTCATATATGGAATAACACTACGAGAAGAGCCTGATCTTAAGAGTTGCGCCAGAAAGTGTTTTGTAAGAGGAATATTTCAAGTGCATGCCTTAAAGAGCAATCTACATAAGCTCGATATCCCAGAACAATATTACAATATTCTCAAATCAAGGACTCAGCAAAGGATAAACAAGACTTTGAAATAATGCATTGGTGAGTCAACAGACTATTTCTGACCTTGACTTCATAACAGTGCTGTTTATAACTTAAGATCAGTTTATTTATTTTAACTAATATCTGCACAATTAATCAATCTTATATTTTGCAATGAAACTAATTCAAGCTAAGCCATTGGTTGATTATTTTATTTTAGAAAAGTCATAACTACAATAACTGAAGAACCAGTTACAGATAAAGTCTTCCTACAGTAGTATGGAGTATGGTTAATATATTGGTCATTTTTATGTTGTTATGCAATATGTTACAATACGGCTCCAAATACTCAGTTCAATTTGGCAGAAATGACTCTAGGGTACTTAATCACATCTGATCTATTTAACATAGAGGTTATCAGTTTCTGAACTAAAATTCAACAGAATTCTGTAAAATTCAACAGTAACAAGTGAAATTTTCTCCTCTAAAAATGAAAACCACTGAATTAAGACCAATTTCCCTTTCTAACTTAAACCACCCTCTCTTTTCAAGCCACAAAACATCCACAAATGAATAAATGGACATGCATCTACGGGTCCTGATGTACTGCAAGTCACTAGCAATGCAAACAACAGGTCATCCAACAGCTATTACCCTGGGAACTTCAACATAATCCATAACTGATGAGACCATTGCTGCATCAAAAAAAATTAACTCACCTGCAATATTCTACAATATGGAGCAAAGGTTTTCAGCAGTTTGAATAAATCCCGGGGACTCCCCAATCCACAGGTTTTAAGAAATGTCATCTACTGTAGCTGTTTAAAATAATTTGATAATGTAGTATTACTGTTTGCAACAGCAAAAAATTGACACTTGATTCTCTGACCTACAAAGTTAATCTATTACCGGAAAAATCATTTTTCTCTAAATTCAGAGGTGTGGTTAAAAGCCACATTTTAATAGCATTTAACCACATTTCAAAATCTCCACATTGTGCTATACATTCATTTCAAATGGTTATTAAACAGTGAAGAACAGTATCCACTTTCCATATAGCAATATCCCACAAACAACTGGAGATGGTGGCAAGTCAAACAGATTTTATTGTCAGAATTTGTTGAGAGAATATTGTTAGCCTGATACAGGACACTCCTAGCTCAAGTTCTCAAACATCCATCAAAACTAATGCACCAGGTGTAAGCGTATGTATTTATTGTTTCAAAGTAAAAGACCCTGATGAAGTAGTGCTGATTCAACATTGCAATGGAAAGACAAATGGGATTATGAACAACAGAATCAACGCAGTAGTGTTAGGAAGGAAGTGATGCAACTTTTGAGGTCTACCCCAACTCTTTCCTTAGAGCTTTCATACTAGATGTACTATTTTGCTCTCTGCTCACATATTTATCTAACATTCCCATAAGAAATAGAATAATCATTGCTACAACCACTCCTGATAGTTCACTTCATATGCCCTTCCTGAAAGCAACTCGAATATATCAAAGATAACACAGTGTGGAGCTGAAGGAGCACAGCAGGCCAGACAGCAGTGGAGCTGCAATGTTAATGTTTCGGGTCAGGGCCCTTCAGAAAGGGAAGTCTGAAGGAGGAGTTCTGGTTGGAATGACAAGCCTCTAGGAAATCCCTGGCATGTCTCTGTTTGGCTTGTGCTATTTTGGATTTAGTTGAAATTGTGCCCCACTTCATCCATGTGTATTGAGACCAGTGAGAATTGGTTGTGTGTCTTGTTGGCTAGTTGGTGTTTGTGTATCCTTATTGTCAGTTTTCTTCCAGTTTGGTCTATGTAATATTTCTCACAGTCCCTGCACAGTATTTTGAATGTTACATTAGTTTTATTGGTTGTGGGTTTGGAATCCTTTACGTTGGTCAGCAACTGTCACAAGATGGATGTTGGTTGTAGGCTACCCTGATACTTGATACAATGCAGCCAGAGAGACACTAGTCACCCTACCATACTTCAGAGACGATCACAAGTCTTGTGGTCATCTCCGATGTATGGTTGGGTGACTAATGTATCTGGCCGTGTTGTGTCTTCTTGTTGTAGTCTGTTGCAGAGGTAATGGCGTATTGTGCTTTTTTGGTATCCATTCCTTTCAAAAACCCTGGCAAGTGCTCCTGTTCTGCTTTGCGTAATTCCAGCTATCAGATGAAAATGCCTTATTCACCACAATTTCCGCTCATTTCTTTTGTTCGGTTATTGTTAATAATGGTTTTACGGCCTCCTTTAGTCCATATTCATTATTCCATCAATTCTTTGTAAAAACCAATACAAAAATGTTTATCATCACTGCCACTGTTTCAGCATGTACAATTTGACATGCTTATGAAAGCTCTCATTTCTCCCTTCACTCTCAACGAACATTTTAGTCCTCTGAATTCAATTCTTTCCTCTACAGTTATAAACAAGCCTGCCTTTTAAATGGGATGGGCAGACTCTCCTTGTTCATCCTGGAAGGCAATAGGACTACGCTCATCAATTATATTGTTTCAGAGGGTTCCTGTGGGTACAAACGCATCTAAGACGGAGCTACACCCAGAAGGGTCTGCTGGAAGTACAATGAGATATTGCAAACAATCGAGCTTTTGTTAATTTGCTGGCTTTGGAATTCTACTGTTTGTATTTTCTTTCTGCTTCTTGCTTGCTTTCAAGAAGGGGGCCACACTAGTTTTTGAGTTTTGTATTAAGTGCAACAATCCTGAGCAAACTTCTCCTCAAGCTGAAACTAAAACCAGAATTTCCAAATGAAGTTTTCAGTGCCCTTGCAACATTTTCTTTGACTGCCATAGCACAAGAATCAAGCTTTCCATAGAGGATAGAGGTGCGGATGCTTGACATGCTAGTTTAAAAAGAGCATTTCAGTTTCTAATATCTTGTTTTATCATGTGATCTTCAGAAGCTTCAACAAATAGATCAAGTGAAATTGGTTGAAGTTACTGGCATGAAACTAGGAAAAGCAGAATCGACAAGCCAATTAATCTACAGACTTTCAATTTGGTAGGTTAACTTAATGCTCTAAATATTCAGACCAATGCTTGAAGTCGAATAAAGGCTGGATAATTCTTACTGCATCCCATCATCAACATAGTCAGCTCAGGATGTCTGCCGACAAGATAAGTGAACTTAGCTGCTTCTCAGATAGCAAGAACTGCAGATGCTGGAGTCAGACAATACATTGCAGAGCTGGAGGAACACAGCAGGCCAGGCAGCATCAGAGGAGCAGGAAAGTTTATGTTTCCTGTTGGACCCTTCTTGGGTCCCAACCCAAACATCAACTTTCCTGCTCCTCTGGTCCTGCCTGGCCTGCTGTGTTCCTCTGGCTCCACACCGTGTTGTTTCTTATCCAATATTGAGGCAATCGAGGTGATGGACTAGAGTATTGTTAATGGACTGTTAATCCAGAGACACAGATAATGTTTGGGGAACCCAGGTTCAAATCCTGCCACAGCAGAAGGTGGAATTTGAATCCAATAAATATCTCAACTGAAGAGTGTAATTGATGACCGTGAATCCATTGTCAATTGTTGGAAAAACCCATCTGGTTCATAATGTCCTTTAGGGAAGGAAGCTGCCATTCTGACCTGGTCTGGCCTACGTGCGACTCCAGACCCACAGCAATGTAGTGGACTCTCAACTGCCCTCTGGGCAATTAGGATGGGCAATAAATGCTGCCTGGCCAGCAGCGCCCTCAACCCATGAATGAATAAAAAAAAGACTGGCTCTGATCACGGACAGTAACTTTGTGTTTGAGGCAGGACTTTCCTGGAGCAGGTTGGTATGCCACTTCAGTTTTCTCTGTGGTGGTCATAAGGCTAAGTTGTTGCTTGCACTGGAGAACAGGCTATACTCTCCCATCCATGCTACACTGCATGTGCAGCTCTGCAGAGAGACCAACAAAAAAAGAAATCACTAAATCCTGAACTGAAGTCTACTCAGATTGAGAAACTTCCTGTCTATGTGACAGCTGAATTCAATGCCAGACCATCATGAAGACAGCAGACAGCATGGTAAGAAAATAAATAATATACTGAAAAAGATAGGTACTACCAAGCAGCCCTGATTAACTCCATTAGTGAGTAGAAACAGGTCAAAAGACCCACCAACCTCCAGGAGATGTCCAAGAATGCCACCCTGGAACTGTCAAACAGCACGGTGAATTTCTCTGGTGAGATAAATCCCTCCATAACCTTCCAAATGGCCTCAGTTCAGTATATCAAAGGCAATGGTCACATCAAAAAACTTGGTGTAGAAATCAGGGTCCTGTAGTGGCATTTCTCCTGCAACTGTTTAACTGCAAGCACCATGCCAATCTGTGATATTTTCTGAAACTGCACCAATTCACTGGCAGAAGGTCCTGGTCAAGATGTTGATTGAAGCAGTTCAGAAGTGGTAAATGCTCTGATTTCTCTGATTGAGAGTGGTTTCTTTCTTTCCAATTGTAGACATGGGTGATGAAGGCATCTTAGTAATTTTGCAGAATATTCCGTGCTTTAATATCATGTCGATAAAGTGTTCAGTCAGCTTCTTAACCAGGCATTGACTTTGTAGACCTCAGCTGGAATAGCATCCAATTCTTGAGTTATGATGCTGAAGCAGAAGTAAATTAAATTATTCATTTCAAACAATGATGTATTAGTGCACCATAGAAGGGAGCCATTTGGTTCATCTTGACTGTAACTACTCTGCAATCCAGGACAAGTTTGCTCGCTGAGCTGGAAGGTTCGTTTTCAGACGTTTCGTCACCATTCTAGGTAACATCATCAGTGAGACTCCGACGAAGCGCTGGTGTTATCTCCCGCTTTCTATTTATTTGTTTAGGTTTCCTTGGGTTGGTGATGTCATTTCCTGTTCTTTTTCTCAGAGGATGGTAGATGGGCTCCAAATCAATGTGTTTGTTGATGGAGTTTCAGTTGGAATGCCATGCTTCTAGGAATTCTCGTGCGTGTCTCTGTTTGGCTTGTCCTAGGATGGATGTGTTGACCCAATCAAAGTGGTGTCCTTCCTCATCTGTATGTAAGGATACTAGTGATAGTGGGTCATGTCGTTTTGTGGCTAGTTGATGTTCATGTATCGTGGTGGCTAGCTTTCTGCCTGTTTGTCCAATGTACTGTTTGTCACAGTTCTTGCAAGGTATTTTGTAGATGACGTTCGTTTTGTTTGTTGTCTGTATAGGGTCCTTTAAGTTCATTAGCTGCTGTTTTAGTGTGTTGGTGGGTTTGTGGGCTACCATGATGCCAAGAGGTCTAAGTAGTCTGGCAGTCATTTCTGAAATGTCTTTGATGTAGGGGAGAGTGGTTATGGTTTCTGGGCCCATTTTGTCTGTTTGTTTGGGTTTGTTGCTGAGAAATCGGCGGACTGTGTTCATTGGGTACCCGCTCTTTTTGAATACACTGTATAGGTGATTTTCTTCTGCTCTTCGTAGTTCCTCTGTGCTGCAGTGTGTGGTTGCTCGTTGGAATAATGTTCTAATGCAACTTCGTTTGTGGGTGTTGGGATGGTTGCTCCTGTAGTTCAGTATTTGGTCCGTCTGTGTTGTTTTCCTGTAGACGCTGGTTTGAAGTTCCCCCTTGGCTGTTCGCTCTACTGTGACATCTAGGAATGGCAGTTTGTTGTTGTTTTCCTCCTCTTTTGTGAATGTTATGCCAGTAAGGGTATTATCGATGGTCTTGAAGGTTTCCTCTAATTTGTTTTGTTAGTGATGACAAAGGTGTCATCCACGTAGCGGACCCAAAGTTTGGACTGGATGATTGACAGAGCTGTTTGTTTGAGTCTCTGCATTACTGCCTCTGCTCAGAACCCTGATATCAGAGATCCCATGGGTGTACCGTTGGTTTGTCTGTAGGTTTTGTTATTGAAAGTGAAGTGGGTGGTGAGGCATAGGTCCACTAGCTTGATGATGTTGTCCTTGCTGATGAGGTTGGTGGTGTCTGGTGTATGTGTCTTCGGTTCTTCTAATAGTGTAGTCAGTGTTTCTTTGGCCACGTTGATGTTGATGGATGTGAACAGGGCTGTTACATCAAAGGAGACCATTATTTGATCCTCTTCTATCTTGGTGTCTTTGATGGTGTTCAGGAATTCTTGGGTGGAGTGAATGGAGTGGCAGGAGTCTTCTACTAGGTGTTTTAGTCTTTGGCGTAGCTCCTTGGCTCATCTGTATGTTGGTGTTCCAGGTAGCGACACTATGGGTCTGAGGGAGGCTCCTGGTTTGTGAATTTTTGGTAGTCCGTAGAAGCGTGGTGTGTTGGATCCATCTGGTTTCATTTTTTGGAAGACTCTCTTGTTTAATTCTCCAGATTTTTGAAGTTTTTTGAGTAAGGCTGTGATTTGGTTCTCTAGTTGTGGGGGTCAGGTCAATCGCCACCTCTTGGTAAGTGTCGGTATCTGCAAGCAGTGCGTTCGTTTTCTCAACGTAGACTGTTCGGTTTAAAATGACTGTCAGGCGTCCTTTGTCTGCAGGTAGGATAACGTTGTTTTTATTTTTTTTGAGTCCTTTTAGGGCTTTCCTTTCTTGTGTATTGAATGTGTTTTTTTCTTTTTTCCTGCTTAATGTTGGTGTGACTGCCTGTCTGATGGTTTGCTGGGTTTCTTCTGAGAGTTTGTTGTCTTTCAGTGTTGTTTCTAACGCTGCTAAGAAATCTTTCAAGTCCCGGAAGTTGTAATTTAATCCTCTTACTAAGACGGCTTTTTCAGTGTCTGTTAACGGTCGGTCAGATAAGTTTTTTATCCATACTTCTGTGTTGTTATTTTGTGAGAGAGTTTGTCTAGTTTTTTCTGCAGGTCTAGTTTTTTCGTTTTCTGTGTTTGCCGTTGTCTGATATCTATGGCTCGTTGTACTGCGTCTGTCCATTCAAGATCTGTCACGTTAGTGAGTAAAGTTTTTTGGCGCAAGATTTCCCAGTTGTATTTACGGAGTCTGTTGTGGGCATCATTGATCATTTCTCTCAGCATTCTGCGGCCATTTTGCTCAGCTATTCTTTTGGCTAGTGCGGTGTTAAGGGGAGGTTTGTATTTGAGACATTTAGGTAGTACCTGTTTCCTTAGGCATTCATGCAGGAAGTACAGCTGTCGCGGGTGGCACTCTGTCGGATGGCATTGGTTTCCCATCTTCGGGCCAGTTTTAGCGTATTGTGCCCATAGGTGCTAGCGTGTTTTGAGAAGATTTGTAGCTCTGGTTGAGGTTCTGGATGTGAGTTTGCTCGCTGAGCTGGAAGGTTCGTTTTCAGACGTTTCATCACCACACTAGGTAACATCATCAGTGAGCCTCCGATGAAGTTTCGTCGGAGGCTCACTGATCATGTTACCTAGTATGGTGACGAAACGTCTGAAAACGAACCTTCCAGCTCAGCGAGCAAACTCACATCCAGTTCTGGATGTGAGTTTGCTCGCTGAGCTGGAAGGTGCAAGAAATGTGACAAACAATACATTGGACAAACAGGCAGAAAGCTAGCCACCACGATACATGAACATCAACTAGCCACAAAACGACATGACCCACTATCACTCGTATCCTTACATCCAGATGAGGAAGAACACCACTTTGATTGGGACAACACATCCATCCTCGGACAAGCCAAACAGAGACACGCACGAGAATTCCTAGAAGCATGGCATTCCAACCGGAACTCCATCAACAAACACATTGATTTGGAGCCATTCTACCATCCTCTGAGAAAAAGAACAGGAAATGACATCACCAACCCAAGGAAACCTAAACAAATAAATAGAAAGCGGGAGATAACACCAGCGCTTCATCGGAGGCTCACTGATGATGTTACCTAGAATGGTGACGAAACGTCTGAAAACGAACCTTCCAGCTCAGCGAGCAAACTCACATCCAGAACCTCAACCTGAGCTACAAATCTTCTCAAAACTCGCTAACTCTGCAATCCAATTAGTCCAAAAGCAATCTCTTCCCCAAGATGTGTCCTTGAAATATTTATCAGATTCCCTTTACAATGCTTCATTAAACCTGTATCAGTCACCCACAGGTAGTACATTACAATGCTAAATGGTGATGCGTGAAAAAAGTTTTACATATCACTTTGGTTCTTTTTGCCAATCAGAAGGTGTGAATATTAACACTTCAGGTACTGGATATAATTTCTTTGTTTAACCTATCCAAACCCTTTGCGGTTTTAGTTACCTTGATCAAACATGAAACACAACAGCCTCAGCCTTTCCAGTCTATCCACATAACTATGATTCCCCTTCCCTGCAATAAAAATTGTGGAATTCTACCACACATGACTGTTGAGGCTTGGTCATCAAGCATATTCAAGGCTGAGATAGATTTTTAATCAATAAAGGAATGAAGGGTTATGGGGCAAAGGCAGGAATGTGGAGTTGAGAACTATCAAAGCACACATTATCTCAGTGAAGGGCCAAGCAGACTTGATTGGCTAAATAGCAGATTTCTCCTGTTATGTTTGATCATCTTTTGGTTATCCCATTATGTTCCTGTGCATCCTTTCAAAAGTATTCATCTTCGCTGAAACACAGCACATGTAACCAGATATTACACCAGTTTTTGCTTGGGTTTAATCTCTACTTATTCGAGGCAACTTACCTTCTACCCACCCATGCAATGTTTAAACATTTTCTCTTGCTGATCAATAAAACTGCTTGTTAACTTTGCTATTCATCAACTTGGGCAAAATCACTTCTCAAGTCATAAAACTTTGCCTTTTGTCCAGCTTTCTGGCCTTACCCTTGAATCTGTTGGTCTTTTCTGTTCACATTGAACCCAACCATTTTGTGGTTATGTGTTATTGCTCCCTTACTCTCATCAGTTATCAGCCTCACTATATGAAGCATTTCATCTTTCTTTGTTAAAGTAGAAATATATTGATCAACGAAATAGACCTAAAATCATGTTGTTTTTTTAAAAGTATCAGCTCCAAGACCACTTGCATTATCATTGTATAGTTATATCGTGGAGAAATGTTTTGAAAACCCAGCCAATATCATTGCCCCTTCTTCAACGTAAACCTTACAACACCCTTTTTAATTCATGACCTGCAAACACTCACAAATTTTCTTTGCTTTTTAAAATCTACACTCATGAAAGGTCTGAACGCAGTTCCACTGTCACCATAACATACTAGTTTACAGAATCCATGATTATTAGAAGCATTCCACTTACTTTCTGTCGAAAAAGTAAATCAATATTGAGTATCCTGTCATGAACAACACAAGATACTTCTATTATTGCTACTATGTTCTCTTTCCACAGTTTTTCATTTTTGTAACTCCAATTTTTAAAAAGAAAATTGTGCACATACATCCTGCTCATCAAATCCTGACCCCAGTTTTTTGGATTGTGTTAATTTCCAATCTTTTTCCTGGTTTTCTAATTCTTAATTTCATATCCTTTGCCTCACCATTTGCTAATCTCACTTTTTATTTCAACTCTTCAAGTTCCCTTCTTCTTTATTAAATGGATTGAGTGAGAAACTTGTGTTTCCATTTCTATTACAATATCTTGCTTAAATCATTCTCCCTCTCTAGTCTCAAACTGAATCTTTCTTCACCTTTCTGCCATTGTGTCAATTCCCCTCTACCTGGACTTGACAGCCATCAGCTCTGATGGCAGGAGTTTCCCCGATAAATGAAGATGAAATCGGAAAACATAAAAATATGATTTTCTTTCCCCTTTCTGCCCTTACCATCACCAACATCTGAAATGTCCTAATTAACCATAAAACACAACAGTCTCATAAATGCCTTGGCTACCATAGCAGGTATGAGGCTGAATATTCTGAGACCCAACAGCACATTCCTGATTCCCCAAACTTTCCACCATACAAGGACAAATCAGTGAACACAGGCAGTGCACTAATGGCAGAATGCATTAAACTAGTTAAGGATTTTTCAACAATACCTCCCAAGAATATGGGCCTTATTACACAAAAGAATAAGAACAGCTGGTGAAATAACACCTCTAACTCCACACTGTTCTGACAGAGGTATTAACATTCCTTTACTACCCCAAATCAACAAATCCTGCAAACCTCTTACTACCAATGGGAAACTTTACCAAACTTTCTTGCAGCAGTTTTTGCCAGTGACTCAGTTTCACTTAAGGGCAACTCGGATTGGGCTTTAAAACAGCTTTTGATGGCAACACCTATATCCCAAAATCAAATTAAGGATATATTAATTCTTTCAAGCAGTTCCTAATACTGCTATTCATGGTGGACCCTGATAAATAAACATTATCTGCTGGATTAATCCATATTAATCTTACTCATTTTTGTTCCTCTCTCCATTCCAACCCAATTGGGTCACTCTAGCCAACAAAGCTGCACTGGGAGGACATCCAGAAATTAGCAAAGCCTGCCAATGAAACCAAACAAGCTTAAAAACGACTCAATACAGGTGAGAGTAAACATTTTGTCGTTAACAGGCCATGGTAAGTAATCTGGAAGTAAGCCTGAGAAACTCAGCTGCTCTGGCAGCATCTGTGAGGAGTATGACTCTTCTTCAGAAGAGTAAATAAACTTGACATCTTGGACTAAAAGAGGTATGTCAAGAACTTAGAACTATTAACTAGCTATACTTTCATG
This sequence comes from Stegostoma tigrinum, assembly GCF_030684315.1. NCBI lineage: Eukaryota > Metazoa > Chordata > Chondrichthyes > Orectolobiformes > Stegostomatidae > Stegostoma > Stegostoma tigrinum. The sequence goes on from NC_081375.1 coordinate 9,894,386, forward strand.
GAGATATATAGGAGCTACCTGCTTCCCATCCTCAACATCAGATTCTCCCTGCCAATATGCTTACTACATAAACAGCAGACACACATCCATCTCCCCACTGTAATTTTTTGGCCACAAATTTTTGAAAGTAAAACAAACACATTTACAAGTTATGTACAAAAAATAAAGACATTAGGTGCGACCTAAACAACAACTTCAACCAGGTTACTCCACATAATTAAATTAATACTGCACATCAACTGCAAGTCGATAATCTAAATGACTACTGAAACTAATATTGCTATGCACAAACAACTTAAGCATTGGTTAAAAGGGGTAGAATTATTTTATGCATGGATAATAAAGGATGGAAATGCTAAGGATGATTCTCACCAGGGGCTAGGACGGGATTACAGAAATTTGAGGACTGAAGGCCAGGAGAAGGCTACAGCTATCAGGAGGGTTGAGTGAATTGGAAACAAGAATAATCTTCAATTTAAAAAGCAGACTGGAACTAAACACACGTAATGGACAAACAGGATGATTCAACTTAGGTTACAAGCAGAGTTTTCAATGCGTTGAAGTTTACAAAGTCTTGAATCAAAAGAGATACAAATAAATGTTTAACAAATGAGACACCAACAACAGAAGGCAGTTTTATGCAGAGTGAAAGAGGGGTGAGAAACTCACCTCAGAGACATACAGGATGCCAAGGTTACATGATTTAAATAATAATAATAATTAGACAGTGTTACAAGGAAAAGAATGGCTTCACTTGTCCCAACATTTAACTGAAAGAAAGATCATCTCATCCAGGACCAAGTGTCAATCAAATAGCATGTCTAAATGGAGATGGTGGAAGGGTCAGGGAAGTGGGGTAAAGAGGAGCCCGATGTGTCACGGTCTATTAAGAACAGAATGACTGCTGATCAACCACTTGATGATAAATTCTGACTAGACATGCTCAGCTCTGATTTTCTTTAAATGAGCATGCGCTATATAAAGAATTTAATTGCTTTTTTTCCCTCATTTTTAAGAGGCTTTTATCACTCTTTATTTCAATATATTTCAGAAATGCTGCCACGGCTGCCAAGCATATTCCTGGATATCAGCAAATGCAGCTGCCGTCCAACCAGCTTTTAAAGTCAAAACCAACATCAAGTTGGAGTGGGGTGGGAACAAGGTCAACGACTCACCCCCTCTGGCAGAGATATGTCCATGATGTGGTAAGACCCTTACCCCATGCAACCAGAAATTTGGACTTGCTTGTTGTACAGTATATATTGAGTACCAACATGCTTCATCACATCATGGAAGAAAATGGATTTAAACCATACTCCCCCTAAAAGGAAATGATCTCACCTTTCTAGCATGGTAAATTTGAGATAAATGCATCCTCAAAAGAGATTAACTGAGAAGTTTATTTTACTTTTGGGCATGAATAAAATCGTGAATAAAACTTGTGCATCAATGAAAATAGCTAGTTTGTATTTTACATATGGTAAGGCAATGTAAATTAAAAATAGGCATCAGTTAGTTGGAGCTAGGACACACTTTCTTTGTCTCGGTGATCCAGAGTAGGTGACAAAGGAGTTAAACCACCACACTCGGGCGAGGGGAGAGGCTGAAAAGAATAGTTCATGGAAACATCAGCTGGTGCAGGAATTGAACACACACTTTTGGCATCACTGTGTATAATGCAAACTGGTCACCCAGCCAACTGAGCATGTTTGCTTGTTGACACAAACTTTGCATACATTTCATGTACAATGCAGTCAATTTGATGGTGGATAATCATCAACATCCTTACCCTGGAGTCTAACTAAACAAAGAAAAACCTGCATTCCGATTTTCAACTAAGTAATTTAGGGAAGGAATGAATTCTGAGGCTATTTTGGTCTTATTCTCATCTTTTTGCAGGTCTCAAATTTCTCAAGCAAGAATATTTCCCATTTTTATTCAATATTTTCAGTTTGCCAATGAAACGGTTATTTGGCATGAACCTACTTCATCTTTGACACAGAGGCACCGTACAATTGCCATACAGAGGTTTAATTTGCAAATTGCAAGTACTTTCTATAAAATACATCGACTGTGCTGAACCTGCAGAGCTGACCAATCCAAACTGACTGACTGTATGTGATGTACATATTTGTGGTCTCACAATAACTTCAAGCCCAGGTTACCACAATTCAATAATCATTTATAAACTAAAGCATAAACATTTTTTGCAGCCATCACCCTTGACCTCATGCGATCTGCATGATCTACTCCAAGACGACAGCAAATTGATTGGCCAAGGTTACTGCAATTTTTCACAAAATGTGCAGAAATATATGACCAGTAAACATGAGCAGAAGCCTCCAGCCATAAATGTATCAATAATGATGGAAGTACCCTTATTTTGTATAAAACTTCAATCTCAAAATGTAGAAGAGATTCAGACTCTCCATTTTCACATTACAGGGTATTATTTTAGTGTGAAGGGAGAATGAGGGATAATTGCCCTTGCAACAACGCCAACCTACAGAGCAAAAGAAAAGATTAGCCTGTTGGTGGGATGAGGGTGAAGACAAAACCTGCAATGAGGTAATATTCATTACAGTGCACTTTTTTAAAAATCAGAAAGCAGGTATTACCTTTTATGGGAGTAGCTGACTCAGCCAACAATTATTACCAATCACTAATTGTCCTGGAGCAGTGGTAATGGGCTGCCATCTTGAACTGTGGCAGTCCTTGAGGTTCAGGGACACCCACAGTGCTGTTAAAAATAGTTCCAGGATTTTGACCAGGAGAAAATGAAGGAACAGTGACAAACAAAGATAATATACGGCTTGGTGGGGAACTCGCAGGCGGTATTCTGATGCACCTGCTGCCCTGGTCCTTCCAGGTGGAGAAGGTGGTGCTGACAAAGGTGTGTTAAGTTACTGCAGTACATCTTGGGAAAGGCACGCATTGCCACCACCATGCATCTGCAAAATAACTGCTTGGCAAAAGCAGTGGACAGGATACCAAACCAAGTGGGATGCTTTATCCATATAATGACACTGTGCAGCTCTAACAACACTCAAGAAATCTGAGTATAATTTAACATAATCCTGACTTGCACCTTGCAAATGGTAAATAGGCATCAGCAAGATAGTAGAGGAGTTACTCATTATTCACTGAAGACTTCCTAACTTCTGACCTGCTTTTTCAGAAAGGAAATCTTTTGTTTTTCTGCAGTCTGGCCTAATAGTGACTCCAGATCTGTAGCACTGAGGTTGACTCTGAACTGCCCTCCGAAAAGTCTCAGCAAAAAATTCAGTTATGTCAACGCCTCATCCCTAGCATCACAGATACCAGTCTTCAGTCAAATTGATTCACTCCAAGATACAGTTAAATGCACTGGGTACTGCAAAGGCAATGGGCTCTGACAACATTTGGCAAGAGTACTAAAGACTTGGGTTCTAGAGCTGCAGATTCCCTAACCAAGCTTTTCAAGTATAGTTACAATACTGACATCGACCCAACAATGTGGACAATCGAGAAGCTTAAAAAAAATCAGAAGATAACTAAAAAAAAGGGGGAGAAGTTGAAATATGGGAGTAAGCCAATTCGTAATATAAAAGTGTTGCAAGAGTTTTTTTTAGATATCTGAATAGTAAGAGATAAGCAAGCATGAACATGGAAGCACTGGAAAATGAGGCTGGAGAAAGAATAATAGGGAACAAAGAAATGGAAGTGGAACTGAATAGGTACTTCGCATCACTTTTCATGGTGGAATACACCAGCAGCATATGACAATTTCAAGTGAGTCAGGGGCACAGGAGAGTGCAGTTGCCCTTACCAAGGAGAAGGTACTGGGAACACTGACAGGTCAGAAGGTGGATAAATCACCTGGACCAGCTGGACGACAGCCAAGAGTTCTGAAGAAGGTAGCTCAGGGGATTGCACAGGCTTTGTTAGTGATCTTTCAGGAATCACTGGGGTGAGGAAGAGTCCCAGAGGGCTGGAAAATGGCTACTGTAATATGTCTGTTTAAGAAGGGAGGGAGGTAGATGACAGGAAATGACAGCAAACTTGGTTTTAATCATCAGGTTGTGAACCAGCACACTCAATAAACTAGCAAGAATTATTTCCCTGAAAATACGTGAAGTTTACTATATTGTCACGATCTCTGCAATGTCTCAGTAGTCAGTTAACAGCGGAAGTGAGAAGGCTCTCTGCCTGAAACTTTTATTTAAGGTACATTTGAATAATTATTTAAGAGATTTATACTGTAAATGAAGTCTAACAGTGATATGTATAATCCATGTATGACACTTCTGTTACTTAAATGTGTATTTTTACATTGATTGTGTGGGCCTCTTGATCAACTGAAACATATGGTCAACTGACACACTCTTGGTCCCATAAGAGCCAGTTAGTAAAAGTTTGCTGTACAAGCCAGTTAGCCTGACCTCGGTCATTGGTAAGATTTCAGAGTCCATTATTAAGGATGCAATTGCAGAGTACCCGGAAGTGGTGAATTAAATAGGGTTGAGTCAAGGGGAGGTCATGCCTGACAAGATCTGTTAGAATTCTTTGAGGAAATAACAAGCACGTTAGACAAAAGGAGAGCCAGTAGACATAATCTATTTAGATTTCCAGAATTCCTTTGCCACATAGGAGGCTGCTAAGAGTCCATGGTGTCCTCTGGTTCTGGACTCCCCCATCAGCAGAAACATGCCTCCTGCCTCCAGAGTGTCCAATCCCTTAATCTTACACATCTCAATCAGATCCCCTCTCATCCTTCTAAACTCAAGAGTATACAAGCCCAGTCACTCTAATCTTTCAACATATGATAGTCTCGCCATTCCAGGAATTGACCTCGTGAACCTACATTGCACTCCCTCAGTATTCCTCAAATCTGGAGACCAAAACTGCGCACAATACTCCAGGTGCGGTCTCACCAGGGCCCTGTACAGCTGCAGAAGGACCTCTTTGCTCCTGTACTCGATTCATCTTGTTATGAAGGCCAGCATGCCATTAGCTTTCTTCACAGCCTGCTGTACCTGCATGCTTGCTTTCATTGACTGATGTACAAGAACACCTAGATCTCGTTGTATGGTCTCATTCTAGGTCTCGCTCTTTGCTAAGCTAAGAATTAGGCAAAGCTGTTTTGTTCTCACTTGAACTTCAGAGGGTGAGAGGGAGGGAGGTGGGGGTGGAGGGGGCAACCCGGTGGAAGTTTACAAAATTATTGGAGGCATGGATATGCTGGATAGTTGAAGTCTTTTTCCCAGAGTAGACATGTCAATTACTCGGGGAGATAGACTTTGGGGGCCAGCTTAAGGAATCCCTGAAAGGTAATTTTTTTTTGTGTGTGTTTTTTTTTTACACAGATGGTAGTAAATGTCTGGAATGTGCTGCCGTAAGAGGCGTAGGAGCAGATCAATAGCAACATTTAAGAGCCATCTTGGACACCTGAATAGCACTGTGTAGAGGCAAAAATATTTTTCGTTGAGAAAGGCATCATGGGTTGGTGCAGAGTTGATGGGCTGAAGCGCCTGTTCATGTGCTGTACTGCTCTTTGTTCATTTAAAGGAAAATAAAACAGCCAATTTGGTAAACATCCCAACAAATCAATATCCTCTAACACCAACATGCAGTAACAGCAATGTATTACATCCACAAGATGCAAGTACAACAATTCACAAAGGGTCAACTGTTAATACCTTCCTCAGCAACAGTTTCTACCATTTAATAAGACAAGGGTAGCATATGCATTTGAACACCATCACCTATAATTTTCCATTCAAGCCACATGCTATGCTGACTTGAACTATATTGCCATTCCTGACACAGGGGCAAGAATTAGAAAACCCTTCCGAACAACACAATGAAGTACCAACATACACCACAAATAGTGCAGCAGTTCAAAAGGCAGCTCATCACCATTTTCTCAATATGAATGAACAAAAGGCAACAAATGCTGGTACTGCTAGCAATATTCACATCCCATAAACAAATATGAAAAAACCATGCCCTTCAAGTTACCTGGACATGGTGGTTGTCTTATTGAACCTTCCAAGTGGTTTGATGGATCAAAGTAACTCACAAAGTAACTACTTCAGAGCATAGTTAAAAGTCAAACACAACGGTGAGAGATTGATTCAGATTTAGACCCTTCTAAGGGAGATGTGTGAACCAGTTGGATGTTCAAATAACAATGTGACATTTTTATGGTCAATTTTAAAACTTACACGTAAACATTATACTAGGCTCATTTCGAAACAAGCCCACATGCTACTTCACACTTTGTACATGTGCAACATTTGATGGATTTTGATTACAATATTTCAGAACTGGATCAAATTGACACAAATCAGCATGTACTTGACATGTTTTGATGTCGATCGACTGCTACCAGAAAAAATATAACTAATCAATGAAACTAAATGGCTTTCATTTCAATATGAAACTACACATAAAATCACAATAATCGTTAGAATATTTGGCAGCAATAATCTCTCTACCTTATTTAAATGAACTTCTCTTCTCTGCTGGTAACTCCCAACTCAAGCTTCCATGCAGCCCCCTAATTCACAGAAGTCCTCTGCTACTAGTGGGGACTAGAGGCAAGGCCTCACCTGGCCTGCTCGAAGGACTGTAATGCTGAACTTTTTACTTCTTTATTTTCTAATTTGTTCCTAAGATTTTATACCTGATACCTTGTACCTAAGATGGCATGAAGGTTTGTTACACTGATATTTTTATTTCTTTATTTTTCTAATGTATTCCTCAGATCCAGTACCTACATACTTTTGTACCTTAGATGGCACTGTAAGTGGAGACTTGGTAAATTTTGCACTGCACTCATGTGACAGTATGCGACAATAAACCTAACTCTAATTCTAGAAGTGGGATCTCCTTCACTCAACTCAGAAATCCACATGTGTAGACATTGCAAGAGGGTGACATTAAACTCAGGTTTATCCTCATGTTGAAAAAAATTTTCCTTTCACCATTAATTCACCTTGTTAATTTTAGAAATGTTTTCAAAAACAAACAACAGCTTGAACCAATGCACCAGTGAGTGACTCACTTGTCTCAGGAAATGTATTTTTTTTAAATGGCAATTGAGACAAAAAGAGTATGTTACAGAGCTCAAACTACACAAAACCTCCTTAAATGAAAAGCATACTACGAAAAAGGGAGCATTATTGAAGCATATTCTTTGGAAATTCTGAACAAAATTCAAAAATCCACAAGAGCAGTTGAGCAGAGAACCTCAATTCACGTTATACGACACTGACGAGTAACATACCAATGACCATTGTAGACTCTTGATGAGTTTGAAAGCATCGAAAAAAGACTGCACTTTCTACTCAGACGTCAAGCCATCTATAATACAGCTGAAAGCTCAAACTAGAGAGTTAATTTGGGAGATAAGATTTCCACTTTGTTTTCAACACTGAATTATGATAGGATTTCTGAAAAGTACATTTGGCTGATACATTTCAACATGGAGAGTGTTTGCACACTTGAGAATTCACTGATAATTTAGAGAGGTTCATACATACAGTCTTCAATCTAAATTCAGTAACAGTGAGTGACTGCTGAATCATAAGGAATTCTCCTGAGAAACAATTTTGATCACTTCCAATATTGTCCTGGCCAGTAAAGAGCAAATATGAGACCCTACAAATTCGATTATTGCTTATAAATCACTAAACACAGTTGGAATTAAAAAAAAAGGTGAACTCAAACACCCATTTCTTCCATTTAGAAAACACTAGACAAAAGTGTAAGACTAACCAGATGCATACTTCTTCACCAATAACAGTCTTCCACAAGGATATGGCAAAATTACACTGCTGTCCACGGCCTAATTATTATAGTATCAATATGCTTCAAAACCTGGAGTTTAATGTGATGTAAAATAATTCCTGAGGGAAGACTGCGCTATCAGCTCAGACTAGACCCATCATCATAGATATGACATCATGAACCAATCCTATAGCATCAATTTAGTTCAAGATTTTCACTCCATTTTCACTTCTTCAATGAATAAAATCCAATGCTCAGTGCTCGTCATGGCTCAAAATGTCACTAGCCCATCATTATCTATTACTGAAATCCTACTAATGCCGGATTATATCACACTTATTTGAGTATACATCTCTAACCTGTATTCACTGGCACATACTCACACTTCCTTTATGGGAACATGCTGAAAATCTACTGTCCAGTTTGCAACACTTCCTATTACATCAACAGTAGCAAAAACTAAGAAAAAAATCCACATAATCAACCTCCTTCATTCAATTCAAATACCTTAGTTTGATCGAACACATCAAATAAAGGACTACATAACGTTAACATCAGAACAAAGGCAAAGAACTGCTCAAAAGGCATTAATTCTAACTTGTGCATGTCAGACATGTGTCAATGTAGAACACCTGGGATTTTGTTTTCAGGTGCAGATACAAGATAAACATTGGCAAAGGTTTAATAACTGAGCAGACTGAGTCATTAGAGATTGCCTTAGCTATGTTAATCGCTTATTGAATTTGTCCAATGAGTAGCAAAGCAAAAGTACAAACCCTAATTCTCAGTCTGTACTACATGAGCTGATCTCAATCACAGAATATGTAAGGGCACTGGTATTGGCCTCAGCACTCCTGGTTAGAGGAACAATTAAAAAAAAAGAGGGTTGCTACTCATGTGCATAAACCTTACAGAAATGCATGAGGACACTCATGTTAGCTTTCAGTTTCCTCTGTTGCAACACAATGCATGCAATTTAGATAAAATACTAGAAAGCTGCACTTGTCATCAGCAAAAAGTCAATGTCACAGGAGGGTGGGAGATAATTTGTGCTTTCATTTAACAGCTGCAGTCACTAAACTCCCAAATCAAATAAAAGACAATCAAAACCTAATAAAGTAATCAGAATGCAACAAGTATGTAATTGTACAAAGGTATACAGCACATATAATTTAGTATACTGTAAGTGGGAGTGTTCCAAGTTCCTCAACTGTAAAAACAACAGAAAGCACCAACAGGATTGCTACCTTGAGAGTTGGAATTTCGTCAAAAGTCAAAGAATGCTGAGTTTCTACTACCACTAAAAAGATAGTAATCAGGAAACCAAATGACAATTGTTATTACCAACCAAGCACTGAAGAAAATGCTTGCACAAGTTTCAGGGATGGTTTCTCAACTGTAACGTGCAGCTTTGCCAATGAATGCGGTACAAAGCAAAGGAGGGAGAAAAAGGAAGAACTAGGAAATAAAGTACAGATGAAAATAAGATTCTAATCTCATGAGGAAAAATATACATTCAAGAACTAATTCGCAAAAGAAATTTGAAAAAAAAAACATGCTTTAAATTTCACTAGATTGAAAACAATAGCCCTCATTCAATTCAGCAATAAAACTGAACTTATCAAAATTACACATGGAGTGACAAATATATATCATAAAACAATACTATATATGTGGTTAGGTCCCATATTGTACACCACACTAAGTTTTTCACAATTCTTTTCAGAAATTGTCTCCAAATTTACCACCTTAGCACAGAAACTATCAAAACTCAATCTAATCCAATTCTCACAGGCTGCCTCCTACGTGTACCTTCCTACGAGACACGATACAGCAATTTGTACTGATGTTTCTATTCTTTTGCCAAAAGATACTCGGACCAAGTACAGCAACCAACAGCATTCTCAGCTTAAATTAATTAACTTGCCACAAATGATTACGAGAACCTAAGTATATTAGCTTTGTACAACAGCAGGCACTATCTATGCATGTCAGGGGAACTCGCAATTCTTTTAATACAAGTTTCGTATTGATACAACAAGTGGTTCCTTAAATTTAACACACAGAACTAATAGGGACAAACCACAGTGAACCTGTGGCCTCAAGTTTAATGGGTCTTCAACAATGATTGTGGAGTCAGAGATAGCAGGAACTGCAGGTGCTGAAGAATCTAAGATAACAAGGTGTACAGCTGGATGAACACAGCAGGCCAGGCGCGGGAAGGCTGACGTTTCGGGCCTAGACCTTTCTTCAGAACAAGGGTCTAGGCCCAAAACGTCAGCTTTCCTGCTCCTCCGATGCTGCTTGGCCTGTGTTCATTCAGCTCTGCACCATGATTTTGGAGTCAATTGTTGCAGCCATCCGCACATTTTAAAATATTAGTTGTCTTCTCCATAGTTGTGCGCATCACTGGGAATGTCAAAGAAAAACATTTCACAAAAACACATTCTACTATGCAGTCTTAGAGCTGAAATTTGACACGAGCTTTGCATCGTTCAGAACATTTTTCTAAGATCAAATTAAATCATCGCCACCAGAATTCAGGTCTGTTAAACCAACAGTCAAAGTAATACTGGCTAAGAATGAACCAAGTAAAACTACATCTCAATGCTTTTCAACAATCTGTAGGTGCCAATTCATAGGAGCTTGATTTTAAAAAATTGGAGTGTGAAATACAACCTGCAGAATATCAACCCAATTGGCATCAAGTCGAACAAATATAAAAATATATTCCTCAGATTGAATGGGTAGCTTTAATACCAAGGCCTGCGCAATACCTTCCAGTTTGCCAAACGGGCCACACATACACAACTTAGCAGGAACAGTGTTTGGAGATGCTGAAATAAGGAACAGGAAAAACTGTGCCAAATACAGAAGAAACCCAGGATGCACTAAACATGAGCGAAAAGCCTATATAGGTTTAAAGTTTGTGAGAAGACCTTTTTTAGTAGCTCGAGTCGTGGATGAAGTTATGTTCTTGTTCGCCGAGCCACTGTGTTTGACTGCAGACGTTTTGTCACCCTACTAGGTAACATTGTCAATGCGCCTCCAGTGAAGCACTGGTATTCTGTCCCATTTGTTATTTATATGCCTGGGTTTGCAGGGGTGGTTGGCATTATTTCTGGTTCTGTTTTTCAGTGGTTTGTATACCAGGTCCAGTTCAATGTGTTTGTTGGCGTTCCAGTTGGAATGCCAGTCTTCCAGAATTCTCTGGCATGTCTGTTTGGCTTGTGCTATTATGGATATATTGTCTCAGTCGAATCTATGTCCTTCTTTGTCTGTGTATATTGAGGCCAGTGAGAATTGTTCATGTATCTTCGTGACTAGTTGGTATTCCTGTATCCTTATTGTCAGCTTTCTTCCAGTTTAGCCTATGTAATGTTTCTCTCAGTCCTTGCATTAATTATTACATTAGTTGTGGGTATAGGATCCTTTACGTTCATCAGTAGCTGTTGCAGGGTGGTTGTTGGTTTGTAGCCTACCCTGATACCTCAGGGTTGAGTATCTTGTGGTCATCTCTGATAATGTCTCTGATGTATGATGGAGTGACTCGTGTGTCTGGCCGTGTTGTGGTCTGTCTCACCCCAGCAAACTGAGGCATAGAAATAACAAGTAGCACAGGACACCAATACTTCTCTGGAGGTGCTTACTAATGATGTTACGTGGCAGGGTGGCGAAATGTCTGCAGTCAAGCACTCCAGTTCAGCGAGCAAGTCTCCAACCTCAGCAAATATGGGTACTCAGTACAACGATCTGCACTAAGGCAAACAAAATGATCAAGTCCCAGCTTGAACACATGATAGAGTCACAGAGCTGTAAAGCAGGGAAACAGTCCCTTCTGTCCACCTGATCAGTGCTGATCGGATATCCTAAATAAATCCAGTCCCATTTGCCACCATTTAGCCTTTATCCCTCTAAACCTTCCTATTCGTATATCCATCCAGATGTCTTTTTGATGTTGCAATTGCACCAGCATCCTCTGCTGGTTCAATCCATATATGCACTGTGAAAAAGGTACTCCTTGGTCCCTTTTAAATTCTTCCCCTCTCATCTTAAACCTATGCTCTCTAGTCTTGAACTCCACTACCCCACGGAAAAGACCTTGACTATTTACCCTATTTATACTCTTCATGATTTTATGAACTTCTATAAAGGTCACCCCCTCAATTTCTGATGCTCCAGGAAAAATAGCCCCAACCTGTTCAGCCTCTCCCTACAGTTCAAACCCTCCAACGTTGGTAACATCCTTGTAAATCTTTTCTGAACCCTTTCAAGTTTCACAACATCCTTCACAAAGCAGGGAGACCAGAATAGCGCACAGTATTCTACAAGTGACCTAACCAATGTCCTGTACAGCCACATGACCTCCCAAATCCTACACTCAATGCACTGACCAATAAAGGCAAGCATATCAAACACGTTCTTCACTACCCCGTCAACCTGCACTTTCAAGGAAATATGAACCTGCACTCTAAGGTCTCTCCGTTCAGCAACACTCCCCAGGACCTTACCATTAAGTGGATAAATCTGCCCTGATTTGCCTTTCTAAAATGCAGCACCTCACATTTATCTAAATTAACTCCATCTGCCATTCCATCAGATCGAGGTCCCGTTGTACTCTGACACCACCAATCTGCAAACTTGTGAAGCATACCTCCCATGTTCACATCCAAATCATTTATATAAATGACAAAAGCAGTGGACCCAAAACCGATCTTTTTGGTATGCCGCTGGTTACAGGCGTCCTGTCTGAAAAACAACCCTTCTCCACCACCCTGTCTCCTACTTTTGAGCTAGTTCTAAGTTAGCAGTTATCAATCAAAATGCCTGGCTGGTACATTATAAATTGATCATCTGTGTTCTTGTGCTCAATGGCAGCAAGCACAATGGTGCACCAACGTTGCGTTAAAGAGCATTACAATGGAAATTATGGTGGCCACTTCCAACCAAACTGGAACCAGAGGGAAAGCATCACGTTTATATAATCAGTACCTTGGCAGAAAACAGCTGCTTTCAGATGGGGAAGTAGGAAGACAAGCAGATAGTCACCAGTGCATACCCAGACCAATATTCAAGACAAACATCAATACAAGTCTCCTCAAAAGTGAGAAAAGGCAGACTGTTATAATGCCTTTCCAAAATAATCACTGACTCAAATTCATTGAATCCCTACACCATGGCAATAGGCCATTCAGCCCATCAAGCCCACACCGACCCTCCAAACAACATTCCACCCCGACCAACACCCACCCCCCCCAACCCCCCGCCTACCCTAGCCCTGTTACCCTGCATTTCCCATGGCTAATCCACCTAGCTTGCACATCCCTGGACGCTATAGACTTTTTTTTTTAAATAATCAAACCACCTAATCCACACATCTTTGGACTGTGGGAAGAAACCAGGGCACCCAGGAGGAAACCCACACAGACACAGGAAGAATGTGCAAACTCCACACAGTCACCCAAGGCTGGAATTGAACCCGAATCTCTGGTACCGTGAGGCAGCAGTGTTAACTAGTAAGGCATCGTGCTGCCCACAGCAGGCCATTCGGCCCATTGAACTTGCTTTATCATCTAATAAATTATGTCTGATCTGATTGTAACCTCAAATCTGAATTCCAGCCTGCCTTACTTTTCACACCCTTAGCAAGAATCTGTCTTGCTCTGCCTTATAAATATTCATCCTTTCAGGAAGAGCAGTCCAAAAATTCCCAACCACGACAGGTAAAAATATTGACCAACCAGCATTTTAAATCAATTCTCAATTTTTAAACAGTAGACCCTAGTTCCAGATTCTCTCCTAAGAGGAAATATCCTCTCCACATTTACCCTGCCAAATCCCCTCAGGCTTTAGCATGTTTCAATCATTAACAAGGTATCATTAAATAAACACTCACTCTGAAGGCATTTCAAAACACTTGAGTGTTAGAAGTCACACGACACCAAATTATAGTCCAACAGGTTTATTTGAAATCACAAACATTCAGAGTGCAGACCCTTCATCAGGAGCAGACAAAGAGTGTTGACAGTGAGGAAACATAAATGGATCAGGATCAAGACGAAAGAGACAGCAAAGTGAAGAAGAGGATAACTCCAGGAGTTTGTGCAGTTGGGGGGAGGGGGTAATCTGCTCATATTAAACTCAAGTACATTTACATGAAAATTAGTAAATATTTATTTAAGCAATCTAATGTGCAATAAAAAACAAAAATAGCTGAGAAATAAGACAAAGGCAGCTGATTTATTACAGTTCCAATAAACTTTCAGTTGTATAATTCCATACCATCAGGAGCTGAGAACAAAACAAAATGCAAAAGTTCATGTTTTGGATACAAGGTTTGAAATTTGTAATATCATTATTTCACAAAAGGATTAGTAAAAATATTTTAAATTCCTTATTAGCATGACAACTACAAAGATCAGATCAGTTTAACTGACAGAAGTTTTGCTGAATGCCAGTAAATAATGTAATATAGTGGTAAAAGAATCCTACTTCAAAACAAGCGTCCATAAAATAATATTAATGAGACTCGGCGAAAAGTTCGCCCTCATTTGAGGGCTTTTATCAGTCATGTAACACCAGTGAGAAGAAACTTCTTTTTATATAAAAAAAAAGTTGCTTGCTTTAAAGATCGATTTTGCAAATCTTATTAAAATCAAGCAGGTAAACAAAAGAAAAAGCAGGCGAATAGGAAGTGCTCTAACAATAAACAGACCACTGTAGCAGTAAAGGTGCATTATTTTCCCAACAGAGACATAACGAAGTGGTTGGGGAGAACAGTGAGAGGGAATAATGTGAAGAGAGCACGGCGGTGCTTCCCAGCCCATCCGGCACAACCCCCACCGCCGCCACTTGTTTACACGATCTACTCTCTGGCCTCGACAAGCCCTGGGCCTGTACACTTCCCAGAGCTGAGCTCTCTCCTAAACTCGGCGACATTAACTGCAGGCAGGGAAAAAGGGCGATGAGCCGGCCTGTTGATATCACCATCCCCAGGCCTTGGATTGAAAGGCGGCCTCAGTAACACCGACCCCCCCCCCCAACAGCCTCCTTCAAACAACAGACTGACAGCTCCGCCACCACAGGCACCCTCGCCGACTTCTCCAAACTCTTCTCCCCAACCATCGTAAGGCTCCGGGGAGGGACCAGCCCGGAGCGCGCAGCGGCTCAGACACCAACACAACTCCGCACCTACCTTTGCCTTTACTTTTGCGCCATCTTGGATCCACTTGTCAGCGTCCCCCGAGGCATTGTGGGAAGCTGGCCCACTGCGCCTGCGCGAGTATTTCCAGGGGAGCGCACCGTTGAGAATGTTCCACCACAGCAGTATCAGGTGAGGGGTTGGAACAGGCGAAGAGCTGCAGCAGTAGTTAAGGGATGGGAACAGCATTTAAAAGGTTAGAACAGGTGAGAGGCTGGAGGAGTGGGCGATGTGTTGGAGGGGCAGGCGGAGGGTTGGAGCAGGCGACGGCGTTGAGGGGCAGGTAGAGGGTTGGCGCAGGCGACGGGTTGGGGGGGGCAGGTAGAGGGTTGGAGGGGCAGGGAGAGGGTTGGAGCAGGCGACGGGTTGGGGGGGGCAGGTAGAGGGTTGGAGGGGCAGGGAGAGGGTTGGAGGAGGCGACGGGTTGGAGGGGCAGGGAGAGGGTTGGAGCAGGCGACGGGATGGAGGAGCAGGGAGAGGGTTGGAGCAGGCGACGCGTTGGAGGAGCAGGGAGAGGGTTGGAGCAGGTGACGGTTTGGGGGGGCGGGCGACGGGTTGGGGGGGCAGGGAGAGGGTTGGAGCAGGCGACGGGTTGGAGGGGCAGGGAGAGGGTTGGAGCAGGCGACGGGTTGGAGGGGCAGGGAGAGGGTTGGAGCAGGCGACGGGTTGGAGGGGCAGGGAGAGGGTTGGAGCAGGCGACGGGTTGGAGGGGCAGGTAGAGGGTTGGAGCAGGCGACGGGTTGGAGGGGCAGGGAGAGGGTTGGAGCAGGCGACGGGTTGGAGGGGCAGGGAGAGGGTTGGAGCAGGCGACGGGTTGGAGGGGCAGGTAGAGGGTTGGAGCAGGCGACGGGTTGGAGGGGCAGGGAGAGGGTTGGAGCAGGCGACGGGTTTGGCGGGCAGGTGGAGGGTTGGCGCAGGCGACGGGTTGGAGGGGCAGGTAGTGGGTTGGCGCAGGCGACGGGTTGGGGGGGCAGGCGACGGGTTGGGGGGGCAGGCGACGGGTTGGGGGGGCAGGTAGAGGGTTGGGGGGGCAGGTAGAGGGTTGGAGGGGGCGACGGGTTGGAGGGGCAGGGACAGGGTTGGAGCAGGCGACGGGTTGGAGGAGCAGGGACAGGGTTGGGGGAGCAGGCGACGGGTTGGAGGGGCAGGCGACGGGTTTGAGGGGCAGGCGACGGGTTTGAGGGGCAGGCGACGGGTTTGAGGGGCAGGCGACGGGTTTGAGGGGCAGGCGACGGGTTTGAGGGGCAGGCGACGGGTTTGAGGGGCAGGCGACGGGTTTGAGGGGCAGGCGACGGGTTTGAGGGGCAGGCGACGGGTTTGAGGGGCAGGCGACGGGTTTGAGGGGCAGGCGACGGGTTTGAGGGGCAGGCGACGGGATGGAGGGGCAGGCGACGGGATGGAGGGGCAGGTAGAGGTTTGGAGCTGGCGACGGGTTGGAGGGGCAGGCGACGGGTTGGAGGGGCAGGCGGGAAAGGGTTGGGGGAGCAGGCGACGGGTTGGAGGGGCAGGCGGGAAAGGGTTGGGGGAGCAGGCGACGGGTTGGAGGGGCAGGCGACGGGTTGGAGGGGCAGGGAGAGGGTTGGGGCAGGCGACGGGTTGGAGGGGCAGGGAGAGGGTTGGAGCAGGCGACGGGATGGAGCAGGGGCCGGGTTGGGGGAGCATTTAAAAGGTTGGAGCAGATGAGGGGCTGAAGTGGTAGGTGAAGGGTAGTATTTGCAGGCTGGAGCAGAAATAGCTGAGACAGTGAAGAGATACATGAAGGGTGGCAGGGGCTGCTCTACTTCCAACATCTTTCTCTGACTTGCTCCAACCTCAATCAATTAAAATGTGACTTTTTAAAAGAAAATTCTACATTGGATATCAAGAATACTGACTAGGTATGTGCCCATCCTTTCTAGTCCGTGAGAAGGTGGTGGTGAGTTGATTTTGTTTTCAATCTCTGTAGTCCTTGAGGTGTATCGACCCCCACCCAGTGCTGTTAGGGAGACAGTATATATTTGAAAGTAATGAATTTCGAGGGTGCTGGAGAATGGGTTTTTTTTTCAGAATTGAATTTCTATGGTTCCAGGACTTTAACGTAGTGATGCTTAAAGATACATTTTCAAGCCAGGACAGTTTATTTCTTGGAGGGTAATTTGCAGATAAAGGTCTCCCGTTTGTAGGATTCTTTCAAAGGTGCCTTGCAATGAATCTTTAGTACACGCTGTTTTGGTTGTGAAGGGAGTTAATTTATGTATATCCATACATGATTAAGTCAAATTATGTATTTCCAACAATTTGAAATAACATAACTTGCCTGCTTTTCTGCTGGAAATCTTATCACAATACATTCAAATTTAGGGATCTCTGATGAAGGGTCTAGGCCCGAAACATCAGCTTTTGTGCTCCTGAGATGCTACTTGGCTTGCTGTGTTCATCCAGCCTCCCACTTTGTTATCTTGGATTCTCCAGCATCTGCAGTTCCCATTGTCATCGAGTTCAATGAATACAGCTTTTGTGATGCTCAAGAAGTTTTGCTCAAATCGAGTTTACAATCTTAACTTTTATTACATGGCAGATGGCCATAACTTAAATCACTCTGCTTCATCATGTACTGTAGGGTGGTAATTGACAAATAGACAGGAAATCAGGACCGTTTCTGCAAAATGTAACAAAGCATGCATTTGTGCCACGCATCACTGAGGTTCCATCAGTTGTGATGGAAACCAGTTTCTTGATGAGAATGTTTTTCTCACACACCTGCCTTTTGAATTTGTTATAGATATCCTCACCCCTTGTCCCATCTTTAAAGGGGAAAAGCGTGAGCAGTTTAGTTAATATTCCTTAAGAAGCATACGCACAAGAACAATCAACTGGGCTGTGCCAGCCATGTCAGCGGATTCGGAAGTGTTCACATTCCTTCAAGACCTGCTGTACTTGTTGATAGACCTCTTCAGACAAAGGTTCCACTTGTTTTGCTATGGTATAAGCATCAAGTAACCTGCTCCATATTGTTGTTATTATTTTTTCTTTGTTCTTAAGGTCTATAAATAATAATCGGTGGCCCGAGTTGTTGATTCTTTAATTACTTTGGCATCTGTGAATAATTTCTTGTGTTTTGCCAGAAGATGGGGAAATGTGAAAAGAATGCTTCAATGCAAACCTTCCTTTTTGCTGCTTATTTAGAAAAACTAGGTAATGTTTTCTTCACTAGACCAAAACATTAACTCTGATTTCTCTTCACACATGCTGTTAGACCAGTTGAGCTTTTCCACCAACTTCTGCTTTAGTTTCCGATTTACAGCACCTGTAGTTCTCAAGTTTTTTTATTCAATGTTATCTTTTAGCAACATTGGTCAGGGTGCTTGGGAGAATGCCCTTGTTCTTTTTTAAAAAATAGCATCATGAAGTTTCTTATGTCCGCCAATCTGTTACATGTAGGCCTATGTTAATATTCAACAGGCAGCATCTTCGAAAAATGAAGTGTCTTATTAGGTTTTTGTGCTCAAGTCTCTGGAGAGGGACATGAAGCCCTAACTGATGACTTACAGTTGAGAGAGATATCAACAATAATTACAATAAGTAATATTACCACTTTTACATGTGTTTCCTTGATGATTTGCTCACACACAAACACCATTCTGCAATGGTATAAATGACACCACAAACAGTGATCCCAATGGTCTTACATCAGCAAACTTAATCTCAAGTCTCATGAAATGGCCTAGAATGATGTAGGGTAATGGTTCAAGTTAATAGGGTATAATTTTCTACAGTTGTATACCATGCTGCATAATGTTGGTAAGCCATTTTAATAGCCGCAACTCTGGAAAATTTATCGCCAATGTGTCCTTTGGCTAAGATAACAAAGTGTGGGGAAAATTTTTCTGATGAAGGGTCCAGGCCCGAAACGTCAGCTTTTGTGCTCCTGAGATGCTGCTTGGCCTGCTGTGTTCATCCAGCCTCACATTTTATTATCTTGGAATTCTCCAGCATCTGCAGTTCCCATTATCTCTGTCCTTTTGGCTCTGTTAGGTCTAAAGAGCTCTAAAGTAACAAGACTCTGGAACAAGAATAACAGGAGCCTTGTCATATTGTTTTATGGAGGTAACAGTGCCACCCTGAGGAAGAAAATTATTTAAAACAAAATTAATATAATTAGTTTAGACGCATCTACAAATCAATAGTTTGTTTATTTATATTACCAGCTGTTAAAAACAAACAAAGTATTTAAGAAAACTAAATTGACATTAACAACTGTGATAATAAGAGGTGCAATTGACAGGATAACAAGTTGTAGAGCTGGATGAACACAACAGGCCAAGGAGCATCAGAGCTGGGGCCAGACACTTCTTCAGAAATGGGGGAGGGGAAGGGGCTTCTGAAATAAATAGGGAGAGAGGGGGAGGCGGATCGAAGACGCATAGAGAAGATAGGTGAAGAGGAGACAGACAAGTTAAAGAGGCAGGGATGGAGCCAGCAAAGGTGAGTGTAGGTGGGGCGGTAGGGAGGAGATTGGTCAGTCCAGGGAGGACGGACAGGCCAAGGGGGCAGGATGAGGTTCGGAGGTAGGAGATGAAGGTGGGGCTTGAGGTGGGTGGAAGGACAGGTTAGGGAGGTGGGGATGAGTTTTGGAATGCGGTGGGGGGAGGGGAAATTTTGAAACTTCTGTCGTTCACATTGATACCATTGGGCTGGAGGGTTCCCAAGCAGAATATGAATTGCTGTTCCTGCAACCTTCGGGTAGCATTTTTGTGGGGCTGCAGGAGGCCCAGGATGGACATGTTGTCTGAGGAATGGGAGGGGGAGTTAAAATGGTTTGCAACTGGGAATTGCAGTTGTTTAGTGCGAACTGAGCGAAGGTGTTCTGCCAAGCCTCCACTTGGTTTCCCCGATGTAGAGGATGCTGCAATGGGAACAGCGGATGCAGTATACCACGTTGGCAGATGTGCAAAGTCTTCTTGGGGCCTGGGATGGGGGTGAGGGGGGAGGTGGAGGGGCAAGTATAGCACTTCCTGCGGTTGCAGGGGAAGGTGCCGGGTGTGGTGGGGTTGGAGGGGAGTGTGGAGCGGACAAGGGAGTCACGGGGAGAGCGGTCCCTCCGGAAAGCACATAAGGGTGGGGAGGGGAAAATGTCTTTCGTGGTGGGTTCGGATTGCAGTTGGCGGAAGTGTCAGAGGTTGATGCGTTGGATCAGGAGGTTGTGTGGGGTGGTATGTGAGGACAAGGGGGATTCTGTTTTGGTTGTTATTGCGGGGGAGGGGTGTGAGGGATGAGTTGTGGGAAATTTGGGAGACATGGTCGAGGGCGTTCTCGACCACCGACGGGGTGGGGGTTGCGGTCCTAGAAAAACGAGGACATCTGAGAAGGCAGTGGAATGCCTCATCCTGGGAGCAGATGCGGCCGAAGCGAAGGAATTGGGAGTAGGGGATAGCATTTTTGCAGTAAGGTTGGTGGGAGGAGGTGTATTCTAGGTAGCTGTGGGAGTTGGTGGGCTCAAAATGGATATCGGTTTCTAGGTGGTTGCTGGAGATGGAGACAGAGAGGTCCAGGAAGGAGAGAGAGGTATTGGAGATGGTCTAGGTGAATGTAAGGTTGGCGTGGAAGGTGTTGGAGAACTAGGTGAACTGTTCGAGTCCTTGTGAGAGCACGGCTACAGTCGTCAATGTAACGGAGGAAGAAGCGGGGTTTAGGGCCAGCATAGCTATGGAAGAAGGAGGAAGAACTGATGAAGGGTCTAGGCCTGAAACATCAGCTTTTGTGCTCCTAAGCTGCTGCTTGGCCTGCTGTGTTCATCCAGCCCCACCCTTTGTTAAGGCAAATGAAAGAGAAGATGGAACCAGCCAAAGAAGACCTGGCGAAGTACATTTAAGGAGAACTTTTGAGAACCACCTTGTGGACTGATTGCGATGGACGAAGGCCAGTGACGGAGCAAAAACAGAAATTGCTTGTGAAATTCAGCACATTTGGCAGCATCTGTGGGGAGAAAAGCAGAATTAAAATTTAGAGTCTAGTGACTCTTCATCAGAACTGTTAGCTGCTAGGAAAAAGTGGCATTTATGCTAAAAACAAGATTATGGTGGGGGTGAGGAGGAGGTGAACCAGAAGGTAGAAGACAGCCTGAGTGAGTGATGAGAGCGGAGAGCAGGAGCAAATGGATAAGCTGTGCTGAAAGCAACCAGTCTCACGTGATAATAGATAACAAAGTGTGGCGCTGGATGAACACAGCAGGCCAAGCAGCATCTCGGGAGCACAAAAGCTGACGTTTCGGGCCTAGACCCTTCATCAGAGAGCATCAGAGCTCTCTGATGAAGGGTCTAGGCCCGAAACGTCAGCTTTTATGCTCCCGAGATGCTGCTTGGCCTGCTGTGTTCATCCAACTCCACACTTTGTTATCTTGGATTCTCCAGCATCTGCAGTTCCCATTATCACA
Organism: Stegostoma tigrinum; assembly: GCF_030684315.1. Lineage (NCBI taxonomy): Eukaryota > Metazoa > Chordata > Chondrichthyes > Orectolobiformes > Stegostomatidae > Stegostoma > Stegostoma tigrinum. The sequence goes on from NC_081375.1 coordinate 9,915,772, forward strand.
TGATAGTAGGCCTGAGGGGGGATGAGCATGTTTTGGCTGTGCTAAAGGCAACCATGTCATGACAGGACTGGGTGTTGGAGTGGTGTAAAACCTGGAGGGATGGATTCGGGCTGTGAAGTTATTGAACTCAATGTTGAGTCCTCAAAGCTGCAGGGTCCCCAAATGGAAATGAATTGTTCTTTGAGCTTATGCTAAGGCTTGCTGGAACACTACAGCAACATACATTTTCTGCAAAGCAGTCACCAATGAAGTACCCTTGATGCCCATTGTTCTACATTGAACAGAAGGAATTTATTCAAAGTAAGCCTGTCACAATATAATCTACCAAGAATTCTTGGGGGTTTAAGGTTAGCAATGGGAAAGAGGTTTCTGAGATGGCGAGGTTTAAAGCTGTGACAGAGGACATAAAAAAGTCTGTTTTTTAACCTCAGGAAAATATAAATCCACAAAAATGAAGATTTTAGCATAGCATTCAGCAATGTAAACACAACCCACTGTTTAGGTTTATTGTTGGGCAATTAAGAGGTTGAGTTTTCCACTTCAAATGTGGACTTCAATTTAAAACTAGCCTTTGTTGATTTGATTTGGTTTATTGTAGTCACATGTACCTAAGTAAAGTGAAAAGTTTTGTTTTGTGAGCAGTACAGGCAGATCATAGCAAACAAGGGCATACAGATCATAGGGTGCTCAGATAGATGAGATATACAGATTACAACTGCACAGGATGAGCGCAAAGCAAGATCAACATGAGGAAGATCACATTATTTGAAATTAGCAAGTCCATTCATCAGTTTAATAATGACAGAAGCTATTCTTGAACCTGTTGGTGTGTGTGTGTGTGTGTGTTCAAGTTTTTGTATATTCTAAAACCAAAAGAACTGTGAATGCTGTAAATCACAAGTAAAACAGATTGCTGGAAAAACTCAGGTCTGTGAAGCGAAATCAGAATTAATGTTTCAGGTCTTGTGACCCTTCCTCAGAACTGATTGTAGCTGGGAAATTTAGTTTATATGCATAAGATAGGGTGGGCGGAAGGGGTAGGGAACAAATGATAGGTGGGGATAGAGCCCAGAGAGAGGAGAACAGTTGGACAGACCAAGGAGTGGATATCAATCTGCTGGGAGGGTAAAAAGCTGTTAATGAAGAATGTTAGTGGCTAACAATAGGTCGTGTGTCAAGGCAGAGATATGATAACAAGGCCTGGTGTGTGGGATTGGGGGCTAAGACATGGGAAAGTTCAGGTCCTAAAATTATTGAACTCAATATTGGGTCTGGAGGGTTGCAGGATCCCCAAGTAGAAAATGAGGTGTAGTTCCTTCTATATCGTCTGCCTGACAGAAGAGCTTGTAGGAGAACGTTACAGGGTGTGAGGGGTCCTTGATGATGTTAGTAGCGTTTCCACAGCAATGATAATTGTAAATGGAGTCCATGGATAGGAGGTTGGCTTCCGTGTTGGACTGGGCTGTGGACACAGCCTTCTCTAATTTCTTCTGGTCCTGGGCAGAGCAGTTGCTGTACCAGGCTGTGATGCACCCAAATAGTGTTTTCTGTGTGCATCTGTAAAGTTTGTGAGGGTCCTCATAGACACACCAAATTTTCCAAGCCAGCAGAGGAAGCGGTGTCGTGCCTTCTCGAATGTCACATCTACGTGGCAAGTCCAAGATTGGCTGTTGATTATTGTCACTCCTAGGAATTTGACGCTCTTGGCCATCTACACCTCAACACCATTGATGTAGACAGGACGATGCCACCCTCCTTTTTTCCTTGGGTCATTGATCAGTTATTTTGTTTTGCCGACATTGAGAGAGGTTATCGTTGCATCACGACAAGCGATCCCTGTATCTCCTTTCTTATCTCATTGTTGTTTGACATCCATCCTACCACAGTGGTGGTATCAGCAAACCTGTGGATAGTGTTTAAGAATTTGGTTGCACAGTTGTGGGCATACAGGCAGTGTGGTTAGGGGCCGAGAACGCATTGTTGGGTGGGCTCCGTGTTCAGGGTTATCATCGAGAAGGTGCAGTTGTCGATCTTCACTGATTGCGGTCTGTGGGTCAGGAAGTTGAGGATACAGTTGCAGAGAGCAGAACCAAGGCTTAAGCCTCAGAGTTTTGAGATTAGTCTGAAGAGAATTATGGTGTTGGAAGCAGAGCTGTAGTCGACAAGTAGGAGTCTGATGTACATTCATCATTATCCAGACAGTTCAGGGATGAGTCTTAAGCTGCTGTCGTGGGAGAGAGCAGCACTTGAGAAACAAAATTATCAAGTAGAAGCAGAGAGGTTGTTTCCAGTGGCCGGTGAGACGAGAACTGGGGGCATAGCCTCAAACTAAGGAGGTGCAGATTTAGGACTCCGCTGAGAAGGCACTTCTCCCAAAGAGTTCTGAATCTATGGAACTCCCTGTCCAGTGAAGCATTTAGGCCACTTTTTTGAATGTTTTACAGGCGACGAGAGATAGATAGATAGATAAGTAACTACGGTTCATGGTGAACAGGCAGGTAAGTGGAGCTGAGTCCATGAGAAAATGGTGGTGCAGGCTCAAGGGACCAGATGGCTTATTCCTGCTCCTATTTCTTATGTTCTTATCCTGTTCATTTTGATGAGTCAGATGAAAACACAACAGGCAGGTATAGGTGAGTCCAAAGAAATTAATCTCTAATAGAAAAGAAACTTGAAACAGCCAAAATTCATCCTGATGCTTAACATATTGTCTATTCTTTAAAACTATGGTGCAAATTTTCAAAAACTACAACTCTCATTTGAAGGTTCTGTTTGCATTCACTGATTATGATTCTACCTTTTATTAATGTTCACTCCCACTGATTTTTGTTATAGCAGCCAGCAGACTACTTGTGCGGCAGTCACTTAAATATTAAGTGCAGCAAGCAGGAGAGAGGGTGAATTATATACGAACATAACTTCAGAAAAGAACGGTCCCAACCCGAAACGTCAACTTTCCTGCTCCTCTGATGCTGCCTGGCCTGGTGTGTTTCTCCAGCTCCAGACATTGTTGTCTCTGACTCCAGCAGCTGCAGTTCCTGTTACTTCTGAGATCGGTTAGGTCCATTTTCACTGGAGTTTAGAAGAATGAGAGAGATCTCTAGCACTTTTTAAATAATACACCAAGATAGTTAATGAACACATGAAGCAACACATATCTGCAAATGCAGATTGTGCTGTAAGCCCTCAAGTAAGTGTTCACTGCTACTATGCTTGAAGAACTTGATCTTTTGTTGCATGGATTTCACTTTCCCTTACTTTAATCTTGTCAGCTATCGATGATCATCCGGATACAAAGCTAATGGAATTCTGTGTCACAGAGAGGGGCCAAACATTGGATGCTTTCAAGAAGTTAGATACAGTTTTTAGGGTTGAAGGGTCAGAGGCTGTGAGGAGAAAGCAGGAGCAGGCTACCGTATTGGATGACCAGCCATGATCATAGTGAATGGAAGAGTAAGGCGAGAAGGTCCTACCCCTCCTCTTACTTTGTATTACTATCACTTTTGCTCAGCACTGATGATCACTGATTTTAATCTCTTCAGCTAAAGGTGAAGGTGAATCCTTGCCACAGAGATCATGTTCTTTGAGCTCAGAAGCAGTAAACACTTCAGGGTTTACAGCAAAATCTGCATTTGTAGATATATGTGTCATATCATGTACACATTAAATATCATTTGGCACTATTTCAAAAGCACGAGGAAATGCTTCCCAGAGTCCAGATCAAAGTTAATTTATAAACCAACATTGCTGAAAACGAATTGTCACCTTTCCTTTTATTTGTAGGACTTTGCTGCTTGGAAATTTGCTGGCATGCTTGACATTATAATGCAAATTTCCAAAAATCTTTTTACTAGCTATACACTATTCTAGGTCAGCTGGAAGAAGCAACTGATGATCACTAAATGCAAACCACTTATTTTTTTGTAATTTAAAGCTGAAAAAATTGCATCATTCCACCTTATTTTTGACTTGTCTAAACTGGGGGGAAAACTGTTTTACAACAATCAGGTATGGAATTGCTGTATACTTAAACAAAAAGCTATTGAAACCCTATTGTAGGTCATGTTCACACTCCTGTTTCTTTAGCAGTAAGGGCATGTTTAAGAGGGGAAATCTGGCTGTGGATACAAAATGAGATTCAGTTGGCAACAGGTTGCTGATTGGTTAGTGGAATTGTATCCAATTATGAATGCAAAAGGTCATCAACCCAAATGACAACTCTGGTTCTAGGGTAACTTGTCGGTGTGAATGATGAGAGAAACTTTCAGGTCTCTGGAAGGGGAGGTGGTCTTTTTGCTGTAAAAGGTACCTAAAGCAAACCAACTATTTTCTCCACGCCAGTTGCACTCTGCCATTGTTTTCAACTAATAAGTCAGAGTTTATAATTTGCGAAACAAAGGCACTACCTCTGAAGAATTCAAAGGACTGAAGGAACTTAGGTAGCAAAAGGAACACATCAAATCCTGAGGACTGGTGCTGTTGAACCGTTTTCTACATGCTGTTTCCTTCTTCCTCTGTTAAAACCAACTTTTTAAAAAAAACAAATCTATTGCCATGTTGCAGTTTTTAAGAGTTATAATTTCATGCAGTTAGTTCATAGTTGTTTACCCTTTGGTTAGAATATATTCTATTTTGTGATAGCTAGTTCTTGTTAAGTACAGAAACCTGGTTCATGTTTTCTGTCAACCTGATTATCAGACAAGTAAATTGAAGACTATACATATGTTGATAAGATGTTTATCTTTTATGACAACTCAGGAATAGCAAGGTTTGATTTCCATTGCTACTCCAGCGAGGTGTAGCATGCATCCTCAAAACAAAACCTTTATTTGCTAATTTATCCAATTGCTGTTTATACCAACTTACTTTGACTAAAACCATGCACAGGTCAATTCAGTTAGCAATTCATTGCATATTTCGTATGAGAAGTTTTTCAGTGACATATACAATAGGAAGAACTACCAATGGGATAAAGTATCTGCACTACCAACACCAAGAAATATTACCTTAAAGAGCCAGAAAAATAGGAGTCGTCGGGGTGAAAAGTTCAAAAAATGTCTATACTGCTTTTTTGAACGTTGTTTACACCCAGTACCTTGGTTACAGATCCACCTTCCAAATGCAATGAATTCCTTGGTAAATAACTGCACCCACATTTTCAAAGTCCAAAAGATGTGCAGGTTTGAGGAACTGGCCATGCTAAATTTCCTTGTAGTGCCCAGGGGTGTGTCAATTTTATTGATTAGGCATGGTAAATGTAGAGTTACGGTAATAGAGTGGGGGACTGGATCTGGGTGGAATGGTCTTCAGAGGGCTAAAGTGCAGACTGAAACGGTCTGAATCGCCTGTTTGTGTATTGTAGAGATACGAAATGACAGTCATCAAGAAAGATAGTTTAAGACTGAGGATTGGATTACATTTTGTTTGAGTCAGTCATGTCACCTCGACCCAACCATTATTAGTCACAAAAAGGCCCATCAGCTCGTTTATATCAATGTACTTGCTGTTAAATGCGTAAGTAAACTTTCAAAGTACAATAAACACTGTTTATATGTTGTATGCATTCAGTCTATGGCAATATTTATGCCCCACATGAGCCTGTTTCCATTTATCTAACCCCATTAGCATAATCTATTCTTTACTGTTTCAGAAGTTGAATAATCTGTCTTAAATGTATCTGTGTTATTTGCCTGTTGCATGTGGTCGCAAGCTTCATATTCTAACCAAACTTGATAAAATAGAACATCCTATTGCATCTCAAAAGCTTCTTTTTTTGCTTTAAACACTTGAAAATAAGTAAGGCAAACCCAACTGCAACAGCCTCAGTTACAGCAGAGAACATAACACTATATTCTTTAGAGAAAACAAATTGAAAGCAATGAAATAGCTGGTTCTGGCCAAATTGAAGGGATTGCTGTAAATTGTTAATTTAAGACTGCTAATGTTATTGTTATGGGAATATTTATTTACCGTGCGAGATGAAAAGGAAACAGCTTAAGAGTTTCAGTATCATGTGCTTTACCTTTAATGAAGAAGAATTATTCTGTGAAATTTCTCTATCAAGTTGATTATTTTAGGTTGAATGATATAAACCTCAAGTATATTGGATCCTCTTCCTAGAATGCTACTACTATCTGGAACCATTAAAGAAAATGGATCATCAGGTGTGATGTTTGAGAAAATTTTATAAGTTTCTGAATGGTGAAGCTGTAAACAAGGTAAGTTATGTCAAAGTTTGCTGTAATACTCATAATACTCAGAACGGAGCTGATGGAAGAATGTTGTTAAAACAACTACGACCACACAATTAAATCAATGTTAGGTGATGGCTACATAACTTAAAACATCAAGTGCAGTAGTCAAACCATGCTTCATGAGAGGAAAGAGGGAAAAATACATTGCACTTATCTATGCTTCTTCACTATCTTTTAGTTTTACATGCACTGTAATGTAAATGGAATTGTATAATTGTATGCAGAAGAATGCTGCAATCATTAAAGGGAATTTGAAACATTTTAACTTTGATTTAATAAGACACAAAATAAGACACAACAAAATATAAGTCTTCAATTGAAAAATCACCCTGCTGACAATATTTAGATGGTATGGTTTATTCCATTTACAATACATGTCACAAAATACAAACATTCCTCTTAATTCAAACTCCAGGTTGTACTATTTTTAGAAGAGGCAAATCAACCATACTGTCAATCCTTATTCTTCAAAATCTAACCACATGGAGACCATGCACTAGACAAATTATAAGCTTTGTTTTTTTTTTTGCATGGCTATGAAGGATTATTTTAGATTTTAAAATGTCTTTGCAAAAGACACACCAACTCTCATTCTCTATTGGAGGTTGTGAATCATCTCCTCCTTGGCTATGAGATGTGTGGTTTTGTTCACAAGTCCCATCAGAGAGTTCAGTTTGTGAGACCAGTCGTTAAGTATGTCATTGGGATCCTTTGGTCTCTGGAAATTGATGATTCCTGCTAGCCTATCTACTTTTGCAAAAATGGTCTTGTTTACCACCAGATTAGAAAGAAACTCCTCTGATTCCTGCAAGAAAATATAAACATGGATCAAAAACCTTAAATCAAGAAAAAAAAAGTTAAAAGAAAATCAGCAAGTAAGAGAAACCGAACTGTACCAGATTATCAAATGCTGAATGTTACAAAGGGAAACCCAAAACATTTGGTGATGTCTCAAATGCCTTTTATTATGCTGATATCTGATGTAGACTTAGTTTCTTCACATTTATGGCATACAGTCTGTATAGAACTTGCAGACTACAAAGTACAGGAACGCTTATGTCAATGCAAGTACCTTTGTACTCAAGATGGCGCTGTAAGTAGTGATTTATAAACTTTTCACTGCACTCAGGCACATTACAATAAAGCTAATCCAATCTAATAAAGAATGTTCACACTGGAGAAGTTTTGCACAAATTGACAGCTTAATGACTTCATATGAACAGTGATTCAAAATGGTCTCAAATGACTCTAAATTAGTGATATTTACATACTGATGACAATGTGAACTACCAATTTATGAAAGCAGCTATTATGAAATAGGGGTATACATATGTGCGCTGCATGTAGATTAAGTACAGATTCATTTCCTTCTCCTTTGCAGATTCTGTGCTGGCTACCAGGACATGTTCACTGATGTGGGGAGAACTTCTATTTGTGAAAATGAGGAACTGTGCACTTAATTCCAAAATCTGCTTTAAGTCATGTACAGTCCTTTCCATTTTATAGTTTCTCTCATGCTCTTCCATCATGTCACCTCCATATACTTACATCCAGCACAATGTCCACTTCCTATCCATTCCTCAATATATCAATTTCATTGGTCTTCAACATTAGAATGAAACAACAACTTATTGTTAATGTAATAAGCAGTGTAACTGCTCCACTTGATATCTGCGAATACCTTGATATCCTAACTTTAATAAACAAGACCACAATACCTATATATCATGTGCCAAGTCAGATGATAAATGAACAGTGATGGAGTTAACTTATTTCCCTAAACCAGTAACTGTTCATGCTGTTGATACACAGCTCAAAATACTTTTCCTTGAAACAAAAGTCAATTGATAATCATACTCGAAGATTTACATGCCTAAGATGTTCCAGTCTGGCGCCTGTAAACCCAATATGCTTACATGTTTCCTTGACATTCTGCATATAGATTACAGGAAATTTGATACTCACATCAACTGAAAGATCAAGAAGCTCTGCCATTCTCTTCATTGTGATTCGTGTGTAATATTTTGCCATTATTCGAATATTCTAAAAATTCAATGTCAAAACGAATTATTTTATTTTTCAAAGCAAGTTAAAGCTCAATAAAACTCATGCAATTTGAATAGAGCACAGAAAATTATCTATAGAATAGTTCATTGTACAGTGAAAAAAAATCTTAAAATGTATTAGTAAACTAGCTGGTGTTCCATAATGCTTCTCATTGTAAAGAATACATCGCTCTATTTTGTTCATGCAGCCTACAGTTATGGTATGCTCAGACATGTTCGGATAGAGAATTCCCATTATGAATGACATAAAATGCAAACTATTAATAAGGTGCAACCACAGCAATTGTACCTGGGGGTCAAGAAATGCACGCTTACATACACTTACTGTAGTAGATAATAATCTGTTATCAGAGTCATGTTACCAGTTTTCAGCATACTTGCCATGTGGGTTAGAAGGATGGGAGTTAAAATCCCCCTCTAGCACTTGAAGACCAAGATTCTCGAGTAGATTTGACCACAAAATACTAGACTAATACACCACACAGTACTGATGCATTGTCAAAGGTACTGTCATACAAATGACACTTTAAACCAACTTGCTTTCTCAGGTAGACTTTATACATCCAATGACCTATTTCACAGGACAGCTGTGGAGTTATCCCTAGTATTTGACAATATATAATGTCTCCATCCACAATACTACAGGTTCTTTGTTCACAGTCACATTTTTGTTGATGGGTTACGCCTCATTTATTACACAACAACGATGGTTATGTTGGAAAGCACTTCACTGACTGCAATGTAATTTGGGTCACAGATTGTGAAATGCACTATACAAAATCAATTTAATTTCCCTTCCCATGGGGAAAGCGCAGCCTCCTGTGCACAGACCAAAAATCTTGCAGTGTGGTTCCTATTTTGTTGAACTTTTGTTGCTGACTTCAACAAAAAGTTTTGTAGAATGTCCATACAACAATTTGGATCTTTCATTTCACTTTCTATTGTATCATGCTTGGGTACTGTTTGAGAAATTTGACGTGTAAGCCGAAAGACTGGGCAGAGTTGGCAAACATTTGAGCTGTATTTTTGCAATAGGATGGAAGTGGGTGAGCAATGAGAAAAATGAAGAAATCATAAGCAATGCCAATCTCCAGTCAATACAAGACCAGAAACTGCAACTGTTATCCCCTCATTCTCAGCACTCAAAAGATCAATTTCAGTGATCTCACTTCTACTTGTCAGAAAGATCACACAGTTAAATGAGGAATGAAACAAAAAAAAATTCTGCTGTTTATATTCTTATACCACAAGTTTTGAAAAGATGCCCAGAGGGCAATTAAAAATCAACCATGTTGCTGTGGGTCTGGAGTCACATCTTGCCCAGACAGGGTAAGGACAGCAGCTTCCTACCCTAAAAGGTTATTAGTGAACCAGATAGGTTTTTCCCCAATAATCAATTCATGGTCATCACTAGACTCTTCAATTCCAGACATTTATCAATTTTCAATTCCACCATCTGCCGTGGTGGGATTTGAACCTGGGTTTCCAGAACATTATAGAACATAGAACAGTACAGCACAGAACAGGCCCTTCAGCCCACAATGTTGTGCCGACCATTGATCCTCATGTATGCACCCTCAAATTTCTGTGACCATATACATGTCCAGCAGTCTCTTAAATGACCCCAATGACCTTGCTTCCACAACTGCTGCTGGCAACGCATTCCATGCTCTCACAACTCTCTGCGTAAAGAACCTGCCTCTGACATCCCCTCTATACTTTCCACCAACCAGCTTAAAACTATGACCCCCTCGTGCTAGCCATTTCTGCCCTGGGAAATAGTCTCTGGCTATCAACTCTATCTATGCCTCTCATTATCTTGTATACCTCAATTAGGTCCCCTCTCCTCCTCCTTTTCTCCAATGAAAAGAGACCGAGCTCAGTCAACCTCTCTTCATAAGATAAGCCCTCCAGTCCAGGCAGCATCCTGGTAAACCTCCTCTGAACCCTCTCCAAAGCATCCACATCTTTCCTATAATAGGGCGCCCAGAACTGGACGCAGTATTCCAAGTGCGGTCTAACCAAAGTTTTATAGAGCTGCAACAAGATCTCACGACTCTTAAACTCAATCCCCCTGTTAATGAAAGCCAAAACACCATATGCTTTCTTAACAACCCTGTCCACTTGGGTGGCCATTTTAAGGGATCTATGTATCTGCACACCAAGATCCCTCTGTTCCCCCACGCTGCCAAGAATCCTATCCTTAATCCTGTACTCAGCTTTCAAATTCAACCTTCCAAAATGCATCACCTCGCATTTATCCAGGTTGAACTCCATCTGCCACCTCTCAGCCCATCTCTGCATCCTGTCAATGTCCCGCTGCAGCCTACAACAGCCCTCTACACTGTCAACGACACCTCCGACCTTTGTGTCGTCTGCAAACTTGCTGACCCATCCTTCAATCCCCTCATCCAAATCATTAATAAAAATTACAAACAGTAGAGGCCCAAGGACAGAGCCCTGTGGAACCCCACTCACCACTGACTTCCAGGCAAAATATTTTCCTTCTACTACCACTCGCTGTCTTCTCTTGGCCAGCCAATTCTGTATGCAGACAGCTAAGTTCCCCTGTATCCCATTCCTCCTGACCTTCTGAATGAGCCTACCATGGGGAACCTTATCAAATGCCTTACTGAAGTCCATACACACCACATCCACAGCTCGACCCTCATCAACCTTTCTAGTCACATCCTCAAAAAACTCGATAAGGTTTGTAAGGCATGACCTACCCCTCACAAAGCCGTGTTGACTGTATTTGATCAAGCCATGCTCTTCCAGATGGTCATAAATCTTATCCCTCAGAATCCTTTCTAACACCTTGCAGACGACAGACGTGAGACTTACCGGTCTATAATTGCCGGGGATTTCCCTATTTCCTTTCTTGAAGAGAGGAATTACATTTGCCTCTCTCCAGTCCTCAGGTACGACTCCAGTGGAGAGCGAGGATGCAAAGATCTTCGCAAGTGGCGAAGCAATTGCATTTCTCGCTTCCCAAAGCAGCCGAGGACAAATCTGATCCGGGCCTGGTGACTTGTCAATCTTAATGTTTGACAAAATTTTCAGCACATCAGCTTCCTCTATCTCTATCCATTCCAGCATGCACACCTGCTCTTCAAAGGTTTCATTCACTACAAAGTTGGTTTCTTTCGTAAAGACAGAAGCAAAAAACTCATTTAGGGCTTCCCCTACCTCCTCAGGCTCCACACACAAGTTCCCTATGCTATCCCTGATCGGCCCTACTCTTTCTTTGACCATTCTCTTATTCCTCACGTAAGTGTAAAATGCCTTTGTGTTTTCCCGGATTCCTTCTGCCAAGCCTTTCTCGTGCCCCCTCCTGGCTCTCCTCAGACCATTTTTGAGCTCCTTCCTTGCCTGCATGTAATCCTCTCTAGCTGAATTTGACCCTAGCTTCCTCCACCTTATGTAAGCTACCTTCATCCTTTTCACAAGAAGCTCCACCGCTCTCGTCATCCAAGGTTCCTTAATCTTACCCCATCTGGGTTAACAATCCAATGATAATACCACTAGGCCCGTGCCGCCCCCCCCCAGACTTAATAGCTTAGCTAATGCCTAGTGGTATTATCACTGGACTGTTAATTCGGCAGCGCCAGGTAATGTTCTGGGGACCTGCGTTCGAATTCCGCTCTGGCGAATTGTGGAATTTGAATTCAATTAAAATCTACAATTAAAGAACCTATTGATAACCATGATTCCATTTTCAATTGTCTGGAATAACATGAGCATCCTTTATCTAGGACAGTATCAAGCTTCTTAAGTGTTCTGACAACTGCATTCAACTAGACTAGTGGGGAGTATTTTATCACACTCCTGACTTGATACTGAGCTATTCAATGTTGGTAATGCCATTGAATGCCTAGGGGTGATGGTCAGATTTGTTCTTGTTTGAGAAGTATCAACCTTGAATATTGTCTATAACCAAATGAGAAATCTCTGGAAAAACTCAGTCGGTCTAGCAGCATCTGTGAACAGAAAGCAGAGTTAAATGTTGAGTCCAGTGTCCCTTCTTAAAAACTGGACATTGTCCAGGTCTTGCCACATCTTAACATGGACTACTTTAGTATCTGGACACAGCATGATAAAAAGAGAATGTTGGATTTATTTTACTCAAGTTGCAGCAAGAAATTGAACTGTAGCATTTACTCTAGCTGAATGTTTCACAGCAAAACATTTTCAAATTTGTTTCATTTGTGAACAACAAAATGGGAGATAAGCTTGTCTGCTAAGAAGGGATTACAAGAGAAAAACAGGATTGTATTCAGCAAATCTTGCAGCAAGACTCAACAAATGGATAAGGAAATGTAATACTCAGCCACAAAACTATTGATATGTCCCTCTCAAGAGGTTAAAAAAGAAAATGAAGGTACCCTCAACTGAGGGGGAACATGTTAGCATGGATTCAGAACTGTTAATGGAACAAGATAAGGATAATGGGGGAAATTTTCATGAACGATAAGCAGCTTTGGCACACATTTTCTAACATTTAGAGAATATACTATGATTTCGACATTAACATTTAAACATTGCACACATACATGCTCCACTACACGGTTTTTTAGATCCTTCCATCTCTTATTTCCCTCTTCCGTGCTAGAAAAAACATCTGTGCAAACATTTTCAGGTAACTCTTCCCTCAGTTCCTTGCCATAATCCTCCTCCAGCGAGCTCCAACGCATAAGTTCCATTGTGGTAAACAGCTTCAGCAGATCTCTGTAAAACAGGCAGATAACCTTGCTGAGTGACAGTAAAGTACAACATAGCTTTAATGCACATAATTTTTGCTTGCAACCTTAGAATGCAAATCATAAAATACATGATCATAAAACTTTCTCTCTTCCTTATAATAATTCATTTTATGTTCTCTACAAGGTCAGTGCATCCATTGATTGCAAACAATGGGGAAGGTAATGGAGAAGGATCAAGCTTGGGTAAAATGCAACAAATCAAAGGATAGAATAGAGACGGAGACCAAAATACTAATGGGAAAATGAAGGTCAGGGAATGGCAGGAAGGGACAGAGGGGGAAAAAAAAAGCTAGGAATATACCAGTCAACACTAAACAAAGATTTTAAAAAAAAAGTACTGTATCTGAATGTGCATCAAGCAAGTGAATTGATAATGCACAATTCAGTGAATAAATATGATCCAATAGTCATTACTGACACAAGGATCGACTAATGTGGGTTAAATGACAGTCAAGAAGAATAGAAACCACTAGTTAAATGCAGAGGGGATCACGCGTAATCAATGGAGGTATTGATGCAATAGTTAGGGATGACCTTGCCTCAGGAGGTAAGGTTATAGAATTGGTTTGGATGGAGAAGAATAATAATGGGGATAGAGGTGGCAGTGATCTACAGACCTGTGTACAATAGCCACTATTTTGGGAAAATATATTTAAGTATTAGTATTGGGCTCTTGTGATATAGGGACAGCAATATAAATAAGTTAAAATCCTCCATGAGTAAAGTGGAAAATGGAATGGCACCCCTCCATGGAACAGCTTGATATCTGAATTTGACTTTTTCATAGTAGCCTTGAAAACAGACTTCACAGAATGTTTTTGGAATAGTTTCTTCGGGCAGCAACTGACCAGAGTTACGATATTTGGTACTGTGTAAAGGGACAAGATTAATTCCTCATCTGGGAATAAGGCAGTTGCACTTATAATACGATTGAATTTTACATACAGTTTGAAAGGGGGAAGATGGAGCCAAAGATTAATATTTGAAACTTGAATAAGGGCAACCAAGTGGGTATCTGCCATAGAATCATACAAGTGATACAGTATATAAAGGGGCCATTTAGCCCGTCTTGTCTATGCTGACCCTAAGAAACACATTCTAAAAGGTATCTTGCTTTACACAGCTCATCATCCTGCAGCTTACAGCACTTAAGGTGCAGATCCTGGTACTTTTTAAAGAGTTTAGGGTCTCTGCCTCCAGCACCAACTCAGGCAGCAAATTCCAGACATGCACTGCACAAAAATATCTTTCCTCACGTTCCCTCTAATCCTCTGCCACTTCGCCTGAATCTATGACCCCCTGGTTTTTTCACTCTCTACCAAGGGAAATAGGTTCCTCCTGACTACTCAAATCTCTACCCCTCACAACTGTGCACACCTCAATCTTCTCTGTTCCAAGGAATACACCCCCAACCCTCCATAATCTTAGACCTCGCAACCTACCAGTAAATCTTCTCTGCTCTCTCTCCAGTGCAATTTCGTCCTTCCTGTAATGCGATGACCAGAACTGTTCATAATACTTCAGTTGTGGCCTCACCAGCACCTTATACAATTTCATCATTATACCCCTATTTGTGTGTTCTGTACCTCTGCCAATGGAGAAGAGCATTCCATCGGCTTCTTTACAACTTTATCTACATATACTGCTATCTTTAGGGACCTTTGCATTTGCACGCTGAAATCACTCACTTCACCGGTCCCTCTCAGTTTCTTCTTGTTTAACATGTATTCCCCTTTACAGTTGGGCCTGCCTAAATGCATTTCCTCACTTGAGGTGAACTCCTGTCATCTTCCTGCCCGTTCCACTAACCCATCTACAAAATTTTGGAGCACTATTACCCACTACATGACTAAGTTTTGTGCCATCTGTAAATTTCTATAATTGCGTCCCCTGTATTCAAGTCCAAATTGTTAATGTATTGAAAACAAAAAACAAGCAGGAATCTCAACATCCAAGACCTGCAGAAAATCACTTGAAACAGCTTTCCATTCACAAGGGCAGTCATTGACCATCACCCTTTGTTTCCTGTTACTAAGCCAACTTAAAGTTCAATTTGGCACATTACCCTGTACCCCACAAGCTCTTACATTTTTGACCAGTCTGTTTTGTGGGACCTTCTGAAATGCTATATTAAACTTCATGTAGAAAACATCCAGTGCACTACCCTAAATCCTCACCACTTCCTCAAATCATTCAATTTTTTTTTAAATATTGCAAATATTTTTTCATGTCCTCTGATTTCCTTATTTCTTTTTTCATTTGATCTCTATACTATCTATACTTCTCTAGGTAATCTGTGGTGACCAGTTTTTTTGTGACGATCATAAGCTTTCTTTTTCTGTTCAACATTTGCCTGTATTTCTCTAGGCAACCATGTGTTCTAGATTTGGCAGTACAATTCTTCTTATGTTGGAGGAAATATATTTGCTTTACGCCCTATGGATCTCATTTGTTCGTGCCTCCCACTGGTTTAATCGCTTTAATAGTCCTGTCCAGTCCATATCAACCTAATCCACAGGTCAGTTTTGTAAAATTTGCTTTCCCCCAGTTAAAAAAAAAATTATTCTTGATTTATTTATGTTCTTTTCCTTAATACTACTAAATCTAACCAAACTGTCAAAGGCTAGGAATACTGTATCAAGTAACTCCCCAGAGCCTGTCCACCATCTACAATGCACAAGTCAGGAATACTCCCCACTTGCCTGCATGGGTGGAGCTCCAGCAACTCTCAAGAACCTTGAAACCATTTACGGCAAAGCAGCCTGACCGATTGACACCACATCCATAAGCATCCACTCCCTCCACCAATGCTTAGCAGAATTGTGTATTATCTATAAGACACAATGTAGAAATTCACCAAAAATCCTGAGACAACATCTTCCAAAGCCATGACTATTTCTGTCTAGAGGGACAAGGGCAGCAGATACATAGGAACACCACCCCTGCAAGTTCCCTAAGCTACTCCCCATCCTGACTTGGAAATATATTGTTGTTCTTTCAGTGTCTGGGTCAAAATCCTTCCCCCAGCAATGGCATGGAGAGTCAACCCACAGCACGTGGACTACAGCGATTCAAGAGGTAGTTCCCCACCACCTTCAAGAACAACTAGTGATGGGCAATAAAATGCTTGCCATCCAGTGATGCCCGTGCCCCAACAGTGAATTTAAAAAGTAGTAGTAGTTTGGTTACTAGCCTCTGTGACAATTTTATTACTTTATGAGGTGTATTTGGTCCTTCTGTTTTTGGAGAGGGTTTGAGACGAAATGCTGAAATGACTTCCCAAGTAAACAGGCTCTGAGGCTTTGGCCATTTTTAAATAAAAGTTAATACAATAGAAGCAACATGAATAAGTGGAGTCAGGGCGTGACAAAACCAAGTTTTACATTAGCTTTTGATTTTGAAGAAATTAGATTTTGAAGTTGGCTGTGGAACTGTTATACATCTCTCTCAGCCACATGAAAAAGGTGGAGTTCTCTCTCTCAGCCCAAATTCGCTTTTGGACTGGAGAAACATCACATGCGAGAATCTACTTTATGGAATTTGCCAATGTCAAGGTTGTGATTGAGATATTACAATAGTTGCTGTTTAGTAGTTAAACATTCTATTATGCCTTCCAATCAAGTTTAGAACATAGAACATTACAGCACAGTGTACAGGCCCTTCGGCCCTCGATGTTGTGCCGACCTGTCACACCGATCTCAAGCCCATCTAACCTACACTATTCCATGTACGTCCATATGCTTGTCCAATGACGACTTGAATGCACCTAAAGTTGGCGAATCTACTACTGTTGCAGGCAAAGCGTTCTATTCCCTTACTACTCTGAGTAAAGAAACTACCTCTGACCTCTGTCCTATATCTTTCACCCCTCAATTTAAAGCTATGCCCCCTCGTGCTCGCTGTCACCATCCAAGGAAAAAGGCTCTCCCTATCCACCCTATCTAACCCTCTGATTATTTTATATGTCTCAATTAAGTCACCTCTCAACCTTCTTTTAACGAAAACAGCCTCAAGTCCCTCAGCCTTTCCTCATAAGGCCTTCCCTCCATACCAGGCAACATCCTAGTAAATCTCCTCTGCACCCTTTCCAAAGCTTCCACATCCTCCTTATAATGCGGTGACCAGAACTGTACGCAATACTCCAATTGCGGCCGCACCAGAGTTTTGTACAGCTTCACCATAACCTCTTGGTTCCAGAACTCGATCCCTCTATTAATAAAAGCTAAAACACTGTATGCCTTCTTAACAGCCCTGTCAACCTGGGTGGCAACTTTCAAGGATCTGTGTACATGGACACCGAGATCTCTCTGCTCATCTACACTGCTAAGAATCTTACCATTAGCCCTGTACTTTGCCTTCCGGTTACTCCTACCAAAGTGCATCACCTCACACTTGTCTGCATTAAACTCCATTTGCCACCTCTCAGCCCAGCTCTGCAGCTTATCTATGTCTCTCTGCAACCTACAGCATCCTTCGTCACTATCCACAACTCCACCGACCTTAGTGTTGTCTGCAAATTTACTAACCCATCCTTCTACGCCCTCATCCAGGTCATTTATAAAAATGACAAACAGCAGTGGACCCAACACCGACGCCTGCGGTACACCACTAGTAACTGGTCTCCCGGATGAACATTTCCCATCAACTACCACCCTCTGTCTTCTTTCAGCAAGCCAATTTCCGATCCAAACTGCTATATCTCGCACAATTCCATTCCTCCGCATTTTGTACAATAAATTAAATTACACAAAATCCTTACTTCTTGCTTGTACTTTAGCTGGGTATATGAGTAAAGTACATTTTGCTTAAAGTTGAATAGGATAACTGAATACAACACTTTAAACTTGCGTTTAAAAAACAGTTAGAGTCTAGGCTATCTCCTTGACATATTTGAAGGGGCACAAATCTTCTCAAAACTCGCTATATTTGAAGGGGGCTGTTTGTTCTGGTCCATAACACCCGATATGGTCACACACCAGCCAGTCTTCATTGCCCAAAATGAAATCCAGAACTGGCTCCTTGTCAGGATGGTCACATATGGTTTCCGAAGAGAAGAAAAAAAGTCCCGAACACAGTACATGACTTTTTCACCCTCAATGCCTTGTATATTGTTTAAAACCCAGTTGATATTGGAGTGGTTTAAGCCTTCTACTAGTATTGCTCTCATTTCTTCAAGCATAAATTTGTTTACATTCTGTTCTTCTATCTCTCTTTCACTGTTTGGAGGTCTGTACTATATTCCTAATAATGCGACTGCCCCTTTATTCATAAGCACAACCCATAAACCATTATTTGTTAATCTGTTTAGTATATCATTCCTTCTCACAAATACAAGTGATGCTGTAACCAAAACCACTAAACCCCAACCCCTTCCTTTTTTGGTCATCCACTCAATCCTGCCTGAAAACTCTACTTCCAGGAATATTGAGTTGCAAGAACAATTCAAAGGCTACTTACTATTATTAAAAACTACTTGAAAATATTAATCACGCTACAGAAGCAGTAAATTGGAGCACAAGATAGGCCTCCAAGCATAGCCCTTTTTAAAGAAAGCTACAAACAAATGCATTTGCATTCATACAGTAGTTTAATATTTTTCTTTATTTCCTGAAAATGTTAAATTGTTAGAACTAGTTAAGACCTTTTTAAAAATCAAGTCTCTTGGCACACTAATTTCTTCTAAATCTAAATTTCTTCAAAATTGAAAGCTAATATATAACCTGGTTTTGTCAGACCCTGACTCCACTTATTGATGCTGCTTCTATTGTATTTAAAAATGCCCAAAGCCTCAGAGCCTGTTTACTTAGTAAGTCATCGCAGCATTTCTGTCCCTAATTTGTTCTACTACTTTTTAATCCACTTGTGGGACATGGACATCACTGGTGGCCAGCAGTTATTGGTCTTCCCAGTCACCCTTGAAGGTGTTAGTGAGCTACCTTCTTGAACTGCTTGCAGTCCATGTGCTTCAGGCAGAATCACAGTGCTCTGAGAAAAGAAATTCTAGGATGTTGAGTGGCTTGAAGGGGAACTTGTAGGTGGTTTTGTTTCCATGTATGTGCTGCCCTTGTCCTTCTGGATGGAAATGATCATAGGTCTGGAAGATGTAGTCAGAGGATCTTTGTCAAATTTCTGCAGTGCATTTTGTAGATCGTACCACACTGCTGCTACTCAACATCAGTGATGGTGGGAAGTGGATGCCTGTGGATGTAGTGCCAATCAAGTTTGTCCTGGATGGTGTAAAACTTCAAGTGTTATTGGAGCTGCACCGATCCAGGCTCGTGGGAAGAATTACATTACAGCCCTTACATGTGCCTTGTAGACAATGGACAGGCTTCGGGAGTCAGGAGGTGATTTACTTACCACAGTGCTCCTAGGCTCTGACCTGCTCTTGCAGCCATTGCGTTTAAAAGGGGATTCCAGTTGAGCTTCTGATCAATGCTAACCTACCTACTTCACAAGCCTTGCATTGCCATCCCACACTACATGGTTACTACAGTTTTTTACCATGAGATGGTCAAGTCAAATTATTTGATTATCTGGCTGCTGGTTGAGTTTTTAAGCTTTGAATTAATCTTGAGGAAAAAAAAAAACCAGGTAACAAGCCATCATTCAATCAGAGCAATGTCCTAATCAACAAGTTTGTACACTTATGCCTAGTCTTGCTTTTAAAAATGCACAACTTAACCGGAATACTGTAATCAAATGACATGGAACTCACGATACCACGGATGAAGATCTAGAACAATTATCTTTCTGTACACTCAGCAGCTACTATTCACACGAAAGACTCGATGATAGCTGTCTCCAAGCTGGGTCTGCAGCAAAACCTAGCTGGAACTTAAGTGTGCAATTCCAGAATTTAAAAAATGTTGGGTAACAGTCAGAAGTAGACAGCACAACTCAGAGCTGCTAAAATCAATTGCAATGGCCCAATCACTATCCCATTTGAGATCTATCAATATCGAACACATCAGAGATTAAATTCATTTGCAGCCTTGACTCAGTGGTAGCACTCTCACTTTAGTGTGAAGGATGTGAGCTTTAAATTGAACTTCATGACTCAAACACATAGAATAATTTGGTCCTTTGTTTTGGTATTGATGGACAGCTACATAGTCAGAAATCAGATTTTATGGGCGATATCAAAATCAGGATCCCATGTGCCATCGTTGAAGATACAATGGAATTATTCAAATGATAGTGTTTTCCTTGTTGTCTGAGCCAACATTTATTACAGAAATGCCATTAAATGCCTAACTAACTGGTATTTATTAGTTAACAATGTGGAACTGGATGAACACAGCAGGCCAAGCAGCACCTTAGGTGCACAAAAGCTGACGTTTCGGGCTTGGACCCTTCATCAGATCTGATGAAGGGTCCAGGCCCGAAACGTCAGCTTTTGTGCTCCTACGATGCTGCTTGGCCTGTGTTCATTCAGCTCCACACTTTGTTATGTCAGATTCTCCAGCATTTGCAGTTCCCATTATCTCTGGTATTTATTAGTTGTATTCTTCAGCTATTTTGGGACCTAATTATTTCAGATTGTCTGTTGCATTAGTTTATGTAACTGAACTGTAGCTACATTTCAGAAGCAATTAATTAGCGCTTAATAGTATTTAAGGCTATCCTTAAGATATGAACTGTGCAGGTTCTTCCACCAAGACAGTGGCAGCTCTTTTTTGAAACTCAATTTATTTTTCTCATTTTAAACTTCACTGTACCTGTACTTGGGAATCTCTTCAAGTCTTTTGTCCAGACTAATTCTGTGAACTAGGTCGGATTGCTCATTATCATAGGGAGCGAGGATTGCATACAAAACGACACTCTTCAAAGCCTGGGGTGTTATAAAGTAAAGGAAATTAAAACCTAAGTTTAAATAAATTCAAAACAGCATACACATGAATTAACAGCCTAACAAAATGCAGGACTGGTATTACCATTTGAATTTCCAAAAACATATTACAATTGCTAACTGCGGAATTGTGAAATATTGAATAGTTTAACTAGATAGTTAAAGAAATCCCAAATTTATCAGACACTGCAGATAACAAACTGCTCTGTTTATGAGAGTTAGTTGATTCAAAGAACATAAGGTAGAAACAGAACAGCTGTTCTCTAAAGAGGATTCTTTCAATATAAATTCTTGAAGTATATTCCTTTCCATCTCTAACTGACCATACCTCCCTTTAGCTTGCAAAACATTCAAGTTCCTGGTCAAAACTTCATATAAATCCACAACATTATTTTGGTGATGCATAATTTGAGAAATTAACTTCAGCACATTCAATTCAATTTCTCTTAAAAACATGCTTTCATCTGCCAGAACAAGCAACACTAATAACTGTTAGATTTGATGAAAACTTATACCAAAGTACATGTTTTCCCAAATCAGAATACTTTCTAAATAAATATTTAATCAATTAACACTACATAGCAAATAATCAGGACATTGGGACAGCTTTTGGTATTTACTTGTTTGTATCTTACAAACTACATCTGCAAAAGTATTGTGGGTCAATCTATCTTTGGTTTTTCTGGTCACTTTTCCCAACATCATCACCGTCTTGTTTTACCCTGCATTCTTAATACTTCATACTATTTCTAACCTGAAGTTGACAGGCTCATTTTCCAAACAATGCAAAATGTACTGATTGCTATTTTCCTCTTTAAAGCAAATAAAGATTTTGAAAAAGCAACTGCGTGCAGAATCTCCTTTCAAAAGATGACAATGTTAAGATTTTACATTATTCTTAAATAATTATCATCATGATGAATATGGAAGAAGCGGTAAGTTAGGATGGTGGGAATCTTTATTGCTATTTGAAATATAAATTATCCACATATTGAAAGATACAGACTATTGACATAATTCCAAATTGACAAAGCATCATTCATAATCATTTTGCAGAATCAGAGTTTGCAATCACTGAAAGGAAATTAATACATTGTAAAAGTCATTGTCATTTAATCATTAATTTGCACTACTACTTAACCCAAGAGAATATTTTATACAATATCTCTCTATCACTGGACTGTAGCCTTTAAAAACTGTACTACATTTACCCAACAGGTTCCAAATTAGCAATTCATCATTAATGGAACTTGTTTTACGTTCCAACTTTGGCAAAGCTGATTCTTGCAGCCAAAGTCCCAATGACAGACTGGAAAGCCAAGGAATAGGATTAAACTCTTAGAACAAGGGGCAATTGTTGTGTTACACGATGCTTTCAGAAATTAGTAACATCAAAATATTCAAGTAGACAGAGAAATTATGACCAATTGTTGCCTCAGATACTGCCATCAGCATACAAGAAGCCTCTCACTGGCTGGGCTGTTTCTTTTTGAGTAAGATGAAATGGAAGGAGGAGGAAATGCAAGTACCTAATATGAGCTTCACTTTTTCTGGCCCCAAAGCAAATGTCATAATCTATGAGAGTATCTATGATAAGAAATTCTGATGGTCAAAAGAATTCTAAGGGACAATATTTGGCAACAAGCTGGTTTTACACACAGAAATCTTCATTAGTGTTTCAGAAAAGAGGTCATTGTGAAGAGTTCCAAGCTGGAAGGTGATCAAGAATTATCCACAAACAGCACAAGAACAAAGAAGATCGACTGTTGCTGTATTTACACCCAACAACTTAATTACCACACTCCAGCATAACCAATACCAGCTCTTTACCTGTTGCCATTTTGTACTCTCTGCTTGGATACATGGTGTGTCATAGATGGCACGATAATGCTTGCAGATGGACAGATAGGATCCCTCGTGTTGATCAACTTGAATCATTAGGTTGTAGTATTTCAACTTCAGTTCCTGTTAAACGGTATCAAACTGCATTGATATCACTGCAGATGTGTTCAATTAAAAATGGCTTAACAATCATTCACCTAGGTGTTGCTTCTCATCTGTTGTTAGTCAGATAGAGACCAACTCAAAATGGAAGTAATTTAAACAGAAAGCCATCTTAATTTAAGAAAATGCAGCACAATAAAGATCACAAGGCCTGCTTTGTGTTCAAACATAATTACTGCGCTAGGGACCCTGCTGCTGCCTTAAAGAAGATTGCCTTATGTCTCCACCAAAAAAAAAGGACAGTGTCAGATTTCTCACATGCATAACTACTTTTCAATATTGAGCTATTCAGCCAAAACCCACTTTCTCCTCGTCAATGCCTCTAACCCATAGAGCTTTGCACTTTTATACAACTTGCCTTCGGTCTCTATCAAAATTATTTCCATGTTGTTATTGCAAACAATATAACTACAGGAAAGTTGCACTCCAATTTCCACACTTAATTTCTGTTCACCCAGTACAACCATTATAATTTGAGATAAAGCAAAATTTAGAATTCTATGTTATAATCGAACAAAACATGGTGATGATACCCCATCACTGCAACATCAGTTTCAAGTATGAAAAAGCAATTCTGGCTCTCTTTACAGCTTGGAAATATGGAAATTGGTGATTTCATCCATGAATTAATATAATTTTAAAAAGCACATCAAATACCTCAGTATTTTCCCCTTGGAAGAATTTTGTGTTTATTTTTTTGCTGATGATTTGGGTTCGAATGTAATCCTTTACAGCCAAACAAAGTCTCATTTGCTCTAAGATAAATTCAACCTTTTCTTTCTTCTCCATTGACCCATAGGTTTCAACCTGTTTGTTCAAGACCAGAAAAATATGTTTTTTAGAAGTGTAATAGAAATGTTATTTAATCAAAATACCAGGATGCTGTGAATCTAAAATGAAGACAAATTACTGGAGAAACTCAGCAGATCTGGTAGCATCTGTGGAGAAAGTAACAGAGTTAATACATTGCTTTGAGAGATGTAGGCATCAAATGAGAGCGATAGGAAGCTGGTCTAAATGATAGGTGTTAAAAGAAGAAAATGCTTGTCACCTGCTGCCAGCAAAGCCAACAAGACGTGGTTGGGGTAGTGGTGATTTGCAGAATGAGATAAAGGCAAGACTGACATGTTGTGAAGGTGGAGATCTCAATATTGAGTCCTAGGGGCTACACAATGCCTAACAAAAAAAAATTTTGTTTCTCCAGTTTGTGTTGATCTTAGTTGGAACACTGTAGAACGGACAGGGCAAAAATGTTAGCTTTGGAACAAGGGGATTTATTGGAAGAGCCGTCTGTATCTGGTCCTGCCCAGGTAAAAGAGACCAGATTAAACAGCAAATAGAGAAAACTAGATTGAAAGCTGTGGAAGCAAAGTGCTGCTTCACATGGGAGATGTATTTGGGGGTTTGCACACTGAGAAGGGAGAGGTGAATGAGCAAGCATCGCACTTTCTGCAATTGCGTGGAGTGCTGACTTCAGAAGTGGGAATGAGGTGATGACAGAGTGGACAGGATGTTTAAGAGAGAATGGTACCTGCAGAATTCTGACAGTGAAGATGCTTAGCAGTTGGGACAGCAGATGAATGGGAATGCCTCATTCTGCAGGTTCCCCTCCAAGTCACAAACATGAAAGTATGTGCTCATTCCTTCACTGTCACTGGGTCAAAATTTTACATTCTCCTCTTAACAGGATTGTAGGTGTCTCGAAGCCCCAAGGATTGAAGCAGTTCAAGAAGGCAAATCACCATCACCACTTTCTGTAGGTCAATTAGAGATGAACTCTAAGGCTGGCCTATTCAGAGACATCAACATCTCTTGAACAAATAAGAAAAACAAACTCTGCTTCATTCAAACTTCAATGCCTTACTGGATTTTTTTTTTAAAAATTGACACAGGTCTGTCATAAGTCAAGCAAAATGCTTTGATACTAAACTCACGTGTTTGACAATCAACCTCACGGGATGGTAACAAGATATTTCTACATGAAACATTTCATTCTGTGTTTTGTTAATCAATAAATTTGAAGTGAAATTTGCAAGACAACATCAGTATTCTAATTTCTTTGTGAAAAAGGAAAACATAGGACAAAAAGAAGAGAGGAGCTTTTGATCTCTGTTGATCAAGTTCAAGTTGTAACATGAATCTGAAATTAAAAAACAGAAGTCTAAGCTGAAAAGGCATTTTTGGGTCTGATCCAACAGCAATTTGATTAATTTCCTTTGTTAGATAGGAATTAACTGTTCTAATTATTTCAGGAAATCCTCGAATCATTAAAAGCAAGAACCTTTTACAAGCTTAAATGTTCACCTGAAGCTCTTGCAAAATAGAAGCAGCTTCTTTCAGCTCCCCAGCCTCCTCCTTTATCATGGCTAAGTGTTTGGTTAAACGAGCACGTTCAATTTCCACGTAAATCTGGAAAAACAAACAGTTTGTATGTAGGAGTAATTTTGTTTTGCTATGTTCAGCTTTTGATCCACTCTCTACTATCCTTAAAAGCATTTTTCCATGCATTACATGTAACAATACAAATTGGGGAGGTCACAAGTATAAGTTGTTAGATCCTAATATGAATTTGATTGAAACGTTGCACAAAGTCTGGAGAAGCAACATTGTTATTAGTTGTTTGGAACATGCTTGCTACAAATAACATCCAGTACTATTTCTTGTCTGTTAGCTCAATGTGCATTACATACTAGGAATTAGCATTGATCAGTTCATGTGCATGAAACAAATTAAGAGTTTTTAGAAATTTCAACACAAAGCAATTGTTTTTGGAATAGTATGCCCGTGGATTCTCTGGCTGGCTTAGACTAGATGAGACGGATCATATGAACAGAAATAACTTGGTAATAAATATTGTGCAGAAAAACTGCAAGCACTGCAACAATATTCTTGCCTTGATTTACTGCCTCTAAGGCAGGGCAGGCAAAAATATAGGCATAATACTGACCCTTCAAACAACAGTTAATAAATAAGTGACTCAGATACCTTACTACGCAAGTACACCAAATGGTTTGATCAGTGTTTGTTGGGTTTTTAGATGTGCTATTATAAGAATGTTGTTAAAGAATGGTAAAATTGATTTTATTACATGCAACTTTCGCTCTGCTGCTTGTAGAGTTTACAAGCATGCAAGAATTAATCTCTATCTCAGGAGTCAAAAATAGTCTTAGGGAGTTGCTACCATCCATTAAATGAGATTCTAGCATTGGTAGTGCCTTCAAGAATTTGTGATTTCCTAAGAAAAAGATCTTCCCGCTTCATGTAACATACAAAATCTTTTCAAAATCAGAAAAGCTGAAAAGGTTACTCACTGTCTTCAGTCAAAATTTAAATTTCACAAGGAAAATTACTTGCACGTGGCTTTTTTTTTTAAAAAACAGACTTTGCTTTCTCCTTCCTTCAGTGTCAGGTTGGTCTCAATCAGTACAATTGTTTTCAAGTTAAGGGTTTATTCACTCCACGAATAATCTATAACAGTTACAGTAAAGGACGGGTGCTACACTGCTGGAGGTGCCATCTTAGGATGAAACATTATAATAAAAACATAAAAGGCCCATGGTACTATTCAGGGTGTTCGGTACAATGTCCAGGCCAGCATTATTCCTTTGAAATGTCTTTGAACCAATGCAGCTAATGGACAATAATCGACGTGTTGATGCTGCGGATGTTATTGATGTCTACAGTAACTGAAAAGAGGCACATAAGGTGTGAGAATTGATTCTTTATCCAGTGACTTGCCATTGATCTTGATAGTCAAAGAACAGTGTTGTAGAGCAGGAGTATGTTGGTAGAGGATGACATCTTCTGGATGTTTCGCCTAAGGCTCGTTCTCTCAAATGTCTTCATGAATAACTGACAAAACATTGGAACCCAATCTCCAAGTGTGCAAATAGACAAGTCCTGTCTCTTTTCTGTAGCTTGAGGACAGGTGTTGGGACGGTCCTCGAGACTACACACAACTGGCTATTCGTCCTTCAGAGAAGCTCGACATCTCTGATGAAGGGCTGAGGCCCAAAACGTCAGCTTTTGTGCTCCTGAGATGCTGCTTGGCCTGCTGTGTTCATCCAGCTTCACACTTTATTATCTTGGATTCTCCAGCATCTGCAGCTCCCATTATCTCTGATCAACTGGAAGGTTGATGTGTATGGGGGTGCGGCACTTGAATTTCTGTGGGCAGCTAAATTTGAAAAAGGACACACCATAATTTTTTTTATGCGATTGGAAGTTAAGCGTGAGGTGATGCACTTGGGCAGGACAAACAAAGCATAGAATACATGATAAATGGTAGGACTTTGGGGAACACAGTTGATCAGAGGATCCTTGATGTACATGTCCACCCAGTCCCTTACGATAGAGCGACAGGTAGATAAAGTGGTTAAGGCAGCATATGGGTAACTTGCCTTTCTTATTTGAGGTATACAGTTTAACAACAGGGAGGTTATGTTGGACTTGGATAAAATGTTGGTTAGTATGGAATCTACATCGGCAGAGAGATATGATTACACTAGAGATGGTGCAGAGAAAATTTACCAGGAAGTTGCCTGCACCAAACAGTTTCAGGAATGAACAGAGATAGGACAGACAGGGGTTGTTTTCCTTAGGGCAGAGGAGACTGAGGGGGAACATGATTGAGATGGATAAAATTATGGGAGACACTGGGTAAACAGAAAGGAACTTCTCCCTTGGTGGAGGATTCAATGTCAGAGGGCATAGATTTAAAGTAAACTAAGGGGCAAGAGGTTTAGAGAGATTTTTTATTTCCAGAGGCAGTGGTGGGAATATGGAACTCATTATCTGAATAAGTAGTAGAGGCAGAAACACTGAAGTACTATTTAGAGGTACGTTTGCGATGCCAAGGCACATAAGAGTATGGGCCAAAAGCTGGAAAATTGGGGTAGAATAGCCTTGGTTGAGAAGATCCTTAAAAGTCTTCATTCCAGTGGGCACTGACTGCCTTTTTATCCTTATTGAGTCCCACTCCTTTCATTGTTCACAGTCAAGTTGACTTGAGCCATAGATGGTCTCGACTGCAATGAAAAAGCCATGCGTGTCATGGGTTCATTGCTCAACTTCTGCCTTTGCCTGTCTGGAAACCAGCTTTCTTGGCTTCAGGTTTTGGTAGTGCTCTCAATTCAAGAAAACCCTTGCAGCTGGATAGCACCAATGGTGACTCCCATGGTCACTCTTGTCAAACCGGCCTTAGTGTTTTCTGAAAGAAAAATCTTAGTCTCGTCCCAGCTTTTAGATGGATTTAAAGGAAGACCAAGCACGTTGGATGTTTTATGCCCAATTTCTTTAATTTTCATGACTAATTTTTGTCAAACATTAAGATTGACAAGTCGCCAGGCCCAGACCAGATTTGTCCTCGGTTGCTTTAGGAAGCGAGAAATGCAATTGCTTCGCCACTTGCGAGGATCTTTGCATCCTCGCTGTCCACTGGAGTCGTACCTGAGGACTGGAGAGAGGCAAATGTAATTCCTCTCTTCAAGAAAGGAAACAGAGAAATCTCCGGCAATTACAGACCAGTAAGTCTCACGTCTGTCGTCTGCAAGGTGTTAGAAAGTTTTCTGAGGGATAGGATTTATGACCATCTGGAAGAGCATGGCTTGATCAAATGCAGTCAACACGGCTCTGAGGGGGGCAGGTCATGCCTCACAAACCTTATCGAGTTCTTTGAGGATGTGACTAGAAAAGTTGATGAGGGTCGAGCTGTGGATGTGGTGTATATGGACTTCAGTAAGGCATTTGATAAGATTCCCCATGGTAGGCTCATTCAGAAGGTCAGGAGGAATGGGATACAGGGGAACTTAGCTGTCTACATACAGAATTGGCTGGCCAACAGAAGACAGCGAGTGGTATTAGAAGGAAAATATTCTGCCTGGAAGTCAGTGGTGAGTGGGGTTCCACAGGGCTCTGTCCTTGGGCCTCTGTTTGTAATTTTTATTAATGACTTGGATGAGGGGATTGAAGGATGGGTCAGCAAGTTTGCAGACGACACAAAGGTTGGACGTGTCGTTGACAGTATAGAGGGCTGTTGTAGGCTGCAGCGGGACATTGACAGGATGCAGAGATGGGCTGAGAGGTGGCAGACGGAGTTCAACCTGGATAAATGCGAGGTGATGCATTTTGGAAGGTTGAATTTGAAAGCTGAGTACAGGATTAAGGATAGGATTCTTGGCAGTGTGGAGGAACAGAAGGATCTTGGTGTGCAGATACATAGATCCCTTAAAACGGCCACCCAAGTGGACAGGGTTGTTAAGAAAGCATACGGTGTTTTGGCTTTCATTAACGGGGGATTGAGTTTAAGAGTCATGAGATCTTGTTGCAGCTCTATAAAACTTTGGTTAGACCGCACTTGGAATACTGCGTCCAGTTCTGGTCGCCCTATTATAGGAAAGATGTGGATGCTTTGGAGAAGGTTCAGAGGAGGTTTACCAGGATGCTGCCTGGACTGGAGGGCTTATCTTATGAAGAGAGGTTGACTGAGTTCGGTCTCTTTTCATTGGAGAAAAGGAGGAGGAGAGGGGACCTAATTGAGGTATACAAGATAATGAGAGGCATAGATAGAGTTGATAGCCAGAGACTATTTCCCAGGGCAGAAATGGCTAGCACGAGGGGTCATAGTTTTAAGCTGGTTGGAGGAAAGTATAGAGGGGATGTCAGAGGCGGGTTCTTTACACAGAGAGTTGTGAGAGCATGGAATGCGTTGCCAGCAGCAGTTGTGGAAGTAAGGTCATTGGGGTCATTTAAGAGACTGCTGGACATGCATGTGGTCACAGAAATTTGAGGGTGCATACATGAGGATCAATGGTCGGCACAATATTGTGAGCTGAAGGGCCTGTTCTGTGCTGTACTGTTCTATGTTCTAATGCCAAAAATAAATCATGTGGTTAATCGTTAATTTGCTGCTTTTGTTACGTTGCACTTTAGAGAACAAAAACAGTGGTTATAAAGCACTTGGAGAATTACTGATGACATGAAAGAGACAAAAAGAAGTTTCTTTCTTTGCAACTGACTTTATTCCTCAATCAATAATTATTGGTGAATCATGATTTGGTATGGTTCCATTGATACCTAGTAGTCCTCTTCCAATAGTGTCTGGAAATTTTAATGATGCTATTGGCTTCCTGGTCAACTTCATTGTTGCATATTTCATTCATAATTATTTTAATAAACATCTGTGTTTTTAAATGAAAAATCTTAAGCATAAATAGTATTAACATGTAAAAACATGCAACAGCTTAAAGTTCCAAACACTAATGGTAATGTCTTTATTCCTTCATATAAAAATATACTCATCATTTTTGCAAGTGTGCACTATCTTAAAAGTTAAGTAGCTTATGATTTTCTTTCCAAGTTCCATTTTGCAAAGAAAACACATTTGTGAACCAATGGAAAAACATACTCACCTTCCCAGCAGTAACAGTACGCAGAGTGTCAATCAGCCTCAACTTGATTGGCAGGTCAGTGATCTGGCTAACATATGTACAACACTCTTGGACCATTTTTGTAACTGCCTGCACATTTAAAAGCAAAAAATGATGATGGCTTTGCAGCACTCGTCACATTAGGTGAGAATCAATACACAAAGCAACAAGTACACATGCCACATGAACAGTATGTTTAAATTTAACTAAATGCACAAGATTATCTGAATCTTATACAGGCATTACATTATGAGCAACATGCTGCTAATGATAATATTCCAGAACCAATCATCTTATAGCAGAGATGTGAAGAGAGTCAGGCAAAAACATTCACTTTTATCAAGTACATTATTAATACACCCAAGATGTTCTTAATTATTCTTTATACTTCATCTTACACAAGCAACACAAAAACAGCACAGAATGTGTAAATTCTGTAATCCTTGTTGTTGAAAACACCTCAGCAAATGATCAGTAGTTTAAAGTCTACAAGTCTTAATTGACTTTATAGCGACAAATGCCAATTAAATATTTGAGCGTGTTTAAATTGCTCCCTCAGTACTCCGCTCGAATCTCAAAAGTAATTTTCTGATAAAAACCTAGCAAAGTGCTTTTTACGTTGAATTTACAGTCTAGAATAGTTATGATGTTGATCTATGCAAGCTGTGGATCTTACCTGTTTTAATTGACTTCTCCTTTTAGACAAAAGTACAATATTTTCATTCAATGCATCCCATTCTTTCGCATCATAACACATTTTTACTATGGCAACAAGGATTCTAGATGTAGATGTCATATCAGAAGCCTAGAATTTATGAGAGAAACCAAAATCAAACCACTAGGTTAAAACAACAGTCTCCGTACAATTACGAATGAAGCCAAACAAATGGTTTTAGAATGAATTAATGGAATTGGATTAGAATGGTGAACATGGGCTTACATTATTTCACGTTAGACATAAAAGGGCTTTCTCGGCCCTCAACTAGACGCTCACCCTGTTCCACTTCACCATCCAATTCATAAATATTCCTTTACTCTCCATCTTCTTTACTCTCCATCTTCGGTCCGCCTCCCCCTCTCTCCCTATTTATTCCAGTTCCCTCCCCCCATCCCCCTCTCTGATGAAGGGTCTAGGCCCGAAACGTCAGCTTTTGTGCTCCTGAGATGCTGCTTGGCCTGCTGTGTTCATCCAGCCTCACATTTTATTATCCATAAATATTCCTTGTTGGTTTCTAATAATACTGAATCTCATTTGCTATTTCATTATACTTCACACTTCCCAAAGCTTCTGGTTCAATCATCTGTGACAGTAATTTACTTTTTTCATGCTGTATTAAAGAAACTGGTTTGAAGAGATCCTACGAACCTCAAATTGGTTTGCAGTCCTGCCACATGCAGTTGTGAATGGTCACAGATAATCAATTAACTTACCAGAGCAGGAACCACTGAAAATATCTCTATATTTAATAGAGGAGGAGCCCAGACGTGCAGAGCAAAAGACAAGGCTTATACATAGTTGCAACCATCTTCAACTAAAATAGCTGAGTGGTTCATCCAGCTCAGATTTCTTATGAAGGTCTCGCATCACAAATATTTGTCTTGAGACAACTTAATTTATTCCATATAACAAGAAGCAGTTGAATGCGCTGTATGTAATAAAAGCTCTCAGCCCACTCAGTTACACTGAATTCCATAAACTTGTGCTTCAAAGTCTTTCGACAAGTTGGATTAGTGCTGCTACAACACTACCATCCCATTCACAAAAGAATGACAAATCCAATCTAGTCTCAGTTTATTCTCAAATTGCAGCATAGGAAAGAAAAGTGTTGCTGACAGTGAATCCAGTGGCACTCTCTCAACAATTACCTGTTTATTTATCAATGTTCAGTTTGGAGTCTGCCATAACTGTTCAGCTCCAGACATAATTATAGACTCAGTCCAAACGTAGACAAAAAAGTTGATTTCATGGTAAGGTGATAGTAACTGGTCTTGACATTAAAGGTTCAACTGATTGGAGGGCACAATGGTTGGTTACAGGAATAGGGAGGGATGCACTGAGGGTCAGTGTAGATTCAAAGAAACCATTTGGCCCAATCTGGACTGCAGAAATTTTATGATTCTATGGCCAAGTGTGGCATTAAGGTGCTCTAGCACGACTGAAGTCAGAACAGGGAAAACTTCTACTGGAACCAAACAGAGGAAGATGGTTATCACTGGTGAAGCCCAATCAACTTAGCACCAAAACATCATGGCAGGAATTCCTCATGGTAGTGTCTGAGGCCCAAATCTCTTTACCAGCTTCAATCATCCCTAGGTCGATCATACTACATCTACCAGGAGTGTTTCACGACCTTGCCTTGACACCGAATGGAATGATCATCACAGAATCTCAAACTCAACATCCTGGGGTTACCACTGACTAGAAGCTTAATTGAACGAGCCATATAAACACTAATGCTGAAAGAGCAGGTCAGATGTTGGGAACTCTGCAGTCAGAGGGGGTTTCAGAGTACTGGAAAATGGCCAATGTAACACCCCTACTTAAGAAAGGAGGGAAGCAGAAGACAGGACATTATAGAGTGCTTAGACTGACCTCAGTCGTTGGTAAGATTTTACGAGCCCATTATTAAGGGTGAGTTTGCAGACTACTTGACAATGCATGGTAAAATAGGGCTGAATCAGCATGGCTTTGACATGGGAGGTAATGCCTGACAAATCTGTTAGAATTCTTTGAGGAGGTAACAAAGAAGTTATACAAAGGAGTGCCAGATTACCAGAAGGCCTTGGATAAGCTGCTGCAGAGGAGGCTGCATAGAAAGATGAGAGCCCATGGTATTAGCAGCAGGGTACTGGCCTGAATAGAATGTTGGCTGACTGGCAGAAGGCAGAGAGTAAGAATAAAGGGGCCTTTTTCAGGATGGTAGCAGTGAAGTTCGACAGGAACAGTGTTGGGACCACAATACTCATATTATATATTAATAATATATAAATTTCACAACTTGTGGACAGGATGGCAATGTTGCGAAAATTTGCAGACGACACAAAGATAGGTGGAGGAGCAGTTAATGGTGAGGAAATGAGGTGGCTGCAGAAGGACTTGCAACAGGTACAACAGCAGGCAAAGAAGTGGCAGATAGAAAACAAGTGGAAAAGTGAGAGGTCTGGAGGCAGCACAATGGCTCAGTGGGTACCACTGCTGCCTCACAGCACCAGGATCAAGTCCATCTCCTTCTGTGTGGGTTTCCCCCAGATGCTGTTTGTTCCCTCCCACCACCCAAAGATGTGCACATTAGGCGGAGTGGTCATGCTAAATTTCCCTTTGTGACCGGGGGTGTGCAGGCTAGGTGCATTAGCTATGGGAAACGCAGGGTTACAGGGACACCATTACAGACAATGAAGGGATAAAGAGAGAAGAGAGGAGAATGGGGTGAGAAACAAATCAGCCATGATCGAATGGTGGAGCAGACTATGGGCCAATGACCTAATTCTGCTCCTTTATTTTACAGTCTTATGTAAATTGAGGGACTGCAGCATGCTTGGGGCCATAGTTTAAAAATGTCTTTAACTGAAGTCAAGATTAAGAAGAGTTTTTTTCTGTCAGTAATGACTAGTCTTTGCAATTCTCTACTAGAGATGATCAGTGGATGGATCATGGAATACATTCAAGGCAGAGTTAGATTCTTGATTTACAAGGGAGTCAAGGTTTATTGCTGGGGGCACGAAGATAAAGTTCAGTTCACAATCAGGTCAATCACAATTCAAATGAATGGTCGTGCAGGTTTGATGGGCTGTTTGGCCTACTCCTGCTCCTATTACATATCATGTTTTAACTTCAAATTTAATAACTGAGCTTCCACTTACAGTTCGAGTCTGCTTTTCCAAAGACAATAGGTTATCAATGCCTTCCTGTAATCTTCCATCCTAAACAATAAAAGACAAAATGATTAACACAGAAGAAACAGGTAGAAACAAAACAATATTAACTGTCCTTTTGAAACATACTTTTGTTTCCCATTTCAAAACATCTTCATGCAAAGTGAGCATTTACAATTACCAACAAAACACTCATCCTTCCCAGATTCCAGACTTAGCTCATCAGATTTTACAACAGACACTCATTGTGACAGGTATGCAGGAAATGTGAGATGTATACAATATTAGGAGGAAACAGTTTAACATTGTCTTCACTGTATATAACTAGTTCGGTGTGCTGACAGTTTCCATATGCAATAGAAATGTTTGCTTCCATGACAAAGCCACACTGTTCAACGCAGTTTAATTATTTTTTGGAATGCAGCAATTGTTTCAACTACAAGATTCAAAGTGGATGAGAAGAACAATTCCAAATCACAGATACTGCCACAATGTGAGCTCAACTGATGATCCCATATAACAAAGTGTAGAGCTGGATGAACACAGCAGGCCAAGCAGCATGTTAGGAGCACAAAAGCTGATATTTCGGGCTAGACCCTACTGATGATCCTAATTCACTGTCAGTGTAATTTTAAAACACCTAGGATTATCCAGTAAATGTCAGTTGTGGAGTTAAATTATTGAATTGCATGACTGTTGGACACTGCATTGAAAGTTTTGACGCTGGCTGGTGATTGCAGCATGAAAGACAAATTGCCAGTGATAAAGGGATATGCTGTTTGCACTGATCTGCTTATCTTTGAGCTACATCACACTGGCACTGAAAAGTGAATACCACATTAGGTATTTGGAAGATTTTTTGGCTTGATGGCAACATCCTACTGGTAGCTAAAATCCTAGTCTTTGTGAACTGCTAACTTTAGCTGTTGCTCAAACTTTTGATATGGTTTATTCTTTCATGGTAATTAGACCAGGGAATTTTCAGGATCAAAAGAGTCTATTCATGAATTTGCAAGAAATGATCTGGCCAGGGTAGCCATTATCCTGCAGGATGGCTTTGACATATCCTATTTCAGCAGCAAGCTTTTTTGAAAAAAACTCATTGGTGGGATGTGGGTGTTGCTGGCAGGACCAGCATTTATTGTCAATCCTAAACTGCCTTTTAAAAAAAAGTGTTTGTGAGCTGCCTTCTAAGACCACTGCAGTCCATGCGCTGGGAAGGACTAAATGCCATTAGGGAGGGAATTCCAGGATTTTGGCCCAATGATTCTGAATGAATAATGAACTTGTTCAGAGAGTAAACAAATGGCTGAGTTCCCATTTCAGGTTGCCAATAAATAGTGTGTGGAACTTTATTGGGTCAAAATAGCATTTCCAAAAAGGCATGTGACTTCAGACAAATTACTGTGATATGTTCAACGAGCGACCCCAAATGAAGCTAAACTTCAAATATAAAAACAACCCATCAAACCAGGTTTTAGTGTGAAATCTGACTTGTCCAGAATGACTACCAGCTGATACAACAGCAACATTCTTCTCTAATGCAAGTTCCTGTATCTTAATGAAAATATCACTGTTGGGGAAATAAACAATATGATTGGCATCTTTGCAGACAGTTTGTTTAGCAAAGAAACAGATGCTTTTCAGGAGAATAGTGGATCAAGATTTAGTTCTCACACGTGATCCTCCAATCTTTGGAGCACATGGCTGAGATAAATAGCATCACAGTGGCAGTGAAATTAATATACCACATGACTCATTTGACTGATACACAGTCCATTTCAATGTCTCTAAAGGCACCTACTTGCCAACGAATCAGCATAAATGTTGCTTTCCCTTTATTTTGTTATTTCTTGTAAATTGATCTGATGAATGCAAGGCAAAAAGCTTTGATTTTTTTTTCTCTCATCAATGTTCAAATTCTGCCCTACCAAACAATGAATAGAAAACACAGTGAAAAGTACTGGCCAGCCAAAACTCAATTTCTTTGTTTTAATAAATTTGATATTACAACTTAAGCATAAGTGAAATTTAACACAGCCCAACATAATTATTTCTCACATTCAAACACAAACCTCAAATGCTAGCCCCTCACACAACAGCTTAACCTTTGTTCAGCCAACATCAGTTCAAAACAACTTAATTATATCACAGTCTGAATATTTGATTTAATATGAAGCTGGAACAGATGGAAAGACCAGTCAGTTAGAAATTAACTGACAAGTGTGAGGTGATGCATATGGACAGAAGAGATAGCATGAGGCAATACATATTTAATGGTTCAGTTCTAAAGTACATAAGGACACAGGAACCTGGGTGGATCGTTGCACCACAGATATATTGAGAGTGTAATTAGAAAAACATGGGATCGAGGCTTGAGTATAAAGCAGGGAAATTGTCCTGAACCTTAGTAAAGATTTGGCCGATTATGAATGTACCACAGTCAGTTCAGGTCATCATATTTTGGAAGCATGTGGCGAACTTGCCAAGATTGGGGGGGCAGTTAAGAGATTAGTGCAAAGAATGAGGGAATTTAGTTCAAAAATTTAATTGGAAAAGTTAGGATTGTTCGCATTTGAGTAGAGGAGGATGAGGAAACTTCTGACGTGCAAAAGATTTCAACACGTTTGGATAACATTTACATAGGAAAGCTGTTCTTATACAGTACAAAATATAGAACACAAACTTCACAGCTTGGGCAGAAAATTGAGGGAGAATGTGAGGAAGAATTTTGTCTAGCTTGTGATAATGTCCTGGAATTTGCTACCTATGATGGTAGCAGAAGCAGAGGCAATTAATAACTTCAAAAGGAACTTGAAAACTCAAGAGAAATAACCTTGCAGCATTTTAGAGACACCAGAGAACAGGCTGACTGGACTGCTCCAGAAAACTAGCATGCACCCAGATCAAATGGCCTCCTTCCATGCTATAAGACTTCTCACTCTAAAAATCACAACCCTGTACACAAGCTTGTTCTCAAATTGTTGCAAAATACACAATACTTTGAATAAAATGTGGTGTAAATATGTTGAATCTTTTGCATCATCCATTTGATCTGTTTGAGGCCAACTTAACCTTCAATATTAGCAAATCCATTCAGACTAAATCAGTGTTCCTCCCCTTTATTACAATCAAGTTTGGGCCCATTAATATTTCAAGATGGAATTTGAACAAGTAATTGTTATCCAAGAACTGCAGCACAAAATTTAACATTTTTAAACAAAACAAACTTTATTGTTAAAATTCTATTTGGCATGCAAAGTAAATATCACTAATACACTGCTATTAAAGGCTTATGCTAAAAACTCACATCAACTTTCAATTTCCCCCATGAGTTCCCTTATCTTAAAACTGGGACTGATGTGAATGCATTGGAGAGTGTACAGAGCAAATTTATCAGGATATTGTCCAGGCTGGAATATTTCAGTCATGAACTGAGGCTACATAGGATAGGGTCATTCTCCTTGAATCAGAGGTGGCCAGGGAGGTAAAGGGGGGTATAAACTTAAAGCTTGGGCAGGAGGATTCGAAGAGATTTCATCAGTTTTTTTTTTCATCCAGAGGGTGATGTGTAACATTTGCCTGAAAGGGTGATTTAGCTGGGAACCATTACAACATTTAATGCCGATTTAGATAGGCACTTGAAATGCCAGAGTGTACAAGGCTATGGAATAAGTGCTGGAAAGGAGGATTAAAGTAGATAGGTGGTAGATGGCTATTGCTGACATGATAGGTTGAAGAGCTTCTGTCCGTTCTGTAAAGTACTATGGCTCCATGTTATAATTATCGCCATACCTTTTTGGCAAGGTCTCCACTTCTTCCCACCCGACAGGGTGAATTTAAACTGAATAGAGTGCTCCAACATTTAAAAATTTTCCGAAGTTCTATAATTCCATTATATAATTTAGTTGGTCACAGAAGGTTATGATAACTTGATTGGGTTGGGTAAGTTTGGAAATTGGGTTTCGCTTCTCGGTTTTGGGCACAAAAAAGGATAGGAATTCAAATCAGAAGCAATACATTTTTGAGCTTGTTACAGATCTAAGTCAAAAACTGAAATACCCAGGCTGTGTATCATGACTGATAGCATATTTACAAAAATACTGTTAACAAGTTCACTACTTCAGTAACGAGAGATAGGAGTACACTTATGAAAAAAGCAGATAGTGACACTAGCTTTTAGTCTCCCAAGAAAAATTTGCACAATAGGAGATGGGTGAGATACTTAATGACTATTTTGCGTCAGCAGTTAGCGTGGAGAAGGATATGGAAGCTACAGAGCTTGGGCAAACAAATAGTAACGTGGTCACTTCAAGATATTACGAAAGTGGTGGTGCTGGACGTCTTAAAATACATCAAGATGGATAAACCCATGGGACCTGATCAGGTACATCCCAGAACTTTTTGGGAAGCTATGGAAGTGGTTGTTGTGCCCCTTGTTGAGATATCTGTATCATGAATAGCCACGAGTGAGGTGCCGGAAGACCAGGAGGTGGCTAATGCGGTGCCATTGTTTAAGGAAGGTGGCAAGGAAAACTCAGGGAACTATAGATCAGTGAGCGTGAAGTTAGTGGTGAGTATGTTTTTAAGAGGAGATTCTGAGGTACAGGATTTCCACATATTTTGAAAGGCAAGGACAGGTAAGGGATAGTTAACATGATTTTGTGCGTGGGAAATTATGTCTCACTAACTTAGATGAGTTTTTTGAGGCAGCAAAGAAGATCGATGATGGCAGAGCAGTGGACACTATCTACATGAACTTCAGCAAGGTGTTCAACATGGTTCCACGTAGTAGACTGACCAGCAAGATTAAACCAAATGGAATCCACAGAGAGGTGTCCTTTTGGATATAAAACTGGCTTGAAGATAGGAGATACATGGTAGTTTTTAGACCAGAGGCCTGTGATCAACGGTGAGCTGCAGAGATGAGTGCCAGGTCCACGTTTTCTGTCATTTATATAAATGATTTTGAAGTCAGTAGAGGAGGAAACATTATTAACTTTGCAGCTGAAACCAAAATTGTTGGTGTATTAGACAGTGAAGAAGGTTACCATGGGGTACAAATACACCTTCATTAGATGGACAATGGGCCAAGGAGTGGCAGATGGAGTTTAATTTAAATAATTGTCACATTTTGGTAAAGCAATTCAGGGCAGGACCTGTACAGTTAATGGTTGGGTCTTGGACACTGTTGCCAAAAAGTCCTTGGGGTGCAAGTTCATAATTCTTTGAACATGGAGATGCAGGTAGACAGGGTAGTGAAGGGGTATTTGGTACACTTGCCTTTATTGGTTAGTGCATTGAGTACATGGGTTGGGATGTCATGTTACAGCTGCACAGGACATTGGTTAGACCACTATTGGAATACTGCATTCGGTATTGGTCTCCCTGGTACAGGAAAGATGTCGTTAAACTTGAAAGGGTACAGAAGAGTTTTACAAGCATGTTGCTGGGGTTGGAGAGTTTGCGTGACAGGGAAGGCTGAATAGACTGGGACTATGTTCCTTGGAGCATTGGAGGTTGAGAGGTTACCTGATTGAGGTTTATAAAATAATGAGGGGCATGGATAGGGTGAATAGACAAGGTCTATTGCCTTGTGTATGGGAGACCAAAACTTATGGGGATAGTTTTAGTGTCAGAGGGGAAAAATACAACAGTAACCCAAGAGGCATTTTTTTGACACAGAGTGCGCACCATGTACGGAATGAGCTGCCACAGGGATCGGTCGAGGCTGGTACAATTACAACATTTAAAAAAGCATCTGAATGGATACATGAATAAGGAGGGCTTCGGGGCATATGGGCCAAAAGCTGGCAAATGGGACTAGATTTACGTGGGATATCTGGTCAGCATGGGCAAGTTGGAGCAAAGGGTCCAAAGCTTCTGTCCCCCCATCCACCCCATCAATTTGCTTCGAAAAAAGATCGAGTTTCATTTCACATCAATTTTGTCACATTGAGCAGGGGTTCCTACTAATTTCAGGTTAGAATAGCATGTGAAATGAAAATTTATTTTCTTTTTCTTACTCTATAAATATTTCAATATATGTCTGTCAATCTTACAATTTTACTAAAACTTAAATTGAACAGATGGATGAATAAAGTGATGACACAAGTAATTTAGCCGGAGGGTAACCATGAATAGAAATAGATTATTTCTTACAAAGTTAACAGTCCAAACCACTTGTAGAACAGAAGACTTTCTTTATATTGTTGAACGAAAAAGACATTTTGTTGCTAGTTTTTCAGATTACATGCATTAAGACAATTCATAAGAATATCAAATTCAGGAGAAAAGCCAATGTATAATGTATCAGATGACAGTATTGATTGGTTGACAGGAGCACTCTCATTGGTGGAGGCATTGCCAGGGAGAATGCACCAGCTAATGAAGACCGACATTTAACTGCCAGGCTTTGCTTAAATTCGAACCAGGCATGCTGACTGATGCATTGCTGGGAGAAATGAACCAGCAAAAGGCTGCCAAGTATCATGTGGACTTGAATATATGCAATGTGTATTCCTGCTCCTTTCATGTGCAACGAACAGAATCCAATGTGTTCATATGCATTATTTCCATTACACATAAATGGGCAATACCATAATGCTGACTGACAATCCAAAATTAGTTGCAGCAAAATTTATACAATCAGAATTATCCAGAAAATTTTGTGCAAATGCAGAATCACAGGCTGTGGGTAGACAATTACAAGTTTTGCAGGTGTTGGTTTTCTCCTAATAGGGATTCTTGCGAATTGTCTCAATAAGTGCAAGACAAACAGTTCTAACAAAATGTCTCTCTCAACATTAAGTTCTGACATCCAATTTGTGTTCTTTTTAAATTTTCCTCAGATTTTCACTTTACTAACTGTAAAACATCACAGATTAAAAATCTTCAAACATGTAGAATGAAACCCCAAAAACTTGGCAGTCATTCATCTTTATGGATTAGGGGAATGAATAAACCACTTCATGTGCTTCTACCACTTGACATTTCAGCAGGAGCCCAAATTATCTCAAAGTAATGTATGCAGGTGGGACGTACCCAAGATTTGATGGAAACCCCAGAATTTGATGTCTTTTTTGTTGAAAGTACATATTATCAGATATAATTACAAGTTGGTTTTTTTAAAACCAGGAAATATTAGAGGCTTGCAAGAAAGAATGGCAATAACCACGAGTGATTTTAACACGCATGCAGTTTGGAAGAATCAAATTGGCAAGGGTAGCCTGCAGGCAGAGTTCACTGAAGAGTTCAAAAGAGATTGTTTCTTGGAGAAGTGTGTTGTGGAACCAACCAGGGAGCAGGTTACTCTGAATCTGGTGTTGTGTGTGTAATGAGAGATTAATTGATGACAAGATACTTAAGCATCTTCCAGAGATTAGTGACCATTGTATGATTGAATCCAAACTGAAGTTTGTATTCAGAGAAAGTGCAGTCCTACAATAGCGTTCTGGAATTAAACAAAAAGAATGTACATAGGCATGAAGAAAGCTTTGGCCTGAGCAGATAAGTGGGACGGTGTACAGTTAAGACAACGGATGAACTGTGGTAGTTGTTTAGGGAACCGCCCACTTCCATACAACTAAACTGTGCGCATGTGCGAACACATTCATGGTTACACAAGGAGGTCAAGGACAATATAGAGCCAAAAACTAAAGTATACCATATTGCAAAGTCCAGTAGCAGGCAGGAGGGTTGGGAAACTTTCAAACTTAAACAAAGGGATACTAAAACATTAATAAAAAAAACCTGAGGTAGCTTACAAACGAAAACTAGCACAAACTATCAAAAAGAAAAGCAAAAGCTTTTATAGGTATACAAGAGGGAAAAGAGTCGCTAAGGTGAATGTTGGTCCCTTAGAAGATGAAACTGGAGTTAACAATGGGGAACAGTGAAATGGCAGAGATGCTAAATCAATGCTTTGCCTCAGTTTTCACAATAGAAGACAATAATACCACTCGTATTGGAACAGGCAAGTCAGAGACAATCAAAAGGGTAGAACTTAGAAAAAACAACATCGATAGGGAAAAGGTACTCAGCAAACTATTAGGATTGAGGGCAGACAAGTGCCCCAGGCCTAATGACCAACATCCTAGGATATTAAAAGAAGTGGCAACAGAGATAGTCGATCCATTGGTTACAATATTCCAGAATTCCCTGGACACACAAGAACTTAAGAGCTAGGAGCAGGAGTAGGCCGTATGGCCCTTTAAGACTGCTCCGCCATTCAATAAGATCATGGCTGATCTTTTCGTGGATTCAGATCCACTTACCCACATTCTCACCTTATCCATTAATTGCTTTATTGTTCAAAAAAAATCTACCTTAGCTTTATAAACGTTTACTGAAGTAGCATCAACTACTTCACTGGGCAAGGAATTCCATTGATTAACAACCCTTTGAGTGAAGAACTTCCTTCTCACTTCAGTCCTAAATCTGCTCCCTCTAATCTTGAGGCTATGCCCTCTTGTCCTAGCTTCACCTGCCAGTGGGAACATTCTCTCTACTTCTATCTTATCTATTCCCTTCATAATTTTATATGTTTCTATAAAGATTCCGCCTCAATCTTCTGAATTTCAATGAATATAATCCCAATATACTCAGTCTCTCCTCATAAGCCAACCCCCTCAACTCCAGAATCAACCTAGTCAATGTGGTAAAGGTTCCAGTGGATTGGAAAAATGCTAACTAACCCCCTTATTCAAAAAGGAAGGGAGGCAACATAGGAAATGACAGACCAGTTACTTTAACATCTGTTGTTGGCAAAGTGTTAACATAAAATATCAAGGTAGCAATACCAGGACATTTGAAAACGTCAAAATGCTATCCAGAGTCAGCATGGTTTTATGAAGGCCAAATCAGGTTTAACTAATTTGCGAGACTTCTTCAAAGATGTAACAGCAAATTGGATAGTGAGGATGCCATAGATGCAATATTTCTGGACTTTCCGAAGGCATTTGATTTGGTGCCGCACCAAAGTTAATTCACAAGCTTGGATCATATGGGATTAGGAGTAATTTATAAGTTTGGACAGGTGACTGACTGATGGACAGAAGACAGAGTCAGGATAAATGGGTTTTTTTTTCTGGGTGGCAGAAAGTTACTAGTGGGTGCCACAGTGTTCGGTCTGTGGACACCAACTGTTTACAACCTACATGAACAACTTAGATACAGGAATAGAAGGCTCTATAGCCAAATTTGTGGCCGACAAAAACAGGCAGGACGGTAAACTGCAACGAGGAAATAAGAACTTTACAAATGGACATAGACAGGTTAGGAGAGTGGGCCAAAATGTGTCAGATGTATTTTCATGTGGCTAAATGTGTGGTCATGCATTTTAGTCAGAAAAGTGGGAGGTGATCTGTTATCTAAATGGGGAGACACTTCAGGGTGTTCTGATGCAGAGGGATCTGGATGTCCTTGTTCATGAGTCACAGAAAATTAGCATGCAGGTACAGCAAATAATAAAGAAAGCATATGGAATTTTGGCTTTTTTAGTTGAAGGAATAAAATATAAAGGCAATGAAGTATTGTTGCAACTACACAAGGCATTGATGAAACTGCACCTGGAGTATTGTGCAGAGTTTTTGTC
Source organism: Stegostoma tigrinum (assembly GCF_030684315.1). Taxonomy (NCBI): domain Eukaryota; kingdom Metazoa; phylum Chordata; class Chondrichthyes; order Orectolobiformes; family Stegostomatidae; genus Stegostoma; species Stegostoma tigrinum. Next base: position 9,959,606 of record NC_081375.1, read on the forward strand.
CGCTTATTTGAAGAAGCATGTGGTGACATTGGATGCAACTCACAGGAGGTTCAGTAGATTGTTCCCAGAGATTCAGGGTCTGCCATGTTAAGAGAGATTGAACAATTTAGGCCTACACTCTCTAGAATTTAGAAGAATGAAAGGAGATCAAATTGTGGTATTCAAGATGACAAAAGGTATCAATAAAACTGACGTGGAGCAGATGCTTCCTCTTGTGGGGCATTCTCGGATGAGGGGTCATAGTCTCAGGATAAGGGGTAACAAATTTAAAGCACAGTTGAGGAGAAACTTCTTCTCCCAAAGAATTGTGAATCTGTGGAATTCGCCACCTCAAAGTGTGGTGAATGCTGAGACAATGAGTAAATGCAAGGATTTAGACAGATTTTTAATTGGTATGGGGTTGAAGGATTTTTCGGGAGAAAATGGGGGTGAGGCGTATATTAGCCATGATCGAATGGCCTAATTCTGCTCCATATCTTATGAACTTATATAGACTGATACGTGATCTAGTAAACTATCTCAAAACACTACACATATCAAATGCTCGCTTCAATATCGAATGCAGCGGTTTCTCACAACAGTACACCGACATAAAAATTTTAAACGTTAACTACTTCCAGATTTTCCGCACCTTCGTGTAGCTATCAAAGAAATACTTAACAAGGCGTTCAAATCTAATTGTTTCTTCAGCCAGCTCGATGAATGAGGCCTACCATCTGTGAGGGCCTAGCTGAGTCTGATCAATGGAGCCGCATGACTCAGTGACTACGAGAAGTACATTTTACTTACTTGAGCCATTTTTTGGCACTCCGGGAGCTGCTGGTCTACCGTGGAGCTATAATCCATCTCCATTTTCACAATCCTGCCATCAGCTCTTTCGGCTCCCTCCGCCATTTTAACAAGCCGATTGATGTTGACCTCGAATACACCTTTTATCCTTCGTCTCAACCGGCTCACGCCGTTTGCCTTTGGTTCTGAATTGAAAGAACGGATTATAACACACGCACACCAACGCAGGCCTCAACCACAACCTCCCAAACCAGCGTAACCCAGTAACCGCCGGAAGGAGCACGCCGTCTGCACGCCAGCCCCTCCCCCACGGCGGCGCCACAAACCACGCCCCCAAATTGGCGTTTCTTCCCAACGACGACCGTCCCCTCCCACTCCCCGAAAGTACGACGACAGACTGCGTCACGTGCAGATATCAATCCCGCCCTCATGTGCGACGCGATAACCCTAGCCCCGCCCCGTCTCGCCTCTGCCCGCCCTCCCGCCCCCTACAGCTGGCTCATTCTGTCGCGAGATTAAGACGGTCGCGGTCGGGAAAGGGCTGAGTGAGGCGGTAACGGAGCATGTGAGAGTTCGATCCACAACGCGATGGAGGTTGTCTCGTGCAGAGGTTGTTTTGGTTTATCTTCACATTTTATGTAGCAATAAAAGTATTTTTCGTCTCAGTTAGATTCACCTTCCATTTTCCCAGTGCAGTAAGTTTTGAGGTGATGTGAATCTCGAGGAGGTCAGACGCCGTCGACTTGAGGGCCTTTGTTGGTCTGCCCTTCTCACTCGGACTTTTAAAGATAGTAGGCAAAGTGCGAACTTTATCTTTTTCTTGAGGTCGCAACTTGATGCCTGGAAAGCTGAGGGAAGGTTTTGTTAATGTTTCAATCTTCAAACTGGACAGTATGATGAAAGTTTTCAGTGAGGCGCTTATTTTTGGTTGTCCCATAATTTCATTTTCTGAGGTAGTTTTTGTTCATTTGGGATGCTTCCGATTCATATCTTGGCACATTGACAAACCAGGGCCATCTTTACGATGGATGTCATTAACTAAAAAATTCAACGGGTTAAATGACGCAAAACTGATCGTTGGTATTTTCTAATGTTCATTATTTTGTTTCCGATTATACTGTATTTACAGGAGCTTGTATTCTCTTACTGTGCTTAATGACGTACAGTCAACGAACAGAACTACAGCTAACTTGGAAACGATGCTTTAAATGATCGGAGCTGTACAGCACCTACTCTACAGATTGGATGTTACTGAAAGCTACATTTTCGCTACATGAATCAATTGACGTGCAGGTTGTTGGGTCGCAGTACTGTTCACGGTTATTTTGGAATTTGCCAGTGTAAAGTTGTCACTCCATACTGAGCTATCACTGGGTTCTCAAAAGCCATCTCATTTTTGCAATATATTCATATATTTCTGGCAAGTGCAACTTATTGCCAATTCTGAATTGATGTTGAGAAGGTGATGGTAAGGCCATAAGATAGGAGCAGAAGTAGGCCTTTCAGCCCATGATGTTTTTTTTCTGCCTTTCAATGAAAGCTGATAATCCTCAACTTGTTTTCCTTCCTTTCCCAATAACCCTTGTTTTCCTTACTGATTAAAAATCTCTCTGTCTCTATCTTGAATATACTTTAATGGCCCACCTTCCCCATGACCAACATTACTTCAAAGGCCATGCAGCCACTAGGTAGATCTGCACACACCAATTGGGACAGTGATTGTGCACACCAATTGGCAGGTTTGACGCATTGGTTTCTACTTGTAGAAACTACCATCGTGCATGGAAGTCTGTCATGGCACAGTATGGGAAAAATTACATGGAATGCCTATGACAGATATTCTGCCAACTTGCTGACAGTATTCTGCTGTCTGTCTCTTTCCATTCTTGAATAAAGGTGTGTTGGCTATTTTTCACTTGTACCCTCCAAGAATCTAAAGAATTTTGGAAACTATAGCAAACGTATCTACTATCTCTGCAGCAGGTTTTTTCAAAGGCCCTGGGACACAGACAGTGTCGTCCTGGGGATTTGCCAGCCTATTTATCCAGTAGTTTTTCTAGCGCCTTTTACCTGGTGGTGATTGTTTAAATTTCTTCTTTCTCATGCACTTATTGATTTTAAGTATCTTTGGAAGTTTACTTCGTCATTGATACTGAAGGCAAATACAAAATACCTGTTTATTGTCTCTGCCATTTCTTCCTTTTCCATGATCACATCTCCAGACTTGCTCTCTCGGGGTTCAGCATTAGCTTTTGTTACTCTTACTTTAAGTACAATAGAAACTCTTAATATTTTTCTTCATTACTGCCAAGCTTTCATTTGTATTCTACAATCTCCCTGTTTTAAATATTTTATATTTTTTAGCTGATTCTTAAACTTTGACCACCACATCTGGTCTACTACTAATATTTACAGATTGTACAGTCTTTCTTTCAATCTTTAAGAATAATTTCCTTAACCTTAACTTCTTTCTTTAACCACAGGTGACACATACTTCTCAAAGAACCTTGTTTTCTTACTGGGATAAATCCTTACTCTGTCTTATTAAATATCTATTTAAAAGTTTGCAACTGCATCATTCTGCGCTTTAACCAAGTTTCCTCGTATACTTTTCCTATTACTGTTGTCTTATCTTTATAATTACCTTAATTTGAATTTAAAACTCTTGTCTTTGACTTGCACCTCTCCCCTTCAAACTGGATATAAACGTCTATCATGTTACAATTTTTGTCATTGAAATGCTTTGTAACAGTGAGACTGTTATTATCATCTCCCCATCAGGTCTAAAATAGCGAGCTCCCTGGCCTACTGTAGAACATACAGGTCAAAGAAATTGTCCTGAATATACACTCTAGGAAGTACTTTCTCTGGGCTACCTTTGCCAATCTGATTTTCCCTTCCTACATCAAGATTAAAGTCACTCATGATTAGTGTGGTACCTTACTTAAATGCCCCACTAATCTCTTGCTTGTGCTGTGTCCTGCAGTGTAACTACTATAGGGGGGCTAAAACTACACAAGTGATCTCATACTCTTCACTACATTTTATCTCTACCCAAACTGATTCTGTCTCCAACCCTTTTGAGCTAAGATCATCTCTCATTACTGCATTAATGACACCTTTAATTGAAACTTACTTTACCACTTTCCTTGCTTCCAGTTTTGTGAAACGTCAGGTACCCATCAATATCCAGGGTCCTGCCCTTGGTCACCCTGTAATCATATCTCTGTGATGGCTATCAGGGCGTATAAACCCATGACCACTACCTTCTTGACGGACATTGGTAAACACTTACTTGGGAGTGCCACCACCTGCAAATTTCCTTCCAAGCCACTGACCATTGAGACTTCACTGTCGTAAAGCAAAAATCCTGGAACTCCCTCACTAACAGCATTTTGACTTTGGCTACAGGAAATGGACTTCAGCATTTCAAGAGTGTAGCTCAGCACCACCTCTGCATGCACAACTAGGAATGGCCAATAAGTGCTGGCTCTGTCAGCAATAGCCATGTCCCGAAAGTGAAAAAAGAAATGATTTCAATCTGTCCTAGCAATTCATTAGTTTTGTCCCAAATGGTGCACACATTGAGATAAGATGGTATGTTTCTATTTCCAATCTCCAGTCTTATTCTGTGATGCATTTTTTAAGTTTGTGGCTTTGTCTCTTCCTGTCACATTCTGGTTATTATTAACCACATTGCTGCCTTGCTTTCATAACCTCTTGTTTCCCTTGGAATCACCGTGTCCCTCATATGACCCTTTTCCTCCACTATTTAGTTCAATATACTCACTACAATCCTAGTTACATGATTCACCAAAACCCTGATCCCACCTTGGCTGCAATTGTCCCAATCGGAGTAGTGCTCACGTTTTCCCTCATTAGTGCCCTTGAATCAAAATCCATGTCTGTCATCGAAGGACCATGATGATTTGTTGCAGTAAAGCAGTGGACCTTGTAGATATTACATGTTGCTATTAAGGTGTGTAGCACTTGAGTTCCTGAGCAATGATTATCTCCAAGAAGCTATTGATAGATGTCTTCAATCATGCCAATGCTTCTGAATGTAATGTAAAGGTGGTTAAATTCCACCTTGTTGGAAATATTTATTGCCAGATGCTTCTGCGATGTGGATGTTACAATACACTTCTCAGCCCTAGCTTAAATATTGTCTGAGCTTTTCTGAATGTAGCACAGGATAAGATGGGTTATGTGAAAAGTTGCAAAAGGAACTGAATTTCAATCATCAAGATTGTGATTTGTGACTTATGATGATCTTTGAAGGAAGGGTGGTCCCCACAATACAATCCTGAGGAATTCATGTGATCTGTTGCACAAATCCTGCGTATTGCAGCTAGAATGTTGTTGGGGCTGGCTGTGTCCCACACCTTCGGCCATTTCTTGATATAATAGGTGTACAAGGTAATGAGAGGCATGGATAGAGTTGATAGCCAGAGACTTTTCCCCAGGGCAGGATTGACTGCCACGAGAGGTCATAGTTTGAAGGTGTTAGGAGGAAGGTATAAAGGAGACGTCAGAGGGAGGTTCTTCACCCAGAGAGTTGTGAGTGCATGGACTGGTTTACCAGTGGTAGTCGTGGAAGCAGAGCCATTAGTGACATTTAAGCGAGTGCTGGACATGCACATGGACAGCAGTGAATTGAGGGGAATGTAGGTTAGGTTATTTTAGTTTTGGAGTAGCATTATTCCATGGCACGACATCGTGGGCCGAAGGGCCTGTACTGTGCTGTACTTTTCTATGTTCTAATATGATCTAAGTTGAGCTGATTGAAGATTGGTGTCCCAAATGCTGGGACCTCAGGAGGTGCCCAGGTGGCTAGTCCACTCAACTCTTCTGATTGAAGATTGAGGCAGATGTTTCATTCTTGTCTTTTTCACTCATCTGTGATAATTGAAGATGAGGATATAAATGGAGTCTTTTTGTCTGGCTAATTATTTAGTTATACAGCACTATTCATGACTGAATATGATAGGACAGCATAGTTTTGATCTGAGAACAAAAACAAAGTTGCTGGAAAAGCTCAGCAGGTCTGGCAGCATCTGCGAAGGCGGAGAAAGCAGAGTTAATGTTTCGTGACCCTTCCTCAAAACATTCTGACAAAGGGCCACCAGACCAGAAACATTAACTGTAATTTCTCCTTCAGAGATGCTGCCAGACCTGCTGAGCTTTTCCAGCAGCTTTGTTTTAGATCTTGATTTACAGCATCTGCATTTCTTTTGGTTTTTGTATAGTTTTGATCTGATGTGAATATTGTCAGCTTGCATAACTTTGTTGAGAGAGTGCTGCTTCTGATGTTTACAATGCAGATTTTACTGTGTTTTTGTGTTATATGGCGTGAAAACAAACCCTTTAGTCCAACTCATCTGTGCTGACCAAATATCTTAAAATGATCTCGTTCCATGTGCCAGCATTTGGCCCATATCTAGTTAACACTTCTGATTCATGTACCCATCCAGATGCCTTTTAAATGTTGTAACTGTCGTCCTGTTTAAAGTATTTTTTTTATTTTTTAAAGTTCCAAAAGCAATCAGAAACATATGTAAAACAGTAATTACTGCTCCACGAAAGAGAGAAAATCACCTCCAGTACTGGAAATAAACCTAAAAAGGAGCAGCACATACACCCATAATTCTGGCTAGTTTTGAGAAGATTTGTAGCTCGGGTTGAGGTTCTGGATGTGAGTTTGCTCGCTGAGCTGGAAGGTTCGTTTTCAGACGTTTCGTCACCATTCTAGGTAACATGGTCAGTGAGCCTCCGGTGAAGCACTGGTGTTATGTCCCGCTTTCTATTTATCTGTTTAGGTTTCCTTGTGTTGGTGATGTCATTTCCTGTTCTTTTTCTCAGAGGATGGTAGATGGGCTCCAAATCAACGTGTTTGTTGATGGAGTTCCAGTTGGAATGCCATGCTTCTAGGAATTCTCGTGCGTGTCTCTGTTTGGCTTGTCCTAGGATGGATGTGTTGTCCCAATCAAAGTGGTGTCCTTCCTCATCTGTATGTAAGGATACGAGTGATAGTGGATCATGTCTTTCCTGTCTACCATTTTGGATTTGATTTGATCCAGGTTGGTACCATATTTTTGGTATGCATGGTATAATGATTGGAATGAGGTCAATAAGAAGGACCTCATAAAATATGAGCTCACTGATTGGGGCCAATCATGGAGTCCTAGCTGACAGATATAAACAGGATTGTCAGGTGTTCTGTTCAGTTTAGGAGCCAGTTCTGATTGTGCTGGGTCAATGTCATCCACTATGCATGTGTAAGTAACGGGTGACAGGATACCAACCTTTGTCACCATTGAATTAACTCTGTAAAAGAAAAACACACCCCTGAAGAGAGACACTTGCAAAAATCGTCTTTGAATTCATAGAATCCCTACAGTGTGGAAACAGGCCCTTCAACCCAATAAGTTCACGCCGACACTCAGAGCATACCCCCTTCCACTCCAGACACATTCCCCCTATAACCCACCTAATCTAGACATTCCTGAACACTATGGGCAATTTAGCATGGCCAATCCGCCTAGCATGCGCATCCTTGGATTGTGAGAGGAAATCAAAGCACCTTGAGGAAACCCACACGGACGGTGGAGAACGTGCAAATTCCACACAGACAGTCACCCGAAGGTGGAAGTGAACCCGGGGCCTGAGCGTTGTGAGGCAGCCGTGCTAACCACTGAGCCAAGTTAGGGTGAGCATTTCTGGCATCATGCCGCTATTTGGGAAGCTTGATTCATTTAATCCTGCTGACAACGGCCTAGTATATGGAAAGACTGCATTATCTTTTCTGGGAAAATGACATTGGTGTAAATGAAAACCAATGAACAATTTCCAAACAGCTCATGGGCCCACATCTTTTTCGGTTATTAGGAACATAACTTTCCCTGAGGCACCAGATACTAAAACCTTTCAAGTTGACAGATTTAGTAAGAAGTATCACAACCCCAAGCCTCCTAATTCTGAGAAGCTGTCAATTTTACTTGGCAGTTCGAGAACCAGGGGTATCCGGGTTTTTAACGGGGTTAAGATGACAGGCAGAGGCTTGTGATTTTGGTTAAACGCTAAGTGAGATGCTGAGAGTCTGTTAAGTATGTGCAATTCATTATATGACCATGCAAAAGCAGCTAATAGCTGAATCTCAACTGAACTTCAAACAGGCAGTACAATTGGCTTTGTCAATAGAAACTGCAGCAAGTGGCACTTATTAGTTACTGGGTATTCTGGCAGATGTGGACACCCTTGCCAGGCCGGCTAAGCTCGGGGAGCCCGATTTGGGTGAAAGCAGTTGCATAGTATCACTCGGGGCATATTCTAAACAGAATTACTCTATGTCAGCCCACAGGAAAACCCCAAAACAATACCTAGCTTCAGCAGTTAAACAGTTAAAATTTTTTCGAGGATCCAGACCGGTAGGCCGTTGTACTTGTTGCCAGTCTGCAGACTTGAGATAGCAAAAATTTCCCACTGTGCCCAAATTGAGGAAGAGATTTCATCGACCAGTATCCAGGAGAGTGTGCTCCTTGGGAAGTCCACCTACATCTGGTTTAGGGCAGTTATCTTGCTTAGCAACATCCAAATCAGAGCCAATTAAACCAAATGTCAGGTGAAATGGCCATCCAGTTCGATGTCATTACCGGCCAGCTGTATCAGTGATTGTGGAACCAGTCTTTTCCAAAATTTGCCCTGGACTCCAACCATTACGTTTGTGTAAGAACTAGATTAGGTAGAGAATGTATCGATTAAGGCTACAACTTTGCTTATGGTCTGTCGTGAGCAGGAGCTGATTCAGTTGTCACTGATTGTAGTAAAAGGCTCAGGCCCAAGCTTGATGGGGTGAAATTAGTTGAGTAAGATTCAACTTGATTAGCTTAGCATTTTTCAATTTAGAAAATGGCTGCATGAGTGAAGCCTAAATTAAATACCAGAATGTCTTCCAGAAATGTCTAAGGGCTTTCAGAGGGGCCAAGGCCATTATGTACATTGACCAAAAAGCATTTGCGTGATTCTGTAAGGCCCTCCCAGTGCCATTAACCTTCCATGCAAAAGTAGAGGCAAAAATCAGGAGGCTGGAAAGTGAAGGAATCATCAAACTAGTACAGTGTGCAGAATGGGCAGCACTGGTTGTACTGATTTTGAAGCCCAGTGGCTGTGTTCACCCTTGTGGGGATTTCAAGCAACTGGTAAGCCACTTTTTACAACTAGATATATACCCATTCCCTCGCATAGAGGACTTGTATGCAAAACTGGTGGTGGTTGTTGGGGGTGGTGTACCACTCTGCTACACAAAGCTGGACATGAGCCATGTGTACCTGCAATAGTGATTAGATGAGGATTCCCAGAAGTATGCTGCAATTGATATACATCAGGGTTTATACTAATATACTGCCTTCTGCGGTATCATCAACCTCCGCCATTTTCCAGCAGACAATGGAGAACATTTTACAAGGTTGCCACTTATCTGGATGACGTGCTAAGAACCGGGAACACCAGCAAAGAGCATCTAGGTAATTTGGACATAGTGCTTAAACATTTCTCTAAGGCAGGTGTAAGCCATATATGAGGGGAAAACGTATGTTCCAGGCACCCCATGTCTGCATGTAGCTTGAGTTGGTGAGTTATGGCAGTAAATTCATATGTAACTTGGCCTCTGTACTTGCACCCTTACATCTGTTATTAAAAAAAGATCAGCCTTGGAAATGGTCTCTCAGCCTAGAAGTAGCATTTAGGGACCTGAAGCAACAGCCATCATTATTTAAGGTGTTGGCACAGTACAATCCAAAGTAAGATATGCTGACATGCAATGCCTTCCCATATTGTTTTGGAGTCATTTTGGCTCACCAGTGACCCAGCAGAAAGGAACGCCAGATAGCATATGCTTCCCGGACTTTGGCTGATGCTGAACAAAAATACGCCCAAGTAGAGAAGGAAGGCTTGGCAGTCATCTTTTGTGCAACAAAGTTCCACCAATACCTGCATGTGGATGTGAATTTGTAATAACAGACTACAAACCCCTGCTAGGACTACTTAAACAGGACAGGGTTGTGCTGCTCATAGCTTCAGATCAAATTCAGGTCTTATTCTGTTGCACAGGTACAATTTGGAACACCATCTGGGAGGCCAAGTGGCAAATATAGATAGAGATAGTAAGAACTGCCGATGCTGGAGTCAGAGATAGCAATGTGGACATGGAGGAACACAGCTTTTCAGAAGGGTCCCAACCCAAAATATCAACTCTGCTGCTCTTCTGACGCTGCTTGGCCTGCTGTGTTCCTCCAGCTCCACACTGAATATTTGCTACAGATAACATTGTGGATGCCCATTCAGCATGGTTGGATATGCATAGAGTTAATTTGTCAAGCACGGGGACAACAATTGAAAAGCTGCAAGCATCTTTTTCAGTACACAGCCTCCCAGAGGTGTTGGTCACAGACAACAGGCCATCATTTACAAGCAGGGAATTTGAGTATTTTGTTAAGGCCTTCAGCTTTCAGCATGCAAGGACAGCTCCATACTATCTATTGTCAAATGGTCTGGCAGAAAAAGCATTTTAAACTTTGAAGGGAGACTGAAAGAAACAACCTCCAGCTTCATTCGATACGAAACTGACCTGGTTACTGTTTGATTCTTGGTTCACCCTGATACAACTACAGGAACAGCTCTTGCACAGTTGCTAATGGGGAGAAGACTCTGCACCAGGTTAAATCTGATTTTTTTTTTGGAGGGTGTCGGGGGAGGTGAAACGGCATCAAATGCCCTACAGAAGACTCCATTAAGCAACAGAGACCGTTTACTTAAGTGGACTAAATTGGATTTCAGAACTAGGGAATGGCCCTGCATGGGTAAAAGATATGGTCAACATAAGGTCTGGTCATAAGGACAGTCCTGAACAAGCATGTGGATCACATAACGTCACCCTCACAAATGGGGTGGGGTAAAACATGCCTGAACCCTCAGAACATCCAGCAAAGCTGTCAGAATCTGTGGGTTCTTCTTCTCCCTGCTTTGAAGAAAACTCTGGGGACAAGATAGACATGGCAGATGTTGCAGCCTCGACGCCATTACCACCTGAAGATATTGAATTACAGCTGAGACACTCTGGATGTAAGAGGCGGTTTGTGGTCCAGTGTACGCCACCAGTATCTGAAGCAAATCAAAGGAATTGGAACTGGTGTGATATTGCCCCAGAAGAAGCTACAGGAAATAGAAGGGACTGACACCCCAGGACTTAGAGAGGGAGGGATTTAGTGATTGGAACAAGGTCGGATAGGTGGGCCTAATAGAGCATGAATTCCTTGATTGGGGCTGTTAACCAGATCCATTCAGGGAGTCCTGGCTGACAGATATAAACGGGAGTGTCGGGGATTCTGCTCATTCTAGCAGCCGGCTCTGAACTAGCTGCATCAGTGACATGCACTGTGCACATGTAAATAAAAGGTGCTTTCGTGATGGGACACTGGCTTCATGGAGTTATTTCACATGGTTGTGCTCTTGGTATGCCTTTTAACACTACTTTTTGAACCAGGATTAGTTCCTTGAGTTGATTTTGAGATAATGAGGAATACACTTATCCATGAAGTTTCATATTATGGTGCACTACAATTCTGCTACTGCTGCTGATAGTCTTCAACAGGTCTAAGTGTATAGGATTGTGGGATATGAGAAAGAACAATGTAGCGCAGATAGGGTGACTGAACTTTGGCAGTCAACAGGAAAAATTGGTCGAAACCAGCGTATGTTAGATTGTTTGAAATTGTTCGTGGGCACAGGACCAAGTTCAGAAGTTTAAAGGATCCTTTTTCAGTGAGGCTTTTGTGATAGCGGAGAATGGTTTTGAAATCTTGACCTTGTATGACTTTGATTATGCAGTAATCCAAAAATTAAATACATGCTTTTCATTGACTGTAAAATGCATTAAGATATTCAATGAAGTTGTATTTTTGAAGTGTAATTTGTGAGAAACATAGCATCCAGTTTTCACACAAGTTTCTACAAACAACAATGCGATAGTGCCTAGATAATCTGTTTATGAGGTGTTAAAAGTAGATACACTACCATCGGTGATGTACAATTGCTTCTCAAATGGCAGCAGTGTTTTTTGACAGTATAGGCCTTCATTGTATTATCAATTTTTATTAGAGAGACTAATTCTAAACCAATAAAGAATAATAATTATTAATAATCGTGATTATTTAATCAAGAATTCTGCATTGCAGGTGAGCTGAGTTGGCTGGATGGCTGATTTGTCATGGATGGCTGATGCCAACAGCATGGGTTCAATTCCCACGTGAGCTGAGGTTACCATTTTAAAAAATCCCCTTCTCAACTTCTCATCTTGCCTGAGGCATGGTGAATTCCAATTTAAACTTTACCAATCATCTCTCTAAGGAGGCAACAGCCCTATGGTCTGGTAGAAATGTAGCAACTTTACCCTTTACCTATGGGGAAACTGCTCAAATTGTTTCCAGAATAATTCAGTTCTCTTAACTCAGTGGCAAGATTACTCAAAACATTTGGAGTCTAATGTTTTGGAGTAGATTTTGGAGCTTGGGTTGTGGGTGTTGAGGTTGGTTAGCTGGCCAAGCTGGTCTGTTGTTCTGCAGGCATTTCGTTACCATGCTTGGTAACATCCTCAGTGTCGCCTCTGATGAAATGTCAGTGTGTTTTCCCATCTTGGCTTTTAAACTCTGTGGTCCATTGAGATGGATTGTCTCACTTCCGAGTTTCTTCCGTAGCGGAATGTATATGGAGTCAAGTTCAATGTGTTTATTAATAGCATGTGTCGTGGAGTGCCATGCTTCCAGGAATTCTCGTGTTTGTCTCTGCCTACCCTGTACCAGGATCTTTGTGTTGTCCCAGTCAAAGTCATGGTTCTCCTTGATCCCACAACAAACCAGCTCGGTGAGCCAACCAACCTCAACATTTGGAGTGCTCAGTCAGATTTGTTTCTGTGAAGATATTTTAGTCGTACTTCGTCAAACAATCTGCTCAAGATTGCATAATTTGTTAAATGAAGTAAAAACAGTTATCAAATTTCTGTTTAAGTGCTCATCAGTTGAGGAAATTTCAGGCTAATATTAATTTGTTTTGATCCATGTCAGACATGTCAATGTTTACGTATTTAGTGTGCATTAAAGATATCTACTGGATGAACCTAGATCTGAAAAAGCTTGTTGTATTCAGAACCCACGTATTTAACTGATTAAATGACTCAAGAAACTATTTCCACTAAAGGGACATATAACAATTCAATCGCTTTGTATCAAAGACGTGATATTTTGTTTAAATTCTCCACTTTCCAGCCCAGTATGTTCCTATTGGATGGAGTCAGTCTCTTTTCTGCTGCCGTCATTGAACGAAACTGAAGGGAGTTCTGCTACAACTGTTCGTGTCATCGGATACATAATACCCATCAAGATCTGCGAGGAGAGCTGATGTGAAAACCAGGCTGGTTTGCTGTGTTATGTAAGGTTTACCTGAAACAGGAAATACGCCGACTTCGCTTTCATCTGGGAGGGGGAAGACTGAAGGAACAAGAAAGTCCTGCTGTGGCGTTGCGATTTAACACATTTTATTGGGTTAATGCATTTTAAGATTATCTTGCCACTGACTCTGCTGGAATGAAAGCGGTCTCTTCCTTGGTTTCACTCCGTCAAACAAGATACAGTTGCGAGTAATGCTCGCGAGGGAGCTGTTTGTGTATTCCGACTTTGCATTCACATGATCTGAACTTCAGGACCTGAAAGATAGCGAAGACTCGATTGTGTTTTGATGCAGAAGCTAAGGGCTGATTCGTTTCACACCATAAGCTGTGCAGGATCTACGTTCTAAATACAGTAAACCGAGTTAGATTGCGAGTTTCTGAGAAGGAAAGGGTCTTACGAGGCAGGACTATGTTGATGAAGGAGTTCAGGATTTGCATGCCCCTGACAGTAGAGGAGGTAAGTATAGCTCTCATCGTCTATTTTAATGGTGGGCTTTTTTTTTTAAAAAAGAGCATGCCCGAACTACCGTTTTTACTCGACTTTCACGTCGTGTTTTTCCGGAGTTGCGGTGGTGGACGTTGCATTTGTTTGGTGAATTTTAACGAAGATTTGAGCACATTTATGATGGCTTGTTTGAATTAGGAAATGTTCCATCTCTTTCTGATTACACGTATGTATTGTAAAGCACTGCTATTGCACATAATGGAAATCATATGACTGTGCTGGATGTATAAATCGCGGGCTTGCGTCCTGAACGCACTGGAAAAGGTTCTCTCCCTTTCTGGCAAAACTACTGTTTGACAGTGCGTTCAATTGAAAAGAAACAGATAAGTTGAAGAAAATTGAAAGTGGCTGCTGGCGCGGTTCAAGACATTGAGCATGTGAGCAGGGAAGCTACTGACACCAAAGGCTTTTTTGTCTTTGTTTAGATTTCGCTGTGGTCACTTTCTTATCCTTCTGACATAACCACTGAATTCTTACCATATGATGTGCACCTTTTAATTGCATTAACTGAACTGCATTTAAAAGCAGTGTTAGTTATTATTGTGGGAATATGCAGTAAATATAAATGCATAAATACGTTTTATCGTGGAGGACAATGCATTCATCCATCCACTGCTGTCACCAGATGGCGCTAAGGTGAAACTTTTCCTGTTTACTTTTGGTCGAAAACGTTCAGGGCTTATTTAGAATTTAGAGTCAGGTTTATTGTCACATGTACTCCAAGTACAGGGATACATGAGTGCACAGCAAAAAGTGCTCAAAGTCGCCATTTCCGGCGCCATTTTAGGTACAGAATTTTTAGGTGTACTTAAAAATGAAAAAATCAAGTTAAAAGTACAGTCTTAATAAAACTAGGTACAAAGATACCGGCTTATTTGGAGACACTGCGCAGATTAACAGTAGTCTTGATTGTACCCCTTCCAAGTTTCTAAACAAAATAAATTTCAGAATTCTCATTAGAATTTAATTATTGTAGTCAAAACAATGCAAACTTTACAAATTGAGGAATCCTGTCACCTGACCTTTTTTGAAAAAGAGCAAAGGACATTTGGCTGTAACGTATATTCAGTGATTAATTCTTAGACAAGCATGACAGGTTCTTGCTAATCCAAGTAAAATAATTAAAACAATTATCAAGAATTTATAAATACATGATTTACAAACTGAAAGTTCCAAAGAACAGTCATATCAGACTTGAAATGCTAATCCTGTTTCTCTCCCCACAGATGCTTCCAGACCTGTTGGGTGTGTATAAACACACTACACTTATTATTGAACATTAATATAGATCTGTGAAATTGAGATCTTTTACGTGTAACGGGTTTAAAGAAAATATTAACAAAGGTTAGTGGAGATCTAAAAGCGCAGCATCATAGTACAAAATACAAAAGATGCCTTAGGTTTTAATAATGAACAGTTGACTTGGAAATGCATTGCTGGTTGCCAGATCAGTTCTGTCCCTAAGTGTTGGGGGTCCACCCACAGCAGCTAGACTGCAGCTGTTCAAAGAAGCAGCTCACAACTACCTTCTCAAGGGCAACTAGGGATGAGCAATAAATGCTGGCCAGCCAATGCTGCCCACATCGCATGAATTAAGTTTAAAAAAAGAATTTGGGGATTAGTAACGTGAATGAAAGCTTTGTGAACGGAATTAAATTAATACAGGTTGACTTTTGTATATTGCCTTTTATGTGTGCACTTTAGAAATGAATGTACATAAAGTGGATTGAACAAGATCTTGTTTAAAGGCCCTATTTGTCTGTGTCTTGTGGTGTGTATAAGCAAAACTGTTATTTTTGAAAGAAAACTGAAATTTCTTTGAGTATCTTTCAAAAGGAATTATGCAGAACATAGAACAGTCCAATGCAGGAACAGCCCTTCAATCTATGTTTTGCCGAACATGACGCCAAGTTAAACTAATTCCTTCTGCCTGCTGATTGTCTATACCCTTTCATCATCTTTGCTTACTCATGAGCTTATCTAAAAGCCCCTTAAATGCCCCTGTTGTATCTGCCTCCACAACTACCTTGCAGATGTCTACACTGTTAAAAATAAACTTGCCCCTCATCTCCTTTGAACTTTGCCTCTCTGACCTTAAATAAATGCCCTCTAGTATTAAATAGTTCAACTCTAGGGGGAGAAAAGATTCTGACTGACTGTCACCCCTATCTATGCGTCTTATTGGTTCATAAATTTCTATTGGGTCTCTGCTCAGCCTCTGCCGCTCCAGAGGAAACAAACCTAGTTTATCCAGCCTCTCCTTTATAGCTCATACCCTCTAATCCAGGCAGCATCCTGGTAAACCTCTTCTGCACCCTCCCAAAAGCCGCCTCATCCTTCCTGTAATGTGAGAACTGAATGCAATATTCTAAGGACAAACTAACCAAACTTTTATAAAGCTGCAACATCATTTCCTCCTTTCTTTTACATCCTATTTACTTCAATTTAAAGGAGCTATAGACTAGGACACCAAGATTCCTCTGTACGTAAATGCTGTTAAGGGTTCTGCGATTAACTGTATACCATCTCCCACAGTGCAATGCCTCTCACTTGCCTGGATTAAACCCCACCTGCTGTTTCTCCACCCATATCTGCAACTAATCTACATTCCACTGTATTCTTTGACATCATTCTACACATTCCACTGCAGCACCCTTATCGATCGCCCTCTTTACTTTCTCAAAAAAAAGTTGGTAAGACATGAACTGCCCTACACAAAGTTGTGTTGACTATCCCTAATTAGGCCATGCTTTTCCAAATGCGCACAAATGGTATCCCTAAGATTCTTCTCCAATAGCTTCCCAACTAGCTATGTTGGTTCCCAAGCATACTTGCTGGTCTGTAATTTCCTGGATTATCCTTATTTCCCTTATTGAACAGAGGAACAATATTAGCTACTTGCCAGTCCTCAGGGACCTCTCCAGTGGCAAGTAAGGATACAAAGATTTCAGTCAAAGCCCCAGCAATCTCTTCTCTTGCCACTCTCAATAACCTAGGATCGGTCCTTCAAGCCCTGGGGACTTATCCACCTTAATGCTCTTTGAAAGACTTAAAATCACTTCTTTCTTGACCTCAAAATGCCCTAGCATATTAGCCTGTCCTACACTAATCTCACTATCCTCCATGTCCTTCTCCATGGTGAATACTGATGCAAAGTATTTAGAATCTTGTCCATATCCTTTGCCTTTAACCGCAGTTTCCCTCCTTTATCCTTGAGTGTTTCTACCCTCTCCCCAGTTATCCTCTTGCTTTGGATATATGTATAAAATGCCTTGGGATTCTCTTTAAATCTTACTTACTGAGGACCTTCCATGGCCTCTTCTTGCTCTCCTAATTTCCTGTTTGATTTCTTTCCTACTTACTTTATATTCCTCATGCGCCCTGTCCAATTTTAGCTTTCTAAACCTTACATTTGCTTCCTTTTCTCGTTTTAGTTAAGTTCACAATCACCCTCCCTCATCCAAGCGTCCCATACTTTGCCATCCTTATCTTTTCTTCTGATTTCCGTATGTTCCATTAAGGACTTATCCTTATTCAAAGCTATCTTAAAACTTAAAAAGATGTCATCACTGTCAACAAAGTGCTCACCCACTGAAAGGCCAGTCACCTGGCCAGGCTTATTGGCTAATACAAGGTCCACCACGGCCCCTCTTCCAGTTGGACAATCCACATACTGCTTCAGCAAACCCTTTTGGATGTGCCAAACAAATTCTACCTTTCTAAGCTTCTTGTTATAAGGAAATCCCAGTCAATATTGGGGAAATAAAAGTCACCCATGATGACAGCTGTATTTTTGCAGCTTACCATAATCTGCCTATATATCTATTCCTGTGTGTGTGTGTGTGTGTGTGTGTGTGTGGTGTGGTGTGGTGTGGTGTGGGGCCGCGGTGGTGTGGTGTGGTGGTGTGTGGGTGCAAGGGGTGGCTATCGTATAATCCCAGAGTGATTACACCTTTCTTATTTTTGTGCTCTACTCATATTGCCTCAGTGGATGAGCCCTCCAGTATGTCCTTTTGAGTGCAGCTATGATATTCTCCCTAATTAATAATGCAACTCCTCTCTCTTTTACTTCCTTATCTACCTTGTCTAAAACATTGAAACCCTGGAACATTGAGCAAACAGTCCCAACCCCTCCTCAACCAGGTGTCAATGGCCACAAAATCAGAGTCCCATGTACTGATCCAGGCTCTAAGCTCATCTGCCTTAACCGTAATACTCCTTGCATTGAAATAAACACACGTCAGTCTATCAGTGTCATTGTGTTCATTACTTAATTGTGCACAGAAATATACAATGTTTCCCAAAATTCTGTTTAGGAGAAACTCTTTGCTGGTAGTGTGTAAATAGCATAGCAGGTTGAAGGGCCTCATTATGTGGACATGCTGAATTCCAATTTCTGACGGAGAAGAGGGTATACAACTATGCTGGCAGTATTATACATGCTATCCTTTTGCAAAAAGATTATTTAGTTGTCCAGCATTACTTTACTTGGCCCCATGGTAAAATTTGGCAAAGCCCTCTATAAAGCAGGCCCTAATTTACTGAGTACCTGCAGAAAAATGAGCACCAGGAGCCTCAAGTTGTTTGATTCAGCACTCCATCACACAAGGCTAGATTGCTATATTGTTTTGACATGTGATTTGTACAACTGACTTTGTCATTTCGGTTGGTGCTTATAATTTTTCCATTACCGAATAGTACTGTTCCACAATTCAATATGCATATGCATTTCTACAGCAACATTCTGCTGCAATCATTTCCTGCTATGGCTGTAAGTTCAGTGCTTATAATAGATATTCCACTAGGCTATCCAGTAGCTATTCTGGATTTAAAAGGATAAAAGAAATGTTTGCAGAGGATAGAAAGACTGTTTTGTCTTCATCTTGGATTTCTGGTGGCCATCCTTGGGTAACCAGAGACTATGTATACTGATCCAGGCACAACAACATTAGTGTATTCCAAGACCTATTTTCAATTTTGGTTTCAGCAGGGAAGCTGTCACTGAGTTGTATTCTCTACTGAAACCTGAGCTATAGCTAGCATCTTGCTTGGCTACAGTCCAAGCACCGCACTGAACTTTTATACTGTTTGCTTATTTGAAGCAAGCACAGGGAATATTTACCAAATCAATCTGAACTTTATATAGCTGTCGGTGAGAAAAGTGACTGAATTTTGTTTACTAGAGCAATATGTCTATCACATTCCCCCTAGAACAAAAGCATCAATTCAGAGGACGCAACAGTTCTCCCTAGTGTCTAGGTTTCTAAAAGTACAGCGTTTCATTAGCAGTCAAGAGTGCCTCAGTATAATAAGGTGGAACATACATGAATTGCAAAAGATTTTGTTTGATTACTGGAGCACCACAAGACCACTCCTTGATGGTTTCAATACTATCCCAGCCAGACTTCGATTTTTGCATTTTCATCAAACATAAAGTCATCAAAAACTATGTCCATATCACAACCACGTGCTCAATGTTTTGTTCACCCATCACTTTTGTCTACTAACTTATTTGGACTTGTGGTGTGACAGCAGTTAAATTTTTTAAAAATGTCATTCTTGTTTTTAGCACCTTGTTTTTCTGTAGCTCACTGACATCCTCCAGTTTGACAATCCTGTAATTTCCCTGGGCTTTTCTAATCCTGACTTGAACAATCCCAGTTTCAATTGTGCTTTCAGCTATCTAAGCCCTGACCTTTATGTTGCATTCCTCTTGAGACTATCTTTAAAACCTTTCATTCTGACCACGCATTTGATCATTTGCATGTGTCACTGTCAAATTTTGTTTTAATAACTTGAAGATTCAATATGAATGCAAGCTACAGTATATTGCAAAAAGTCCTCATTTACAAAGGGGAACCTGAACAGCAAGAAAGACTAGAGAAATACCCTCCATTTTAATTGGGATAGAGGAGAAAGAGGGATAACTGGCTGCACTTGACTGCTAGGCTTTACTTATGGGAAAGAATGATTGACGAATCTTTGTTAAAAATAGTGCTTTTATTCATCAATCACCAACGTTGATGACACTCTTCAACAAACTGATACTTTACTACCATGATATTGTGAATCCCATTTGTCCTGTACAACAAACCAGTATATTAGCTCCCGGCACCATCCTGTGTCTTCAGTCCAAAAACGATTAAAACTGAAACCAGCTAATGGCCATATTATGTGTGTCCTTTTCTAACTGTTTCACATCCAAGTACCAGTGTTTGTTTTGTATTTATTAACTTTCTGCTTATTTAATGTGATATTGCAGTGGGAAAGCTGGTTAGTGCCCTCTGGCAAATACATAACTTTGTCTAAGACTGAAAGTCTCAGCCATCTGATTACTTTCTAGACTTGACTGTTCCAAAGTTTTTCTGTCCAACCTCCCACCTGTCGTCACCCAATTTACACTTGACCTTATCCAAAAACTGTTACATGTATTCTATCTTACATAAGTTCTGTTCATTCTTATGCTTGCTGACTTCCAGTGCAACAGTGGCACCGGTTTAAAGTTGTAATCAATGCGTTGAAGTCTCTCCATGCTGTCACCCCTCTCTGTCTTTCTAGTTGACATCCATTTGGCCTGTAATCCTTGGATCCCTCTGCTCCTCCGTGTGGCTTCTTGCACATTCCCGACTTTAATAGCTTCACCTAAGGTGCCTGTGCCTTCTGCTGCCTAGACCCCAAACTCAAAAACTCTCTTTCCTTAAATATCTTTGTCCATCTCCCCACTCTTTCCTCCCTTAAGGCACTCTGTAAAACCTCTTTGTTTGGCCAAGTTAATCTTTGCCTATCCGTGTCATTCTGGGTAAGATCTTGTTTCATAATTCTCCTGTAAAACATTTTGGGACAGTTAAAGACATGACTTAAGTACAGATATTTCTTCTAGGTAAATAAAGGTGACAGACACTGCTGCCAGATCTTTGACGTTTATATTCGTGTTTGTTCATTCCTATGTTTTTCTACACATGCTGGCAGTCTCTTGCAGCTGACGAAAGATATGTCTGAAGATTAAAAACCGAAAGAACTGCATTACCTGTAAGTCAGGAACAAGAGAGTCACCAGACCTGAAACATTAACTTTGATTTTTTTTTTCTTCACAGATGCTGCCAAACCTGCTGAACTTTTCTGTCAACTTCTGTTTTTGTTTATGTGTGAAGATAATTTGGTGGATTATTTACCATGTACTAGTTAGGTTTGTGCCCTGCAAATTGAAGGATCTAATTAGTATGTGGCAAATAATACTACAACAGCATTTAGTTACAGTCCTAGTGGTTTTGACTTATGGTTAATTTGGTGTTTATCACTTCCTCCATGCTCTCCTGCAGGTTCTCTAAAGCTTTTGTGGACATATACGTGCTGGTGTACTAAATGTTCTTTACTATTCCATGCAAGGACTCTGAAAATTCTAAAAGCCTACATGATAATCAGTTCAACCTTGTGTGCAAACCCAGTGAATTAAACATCCAAGGGTCTCATCATACCTACTTGCCTGGCCTTAAACACCCCTGCTTACTGCTGATACTTGTCAGTTACCACCTTCACGTGTTTTCACTTCATTGGTTATTGTTAGTTCAACAGGGTCTTCTTGCTGGTACTTGTAGTGTGCATGTGATGAAGCTACTTCTTTCTGTCCCTGGGAAATTGTAACCCCTGGGAAATGGAATACACATTAATATATTGTATAAAGCCAAAAACAATGTAAATAATAGCACTATCAATACTGTAGCTTACAGGAGAGGGCAGATAAGTGCTTGAGTGTAAAGCTTTGGCAAGGAGAGTTTAGGTGAGCTCCATCTTGTCAAGCCATGATAAGACTTTTCTGTTCCCTCAGTGATTTCTTTGCCAGCCATTGGGAAGGTGTGGTTGTAATTAGCAGTTACAGTGGTATAGGTCTAATGATATAAAGATTGCTACATTATAATAAACATGTTGTGAGATTAAACTGTGGGATTTTTATGTATGTTTCTAATTCTCTTGTGGGATGTGGGTGTCACTGGCTGAGCCAGCATTTATTGCCTGTTCTTAGTATGCTGTCAAGAAGATGCTGGTGAGCTGCCATCTTGAACTGCTGCAGACCCACTATGCTGTTTGGAAGGAAATTAGAAAATTCTGACCTAGTTTTGAAATTATTCATTATATGTTTGAGTTTATGGTTTTTGAGTTAGTGACCAATGGATTTTCTGTATCTGAAATCAATAATGAACTTGTAAGTATTTCTGTACCTGCAGTGATTTATTTTAAAACCATGTTTGAGACCTGGCTTTACAGTGAATGAGTTTTGTGCACCACTGATGGGCTTGTGTTTGTTTTGCAAGCGGCAAGGCTACAAGGTCTTAGAGATTTCTGGAACTTGTAAGGTTAAATGGAATACCCATCGTTTGGAGAGGGAGATTTTTTGATTTCAGTTTATACTTTGTTTGGCAGCATCTGTGAAGAAAACAAAACAAAATTAATATTTCAGGTCCAGTGACTCTTTTGTTCCTGATTTACAGCTAACGCAGTTCTTTCGGTTTTTATCTTCAGACATATCTTTGGTCACCTGCAAGAGATTGCCAGCATGTGTAGAAAAACATAAGAAAGAACAAACCAAATATATTTCAGTTTATACTTTGAATGCGGCTGTCTTGTGAATTCCTTGGAATGTGATGGCATATATTCCTGTGCTGTTGAGAAGGAAAGAATATAGAGTGAACTGTAAACAGATTTCATTAAGTGTGAAGTGTTAGTGCTAGTCCCAGACCAGAAGTGTTGGGACAAAACCTTGAGATTACTTGAAGTTGATGTCTTGAAGCTCAAGTATACAATAGCCAGGAAGAAGCTATTTGCACACCCAGTCAGTTGTGACTTCAACCTACTGAGGTGTTAGATACGGGAATTCTGGGTTAGTAGAGTATTGTACAAGAGGTGTTTTGGGTCCTGTAGCTGGTGTGTATTTTGGGCAACATATGAAAGCTGTTATTTTTCTTGCCATTCATGAATGAGTATTTTGGAATTAATGAGATTGTATCTTTACTGTGCTTTTAAAAATCTTTGCATTTTAATATAAAGTGGATGGTTTGGTTTATTCTATCTGTGCTTCATTTGTGAATAAACTTCTGTTAAAATCTAATAAAAGTGTTGTCAATCAAGCTAGATTCCTGTCCAATAAGAATAATTGCTGGAATGATAACAATTGCGAATATCAGTTTGGCTAACATACAGAGTAAAACTCAATTTTTTTTATGATGAGGTATTTATAATGATACAAAATTTTGGAATATGTATGAATTGTTAGTGAATGATAGCAGTTTGATGGCACCAAAGCCTTAAATCATATTATCTGCTTATCTCTACACTTTTGATAAAGGATGACATCATCAGTAAGTATTCAAGATGATGTCTGAAATAACAACATGGAGGGATCTCCCTCTCCAAATTATGGATGCCTTCGGCTTTTAGACCACCCTCCTCAGTGACCATTGGATGATGGATGGTATGGAGCTATCCTTTTGTGCCAAATGTCATTTCACTATAGGAGATAATAAAATGTGAGGTTGGATGAACACAGCAGGCCCAGCAGCATCTCAGGAGCACAAAAGCTGACGTTTCAGGCCTAGACCCTTCATCAGAGAGGGGGATGGGGTGAGGGTTCTGGAATAAATAGGGAGAGAGGGGGAGGCGGACTGAAGATGGAGAGAAAAGAAGATAGGTGGAGAGGATAGGTCAGTCCAGGGAAGACGGACAGGTCAAGGAGGTGGGGTGAGGTTAGTAGGTAGGAGATGGAGCGGGTTGGGGTGGGAGGAAGGGATGGGTGAGAGGAAGAACAGGTTAGGGAGGCAGAGACAGGTTGGACTGGTTTTGGGATGCAGTGGGTGGAGGGGAAGAGCTGGGCTGGTTGTGTGGTGCAGTGGGGGGAGGGGACGAACTGGGCTGGTTTTGGGATGCGGTGGGGGGAAGGGGAGATTTTGAAGCTGGTGAAGTCCACATTGATACCATATGGCCGCAGGGTTCCCAAGCGGAATATGAGTTGCTGTTCCTGCAACCTTCGGGTGGCATCATTGTGGCAGTGCAGGAGGCCCATGATGGACATGTCATCTAAAGAATGGGAGGGGGAGTGGAAATGGTTCACGACTGGGAGATGGAGTTGTTTATTGCGAACCAAGCGGAGGTGTTCCGCAAAGCGGTCCCCAAGCTTCCACTTGGTTTCCCCAATGTAGAGGAAGCCACATCGGGTACAGTGGATGCAGTATACCACATTGGCAGATGTGCAGGTGAACCTCTGCTTAATATGGAAAGTCATCTTGGGGCCTGGGATAGGGGTGAGGGAGGAGGTGTGGGGGCAAGTGTAGCATTTCCTGCGGTTGCAGGGGAAGGTGCCCGGTGTGGTGGGGTTGGAGGGCAGTGTGGAGCGAACAAGGGAGTCACGGAGAGAGTGGTCTCTCCGGAAAGCAGACAGGGGTGGTGATGGAAAAATGTCTTGGGTGGTGGGGTCGGATTGTAGATGGCGGAAGTGTCGTAGGATGATGCGTTGTATCTGGAGGTTCGTGGGGTGGTGTGTGAGAATGAGGGGGATCCTCTTTGGGCGGTTGTGGCGGGGGGGCGGGGTGTGAGGGATGTGTTGCGGGATATGCGGGAGACACGGTCAAGGGCGTTCTCGACCACTGTGGGGGGAAGTTGCGGTCCTTGAAGAACTTGGACATCTGGGATGTGCGGGAGTGGAATGCCTCATCGTGGGAGCAGATGCGGCAGAGGCGGAGGAATTGGGAATGGGGATGGAATTTTTGCAGGAGGGTGGGTGGGAGGAGGTGTATTCTAGGTAGTGCAGGAGGGTGGATGGGAGGAAGGGGCCTCCGCCACATCTGCTCCCACACCTCCTCCCACCCACCCTCCTGCAAAAATTCCATCCCCATTCCCAATTCCTCCGCCTCCGCCGCATCTGCTCCCACGATGAGGCATTCCACTCCCGCACATCCCAGATGTCCAAGTTCTTCAAGGACCGCAACTTCCCCCCACAGTGGTCGAGAACGCCCTTGACCGCGTATCCCGCAACACATCCCTCACACCCCGCCCCCCCCGCCACAACCGCCCAAAGAGGATCCCCCTCGTTCTCACACACCACCCCACGAACCTCCAGATACAACGCATCATCCTACGACACTTCCGCCATCTACAATCCGACCCCACCACCCAAGACATTTTTCCATCACCACCCCTGTCTGCTTTCCGGAGAGACCACTCTATCCGTGACTCCCTTGTTCGCTCCACACTGCCCTCCAACCCCACCACACCCGGCACCTTCCCCTGCAACCGCAGGAAATGCTACACTTGCCCCCACACCACCTCCCTCACCCCTATCCCAGGCCCCAAGATGACTTTGCACATTAAGCAGAGGTTCACCTGCCCATCTGCCAATGTGGTATACTGCATCCACTGTACCCGGTGTGGCTTCCTCTACATTGGGGAACCCAAGCGGAGGCTTGGGGACCACTTTGCAGAACACCTCCGCTCGGTTCGCAATAAACAACTGCACCTCCCAGTCGCAAACCATTTCCACTCCCCCTCCCATTCTTTAGATGACATGTCCATCATGGGCCTCCTGTAGTGCCACAATGATGCCACCTGAAGGTTGCAGGAACAGCAACTCATATTCCGCTTGGGAACCCTGCAACCATATGGTATCAATGTGGACTTCACCAGCTTCAAAATCTCCCCTTCCCCCTACCGCATCCCAAAGCCAGCCCAGTTCGTCCCCTCCACCCACTGTATCCCAAAACCAGTCCAACCTGTCTCTGCCTCCCTAACCTGTTCTTCCTCTCACCCATCCCTTCCTCCCACCCCAAGCTGCACCTCCATCTCCTACCTACTAACCTCATCCCACCTCCTTGACCTGTCTGTCTTCCCTGGACTGACCTATCCCCTCCCTACCTCCCCACCTATACTCTCCTCTCCACCTATCTTCTCTTCTCTCCATCTTTGGTCCGCCTCCCCTCTCTCCCTATTTATTCCAGAGCCCTCACCCCATCCCCCTCTCTGATGAAGGGTCCAGGCCCGAAACGTCAGCTTTTGTGCTCCTGAGATGCTGCTGGGCCTGCTGTGTTCATCCAGCCTCACATTTTATTATCTTGGATTCTCCAGCATCTGCAGTTCCCATTATCACTATAGGAGATGTTCAAATTCCCTGCTGGTAAATGATGTCCCATTGTCCGTGATCAATGTTTTCGTGAGACTGTATGGCTTACGATGCTAGCAGCTTTTCAATCGTTCCTGAATTTGCCAAACAAAATTTATGCACTTCCAACCTTTGAATGGCAATCCCCAATGACCCAGGAACATTGAGCCCATGAAAGGACTGGCACAGTCGACATGCAATCGAGATGAGGGTTTACTGGTCTTCCCACGATTGCAAGGGTACAGCTGGTGGCAATTTTTGTCCTTGTTGGCACTCTGGGTACTGCCCCACCTGTGCAGCTATGTCAGGATCCAAGCCTGGCCACAAGACATAGCCTGTTGCTAGTATTGTCTTCTTAGAAACCACTGGATGACCCAGGTGGAGTTCCGCCACTATCTGGCAGCGATCTTTACTTGGGAGCATCACCCTTGCTCCTCATAGTAATATGCCACCCTCTACAGTGATCTGGTCTCATCAGGTCCAGAAAGATTTCAGTTCTGGTTGCAATCACCCTTCTCTTTCACCCATTACCACCATCTGTATTAGTTTCACTCAGGCAAGATCCATTCGGATGTCAGCGGTGACTGGAGGGGTGTCCAAGAAGTTCAAAACCAAAACGGACTCTACCAGGGTAGGCACCTTTGGTACCGCATCTGTCAGTGGGAGGCAGCTCAAGGCATCTGCGTTAGTCACTTGGCTTCCCACACAGGCCTTCTAACTTGTATGCACTGAGAATAAGGGTCCAATGCTAGATTCTCCTGGAAGCTATGGGCGCCACTACCTGATCTTCCTTTACTAACCTGACACCATACGGGGAGGCATTGCATGTCAGCACTACCTCTTGCTTCAGATCGTAAGGGGCTATTAGATGATAAGGTGTAGAGCTGGATGAACACAGCAGGCCAAGCAGCATCAGAGGAGCAGGAAAGCTGACATTTCGGGTTGAGACCCTTCTTCCCGAGAAGCTACATCTTAGCTACGTGATCATTTCCAAGGCTGATCCTTTTTCAGTAGTAGGTGTAAGGGAGCTAAGGTGGAGGCCAGGTTATGTATGACTTTTCTATAATAATTCACTAACCCAAAGAAAAACCTAAGCTCTGTTACAGATGTAGGAGCCAAGATTCCTTTGATTGCCCTGGGCGATCGACTCTGTAACCCAAGTAGGTCACTTGGCGTGCCTGGAACACATTTTTCCAAACTAGGGCGTATGTGTGCCTGGAATAAACATTTAAGCTGTCTGTCCGAGTTCTCCAAGTGCTCTTTATTGGTCTTCCTTGTTATTAGTACGTCATCCATATAAATGGCACCCTGGGTACCCCTTATAAAATGTTCTCTTTGGGCTTCTGGAAAAGGACGCAGACTGATGATACCCGAAATCGCTGTCTTGTATATTGGTATAAACCCTTGTCTATTAATTGTCATAAACTTCTGGCTCTCCTCATCCAGTTGCACTTGCAATTGCAGGTAGGCGTGGCTCATGTCCAACTTGTAAAGGACAGCAGCACAACCTCCCCTGCCCCCCGACCAACGTTGCATACAAGTCCTGGAGATGAGGGATCAGATATTTACCCAGTGTGAGAAGCCTTTAGTGTTTGCCTCAAATCTCTGCAAAGACAAACTGAGCCACCAGGCTTTACCGTCAGTATGTCCAGCGCTGCCCATTCTCCAAACTGCACTGGTTTGATGATTCCTTCGCTTTCCAGCCTCCTGATTTCCACCTCCTACTTTTGCCTGCAAAGCAAATGGTGCCGCATGGGCCTTGCAAAATCTCGGAATTACTTCCTGGTCAACATGTGAAGTGACTTTGGCCCCTTTGGTCCCAGGCCCCTCCTGAAATACTCCTGGGTATTTCACTAGGACTTCACTGAGGCAGCCATTTTCTAATCGAACAATATTGTGCCAATCAGGATGAATCTTTCCCAACCAATTCCACCCCAGTAGTTTTGGGCCCAAACCTTTCACTACTATCAATGGTAACTGCACTAACAGATTCTCACAGGAGGCCGAAACCGAAGTCGTACCCTTAATTTGCAGTAGTTCCCCAGTGTATGTTCTCAGTCTGCTGAGGCCTTGTGCAAACTTGAGGGTTGGAGTGCTGAATGAATCTTGTTAAAGAACATAGAAATAGTTGCACCAGTATTGACCTCCTTGGGAACTGAATGACTATTTAACCAAAGATTAATTTTCGTTGGTTCTGGTTCAGATGTCGCTAAGCAATTCAGTTGTTCTATCCACATATAAGGGGACTTTCCAGGGTGTGCACTCTCCTGGGGAATGGCTTGCATGTTTTCTCACTCAGGCCTGTAATGGCTTGCTGGCCTCGATCCTGAAAAGCTTCTTTGCCACTCGGCTGAGCGTTGGCTTTGTGTGGTGGTCAGTTATAGGCTGGCAGAATCCCGCTGCTCAAGGTATCCCCTGCATGTGGCTTGGCAATAGCCTATACTCAAGTGGTGTTCCAAAAGCTCAGTCGACAGGTTAGGGAGTCCGCTTCCATTGGGATTCCCTGTAGCTCCCATGCTCCACTTGCCATGTTTTTGAATGAAGAGTCTAGGCCCGAAACATCAGCTTTTGTGCCCCTGAGATGCTGCTTGGCCTGCTCTGTTCATCCAGCTCCACACTTTGTTATCTTGGATTCTCCAGCATCTGCAGTTCCCATTATCACCAGTTGTAATGCCAGTTTGAAGTCCACTTGGCTTCAGCTAATAGGTGCTTATGCATGGTTATGTCATTAATCGCACACACCAAATAAACAGTCTCTCAGTATCTCATTCAGGGTTAAGTCAAATTCACATGCCTCTGCCAGTCATCTCAACCTTGTCAAAAATCTCTATGAATTCCCCTCATTCTCTAACAGCAAAATAAAACTGATAGCATCTCAAAATTAGAGGTTTGGGATCATAATATTCATTAACCAACTCCCTCAATTCTAGAAGGTTTTAGTGTCGCGTGCCTCTGGGAAAATTAAGCCCTTTATGGACAAAATTCTACAGGTCTACCAGCAGTCAGAAAGATTACTCGTTGCTTGTCATCTGCCCGAATGTCATTTGCCCAGAAGAAAAAACTATATTCTTTCCACGTTTTCGGCCCAGTCTTCAACAGCAGGATTGAACAAGCCAAGTTTCCCACATAAAAGCATGACGCCAGAAATGCTTACCCCCACTCAGAGGTAACTGTTGTAAGTGAATGTTCTTCAGGCATATACTGCTTTTTCCTGTTGCCACTGAAATAACTGCACAAAGGCTGGTATCCTATCACCAAGTTACCCTTTATTTACTTGTGCGTGAGATACAAGCTGTGGCCAGCCAGCTCAGAGTCAGCCACCTGAACTGAGGAGATTCTCATTTGGTTACGTTTGGTTTTTTTTTAAACTACTTTTTTTCCCCAGCAGCCATGTGTATATGTGTGTGTAGGTGCAAGACACAGTGAAAACACCAGATTTGTAAATAACTTTATTAATTGTCCACCACCAAGAAAAACTCCCAATGTCCCCAAAAGAGCCATTAACAAGCAGAGCCACCTGAAGCAATGCCTAGTGAATGAAAAGGTGAAGGGGGGTTAGAGATCAAATTAAAATAGGATCGGAGGGGGGACTTCCTGGTTATATTGGCTCAGATTAATAGCCCTCATCAAGGATCTTGTCATCATCAAGATCCAGCTGGTTCCAATCACTACAGTTTCCTGACTGAATAGAGTCATAGAGTAATACAGCATGGATACAGGTGCTTTGGCCCAAACTGGTGCAAGCTGAACATGGTGCCCACTCAGCTAGTTCTAATTGCCTGCATTTGGTCCATGTCCCTCTAAATCTTCCCCATCCAGGCATCTATTGAAACATTTTTTTTTAAATGTTGCTATTGTACCTGCCTCAACCACTTTCTCTGGCAGCCTGCTCCATATACACACCACTCTCTGAGTGAAGAAGTTGCCCCTCAGGTCCTTGTTAAATCTTTACCCTTTCACCTTAAACATTTGCCCTATAATTTTCAATTCCACCAACTCTGGGGGAAAAAGACTGTTCGCATTCATCCTACCTCTGCCTGTGATGATCTTATACACCTCATGAGATAAGGTCACCTCGCATTCTGTTAGGTTCCAAAGAATAAAGACCTATCCTGGCCAGCAGCTCCCGATAACTCAGGCCTACTAATCCTGGCAACATCCACATAAATCATCTTTGCACACTGACCAACTTAACTATGCCTTTCCTACAACAGGTCGACCAAAACTATACACAGTACTCCAAGTGCACCAGCACCAACGACTTCTACAGCTGTAACATAACATCCCAA
The DNA here is from genome assembly GCF_030684315.1 of Stegostoma tigrinum. Lineage (NCBI taxonomy): Eukaryota > Metazoa > Chordata > Chondrichthyes > Orectolobiformes > Stegostomatidae > Stegostoma > Stegostoma tigrinum. Next base: position 9,989,830 of record NC_081375.1, read on the forward strand.
CTGCAATGCTCAGTACTTCGACCAATAAAGGCCAGCATGCTATAATTGCCTTCTTCACCACCGTATCTACTGGTGACACTGCTTTCAACGAACTATGTACATGTACTGCTCGGTCCTTCTGTTCCACAACACTCCTCAGGGCCCTCACCATTTACTGTATAAGCCCTATTTTGGTGTGACTTTCCAAAATACAACACCTCACACTTAGCTGTATTGAATTGCATTTGCCAGTCCTCAGCCCACTTCCCCATCTGATCAAGATCCCTCTGTAATTTTTGATAACCACCTTTGCTATCAATGATACCTCCTAATTTTGTATTCTGCAAGCTTACTAATCATGCATGTTATATTCACATTTAGATCATTTATGTAAATAACAAATAACAAAGGTCTCAGCACTGACCCCTGTGGCACACCACTAGTTACAGATGTTCTAGTCTGAGAAACATCCTCAGCCATCATCCTCTGCGTCCTACCATCAAGCCAATTTTGAATCCAATTAGCTATATCTCCCTGGTTCCCATATGAGCTAACCTTCATGACTAGCTTGCCATGCGGTACCTTGAGTAAGGCCTTTGACAATATTGTTGACATTAATTCCGTCACCTCTACCACTACTCCGTTTGAGAACATGTGGTGATCTTAAGTTTAGTCTCTGAGTTGTTCTGATTTCCTTAGAGGATACATTTTCTGAGCCGTCAGGATATTTGATCCTTGTACTTGATTTTGAGTCCTTTGTTAGATTTACAGAAGTCACATTTCCACAGTTGTAATGTTTAGGGATAATTTTTTTGTGGTTGGATCATGCAAATTGGTTTGATGTCCTATTATAGAAACTACCTGATATTACCATTCCATTTATTTCACAGAAGTGTCTAATCATGACCAACTAAGAGCAAAAGTCATGTTAGACTTAATGGAGGACTCTGAAATATGTGTCTGCAACTTGAAATTTGTATATTTAGGCAAGATAGAATAGATGTTTAATTTTTCAAAGCATTTTAAAAATGACCTCAATGGAAACGTACATAGCAACAAACATTCATTTAGGATCTGTTGACTGCTTCTGTGATAAATTGTTTAAATAGAGTATAAGTAAACAATTTTGTTTTAATCCAAATTGGTTTCACAGATTTTTAAGTAGCTACAGAAATACTTTCTAGTAAACCAATTACTTGTAAAAGTAGAAGGAAGTGCAAAAAAGGAATGATGCTGCCTAATGTTTATTGCATCCAATTAAGTGCTAGGAACCATAAACTAATACAAAAAAAACTGTTTGACTAAAATTGAGAGGTTTACGAGGTGATGGTGCTAAACGGATAAGAGCCGATTTATTTTTAGGCCTTGTTAACAACTGCATTTATTACAGTAAAGTTTCATTGAATTTAGTGGAATGAAAATTAGGTTTATTTAATGTTGGGCAAGTGGCCCACTTTGCCAGATTTTTGGCTATGTAATGAAGATGTACCCATGCTGGACATATTTATAGCATTTTTCATAAGAGTTGCTGCACTATTAATGTTTCTCCATTTCATATCACTAAAAATTTTGGTAAATTTTGTAATGTATATTTGCAAACCACAAAGCATTATTTAGGAAACCAAAGTAATTGTGAGATCAATGTTTTCGTTCTTGATGGACTGAAGCATAATATTTAGTTGCTATATTTCGATGGTGTGAATCTGAATGGAATCCAAGCCTCTTTGTTATTTTAACAGTTGCAGCAACTCAGAAGTGCAGATGCTGTGGAAATCAAAATATTGGCTAAATTCAGATTGTCTACTTTGATAAACAAGATTCAGGAATCCATTTATATAATCAAAAGAGTTTATTAGTCAATTCATAATGTTATGATTCGTGTGGCAGCTTAAAAGATCAATGACCCTGTGAAATTAGAAATGGCTAAACAAGTTGTGGGCTCTCAATGAAATGACCTGAGATAAATCTATGCATGATCAAAAGTTTAATTTGATATATACATATATATTTTATGCAATCTAATGTAGACTGGCAGAAAACCCAATCTTGGATAGATCTTCTATTTCTTCACAATAAATATTTTTAAAAGTCTGAACTTGTCTATGTATTCACTGAATAAAAATCTGTATTATGACTGGGATTTGACCAGAAGCTTATTTCACTAGATCTGTTTTCTTCATCAGTTATCCAAATTCAACTCTACATTGATTCCAAAATTCTCAAACATGTTTCTCTATCTTTGTCATTTCCTCCAACCCCACAATTCGAAGAGAAATGTATGCTTTTCTAAGAATTCTGACCTCTTGTGTGTCTTCAATTTTGACTTCATTTGCTTAGATCCTCATGTTCTGGAATACACTCCCTGCATCTCTCAGCCTGTCCATCTCACTTTCTTTCTTACTAACATGCACCTCAAAACCTACTTCTTTGATCATGCTTTTGTCAATTCAACCTAATATTTCCTTATGTGACTTGTTGTCATGCTTTGTTTCACAATCAGAGGGTCATACAGTACAAAAGAGGCCCTACAGTGCAGCCTCCAATGAAGCGCTGGTGTGTTCTCCCACCTGGTTTTTAAACTTCGTAGTGGAATGTATATGGGGTCATGTTCAATATGTTTATTAATAGCATGCTTTGTGGAGTGCCAGGCTTCTACAAATTCTCGTGTCTATCTTTGCATAGTTTGTCCCAGGATTTTGGTGTTGCCGCAGTCAAAATGGTGGTTCTTCTTGTCCATGTGGATTGAGATGATTGAGTACTGGTCGTGTCTTTTTGTAGCCAGTTGGTGTTCATGTACTCTTGTTAGTTTCCTTGCTGTTGTCTGATGTATTGCTTCTCACAGTAACTGCAGGGGATCTTGTAGATGACATTGGTCCTGTTCATGGTGGAATGTGGGTCTTTAGTTCGGATGAGCAGTCGTAGGGCTGATGTGGGCTTGTGTGCCAGTCTGATGCCCAGCGGTCATAGGAGTCTTCCTACGAAAATTTCTAGAAGTCTGGCAGTCCACGAAGCATGCTGTTAATAAACATATTGAACTTGACCCCATATACATTCCACTACAAAGGAAAACTAGAACTGAGGCAATCCATCTCAACGGACCCTAGAGTTTAAAAACCAGACGCTTCATTGGAGGCTGCACTGAGGATGTTACCTAGCATGGTAACAAAACGTCTGCGAAACAAGAAACCAGCTCGGGGAGCCAACCAAGCTACAAATCTACTCAAAAACCTTAGAGGCCCTTCAGCCCATTCAGTGTATATGGCAAAAATATACCACAACCTACACTAGTCCCACTTTTCTGTATGAGACTCTTAACCTTGAATGTTTTGGCAATTGAAATGCACATCCCTTTAGTTTGCAAAAGTTGCTTTGAAAAATAGGTTGTTGCTTATGAAAGAAATTCTCTTCTTATTTTAAGTACCATAAAGTGTAATTTTACTTTGAATTTGCTTGTCTTGTATTGAAATACAATCATTTACTCATACATGAATGAGTACATATTTACTTACCAGTGGTTTGAACTTTGAATTCTATTAATTTTCAACCAAAACTAATGAAAATAAAAAGATAAGTTCCAACATGCCTTCAATTGGAAAATCTCTTGAATATATATTTTAATGCAATTACATGACAGCTGTATGTTTCAAAAATATTTTCTATCAACTGGAAACAATGTTGAAGTTGGTAGATATAGAGAACTGTTAAGACTACATACCTGCTATTTCAGTGGTGGTTGCCCAAATGGACTTCACAAGAATTCCTGCAGAAATAGCATAAATGGTGTTTCTCCATTTTATTTGGGATAATAAAACAAAGAACTGCAGATGCTTGAGATCTGAAACAAACAAAAACCAAGAAACCCACGTCCAATAGTATTTGCAGAGAGAACACAGTTAACATTTAAGGTCCAGTGACCCTTCTTCAGATCTGGAAGAAAGCAGAAGCAGGTTTTACAGGGTGGGGTTGGAGGCTGTGGAGGTTGCAAGACGGGATAATCATGGGCACAATAGCTTGATGTTTAATGATGGAGCCATGGTGCAGGTGATGATAGAAGGTGGTGTCAGACAGCTGGCATTCAGTATCTGCCAGACAACAGCAGCACCACCCTTCTCAGCAGGTTTGATTACAAACTCAGGGTTGGATCTGAGAGCAAAGAGTGCAGTCAGTTCAGAGGGAGATTGGATTAGAATAGGTGAGGGGACCAGAGAAAATAAGATGACCAATTTCACGTTGACAGTTTTCAGTGAACAGGTTGAGTTCAGGTATGAAGCCAGAAGGAGGGATCCAGACGGACAGAGAGTGTTGGACACGGGTGAAGGCGTCCCTGGGTTGGGTGATGTACTGTTGCTCAACAAAATGGGCACAGAAGCGAAGGCAGAGGAAGAGTTCATGCTATGCTGTGCCCGCAATTCATTGAAATGGGGGTGGCCAAGGGATAAAACTAAATCCTTTGCTGAATACAGTATACTCCGCATCAGAGAGCAGAAGGTATAGAAAATATCTGACAGTATGTAGGGTTAGGAGAAGAGATGGAATCAGAGAGAAAGAGGGGTGAAAGTAACATTCCAGACAGGCATTGATACCTCTTAATTGTTGCAGTTTTGTCTTAAAGAAAGAGAAAAAAATTCTTGTTAAAATTTCAGATGAATCAAGAATAAAATGGAATTTGGAGCATGACAGCTTTGAGATAGTATCAGGTGATGCTTATGGAGAGGGAGATCAGCAGTGTGTGCTTGGTGGCACATGACATGGATTGTGAATCTCAGTATGAGGGGTGTTGCACATCACAAAGACACCAGTGAACTGAGTGGATTTGAAATACAAAGGATAAAACTTCATTTGGAGTGGCCATGTGATATAATTGTTGACTATTAATGCAGAAACTCAGCTAACGTTCTAGGGACCTGGGTTCGAATCCCACTACGTCAGATGGTGGAAATTGAATTCAACTAAAAAATTCTGCAATTAAGAATCTACTTGTGAAAAATCCACTGACTGACTGAGACCTTTGTTAATTGTTTGAAAAACTTACCTGGTTCATTAATGTCCTTCAGGGAAGGAAGTCTGTCATCGATACCTGCTTTGGCCTACATGCAACTCCAGACCCACAGCAATAACCCAACAAGAACTCAGTTGTAACAATCACAACACAGTCTCAGCAAACAAATGAAACTGGACATACCATCTGGCATCAACCTGGGAGCCAGAAATGACAATAGCGGAAACATCTCAGTTGACCCTGCAAAGTTCTCCTTCCTAACAGCTGGGACTTGTGTCAAAACTGGAATAGCTGTCTGGTAGACTAGTCAGCCAATATCCTGATGTAGTCATGCTCACAGAATCATACTTTAGACACAATGTCCCTAACACCAACATCAGTCATCCCTCTATATATCCTGTCCCATTTGCAAGACAGACCCAACAGAGGTAGTGACATAGTGGTATATATTTGTGATGAAGTTGGCCTGGGATCCTCAACATTGACTTCGGACTCCATGAAGTCTAATAGCATCAGGTTAACAATGGGCAAAAAAATCTCCTCGTGATTACTTTGTACCATCAGCTGATAAATCACTACTGTGTTGAACACTTGGGGCAAAGCACTGAGGGTGACAAGGATGCAGAGTGTACTCTGGATGAGGAATTTCAATGTCCACCATCAAGAATGGCTTGGCACCTGGTTTAGCTGGTCAGGTCCTAAAGGATATAACTGCTAAACTGCATTTTTGGCAGATGGTGAAGGAAGGAGTAAGATAAATGACCTCATCCTTACTCATCTGCTGGGTATCCGTAATAGTATCGGTAAAAATGAACACTGCACTGTCCTTCTGGTAACAAAGTCAACAATTAGCATCAAGCCAGAGGATCAACCCCAGTTCAATGGAGAGCGCAGAGGGTGTGCCAGAAGCAGCCTCCTGAAGATGTGGTGTCAATCTTGTGAACCACCAAACAGGACTACTTGAATATCAAACAGAATTAGCAGCAAATGACAAAGCATGCAATGGGGAAACAATGGCTGAGTGGTATTATCACTGGACTGTTAATCCAGATTATGTTTTGGGGACCCGGGTTCAAATCCTGCCATGCATTTGGAATTTAAATTCAATAAATATCTAGATTTAGGAAACTAATGATGACCATGAATCCATCATCAATTGTTGGGAAAAACCCATTTGATTCACTAATGTCCTTTTAGAGAAGGAAACTGCCATCCCTACTTGGTCTGGCCTACATGTGATCCTAGACCCACAGCAATGTGGTTGACTCTTAACTGCCCTCTGGGCAATAAATGCTGCTTGACCAGTGTTGTTCACATCCTGTGAATGAATAAGTAAAGGAACTAAGCAATTCCACAATCAACAAATCAGATTTAAGCTCTCTAGTCCTGCCATATCCAGTTGTGAATGGTAGTGGGCATTTAAACAACTCACTGGAGGAGCAGGAGAAATATCCCCAACCTCAAAGCTCGAAGAGCTCTGAACATTAGTGCAAAAGATAAGGTTGAAATACTTGCAGTAGTCTTCAGTCAAAAGTGCCAAATGGATGAAACATCTCTGCCTCCTCCAGTGGACCCCATCATCACCGATGCCAGCCATCAGCCAATTTGATAACAAGAAATGCTTGGAGGCAGTAGATACTGGAAAGGCTATGGACTGTAACAACATTTTAGCAGTAGTATTGAAGACTTAGATTAGATTGGATACCCTACAATGAGGAAACAGGCCCTTCGGCCCAGCAAGTCCACACCGTCCCTTGAAGCATCCCACCCAGACCCATCCCCCTATAACCCACACACCCCTGAACACTATGGGCAATTTAGCATGGCCAATCTACCTAGCCTGCATATCTTTGGACTGTGGGAGGAAACCAGAGCATCCAGAGGAAATCCACGCAGACACAGGGAGGGAGAATGTGCAGACTCCACACAGACTGTTACCCGAGGCTGGAATTGAACCCGGGCCCCTGGTGCAGTGAGGCTGTAGTGCTAACTACTGAGCCACCATGCTGCCCCAACTAGTACTCCAGAATTTGCTGCTCCCTCTCCAAACTGTTCCAGTACAATTACGATACTGGCATCCACCTGATAATGTGTAAAATTGCCCAGGTATGACCTGTACACAAATCCAGTGTAGCCAGTTGCCACCTCATCAATCCACATTTGGTCATCAACAGTGATGGAAGGTGTCATCAATTAGTGCTATCAAGAAGCATCTGCTTAGCAGTAAGCTGCATATTGACCTGAAATTTGTGGTCGATTGGGCACTGAGCTGATCTCATTACAGTCTTGGTTCAGACGTGGACAAAAGAGTTGAATTCCAGAGGTGAGGTGAGAGTGACAGCCTTTGATATCAAGGTTGCATTCAACTGAGTGTGGCATCAAGGAGCCCTAGCAAAAGTAGTATCCTTGGGTGTCAGGGGACTAACTATCTGCTGGTTGGAGTCATACCTGGCTCACAGGAACGTGGTTGTGGTAATTGGAAGTCAGTCATCTCCGCTCTGGGACAACCCTGCAAGAGTTCCTCAGGGTGGTGTCATAGGATGAACTGTCTTCAACTGCTTCATCGATGAATTTGCCTCCATCATAAGGTCAGAAGTGGAGATGTTCGCTGTTGATTGCATAATATTCAGCACAATTCATGACTCCTCCAAAGTTGAAGCAGTCTGTGTTCAAGTGTAACAAGATCTGGGCAATATCCAGGCTTGGGTTGTCAAGTGATGAGTAACATTTGCATGGCACTAATGCCAGACAGTGACCATATCCGATAAGAGACAATCTAACCACCACCCCTTGACATTCAATTATATTACCATCACTGAATCCCAAACCATCAATATCCTGGAGGTTACCATTGACCGGAAACACAGCTGGACCCACTATGTAAACAGAGTGGCTATGAGCTGGCCAGAGACTTGAAACTCTGCATATGCACCACCTGAGTCCCCAAGGCCTGTACACCATCTGCTGTGGTAGAAGAAGGCAGCTGACCACTGCCTTTTTCAAGGGCAACGAGAGTCGAGCAATAAATGCGAGCCAGCCAGTGATGCCTTTGTCCAACAAGTGAATTTTGAAGAAAAATCAATGTAAGATATGTCTGAGCTGGAGTCAGTCACTGAGTATGCGATGCACTTGTGGAACCTCAAATAACTGCACAGAGGGTAAAGTTCCATCACCATTTCACCCTTTATTTATATGTGATGAGTCCTTGACACTGGTCCAACTTCCTCAGAACCAGCTCTGAGTAAATGTGATATTTGACACTCCTTATCTGTCAGCCAGGGTTCCCTGATTGGTTCAGATTAACAGCCCTAATCAGGGAACTCATATTCTGTGATATCCACCTGGCTGGCCTTGTTACACAAGCAAGTTTTGGCAGAAACCTTTGTCAAGATGGGAAAATAAAAGTAACAATGGTGAACAAGGAGTAAGATTAAAACAGAAGTCCTGTCGGTGAGAGGAGCAGAACTACTTCAAGGAGGGCCTACCTAGTAAAGATGTGGCAGTAAATAAAATACCAACATTAAAACAAATTACTGTGCATGCTGGAGATCTAAAACAAAAACAGAAGCTGCTGCAGAAAGTCACCAGATTTGACAGCATCTGTGGAGAGAAAATAGAGTTATTGTTTTGAGTCCATTGACCCTTTTTAATTTGGAGGAGTATCCTGTTGGAGTTCTGGTGTTGGATGTTAAAGCTTGAGTGTGACCTGCAAAATGTGGCAGTTCTAATGGCCCAACAAACTATTGAGGAAGAATGTTGTTCCTTTCAGGAGATCAGGAACATAGCTGAAGGATTTGAAATGTTAACACAGCTGGATAAATGTCAAGATAATAAAATGTGAGGCTGGATGAACACAGCAGGCCAAGCAGCATCTCAGGAGCTCCTGAGATGCTGCTTGGCCTGCTGTGTTCATCCAGCCTCACATTTTATTATCTTGGAATCTCCAGCATCTGCAGTTCCCATTATCTTGGATAAATGTCAAGGTTGTTTAGTTCTTTTCTGTGCATGTTGATGTCCCATGAAAATAGAGGGAAGAGGAGGAGAAATAAAAACAAAGTGTGGGTTTTACAGGAACATGAGCAGGAGCGGACACGGGACTGCTGAGTAAGTGAGGGAATATATTTGTGTGGTTGTGTTACCTGAAACACTACTCGGATAGTGTCTCCCTCCCATCGTCCTCCTCGAACAAAAAAAATGGTTCTGTGCGTCTGATTGGTAAGGTAACAAGTTTATTTTTTATTTTTTAACAGTCTCTTTGGGAATTTAGAACAATGGGAACAGAGGTCAGGGCAGTTGAATGTTCCTCCTGCAGAATGTGGGAGGTAAGGGTCACCACTAGTGTCCCTGCTGACTACATCTGCGGGAAGTGCACCCAACTCCAGCTCCTCGCAAACCACGTTAGGGAACTGGAACTGGAGCTGGATGAACTTTGGATCATTCGGGAGGCAGAGGGGGTTATTGAGAGGAGTTACAGGGAGGTAGTCAGTCCTCAGGTACAAGAAAAAGGCAGATGTGTTCCAGTCGGGGACGGAAAGGGAACCGGCAGGCAGTGCAGTGTTCCCCTGTGGCCATTCCCCTCAATAATAAGTATACCATTTTGGATACTGTTGGAGGGGGACAACTTACCAGGGGAAAGCAGTGGGGCACAGGTCTCTGGCACAGAGTCTGTCCCTGCTGCTCAGAAGGGAAGGGGGACGAGGAGCAGAGCAGTAGTCATTGGGGACTCCATAGTTAGGGGGACAGATAGGAGGTTCTGTTGGGACGAGAGAGACTCACGGTTGGTGTGTTGCCTCCCAGGTGCCAAGGTGCGTGATGTCTTTGATCGTGTTTTTGGGATCCTTAAGGGGGAGGGGAAGCAGCCCCAAGTCATGGTCCATGTTGGCACCAATGACATCGGTAGGAAGAGAAATGGGGATTTAAGGCAGAAATTCAGGGAGCTAGGATGGAAACTGAGAGCTAGGACGAACAGAGTTGTTGTCTCTGGTTTGTTGCCCATGCTACGTGCTAGTGAGGCGAGGAATAGAGAGAGAGAGGAGTTGAACACGTGGCTACAGGGATGGTGCAGAAGGGAGGGTTTTGGATTCTTGGATAATTGGGGCTCTTTCTGGGGTAGGTGGGACCTCTACAAGCAGGATGGTCTTCACGTGAACCAGAGGGGTACCGATATCCTGGGGGGGAAATTTGCTAAGGCTATTCGGGTGGATTTAAACTAATTCAGCAGGGGGATGGGAACCAAAATTGTAGTTCGAGTATAGAAAAGATTGAGAGTAGGGAGGTCCGAAATAAAGTTTCAGGGACGCAAGATGGCACCGGCAAGCAAGAAGTTGGTTTGAAGTGTGTCTACTTCAATGCCAGGAGTGTCCAGAATAAGGTGGGTGAACTTGCAGCATGTTTTGGTACCTGGGACTTCGATGTTGTGGCCATTTCGGAGACATGGATAGAGCAGGGACAGGAATGGTTGTTGCAGGTTCTGGGATTCAGATGTTTCAGTACGAACAGAGAAGATGGTAAAAGGTGTGGCATTGTTGGTCAAGGACAGTATTACAGTTGCAGAAAGGATGTTTGGGGACTCGTCAACTGAGATAGTATGGGCTGAGGTTAGAAAGAGGAATGGAGAGGTCATCCTGTTGGGAGTTTTCTATAGGCTTCCGAATAGTTCCAGATATGTAGAGGAAAGTATAGCAAAGATGATTCTCGATAGGAGTGAGAGAGACAGGGTATTTGTCATGGGGGACTTCAACTTTCCAAATATTGACTGGGAACACTATAGTTCGAGTACTATAGATGGATCAGTTTTTGTCCTGTGTGTGCAGGAGGGCTTCCTGACACAGTATGTAGACAGGCCGACAAGGGTGAAGCCACATTAGATGTGGTACTGGGTAATGAGCCCGGCCAGGTGTTAGATTTGGAAGTAGGTGAGCACTTTGGTGATAGTGATCACAATTCTGTTATGTTTACTTTAGTGATGGAAAGGGATAGGTGTGTACCACTGGGCAAGAGTTATAGCTGGGGGAAAGGCAATTACGATGAGATTAGGCAAGATTTAGGGAGCATAGGATGGGGAAGGAAACTGCAGGGGATGGGCACATTAGAAATGTGGAGCTTATTCAAGGAAAAGCTTCTGTGTGTCCTAGATAAGTATGTACCTGTCAGGCAGGGAGGAAGCTGTAGAGTGCGGGAGCCGTGGTTTACGAAGGAAGTGGAATCTCTGGTCAAGAGGAAGAAGACGGCTGATGTATCTTGAGATGTGAAGGCTCAGTCAGGGTGCTTGAGGGCTACAAGGTAGCCAGGAAAGACCTAAAGAGAGAGGTCAGAAGAGCCAGGAAGAAACATGAGAAGCTGTTGGCGGATAGGATCAGGGTAAACCCTAAGGCTTTCTATAGGTATTTAAGGAATAAAAGAATGACGAAAGTAAGATTAGGGCCAATCAAGGATAGTAGTGGTAAGTTGTGTGTGGAGTCAGAGGAGATAGGGGAAGCACTAAATGAATATTTTTCAACAGTATTCACTCTAGAAAACGACAATGTTGTTGAGGAGAATACTGAGATACAGGCTATAAGACTAGGTAGGATTGAGGTTCACAAGGAAGAGATATTAGAAATCCTACAGAGCGTGAAGATAGATAAGTCCCCTGGGCCGGATGGGATTTATTCTAGGATCCTCTGGGAAGCCAGGGAGGAGATTGCCGAGCCTTTAGCATTGATCTTTAACTCGTCATTGTCTACAGGAATAGTGCCAGATTTCTGGAGGATAGCAAATGTGGTTCTCCTGTTCAAGAAGGGGAGTAGAGATAACCCTGGTAATTATAGACCAGTGAGCCTTACCTCAGTTGTTGGTGAAGTGTTGGAAAAGATTATAAGAGATAGGATTTATAATCATCTAGAAAAGAATAAATTGATTAGGGATAGTCAGCACGGTTTTGTGAAGGGAAGGTCGTGCCTCACAAACCTTATTGAGTTCTTTGAGAAGGTGACCAAACAGGTAGATGAGAGTAAACCGGTTCATGTGGTGTATATGGATTTCAGCGTTCGATAAGGTTCCCCACAGTAGGCTATTGTACAAAATGCGGAGGAATGGGATTGTGGGAGATATAGCAGTTTGGATCAGAAATTGGCTTGCTGAAAGAAGACAGAGGGTGGTAGTTGATGGGAAATGTTCATCCTGGAGACCAGTTACTAGTGGTGTACCACAAGGGTCAGTGTTGGGTCCACTGCTGTTTGTCATTTTTATAAATGACCTGGATGAGGGCGTAGAAAGATGGGTTAGTAAATTTGCAGACGACACTAAGGTCGGTGGAGTTGTGGATAGTGACGAAGGATGCTGTAGGCTGCAGAGAGACATAGATAAGCTGCAGAGCTGGGCTGAGAGGTGGCAAATGGAATTTAATGCAGACAAGTGTGAGGTGATGCACTTTGGTAGGTGTAACCGGAAGGCAAAGTACGGGGTTAATGGTAAGATTCTCAGCAGTGTAGATGAGCAGAGAGATCTCGGTGCCCATGTACACAGATCATTGAAAATTGCCACCCAGGTTGACAGGGTTGTTAAGAAGGCATACAGTGTTTTAGCTTTTATTAATAGAGGGATCGAGTTCCGGAACCAAGAGGTTATGGTGAAGCTGTACAAAACTCTGGTGCGGCCGCACTTGGAGTATTGCGTACAGTTCTGGTCACCACATTATAAGAAGGATGTGGAAGCTTTGGAAAGGGTGCAGAGGAGATTTACTAGAATGTTGCCTGGTATGGAGGGAAGGTCTTACGAGGAAAGGCTGAGGGACTTGAGGCTGTTTTCATTAGAGAGAAGAAGGTTGAGAGGTGACTTAATTGAGACATATAAAATAATCAGAGGGTTAAGATAGTGTGGATAGGGAGAGCCTTTTTCCTAGGATGGTGATGGCAAGCACGAGGGGGCATAGCTTTAAATGGAGGGGTGAAAGATATAGGACAGATGTCAGAGGTAGTTTCTTTACTCAGAGAGTAGGAAGGGAATGGAACGCTTTGCCTGCAATGGTAGTAGATTCGCCAACTTTAGGTACATTGAAGTCATCATCAGGTAAGCATATGGACGTACATGGAATAGTGTAGGTTAGATGGGCTTGAGATCGGTATGACAGGTTGGCACAACATTGAGGGCCGAAGGGCCTGTACTGTGCTGTAATGTTCTGAAAAAATGAGATTTTTTTTAGATACACATTCTAAATGTTCAGTATGTTCCTGTGTTGGCGCATTTCTTATTTAGTTTAACTTGAGTGCAATTATGCAATTTTTTTCCCCATCTGTACAATTAACATTTCAATAAATGAATAACCTCTAATCATTTTTAGCTTAGATATATCTGTCTTAGATCAACTTACTTTATATTTAGGTCATGTCCAATTTTAAAGCCTCTTTTAAATATCAAGACTTAATTGTTAATTGTACGGACTTGATAGGTTTTCCAAAATCTAGCATTAAAGGGCATGGTAGGAGTCGTTGTTTCAAACGCCTCGAGGAAGTTTTCCAGTCTCTGTCATATAGATTGGTGCTTGGGAGGATTTCTGTAATCTCTCCATGTTGTTATATGGACTGATCTGCTCCTGTATCAAACTTCGATAGCTGCACTCTTTCTTTCACCTGTGTTTTGGAGACATTTTTCATTTAATATCACTTGAAGGACTTACATTTTGAAGGATCGTCTGAAATTGATTTCAAGTTTTGTGGAAGTACATGGAGTGATTTCTTTAAAAGCAGTCATTGAAAATTCACTGTCATTATTGAAGACTTCTGTTTTAAGAAGTCTTCTATAAATCACACAGCTGGTGATGACGTCTTGCTTTGCTGCAGACCCTGCTGGAGATGTTTTGAACAGCAACTGCTTGGACAGGTTCTAGTTTTAGAGATAATAGGAACTGCAGATGCTGGAGAATTCCAAGATAATAAAATGTGAGGCTGGATGAACACAGCAGGCCAAGCAGCATCTCAGGAGCACAAAAGCTGACGGTTCGGGCCTAGACCCTTCATCAGAGAGGGGGATGGGGAGAGGGAACTGGAATAAATAGGGAGAGAGGGGGAGGCGGACCGAAGATGGAGAGTAAAGAAGATAGGTGGAGAGAGTATAGGTTGGGAGGTAGGGAGGGGATAGGTCAGTCCAGGGAAGACGGACAGATCTAGGAGGTGGGATGAGGTTAGTAGGTAGCTGGGGGTGCGGCTTGGGGTGGGAGGAAGGGATGGGTGAGAGGAAGAACCGGTTAGGGAGGCAGAGACAGGTTGGACTGGTTTTGGGATGCAGTGGGTGGGGGGGAAGAGCTGGGCTGGTTGTGTGGTGATGTCGGTGGGGGGGACGAACTAGGCTGGTTTCGGGATGCGGTAGGGGAAGGGGAGATTTTGAAACTGGTGAAGTCCACATTGATACCATATGGCTGCAGGGTTCCCAGGCGGAATATGAGTTGCTGTTCCTGCAACCTACGGGTGGCATCATTGTGGCAGTGCAGGAGGCCCATGATGGACATGTCATCTAGAGAATGGGAGGGGGAGTAGAAATGGTTTGCGACTGGGAGGTGCAGTTGTTTGTTGCCAACTGAGCAGAGGTGTTCTGCAAAGCGGTCCCCAAGCCTCCGCTTGGTTTCCCCAATGTAGAGGAAGCCACGCCAGGTACAGTGGATGCAGTATACCACATTGGCAGATGTGCAGGTGAACCTCTGCTTAATGTGGAATGTCATCTTGGGGCCTGGGATAGGGGTGAGGGAGGAGGTGTGGGGACAAGTGTAGCATTTCCTGCGATTGCAGGGGAAGGTGCTGGGTGTGGTGGGGTTGGAGGGCAGTGTGGAGCGAACAAGGGAGTCACGGAGAGAGTGGTCTCTCCGGAAAGCAGACAGGGGAGGGGATGGAAAAATGTCTTGGGTGGTGGGGTCGGATTGTAAATGGCGGAAGTGTTGGAGGATGATGCGTTGTAGTTTTATTTGGTTCAGTTGGAGAAACGCTGGCCAAGTACCACCAGAGCTGGATAAAATCTTTCTAAAAATCAGCTGCTGAGCTGATTGCTATAAAGAAAAATCTCTTTTTGAGTTCAGAGTGAAATCCGTACATTCTTTTGAAAGTGTGATTGAGGAAATATTTCAAGCTTGTATTTCCTAAGCAAGTCATGTCCGCAACAACTCAAAAACAACCATGTCTGATTAATGACGACCACATCAGCCAGAACATCTGAGCAAGTGATTGGAGAGTGATCAAAATATTTTTCTTTGCCTCAAGGATAACTCATTTGTCAAAAATTTTTTTCAGAATGCCAATCACTGCATAGGAATCTGCCTTTTGTCCCTGAAAATTTTATGTATTTGCATGTTCATAATGGCAGTATTTAGCGGGATAAGCATTTATGTTTCTATATTCTGGATGCAAGTCATTGCACATTGATTGAATAAATTCTGTTTTGATAATGAACCAGTTAGCGTGTTTGTTAAGAAACCGGTTGATTTTGTTGTTTAAAACCTGATCTTAATGGTCATATTGCTAACTCTTAACAGTATTTTTAGTTTATTTTGACCCATAGAATGATGGTGCACTCCTCCAGCCTTAATCATGACATCTTCACTGCATCGCCGTCTCACCACCACCTCATTGCCTCTCTATTGCAAGCATTCTCCCAGTTACTGGAAAACACCCAAGGGCTCCTGGTAGTGACTTCACTACTGGTGAAACTTGACAGCTGGCCAGTTTTTCTGAAGAAGGGTCTAGGCCCGAAAAATCAGCTTTCCTGCCCCTCTGATGCTGCTTGGCCTGCTGTGTTCATCCAGCTCTACACCTTGCTATCTTAGCTGCCTAATCAGTCAGTTTGTCTGGCTCCTGGTCAAAAAACAGAATAATCATGTTGGTGTGCTACCGTCGATATTTAGCAGGACCTCCGGGTCCCAACACTTCACCTTATCCTTTCTTGTCATCTTCGCACCCATCCTGGCCATATTAGGGTTTGTTGGCTTTAATTTAGATGTTTGGCAAATACAGGAATATATGTGTACAGATATTTAATTTCTTGTATGAAATACTTTTGCATTTGTCTTTAGTGCAGGTTTAACTTATTTGAAATAAAATAATAAATGGAGTAACAGTCAGTAGTGCATTCATTTCAGTATGTTTGCACAGTAGCATTAGCAGTTTGAAGGCATATGCAGCCCTGGGGCGTGATTAGGTGACAAATTCAACTACATTGTGAGGACCATTTTTTTGCAAATTGTTGCTTTTATCTTAAAAGTGTGACACCTCTTAACATCTCTGTGAAATTATGTAACCAAATTGACTTGAATCACATTTCTGTGAAGGAAGCATGCCCGCATGTTGATCCTCTTTATTTCCTTATGCCTAAGATTAGCCTGTGAAGTTAGATGCAGATTGTTAGTTTTGCTGTTCCTGTTTGCTTTGAGTCATTTTTCTCTTATCGAATATTTAGATAGAGAACATGCTGAATGAAAGGCATTTGCATAAATTTATCTTCAACTAAGGTACCAGAGCAGACATCACAGACTACATATCTCTGCTGTGATTACAGTATGAGTTGACTGAGTCAGTAAGTGCCCAGATGTAGGAAAATGGAGGAGAAAAGATTTGTTAGAAAGTAGTGATTATCTATTTTCCTTTATACTTGACAGAGTAGCATTAGCAGGAGCATGGGCTCAGGTTTGACTCTTTCAGATGCTCTAAATGTTTTTGCGGTGTAGAAGAGAATGATAAGGAGATAGAATATGAAAGCATATCCAAATAACATGTTAAATTTTGTTCATGTTGGGTACACTAGTATTTATATGATGTAAAAGTGTGTAAATATTTGCTTTTCTTTCCTACTGTAAATCAGGTAAGAGCATTTCTGTGTTTTGAACTTAATATCTTGCTCACCAAAATTGAGTTTTGTGAAGCAGAAGTGAAAACAAAAACTCAGCAGAGCCTGAAGAAGGATCACTGGAACAGGAGCATTAACTCTGCTTTCTTCCACAGTTACTGCCAGACTCGAGTTTCTCCAGCAATTTCTGTTTTTATTTCTGATTTCCAGCATCTGCAGTTCTTCGGGGTTTTTTGAGATTTGTGAACTTTAGTTCAAGCTCTCATAATCCTAAGTGTTCATTAACTTTGGCACACAACTCACATTTATTTTATTATTTCCTGGCTCATGTGAAATTTTACATTTTCTTTTCAATTTTATCCCCTTCTCTTCTGAAGGAAATGCTCCTCGTGTGTTGATCAGCAATTTGATATCTTAGCAAGGAGTCAGTCTGAATGTGAGATAGCATTGCAGTCATAGAGCTGTACAGCATGGAAACAAACCCTTCAGTCCAATTCGTCTATACCGACCAGATATTCTAAAGTAATTAAGCCCCATTTCCCAGTATTTGGCCCATATCCCCCCCCCAAACCCTTCCTATTCATATACCAATTCAGTTACCTTTTTAAATGTCCCTGCCTCCACCACTTCCTCTGGCAACTCACTCTGTACACGCACCACCCTCTGCATGAAAATGTTCTTCGTGCAGACCATTCGACATCACATTTGAGTCTGATTTCATCCAGTGCATGATCGAAGAGGAATTGCTCAATCTACATGTACTCGATTTAGAAAGAAAGTTACATGTATTTGTACAATAAGATAAAAGTACTTAACCATCATGTCCTCAGTAACATTATCAATTACTCATCTTTGTTCAGTAATCAAATATGTGTTAATCACATCTGGGTGCAAAATTAGAGGGATGACCAGTGACCTTAGCAGCTACTTTCAGGCTAAATTGCTGCAAAACTGATTTTTACTTTTTCTCTATATTTTTCTCTTGATACAAAGCTTTGATTATTTCTGGTGAGTTGCCACAGGGTAGAAAATGTAGTCTTTTAGTTATTCAGGTGATTTGGACCAACATTGACTGCACGTCATTCGTTTTCCTTGATAAATGGAGTTGAGTTACTTCCTTGAACTATCCATTTGGTAAAGGTACACATGCCCACAATCTTACTGGGGAGCCAGGTCCAGGATTTGACCCAGCAGCAGTGAAGAAATGGTAATTTATTTCCAAGTTAGGATGGTGAGTGGACTTGCATCTGGTGTTGTCGCTATGTATCTGCAGCCTTTGTCCTTTTAGATGGCAGTGGTTGTCTGTTTAGAAGATGCTGTCTAAGAAGCATTGGTGAATTTCTACAGTGCATCTTCTAAATGGCACACGCTGTTGCTTCTGTACATCAGTGATGGAGAGAGTGAATGTTTGTGAATGTGGTGCCAATCAAACAGGCTGCATTGTCCCGGAAGACGTCAAGCTTTTTTTTGGAACTGCACTTACCCAGGCAAAGTGGGGAGTATTCCACCATTCTTCTGCCGTGTGCCTTGTTGACAATGGACAGGTTTTTACAAAATGGAAGTGAGTACTAACTGCAGGATTCCTAGTGTCTGACCTGCTTATGTGGCCACACTATTTATATGGCTAGTGCAGTTCAGTTTCTAGTTAATGGTAATTTTCAGGATGTTGATAATGGAGGAATTCATTGATGGTAATCTTATGAAATGTTAAGGAGTGATGGTTAGGTTCTCTCTTGTTGGAGGTGGTCATTGCTTGCCATTTGTGTGGTCTCAATGCGTCTTGCCACTTGTCAGGCCAAACCTGCATATCGTCCAGATCTTGCTGCATTTCAGCGTGGATTGCATGGACAGTATCTGAGAAGCCATGAATGGATCTGAATGTCAGGCAATCAGCAAAAAATGTGCCCACTTCTGGCTTCATGATGGAGGGAAGATCATTGATGAAGCAACTGAAGACGTCTAGGACACTGAGGAACTTCTGCAGTAGCATTCTAGAGCTAAGGTGACCAACCTCCAAGAACCACACCGAACTTCCTTTGTGCAAGGCATGACTCTGACCAGCTGAGTGCTTCTCCCAGGATCTTATTGATTCTAGTTTTGCTCAGGCTCCTTGATGCCACACTTGGTCAAATACAACTTTATTTTTGAGGGCAGTAACTCTCATGTACCCTCTGGAGTTTGGTTGTTTTGTCCATATTCAAACAAAGCTGTAATGAGGTCAATAGTTGAGTGATCCTGTTGGAACCCAAACTGTGTGCCATCGAGTAGGTCATTGCTAAGCAAGTGTTGCATGATCACACTGTTGGAGACACCTCCCATTATTATGATTGAGAGAAGACTGTTCGGACAGTAGTTGAATTCAGTCATTAATATGAAAATATAGCTCTACATAGAACATAAAACATTACAGCACAGTACAGGCCCTTCGGCCCTCGATGTTGTGCCGATCTGTCATACCGATCTCAAGCCCATCTAACCTACACTATAGAACATAGAACATTACAGCACAGTACAGTACCAGCATGCAGAAGGCTAGCAAAAGTTTAAATGTAATAGATTAAAATGAGGAACTGCCATGCAGACGGAAACTAGAAAACGAGGTTGTAGCTCCAACCACACATGATAAAATAATCTAACATATTGCTCCAAACAAGGCAGGCCATCAGATAAAGAAATAGCTTGACCAGATAATCTGCAGAGATAATCTGTGAAAAGAACATGACTAGAAACATGTACTGGAATACAAAAGAAGGGCCTGATGGCATAAAAAGGAATGCATTAGCAAAGTGATAGCAAGATCCAAGGATCAGCACTCATAAGAAGGACAACCCTGAGTTGGGAACTCAAGACAGCAAGAACTCACGAACAACTCTTGATCGTGGGCTTGAGGTCAGGATCTAGAGAACAGGAGTATTCTCTGGACCAGAGCCTGAGCATCTCTGATTTTTACTGGTAGTATTCCGTATAAAAAGTAAAGCTTGGATATTTGTGATAATATAGTGTTATACAATTGAGCCTCTTGAGTGTTTATTTGATTACTTCCATTTCAGTTTATGCAAAAAAAACTAATAAAATGCTCAGATAATGAAATGTGAGGCTGGATGAACACAGCAGGCCCAGCAGCATCTCAGTAGCACAAAAGCCGACGTTTCGGGCCTAGACCCTTCATCAGAGAGGTGATGAAGGGTCTAGGCCCAAAACGTCGGCTTTTGTGCTCCTGAGATGCTGCTGGGCCTGCTGTGTTCATCCAGCCTCACATTTCATTATCTTGGATTCTCCAGCATCTGCAGTTCCCATTATCACTAATAAAATGCTCAACTTTGTTCATATACATTTGACCGTTTTGTGAACAGGGCATAGCTGGGAAAATTTTCCACATTGAGTAGTTGGCAGTGTTGTAGCTGTACAGAACAGTGTTAGGGGCATAGCAAGTTCTGGAACATGTCATCAGTAATATTGCCAGAATATTATCAGAGCTTCTTGCCTTTATAATGTCTGGTGCCTTCATTTCTTTCTTGATAATCATGTGGACAGAATTGGCTGACGGGCAGCCTCCGTGGTGCTGTTGACTGCCAGAGGAAGCTGAGATGAATCATCCCTTTGACATTTCTGGCTAAAGATTGTTGCAAGTGCTTCAATCTTACATTATGCACTGATGTGCTTGTCTCACTTATCATTTAAGGATGGGGATATTCGTGGATCCTCCTCCTGCTCCCAATGCCCTGTTTAATTGTCCACTGCATTTATGACTGGATATGGCAGAACTGTAAAGCTTGATTTATTGATTGTGGGATGCTTAGCCCCGTCTTTCACATACTCAGATCAACTTTGTGAAAGGTCATTTGAGAAACATATCTGCTCTAAGTCATGGAGTATATGGAATAGGCCATTCTTACCATTTGATCCAAGAGGGACAATTTAACCATAACTTGTGACAAAGCAAAACAGCAGTTTTGTTTGCTGAGCTTAGTGTATCAGATTGTTTGGCTTTAAAGTTTATTTTGTTTTGAGATGGATTTTAATTGAAAACGGCGAGAATGGGAAATAGAGCAGGACTCGAAATATTCTCCTTCCCCCTCATCACATCACCCCCTAAACATAAAGAAAGCAGAAAAGAGGAGCTTTTTTTTGGGAGACCACCTTTTTGTATTCAGGAGCTCAATTTTTCTTTCTCGCTGACTTCTTCATCAGGTGTTTATCTAAAATGTTTATTTAGCATTGGCTTTGTTTGATTCTTGTATTGTGAGAACACTTCTGTTTAAACTCTGATTTTGTGGTTACCTTCTTTCAGTAAATAACTGGGAAGTTGTTTGTTTAAGAAAAGTTCTGTTCTTAAATGGGAACATGAAGCATTGCAAATTCTTCCAAAATTTAGTCTAAGGGAGTTGATACTTCAATTTTTGTTCATGATTGAGCTGTAACAGAGCTCCAATAACTGAGATAAATAATGTCCACTTTCCGTAAATAAAATCAGAACCAGTGCCTAAATAGTCAAACTATGCTTTTAATAAATTATAGATTAGGAACTTCACTGACCCATTGGACATCAATATCAAGATTTTGAAAAGTACAAATGAATAACCTTTATTTTCTGTATGCTCCTTTTAGGTATTTCATTTATCTCACTGTTGTAACGTTGGCAGCACTTACCTTCTGGCAATAGCATCTAGTTATCAGTTTGTAGCTAGATAGCCAAAAATCACCATTTCTGGGTAGAGGAGTGCATTGAAAGGAAAGGAAAATTTACCTTTATGTTGTGCTGTTCAGACCATCTGGTTTTCCCAAAGTGTTCTGAAGTCAATTAAGTACTTCTAGAGTTTAGTCACTGTTGTGACGGAGAAAGTATATCTGCATATATTCACAAGCTGCAATATGTTAATGAAACAGTCTCTGGTGTTTATGGAAGGATTTGTGACCAGAACAAAACATAACAGCATAAAAAGTAGAAGTTATTATTTCAATTTGCTCCAAAGCTCGACAGGACTGTCAAAGGCAAGCTTCTGCTGGTCAAAAACAAGCACATATCTATTCTAAATCCTTTTTCCCAGTACTTTCCCAATAGTCTTGTATGCTCTGGCATGGCAACTGCATACGTAAATGTTTATTAAATGTTATGAAGGCTTCTCCCTCCACCACCATTACAGGCCATGACTGACAGATTCCTACCACCCTCTGGTGACAGTCTTTCCACAAATTCCCTTTTAAATCTCCTGCCCCTAAATATAAATCTGTGGCCCGGGACATTGATCCCTCCACCAAGGCGAAAAGTACCTTCCAGTGTACCATATGTATACCCCGCTATGCACGATCTTCTGCTTCCACGCACAAATTACTACTGTTGTCCTTAATGGACCCTACTTTTTCTCTAGTTATCCTTTTAGCCTTGATGTGCTTGGGGAATTTCCTCTACCTGCCATTTTTCTTTCATGCCCCTTTTTTGCTTTCTTGATTTACTTGGTTTCCCCTTGTTGCATATTCTCTGTTTCTCTAGGGATTCGGTTTTAAGCTCTTGGTGGTTGCCGTAAGCCTCGCTTTTTCTTTTTATCCAACCCTGTATTTCCCTCTGTCCAGGGTTTGCTAGATTTGTTGGTCCCATCCTTTTTCTTTATTTGAACATGTTGATGCCCTACTCTCCTTAATTCCTCTTTGAACACACCCCACTGCTCTGACTTGGGATGTACTTAAAAGTATCTGCTCTCAGTCCACTGTGGCCAAATCATATCTGATCTTATTGAAATTGCCTTCCTTTAGACATTTTGCTCCGACTGTTAAGGGGCTCATAGTACACTCCCAACACTGCAATTGCTCTTTTTTTGGTTTTTAAGTTTTACAACATGGTTTCACATAAGGATCCTTCTAAGATGTTACCCCTCCTTACTGCTGTAATTGATTCCCTGATCGATATTGTGATACTCCTCCTCTGTTATCTCCTTCACTGTTACCAAAAAAAAACTGAAAACCAGAACCTGGTACTACAAGTAGCCCGACTGCGCAGGAGGGCAGGAAGAAAAAGCAGAAGCAATCATGATAGGGAATCTATTAATTAGGGAAATATGTCTGCAGACGTGACTCCGGGATGGTGTGTTGCCTCCCTGGTGTTAGGGTTAGGGATGCCACTCATTGGCTGCAGGATATCTTGAAGTGGAGAGGAAGAGTGATAAAAGAGAGTTTGTGTTTCACATTGGTCAAAATGACAAAGGTAGTAGAATAAGAAGTAGGACTTCAATGCAGGACTGGATTCCTACCTCTGAACAGAAGGTTTGGTTCAAGTCATATTCCAGAATTTGATCAAGGAACGTGTGTTAACAAAGACACTGAACAGGAAAATTATTAGCCTGCAGATCCTTCCATTATGCCGAATGTCAGTGAGATGGGCTCAGTGGCGAAAAGATGGTGTCTAAAGAATGGTGACTCCGACATTGGTGGGTCCAGTGCAGATGATGGCAAGGCACTTGAAGAGGGGTGGCAACGCAGTTGTCGCTGGTGAGCTGGGTCAGGACTCAGAACTCATGTTGGAGGTAGCAGAACAAAGATCTCTTTCAGTTATAACTTTTACTCTTACTCTTTTTTTTTAAATTCTTACACAATTCAAAATTGTGCTGGATTATGATGACAGTTGAAGATTTTCACCCTATTTTACGACATTATGCACTGTACAATGCAAGCGACAATAAATCTTTCAAATCCAAATATGCCCAAAAAAATCAAGGTTTTAAAAATATCATTAATATTCCAACAATGTTCTTTTATAAAAAGATAATTTGCTGCATTTCTCATAAAACTATCATCCACAACATTAGTAGTTGTGATAAATGTTGTACCTTTTGACTCCTGAGGAGGTTACTGGAAATCTCTTAGTTGCAAAAATGTTGCTTCTGATATGTGCTGGCGTCTGTTGCTACCATAGGCACACAAATGCAATTTTCTGGCCAAAACGGAAGTAATTGAAAAGATAAACTTGTTGAAACTTTAATTAACTTGATAGTACTGATACAAATCAATTTCTAATTAAATGGGCAAACCTCTGAAAATACTTGATTGGCCTTAGGAGTTGCATTTTATTTAGAGAAAGCCATTTGATGTGTACCTAATCGAGTTGCTGATGTGCTAAGAGAATTAAACTTGTAATTGTTTCCAGAAATTCAGAGCCAATGGTCTTTTGCACACAACTACATTATTAATTGCAGACATTTGCACACCTTGTGCATTGTAGTGCTGACTTTCTGGCAATTGGATAAAACCCAGACTCTACAAGATGTATTTTGAATGTATCTCATACAGGATCAGAATTGTTCTTTGAAAATACTATGGTTTGAAGCAATGACAAGCAACACCAACTGCCATGCTTTTTACAACAGTGCTTTAGTTGAAGTGATAAATGCCTGTTTTGTAGCTCAACTTTTGTGTACCATACACTAAAGGATTTGGATGAGCATCAAGCAGAACTATATTGTTTGTTTTACTCCTATTGTTTATCCACTCATGGAACATGAGCTTTGCTAACTGGGCAAGCATTTATTGCCCATCCCTAATTGCCTTTGAGAAGGTGGTGAGCTGTCTTTTTGAACACTACAGTTGATCTGCTATAGGTACACCCTCAATGCTGCTAGATATGGAACTTGAGGATTTTGATCCAGCAATATTGAGGGAGTGGCAATATATTTCCAAGTCAGGATGGTGAGTGATTTGGAACAGAACCCGCAGGTGGTGATGTTCCCATTTCTCTGTAGCCCTTGTACTTCCAGGTTGTGGTAGTCATGGGTTTGAAAGTTGCTGTCTAAGGATATCTAACAATTGTCATTGGAATTCAAAAAGGAAGTGGCTCTGAAGAGATAAATAAGTATGTATTTGTGCCTATTAATACTAACAGTTATTATGCTATCGTTCATGGGTGCCAACATTAGGTTATATGTACGGTTTTTACCGACGTTTCTTAGACCATCCTTCATGATATCAACTGTTTTTGTCAAAGTCTTGATCAGAGAGCTAACAGACTGATGGTCAATGAGTAGAATTAAATACTGCATTTAGTTATTTGGCAAGTCTATGCCGAGGTTTAATCCCATATTCTGTTCACCTGGGTGGAATAATTATACTGTTTGCCTAAAAAATAATTTTATCTTGTATTCTTTCAAAATGTGTGCTTAATATCAGCTGCTTTCTTACGTACATTTTTTTTCACATTGAGGATGGTTTGCATATGGAATGAACTGCCAGAGGAAGTGGTGGATGCAGGTATACTTACAACATTTAAAAGACATTTGGATAAGTACGTGAATAGGAAAGGGTTTAAAAGAAAACTGTGACGGCATTTAGTAGCTGTGCCTGTTCTCAAACCCTATGCATAGTTTCACCAGTTTCATTTATATTGTGAAACCTGGAAGGGTAGCATTGCACTGCCGTTAGCTTTACCCCTTCACACACCATACCTTCATCATGTGTTCGTGAGCCGACCAATGAATTTACCTCTACTGTTGGTTTGATGACACCTGTCTGATTCTTCTGCCTGAATCCAGGAAAGCTACTTTAGGACACCAATTTCAGATGGGCAGATCACTGGCTCTATTTAAATTAGATTAGGAATCAAAAATGTTGCTTTTCTAAAATTCACGCATGGCATGTGGGCATCACTGGCAAGGCCAGTAGTTATTGCCTGCACCTAGTTGCCCTCGAAAAAGCAGTGGTGATTTGCCTTCTTAAACTGCTGCAATCCATGTGCTGTAAATAAGGCCACAGTACCTTTCGGGAAGGGTTTCAAGAAACCCAGCAACCGTAAAGGAATGGTAATATATTTTGTAGTTAGGCTGGTGAGTAACTTGGAGGGGAACTTTGCGGGTGGTGGTGTTCCCATCTATCTGCTGCTGTTGTCCTTCTCGATGGAAGTGGTCATGGGTTTGGAAGGTCTGTCTATGGATCTTTGCTGAATTTCTGTAGTGTATCTTGTAGATAGTAGCAGCAGCGTGTACTGAGCATCACTGGTGGAGTGAGTGGATGTGGATCCAATCAAGTGAGGTGCTTTGTCTCGGATGGCGTTAGGTTCTTGAGTATTGTCGGATCTGCGTCCATCTAGGCATGTCGGGAGTATTCCATTACCCTCCTGACTTGTGTACATCGGAATGTGGATGGGCTTTGAGGAGCCAGGAAGGGAGTTACTTGCCACAGTATTCCAAGCCTCTGACCTGCTCTTACACAATTGTGGTCAATGCAGTTCAGTTTCTAGTCAATGGTAACCTCCAGGATATTGATAGAGGTGCTTTCAGCGATATCAACAACTTTGAATGTCAAGGGGTGGTGGTTAGATTGTCTCTTGTTATAAATGCTTACTGCTTGGCATTTATGTGGCACCTAGCATGCCCTCCTGCACTTTCCATTGAATCAGGGTTGATCCCCATGGCTTGATGGTAATAGTTGAATTATAGAATCCCTACAGAGTGGGAGCAAGCTATTCAGCCCATTGTGTCCACACCAACCCTCTGAAAAGCATCCCACCCAGACGCACTCCCCTACCCTGACCCTGTAACCCTGCATTTCCCATGACTAATCCACCTAACCTGCCTGTCTTTGGACTTTGGGAGGAAACCAGACCACCCAGAGAAACCCACACAGACATAGAGAGATCATGCCATCTCTACACAGGCAGTCACCTCTGGCTGGATTCGATCCTGAGTCCCCGGCACTGTGAGGCAGCAGTGCCACCCTTCTGACTTTTTGAGTTTTGAGCTGGAGGTGTCAGAAAAGTTACCACAGGGATAACTGGCTAATGGTGGCCAAGCATTCGTAGTGATGTTACTTTCAGGGAGTGTGAGCTGGTTGAATGGGAGATGTTTTGGGCCATGAGGCTGCTGGAGTATGATTCTGCTGCTGTCAATGGCCCACATTGCCTCCTGGTTGCCCAGTCTTCACCTGTACATCTATACAAAGTCTGCCCTGCTTTCTGATCCTGTTTAGCACTGGGATAACGCCATACAACACAATGGCTAGATTCTCAATGTGAACAGATCCAGTCTATTGGTTACATCCTTCATGACCCAGCCAACTTGATCAGTTGTACTGCTGCCAAGCCACTCAGTGGCAGGCATTGAAATCACCCACCCAGTATTCATTTTGCACCCTTACCACCCTCACTGTTTCCTCCAAGTGTTGGTTGTTTTGGAGGGCTACTGATTCATCAGCCAAAAGAGGACAGTATGTGGCAATCAGCAGGAGGTTTCCTTGTGTATGTTTAACACAAAGTCATGAGACTTCATGGGGTCTGGAGTCAATATTGAGGACCTCAGGGTGACTCCTTCCTGACTCCATAACTCTCTGCTGCCATTTTTGTTGTATCCATCCTGCAAATGGGACAGGACATATCCAGTGACAGTGAAGGTGGTGTCTGGGACTGTGTCTGTAAGGTACGATTCCATGAGTATGACCTATGTCAAGTTGTTGCTTGAGACAGCTCTTCCAATTTTGGCACTAGCTGCCAGACATTAATAAGGGAGACTTTGCAGCGTTGACAAAGCTGTTTTTGCTCATGCCTTTTCTGCTGCCTGGGCTGTTGCCCAGTGGTCCTACTGGTTTCATTTCTTTGTTGAGACTTTGTTGCGATTGATACAACTGGCCTAGTAGTACTGTCACTGGACTATTAATCCAAAGATCCAGCAGATGCTGGAATTTGAATCCAATAAAAAATTTTTGGAATTAGGAACCCAGTGATGACCATGAATACATTGCCGATTGTCAGAAAGACCCATCTGGTTCACTAATGTCCGTTAGGGGAAGCAAACTGCCATCCTTACGTGGTTGAACGTACATATGACTCTGTATACACAGCAATGTGGTTGACACTTAACTGCCCTCTGGGCAATTAGGAATGGGCAATAAATGCTGCCTAGCCATAGATGCCCACACCCTGGGAACAAATGGAGGAACTGAGTAGCTTGCTAGGCCATTTCATTGAATTCAGTTTCCATCATCTGCCTTGGTGGAAATCAAATCCCAGTCCCCAGAGCATTAGCTGAAACTGTTCTTAATTAGCAATAATAGGCCATTGCCTCCTCATCCCTCATTATCCTTCAGAAGGTAAGCATCTTGATTTGCTGCAATCATTGGGAGAGTAGGTACACGTACAGTTATATTAGGCAGGGAATTCCACGATTTTGACTCTCATTGCATTGATAAATTGTTACTGCAGGATAATACCCATATAGCTATAATAGTCTGGCTCCTACTCTAGCGTAGTGTATATGCGTTTAATGTATCACACTTTACTTGCCACATCACATTCATGGCATTAGAGATATAAACACTGCAAGTTATTGATAGTTTTTAAAGGTTTTGCTGAAGCCTTAATTACAATTCAGGTGAAGAGACTGAATGGTATTCTAGCCAAGTTTCCTGACGATGCCAAGATAAGTGGGAAAAGATAATGGCCAGTTCTCCTCGAAAAAAAGTCTTATGTTCATTCCCATTGTAGTCCAGAGCGGAAATATGGCTTTGATATCCAGTGAAGTCTAGCAACCTGAAAGTAGATTTGAGAGAAAATCCATGTTTGATCTTTTCAAGAGGTTAACCAGCACTCATAGGTAGGCTGGGGCATGTGCTTTGATCAATGCAGCAGAGAATATTTAAACTAAGATAAACTTTGAAATTTGGATTAAAATGAGTTCACTGTGAAAGACAAGTGAATTTAATGAGTAAAAGTGAAAATTTAGAGGAGAGAGCGGAATGAAAGGATGACACATGACAGTTGGAACTCTAGGGAGCTGACTGCCCAGAAGCCCTCTTGAACGCAAGGTTAAGAGGAAAATATCATTTGAGATTCAGGATCTTAAACTCGAGATAAAATTCTTGGGTTGCCAGGCTTCTTTATATTCAGAGACTTGAACAACCTACAGCAGACACCTCTCAGAGCTCTGGTATAATATCAACTTTACATAATCTTTCAAGGAAAGGTGTGCCCGCGATCACTTTCTCCCTAAGCACTCAAACAGCTAACCTGGTCAGAATATATTTTTCACTAAACACTGAACTGTCAAAGCAACTATTCTATTTGAAACTCAGTCACAGAACAAGACACCAGGGGGCCACTGGAAACACATTAGAGATGTCTTCAAAGTAACTTTGAAGAGATCAAGCATTTCTACTGACACATGCCTGTGCTTATGACCAACTGACATGGATAACATTAAGTCTTGAATGCACTTAACACCACAAGACTTTAGTTTCGAGCGTGCAGAGGTGAAGTTGAGGTATTCGAGAGTGCACAAATCGGCAGTCTCCTTTATCTGCTTGACCCTTCAAGCGCCACTTATCTGCATGTAGCAAAACCTGCAGATCAAACATTGAACTAGAATGGAAGCAGGTCATATTTTGCTTCGAGGGACTGCCTCAGAAAAAGAGGTGGGAAAGCAAGTTGTGAGGAGATGACAATAGTATGGAAAGCATGTTAAAAGGTTAACTGAGGACATGCATTTTGCAATTGGAGTGTAATATGGGAAATTGACTGATTTGTTTCTTGTCACGTGGACCGAAATGCAGTGAAGAGCTTTGTTTACCAGCAGTACAGGCAGATCATAGTAAGCAAAGGATGTACAGATCAAAAAGACTTAGAGGCAGACAGGTTACATTGCACAGGGTGTGTGCTAGGTGAGATCAACTTTAGCAAGATCGGTGTTACTTGACCGTAGAAAGTCCATTCATCAGTCTGATAACGGCTGGGTAGAAGCTGTTCCTGAACTGCTTGTATGTGTTTTCAGGCTTCTGTATCTTTTGCCTGATGGAAGACAGAGGAGATCATTACCAGGGTGTGATGGGCCTTAGATGATGTTGACAGCCTTTCCGCAGCAGGGAGCTGTGTAAATGGAATCCATGGAAGGAAGATTGGCTTCCGTGATGGTCTGGGCTGTGTACGCCACCTTCTTTGATTTCTTACGGCCCTGGGCAGAACAGTTACCCTACCGGACTGTTGTGCATCTGGACAGTATGCTTTCAATGGTGGATCTGTGGAAGTTGGTGAGGGGCTTTATGAACATACCAAATGAAGAGGAAGAGGCATCGTTATGCCTTCTTGACTATCGCATCTATGTGGGAAGACCAGGACAAGTTGTCGGTTATCGTCATTCAGACGAACTTGATGCTCTTCACCCTCTTAACCTCACTTCCATAGATGTAGATGGGGGTGTGTTCTCCTTTCTTTCTGAAGTCGATCATCTTTAGTTTTGCTGATGTTGATAGATTGCTTTCATTGCACCACGTCACCAAGCTCTCTATTTCCTTTCTGTAGTTTGACTCTTCGTTATTAGATATCTGCCCCACTGCAGTGGTGTCATCTGAGAACTTGTAGATGGCATTTGTTCGGAATTTGGCAACACACTCGTAGGTATAAAGGAAGTAAAGTAGGGGGCTGAGGACTCATCTTTGGGTGACTCCAGTATTGAGTGTTATAGTGGAGGAGATGCAGTTAGCCGCATTCACTGACTGCAGTCTGTGGGTCAAAAAGCTGAGGATTCAGTTGCAGAGGGCAGAGCCAAGACCAGGCTCAAGGAGTTTGGAGATCAGTCTGGAGGGGATAATGGTGTTGAAGGAGAAGCTGTAGTCAATGAGCAGGAGTCTGACGTAGGTGTCTTTGTTGTCCAGATGTTGCAGGGATGAGTGCAGGACGAGGGATATGGCATCCTCGGTTATGTCAGTAGGCAAATTGTAGGGGATCAAGATGCTGGGAGACTGAAGTTGATGTGGGCCATGACTGTCTCTCAAAGCACTACATGATTATTGAGATCAGAGTCACTGGATGGTAGCCATTAAGGCACATGGCATGTGCTTTCCGAGGTACAGGGATGATGGTGGTCTTCTTGAAGCCATTGGGGACTTTGGCTTGTAGGATGGACAGGTTGAAGATGCCAGTGAATACCTCTGCCTGTTGGTTCGCACAGGATCCGAGTGCTCAGCCAGGGACACTGTCCAGGCCCGTCGCTTTCATTGCATTGACTCCTAGTAAGACCGATCTAAGGTCTGAAGTGGTGGCAGAGGGAACAGGAATGTCCAGGGCTATTGGGACAGGCATGACCGCGCCACTGACATTCTGCTGAAATCGAGCATAGAAAGCATTGAGCTTGTCAGGGAGGGATATTAGTGGATTGTTAAATAAGTGACATATTTATTTAAATGGAGTTCAACTGCAGAATACTTTGATAAAGAGGGTTCTAAATGTCCTTTCACATCAGTAGAATCCCTACAGTGTGGAAATAGGCCATCTGGCTCAACAAGTCCACACCCACTCTCTTGAGAGCATCCCACCCAGACTCCCCTATCCCTGTGACCCTGCATTTTCCACAGCTAATCCACCCAACCTACATATCTCTGGATACTATGGGCAATTTTCCAATGGCCAATCCGCCCATCCTGCACGTATTTGGACTGTGGGAGGAAAGCTGAGCAGCCAGAGAAAATGCACACAGACACAGGGAGAACAGGCAAACGCCACATAAACAGTCGCCCTAGGCTGTAATTGAACCCGAGTCCCTGGTGCTGTGAGGTAGCAGTACTCACCATTGAGCCACTGCTCTGCCCCAAGAGGTGCTAGCAAGCAGTTGCAGCAATCAAATAGAAAGGCAAATGAAATGTTGGTGTTTATTGCAAGGACAATAGAATATGAAAGTAGGAAACTCTTGGAACACCTGAAAAGGATAGATGTGGCAAAGATGTTTCCTCTCACTTCGAATTCCAGAGCTGTTTCAAAGAAGAGAATATCCACTTGGGACATAAATAAGAAGTTATTTACTTTTCAGCAGTCGCAGATCTTTTGAATTCTTAGCTTCCACAGTTTTTGGAGGTAAAGTCATTCAATATATTCCACCATGCCGAACCACCTCACATGTTTTAGTAAGACCACCTCTTATTTTTCTAAACTCCAATGGGTTCAAATCCAATCTACTCAATCTTTGCATGAAAGACAGATCCTTTATATGAGTATATCACGCCTTGCGACTGAGATTGACAAACACTTAAAATAGGAACAAGCAAAAAGGAGTTGAGACCAAGATCAAATCAGCTAAGATCTCATTAAATGGTGGAACACGTTCAAGGCTAATTTGGCCTGGTTCTGCTTCAATTTGTAATGATTTTATGTTCTGCTGAACTCATATTGCTCAGTCATTCAACCAAATCATGAATGATCTTCTACCTCAGCACCAATTTCTCTCACTGTCTTTCTATCCCTTGATATTCGGCAATTTATTGATAGTTGACTTAAACGTACTCAATAACTGAGTCTTTTCCACTCTGAGTGTAACGTTTCACTTCCTCATAGTCATAAATTCCTGTCTCTTATTTTTACTGTCCTTGGTTCTAGTAGACTGTTTGTATAGTCCAAAGAAATCACTTCTCATTTTCTGAACTCTAGAGTCTTCTCTATCTTTCATTGTAAAGAGAGCAGTGGCACAGTGATAATGTCACTGGACTAGTAGTTCAGACAAATGTTTTGAGAACAAATCCAGTCCTACCATGACAGCTGGTAGAATTTAAATTTAATCCAATTAATAAATTTAGATTAACTGCCATTGATTTTGTTCACTAATGCCCTTTTTAGGGCAGGAAATTTGCTATTTTCACTTGACGTACACCAAGCAACCAATGACCATAGCTATTTTGACACCCTACTGCTAAGCCCATATTTTCATTCTGCTCTGGCTGGACTTAATCTACAGGTCTGTATAGTTGGCCCAGTGCAGCCAGTGTTCTGTGGGACAGTTTCCTGCGGGTTTTAATTCTTTTCACCTCATCAAGGCCTTTAAGAATCCCGGTTTCTTCTTAAACAACATTGTGATTGATTCTGAGCGAGCTTGCTGGCGTAACCCCTGCATTCAAGGGCACTTCCGGATGGGCAGTAATCAGGCACCTACTTCCCATGGAAAAAGAAATTATAAGACAATCCTACCATCCCAATCTGGTAAACCTTCATTGCACGCTGTCTGCTGTAGGCATATCCCTCCCTTGGTAAGGAGACCAAAACTCATCAGATCTGTCATGATCTTATTAAATGGCAGAGCAGGTTTGAGGGACTGACTGGCTCATTTCTGCTCCTTATTCATATGATTGTTAACTATACATAACACTCCAGGCATTGTCCCACCAAGGCTGTATACAATTGCAGCAAGACTTCTTTACTCTTGTACTTAAATCCTATTGCAATGGTGGCCAGCACGCCATTTTGCCTCCCACCCGTATCTCCGACTGCTCTGACGAAACCTAATGTACGTGTCTAATCAGTCAGAACAGTGTAGGCATTTCTGTGTGTAGAAACATAGAAAATAGGAGCAGGAGTAGGCTATTTGGTCCTTTGAGCCAGCTCAGCCATTCATTATGATCACAGCAGATCATCCAACTCAGTTGTCTGTTATTGTAACTCCTTGTTATTGTAGTTGTACTACATTCATCTGCCCTTTCAAACTCCTGATTTATAGTTAATACTGTATTTTTTTAACCCTTTTGTAGTGAAGACAGAATCAAAATCTTAATTTCATCTGCCATTTCCTTATCAATACTAACTCCCCATTCTCACTTCCTAGAGAGAATGCTCACTTTGCTTTTATCCTTTATTTTATTTGCTTTTTACCTTTTCAAATATCAATAGAAACTTATCTGATTTTATGTTCTGAGCCAGATTCCCCTCATACTTTAATTTCTTTCACATTATTAACCTTTTAGTCATTCTCTGTTCTTGCTATTCTGACGGATAACCTGACTTACCACTCATCTTTGCCGTTATATGCTTTATCCTTAAGTTTGATGCTTTTTAAAACTTATTTTCTCGACCATAGAGCGTGGGTCTTCTCTTTAGAATTTTGCTTCACGTAGGAATGTACTTATCCAAAAATATCCCTTCAAATGTCAGCTGCTATGTCTCCATTGATCTATCCCCAATCTCATATGACAGCTCAGTTCTGCTCACAATTGGCATGCCTGCATTGTTTCCCTTATTTAAGTTAAAACTATTAATCATAGACAATGGGGGTCTATGTCATGAAGGGTCTCCAGGAGGTGGAGAGCCAGCAAACCTCGGTCTTTGCCTCAGGGGGCTTCCAAGATGATCTCTCAATACAGGGCCTGCACCGTGGAGCAGAATGATACCCGCTTGAGTTTCTTCTTTCATAAGCTGCAGAGGATGCTCTGAGTACAGCAAAAAGTAGTTGTTAGCAAGAAAGAAGTTGGCTTGGTAACGTCAACTCAGTCTGACATCCTGAGGATCAGCAAATCCTTTTATGCTGGACTATAAGACACACAACCCACAGACAACACAGCCTCCCAGTCATTTGTGCCCCCTATCACGGAAGTCTTAGACAACAGGACACAGGAGAGGCCTGATCAGCATTATCTCAAAATAAGCTGACCAAAGCCTTCACATCCTTCGACCTGATGCGACAGCTTATTGGCCAAGTTGTTGTCAATCAAGTTGGGACTTGATTGGCCAGGATATGCTTGAGGTGTACAATATATTTCTGCCAGATAGCATACGCAAATTTGTGGGGAAAGTTAGCATCATCATCATCTACAAGCGGAAAAGGAAAAGGGAGCAAATTAGAAAGTTGGCAGCAAATTTTACACAGATCACAAAATCATGTCTAAAATCATCGCCAAGTGAGTCTGATCTGCTCCAGGATTTGTGACTGAACCCCACCAAATCTGTGTTGTACATGGCAGGATGATCTCTGAGACTTGTGGGCTCTTTAGGAGTACAATTGCCTATGTGCAGGACATAGAGGGTGGATACCTACCTCATCAGCTTGGACTAGGAGATGGCCTTTGACAAGATGTAGCACACTCACATGTGGGACATGCTGTCCAAAATGGGCTTTGGGGAGGGAATCCACAATTGGATCTGACTACAAGATCAGTGGTGCAGTCTCGATCAATAGGAAGGAAACAGAAAGCTCCCCAATCAGATCTGGAGTCAGGAGGGCTGCCCACACTCTCCTGACTTGTTAGTGTGTTGTATGGAGCCTTTTCCCGAGTCCACCAGGAATGACACAAGCCTGAAAGTTATGACTATTCAAGGCAGCAGAGGCCTGCAGATCAGACACTCTGTGTACATGGTTGATATCATCATTTTCTGCTTGGACCTGCTGTTAGTGTGCAGGCTCATGAGCACCTGCAACCAGTTCAAACTGGCCTCTGGAACCAAGATAAATTGAGGCAAGAGCGAGGCCATGTTCTTCGGGAACTGGGCTGTTGTTCCCTTATCCCCTTCACGACCAGGACAGATTACCTGAAAATGCTGGGAATATGGTTCAGAGGAGGTGGGGCATGCGCAAAAGCTTGGGAAGAGCATACTGCCAAGGTGTGGCAGAAACTGACCTTCTGGGAGTATCTTTCCCTCTCCAGGTGTGAGGTACTCACTGTTGTTGTACATGATGCATTCCTTGAACTTATGCTGTTGCAGTCACTTAAAGCATCTACCATTTCATCTTAGAGTCTAAGATGGACCATCTCCACAGGTACACGATGTACAAAGCTCTAGACAAGAGGGGGAAGAATGTACCCAACATGGTCCTCATCCTTCATATACACCCAGAATCTGCATCACCGCATGCTGGCCTCGAAGCAGCTGCACTGGGGTAGAGACTGTCACACATCTGGAGAAAGTTGAAAGAATCAGTGGTTTTTGTCATCCCAAAGGCTCATCCCAAGTAGCTCTATGATACCAGTCTCTGTGCTCTGTGGTCTGTTTCCCCGGGATGCACACCAAGACAAACGTCGAATATCTGGAGGACCATCAACTTGATAAAGATCACTTCGAAATTTGTTGATCTTTGACAGCAAGGAGTTGACCTCAACTGATTGTTGCAGACTGGCACATTCCAAGGTCTCGGGACCCACTAAAGCTTGGGGCAGCTGTTGCCGAGGTGCAGCGGGGAATGACCACCATTTCTGCTGAAATTAAATGGGATTCCGTTTAGCTATCAGACCCTCCATGTGCCTCAAATGAATATAATTATAGTCTTGTATAAGTAAGAAATGCCTTGCGTTTGAAATATTGGGAACTGCAGATGCTGGAGAATCCAAGATAACAAAGTTTGAAGCTGGATGAACACAGCAGGCCAAGCAGCATCTCAGGAGCACAAAAGCTGACATTTTGGGCCTAGACCCTTCATCAGAGAGGGGGCTGGGGAGACCGTAAATAGGGAGAGGGGGGAGGCAGACTGAAGATGGAGAGAAAAGAAGATAAGTGGAGAGGAGAGTATAGGTGGGGAGGTAGGGAGGGGATAGGTCAGTCCAGGGAAGACAGACAGGCCAAGGAGGTGGGATGAGGTTAGGAGGTAGGAAATGGAGGTTTGGCTTGAGGTGGGAGGAAGGGATAGGTGAGAGGAAGAACAGGTTAGGGAGGTGGGGACAGGCTGTGCTGGTTTTGGGATGCAGTGGGAGGAGGGGACGAGCTGGGCTGGTTTTGGGATGCGGAGGGGGAAGGGGAGATTTTGAAGCTTGTGAAGTCCACATTGATACCATTGGGCTGCAGGGTTCCCAAGCGGAATATGTGTTGCTGTTCCTGCAACCTTCGGGTGGCATCATTGTGGCACTGCAGGAGGCCCATGATGGACATGTCATCTGAGGAATGGGAGGGGGAGTTGAAATGGTTTGCGACTGGGAGGTGCAGTTGTTTGTTGCGAACCGAGCGGAGGTGTTCTGCAAAGTGGTCCCCAAGCCTCTGCTTGGTTTCCCCAATGTAGAGGAAGCCACACCGGGTACAGTGGATACATTATACCACATTGGCAGATGTGCAGGTGAACATCTGAATATGGAAAGTCATCTTGGGGCCTGAGCTGGGGGTGAGGGAGGAGGTGTGGGGGCAAGTGTAGCACTTCCTGCGGTTGAAGGGGAAGGTGCCGGGTTGGTGGTGTTGGGCAGGAGTGTGGAGTGGACAAGGGAGTCACGGAGAGAGTGGTCTCTCCGGAAGGCAGACAAGGGATTCCCAATTCCTCCGCCTCTGCCGCATCTGCTCCCAGGATGAGGCGTTCCACTCCCACACATCCCAGATGTCCACGTTCTTCAAGGACCGCAACCTTCCCCTCGCAGTGGTCGAGACCGCCCTTGACCATGTCTCCCGCATTTCCCGCAACACATCCCTCACACCCCACCCCCGCCACAACCACCCCAAGAGGACCCCCCTCGTTCTCAAATACCACCTGACCAACCTCCGGATACAACGCATCATCCTCCAACACTTGCGCCATCTACAATCTGACCCCACCACCCAAGACATTTTTCCATCCCCACCCTTGTCTGCCTTCTGGAGAGACCACACTGCCCGTGACTCCCTTGTCCGCTCCACACTCCCCTCCAACCCCACCACACCCGGCACCTTCCCCTGCAACCGCAGGAAGTGCTACACTTGCCCCCACACCTCCTCCCTCACCGCCATCCCAGGCCCCAAGGTGATTTTCCATATTAAGCAGATGTTCACCTGCACATCTGCCAATGTGGTATGCTGTATCCACTGTACCCGGTGTGGCTTCCTCTACACTGGGGAAACCAAGCAGAGGCTTGGGGACCGCTTTACAGAACACCTCCGCTCGGTTCGCAATAAACAACTGCACCTCCCAGTCGCGAACCATTTCAACTCCCCCCTCCCATTCTTTAGATGACATGTCCATCATGGGCCTCCTGCAGTGCCACAATGATGCCACCCGAAGGTTGCAGGAACAGCAACTCATATTCCACTTGGGAACCCTGCAGCCCAATGGTATCAATGTGGACTTCACAAGCTTCAAAATCTCCCCTTCCCCAACTGCATCCCAAAACCAGCGCAGCCTGTCCCTGCCTCCCTCAGCTGTTCTTCCTCTCACCTATCCCTTCCTCCCACCTCAAGCCGCACCTCCATTTCCTCCCTACTAACCTCATCCCGCCTCCTTGACCTGTCCATCTTCCCTGGACCGACCTATCCCCTCCCTACCTCCCCACCTATACTCTCCTCTCCACCTATCTTCTTTTCTCTCCATCTTCGGTCCGCCTCCCCCTCTCTCCCTATTTATTCCAGAACACTCTCCCCAGCCCCCTCTCTGATGAAGGGCCTAGGCCAGCTTTTGTGCTCCTGAGATGCTGCTTGGCCTGCTGTGTTCATCCAGCTTCACAATTTGTTATCTTAATGCCTTGAGTTTATTTGCTCTACGAATGTACAGACTGCGTGTAGAATCAAATTGCTGTAGTGACTGTGTACACATGTAAAGATTTTTTCAGTCACACCGTGAATGTAGGAATACTGAATTCAGTGGAAGGAATTAGCAAACAAACTGCTGTGCATTGGATGGTATCATGTTTCTTATGTTGCAATTGGATATGTTCAAGTGAATTTGGATAGTCCTTCACATTGTCAGCCTTGTAATTGGTAGAAAAGCTTTGGAGAATTAGTTGAGCTAACATATCGTCCTAGTCAACTTCTGCACTGCCATTATGGACATATTTATTTCTACAGGTGGACCAGTGCAGTGTCTGTCCAGTTGCAATCATTTTGCATACAGCAAGCTTATATAAGCAGACATTGAGATCATTCGGTTGATAATCTGTTGTATTATGTTGCTTGAGAGATACATATCTGGCAAGACACTGTGTTTGAATAATGGAAGCAGATCTTTTGTGTCAACCTAAGAGAGTGGACAGGGTTTTGATTATATGTATCAAGGTTGATGCCTGTGACCGTGTAGCACTACTTTGTACTGAAATGTTATGTGCTCAAATTTCATTGGTATGATCAATATTCAACACGTTCTCAACCAGTGTGTCCTGGACCCAAACCATAAACTTGATTTTCTTAACTAAATGAAAGGCCTAAGTTTCTGATTGCTGGCATTGTGTATAAATACTTAATATGCCGGAACAAAGACTTTTGAAATACTTTGAAGATTCACAAGGGAAATCTTCAACCTTATCTCATACTGATTTAAGTATTTAAAGTAGGCATCTTACCACTGATCTCTGAGAAAAAGAAATTACATCTGAGCAACGCAGTACTTCATGTAATTGCAGGGGAGGAGGATTGAATCTTCATGATCAGAGATTCAAAATTACTAATTGTTTTTGAAGCCAAATTCAAAGTAGTATGAATTTATATTAGTCTTGTTCTGAAGTATATTAGACATTGTTTCAAGTCTATATTTCAAATTATAAACAATAGACTTGTTAGGAAATGTCATCTCAGTTTAAAAGGGTAGATTGTATTGTATTGTTATCTTTGGTCTTTTGGTTCATCTCATCACTTTTTAGATTGAGGGGATTGCATTTCTAATTTTTCAACAATGAACTTTAAGAGGGCTAAAGTATGATGAGCACCTTCCAGGTTGTGGACTTTTGTTTGATTTTTCTTTATTCATTGAGCTGCAGTCAATGCATGCATTTGGGATCAGGGAATTTACTTTTAAAATATATACTAGGTATGAGTAATAATTGTACAAAAAGTCCAAAACGATCTTTCCACTGAACTGTGGAAATTCACTGGGGTAAAAAAAGTGTTATGTCTCAAATTATTTTCAAAGAATTGCATGATAAAATGATAATAATTGATTATTAATAATGTAAACATGTGGATCGATATAATTTTGGAAACAGAATAAAAATTTGCCAAAAATGATCATTTTTTTAAAGGCATGAAATTATCAGGTAAACATCCAGTATGACACATTTGCTGTTACCATGTTCCCAATGTATTAATTAAGGCTAAAGAATGGGAGTGTGTGAACTGCACCTGAAACGTGTATAGCCCCCTTTGCTTATGCAAGTAGGAATTTCGGTGTCCGTTGGTGTGAGGCTGTAAAAGCACAGCAGGTCAGACAGCATCCGAGGAGCAGATAAGTCAACATTCGGCCCAAACGTTGACTTACCCATTCCTCAGGTGTTGTCTGCCCTGCTGTGCTTTTACAGCCTCACACCTATCGACTCTTGCTTACAGCATCTGCAGGCCTTATTGACTCCAAGTCACTAAGAATTTTATCATATGTTTGGGCTGTCCTGAATGTAGCTGATACAAGGTCTGCTGTGTTCCTAACAACCAGATCAATAGACAGTCGGCAACATATGAGGGATGTTGCCGTTGTAATAGTAGAAGAGGGACTGTTCCATGTCTTCTCGAAAGAGGAAGGCAAAGCTCGGACCCATATGGGTGACATAGAATATAGAACATCGAACATAGAACAGTACAGCACAGTACAGGCCCTTCAGCCCACGATGTTGTGCTGATCTATTATCCTACTAAGATTCATCTACCCTGCATACCCTACATTTTACTATCCTCTATGTGCCTATCCAAGGGTTGCATAAAAGTCTGTGAAGTAGTTGATTCCACTACCACTGCTGGCAGTGCCTTCCACACACCCACCACTCTCTGTGCGAAGAACCTACTCCTGAAGTCTCCCCATGCCTTCCTCCAGTCACTTTAAAATTATGCCCACTCATAATAGCAATTTTCGCCCTGGGAAAAAGTCTCTGACTATCCACTCTATCTATGCCTCTCATCATTTTGTAAACCTCTATGAAGTCACTTCTCATCCTTCTTCATTCCACTGATAAAAGCCGTAGCTCCCCCAACCTTTCCTCATAAGACCTACCCTCCCAGGCAGCATCCTGGTAAATCTCCTCTGCACCCTGTCTCAAGCTTTCACATCTTGCCTATAATGAGGTGACCAGAACTGAACACAATATTCCAAGTGTGGTCTAACCAGAGTTTTGTAGAGCTGCAGCATAACCTCACAGCTCTTAAACTCAGTTCCCCTGCCAATGAAAGCCAACACACCATACACCTTCTTTACAACCCTCTCAACCTGAGTCGCAACTTTGAGGGATCAATGGACGTGGACTCTGTTCTTCCACAATGAGAATCCTCCACACTGCCATTCAAATTTGTTTTCTGAAATGAATCACTTCCCACTTTTCTGGGTTGAATTCCATCTGCCACTGCTTTGCCCAGCTCTGCATCCTGTCAATGTCCCGTTGCAACCTACAACAGCCCTCCACGATGTCTGCAACTTCACCAACCTTCGTGTTATTGGCAAACTTACTAACTCACCCTTCCACTTCTTCATCCAAGTCATTTATAAAGATCACAAAGACCAGAGGTCCCAGAACAGATCGTTGCCGCACACCACTGGTCACTGAGCTCCAGGCTGAATACTTTCCAAGTCCTGCCATCCTCTGTCTTCTATTGGACAGCCAGTTTTGTATCCAGACACCCAAATTTCCCTGAATCCCATGCCTCCTTACTTTCTGAATGAGCCTACCATGTGGAACCAGAGAGAATGCTTTGCTAAAATCCACATACAACACATCCACTGCGCTACCTTCATCGATGTGTTTTGTCACACCCTCAAAGAATTCACTGAGGCTTATGAGGCATGACCTGCCCCTCTCAAAACCATGCTGACTATTTCTAATCAAACTGTGCTTTTCCAAATAATCATAAATACTATCTATCAGAATCCTCTCCAATAATTTGCCCACATCAGAATTAAGACTGACTGGTCTGTAATTTTCAGGATTATCCCTATTCCCTTTCTTGAGCCACCCCGTCAATTTGTAGGAAGTAGAAGGAGTTAAAGGAAAAGCTGTTGAGGGTAAGGACAAGCTCCGTTAGGTAGATGAGAATGTCACTGGAAGGGGACTGGTTGGGACTGTGGGAGGGAAGAAGCAGAGGGCTTTTAAGTTATTTCCTCCTAAACTACTGGACAATATGTCATTGATGCATTTCATAGTTTAGGGCGCCAACTAATTTTCTGCTTATGGACACTTGAGCATTCCATACACAAACACAGTTCAGCAATGCATTTTCTTTATTTCAGGCACCTTGGATATTTGTGACCTCACAAAAAGTCTGCATCCAGAAAACTAAAGGTCCAATTTTAACACACAGTAATTGGTTTTTGGTATTGCTGTGAGTGCTTTGAAATCCACTGTACAATTTAAACAGAAGCAATTCAAAGTATCAATTCTTGAAACACCATTAGAACTAATTTGAATGGAGTTCATTCACCAGAAAATCATGTTAATAATGTGGGTTCCCCCAATCTGGCATGTAATTTGTGATTTAAGGAATATCTAAGGAAGTATTTGAGAGTTCTTTTGGATAGTGGGAATGACCTGTATCTATGATTGTGGGC
This sequence comes from Stegostoma tigrinum, assembly GCF_030684315.1. Classification (NCBI taxonomy): domain Eukaryota; kingdom Metazoa; phylum Chordata; class Chondrichthyes; order Orectolobiformes; family Stegostomatidae; genus Stegostoma; species Stegostoma tigrinum. The sequence continues at coordinate 10,031,731 of NC_081375.1, forward strand.
TTCATATAAATAATGGAAATCCATTGCTCTGATTCCTTGAACAGTATGAGCATATATATTTACAACCTTTTTGTTATTTAAAATATAAATAAAATACCCTGAGGAGAGTTGAATGCCAATAATGAAATGCATTATTGTTACCTCCTTTGATGTGGATATTAAGCATTGGCAAGGTTTCATTGGAATTCATTTTGCATTACTGTGGTCTGATCATAAAAAGCATAGAATGGAAAAAGCTATTAGTCAATTTGCCTTTATGATTGTGGCTGAATTTCAATAGACTAGATAATTTACTTTGCTCAGGTTACGTTCCTAATTACAAGATGTGAATTGGAACTCTTCGAATTGAAATGGCTGTGGTATTGACATATTTTGATAACTATTGTCATGATTTATAAAACATGTTTTCAATTATATTATGCTATTATTTGAAGAAAACAATCTGTGCATTGCATGTATTTGATGTTAAATTCCCTGGTATTTGATGCAACTTATTTCTTGTTAGACTTTCAGGACCTAGCAACGTCGCTCCATAATGAAACATTCCAAGGATCATCTTTGAAGTGAGCAGACAGATGGAGAGGGATCACATACTTAGAGAGAGAAAAAGGAAGAAGGTTCAGCAAACAAGGGATTTTTGATAGTATGCCAAGGAAGAGGAGAAGCTAGCTAGATGATAATTGGGACTAAGAGTGGTTGAAAATGAATTGTCTGTATTGAAAGCAATCTATTTCATGATAGGACCTGGAATTTGGGGGACGGAGTGGGTATTATGACTACTTCTACCACCACTATCCATCATGAGCATATATACCACCTTTTCTGAGTTGCTGTCAGTTTTGCAGAAGGCTCACTGGACTCAAAACTTTAATTGTGTTTTCTCCTCACAGATGGTGATTTTCTCCAGTTTTTGTTTCTGTTTGTTTCATATCATTGGAAGGAGATATAAGTGTCGCAAAATGTTGATCAAAGGGGGAGTTTTTAAAGAATGTCGTTAAAGAGGAAAGTCAGGTACAGATAGACTGGGGCATGGAGTGTTTGGAGTCTCTGGAGTCTCTGAGGAGTGTGGACTTAGGTGGTGGGACAGGTAATGTTGAGAAAAGAAGGATGGTGGAGGAGATAACAAAGTGTGAAGCTGGATGAACACAGCAGGCCAAGCAGCATCTCAGGAGAACAAAAGCTGATGTTTCGGGCCTAGACCCTTCAGCAGACAGGTCTGATGAAGGGTCTAGGCCCGAAACATCAGCTTTTGTGCTCCAGAGATGCTGCTTGGCCTGCTGTGTTCATCCGGCTTCACACTTTGTTTTCTTGGATTCTCCAGCATCTGCAGTTCCCATTATCAATGGTGGAGGAGAACTTGGTCAGGCTAGGTGAGTGGGCAACAAAGTAGCAGATGGAATACAATGTAGGAAAGTGTGAAGTTATGTACATTTGTATATGAAGAATAGAGGTGTAGACTTTATTTTCTAAACAGGGAAAGGCTTCAGAAATCTGACATACAAAAGGACTCTGAAATCCCAGATCATGATTCTTTTAAGATTAACGTGCGGGTTAAGTTGCAAATACAATGTTAGCATTCACTTCAAGATAGCTAGAATACAAGAGCAGAGCTGTATTGCTGAGACTGTATAAAGCACAGACTGCACTTGGAATATTGTGAACAGTTTTGAGTCCTTTAGAACTGAGATGAGGAGGAATTTCTTGAGCCACGTGGTGAATCTGTGGAACTCATGGCTATAAGAGGCTACAGTGGCCAAATCACTGAGTGTCTTTAGGACAAAGATAAGTTCTTGTTTAACAAAGAAATGAAGGGTTATGGGGAGAAGCCTGGAGAATGGCATTGAGAAACATATCAACTCACAAAAAATGGTAGAACAGACTCGAAGGGCCAAATGGCCAATTCAGCCCCCAATCCTTATGGTCTTCAGGACTTTGGTATTAGGAAAGGAATGGTCCATTTTTGGAATGCTGGAAGGAAGAGAAAAAGATGCGTTCAGTAGCATCATAACTTGCATTCCCCTAGTTCTTTTATTTTCCTTCTGTATGGACGTCTGACTTTCACAGCAACCTCAACGTACAATCACACGTGTTAGTGTGTTCTGAATTTGAGTGACGCTGCTGCACAGTTTTAAAGGAAAATTAGTTTTCATGCTGGAGGTGGTGCAAATAGAAAGGTAAACTCCGACAAAAAAAGCAATTGTAAGAAAAGCTCAGCAGGTCTGGCAGTATTAATACAGGGAAATCAGAGTTAACATTTTGAGTGGAGCTGAAACGTTAACTCTGATTTCTGTCCATAGATGCTGCCATACCTGCTGAGATTTTCCAGCAATTACTGCTTTTGTTGCTGCTTTACAGTATCTGCTGTTTTTTTTTTTCAGTTTTTATTAGTTGGTCTGTTGAATATGGATAGTGTTTAGATGGAGGTAAAGATCATCAGAGCACTGTTATGTTTCTGGAGGGAGAATGGTGAGAGCAGAAGTGCATAAAATAGCAGACCGCTAAGGGTCCTATCAAATCTGGGAGACCCTCAGTTAAGGAGGAAATAGACTTATTAGAAGCACAGTTTGGAAGATTGCATTAGCTGAACAGAAATAATAGAAATGGAGAATGGATAGGTCCTTAGAGATCTTTGTGGGAATCAGTGGCTTTTAATGAACATTACTTGTCAATTATTATCTAGAAATTGTAACAGGTTAAAGAAGGGATGGTTTGGAAATGAACAATGTGAAAGCAGAAAAGGATGGAATTTGGAAATTTTGCCATTCAAAGCAAAAGCAGGAAACAATACTCATCATGTCACAGTGTAGCAAAAGAAGGTGGTGAGGGATGTTGTCTGTGGACAGAGTATTCCCCATGTCCCAAAAAAAAATATTGCTATGACCCATGTGAGTGCTGTAGCAACACATTTTAAGGGATGGACATGGTGCAATTTGTTTTTCTTGGATTCATAAACTTTGACACTGTACTTTCATCTCAAACATTTTCTAATTATTGTCTAATTTATAATTTAGTTTAACTGTTAACTTTCCAAATAATACATTCGGTGTAATTCAGATATTGAATTTTAGGGATGTTGCATTAAAAAATGATAGTAATACGCAGAGTTGAATGTAGATTGTTGAATGTGACAAGCATTATAGTAAGATTTTCAGAGCACGTTAAACTGCACAGCAAAACGTTTAAATTTATTACTGTTGTAAATGGTGGTAGGGAGAGTACTTGAAGTCTGTTGAAAGATAGAGAGCTGAATGCAGGATCCATGATTGGAAGCATACTGCTGCACTTGAACAAGTTCTTAGATGAATCACTGATCACAAAATAGCACTGGAATCTTTCAATCAATTGAGTATGTTGCAATTTCACTAAAGTAGCATGTGTCAAACTTACAAAGTGGAGTGTGAATTATTACATGTAATTTCACAAGAATAAATCTGGCAGTATGTACAATTTTCTAGAGTTCAGTAAGTGAAATGAAATAGGCAGATAGACACGTTTAAATGTCTTTCAGCATTTTTCTGTATAATATTTTAGACTTTTAAATCTGACATTGAATAAATTGACTGGCAAAATTTTAATGAATATGGTGTAAAGCTAATTTAAAACATCATGTTGAGAGTGTCAGCATTCATACATATATATTTGATAGTACAAAGTGCTGTAAATTTGTACTTATTTTGAGGATAGTTAGAAGTGATTGAAAATCCATTCGCATTCAGTTTGAGAGGGAGAAACTTGGGGCAGAAACAGTTGTGTTCAAATTAACTAAGAGTAATTACAAGCTAGAGTGGACTGGGAAAGGAGTTTCGCAGCGAAGATGGTTGAGAAACAGGCAGATGTTTGAGAATATAGTTCTTGGTGAACAACACAGATCAGTGAGAAAGAAGGAGATAAACCAAACAAGATTCACCAAAGAAGCTAAGAACTGCACCAAATTGAAAGAAGAGACATCAAAACGGATAACAACAGCTTTTGTATATATGAAAATGAAAAAGAGAGAATGCTTAGAAAATGAGGAACCAGGAAATGGCACATCAGGGGAGGCGATGGCCGAGTGGTATTATCGCTAGACTGTTAATCCAGAGACCCTGATAATGTTCTGGGTTCGAATCCCTCAATGGCAGATGGTGGCATTTGAATTCAATAAACATCTGGAATTAACAATCTAATGGTAACCATGAATCCATTGTCGATTGTCGGAAAAACCCATCTGGTTCACTGACATCCTTTAGGGAAGGGAGCTGCCATCCTTACCTGGTCTGGTCTACATGTGACTCCAGACCCACAGCAATGTGGTTAACTCTGAACTGCCCGCTGGACAATTAAGGATGGGCTATAAATGCTGCAGCGACACCCTCATCCCATGCATCAGTCTTTACAGTAGAAGATACTAACAGCATTCCAAAAGTACCAAATAAAGACGCAGAAGAAGGAGAGGAGATAAATAGAATAGCTATCATAAGTGAAAAAATACTGTAGAAACTAATGGGACTATAGATTGATTAGTCCCTTGGACCTGACTGGAGGTATTCTAGGATACTAAAGGAATATCTGCAGAGATAGTGGATACAGTGGTAGCAGGTCTTCTAAGAATTCTTAGATTCTGGAAAAGTCCCAGAGGATTGGAAAGCTTATGCGTGTTGGCAAGAAGAATAGAGGAGCTGAACATTATTTAAGTGGAGAAAGACTGCAGGAAGCTTCAAAACAGAGGGAGCCCATAAATCACAAAACATTAGTATTCAAGTCAGCATGTAATAGGGAAGGGAAATAGAATGTTGGCCCTTGTCTTTAAAGGGAGTACTATAAAAGGCAGGAAGTTTTAATAAAACTATCCGAAGCACAAGTCAGACCACAGCTGGAGTGCTGTGAACACCTGATCCCAGGTATGAGGGACAGTCTTATGAAGAGAGTTTGAGTAGGTTAGGCCAGTACTCATTCGATTTCAGAAAGAGAAGAAAAGTTATTGAAATGTGCAAAATCCTTAGTGGGCTGGACAGGGCAGAGCCAGAGTAGTTGTTTTCCCATGTGGGACAAGCGAGGACCTGAGGCAATAATCTCAGCATAAAGGGCACACATTTATGACAGGGTTAGGAGAAATTTCTTACCTGAGGGTTGTGAATCTTTGGGATTCTTCACCATAGAGGGCTGTCAAGACTGGGTCATTCAGTGTATTCGAGACTGAGATAGAGAGATTTCTAATCAGTAAAGGAATCTAGGATTCTAGGGAAAAGGCAGGAGAGTGGCGTTTTGAATGATAAGACTCAGTGGACTGAATAAGCTACTTCTGATCCTGCGTCTGATCTCTGCAAAAGTAATCAATTGTTTTCTCATTGCTACTAATAGATTTGAAAGTTCATTTCTATTCTCTATTTATGGCAACAGGTGATTCAAGTACCTCCGGGAAACATCACATTCTGTTGATTTGGATTTTTTAAAATCTGATGCTTTATATTTCACACAATAACTGAATGGAAAGAATTTTAAAAATGCAATGGCATTATTTTGAGCCACTAATTAAGCCTCGATATGCTTGAGGGCATATGGAATTTGAAAACGAGCGATGCATATCTTCTGCTTTTCTGTCGTATTCCATGGCTTGTGACAGGCACATCTAGTTACAGAGAGAGAGAGAGAGAGAGAGAGAGAGAGAAAGAGTTTGCACTGAAACCCAGTATATTCACTGATCCTGTGTCACTGTTTCAAGGATAAACAGGGGCATTATTTCCTCAATCGCCATTGCAAAAAACAGATTACCTGGTCCAGTTTCAGATTTTCAGGAGTTTGCTGTGTACAAATCAACTGTCACATCTCTTGCATTATCACAGTGATTATACTTCCAAAAACTACTTCATTGACTTTACTGCATTTTGAGGCATCTGATGTTTGTGAAAGGCCGATATAAATGTAAGCTGTTTTCTTAATACATTCAATTCAATTGCCAAAGGGTAGTTAAATGCTCTTTAGCACAGAGCCATTTCTCAGTGGGAATCATGAAGTTTAACTCCAGCTGGTTCCATTAATGTCAGTGTGTTTTGATTTTGGTGAAGTGAAACAGGAAATATGTTTTTCCACTGTGACCTATGTAGAGTGCAGTCTTGTAGCTCCAGCAACAGAAATTACGTGCACCATTTCAGAAATGGACCTAAGCTCATACCAAAGATGTATTGAACAAAGAAACCGAAAGAACTGTGGCGATTGCTGGAAAAACTCAGCATCTGTGGATGGTGGAATTCAGTTAATGTTTCAGGTCCAGTGACCTTTCTTCAGAACTGAGTCACCCTGAATGGTCTAATTTCTTTCCACATATGCTACCAGATCCGCTGAGTTTTTTCAGCAATCTCTATTTTTGTTTCCAAGGTATGTTGTCATTTTGTGATTGGGAGTTATGAATGTTTGACGATGATCAAGTCAGCCATGCAGCAGAACATTTTGCATTAATGGAATGTTCTACTATTGGAAGAGTAAGAAAAATCTTTCAGTCATGTTGCATGCATTGTGTTGCCTATTGGGAATTGCAGCGTAAGTGGAGAGTGTTCCATCACTGACATGTGCCGTATAAATGTTGCTCAGATGTTGGTGAGTTACCACAGTATTCATAATACTTACTCTTGTACAAGACTTACTCTTGTTGCCTCTGTGTTTATATGGTGAGTCCAGTTGAGTTTCTGCTCAATGCGAACCCCAAACATGTTGATAGTGGGGTATTCAGTGATGGTAACACCATTGAGTGTCAAGCAGTTGTGGTTATGTTGTCTCTTATTGGAGATGGTCGTTGCCTGGCATTTGTATGGTGTGAATGTTGTTTGCACCTTGTAAGCTCAAGTCTAGATATTGTCTAGATGTTGTTGCATTTGACCATGTACTGTTTCAATATCTGAGGAGTTCATGAATGGTGCTGAACATTGTGGAAGCATTGGCAAATGACCCCACTAATGGAAGAGATAAGGTCAATGATGTAGGATTTGGGGATGATTCAGCCCAGAACACCATCCTGAGGAACTGCAAAATGTTCAAGAGCAAAGATGACTGACCTCTAACAACAATGACATTTTCCTATGGCCCGTTTTGACTCCCACCACCATTGATTCCAGTTATTCTGGGGCTCCTTAATACCACATTTGGTCAAATGCTGCCTTAATGCCAAGGGCTGACACTGCTGCCTCAATTCTACAATTCAGTTCTTTGTCTTTGTTTGAACCAGGGCTGTAATAAGGTCGGGAGCTGAGCACCCAGTTGCCATGGCCCATAGTCTTTGCACTATCCAGTGTGCCCAGCTGTTTTTTGATGCCATGGAAGTGAATCGAATTGGCTGAAGACCGGTCTTTGTGATGCAGGAGATCATTGAGGAAGCTAAGATGAATCATCCACCCTGCGAATGCTCAGCCTTATCCACTGAATGCAAGGCTCCTCCATCATTGAGGACAGTGATATTTATGGATCTGACCTCTTCAGTGAATTGTTTATTTGCCCACTGCAGGGCTTTGATCTGATCTTTGGGTTGTGGAATTGCTTAGCTAAATCTATCACCTTCTGCTTATGCTGTTTGGCATACAAATAGTCCTGCTTGGTAGCTTCACCAGGTTGATACTTCATTTTTAGCAGCCTGATGCTGCTTCTGGCATGCCCTCCTGGGTTTTCCAGAGTTGAACCAAGGTTGATACCCTGGCATGATGGTAATGGCTGAGTGGGTATCTGCTGGGCTGTAAATTTGCAGATTGTGTGAGAGTACAATTCTGCTGCTGCTCATGGCTTACAGTGCCTCATGGATGCCCACTCTTGAGTTTATAGATCTATTCAAAGTCTGTCCCATTTAGCTATTATTGATAGTGCGAGACAACCTGATGGAATCTCACTTCATTTTCATAGGTAATGTGCTGTAGTTACTCTTACCAATAATGTTATGGACCAAAGCATATATAGCCAACATATTGGTAAGGAAGAGATCAAGTTTGTTTTTCCCTTTTGTTGGTTCCCTCAGCACCTGCCGCAGACCCATTCTATCAGCTATATTCTTTAGGACCTGACCAGTTCAATCAGTAATTCTGCTGCTGAGCCACTCTTGATGATAGTTATTGAAATCCCTCACGCTTGGTGCATTTTGCGTACTTACTATCCCCGTGCTTTCTCCAAGTTTTGTTCAACATGGAGCAGTACCTATCCATCAGCCGAAAGAGTATGGTATGTGGTAATTAGCAGGAGGTTTCCATGCCTGTGTTTAATCTGAAGCCATGAGACTTTGTTGGATCTGGACTTAGTGTTGAGGACTCCCAAGACAAATCAGTCTCAACTGTATACCACCATCCTGCCATCTGTGCTGGGTGTGTCCTGCTGTGTGGCAGGACTTGTCCAGGGATGGTGATGCGACATAGTCATGCTCGTGGAATCATATGTTACAGGAAATATCAAGCTGCTGCTCGTCTAGTCTGGGAGACAGCTGTCCCAATTTTGGCGTTTGGCTACCAATGTTAGTAAGGAGGACTTCCTGTGGACATTCTGAATGATGTGTAGAGATCCCAGAGGAAAACAAAAAATGCCTGATGACAATTGTTTATCCCACGTGTCCCACCTATCTAAGGTTCCAGATTATTTCCAGGCTGAAACTTTATAATTTTTTTTATTCTCTGAGATTTAACCAGTATTTTGGCCCAAGTATTTTTTCCTGCCAAGGTAAATATTTGAGGATAATAGTTCTTTATTTTCTTGTGTATATGTACACGTGCTTGCATGTTTGGATAATTACATTGGTAAATATTTATAATTTCATATTTCAAGCTGTCAGTTAGCATTGGAACTTTGTCAAACAGGTCTTATTATAATAAATCAATAATTCTATTGTTTAAAAAACCTGGATGATGGATCATTTTATTCTGAACCTAATATAGATAAAAGGTATATTATTGGCTGAAATCATAACCGGGAAATGTTTCCATTTGTGTTGTGACCATTGATGTAATGGAACTAGAAAGAAACAAGCAGTCCTCTAACCTTGGTCATAACGATTAATTTAAATTGTCCTTATATGCTTAATAGCCATGTGTCTTTAGAAACCATAAAACAAGAATAACAGGACACTGAAATGTGTCATGTCAATTGTTACCTATTGTTGTCCGCGGGTAGTTAAAATTTAAAACAAAAAAACCATTGTGCACAGACAGTACAAGTAGCATGTCTGCTTACAGGGCTTATAGATATAATTGATCTGTTTTCAAAAGACTGATGGAAATGCCCTTCTAGCGCTGAGACATCGAAGACCAGCATCATACATCTCATTTTCAAACAGTCCTTTTGAATTAATGATTAAGATCAGCTTTGAACAGTTTAACATATTAACAGGTGATGGTCTAGCACATAACAACTTTCATATTTTTGCATTCCTTTTGGTGAAATGTGTCAGTATACACTTTTACTGTAATATTCCAAAACTCCCTGGTCTACCATTATAGAGCATAAGAAAAATGAAGCTATTTGTGCCATGTACAAAACTGCAACCCTGAGCTTGCACTGCAGCCAAACTTGCACTGAGCTTCATTGGAACCCTGCAGCAACCCTGAGGCAGAGATGTTGGCCTGGGAACAGGGTGGTGTGTTAAAGTAGCAGGCAACTGGAAGTTCAGGGTCTTTTTAGTTGGAAGAAAGTAGATGTTCATGAAGCAGTCACTCAATCTATGCTTCATTTCCCCAATGTAGGGGAGACCACATTGTGAGTAGCAAAAGCAATAGACTAGATTGCAGGAAGTTATGTTTGGGCCCTTGGATACTGGATAGGAAGGAGGTAAATGGGCTGGTGTTACACCTTCGGTTGCAGGTGAAGATGCCGTGGGGATGTGGGCGTTGTTGGGAGTGAAGGCAGAGTGGACAAGGGTGTCCCAGAGGGAACAGTCTCTGCAGAGGGCAGACAAGGGAGAGGAGGAGACCCGGTGTGGCTTCCTCTACATTGGGGAAACCAAGCGGAGGCTTGGAGACCGCTTTGCAGAACACCTCCGCTCAGTTCGCAACAAACAACTGCACCTCCCAGTCGCAAACCATTTCCACTCCTCCTCCCATTCTCTAGATGACATGTCCATCATTGGCCTCCTGCACTGCCACAATGATGCCACCCGAAGGTTGCAGGAACAGCAACTCATATTCCGCCTGGGAACCCTGCAGCCTAATGGTATCAATGTGGACTTCACCAGTTTCAAAATCTCCCCTTCCCCTACTGCATCCCTAAACCAGCCCAGTTCGTCCCCTCCCCTCACTGCACCACACAACCAGCCCAGCTCTTCCCCCCCACCCACTGCATCCCAAAGCCAGTCCAACCTGTCTCTGCCTCCCGAACCGGTTCTTCCTCTCACCCATCCCTTCCTCCCACCCCAAGCCGCACCCCCATCTACCTACTAACCTCATCCCACCTCCTTGACCTGTCCGTCATCCCCAGACTGACCTATCCCCTCCCTACCTCCCCACCTATACTCTCTCCACCTATCTTCTTTACTCTCCATCTTCGGTCCGCCTCCCCCTCTCTCCCTATTTATTCCAGTTCCCTCTCCCCATCCCCCTCTCTGAAGGGTCTAGGCCCGAAACGTCAGCTTTTGTGCTCCTGAGATGCTGCTTGGCCTGCTGTGTTCATCCAGCCTCACATTTTATTATCAGAGGAGGAGATTGTGTCTGGTTGTGGCATCTTGCTACAGGTGGCAGAAATGATGGCTGATGATTTTCTGAATGTGGGTTCCGGTGAAGTGCTAGGTGAGGACAAGGGGGACCCTATCGCCCTTGCAGGAGGGAAGAGAGGAAGTGAGGGCAAAGGTGCAAGAGATGGGTCTGACCTGGTTAAGGGCCCGTCAACAACAGTGGTGGAGAATCTTTGGTTAAGGAAGAAGGTGGACATTTCGGAGGCTCCCCTATCAAAGTTGGTTTCATTCAAACATTTACGATGGAGATGGAGGAACTAAGAGAATGGAATAGAATCTTTATGGGAAGCAGGGTGAAAGGATGTATCGTCCAGGTAGCAATGGGAGTCAGTGGGTTTATAGTGGATATTAGTGGCCAAACTATCCACAGAAATGGAAACAGAGATGTTGAGGAAGGGAAGGGAGGAGTCCAAGACAGACTAGGTGAAAGTGAGGGCTGAGTGGAAATTGGAAGTGAAATCGGAAGTGAAATCAATTAATTTTTCCCATTCCACGCTCTCCCATATGCTAGCCTCCTACCTCTTTCACCTGGACTTGTTATCATGTAGCCACCATTACACACTATCTATTCTTAGCCACTCACTGTCTCCATTAACAGCTATTTACCCTCCTAGCCAGATTGTTATCAACTTCTTTGTCTGTGCAACTGTTCTTCTTTCTACTTGGGCTGTGTCCCCACCGAACATTTACTCCTCATCCCCTCCCACCCACCCTAGCTTCTGCATATAAACTGACACTTTTCTAGCTACTGTCAGTTCTGAGAAAGGGGCACCAGACCTGAAATGTTAACTCTGATTTTTTCTTCACAGATTCTGCCAGACCTGCTGAGCTTTTTCCAGAAACTTCTGTTTTTGTTCCTGATTTACAGCATCCACAGTTCTTTTGGTTTTTTGATAGAATATAAGTTTCCTAATTGGTGCCGTTAATTTGACATATTAAAATGTTGAGCGACACAGATACTGGCTCTATCTTTGGAAAGTGCGCCAAGTGGAGCATACGAGTTGCAGGATAGTCCAATAGAAGTGGACACTTTTGTCAGTCTGACTAAGCTTGGGGAGCACCACTTGTATACAGGCAATTGCTTAGCTTCACACAGGCCACATCCTGATCAGAGCAACTGTAAGCCAGCCCTCAACAATGCACCAAAACAAAGCCAAACGGTAAAGATTTTCTTCAGGATCCTGGCCAGCAAGCCTTTGTAGTTTTTCCCACTGCAGATACAAGGCAGCTAAAGGGACCTATCAACCATCTAAGTTGAGTAAGGTAGCTCATAGGCCAGCATCCAGGAGAGTTTGTACCCTGGAATGACCGCCTACATCTGCTTAAGAACAGTTAAACTGCTTGGCAATGTCAAAATCAGATCCAGTCAAGAAAAATGTCTGGTTAAATGGTCATTCAGTTCTGATGGAAATCGACACTGGTGCAGCTATATCAATGTTCACAAAAGCTGTTTCTAATAAAATTCATTCTGAACTCCAACCCTTTACTTTGCACAAGATCTCAGCTAGGCTGAGAATCTATACCAGGAAACCTTTACAAATTCAATCTGGTCTCTGATAAAGAGCAGCTGCTTCGGTTACCAGTGATTGTAGTAAAAAGCTTGGGCCCAAGCTTAATAAGGCAAAATTGGTTGCAAGAGATTCACCGAGATTGGCTTGACAATTGTCAAATTTTTAAAAAGTGACTGCCTCAGTGAAGTCCTGATTAAATATCTGGACATATTCCAGGTCAAAAATCACACAACACCCAGGTTATTATAGTCCACCAGGTTTATTTGAAAACACAAGCTTTCAGATATCAGCCTTTGAGGAAGAAGCAGAGGTCCAAAAGCTTGCATATTCAAATAAATCAGTTGGACTGTAACCTAGAGTCATGTGATGTTTGAGCTTGTCCACCCCACTCCAACGCTAGCATCTCTATATCATGGCAAACTTATTCCAGGAAGGTCTACAGATTATCAGAGGAGCCAAAATGACTTTGCATTTTGGCCAGGAAACAATTCCACGATTCTACAAGGCCTGGTCACTGCCATTTGGAATTAGAATTAGCCTTTATTGTCACATATCTCACTATATTCATTGAGTATAGTGAGACATTTTATATATCACCATTTATAGCACTGACTAATGTCCAAAAGTACCTAAGCACATGTTCTTTAGTTACAAGATCATTAGACAATAGAGAGATAAAATGTCCAGCATTGCAGAAATAAAAGTTCAAAACAACAAGTCAAGGTGGCACCTGGCTTCCAGTCTGCGACAGGCTTCATCTTGATACCGAGAAGTCACTTCAGACCATCATGCTGGACCGGTGGGAGGCTGTTACACCAGGCCGGTGGGTTGCCACGCCATGCTAGGAGGTCTGTAATGGAGGAAGTGGCTGTGCCAGGCCTGGTGGTCACCACGCTATGTCAGGAGTCCGCTGCAGAAGGATGCCACTTCACCCTGGGAGGCCACTACGGGAGGAGGCCGTTGCAACTGGCCGGCAGGTCACCATGCCACACTGGGGGGTCACTGTGGCAGTCTGGAGGCTGCTGCACCAGGCCGAAAGTCGTCACCAGGAATCATCATCGATGGCCAGGCGTTGTCAGAGGCTGTGAAAGAAGAAGGAAGAAAAAGCACTCAGAAGAAGAAAAAAAGAAGAACAGGCGGAGCGGATGAGCTGCAACTGGAGCGTCCTACTCTGCCAGCATCTTGGAAAGTTTTACAGGCAAAAGTAGAGGCACAAATCAGAAGGCTGGAAAGTGAAGGAATTACCAAACCAGTCCAATTCGTGGAATGCAGCACAACACCAGTCATACTGATTTTTGAATCCTGATGGGTCAGTTTGCCATTTAAACAAACAGTAAACTGTTTCTCGCAGCTGGATAAATATTCCACCCCTCAGATAAAGGATTCGTATGCAAAGCTGGCAGGGTGGCTGTCATTCATGAAGCTGGTCGTAAGCCACACTTACTTGCAATTGTGTTTAGTCTAGGATTCCCAGAAGCATGGTACAATTAGTACCCTTAAGGGCTAATACCAGTATATGGACTGCCATCTGAGATATTATCAGCCTGTGCCATTTTGCAGCGGACAATGGAGAACATGTTGCAAGGTCGACTATAGGTGGTAATTTATCTGATTAGGTAGAACTAATAAGGAACTTGTGTATAGTCCGAAGGTGCTTTTCCAAGTCAGGCATATATCTAAGAAGGGGAAAATGTGTGTTCTAGTTCCCCCAGGTGGCCTAATTAGAGTCGTAGAGATATGCAGCATGGAAACAGACCTTTCGGTCCAACTCATCAAGGCAGACCAGATATCCCAAATAAATCTAGTCCCATTTTCCAAGATTTGGCTCATATCCCTCTAAAAGCTTCCTATTAATGTACCCATCGGATGCCTTTTAAATGCTGTAATTATATTAGCCTCCACCGCTTCTTCAGTCAGTTTATTCCATATGCGTGAGACTCTCTGTGTGAAAAGGTTGCCCCTTTTAAATCTTTCCCGTCTCACCTTAAACCCATGGCCTTTAGTTTTGGTCATCTCCACATTGGGGAAAAGCCTTTATCTATTTACCCTATCCATGCTCCTCTGATGCTCCAGGGAAAATAGCCCCAGTCTGTTCAGCCTCATCCTATTGCTCAAACCCTCCAGCCCTGGCAACATCCTTGTCAATCTTTTCTGAATCCTTTCAAGCCTGCTCGGCTCATCCAGCTCCACACCTTGTTATCTTGGCGAGAAGTTTGCCAGGCTTAAAAGCAGACATAGCCGTGTTAGTGATGTAGTACCCAGAGTGTTAACAAGGTAAATAAATGACTGCCGGCAGCTCCCCCATATCTGTAGGAGTAGCCGGGTAAACCTGGAGTCAGTTGCATGTTGACTGTGCATGTCCTTTCATGGGTTCAATATTCTTTCACCTTGTAGACGCCCACTCAAAGTGGTTGGACTTGCAGAGGGTTCATTTGTCAAACACTGGGACAATGATAGAAAAACAGTGTGCATCTTTTCTAACACCTGGAGGCCTGGAAGTGTTTGTCACAGATAATGGGCCATCGTTTACCAGCAGGAAATATGCTTATTTCTTAAAGGTAGATAGGATTCAGTATTTAGGGACAGCTCCATGCCACCCATTAACTTCCCTGGCAGAAAGATCAGTCCAAAGTTTGAAGGCTGGATTGAGAAAACAGCTTCCAGCCTCACTAGATATATAGCTGCCATGGTTCTTTACTGATTATAGGACCACCTGCATGCAACTACCATTATTAGGTCCAGCTAATAGATAAAAGATTCTGCACCAGAGGGGAGGGTGAACTGCATCAAAAACATCAATGCTAAACCCAAGATTCTTTCATTTGAGAGAGACAGTTTGGTACAGGGGATGAAGTTTGGTATAAAAATCTTGGAAATGGCCCCACATGGATAAGAGGCATAGTCAACGTGAGATTAGGACCAGTGATGTATTATGTTTGGGTATGTGTGATGGTCCTAAATAAGCATATGAACCAAATGAAAGCCATGAATTCTTAAATGATGTGGGAGCAAAATGTGCCCTGCCCCTTGGAACAAACCAAAATGCTGCCAGAACCTTGGATTCACCCAATCTGTCACGTTTTCTTGTCTTCTGAATCAAAGATGGATGTGACTGATGTAGCTGCCTTGATGCCTTTGCTGCTGAAAGAAGAGAGTGAAATTCTACTGAGGTGCTCCTGATGTGAGAGGCAAGCATTACATGCCGCCCATGTCAGACACTGAGTCAGAGGACTGGTGCTAAAATGGCCCAAGAGGCTCTTCAAGAAAAAGGACCAGCCAATGGCCGTGGACTCAGAGGGAGAGGCATGTTGTGACTGTAACAAAGTCAGCCAGCTGTTAATAACCGGTGACTTGATGACAGGATACTGGCCTCTGTGGAGTTATTTCAGCCTCCATTTTTGAAATTAGGATTTTTTTTGAATAATTATAATAATTACTGTAAACTTTTAGATACAAGGTAGCATAGGAGCAGGAATCAGCTATTGAGCCTAACCTGCCATTCAGTATGATCATGGCTGCTCATTCTCTTCAACTCCTTTCCCTCCCTGCACAGTATCCCCCATATGCCTTTGTGTCACGTGACTCAAATCTATCCATTAAACATGTCCAAGTACTGAACTTCCAGACTCTCTTATGGTAGAGAATTCTGAAGATTCACAACCTTGTGGATATAATGAATATTCCCTGGTTTTGTACAATAGGAGAAACATCTTACCCATTCCTATCCTTTTATGTATTCTTTCGTTCTCAATATTCTCAATCTCATTCTTTGAAATTCTACAGATTAAGGACCCCCTGTTGCTTTCTCGATTGTTCCTCAGTGGATGCTTTTTCTATTCTGGGAACAAGTCTGGTGAGTCTTGTTTCACACGCTAAATAGCAACAAGACTGTTGATCAGGGAAGGGAGCCAAATGTGTACATAGTGCTCCAAGTTGGGTGTAACTAAGGTTCAATTGAAGCAAAACTTTGCTACTCCTGCAGCTCAAATCCCCTTGTGACAAATGCTGATATAGTCACCAACCTTCCTAACTACTTTCTGCTCCTCTATGTTAGCCTTCAGTCACTTATTGATAAGGACTCTTGGGTCCCTTTTATACATAACACTTTCTGATCTTTTACGATTTAAGAAATAGTCTGCACAAATGTTCCTTCTGTTAACATGGATTCACTCACATTTTTTCACATGACTTTCCATCTGCCATGTTTTTGTCCAATTACGAAGTCTGTCAAATTTTCTTGAAGTCACTTCATAACTAATAACAATTATTCCCACCTGCCTTTGTTTCATCTGCAAACTTGAAAATATAACGTTTGGTCCCATGTCCAAATCACTGATGTATTTTTTGAACAGCTGGGCCCCAAATGCTGCTCCCTGTCATATCCCACTCATCATAGCCTGTCAATGTAAGAATGGCCCATCTGGTCCTATCAGGTATCAGGACAAGATGCAGTTTTCCTGGCAATTGACAACATTCCTGGTCATCATTAATCTCTTAATTCCAGTTTTTGCTTAATTCACGCTAAATCTTAACCTTGACCCATGGCAGGATTCAAACCTGGGTTCCCAGAACATTACCTCATCTCTGGATTAATAGTCTAATGTTAATACCATCAGACCATTACCTATTTTATGACTTAGGCAGGCAAAGATTATTAACCAAAAGATTAAACTATTTTTTTAAACATATTGTTCATGGGATGTGAGCATTGTGGGCTATACCAGCATTTGTTGCCGATCCCTAATTGACCACAGGGCAGTTCAGTGTCAACCACATTGCTGAAACTCACAAAAGACCAGACTGGGCAAGGACAAAAATTTCATTCCCTAAAGAACCTTAGTGAAACAGATGGGTTTTTATGACAAATGATAACGATTACCTGCTTGCCATCTGGCTAGATTTTCTAAACTCCAGAATTTTTTCAATTCAGATTTCACTATCTGTCATAGTGGGATTTGAACCCATTGCTCGGAATATTCACCTAGGTTTCTGGATGACTTGGCCGGTATCCCATCACCAAGTCGCCCTTTATTTACACGTAGAAACACCTTGACACTAATCCAGATCCCTCAGAGCCAGCTCCTAGACTGAACAGGATATCTGACACTCTTGTTTCTGTCTGTCAGCCAGAGCTCCCTGATTGGACCAGATTAAAAGCCCAGATCAGGAAACTCATATTCTATGAGATCAACCTGGCTGACCTTGTTAAAATCACTACAGCACTGTGTGGTGTCTTCCTAAACCAGTTGGCTAAATTCACTTTTCTGGAGACAGTGATAAAAATTTCAAAATCACTCTTTGGAAACTGTCCACCAGCAAATAAAAGGACTGGACCTTCTGGAGACCTCTTTTTCCACCATTTCAGAGCACAACACTGGAGAGTTTCTGTCAATGCTTTCAAAAGTCTATTTTGTCATCTTTGATATTCTTTAATCTTTTAGCTCCTGTTTCTTCCAGTCCAATGCAATATAATCTCGCTGTTTTGCTATCTGTTGGTACGTTTCTGCTTGATTAAGTTCCATCAAGTACATTCAATGAATGTTTAATTAATCCCAAGATTGGAAACTGGACCAATGTATGGATAATGGGCAAGGTCGTGTCCTGACCTGGATGGGAATCATCTAGGATGAGCGACTGAGTCTGTGAGACTTTTCAGGGCACCGTAGCCAGCCTAATTCTGTCCTAATTCATTTCCTATATGATTCATGTTCGGAAGCTGCCAAATTATCATTTGAAGGACCTTTGGCTTTCTTTTTCTGTCTACAGTGCTGGAACATTAAGTTTGCACACTCTCCCTTTGTCTGCGTAAGTTTTCGCTGAGTGTTCCGCTTTCCTTCCACAAGCCAAAGATTTGCAGGTTAGCTGCATTGGCCATGCTGAATTGCTCCATGGTGTCCAGGGAAGTGCAGGTTAAATGGAGTAGCCACGGTAAAACGTGAAACTATGGGATTTGGGTGACAGGATGTGTTTGATTAGATGCTCTTTGGAGAGTTAGTGCAGACTTGATGGACCAAATATCTCTTCTGAACTACAAGGATTTTATGATTCTCTGACAAAGACCAAATGTAGTATATCTGTAATCAGTCTGTTGAGATTAGCTAATTCAGTAAAAATCAAGCATCAAACCTGAGATTGCTGGAATACTCTGTTTACAGAAATTTTACAATGCTCCTTTCTTAACTGTTAATTAAAGAGAGCATTCCCCATTCACTGTTTGACTGCTTGGAGATATGTTTCTATCCTGTAATGTGGTAACCTAATTTCCAGCTGGATGTCCAGAAGAGACAGGAGCAGAATTAGGCCATTTGGCCCATCGGATTTTCTCCACCAATAGACCATTGCTGATATGTTTCTCAACCCATTCTGCTGCATTTTCCCATAATCCTTGATCTCTTTACCAGTCAAGAACCTATTTATCTCAGTCTTAAATACACTCAGTGACTCGGTCTCCACAGCCCTTTGTGGCAATGAGTTCCACAGATTAGCCACTCTGTGGCTGAAAAAATGCCTCCTTGTCTCAGTTCTACTGGGTCTTCCCTTCACTCTGAGGTTGAATCCTTGGGCGGTAGTCTCTCCTACTAGTGGAAACATCTCCACGTCTACTCTAGGCCTGTCAGTAGTCTGTAAGTTTCAGTGAGCTCCCTCTCATACTTCTAAACTTTCTCAATTACAGACCCAGAATCCTCAACTGCACCTCATATGACAAGCCCTTCATCTCCAAGATCATTCTTGTAAACTTACTCTGTAACCCATCCAATGCTAACACACCTTCCTTAGTTATCGGCTGCTCACAATATGCCCAATGTGGTCTGACCAGAGCGTATCTCAAAATCGATATTCGTCACCTCTGCCCTGTGGGTGGGACGTGCAGGTGTGTAGAAGGCTTCTGGTGTTGCTTGTGCAGGGTGGTGGTGTCGTTGCATTCCTATGACTCAGTAATCAATGGTGCCACTGCATTAGATACTCTTGCAGTCAAGGCTGGCAACAGAGAACTGTCACTTAATACATAGTGCAATACTCACAGGAAGTTGGCACTCACCTTTCAGGCAGTGATACCAGATTCTGGGAGAAGTGTTTTCAACAACGGCCTCTCACATTGCCTTTGTTTTACTGATCAAAGTCTTTCCATCTTGTCACCATTTTCTTTGTGAATTCAACTTGACGACTTTGGTAAGCTGTAGACAGGTTGGAAAACAGATTCTGTTAGTGAGATTCTCCAGCATCTGCAGTTCCCATTATCTCTGTTAGTGAGAAGTCCAGCTTTTGGTGGTCTTGTCCTTACTTGACAATAATGTTAATTACTTAACTGATAGGTCTAAGGCAATTAAAATGAAACAAAGAACTGTGGATGCTGATGATCTGAAACAAAAAAACAAATTGCTGGAGAAACTCAACAAGTCTGACAGCATCTGTGAAGTGAAAGCTGAGTTAACATTGAGTCTAGCACCTTGAAGAAACGTCACTAAACTCAAAGTATTAACTCTGCTCTCTCTTCACAGATGCTGCCACACCTACTGAATTTCTCCAGCGATTTCTGTTTTTGTCTAAAGAGATTCACCCCCACCCACACCATTTTCAGTCCTGCCTAACAGAAATCCAGACACAAAGTGGTAGGAAGATGTTGGGATGCAGAGTTAATTTCAGATTTAAGAGGATTAAACTCGCTGTGTGCGCTCAAGCACATCTCCTTGTCTAGAAGAATGTCCTGCCCGGCTCTCCTGATGGTACGTTTGCAAAGACACACTTAGACGTTAGGAGACCCCCATAGATTGAGGTATTTTGCATGTTTCTTAAGTGCAGAAATGTAGAACTTGCGAATTTGCAAGATGTTACAACTATTTAGGCAAGTTAAAATATTGAGGAACCTTTGGTATGGGTGAATGTGGGGCAAGAACATAATAAAGGACTGAAAACAATTGCACATTGATCAAATCTCTATTTTCCATGGAATGAAAGGCTTGAAATCTAACCCAATAACAGGAATTAATGATTGGATTCAGGCTACTTTCAAAACACAAAATCTGCTGTTTGAGAGAGGTAGTGGGAACTGCAGATGCTGGAGAATCTGAGGTAACAAGGTGTAGAGCTGGATGAACACAGCAGGCCAAGCAGCATCAGAGGAGCAGGAAGGCTGACGTTTCGGGTCTGGACCCTTCTTCAGAAAAATGGAAGAAGGTCCAGCTGCTTGGCCTGCTGTGTTCATCCAGCTCTACACCTTGTTATCTCAATCTACTGTTTGTTATTTGTAAACCCAGTAGTGTGACAGGATTTGCCTTGTAAAATGAAAGGTTCAGTTGAAATTTTGAATAAGTGGCTTGGAAATTAGTTGTTCTATGAATTTTGATGCAGCATGGAGTGTTAGTTAGCTAATATAGTTCTGTTTACTGTGTAACCAGAAAGAAGATCAAACTTGTTCCAGTTAGAATAATCCAAGTCTATCTTCCCAGAACTTCAATTCTAGACCAGATGTTACAACTGACTGCAAAACTTGTTTTCAGATTTGATGTGCATGGTAAAAAAGAGGAAATTATCACTGAACATTTAGCTTACTGGATGCAAACCTTCAGCTGTCGCTACCTAAATTGACTTGGAGCAAACAGGAAAAACCTGTACATCTACCAACGAAATCATCTTCATCTCTGATTTCCCTCAGAATGTCTGATTAAATTCTCAGAATTTGAGTAACTAAGTGCAACATGTTGATGCATTACTCACATTGCATCCACCAGCTTTTCTTTTAAAACAATAGCGAGATATAAAGAGTAGACACAGAAGCTTTAGTCAGTTCATAAGAGCCTTCCAAAGTAGACATTGCTGACCCTTGGGAGCATGCAAACAAGGAACAAGGACCACTCAGCCCTTCAAACCTGCTCTGCCATTCCATAAGATTATGTTTGATTTAATTTTAACCTCAACTCTACATTCCTGCATACCCCTGATAATTTTTCATCTACTGAGTTAATAGAATCTATCAGCCCCAAAAATATTTGAAAATTCTGCATCCACTGTCTTTTGAGGAAAGGAATTCAATGAATTGAGGAAGGGAGCTATAATTAATGCTTGAATGTACTGTTGGATGTTTTTTTTTCAAAAAAAACAGTCGTCAATAGGTAAAAATTCAAGGATTTTTATTAAGACTTTTGGTTGCTGAGAATAACTATGTAACTGCGTCGATTCTAAGGTTGTCTTTTATTTTTCAACATTAATTACGATATTAGCTCAATCATATTGTCTTCTTATATCCCACAGTACATTAATACTAATTTGCGTATGCTTTGAGATAATTTAACTTCGATCAAGACAAGACGACACAAAGCTGAGTGGAAGGGCAAATTGTGTGGAAGATATAGAGTTGATGCGGCATGATTTGGACAGGCTGGGTGGGCAAATGAATAGCAGATATAATGTGGATAAATGTGAAGTTATCCACTAATAGCAAAAACGGGAAGCTGGATTATTATCTGAACAATGATAGCTTGGGAAAAGGGGAAGTACAACAAAATCTGGATGTCCTTGTCATTTGCCGAAAGTGAACATGCAGGTGCATCAGGTGATGAAGAAGGCAGTTAGTAGGTTGGCCTTTAAAGTGAAGATGTGAGTAGAGAAGCAGGGCTACCTTGCTGCAGTTGTACAGAGCCTTGCTGAGACCAGATATGGAGTATTGTGTGCCGTTTTGGTCTCTTTATCTGAGGAAGGATGTTTTTGCTCTGGAGGGAGTGCAAGGAAAGTTACTAAACTGATTCCTGGAATGTCAAGACTGATGTATGAAAAGAGACTGAATTGCTCAAGACTGTATTCATTGGAGTCTAGAAGAATCAGATATCTAAAAGAAACCTATATAATCCTAACAGAACTAGAAAGATTAAATGCAGGAAGGATATTCTTGGTGACCAGGGGGTCCATGATCAGGGATTACACTTTTAAGGATGTGGGGTCGATCGTTTAGAACTGTGGTGAGAAATTTCTTCACCCTGAGAGTGATGAATCTAGAACTCTCTGCCACAGAGGCGGTTGAGGCCAAAACATTGAATGTTACCAGAAGGTGTTATATAGAATTCTTGGGGCTGGAGGGATCAACGAGTATAGAGAGAAAGTGGCAACAGGGTACTGAGGTGAATGATCATCCATCATCATATTTAACAGCAGTGTAGGGTCAAAGGGCCAAATAGCCCAATCCTGCTCCTATTTCCTATGTTTCTATGAACACAAATAATATGATCAGATTAGATTCCTTACAGTGTGGAAACAGGCCCTTCGGCCCAACAAGTCCACACCACCCCTTGCAGCGTCCCACACGCACCCCTGAACATTACGGGTAATTTAGCATGGCCAATCCACCTAGCCTGCACATCTTTGGACTGTGGGAGGAAACCAGAGCACTCGGATAAAACCCATGCAGACACGGGGAGAATGTGCAAACTCCACACAGACAGTTACCCTAGGCTGGAATCAAACCCGGGTCCCTGGCGCTATTACCTGGATCTCTGGATCACTAGCCCAATGAAAATACCACTATGAAATTGCCCTTAGCAAGACCATTTGCAAGAAAACTAATTTAAAGAGGAAAAGTCACATTTATGCTGTATGAGAGGCAAGAACTCATTGGTTGGAAAGTGGACTGTTGGCTGGTAGAGGCATTGACAAGGCATTTAAACCAATAAATGATGATTACTCCAGTTAATTGCCAGCCTTTCTTTTAAAGTTTAAACTAGGTAGGTTGGTTCTGATTGGCCAAGGCATTGCCCTATGTGATAAATCAGAGAACGGCTGCCACTTATTATGTTGAGATGAAACTGGTAAATAGTCTTTCTGTCTGCCATGAGTAGGGTCCTAGATGTTAATAGATGTAGCTTCCAGTATTTACAGGTGGGCTCAGCTGACGATCGTGAATTGATTGATGATCTATTTCTTTGCATACTCAGGATTGTCTAGCATTTATTGTTCACTTGGAAATCACATCTAGTGTTGGACAATGTGTTGTGAGTTTTGCACATGAAGACTGGTTAATCTGCTCATTGATGCAATCTGCCAGTGTTTGGGACATTCACCTTACAGGTTTGCGGAGAGAACAGATGGCTAGAGGCCTTGTTCATGAGATTGCCTAGAAGTTCAAACTTATAAACCATATGAAACTGTAAGAAGACCAATGTGTAAATGGTCCAGTTAAAGTAGGCTTGCCATAGACAGTGGCAGAAAACCCCTTGCCGAGTTCTCAACGAGGACATTTAGGATCTTATTTGGCGCTAGCATTTCAAAGGTGAATGAGTTTAGAATGAAGTCCAGTAAGACTTGTATTCAGAATTTTACATGCACATCTGTACCTCAAATATATTAAATGCATATGCCTGATTTTTAGATGGTATGAGGGGCTGGGAGATTAGACGTCATTTCATTGAAGACATGTTTATCACGTAACCAACAGGGATGTTCTCAAGAGCTGGGCATTATAGGGATCCTGTGGTAACACCATTGATTTGAGCTTACATTGCGTCACTAAAACTGAATTCAGCTGAGAGTTGCTGAGTTCATAAGTTCACTGGACACTTGAGTCACAGTTGTTATAATATAGTCCTGCAGTGCAGATGTCTGTGATTTTTTTTGAGTATTACATTGGTTTTCTAGTAATAGTATTTATTTCCATGTTCATGTGGTTGTTTGCCATCTTGTGCAAGTCATATATTGTTATGACCCTTGGGTAAATGCACTGATTCTTCAGCCCTGGGCTACGACAGAAGTTCATGGTTGAATCAGAATAGGCAAAGTTCCCACTACTTTTTCAATGGAATCAGGGTAACAGAAATACTGAACAAAAAACAGAATTGCATATGCTGTAAGTGAAACTAAACAGAAGTTGCTGGAGAAACTCAGCAGGTTTGGCAGCATCTATGGAGACAAAGCAGAGTCAACATTTTGGTTCTGAAGAAGGGTTACTGGAGCCTGCAGAGAGGTATAGAGTTAGACCTTGCTTCTTCCAGTCTGGAAAACTTGTCATTGTATCATTCACACACACAAGTTCTTCAGCTTCCCAGGAATCAATCAGAGAATTATCATCCGTGGAGAGAGACAGCAAGCTAATGTTTCAAGTCTAGATGATTCTTAATCAGAGATGACAAGAAGTGTGGAGGGGACAACATTTATGCAGCAGTCGGGGGCTGAAATTGTTCTTTGTCTGAGCAATTTCTCTATTAATTCATCTCACTTCTACCAAGTCAGAAGTCACACAACCAACAGGTTGATTTGAAATTTCAAGCTTTCAGAGTACAGCTGTTTCGTCAGGTGAAGCCCAACACCAACACCTCCACATGATTTCTACCAAGCAGGCATTTGCATGGGTTCTATTTATGCCTACCTTTTTATGGGATATGTGGAACAATCCTTGTTGCCGTTCTGCAATGATCCCCTCACACAACTTCTTTTCAGCACATGACCACTGTTTCGGTGCTGCTTCATGCTTCTGCCTGGACCTTGAAAATTTTGTTCATTTTATCTCCCAGTTTGCACCCCTGTATAATTTTCACATCAGCCAGTGAAAGAGTCACTGATGTTGCATCACATCCCAGTCAGACCATGTAGCTGAACTACTTGTTGACCAATGCTGGGTCAGCAAGTTTTAATCTGGTCCTACCCATGTGAAAGACTATAGTCATTTCTGTGTGCTACACTGGATACTGACATTGGAGAAGGTACAGTGCAAGTTAACTGGAACAAGGCTCCAAGTGTTAGATTGTACTGGGGCTGTTCTTATGGACCAATAATTGTCAAAAGGATGTTCATGACCAGTGGGGCCAGTGAAGACTTACAGGGTTCTACAAAGTATAAATTCATTGATTGCTGCAGTTGGGCCTTGAGAGAGGCAAGAGGCCAGAGTTGAATGTTGCGTGGGTTATTTTCGAGATGGAGTTTTTAAAAATATGTATTTAAGTACAACATGCTACCCAGTGAGAAACAGTCATGCCGGCTTTATTAATATCCATAAATGAGCATAGTTTATCTTGAAAATATTATTGAAAATAAACAAGTTGCAGCCCACAAAAATAAAGGTTTGGTCTCCCCGGGCTTGTATTTGATGTTCCTGACACCATCAGGCCAATTGATTGATTATGCTTTTATTACTTATTTTCACATGGTGGCTCAGTGTTTAACACTGCTGCCTCACAGTGTCAGGAGCCTGGGTTTGATCCCACCCTTGGGTGATTGTCCATGTGAAGTTTACACATTCTCTCCATGCCTGCGTGAATTTCCTCCGATTAGGAGGATTGGCCATGCTATATTGTCCAAAGTCCAGGGATGTGGTAAATGATTTGGATGTAGGAGTGGAAGGGTGGATTCGTAAGTTCGCTGACGATACGAAGGTGGGTCAAGTTGTAGGTAGTGCGGAGGGCTGATGTACGTTACAAAGGGGCATTGATAGGTTGCAGAGCTGGGCTGAGAAGTGGCAGATGGTGTTTAACCCTGAAAAATGTGAGGTGTTTCATTTTGGAAGGACAAATTTGAAAGCAGATTACAGGGTTAACGGAAAGATTCTTGGGGCAGTGTGGAGGAGCAGAGGGTTCTTGGGGTTCATGTCCACTGTTCCCTGAAAGCTGCCACCCAGGTGGATAGAGTTGTTAAGAAGGCGTATGGTGTGTTAGCTTTCATTAATAGAGGGATTGCGTTCAAGAGCCGTGAAGTTATGCTCCAGCTATACAAAACCTGGTTCGGTCACATCTGGAGTATTGTGTCCAATTCTGGTTGCCTCATTACAGGAAAGATGTTGGAAAACGTGCAGAAGAGATTTACCAGGATGTTGCCTGGAATGGAGGGAAGGTCTTAAGAGGAAAGGTTGAGAGAGCTAGAGCTTTTTTCTTCAGAAGGAAGGGCGGTGACTTGATAGAGATGTACAAAATGATCAGAGGTATGGATAGAGTGGATAACCAGAGACTTTTTCCTCGGGTGGAAGTAGCTATTACGAGGGGGCATAGTTTTAAAGTGACTGGAGGTAGATATAGGAGAGATGTTAGAAGTTGGTTCTTTACTCAGAGAGTGGTAGGGACGTGGAATGCATTGCCGGAGAGTGTAGCGGAGTCGGCCTCACCAGAGGCATTTAAGTGGCTATTAGATAGGCATATGGATGATAGTACAAGGTATGGGTGGAGTTTAGATAGACCTGAGGTTTAGGGTAAAAGTTCGGCACAACATTGTGGGCCAAAGGCCTTGTACTGTGCCGTACTGTTCTGTGTTCTATGTGATTCGGAGGGTGGGTGTGCACTTGGTGGACTGAATGGCCTGCTTCCACACTCTAGGAATTCAATGATAAATACTAAAGCAACTCTTTCACGTTATAGTAGAGCGATTTAAAATTGTAGGAGGCCTCTAATTACTCATCTATTTAGAGAACCATCTGCCAAAGTTTTGAGGCTGTACGACTGGGACATCCAAATAATTTGACAATCCTGAAAACTGATCTTGGATATAGAATCATAGAGTCATTTACAGTGTTTCAGTCAGCTCTCCATGAAGCAGTCCGGTCATTCTCATTTCCCTGCTCCATTTCCAATAGATTGTGACAAGTGTAAGCAGTTATAACTGGAACAGGAAGTGGCTATTTATCTGCCTGCCTCCAGATATTTGCCTCCTTCTCTTCCAAGAAACGTGGCGAAGGTTAAATTTATGTGCTCTTGATGTGTAATTGTGACGATAGTGTCAGCTTTTGATGGTGTGTATGCAAGCAGAGAAGAGATCAAGTACTGAGTTAATAAAGTGTGGAGCTGGATGAACACAGCAGGCCGAGCAGCATCCCAGGAGCACAAAAGCTGACACTTCGGGCCCAGACCCTTCATCAGAGGGTCTAGGCCCAAAACGTCAGCTTTTGTGCTCCTGAGATGCTGCTGGGCCTGCTGTGTTCATCCAGCTCCACACTTTGTTATCTTGGATTCTCCAGCATCTGCAGTTCCCATTGTCATCAAGTACTGAGTTGTTCCCTTGAGATTAGCTTGCCAGTTGGCAGTGAAGAGTGGTGTACAAAGGTCGCTGTGGGATTATATGCGATATTGTAGGGTATAAGAGATGTTAAAGCAGGCCCTGTACTGCAGCCAGATATTGGGGATAATTCTGGTAGCATCGCCATTTTGATCCACCTCCACATATGTCTGGTGCTTGATTTGTCTTGGCACCTTCCTTACATAGACTTTGAAGAGTGCCTTCTTCCTACTCGATCCTTGCTCAGGCAATTTCTTGTCAGGAATATATGCTTGGAATTATCTGGCAGCTTAAAAAATATCTCAGCAGATTGGTGCTAATAGTTAACCTGAACACTGAAAATAAAATCATGGTAAGAGTTATCTAAGGAGAAAATTCTTCACCAATGATATGATGGACTGCTGAGTACAATGCTTGGGGATACTGTATCAGTAGGGTATAAGTATGTTTTACTCTGTCTGGTCCTGTGTAAGACACTTCACTAAGGAAGAAATTGAGAAGTCAAGAATAAAAAAAGTGTGTATTACTAAAGGGTGATTTGCACAACCCTCAGCAGAATCTCTCAGACTCTGGCTTGTACAGTTATGCAAGGGAGTACATTAACATGGAGGAAATATGAAACTGGCATGAATGTACAGGTCCTGCCAAAAATGACAGTTGGCCCTCAGTTTTCTTATTTCAACTTCTGTCCCTAGATTGACAAGCTAGTTGATTTCTGGTCCAAAACGCGATAGTGGTAGAAACCTGCAGATGTAGTTCAACCCCAGCAACCAAGAATTACACAGTTGGAGGCATACAATAAAGAGGGAAAGTGAGATATTGTGTATGTAGAGTGGTGTGGGAGAAGAAACTGGATTGGATGATGTTAGTAGCTATTTGCTTGAGGTTTGGGGAAAAAATTCCTATTCATTTGGTCCAACTGCGTTCTTTTAAAAGAAAAAACATTTGGCTGTTAGCTCTGGTTACTCTGCTTCCCTTTTGGCTGCTGCATTTCCTGACCCTTAAGGAGGGAACACTGGAGGCACTTAATTCAGATTGTTTTTAAAAAAGTTCAGGAGCAGAGCTTCACTTGACTATGATAAATAGAGATACCCTTTCTTTGCAGGGCAGAATACAGGGACAGCCTGAAACCTGTTGCATTTAAAACAGAAGTTGAGGGTTGTGATGAGTGGGGCTCAGATTTTGCAAATTTGGCAATTTAATGCCCGCACCCATTTAAAATTACTCATTATCTTGAGTATGGGTGGAATCTTGTGTTCTTGGAATTGGTATGCCTGAAGAGAGAGAGACAACTTATTAAGGAAGAACGATGGTACACTTGAACCCTGCTGCCTTTCTCTCTCCACATGCAAGCCCCCTGCTCAATTTTCCTGCCCTGCTACCTCTTGAGAAACTTACATGGTCATTTAATGACCACTGAAGAGATTCTTCCTACTCTTACTGGGCCTAACCCAGCTTCGGGCGGGCCTACCAACAGACACAAAAAAGAATTTTCCAGGTAATCTACTCGAGTTCCTAAGTGAATAGAATCACAGTAATTGTTGTATATCTTCAGAATACATGTATTATCATGCTTAGTTCCCTTCTCCACTCAACAGCAGTTTCCCTCAATTTAGAATCATGTTGATATGGTGACAGCCCACCCCACATATATGTCACTGACTTTATTATAAAAAGATGTTATGAGCTGAGGTAATTCACTACTGTTGGATAATATTTGGTTAGAATTTTTTTAATCGGTAGACCAACCTTTACTGCTTATTTTGTCAATTATTTATTTTTCATTAGTGTCATTGTCCATTAATGATATGAAGTGGCACAACTGCTGAGGAAGCATTTCCAACAAAGACATTGATAAAATATAAGCCTCACGACTCTCAAATCTTTTAAATTATTTTGAGTATTATAATTTAAATACTTTTGAGGATAGATACTGGCCCAGCGATATTATCACTAAACTGTTAATCCAGAAACTCAGCTAATGTTCTGGGGATCCAGGTTTGAATGTTCCATCAGACATGGTCAAATTTGAATTCAATAAAAATCTGGAATTCAGAGTCTAATGTTGACCATGCCAGTTGTTGGAAAATCCCATCTTTCTCTAATGTTCACTAAGGAAGGAAGTTACCATATGGTTGATTCCTAACTGCCCTCTGGTCTGGGCAATAAATGGTAAGCTAGCCATCAGTGCCTTCATTCTCTGAATGAATAAAAACTTGCTGTTGTTCATGATATCATTTGTCTCTCTATAAGATTCCTTCTCTAATCACTCCAGGATATGTTGATATTTTGCATCTTCAAACTAAACCAGAAGCTGAATTGACCAGAAAAGGCACATAGAGTAAGTCCTATTTTAGAAAAATGGTAGGTACCAAGATTAGGACAGTACGTATTGATATAATTAACTAAGAAGAATTGTGTTAATACCATGTGACTGTAACAATGATGAGAGAGGTTCTAAGAAAGCCTAATGATGCAACAATTTACATTGAAAAATGCCTGGACAAGTTTATGAAAACTGTAGAGGTGACTGCTGGCTACTTTGCATTTTTCACCAAGAAAACAGCGAATTTATTTTATTGATGCAGATTTTATTTTATATGAAGGTGGAAATACAGCAGAGTATTTACTTTGTACTTGTTTTAACATTTGTGGAGATGTTTGATTTTATTTAATTATTCAAATTAAGAACTCATACTATTGATAATATTTCTCAAAGACATTCTTTCTTGAGTGATGAATCATTTTGATTAGACATCCGGTTACCCAAAATGCTCCTTGACGTTTTCAAGGCATCTGTCAATCTACAACATAGAAAGGATGGTAAGGGACCTTAAATTACTTGGATGTGCAGGCTTTACATCATCATTACAGCAGTTGCTGCTACACAGCTGGGGAAAATTGGTTTGGAGAGACAATGGGTGTAATGTGGATTTTGTGATAGTACAATATGGTTGACTCTTAACTGCCCCATGGGTAATAAATACTGCTGATGCCCACATTTTGTGAATGAAAAACAATTAGAGAAAATTGAGAGCAATGTATGATGGTGATGAATTTGATACTTTTACTTCTACACTATTCAACAATATTAAAGTTCCCCACTGTTTGCTGTACTTTTTATTGTACATATTGCAGTTTTGTTGGGCTTATTACAGCGTGTGGTCCTATTAGTTTGGTGCATGATAGCACATCTTGAAAGAAATGTTGCTTCATGTGGAACCTGTTTGTTAACTACATGACACACAACTGATTGCTACATGGCTCTGGACCCGTTAGGCTTAGAAGAAGCATCGGTGTGTGATTGACTTGGCATATTTCTTGATGAAAGTGGATAATCAGAGAAGTCTCTAAATTTCTGCATATTCTTCAGCTATTTTAGTTAGACTTTGGAATTGGAGTTGCACCAGAGTGAAAGGTTTTCTTTCCTTGGAGACAGACGTTTCTCCACCCAATTCCTCTCTTTGCCTAATTCTCTAGATACTATTAAAGGCATATATGAGCCAGAAAGCTTCAGTTCAAGGTGATCAAAATTAATTCCATCAGCCTTGGTTCTTGATAATCTTGACTGTAAACCAAATCTGACTTTCTCTACCACTATGGACAGGTCTTGCTTGGATGGGGTTTAACCTAACACTGTTTTCAGTGTCAGATTATTTTTAGCTGACATAATAGTCATTGGATTGTATCAACAAGATTGCCTTCATTTAGAATGCTTGAAACTATGTGGCTCTGAAAAACTATAACAGGTCAGTCTAAGAGCTGGCAGAAATGAAAAGAATTGGAGAAAGCCAACATCTAATTATTCTGCTGTGTGTATCGTTCATTTCATTTCAAAATACCTTTTTGATATTCCAAAGGTGGGTCCTCCTCCACCATCCCAAAATCCTTATATTTCATTCCCTAAATCAGTGTATTTTTTCTAAATGTTCTGCTTCAGTGTCATTGTTGGATCCTCATTTCATATATAAATTTTTAAGCATCCTGCAGTCATCAGAGTAAACAAATTTCTAGGAGATAGCAAGAATTGAAGATTTTGGAGTCAGAGTCAATACAGTGTGGAGCTGGAGGAACACGGCAGGTCAGGCAGCATTGGAGGGTCTAGGGCCAAAACATCGACTCTCCTGTTCCTCTGATGCTGCCTGACCTGCTGTGTTCCTCCAGTTCCATGTTAAATGAATTTCTCGTTCTCTTGATGTAATCCTACCATCTTGCTTGCTTGGATTAAGCTGAATTCATCAGATCAGATGACATAAAACTAAAAAAATCAGCACCAGCTGACCTGAAAAAAATGTTGACGTTATTTACAAAGAAATCTTTATCTGCATATCAATTTACAATGAACTCCAGCTGAAATCATTTTGCTGCATAAACACTATCAAACACTTGCCAATGAGCTTTTCAATTCAGTTTTATCTTTGCTTGTTCTGATGCTCCTGTGTCAAGAACCTCACCACACATAATTCACAAGATGTGAAGTCAGGCATTTGACCTTTTTTGAAGTGATAATGGGAACCTCAGATGCTGGAGAATCCAAGATAATAAAATGTGAGGCTGGATGAACACAGCAGGCCCAGCAGCATCTCAGGAGCACAAAAGCTGACGTTTCGGGCCTAGTCTCACATTTTATTATCTTGACCTTTTTTGAACTTCTGTTGTCACTATCTTCTGTTGTCACTATCTTCTCCCTCATACCTTGCCAGAGAGTCAGTTTCTTCCTCTACTGCTCACTTATTTAGTGTTTGGCAGAGACATTATTGGAAAATGAAAAAAAATATATAAAATCTAAAACTTTAAACATAAAACTTACAGCATTTGGTGTCTGCCTTCTGTTCTACACCACCCTCTTGTGGATCAGCTGAGATCATTATCCAGCCATGCATATTTGTGTGTCTTTTGTAATGCTGTCTCCAGTACACCAGTACACTGCAGCATTGGTCATATTTTTATAACTTTTATTTGTAAGGGTCTTTTACTTTTGTCATTTTGTAAATCTTAGTGTAAGAGAAATTAGTATTAGGTATGTGATGCTGATCAGTGACTCAATGTTCTCATTGCCAACAGAACTTTACGTTGGTGAACGTGAGACTTTTCATTACCATTATGTGTAACAAAGCTGTAAGGGTTATACTGCATATTGCAGACATTAATTAACTTTCTGTACAGGAAAAAATAGAACAAAATTGACCGTGTACTGACACACCAAGTGATATGCACAGATATGATGTAGTATGCATGAATATTTTCAATCCCGGTAAAGAGTAAAATCCAAACAAAAAATAATGTTAAATTTAAGTCTTCTGGAATCTGTTCCACTATGTTGCTTTGAAAATGGTGGCAGAATGCTTCCTGACTAAATCTGTTCCAAGATGGCTGTTGGGCTTCTGTGCACACTGTAGGATTTTGATTATCACAGGGAAAGAATCGACAAAATGAACAGGTGCTTCGGCAGAACAGTAATACATCCTGTACAAGAGGCAGCAGGAGACAGTGGTGTTATTTGGATGGCACTTTTACCAACCCCACAAAGCACAGAACAATACTGCACAGGCACAAACACTATAGCCCACCATGTCTGTGCTAACCATGATGCCATTCTAAACTAATCCCATCTGCCTGCACATGTTCCATCTCCCTCAATCCCCTGCCTGTTCATAGAACATAGAACAATACAGCGCAGAACAGGCCCTTCGGCCCTTGATGTTGCGCTGACCTGTGAACTAATCTAAGCCCCTCCCCCTCTACTATCCCATCATTATCCATCTGCTTATCCAAGGACTGTTTAAATGCCCCTAATGTGGCTGAGTTAACTACTTTGGCAGGCGGGGCATTCCACACCCTTACCACTCTGAGTAAAGATCCCTCACACTATTATTAATTCAGTGTGTAGATAGTTTCTGGCCAGTTGCTGAAACTACAGACAAAGCAGAGAACAGGACTGCTGGAAAATGATCATTTGTTCTTTAAATACTTCTGTAAGAATTGGGAATCATCATGTGTTTGTCTAACTGCCTCTTAAACGTTGCTATCATATCTGCTTCTGCCATCTTCCAAGCAGTGTGATCCAGGCAGAAAGCATCCTTTGTATAAAATACTTGCCTCGCACATCTCGTTTAAACTTCTCCCCTCTCACCTTAAATCTATGCCCCCTAGTATTTGACGTTTCCACCTTGGGTAAAAGACTCCAACTATCCACCCTATCCATACATGTACATTTATCAAGTCCTTCCTCAGCCTCTGACGCCATAATGAAAATAATCCAAATTTGACTGGCCTCTCCTTTTTGGTCCATACACCCCAATCCAGGAAATATTCTGGTAAATCTCTTTTGCACCTTCCCCAAGGCCACAAGTGAGAACTGCATATTATACTCCAAATGTGGCCTAACTAAAGTCTTATACAGCTACAGCATGACTTGCCAAATTTTATACTCAGTGCCCACAATGATGAAGGCAAGCATGCTGTACTCCTCCTTTATCATATTACCCACTATAGCCACCTTCAGGGAGCTATGGATTTGCACCCCAAGATTCCTCTGTATATCAATACTCCTGTATTTATTGTATA
Organism: Stegostoma tigrinum; assembly: GCF_030684315.1. Classification (NCBI taxonomy): domain Eukaryota; kingdom Metazoa; phylum Chordata; class Chondrichthyes; order Orectolobiformes; family Stegostomatidae; genus Stegostoma; species Stegostoma tigrinum. The sequence goes on from NC_081375.1 coordinate 10,065,433, forward strand.
CTTCCCCCCGCTTTTGACCTCCCAAAACACATCCCCTCACATTTGTCCAGATTAAACTTCATCTGCCATTCCTCCATCCAACTTTCCTGCAAGTCTGCATCATACTGTAACCTTTGACATGCTTCCTCATAATCCACAACTCTTACCAGCTACATTTTCATCAAAATCATCTTATATGAACCTTGGGCAATATTTTGTCCTTTGTGAAGTGACCAACTTGCGCTGTGTAAGAATAGTCACATGGCAGCGATTCTCCCCAAATAGGAAAATTGATGGCCAGACGGTGTGCTCCGTGTCCCACAAAGCGGGCAGCTGGACATCCATGATCATGTAAAATCATCGAATAACCTTATTACCAAAGGAGGCCATGAAACTCATAATATCTGTGTTGGTCAATAGAAACACAACTCAGCAATAAGAATGTATGAGCTTGTAGTTCATGTAAAAGTAAAGGAAGCTCCACTTTTGAGGGATCCTCTTGTCAATGTTTTAAACTTCTAGATTCAAAACTTCAGATGAGTTATTACAATAGGGCAGGAGGCCCTCCAAAGGTCAGGATTTTGCCATAGGCCTTTACAGGGCTCAAATACTTGTGGATCCTCACCATCTCCTCAGGGGCATGTTGGTCTTGCTAATGATGCTCAGATCCCATGAATGAAAAAAAAATTATTTCAACTGCCCATCTAAATCCTGTCAAAGGACCTTAACAACAATTGGTAATAAGGTAGCAGATGCATTGGTATTAATTTTCCAAAATTCTCTAAATTCAGAAAAGGTTATATCGTATGGGAAAACAGCAAATGTAATCCCTTTATTCAAGATAGGAAGGAAGCAGAAAACTGGAACCTATTCTGCTCAACATCTGTCATGAGGAAACTGTCAGAATTGATCATGATAAATATTATAGCTGTACAGTTAAAGAGGATCAAGGTAATCAGTTTTTTCAAAGGGCAATCAGGTTGAACCAATTTTTGGAGTTCTTCGAAGGAGTAACATGGATATGGATAAACAGGAGCCTGAAGACATACTATACTTGGATATCCAGAAGGAAACGCCACACCAAAGGTTATTGTGGATTGTGAAAATTTGACTATATCACCAAATTGCCCAGTTTTACATCACTATCTAATTCAGGCTAAAATAATGCACTAAGTTTTCCATTAAAAAGAAAATAACTATTCAATATAATCAAATTATTTTTAGCAATAGTAAGAAAGAACCAAGAATTGTTATTTAACTCTATAACTTAAACTCTGGAAAAGCTCAGCAGGTCAGGCTTTTCCAGCAACTTTGTTTTTGTTCCTGATTGACAGCATCCGCAGTTCTTTTGGTTTTTAATTTAAACTCTGCCCTTTTTAAAGTTCCCATACACATAGAAATAGACATACGGAGACAAGACATACACAAATACTATGTGTGGGGAAGACAAAATGGTCAGAGATTTTTAAGACCAAAATGAATAGATTTCTGTTAGCCAAGAGAATCAAGGTTCTGTTTTATACTCACATCTGAGATGTGAACATCATTGGCTGGCCAGCATTTATTGCCTGTCCCAGTTGCCATTAAGAAGGAGGTGGTGAACTGCCTTCTTGAACAGCTGCTGTCTATGTGCTGCAGTTAGATACACAATGCTCTTAGGGAGGGAGTTTCAGGAATTTGACCCAATGATACTGAAGGAGCACTGATATGTTTCCATGTCAGGGTGGTGACTGGCTTGGAGGAAACCTTGATGGTGTTCCTGTGCATCTGCTGCCTTTGTGCTCCGAGATGGAAGTGGTTGAGAGTTTGGAAGGTGCTGTCTAAAGATCTTTGGAAATTAGCTGCAGTACCTTCTTGTCAATAGTACACATACTGCTGCTACTGAATGTCGATGCTGGAGGGAGAGGATGTTTGTTGATGTGGTGGCATTCAAGCAGGCTGCTTTGTCCCTTATGGTATCTAGGTTCTTGGGTGTTGTTGGGCCTGCACCCATTCAGGCAAGTCGGGAGTATTCCATCACACTCCTGACTATTCTCTCGTAGCAGATGGACAGGCTTTGGAGGGTCAAGAAATGCTGCAGTCATTGGATCACCCTTGAACAGGTGAATGGTCTACTTTTGTTATCGTTTTGTATGTTCATGCATTTAACCATGATGCTAGTGTTTAAAGAAAACCTTGCTGTTTTGTTTGCATGATCATGATCTGTTAACTTAATCATACTAAATCACTCAACTGTGGACTGCTAGGTAAGTTAGCACTTAAAATCCAGCGATTAATACAGCTAATCACATTGAAGAAGCAGTTTATTCTGATTTACTTCAGAGGCCAGGTTCTTTTTTAGGTCAGGCATCATATATCCAGAAAGAATGGGATATTGACTAGATTACATCATGTCTTAGCGCATTTTTTTATTTGAAATATAAGATGAAAACTTGCTGTTTCTTTCATTTGCTGTTAAAGAAATGTGTAAGATGTTTCTGACGTTTTACAGTGTTTATGAACACCTGCAGTGTTACTGAATAACTTTTAACAGACAAGTAAACATTTCTTGCTTTGAATAAATAATGTTGTAAACTTATTTTATATTTGTAGTTCCTTGTCAGCATAAAGCATTGAATGCTTGGACATAAATAAGGCAGAATTTCCTTTAAAATGTTGTTGAGAAAAAATAAATAGAACATTTAAAATGTTAGGTTTTAACTAACCTGATGAACACTAAAAGGGCTCAGTAGGTCTGGTTGTTGTGATGTCAAATATTTGAAGTTTGCTTTTGATAAATTTTTAACACAATTCTGTTAAGACCTTTATTGAACTTTAGCTGTTTCAGGTGTCCTTTACTGTGAAACATTACATAGATTAGAAGTTGACCTCAAACCTAGAAAAGAAGATTCTAGGTTTGTCGGTGTAGGTGCTGTATTAAACATAGACTATAGCTCAGTTAAATAGCAATTAATAGAAATTACAGCACAAAAATAGGCCACTGTGTCTGTAAAGGTACCAGTTCTTTACTTGTGCCATCTGCTTTATTTGTGCCGTATACTGTTTCAACATATTTTCTCCATATCCTTTGTGTACTGCTTTTCATATATTTAAGCAATTTTCTTTTATAGTTATGTCATAATCTCTTTTTGAGGTTAAACAATACTCATTTGGATAGTTTCTGTGAATATTTTATTTTTTTTCTCCTCTGTTATTAATTCACTAGTAGGTTTAATCATTGAGATTCGATGCAGTGGTTTCTATATTTTTAATACGTTTAAATAAAAAACAAAATTCTGTATACAATTAGCAAATCAGACAGTATCCTTTTATAGGGGAGATGATGGGAACTGCTGATGCTGGAGAATCCAAGATAATAAAGTGTGAAGTTGGATGAACACAGCATGCCAAGCAGCATCTCAGGAGCACAAAAGCTGACGTTTCGGGCCTAGACCCTTCATCAGAGAGGGGGATGGGGTGAGGGTTCTGGAATAAATAGGGAGAGAGGGGGAGGCAGACCAAAGATGGAGAGAAAAGAAGATAGGTGGAGAGGAGAGTATAGGTGGGGAGGTAGGGAGGAGATAGGTCAGTCCAGGGAAGATGGACAGGTCAAGGAGGTGGAATGAGGTTAGTAGGTAGGAAATGGAGGTGTGGCTTGGGGTGGAAGGAAGGGATGGGTGAGAGGAAGAACAGGTTAGGGAGGCAGAGACAGGCTGGGCTGGCTTTGGGATGCAGTGGGAGGTGGGGAAGAGCTGGGCTGGTTGTGTGGTGCAGTGGGGGGAGGGGACGAACTGGGCTGGTTTTGGGATGCGGTGGGGGAAGGGGAGATTTTGAAGCTGGTGAAGTCCACATTGATACCATTGGGCTGCAGGGTTCCCAAGCGGAATATGAGTTGCTGTTCCTGCAACCTTCGGGTGGCATCATTGTGGCACTGCAGGAGGCCCATGATGGACATGTCATCTAAAGAATGGGAGGGGGAGTTGAAATGGTTTGTGACTGGGAGGTGCAGTTGTTTATTGTGAACCGAGCGGAGGTGTTCTGCAAAGCTGTCTCCAAGCCTCTGCTTGGTTTCCCCAATGTAGAGGAAGCCACACCGGGTACAATGGATTCAGTGAACCTCTGCTTAATGTGAAAAGTCACCTTGGGGCCTGGGATAGGGGTGAGGGAGGAGGTGTGGGGGCAAGTGTAGCACTTCCTGCGGTTGCAGGGGAAGGTGCCGGATGTGGTGGGGTTGGAGGGCAGTGTGGAGCGAACAAGGGAGTCACAGAGAGAGTGGTCTCTCCGGAAAGCAGACAAGGGTGGGGATGGAAAATGTCTTGGGTGGTGGGGTCGGATTGTAGATGGTGGAAGTGTCGGAGGATGATGCGTTGTATCCAGAGGTTGGTGGGGTGGTGTGTGAGAACGAGGGGTATCCTCTTTGGGCGGTTGTGGCGGGGGCGGGGTGTGAGGGATGTGTTGCGGGAAATGCGGGAGACGCGGTCAAGGGCGATCTCGACCACTGTGGGGGGAAAGTTGCGGTCCTTGAAGAACTTGGACATCTGGGATGTGCGGGAGTGGAATGCCTCATCGTGGAGGCGGAGGTGGAGGAATTGGGAATAGGGGATGGAATTTTTGCAGGAGGGTGGGTGGGAGGGAGGAGGTGTATTCTAGGTAGCTGTGGGAGTCGGTGGGCTTGAAATGGACATCAGTTACAAGCTGGTTGCCTGAGATGGAGACTGAGAGGTCCAGGAAGGGGAGGGATGTGTTAGAGATGGCCCAGGTGAACTTGAGGTTGGGGTGGAAGGTGTTGGTGAAGTGGATGAACTGTTCGAGCTCCTCTGGGGAGCAAGAGGCGGCGCCGATACAGTCATCAATGTAACGGAGGAAGAGGTGGGGTTTGGGGCCTGTGTAGGTGCAGAAGAGGTACTGTTCCACGTAACCTACAAAGAGGCAGGCATAGCTGGGGCTTATGCAGGTGCCCATGGCCACCCCCTTAGTCTGTAGGAAGTGGGAGGAATCGAAAGAGAAGTTGTTGAGGGTGAGGACAAGTTCGGCTAGGCGGATGAGGGTGTCGGTGGAGGGGGACTGGTCGGGCCTGCGGGACAGGAAGAAGCGGAGGGCTTTGAGGCCATCTGCATGTGGAATACAGCTGTATAGGGACTGGACGTCCATAGTGAAAATGAGGTGTTGGGGGCCTTTTTATAGTTTTAGATTTCAAACATACACAGTATTTTGCTTTTCATCTTAATTTTTCAAATACTTTTGTCAATATTGATGGAAAGGCCAGTATTTGTTGCTCAATATTAAGTGCAAATTGAGAATATGGCAGTCAGCTGCCTTCTTGAACTGCTGTAGCCCATCCAGAATAGGAACATAAGAACGAGGAGCAGGAGTAGGCCATCTGGCGCCTCGAGCCTGCCTGCCATTTAATAAGATCATGGCTGATCTTTGAGACTCAGCTCCACTTACCCACCCACTCACCATAACCCTTAATTCCTTTACTGTTCAAAAATTTATCTAGCTTTGCCTTAAAAACATTCAGTGAAGTAGTTTCAACCGCTTCACTGGGCAGGGAGTTCCACAGATTCACAACTATTTGGGTGAAGAAGTTCCTCCTGACCTCAATCCTACATCTACTTCCTTTTATTTTGAGGCGATGCCCTCGAGTCCTAGTTTCACCTGCTAGCGGAAACAACCTCCCGCCTCCTCCCGCCTCCACTTTATCTATTCCCTTCATAATCTTACATGTTTCTATGAGATCTCCCCTCATTCTTCTGAATTCCAATGAGTATAATCCCAGTCTACTCAGTCCCTCCTCATAATCCAACCCTCTCAGCTCTGGAATCAACCAAGTGAATCTCCTCTGCATCCCCTCCAGTGCTAGTATATCCCTTCTGAAATAAGGAGACCAAAACTGCACACAGTACTCCAGGTGTGGTCTCACCTGGACTCTATACAGCTGCAGCATGCCCTCCCCATTTTTATATTCCATCTATTGAGCAATGGCAGACAAAATTCCATTTGCCTTTTTCGTCACCTGCTGGACCTGCAATTCCACCTTCAGCAATTCATGCACAAGGACACCCAAGTCCCTTTGCATAGCCATTACCATTTACCATTTAAAACATATTCAATTTTGCCGTTATTCCTACCAAAATGGATGATCTCACACTTATCAACAATGTACTCCATGTGCCAGACTTTTGTCCACTCACTTAGACTATCGAGATCCCTGTGCAGATTTTCAGTGTCTTCTGCACTCTGCTCTACCACTCACCTTAGTGTCATTGCAAATTTTGACACACCACACTTAGTCCCCAACTCCAAATCATCTATGTATATTGTAAACAATTGAGGCCTCAACACTGATCCTTGAGGCACACCACTAGCCACTGAACACCAATCAGAAAAACACCCATTTACCCCTACTCTTTGCTTTCTATTGGTAAACTAATCCTCTATCCATGCCAATAAATTACCTGTAATACCTTGCAACTTTATCTTATTTAGCAGCCTTTGGTATGGCTCCTTGTTAAATGCCTTCTAGAAATCCAGATACATCATATCCACAGGTTCCCCATTGTCCACCATGCAAGTAATGTCCTCAAAGAATTCCACCAAATTAGTTAAACGCGACTGACCCTTCATGAACCCTTGCTGGTTGTTCCCATTCGGACAATTTATATTCAGATGTCTTGCTATTTCTTCCTTAATGATAGATACAAGCATTTCCCCCACTACCAAAGTTAAGCTAACTGGCCTATAGTTACCTGCTTTTTGTCTATTTCCTTTTTTAAACAGTGGCATCACATTGGCTGTTTTCCAACCTGCTGGAACCACCCCAGAGTACAATGTATTTTGGTAAATAATTACTCGTGCATTTACTATTTCCCCCATTACCTCTTTTAGTACCCTGGGATACATTTCATCAGGGCCAGCAGACTTGTCTATCTTTAGCCCCATTAGCTTGCCCAGCACTGCCTCCTTAGTGATAATGATAGTTTCTAGATCCTCTCCTGCTATAACCTTCTTGCTAGACAACAAAATGTGAGGCTGGATGAACACAGCAGGCCAAGCAGCATCCCAGGAGCACAAAAGCCGACGCCTCGGGCCTAGACCCTCCATCAGAGAGGGCCTCTCTGATGGAGGGTCTAGGCCCGAGGCGTCGGCTTTTGTGCTCCTGGGATGCTGCTTGGCCTACTGTGTTCATCCAGCCTCACATTTTGTTGTCTTGGAGTTCTCCAGCATCTGCAGTTCCCAGTGTCTCTGATAACCTTCTTGCTATTAGTTTTCGGCATGTTATTTATTTATGTCTTTCTTTGTGAATAACTGTTTAATGTCTCGGCTATTTCCTCATTCCCAGTTATTAAATTGGCCTTCTCATCCTCTAAAGGACCAATGTTTACCATCGCCATTCTTTTACGATTTAAGTATTTACAGAAACTTTTGCTGCCAGTTTTTATATTCTGAGCTAGTTTGCTCTCATAATCTATCTTTCTTTTCTTTGTAGCTTTTTTTGTGGCTTTCTGTTGTCCTTTAAAGATTTCCCAGTCTACTAGTTTCCCACTACTCTTTGCTTTTTTGTATGTGTATTTTTTCAATCTGATAATTTCCTTTATTTCCTTAGATATCCATGGCTGTCTCTCTCTTTTCCTACAATTCTTCCTTATCATTGGAATATACTTCTGCTGAGCACTGTAAAAAATTGTTTTGAAACTCCTCCACAATTCCTCAGTTGACCCACCATAAAGTTTTTGCTCCCATTCTACCTTAGCTAACTCCTTCCTCATTCCTTCATAGTCTCCTTTGTTTAAGCACAGGACATAGGTACTGGATTTAACCTTCTCACACTCCATCTGTATTTTAAATTCGACCACACTGTGATCGCTCCTTCTAGAAGATCCCGAGGAACATACCCATAGTGCTGCTAGGAAGGGAGTTAAGATTTTTGATCAAGTGACAGTGGAGGAAGAACATCATTGTTCCATGACAGGATGGGTGTTACTTGAATGGGAACTTGCAGGTGGTGGCTTTCCCTTTGCTACTGTTATCCTTGAGTGAGGAAGGGTGTCAGTTTATGAAGTTGAAGGAATCCTGGTGAGTTCCTGCGGTAGTTTAATTCATTCCTGTTGCATGTAGCAGCTGCTATGTGCTGTTTGTGGATGAAATGTCAATCAAACCGATTGTTTCGTCCTGGATGGTGTTGGACTTCTTGAATGTTGCTGGAGCCGTGCTCGACTAAGATAGTCCGAAGTATTCCGTCACACTCCCGATTTATGCTTTGTAGATGGATAGGCTTTGGAGAGCCAGGAGATCTACTTGTCGTACAGTTCCCAAGCTCTGTAAATGCAGTACTTATATGGCTGGGCTAGTTGTTTCTTGTTAGTGATAACCTCCAGGATGGTAAAAGGAGGGGGTGGTGTGATTCACTGATTATAATGCCATTGAGTCATAGAATGGTTCCAACACAGAAGAAGTACATTTAACCCTTTATATCAATATGGCTGTCAGCAAGAGCACCTCATCTGGCCCTATATCATACCCCTTCTCCCCCATGGGTTTGCAAATATTTGTACTTCATATAGTTTTCTGTTTTTTTTGAAAGCTTTGATTGAATCGATCACCACTACATTTGGTAATTGATTATTCCGAACTATTGCCGCTCTGTTGGTTGGAGAGAGAGAGACAGACAGAGAGAGAGAGAGAGAAGTTGTTTATACAGTTTGAGGGGAAACACTTAACATTTCTCATGGGCCCAAGCAAGGATGCAGCCCTTCAAGAACTATAACAGCTACTACGGCGATTGAACTAATGCTGTTGCCATTCTCCACTACAGTTTTGCTATTCAATCAAATGAGCTCACTTGCAGAACGGAACCACTATCTGCACAAAATATTTTATAACGTGTCTATACTACATCTCTTCCTACTGTTTTCTCCTCCAAGGAGAACAACAACATGTTTCCAGGCTGTCCTTTTTGCTGCATTTCCTTATGCCTGGATCCATTTCTGTAATGTTTTCTACACACTGCCTCATGCTTGCACATCTTTTCTTAACATCCAGCATCCAGAATCATACACAGTAGTCCAACTGAGGCCTGTTGTCTGCTCCATGATGGCCCTGGTTGAAGAATGTGCTGTATGCATCTACACACAACGTCAGGGTTGCATTGTGGAGTCATGAACTTTTGTCTCCCAGTAACTATCCTCTTAAGGCGTTCAGCCCTTGAAATGAAACAGGAACACGAGAATTCTCAAGTATTCATTACGCATCACGGTAGCTTCCATGGTACCTAATGAAGGCTCATTTGTTCCTCCTTGATTTTTCTATGTCTTCACCTTCATTGAATCATCATCACAGAGACAGTAACACCTGCTTTGGCTGGACTCATTGGTCACGTTTCCAACTAATCTAGTTGGGGAGTATGGGAAAGCGATAACAGGCTGGCACAGAAGAAAAGCGGAATAATTGATAATAAAAACTAAGAGTAGGCCAGCTATCCATTTCTGCTTGTTTAATACAGACCACTGACTATCCCAAATGGTCATTTGTCCATGTCACCTGTAGAGTAGTCTAATGATGCATCTTTTATTTCTTATCATTATTCAAGTAGAATTTGACCTTTACTCCTACGGGAGATACCCCATAACCATTCAGAGGGTCCACACACGTTAACTGGTACAGAGAAAATCTGCACAGTGGCAGAATATGTGACAGGGAACATATATTTCCAGCACTGTAATAATTTCTAAAAATCAAAAATGCTTCTCCCCACTTTTTTCTTTCCCTATTTTTCCAGAAATATATCCAATTACATCTGGTTTGAGCCAGGTTTCCATGATTCCTACAGTGTCATTTTCTCATGGCTGTCTGTACATGCAGTTTACCACAACCTACATGCACAGTCAACCTACTGTTGATCTGATTATTTTCCCTCTTACTCTGACTCCAAATTGTACCTTCATATTTCTTGATCATGAGCCATTTGTCTCTCAAATTTCTGTGCACCATAAACGTCACAGACCAAACATGTTAATACTTTTTCTGTCTTCACACCAGTCTTGCTGAATATTTTGAGCAGTTGCTGATACCATGTTTGCCTTCTCTTATTACCTCATGATTTCTCCCTCGGTACCTCATCCTTGTTTAACCCCGCCTCACTCTCCAATTAGTAGCCCTAGCAAACTGTCCTCGAGCACATTGTTTCTGGCTGTTTTGAGGTAGAAGATATACTGGCCTTTACAGACCCCAATATGTAGGAATCAAAAACATTTTCTTTTCCATCATCTCTCCAGCACACACTGCAGCCCCTCAATCACATCCTTGATCCGTGCACCTGAAGGCAAATATACCTGCAGCAGCTGTAATACCTAACTTTTCCCTGAATATACTCTCTCATATTATTGCTTCTCCACCCTTCGTCCTGCTGTACTGTACAGCTCAGCCTGCATTGGAGACGTGGACTTTACTGTAGCTGTGCTCCTCAGTGGAACCATTACTGCCACCAGCATAAAAATTGAATACTGTTTGTCAAGCAAGATGTACTTGAGAGATTCTTCCATAACCTTATCCCAGTTTGACTACCTGTTGCTCATTCATTCTCTTTATACTTTCATAACCTTAAGATATTGTGTGATCACTCAATCTGGGAAATGCACTGTAGTGATGATAGCTACCACTCAAACTCTGACAATCAGAATTTAGACTGATCTAGCTGACAATGCATCTTGGACATATCATCGACAAGGCCATGAAAGCTTCTTAAAGATCCCACTTAGAACAGGACATGTACTTCACAGAACTGAAATGCCTGTTTTTAATCAGGTCGTTAACTGACTTAACAAAAATAAGTTTAAGGCTTAAATAAATAAATAAATACTTATCAGTTAGCAACTATTCTTGTGCTGAGTCATTTTATTTTACCAGGACTTACGTTAAACATGGCACTTTACAGAACCTAGATTGTAATTCCCTGAAGAATTCAGAAATCTTTAATGTTATTAACCCCTGCTATTTAATTTTAACTTTATCCGCTAAATCAGATTGATTTAATTGAAACTGATTATAATTTGTGATTGGTTTATCAAACTGCTTTAATTATACCAGTTAATTGACAGCACCTTGTTTCACAGTTAATTAAATTAAATGGTTACCTGAGAGCTGAAACTCATTTCATGAAATGTTAAAATTTCAGAGAATTGTTCATATCAATAAAACTAGTGTTTACTTTTACATTAGTCCTCTAGTCATTTCATTGCCATTACAGGAACTACAATACATTTAGTTAATCAAAAACAAAGGCTGTTAATGCTACTTAACAGCATGATAGGAACAGCTTCTCCATCAAATCAATTATGTCATTCAGGTAAATGTTTATTCTCATCAGTTGTTTTAAACAGATACAGGATTTGTGGAATATACCTCAACAGGAATTGAACCGTTCACTGGCTTGTGCTGTGCTTGGTTGTGAACTGTCTGGAATGTGATATTTTCCATGGATGCTATGATTGCTTTACAACATATGGTGTTGACATGCAAACCGCATGATGCATTCGTGGATAAAAATAACTTCGAAAAAACTTTTGACCTCATAAAATCTTGAATGTTCAAAAACTTTATTAAATATAAGATAAAAGTCAACCCTGGAAAGTAACAGATGGTGCGAGTGCTGTACTTGAAAATATATGCACTAGTCAGCATACTGCACACCACTCAATGTGAAGTGGTCGAACAGTAGTCCATAATTTTCTTGCTAATTGTCAACCCTTTCACAGTCATATGAAAAGATGTGATTGAAAGCCTAAAGATTGCAACTGTTTAAGTTATAATCTTACCTTTCAAAATATACACTGCTGTCCTGGTAATTTTATAAACAAGTTGTTTTTTGAAAAGAGGCTCCAATTTTTTGTTAATGCTTTGTTAAAATGACAGATATTCACACTCCCTGAAATAGAATTGTCAGTGCAGATATCTGGAAAACCATTCCCTTTGTTACTTGTGAAAATTTAAGCCGATTTTCCACCTCATCAGAAGTATCCAATTCACCTAAAAATAGACTATGTTTTTATATATAGAATAATAGATGGTTGGGGGACATACTGCATTCGCATGCTGTACATAGTGTTGAACTGTTTATGGAATCCAAAGAGAGGGCACTTATGTCTTGGTAACATATCTCAAATTACCAGTTCTGAATATGTTTTATTTAACATGATTTGTTGTGAAAATGTTGTATACTATGTGAAAGAAACTGTTTAAATACCAATGATGAAGCTGTGTGGATCGGAATGCTTAATTGAGGAGTAAACATTTACCGTGAAGTATAATGAATAACATGATCAATGGCAGAACTTGTGGCATGTAGTTGAATTCAGCCATGATATGCTGTTTGCATAACCTATACTGATAAGAAGGCAATTCAAGCCAACATCCTTTTGCTTGAGAGTGAGAAGCATAATGGCTGTCTTCCTGAAAATCTCAACTTTAAATGAACTGACAGATTCAACAATATCTGCTGCTCTCCCTTCAATAGCCTCTGTCATTTCAGCAAAAAATTAAGTTAAAGCTCATTCTTCCATTCAGTAAACCATTCTGACTATCCTTCAATCAAGCTTCTCCAAGGAAGTTTTGATTTTCTTTTTCTGATTATTGATTCTAAAAAATTTTAAACTAATGGACCTGTAGTGATTAGGATTATCTTTGACCCTTTTCTTTAATAATCATATCAGATTTGCCACTTTCCAATCCTCAAACATCAATCCTATAGCTAGGGAAGATTTAAAGTCAACAACAAGCTCTTCTATTATATTGAATCCCATCTCACTTGGCAATCTGGGATGTAAGCTATCCAGATAAGACGACTTACCACACTTCACTCAGTCAGCCATTTTTATACCTGCTGCCCTCTATTTTCACTCTGTTCATTAGCAGTGACGTCTCTGCATCTACTGATATTCTGTCAGCATCCTCTTCCTTGGTAAGCACAAATGCTGGGTACTAATTCAGTATTTTTGCCTTGCTTTTTGCCTCAAAGCATTAATAACCTGTTTTGTCCTGAATTCCATCTATTCTGGCCATTAATAACTTCTTACAGCCATACGTGCCGGTTAAGACTTTTGGGTTTCCTCTTATGCTTGTTGTCATTGCATTCTCAGTCTCTCTTTGCCAGCCTTATTCTCTTTGGAACTTATTGGAATTTGTTCTGGTTTTAAGGATGCACCTCACATGCATTGTAGATTCCCTTTTCATATTTCATCATGTTCCGTATTTCTCATCATCCAAGGAGCAATTGTTTGCCTTTTATATCTATCTATTGTCTGTCTGTTGTCATTCCTTCCTTTCTGTCTGTTAAAAAGATTCATTTGCAGTACATAACTCTTTTTATCAGGACTATAAAATACCCCCAATTGTATGACCTATTTGCTTCTTAGTTCTGACGAAACAATTTCTGCCCTTGCCCCCTCAAGGACATCCATTCTTTCCAACACTAGAACTAATTTCAATATCAACAATACCACTCACCTCACTTTTTCCTTGCCTCATCTTTTCTGAATATTTTATATCTTTGAACAATAATTACACAGATCACCACTTTAAAGCTGTTTCCATTATTGCTGCTACAACATATTCTCGCGTGACTATTTATTTTTGTAATTCACCAGCCTCATTCTCACACTCTGCATTTATGCACATTCATTCTCAATCTGTCTTTATATTCCTTGTCCTTCTCAGTCCATTCCTATCTAATATAGTACTCCTTCCTTCCCAGTATTGTCAAAGTTTGTACCTTTTCAACTTCTATATTCTGAAGCCTCTGCCAATTAGTTTCTTCCTCAGTTTTGAGCTTCCTTTTGAGGGCACCAGTCCCAGTTCTGTTATAATGCACCTGTCCCTTTTGAATTGATGCCTCCAGTCCAAGATTGGGCCTCAATGGCCCAAGTATAAGAGGAGATGATGAAATAGTGGTATTGTCATTGAAGTGGAAATCTAGAGTTCCAGACTAATACTTTGGAGACATGGGGTCATATCCTACCGAAACAGCTGATGAAATTTAAATTCAATTAATAAATCTGGAATTGAAAGCTCGTCTTAGCGAGAGTGACCATGAAATTGTCATTGACTGTTGTAAAAACAGATCCTACTCATTAATGGCTGTTAATGAAAGAAATTTGCCATAAGAAATATGGTTGACTTCGAACCATCCTTTGGAATGCAGTAGCAAGCCTCTGGGTTCCAAGGGTAGCTAGGGATGGGCAAGAAGCGAAATGACCCCCACATCCATGAAGAAAATCAAGAATTAAAAAGAATCTGAAGCCCTTTCTCATGCACCATGCCCCAAACCATATATTAATTTTCCCTATCTTCCTATTTCTACTCCTGCTGCCTCATGTAATAGGTATAAGCCAGAGATTATGACTATCTGAGGAATTACCTTTGACTTCCTCCTTGGTCTTGATACTCTAACTATATTTTTGGTATGGATATATTCTATAAATCCATCTGCACTCATTTACTCCTGCAGAGCAGTCTGTAACTTCTCTATGTTGATCCTTACCCTGAGACCAGTGAGGCCACACATCCTGTGGGATTCACGATGAAGGTGACAGGAATGCCTGTCTGTTCCCGTAATTTTGGTATTTACTATAACAGCTGCTTTTCTCTTGTTGCTTTTTACTGTGTAGTCCTGGATAGTTGTGCCATCTGCTAAAAAGACGTTGTCACTCCCATCAATCCCTACTACTGCATAGTTGTTTGAGAGTGCCTGTACTCTGAAGTTGCTGTGCTTGCTGCCTCTTCCTACACTCTGGTTAGGCAGTTGTCAACTGTGTTGAATTCTCATTGCCTCAGGAGTGGCCATCTCCAGGGATGAATGATCTAGTGACCACTCCTCCTCCCTGTTGTTCTACATTAACTGCAGATGCGTCTCAAGCTTGAAGATTCCCAACACATATTGTCCTCAAGACGGGTGAAATATCCTGAAGTTCTCACATAACACAGGACATACAAGCAGTAAGTGTTGGGTGCCCATCCATGTTTTCAAACAAAAACACAACTTTTTTTCCAATCTAGTTACCTTGTTTAAACACTGAATTTTAATAAAAGTTTCTAGACTTGTTTTGGATGGATACTAATTGTTGTACTTAGTTGATTCACATTTTTAATTTCTCAGCTCTGGGTTTAGTAAGCCAAAATGAAAAATACTCAAGAGTCAATCACCTACCTGCTTTCTAGTGACCTTACTCTCTGTCAATGCCCTTCATACCCTGCTCTTGCGGTCTTCATGCTTTTGACTTTGCTCTTGTTCTCCCACTGCTCTTTACATATGTTGGAGTTGTTTTTATTGTGGGATGTGGACATCATTAGCTGGCCAACATTTATTGCCCATCCCTAGATGCCCTTGAGAATGTGGTGGTGAGCTGCCTTCCTGAACCACTCCAGTCCACTTGCTGTAGATTGATCCACAATGCCCTTACGCAAGAAGTCCAGGATTTTGACCCAGTGAAAGTGAAAGAACAAGATATATTTCCAAGTCAGATGGTGAGGGGGGCTTGGAGGAAAACTTGCAGGTGGTGGTGTTCCCATGTATCTGCTGCTGTTGTCCTTCTTGATGGAAGTGGTCGTGAGTTTGGAAGGGGTCATCTGAGGATCCTTGGTGATTTTCTGCAGGACATCTTACAGTAGTCTGCTACTGAGCGTCGGTGGTGGAGGCAGTGGATGCCTGTCGATATGGTGCCAATCAAGCGGGCTGT
Source organism: Stegostoma tigrinum (assembly GCF_030684315.1). Taxonomy (NCBI): domain Eukaryota; kingdom Metazoa; phylum Chordata; class Chondrichthyes; order Orectolobiformes; family Stegostomatidae; genus Stegostoma; species Stegostoma tigrinum. The sequence continues at coordinate 10,081,119 of NC_081375.1, forward strand.
TTTATCCTGGATGGTGTAAAGCTGCTTGAGTGCTGTTGGAGTTGTGCCCATCCAGGCAAGAGATGAGTATTCCATCGCATTCCTGAGTTGTTCCTTGTCTATGATGGACATGCTCTGGGGCATCAGGAGGTGAGTTACTCACTGCAGTATTCTGAGCCTCTGATCTGCTCTTGTAGCTGTTGTGTTTATGTAGTAAGTCCATTTGAGTTTCTGGTCAATGGTAAGCCCAAGGATATTAATAGTGGGGCATTCAGTGATAGTAATATCACTGAATGTCAAGGGTGATGGTTAGATCATCTCTTATTTGTGATAGTCATTGCCTGGTATTTGTGTGATACTATGTTTCTTGCCACTTGTCAGTCCAAGCCTGGATATTGTCCAGATCTTGTTGCATTTGAACGTGGATCAGTACCAGAGGAGTCATGAATGGTGCTGAACATGGTGCAATCATCAGCAAACGTCCACACCTCTGACCATATGATGAAGGAAGATCATTGATGAAGCAGCTGAAGATGTTTGGGCCTAGGAGACGACCCTGAAGAGCACCTGCAGAGATCTGCTGGAGCTGAACTGACTGACCTCCAACAACTACAGCCATCTTCCTACGTGCCATGTATGATTCCAACCAGTGGAAAGTTTGTTTCCTGCTACCCGTTGATACCAGTTTTGCTAGGGGCCTTTGATGCCACACTTGGTCGAATGCAGCCTTGATTTCAAGGGTTATCATTCTCACCTCGTCTTGCTGTATTCCTGCTAACGATCTTGCTCTGGCATGCTTTCCCTGTTTATATACCCATTGGTCTCACTATGTGTTCCTGCCATAGAGCTTTGACCTGATTTGTTGGGTTCTGAGATTGCTTGACTGTGTGTACAGCATGTATATAATCCTGCTTTGTAACTTCACCAGGATGACACTATATTTTTAGCTCAGCATGATGATGCTCGTGGCATGCTATCCCACTATTCTCAAAACCAAAGCTGGTCCTATGACTTGTTGGTAGTGGCAGAAGGAAAGATCTGCCAGCCCACAAAGTTGCAGGTTATAGCTGATTACAGTTCTGTTGCTGACGATGACCCACAGTGTATCATGATTGCTGAGTTTAGCTAGATCATTCTGAATTTAATCAGTGCTTGTGTGCTAAACTGGCAGGTGTCTGATTTGGTATCTTTTGGTGCATTCAGCGTTAGGTAATCAGCATATGGATTCAAAACTGTCTGTTGAAATCAGACGATCGACTCAGCATGTCTCACTAGTGCAACACTCATTCAGCATCTGTTTTTACTCTTGCACAAAAATAACTCCTTAATCTTTGTGTAGATTCTAATTTAAAATCCTATGCTGTAGAATGATGAGTACATTCAAAGCCCACAGTATCTAGTTTTTGTGCAGCTGTTGACCAAAGATGTGTGAAGAGGAAATCCAAAGGCACATTTTTCTCGGTCTACTTGTTGCACTTGGAAAGAAAGAACTTGTATTTGTATAGCACCTTCCCCGTCCTCAGAGCATCCCAGAATGCTTCACAACTAATAAATTAAAATTGAAGTACAGTCACTGTTATATTGCAGGTAGATGCGGCAGCCAGTTTTTATGCAGTGAAGCCCTAGAAACAGAAATGAGAAAATAACCAGATAAAAACTGTGTTTTTGTGCAGTCATGATTGAAGGATGGCTATGTAGCTTCTTCAAAGAACACTCCTGAACTATACATAATGCTTTTGGGATCATTTATGTTCACCTGAGCGAGCAGGTAATGTAAAGGTAAATGTATAAAATCTAAGGTTAAAGGTTGACACTTGGCTTGATTCCACCAATCACATTTACTCGAGCAGTGAATGCATGCAAATACATGGAGCTGCTTTGAAGCATATGTGACCTTCCACCAGAATATGTGTCAGTAAACAAGCCCTGAGACTGAACAAAGACGTGAAATAACAGGTCTTCCTGGAGAAGAAAAATGAATAGCTACAACAAATGTGACTCTCGGCAAACAGCGATATAAAATCATTGAGGAACTAATGAAGTCCAAATTCGGGCTGGACTGGTGTAATCGATACAATTAATAGGATAGTGAGGCTTTAGAATAACATGACAAAGTTCTGTGCAATGGAGGAATTAGAACTAAATCACATCCGTACGGTTGAGAGAGGTCCCTATTTGTGAATGAAGGTGCAAATTTGCCTCTATCACCCATCATCTGTGGAATTCTTCATGCATTTGAACCGTGAAGGGCAATTTCTGGTTGTAGCATTTACTCTGGTGTACTGCTGGATTTAAATATGCCATGAATTGTGTGAGCACAGGCAGATCCCTGCATTGGTGAGCATATCCTTTACTGCTGAATGCAAGACACCATGAAAATGAAGGTGTAATGTTTTGTGAATAAAGTTACCAGGGCTCTCAGAGAAAATCACCATGAAACTCTGCAACTGACAGTCAAATTTGATGAAAATTCAACTCATGGTGCCTGATAGAGGGACCTGGCATTGGGTTGCGCGTAGCCCCTGAGAGCCAACTCCTGCACTTGGTGTCACCTACCTTCCCTTACCACCATCCCAACCAGCACTCTCCTGTTAATTGGTAATCCTGGGCCTCAGGTGAGTGTGATACTGGCAGGTGATAAACCTATCAATGAAGAGCTATTAGCCTCATTGGCTGGCAGCTCTCAGCAGATGAGACTGTTTGCGTTGCTTAGGTTATTCATTACTAACATTGTAGTAACCATTTAATGCCGTAGGTTTTATGATCTGTTCAGGAAATTTGCTAATGAAAATTTTTCATAACTATACCATCATTGCAGAATAGCAATAGTACATAAAGTTACAAGACTTTCGTAATATAAAATGTATTTTTCTCATATTGTGTAATATGAGTATAATCGCATTGCCTGTCGTGAAATTTAAGTTGCTAAATATAAGTATGTGTCTAATTGCAGGATAGATAACATTTTCAATGAAAATATTCTCTGCAAACCTGGCTCTAAATTGCCTCCCTGAAGATTTTTGTCAATTCGGTTAAATAATTGTGTTCATGTCAGTTGAAATAAATTCTAGCTGGAAGAGTGGAAAAGCATTTAAAATTGAACATCACTTTTGTTACTTCATCCATCAATGCATTCATGCCATGCCAGAGCCCACACTGCAGTTATGTTGCACTTGAGACAGCAGTACAGTTTACAGCCAAAAAAACATGAATGTTAGATTGTTTTTCTGTGGAATGCAGTCTTGTTGCTAAGAGAATGTTCTCTTTGTGAAATTTTCAAGCTGTCAATATTTAAAGTAATTTGGCAATAAGCAAAGGAACTGCACTTTCTCAATGTTAAAAAAGACTCCTTCAGGATTTCTAAATGTTTACACCCAAGAGGTGCAATATGACCATGTATTACTGCAATCTGGACTGAGTTGAGACCTCTGTTCAATGCATTAATATGAACATACCAGTAAAACTGCACCCTTGGATTCACTAGAAGAGCATAAGAGTCACAAAATCTAAAGTGGTGCTATGTACTGTCAACACGTATAATGGAACAGTTACATAAACCACCTGCAAAAAAGTATGACATGCACACTTATGTATAAAATATAATTAAGGCAGAGCAAGTAGTCTGTATTTTAATCCCCCGTGGGAATGCGTAGTTCAGTTAGCTAGATGGCTAGCATGTGATTCAGAATAATTGCAACAACACAGATTTGTTTCCTGTTCTGGCAGAGGCAGACTTGGGATCTGAATCTGCTTCTTCAGCCTGCTCCCTAAAGTGGTACGTAATAGCAAATCAACACTGGGGGAAAAACATGCCCCAACAAAAACACCTCAAGGTGAATTGACAACAGACAGTGAGCCACAATCTGCCTTCAGAACACATATGACATGGCACGGCATGATTTTTTCATTCCAACAGTCTGATGGCTCTAAATAATTCTGTCATTGTCAGGCTCTCAATGAACTGTGATTCTGTATATGTTATTCTTATTCAGAAACAGCATTGTTCATATCAAGTGAATAATATTATTGTGTTTTGTTGAAAATGTGTTTAGAATTTGCAATCCATTTTACAAAACAGCCCAATTTTCTTATTAATTGAAATTATCACTTCAGATGTTTTCTGGCCTGCATCATTTAACATTGTCCTGAAAGAATAGAAATATGTTTTATAACAAATGAAAACGTATTATTATCTGAATATAGTTTAACAGCAAACATCAGCTATTTGACTTAATTTGAATTATTAAATTTATTTCAGAAATGTTTTTGATGCATGTTTCTAACAAAATGTTGTGAGCATTGTAGAAAAGTTGCTTAGTGGGAACAGGCATATGGATTACCTTTTGTAAAATATTCTGGAAAAAATTTAAATGGGCAAAATATATTTTCTGGTGATTTATTACAGTTTGTTGGAAAGGCGATGCATGGGTCACTGGACTAGTAATCCAGAGACCCATACAAATTCTCTGGGATGCATGAGTTCATGTTTATGTGTGGCATTCTGGCATTTAAAACCCAAGCAGCTGAAGGCACAATTGAAACCTGGTGAAGCTTTGAAAATCAAGGATGTACATGAAGCCAAAATCACAGGACTGCAGTGATTTCACTGAATTCTGGACCAGCAGAGATATGGAATGGTTAAGCCATCAAAGGATTTGAGAATCGGAAGTGGTGCTTAGGATGACGTATAACTGAACAGCTAGCAATGTATACCAGCTATCTTGTGAATGGGATTGGTACAAATATAAAAAGGTGAAAGAAATGTTTGAGGTCAGATTTTTGTAAGAAGCAGTATGGAAGGATGACAAAGAATACAATGAAATTGTCAAGCCTACAAATGAGAAAGGTGTGAAAGGGGTTCAGCAGCACACCAGCAAAGGCAAGGTAGAATTGGGAAATGTTATGGAGGTGAAAGTAGGTGGAGTGGACATGTGGTCAGAAGCTCATACTAGAGTCATATGTGGCACCAAAGCACCTGCTTTGGTTCAGCCTCAGTCAGTTCTAAAGAAAGGGACAGATTTGATGGATAGGGAATGAAGGTAGCTTGGGTACTGAAGACAATGTACTGCATTTGATATCCCTTCCCACCCACGACTGCACTGAACGTCATAACACACAAGTTGGGAGGACACTGATGTTAGCAGTCGACCCACCATAAATAATATAAGGGTCAACTGAGTTTTAATAGATTCATACCATAAATACATTTGATGCAGGCAGGGGAATACAGCATTCAAAAAGTTTTTTTTAATAGCAGGAATGAAGGTGGTGCCATCTTTATAGCATCGTAGATCCTCCTCTTTCCATCTCATCTAAACTTTAAAACTTTAAATGGAATTCAGACTCCTCTGATTTATCCCACCCATACTACATTTTGGATGTGGGACAGACATCTTTCAGACTCTGATGAAGGGTCTAGGCCCGAAACGTCAGCTTTTGTGCTCCTGAGATGCTGCTGGGCGTGCTGTGTTCATCCAGCCTCACATTTCATTATCTTTCAGACTAATGGCTGGTGACTAACTTCCCCTCTGGGATGGCTGAACCATCTGCCAACCATCGTAATAAAATTCTGTCCAACATCTTTGGCACTCCCAGTATCTATTTGGAGGGAATTCCTGCTCATACCTAACAAATCAGATTTGGGATGAGTGATGAGTTAGAACTGGGAGCATCAGTATGATTGTGGAATTGGGCATATTTTTTAACTATATTGCCCAGAATCAGGGGACTGCAGATAGATTCTTGGTATCTCCAGAGGTAATGAGTAGGGAACAGAAATAAGAGCCATTATAGTTAATTCTTGGGGTAAGAATGGCTCACTAGTGATGCAAAGCTCAGAGAAAATGATGGAGGAAAGTTAGAAGTTAATTATTCATGAAAAATAGCCAAACACCCGATAGCCTTTGAGAATGGTATGTACTAATGGAAGGAGCAAGCACTTGCTTTTTTTTTCTCCCTAAATACATATAATTGTCAGAAGAAAACTAGATTGTGTACACTTGTTGATGTGTAGTACTAAAATTAGCTCACCTCGTAGCTGATAATGAAGCCAGAACTCACTTTTAAAATGAGCGTAACTCATGCGAACATCGATCAGGTTAGCCAAAAACATTTTGGAACATTTCATTTTCCATTTGTTTATTTGTGAAATAAATGTCCCAACACAATGTATCAAATGTAATTATTGGACAGGTTTTGACCTTTTAGAAATATGTGCTGTGACTTCCATTGATTTTATATTTAATTATTTTAATATTTAACCTTGTCGGTAGGTTACCTTGAAAAACCAAGCCATCAGGTAGAAACTTAAGTTTGTGCGCTTTAGGTTCCTTGTGTTTCATTTTCAATGTTTTTTAAAATTGTGTTTCAATTCTTCAGACTAATGGTTTCTGATTACTGATCAAGAAATTTGGAACAGAGAGTATCACAAGCTGGACAGTTCAACCTAAATGTATATTTGTAATAATTCCTGGTAGATGTCTTGGCAGCATTAGATTCATTACTTCACACGGCCAGTTTCTCCCTGGACTTTATCATCATTCATCAGTGTTCAAGTATTTTTTAATGTTCAAAATGGACAAATAACAGATGTTTTAAGCTCATTATAATTCATACTTGGTTGACTTTATCTTAATGTGTTGAGTACTGATAGAGAAACTCAATTTGTTAAAATCAAAGAATGAATACTACATTTTTCAGTCTCTTTGCTGGATTTAAAAATTTGAAATAGTATTCCTTGTAAAGAAACCCTGGATGCTAAAGATACTGCCTGGCTTGATGGTAGGTTGTATCGACTAGAAAGCCTTTCTGTTGATGCCCCATGTGAGTCATTTGATCTCAGCCTCGGAAACATTTGGTACTCTAGTTCACCTGAGTGGCCTGAAGAGTGTGGAACAATTATCCAACATCCCTAAATTTGAATGTTAATCAGTATCTTGTACTAGAAAATGTGCACGTGCATGGACAGAGAACACCCTGATGTTGGCTTTGATTCTTTTTGCCCTTCAGTTGGTAATTTGACTACTGGCTTATATTTGAAAAAATGGTCACTTGGTTGATATCTGACAACACATGTCCCATAAAGTGGAAGGGTAGGGGAGAGATTCTTGGAAAGTTATTTTGGAAAAACAACTTCTTATATTTCTTATCCAGGAACAGCAGCTAATGAAATTAATAGATGGACACACTAGGCTGAGCCACTTTGCCAGGATGTGCAAAGCATCAAGATGCATGCTTACTTTGTAAACACTAGACAGTTCAAGTATGGGGTCATAAAACTGAGTTGAAGTTCCAAGTAATTCAAATTCCTGTTGTGTTTCAGTTTTAAATGGCGTTCTGTTAAGGAGTTAGTATATTTTCTATTTTTGGACACTGTTTTATATGGGGTTCACAATTTAAAATGAAGAGTCTCCCATTTAAGATGAAGATGAGACATCAGTTTCTCTCAGAGGATTGTGAATCTTTGAAACTTTTTTTTTCACCAGAAAGTGAAGGAGGCAGAGTCATTAAATGTTTTTAAGGTAGAAGTTGATAATCTCTGACTCCCTGTTAGTCAAGAATCCATCAGAAAGAGACAAGAATGTGGATTTCAGGCCACAGTTAGGTCAGCCATTGCCTTTTAAATGGCAGAGCAAGCTAGAAGAGCTGAATGGCCTCCTTGCTTTTATTTCAAATGTTCGTCTGAATTATTATTTGAAAGAAATGCTTCTCCAAACAGTCCAGGGACTGTTATTTCAAGATTCATGGTATGAAGACCATTTGTAATGGTTCACAATCTCCAAAGTGAAGTGAATTTTGATGGTTTTTTAGTGATCATTGAGCCTGTAGAACAAAACTACTCAATTTGGTGTTTACAGTGTCAATTGAGCTTCTATGATGAAAGGACACAATTTAATGTAGAAGGTTTACAGTTGTAAGTCTGGCTAACAAAGTCCATGAGACTGGCCTGTGTACAAATTGAAGATAACACTATAAGCATGCTTAAAATTTTGAACCTGAAATAAGGCACTCTTTTGGGATAGGCAGAAGTTACTTCTCAACACCTTTTCAATTTATTCGAAGTTTTTCACACAAGATTGTTAACCAAAATTGGAAGCAGTCAATTTCCCAACAACAATATATGACCTAAAGAAGAATCGACTGAGAAACAGAGCAAAAGAGCAGAAAGCATGGAAATACTTCATTGCAACATAAAAACAGACCATTTAGCTTAACTAGTCCATTTGGGCTTTGAGCACAACTACTCCATTTCCACATACTTCTGGTCTGCATTATCAGCCTTTCCCTTTCTCTGGCTCACCATCATACATATCTCCCTCCCTCCCTCTGTCTGTCTGTCTGTGTGTCTCTCTCTCTCTCTCTCTCTCGCTCTCTCTCTCTCTTTCCCCACCCCCCCCCCGTCTCCTCCTCGCTCTCTCTCTCCCCCTCACGCTGTCTCCCTCTCACCCCGTCTCTCTCGCTCCCTCTCTCTCTCGTTGGTCCAGGTTTATGCACAAAATCCCTCCATACTACAACTTTGCAGTCTTTCATCATTTAAGCAATATTCAGCCCCTCTACCCTTCCTGTCATTGTGCATAACTTCATTTCCCCACACTATATTTCATCTGCTAAGTTTTTGTCAGCTTATTTAACCTATCTGTATCCCTCTGCAGACACCTTTTGTCATGCTTACCACTTGCCTTTCCACCTATTTTGCAGTATCCACAAACTTGGCGATAATACATTTACTCTTTCAATACATAGTACAGGAGAAAAAGTGATTTTTCAAGTTCAGTGACAACAGTGGCATCTAACCAACATTGTGGAAAAATGCCCAAGTATGTCCTGTACACAAAAAGCAGGACAAATGTAACCAGGACAATCACCAACCATCAACCTACTCTTAATCAAGTGTAAAGTGATGGAAGGTGTCATCAACATAGTCAAAATTTTTACTTGGAGGGTGGTTCACACGTGGAATGAACTTCCTGATGAAGTGGTGGATGCAATTACCACATTTAGAAGACATTTGGAAGGACACATGAATAGGAAAGGTTTGGAGGGATATGGGCCAGGAGCAGGCATATGGGACTGGTTTAGTTTGGGATTAAGTTCAGCGTGGACTAGTTGGACTGAAGGGTCTGTTTACATGCTGTGTGCCTATGACTTTGCAACGGTGCTTTAAGCAGCACCTGCTCAGTGACATCCAGTTTGGGTTCTGTGAGGGCCACTCAGCTCCTGACCTCAGTACAGCCATGGTCAAACATGGACAGAAGAGCTGAATTCCAGAGTTGAGATGAGAACAACAGCCTTGCCATCAAGCCCACATTTTACTGAATGTGGCATTTAGGAGTCCTAGCAACACTGGAACCAGTGGGTATTAGGGACCAAACTCTGCACTCTTTGAACTCATACCTGGCACATAGGAGGATGGTTATGGCTTTTGGATGTCAATCATCACAGCTCCAGGACTTTTCTGCAGGTGATATCTTCAGCAACGACCTTGCCTCCATTGTAAGGTCAGAAGTAGGGATGTTAAAAGATGATTGCATAATATTCATCACCATTCGTGACTCCTCACATACTGAAGTGGTCCATGTTCACATGAAACAAGATCTAGATAATATCCAGCCTTGGGCTGACAAGTAGCAAATAACATTCATACCACACAAATGCCAGGCACTGACCATCACCAACAAGAGACAAACTAACCACCACCCCTTGACATTCGGTGGTGTTACCATCACTGAATGCCCCACGTTCACGTCCTGGGGATTACTATTGACCAGACGTTCAACTGGACTCACTACATAATTACAGTGGCTACAAGAGCAGGTGGCAAGTAACTTACCTTTGACTCCCCAGAGCCTGTATGCTATCTACAGGGCACAAGTTGGGATTCTGATGGATTATTTCCCATCAATCTGGATGCATGCAGTTCTAAGAGCATCCAAGAAGCTTGTCACCACCCTGTCCACTTGATTAGCACCACATCCACCAACATCCACTCCCTCGACCACCAATGCAGTGTGTACTATCTGCAAGATGCAGAGCAGAAGTCCCCCATAAATCCTTAGATAGCACCTTCCAAGTCCACGACCATTTCCCTTTAGAAGGACAATGGCGGCAGATACAATGGAACGCCACCACCTGCAAACCTCCCTCCAAGCCCCTCACCATTCTGACTTGGAAATATATCACTGTTTCTTCAAAAGCCTAGAATTCCCTCTCAAATGGCATTGTGGCTCTGCCTACAGCAGTTCAAGAAGGCAGCTCCCACACCTTCTGAAGGGCAACAAACGGCTAGCCAGCCCTTAAATAAATAAGGAAACTGCCATCATCCGTAAATTTTCATTGTGATGCTCTGCTATTTAGGCGTTACCATTCTGTAAATGCTCTCCTTGTCCCAACTGTCTGTCTTCTATTAGCCAATACTCTATCCATGCTAATAAACTACTTCCAATACCAGGGAATCTTACCATGTTAAGTAGCCTTTTGTTTGGCACCTTATGTGATGCATTTTTTAAATCTAAATATATTGCATTTACTGGTTCCCTTTCACCTCCTTGTTCTCCTCATTAAATTCTATAATTCTGAAGGAGAAAAACATCTCTTCATCTCCGTATTAAATGAGACGTTTTATTTTAAACCTGTCCCATAATTCTAGCATTTTCCACAAGTGAAATCATTCTCTAGTGATAATGGGAACTGCAGATGCTGGAGAATCCAAGATAATAAAATGTGAGGCTGGATGAACACAGCAGGCCCAGCAGCATCTCAGGAGCACAAAAGCTGACGTTTCGGGCCTAGACCCTTCATCAGAGAGAGGGATGAAGGGTCTAGGCCCGAAACGTCAGCTTTTGTGCTCCTGAGATGCTGCTGGGCCTGCTGTGTTCATCCAGCCTCATATTTTACTATCTTGAAATCATTCTCTAATTGTGATTTCTAATAAATTGTCAGGCATGATTTCCCCCTCTGCGAAGCCATGTTGACTCTGTTTGAATATATTGTGGATTTCTAAATGCTCTGCTATCACATCCTTTATAGCATACTCTTAGTATTTTCCCAAAGACAGATATTAAGCTATAAAAGTCCATAGTTCCCTGTAGTGGTTTCCTTCCTCTGTAAATAAGGGTGTTACATTGGCCGCTTTCCAATCCCTTCAGCAGCACGTTGGCTCAGTGGTTAGCACTGCAACCTGGCACTGCAACCCTCACCCTGGCACCAGGGAGCCAAGTTCGATTCCAGCCTCAGGTAACTATCTGTGCAGAGTTTGCACGTTCTCCCCATGTCTGCATGGGTTTCCTCCGGGTGCTCCAGTTTCCACCCACAGTCCAAAGATGCGCAGGCTAGGTGGATCGGCTTCGCTAAATTGCCTGTAGTGTGGGTTATAGGGGGATGGGTCTGGGTGGGATGCTTCAAGGGACGGTGTGGACTTGCTGGGCCAAAGGGCCTGTTTCCACACTGTAGGGAATCTAATCTAATCTAAGTTTTTTGCAGGGTCAGATGTTTTATTGGAAGATTCCTTCCACTATCTCTGCACCTAATTCTTTAATATCCTAAGCTGCGATCTAGCAAATTCAGGGGACCTACTAGTCCCATTAATTTCCCCAGTACAATTTTTTTGAGGTGTTATGTTTATTTCTTCATCCCTTTTGCTCCTCGGTTATTTATTCTGTTTGGAAATGCTGTAAGTGTCTTCTACCGTGAATACTGCAGAGCATTTATTCCGATTCTGTGATATATCCTGATTCACCATTATTATTTCTCCAGCTTCATTTTATGAGAGGCCTATGTTTACTTGGGCTTCTCATTTTCTTTTTATGTACTTAAAGACACTCTTACTGTCAGTTTTGATACTACTTGCTGGTTTACCCTCAAAGTTTATTCTCTCTCTCAATCAACAGTTTTTTTTCTGTTAAGGTCCTTTACCAGTCCACTCCAACCAATTCCTTATTCCTTTCGAATTACCCTTGTTTAAGATTAACACAGCTGTTTCCAACTAACTCTCCAACTGAATACTAAATTTTCCCATTTATGGTCACTATTTCGTAGAGGATATATTACTCTTGAGATTATTTATTCAACTTTCTTCGTTACACATTATTAAATCTAAACTAGCCTCATCACTGTTTGGATCCAAAACATATTGTTTCAGAAAACTATCCTCCAATGCATTCTATGAATTTGTCCTTGCGGCTTTGTTTATCAATTTGATTTTAAGAATCTGATTGAAGATTAGTATCATCTGTGATAATGTACTACCTTTCTTACATGCCCTTATTGTCTCTTGATCCATAATTTTCATTTGAAGGTAGAGCAAACTCAAATCCATGAAGTGACCAAGAATCTGTCAGCTCATCTACCTTGACCAAAATGCAGGATACAGTTCTTTCGGCAATATGGGAAAGGAAAGACAGTCCCCAATGTACCAGCTCCAAACACAAGTGCAATGTACATACATACAAATTCGGGGTAGGAATAGGTTATTCAACCCATCCGGCCTGCTCTGTCTGTTGATAAGATTATGCTGATGTCATTGTGGCCTCAACTGCAATCTCCTGTAAACCTGCTATTCCATTTGGTTCCCTTGTCAATTAAGAATCTATCTCGCTCAGCCTTAAAAGTATTGAATGACCCTGTCTCCACTGCTGTCATCTGAAGAGAATTTCACAGACCAACACCCCCCCGGAGAGATGAAAACGCCTCTTCATCTCTATCTTAAATGAGAGCCATCTTATTTATGAACTCTCTTCCCTAGTTCTAGAATCATTCACTTGGTTTACACCCTGCCAATCCACTCACCTTCTTAATTTTTAAGAAGATCATCTTCTGTTGCAGTGCCTTTCTTTTAAATCCCATTATCGCTTTCTGTATACCTTGTCCTATGAAGCTGTTACCGCTAGGAGGCCCATTTCTTGCAGGTTTTAGGATTATGAAAAGAACATTCTACCAACTATCTTGCTGATCAACAGAAACACAGACATCAGGCCAATGGTTGGCGCTTACTGCATATTTTCTGGAGACAGGGGAACACATGCCAGGCTTCCAGTTTGCCTCCTCAGAACACCACACCAGTCGAATATAGGAGGTAACAAAGACTTCGGCAGAACATGTTACAGAGTTGCAACCAGCAATGCCATCCAGTTGGAGCAATCTATCATGATTGGAACCTTAATTCTATGACCTATCTGCAATACAATGGTAACATTAAATGGGTACAGAGAATGAGAATAAAAACGACAATTATGGTGAAGAAGGACCAATGCATGATTTAGTTGACAGTATTCTAATCTTCGAGTTGAAAGGTCTTTGGTTCCAGCCCCACTTCAGACATTAGATACTAAAATCAATGCTAAAATACAGGAGTGTGTCTTAGGGAAATCAGAGTTACTGACTTTTCCACCAACTACACGTTACAAGTAAGAAACATGATAAAATACTTCTGATTTTCTTGGATGAGTGCAGCTCCCAATAATACTGAAAACTGACATCCAGGATGAAACAGTCTGTATTTTTGGCTGCACCTTCCAAAAATGCAATTTCTGCCGTCTCGAAGGGCAGAGGCAGCAGGCACGTGGGAAATCAGCGCCTTCCAAGCCACACACCATTCAGCCTTGGACATATACTGCGTATCCTTCACTGTCACTGGGAGAAAAACCTGGAGCTCCATTCCTAACATCACTGCAGTCTAACTACAACACATTGACTGGAAAATTTTCAAAAAGGCAACAGACCAGCACCTTTGAGGGCATTTCAGGATAATTAGAAATGCTGCTCTTTCCAGTGTCAGTCCATGAAGAAAATCAAAATAAAATTTCCAGTTTTGTGCATAATATTCTGAGGCATCCACTCATTGTTATCGCCAAGTCAGGGATGAAAATATTTTGTGAACAAAATCTGTTACTCCTGGCAAGTCATGTATCTGGATATCTTCACCCACAAACTGAAAAATACGGCCTCGTCTGCAGGCGTTGTCGACTTGGCATCTCCATCCAAGCTACTTGTTGCTGCTGCCATTTGTTTTGTGAAGTACCCTTTTGTAAAATATCCAAGTCCGGTGTATTTATTATGTAAAGTCAATGATATTTTAAGAATGTTTTGGATCATATGCATTATAACAGGATATTTGCAATTTCTGATCAGACTTAACAATCCTTTTGAAGTAACAATCTTAGTTGTTCTGAATTCACAAGTTAGAGACTGCTAACTTTTTAAAAGAGATGTGTTTCCACCCAATGGGAGTAGTTGGTGGACAATTTAACTTTTTAATACTTTTACAGTAACAAATTAAAAATAGTTAAGATCTAAACCTAATTAACAAGCAACTACCACATCTAACTAAAGAAAAAAGTAAATTTTGCATTAACTCATACAACTAAAATTCTGAAAATCATTTAACACAATGCAATACTGCTGGATGAAATTTAGCATTGCTTGGACAGTCCCACAATTACTCACAGCCCAGAAACACACTCTGCTATGCCAGGTCGAAACATATGAAGTTCTTTGACAATTGTTACACTCAACCTGAATTCCTACGTATGATTATCAGCTGCTCATCACACCTTGGCAAATGTCCCTTAAATCTTGAAGGCACTTAACTGTGCTGTTTGCTTTCTTTTGAACAGAAACCAAGCTTTCAAGACCATCCTGCTTAGTTGTTAACACAAACAGTTTCACAGCAGCCTCTTTGTTTCTGCATCTCAAATAATATCATTTTTCTATATTAAATTGTGAAAAACTGCTAAAACTGCCACCCCATTTCAGTTGATCTCATTTTGAGTTTCTCTCTTCTCGGCAACTAAATCATATGAGCACGTCTCCAAGCTGTGGTGTTTATTCAGAATTCTTTATTTTACTTTGAATTAAAGTAAATGTCAAAACATAATCACCCTGTAAAGTTCAGTGGTCATGGCAAGTATTTTATGAAAAGAGGGTGAGCAGTGAAGAGAAATTAAAATAAGATTTAAAATATATTTTAAAAGGTATTATCAATTGAAGAGTTTTTGAAGAGGCTTTGAATTGCAGTGGAGAAGAAGGAATTGCAAAATGAGTTCCAGCATTTGGAGTTATTATAACTGAAGTCTGTGTCACTGGGTAAAGGGAATGAGGAGATACATGGATTTACATTAACTCCTACGCACAAGAACTTTCAAAAGCACACATTTGAAGGGAAAATGAGGGGATGTGCAGGCGTTCAAACATACAAAAAAGAATCCCCAAAAGCATGCTTATCTGGGACTCATGAAACAGATTTATACCACAGTCTGTTTCAGCCCTATTAAATTCCCAACCTCTTCAGCCTTGCCATCAATTAGAATTAGTTGTTAGAATAAGGGGTTCTATCACAAATCAGTTTAGAAGTAGAGTGTACAGTTTGTTTTGAAAGGATTATGTGACAGTGGCTGTAACATTGTATTCTGCAATCTGTTCTGTTAGCCTGATGTACTTGTGTAAGGTATGATTTGTCTGGTTAGCACACAAAACAATACTTTTCATTGTATCTCAGTACATGGGACAATAATAAATTAAGTCAGTTGCTTACAAAAGAATATTAAAGGATTTTAGGTGTCAAGGAGCAATATTCAAGTATGTGTTTTAACTGCAGTTATGTAATATCAGCCTATTTTGTGCAGTAAATGATTTTATGAAAGCATATGCCTTTGAATATTAGGGACTTATACAAGCAAACATTTGCTTCAGACTTGCAGTGACATCACAACAGCTGCCAAAGATTTAATTAATGATTTATACAAAGACATAGTAAAGTGAAAACCTGTATAATAATTTCTGCAGTGATTTATATAAGAGAAGATGAACCAGGATCTGAATCATAAAATATGATAAAATTAATTATTGGAAGTGGTGAACTGAATGTGTTCAAATTAAATGTAAGGAAGACTTTAATGCTCCCTGTTAGTTCTAAATATAATGTGGTCCAATAGTTATGTTTTAGGCAGGATTTTAAAGGATTCCAGCCTTATTGATGAAATAGACACCTTAAACCTTACCCCCACTCTGATGGGCAGGAAGAGTGTTGGAGGCTTTCTGTGTTTGTGTGTGTGTGATGTGTAAACCACAGGAGGAGGGGAGAATAGTGCATAGCTTGGGGTGGAGGGGGACCTTTGATTTGAAAAGAGGGCCCACACAGTCAGCATTTTGACGCCCCTTTCTGTACAAAGCCTGTTGCAGCCAAGATTGGCCACTTGTGGGGCTCAGCTAGTGTAAAAGTGTATGGGCTAGCTGCTGTCTTGTTCATTACCCATCAAATTGCACTCAGGTCAGGGCAGAAGAGTAGGTGGCACCTTCAGAGTTTTGTGCAGTTCCTCACCTGAATTTTAGGCATTCATCTCCTGCAAACATTCTCCAGGCAAACATTTGGCACAGAAAGAGCACATAAAATACGGCAAGTGGCTTGACCACCACATTCCTGCTCACCCTGACCTAATCCCCATAATACAGTGGGATAAAGGGTGGGCGAGGCACCCATTAGATCACTCACTGTCAGGTAATTGAGGATCTCAAATGACAAATAATTGCATGCTAAAAGTCCTAATCCACTTCTACCCCAGAATATACAAACAAAGTTTCTGGAAAAGCTCAGCAGGTCTGGCAACATCTGTGAAAGAAAAAACAGTTAACGTTTGGGAACAGTTCTGAGGAAGGGTCACCGGACCTGAAACATTAACTCTGTTTCTAGCCTTCACAGATGCTGCCAAACCTGCTGAATTTTTCCAGAAACTTTGTTTTTGTTCCTGATTAATAACATCCTCAATTCTTTCTGTTTTTATTGGGTATTTCACCCCATAGTATGCTGGCTGGCACAAGATTGCCAAGTGGTTAGGGGTGCCTTGTCCATATCAAGAGACCCCATACTACAATCCTTTCTGCTTTCTGTAGCTTTCTACCTGACCTTTAACACCACCTCCTCCCGGGCTCTCTGTTTCAACTCCCCCCAGAATCTTGAACATGGCTGGATCTGGAAGCAATGTTTTCTTCACTTCAGGGACTCTTTGCAATCCGAGCAACATTTGAAAACTGCTAGAGCAATTACATGAAACAGAAGCTGTCAACATTTATCTTCCCACTAAGCAGTGAAATCTGACCCTAAGATCATGATGGCTGCCTGAAGTATGTTATGGCTGTGGACCTGCCTTACTTAGAGTCAGTCAACTCAGAACTGACTTTTCTTCCGAGAGGGTGCAACCAGTAATACTCCACCTTGGGCCTTAATTGGTGGTGGAGTGGGTAGGAAGGCTATCCACTGGCCTTTCGACAATAGACCTACTTGGGCGGGAGACCAGAATATGCGGGGTCTTTATCCACCATTCTTCTGCTCATTAGGATAAACTGTATCACCAAACTCAGCACAAAGGGAGGATACAGATTCCACACACCAAACAACATGTGTTACACCATCCTGTAGAACTTATGGAATTTTTATCCTGGTAAATTGAAGTATTTTGCAGGTTAGAAATAAATCTTCAGCTTTTATTTTCACGAAGAGATTTCCTGCATGTGTTTGCCTTTGTGGGAGAGAACATAAGTTGACAAAGGGCCACAGAAGTATCAAATATTCATGATCTATTGGTTCATTGAAATTTTTTCATTCCAGACCTTGATATGTTATTTTAAGAAAGTACTAACCTGTTAAATAAATAGTTGATTAAAGTTTTCCTGGCAATGATGATCAGAAAACAGCATATTGAATGCAAAGGATATAAAAGGGTATTGATCCTATGTAACTTATTCATGTCAGAAAATTAAACATTCATAATCTAGATAAGAACATTATAATGTTTGATGTAATGTTAAAAAATACAATAAACTATGAATTACAGCAAAAGTGATCCCAAAGCACGTGTTTATATTAATAATTTAGAAATTTATAGTAATTATTTACAAATAACCTAACTTACAAAATGTTCCTTGTTGGACCCAGAACAATGTTAAATGTTTATGACAGGGATTGGAAAAAACAAGACAATGACAAAGTATTCCTTTTTCTAAAAGATGCAAATTTTCATGGTACGTTTGGAGTGAAGTTTTATTCAAGACATATGAGCAGAAAGGTGCTGATCTGTGCCCATAATTTGATCCCAGTTTCGATAATTTTAAAGATGGTAGAATTTGAAAAGTATTCATTTCCATTATCAGCATTCATCTTAACCTTTACGAAAAGATGAAACAAAAAAGGTTAGCTTCTGTCAAGTGATCAAACGTGAAAGTGACCTAACTCGACTGGTCCACTGAATTCATTTTATGTTATTCCTTCAGATGTTCTTTTTGTTGTTAAGTTGCAACCATTGACACCTTCATATGCAAGGATCAAGGACTGTGTTCCACACCATTCAATTTTACTGATTATACTTAGTAAATTAAAAGTTGATGCATTTAAGAATATTTGCATCATATTCAGATTGATTTTATTTGTTCCATTATTATAGAAGTATTTATATCCTGATTTAACAAGTATGGAATTACTTTGTGCTTTGTGGAAAATAGCTTGATAAATCCGAGGACTTTTTCACTTGTCCTTTGAATATCTAAATGCCCAGCAAACTAATGCTATGTGTTCTGTGCTAAAGTAGTGAAAGTAGAGTTTATCTCTGACAATCTAGTGAGTCATATGTGCCTATAAATGAGACATTTGAAAGATCCAACGAACCAGCATGTTTAGGGAACTGGTGGGTAGCAACAACACCAGAAATAACAGCAGAAACAATTTATATTCATAAATTACATTAAAATACAAAACATCCCAAGATGGTTTGTCTCAGCACAGCTAAGACATTTATCCAAAGAAAGAAGGCAAAAGATCCAATCTTTTGAACATAACCACCCAATGCAACTTAGTAGACCTTGGGAATTTACAGTGTGAGAAAGTACTTCTCATTTTTCTAAAATTTTGTGTTCTGTTCATATTTAATATAAGCTTTGAGACATCCCTGTATAATTGGCATGACAGTGATTTATTTCAATTAGATAGAATTTGTGTGCTCTTTGGGGACCATCTATCTATCCTGTTTAAAATCTGGGATACCTGTAATTGTAAAATTTAACATCTTAGCATAGGTCTGATGAATCTTTGAAGATACTACTGCAAAAACTGACATGGGCTCGTGCATTTTCTTCAAAATGTTGTCACTCTGTTTTAAGGTTTTATATCAAAAAATCCAACCATCAACTTAAAATACTGTATTAACTAACTGACCTACAGAACCTTCTTTGAAGACAGCTGAAAGCATTGTTTTGCCATGGTAGCAGAAACTAAAATCAACTGTCCTGAGATAAAACTTCTCTGACAAATGCTGAAATCTGAGAGAACTACTGTTGATACCGAAGCTTTTAATTGTTGAATTGTTGCTTAGTAATTTCTAAAAATGCAAAAATTTATGTAGCAAGAAAAATAGCTTTGATTTTGGATATTGTTTAGACTTATTTGCAGTGACTGGACAACAGAGTACAATTTTTCTAATAAGTTACAGCCAGTTTGGAAGCTGAGAGAACGGTCCCAACTTCAAAGTGCACAGCTGTTATAAAACATAGAAACCTGAATTTTGATGAAAAAAATTGTTGCTGAAGCTTTTCATTTGCACTCATCAGGACAAACACAAGAATGTCTAATTTCAAATGATTGCTACATTCTATGATTGGGACGGACACACTTGGTGAACAATCCTGAATTAACTAATATCTTCACTAACAAGCAATTTCAGATGGCCAATGAGCTTGTAGCTTGGCTTAGTAATGCATGCTAAAACCAATATGCTGTCATATGCAGGGGCCTGTTCATTCTAAGCAAAAGGAATAATTTCCCCCCCCCCAACAGTGGTCGAAAATGCCCTTGACCATATCTCTTGCGTTTCCCATACGTCAGCCCTTACACCCCCTCCCTGTAATATCAACAAAGACAGAATTCCCCCTTGTTCTCACGTATCACCCCCTCAACCTCCAGATTCAACACATCATTCTCTGCCCCTTATGCCACCTGCAATCTGACCCCAATGCCAAGGATATATTTCCCTCCCCACCCTTATCTGCCTTCCAGTGGGACCACTCTCTCTGCGACACCCTCGTCCACTCCACATTCCTCACCACCCCGACACCTGCCCCTACATCTCCCCCTCATCTCCATCCCAGACCCCAAGAAAACCTTCCACATGAAACAGATGTTCACCTGGACATCCACGAATGTTGTTTATCGTGTTCACTGTTCCCAATGTTGCCTCCCCTACATCAGGGAAGCCAAGCAGAGGCTTGGAGACCACTTCAACTCACCCTCCCATTCCTTGGACGACATGTCCATCCTGGGCCTCCTCCAGTATCACAACGATGCCACCTGAAAACTGGAGGAACAATACCTCATATTCTGTCCAGGAACCCTACAATCCAATGGTTTCAATGTGGACTTTACAAGTTTAAAATCTTGGCACCCTGATCTCATCCCAAGACCAGCACCCCACCTCAACCCCGCCTCCTTGACCTGCACATCTTCCTTCCCACCTACCCCCTCACTCCTCCGTGACCAACCCCCATCTCAACTCCCTACCTACATTCACCTTTACTAGCTTTATCCCCACCTCCTTGACCTGTCCGTCTTCTCTCCACCTATCTGCTCCACTCGATACCTTCAATCACCGCCTCCCCCTCTCCCTATTCATTTCAGAGCCCCCTCTCTTCCCCCACTTCTGAAGAAGGGTCCTGCTTTCCTGCTCCTCTGATGCTGCCTGGCCTGCTGTGTTCATCCAGCTCCGTACCTTGTATTGGCTTTGGATTTGCTGTTCTTGCATTTATTGCAATACATGCAAGATGAAAAATTTTGGCAACATGTTTCTTTATTCAACAATATTCATGTTCTGTGCTATCAAATCACTGTTTATGTAAAACACTCTAAATTTTAGTGTTGTGAAACACAATTAGAGAATGGTGTAAAATCATGAGGAACAAATTAAAACAAGAAAAGTATGCAAGAAGTTGAGGAACTTTTGGCTAATGGAAGAAAAATAGATGAAAGGTATTGGACTTCGGACTAAAAACTCAATGCCAGAAAGAATGACAAGTTGTTTGTGGATACTCAATGCTGTGTTCACAACAGAATTTGAAGTATGTCATCTCAATAACATTCCGAGTTGATTGGCTGATGTGTATTGTTGTTTAACAACTGATTCTTTGCAACCAACAGATTAAAATGGTAAAATTATGAAGTATTAAAAATGAGGAACAAATGAGTAGCTGCTAGGTTTACTGAAAATACTGAGATATGTTAAATATTAGTAATTTTAATAGTAATATTAAACATCAGTATTAGTGATCTTTTATTAATAATTGGTAAGCAGTGAAACTGTTGATCAGGCATTATAACATGAGTAAGAATTCTCAGCAATAAGAAGGCTAACTAATAAATTAAGAAAACTGGAGGGCTACTTCTACCTCAAAATATGTATCCTGTGTGAAGGAATGCTATGGCATTTTCCATGTTCTGGATAACTATTTGTGTAGGACGTGTTGTCAGTTGCAGCAGATCGAGCTCTGAGTTTCACAACTTGAGTATCAGCTGGCACCACTGTGGTGTCTCTGTCAGGCTGAGAACTACATGGTTAGTAAGGTTATAGATGTGGTCACTCTGCAGTTTAAGATTATGCAGGGAGAGGAGGAATGGGTCAATACTAGATAATCAAAAAGGAATAGAACATAGAACATAGAACAGTATAGCACAGAACAGGCCCTTCAGCCCACAATGTTGTGCCGACCATTGATCCTCATGTATGCACCCTCAAATTTCTGTGACCATATACATGTCCAGCAAGTATAAGAATCGCCGAAGTGTAGCCAGAGATGCATCAATATATTCATGGCGCCATGAGCAGTACAGCTCCATGTGTTGATGGTACAAGGGAGATGAGCAATCCATAGTGATGGGTGAGTCAAGAGCTGGGGCAAAGATTGATGTTTCTGCTGCCTCAGAAGTGAATCTAGAATGGGGTGTTGCCACCTTGCTGCCAGGGTCAAGGATGTCACAGTAGTTAACACAGCAGGGCACCCTGAGGAAGGAGGAAAAACAGCCTAGAGTTATGGTCCACGCTAGAACCAGTCGCAGATGGACCGCATCCTTTTTTCTCTACACAATTCTTGAGACTTTGGAAGAGCTTTGGGGAAGTTAGGAACTGTACACACTTGCTGGTTTGTATCTGAACAGAGTTAGTGCTGATTTCCGTGTGACGCAAGTTGCAGCTGCTAGGTCTTAAAGTAACTCAATGCAGACATGGAAATCATGAGATAATATCAAGAGGGAAATGCCAAGATGTACAAAATACTGAGAGATCGATTGCACTGGAATTAATGTTGTAAGTAAATAGGTAGGATCAAAGCAAGGGGAAAAATAATAAAATCAGTAAGTTCAAATCTCTGCCCATATATGTGAACGCACACAGTGTGGTAAACAAGATTGGTGAGCCGTAGACACAGATTGCCGGGTGAAAATACATTGTAGCTCAAGGGAAGGCAGGACTGGACGTTAAATAATCCTTCATACAAGGTATTCAGGGAAGACAGAAAAGGACAACAAAGGGATACGGTAGCAGCATTGATTAAGGAGATATTTGCAGTGCTCGAGAAAGAGGATGGCCCCATCAAAGCAAGGATCAATTCAGCTGGTACTAAGGAACAAAAAAGATGTAAGCACATTGTGTCTTGTAGACTACAGAGCAATGAACATGCCACGGCAAAAATAACTAATTGTGAGAAAGCCAACTTCAATGGGGTAAGAATAGATCTGGGTCAAATAAACTGGAGTCAGAGACTGGCAGGTGAAAATATTGCCAGACAATAAATACACTTATCTTCGAAGAAGACATGGTGAAAGCATAGTCAAAGCACATTCTCTCAAAAGGAAGAGGAAGATAGGAAAAACAAATTCAGAGTGCCCTGACAACAAAATAGGTAAAATAATAATGATTTTAAAAAGTGTACTTATCATCAAAGTTGTGCAAAAAATTACAACTGAGAACCACAGTCTCAGAGAGATCGTGAAAATACAAGTGAGAAAAACAAATGAAAAAGACCAGGCAGCTAATATAAAAGGGAATCCCCTTCTTCTGTAGACTTGAAAGAACGAGTGTTGGTGAAAAATGGGAGTCAGACAGAAACACAGGACATGACTGACTTGCTAAACAAATATTTTGCATCCATCTTTACCAAGTACTGGGTGAAGGCAAATTTTCCAGAGTTGAGAGATGATCTCGTAAAAGCTGACTGGATGTAGATGTTTCAATGAAAATCACATCCCTTTATTTACACATGAAGAGTCCTCACCACTGATCCCCCAGAGCGAGCTCTCAGAATGAACAGGATGTCTGATACTTCTATTCTTATCCGTCAGCCAGCGGTCCCTGATTGTACCAGATTAACGGCCCCAAGGAGGGAAGTCTTATTCTATGGAATCCACCTGGCTGACCTCATTACAGTTACTACATCACTCCCCCTCTGAGTCCCAGGATGTTGCCAGTTTTGTTTTTGCAGCTGCTCCTGGAGTGTTTCAGCACTGGGTCAGGTTCCTCCAACTCTGCCTCTGTCATCCACAGTAGCTTGGAATGTCTCAGAAGAAATTCATTCTCCTCTTCAGACTTCATAGGCATCAAAGTTACCTGTTCCCCTCTTAGATTCCAAGGTCTCTTCAATGCTTGACAAAGAAGTAGAACCCACAAGCTCCAGCCCAGTGGGAAAGGAGCTGGGCATGTTTTGTTCCCGTACTGTTTACGAGTTTATAGCTTTCTTTTGGTACACATGCTCGTTTAGGACAGTCACTCCTACCCAAACTTTATATGTCACTGGACCTGAATTCACGTCAAACGTGCCTGTTACCCAAGCAGGGCCATTTCCATCAGCTCGTGCACCAAACTTCATCCCCTGAAGTAAACTGTCTCGTTTGCTTAGCAGACTCTTGTGTCTATGCTGTTGATACTGTTTCACCCTCCCCACTAGGTCAAGGAAGATTTATCAAATTTAACCCGGTGCAGAGTCTTCTTCTCATTAGCAACTCTACTGAGCTATCCTTACAGTTATATCGGGGTGGCCCTGGAATCAACTAGGAACAAGGGTGACGAAACGTCTGAAAACGAACCTCCCAGCTCAGTGAGCAAACTTACATCCAGAACCTCAACCTGAGCTACAAATCTTCTTAAAACTTGCTACGGGCAGTTTGGTTTCTAGTGAAGCTTTAGGTTGTTTCTTTAAGCCTGCCTTAAAATTGGACTGTTGGATGATGGATATAGTGGAGTTGTCCTTATATGTTTGACTTTAGGAAATGCTCAAATTCCTTCTTGGTAAATGATGGTCTGTCATCTGTGACCAACACCTCTGGGTATTTAATTTGGATTTCACTTTGGCAGTCATTTTCTAATCAACAAGTGTTGAACCAATCTAGTTGAATCTTTCTCAACTAATTTCACCCTATCAAGCTTAGGGCCAAGTATTTTACTATAATCACTGGTAACTGAACCAGCTGCGGATCAGAAGTTGTACTTTTAATTTGTAAATGTTCCCTATTAAAGATTCTCAGTCTAACCAAGGTCATGTACAAACTTAACTGTTGGGAGTCCACAGCAAATTTTGTTAAAGACTGGTTCAGCAATCACTGAAACGGCCATGCTGGTGTTGACCTTCATTAGAATTATTTAACCAGATGATTATATTGGTTCTGATTTGGATGTTGTTAAGAAATTTAATTGTTCTAAACCAAAGGTATGTTGACTTTCCAGACTGTGCACCCTCCTTGATACCTACGAGTTCTCTTGCTGTATTTAGATCTCCATGGGACTCAGACTTGCGAGCGTGTCCATTTCCATTGGAATACCCTGCAACTCATATGGTCCTCCTGTAGCATTTTCCAATGGTAAAGTCAGTTGTGCTACCTGATTGAAGTCCAGTTGGACTTCAAATAGTAGGTGCTTTTGCATGGTTACGTCATTAATCCCACATACCAAACAGTCACTCAGTATCTCATTATGAGTTAAGCCAAAGTCACATGCTTCTGCCAGTTATCTTAATCTAGTCAAAAATCCCAATACGGATTTCCATGGTTCTCAAACTGCCAAATAAAACCAATAATGTCTCGAAATTAGAGGAAACTTGGGGTCTTAATATTCCTTAACAAAATCGGACAGCTCATGAAAGGTTTTGGTATTTGGTGCCTCAGTGAAACTTAGGCTCCTAATTACCGAAAAGCTGCAGTCCACAGGCTTTCAAGCAAATTGCACATTGTTTTTCATCTGCTCCATTGTCATTTGCCCGGAAAAAAAACATATTCTGTCCACATACTAGGCCCAGTCTTTGATGACAAAATCAAACGAGCCATTCTTCCCAAATAATGGCATGATGCCAGGAATGCTTACCCAACTCAAAGATGACTATTGCGAGTGAATTTCTTCAGGACTGTGTTTTACTCTCGTCTCTGAAATAACTCCACAGTGGCCAGTATCCCCTCACCTAGTCGCTCTTTATTTACATGTGGATGGTCATTACACTTATCCACTTTCCTAAAAGCTAGATCTTAGAGTGAACAGAACCTTTGACACTCCTGTTTATGTCTGTCAACGAGGTTAAGACCTCTAGTCAGGGAACTCAAATTCTATGAGATCTACCTGGCTGACCTTGTTACAATGATTGCACAATCTCTTTTTATATTACTCGGTAGCTTGGTCTCTTTCCATCTCCACCATCACCAC
This sequence comes from Stegostoma tigrinum, assembly GCF_030684315.1. Lineage (NCBI taxonomy): Eukaryota > Metazoa > Chordata > Chondrichthyes > Orectolobiformes > Stegostomatidae > Stegostoma > Stegostoma tigrinum. The sequence continues at coordinate 10,106,804 of NC_081375.1, forward strand.
ATATGGTTTTTTTAAGTTCTCCTCTGCCATTTTTTTAAAGGCTTCCCACTAGCCTTCACCACGTTGTATGCTTTTTCTTTTACTTTTTTGCTGTCCCTGACTTCTCTTGTCAGCCAGGCTGTCTCATCCTCTCCTTAGCATCTTTCTTTTTCCTTGGGATGAAATTCTACAGTACCTCCCAAATTACCTCCTGAAACCCCTGCCATTGCTATTTCATTATCTTCCAAGCTAACGTCACTTTCCAATTAACTTGGGCCAGGTCCTTTCTTGTGTCTTTGTTGTTACTTTTACTTAATAGTCATACCATTACATCTGAGTCCAGCCTCAAACTGTGGGATGAATTTTATCCTATTATGGCCACTTCCCCCTCAGGGGGTTCCTTCACATTAAACTCCCTAATCAGGTCTGCCTCATTACACATCACCAAATCCAGACTCAACTGTTTCCTACTGGGCTCTACCACAAGCTGCACCAAAAAAGCCATCTTGTAGACATTCCATGAATTCCTTTCCTTTGTGTTTTGAGGGAGGCCAGATGTTTGAAAGTGAAGAATTGGTATCCGTTTTAAAAGAGCCAAAGTCTGAATGAAATATGATGAGCCATTGTGTCTGTAACGTCTCCTGAGGATTGCTGAGAAAATTGTGCTATCTGTTTTCACCGCATTTGCCTTTTAATGTGGGATGTTTGATCACTGTTTGTCTGCTGACTCAAGTTTAAATCATACCAATTCTAATTATTAAAGTATAAATCAATGTTCAAAATAGATAGAACTGGCAGGCAAATTCATCTTTTGAGCCCTGGCGGATCTTACTGTGGTCTGAACTCTGCCATCTGATCTATACCCCCCGGCAATGCCTTTAACCCATTAAGTACAAGGGACAGAGTCAGAATCTTCCACAAACAGACTGATTTTCTCTTGCATCTACTGTTGATAGGTTTACTTTGGGCCTTTCAGTGGCAAAGATGGGAAAGAAACAGCCTGTGATCAGAGCCAAACTGAGAAGGTGTGTTAGCAGATGGCAAAGCTGAAAGTAGCAGATCCTCCTAAGTCTGGAGGTAATAGACTCACAGGGTATGGGAAGCAAAGCTTGTTGGGTCGGAGTTGGGGGGGTACCTGCCATGTTCTGGGTCTCAAACATGAGGCTGTTGCACTGGGGCTGGGTGCAAAGGATGGTTGAGAGTGGGGGTGTCCTGCAAAGGGGAGTGGAATCTTTGCAGGGAGAGTGAGAGATGTGCATCAGGAGAAAGTCTGTAAAAGCAAATCAGATCTGCAAAGGGGAGAGAAGGTCACCAAAGGAGAGAGAGCAGTTTTAAACTTTACAGTAAAGGAATACTCAACTCATTGAGAACCAGGAAAATTGAGGTAATTAATTCCTTGTAAATATATGTGGAGTCTCTAGCATGAGTTTGCAGCAGTTTAGGAGCTGTTCTTTGGGACAAAATATTGTTCATAGATATATTTATATGTTAAATTAGCTCAAACCATTTTTTAATCCTGTGAATTATTTGTTATATTGACTGTGTTAAAAATAAACGTGCAACTATTCAGCTGGGATCTCATCAGTTTGCAGAAGATGAATTTAAGGGATTGGCTTTTTGTGTATAGAACTATATATAAGTTTACTTTTTTAACAAAAATATTGCCCCAACAAATGCCAGCTATCTTGTGCTCGTATCACTCGTATCCTTACATACAGATAAGCAAGGACACCACTTTGATTGGGACAACACCTCCATCCTAGGACAAGCCAAACAGAGACATGCACGAGAATTCCTAGAAGCATGGCATTCCAAACGGAATTCCATCAACAAACACATTGACTTGGAGCCAATCTACCATCCCCTGAGAAAAAGAACAGGAAATGACATCACCAACCCAAGGAAACCTAACCAGATAAATAGAAAGCGGGACATAACACCAGCACTTCGTCGGAGGCTCACTGATGATGTTACCTAGAATGGTGACGAAACGTCTGAAAACGACCCTTCCAGCTCAGCGAGCAAACTCACATCCAGTATCTTGTGCCAATTTTAAATACAGCAGACTTTATTTTAAGTGACACCTTATGAACTGGCAGTTTCAATAAACTGGTAAAATATTATTTACCTCAAGTGCCGGAAGTTTACTGTATTATCGTGATCTCCACGATACCCAAGTAGTCAATTGAGGCTGCAATGAGAAGGCTCTCTGCTAGTAAGCTTTATTTAAGACAAATTTGCATTAATATTTCATTGATTTATGTTGTAAATAAAGTATAGCAATGATGTGTACACCTCCTGCTTTACATTTCTATTACATAGTACATGCGCTTCCATTGATTATGTGGACCTCTTGATCAACCAGAATATTCGAACAATTAGTACATTCCTGGTCCCATAGGTGTTGGTTAATAAAATGTTTGCTGTACTCAGAAATTGTGTCAATGAAATAAATGCTTCTTTTTTTCTGTGTTGTAGATTTCAGTTTAGTGGAGCAATTATGAGTATTAAAGACTTTGATAAATTCTTCTATTTCTGCCTTTGTGTGAGTCCAGGTTCCCCATATGTCATCACAAAGACAGAAGGTAGTGTTACTACATGATCATCATTGAAGGATTCAGTGAAATTAAAAAAGGAACTGCTGAAACTCAAAAGTTGCCCCCAAAAATCAAAAAGTAAAACTCTCAGAAAGTCTCAAAAGGAGTCTTTTAGAAGTGGCAACGTCTGATTTTGAGATCTTAAATGTTTTATGCAGTAGATTGTTATCCTTTGTTGACTCTCGTAAAGTTTATTTTGCTGACTCATAACCATGGAGGCTCGTGGTTTTATTCTCTTAGTAACTGCCTAGGATTTCAAACTTCAGTTACTTTAAACAAAAACTGTTCCTGTTCCCTAACCAGATCACACTTAATTTGCAGTCTTGTCTAGGGTAATAACAAGCGGCTGTTTCACAATTGCACTCTTTATACTCAATCTTAAAATTATCCCAATGAAATTTTGTTTGCTGTTAGACTGTTTTAATTTGTTTTAATATTTGTTGTAATGTATATTTCTTTGCCATTTTCCACCATAGCAACTTACTCTGTTGATTGAATGAAATTATTTTTGTTATTTTCCTCCAGTACAGAATTGGTCAGCTGTACATGATCAGCAAGCACAGCCATGAGCAGAGTGACAGAGGAGAGGGTGTAGAAGTCGTGCAGAATGAGCCTTACGAGGATCCTACACATGGCAATGGACAGTATACTGAAAAGAGAGTTTACCTCAACAGGTAAATGCAGACTGTGAGATTGTGAACTAAAATGGTGCTAGCTCTAGCCTGCTTTTTAGTCAGAATACTTATTTGTATTTTCCATTAATTAAAAATCCTGCAGGCACTTAAGGTTTTGTAATGTATTTGTTCCATTAGTTTTTTGAACAAAACACTAATTAGATTCAGTACAATATTTGTGGAAACGAAGGCCATTTTACGTCAGAAGTGTTTTCATTAAATGTACTAATTTTAGGACCTCTGTATATGCTTCTGAGAGAATAGAACATTACTCGTTTTGTTTTATACGTATGTTACAAATCACTTCTTGTTTGAAGGGACATGCAGGTGAACTGATGACGGACTTTTGCAGTGTTATTTTGAAATACATCATAATGTTGTCTGTAATATTGGTGGGCCTTGGTACACTAAAAATTTATTTTTCTTCCGTGTGTCTTTGGCCTAAATTCTTCCCTAAATTTGTACAATCGAAATTGGAAATTTATAGAGAATGAAGGACCGTTGAGCCCCATCGTATCTTGTAACAAATTGGCGCAGAAATCACCTATAATTTGCCTTTTCCTTCCTGGCTGATTGGTGTTTTCGGACACAGTTATTATGGCTGTATATTTCTTTATTGTCATCATCTGAGCTCTTCTGACAGAAAAACTTTGAAAATGTGTCAATTTGAACTGATTCAACCGCTGTTCTCATATAATGATGTTATTCTGAGTCTGAATTTCCAGCTTCCTCATCATTGTTTGCAAATATAACTATAATCAGATCATCCAGAATCCACTGAATGATGGAAGAGGTTCAGGGGTCTACGTCTGTTCCCATTTTCCAGAGACCACATTATTCTACAGCTGTAATCTGTTGTTGCCTTGCTTTGGTTAAACATGCTATTGTTCCCAGTGGTAATCATTTTCTTCCTACAGCATTTTGTAAAACGGTACGGTGTAAGACAAGATGCAATCTCCACATTTTTGAGGTATCCTGAAATAACATTTTCAACAAAAAGACCCATGTTAACATGAAACTTTCCAAAATTAACATGAAAATGCATTGTGCATCTCAGAAATGATTTAACATGATTGAGTTATTTCAAATTGCAGGAATATTAAGTATATTGAACTGGATTTCAAGGAGAGCTGCACTGAAAGGATTGATGTGATATGGATCTGACTTTGGTATATAGTAGCCAATTATTTTACAGTTCTGCTCTTAAGTGGAGGGGGTTTGACCTTTAAAGAATAAGATTATTGCAGTGGTTTCTTGGTTTTGACATAATAGCAAGATACAAGAAGTCAAACTGTAACTAAATATGCCTGATTCATACATATATATTTGATTAAATTTCTTGAGAGCTGCATTGTCAGTTTTTACACAGTACTAAATGCAAGAAGAAAAGAGAAATCTTTGGTACATTTTAGTACAATATGTCATTAAGTGTGTAAGAAAAATGACTTCCAAATAAGTACATTAAGCATTTTAAAAATCAAGCTATATGTATTTCAGAATTTTCTTTCAAAGCTTGACAACAACCCAATGCCTATTCCTTGATGCAAAATGCTTTCCACGAATTCAATTTGCTTTCTCCTTGAAAGGAAAAGAAAATGATGCATTGATCTATTAATATATCACAATTGGCAAGCTTTGTGGATTCAGCATATGTCATAGTGTTTAATAATGCTGTCTGTGGTGCACAAAGCACAACAATGCGAGGTAACTATGCACAATTCACAATCTGGGGCTAAGGTCTACTGTGCACACAGCGTTCTATTATACGGGTTCATGAGCATTGACAATTACACTGTGCTTAGGGCTAATTAAGGTTTCTCTTGATAAGCCATCAAAGTACCTGGTGCCCCTGATATACCGACGTATAGTAAACAGAGAGACCATTCCAAATGTTGAGGACTGCATAGCTCTTTGCTCTGTCTTCGTTATTGCAAGATTTAGAGCAGTAGAAATACAACAGTAAATCCCCAATACATTTGTGCTTTTGGGATGTCAACATGTGGCATTGATTGCAGAACACTGGCCTCAGAATTACAAGGTGCTTGGTTCAAGTCTCCTCCTCCACAGCATTAAAATCAAGGCTGACACTGTAGTGCCATACCAAGGGAACACTGTGTCATCAAAGATGACAACTTTTGGATGAGAAGATTAGCTGAAACCCCATCTCCCTACTAAACGCGTCACACTATTTAATCAAGGAGCTGGAGAATTTTCCCTTTGGCCCTACAATATTTATCCCTCAATCAATATCACGCTGGTCATTATCACTTGCAGTTTAAGGTAGTATTCCAAGTGCAAATTGGCTGCTGCATTTCCTACATTACAATTATACTTCAAAAAATACTTCATTGACTTAGAGGACTTCAAGATATTAGTTGGCTGTGAACGTGCTGTATAAGTACAAATCTTGTTTCATTTTACAATAAAACATCACTTTATAAACATCTGTCATCCTCAAGACCTCTGTGCTCCTGGTAGAACAGTTCCATAGAGTCAATTGCAAATTACTCCATATTTATTCCAATGCACAGTAGCATAGAAATTGGGCTGGGTCTATTTTTGAACAAATAATCAACATACCTCAGGTCTCCTCACCCCACTCCCTCCCATGCCAGAATGGTGAAACCCATGCCTGGTGTGATATGTCTTTGAACTTAATTTCAGTAATACTGGCATAATATGAACTACGTGATGATGAAGATGATGTGGAGGCCAGTGGTGAACTGGGGTGGACAGAGTCAGAAGTTACATGATACCAGGTTATAATCCGACAGGTTTATTTGAAATCACAAACTTTCAGATCCTGCTCCTTCTTAAGGTGGAGTCCACCTGACGAGAGGGCAGCTTCTGAGGGCTAGTGATTTCAAATAAACCAGTTGGACTTTAACCTGGTGTTATGTGACTTCTGACCTCGACGATAAAGAGATTAAGTATGTGCTGGTTGCTAGTGTTCCTGACTTATCCTGCAAATTAATATTTAACATCAACATAAAATAGTCTTTTATTTCTGCAGGTGATTCCAATCGCTGTTAGTTCTCATGTGTCAGAAATAAGTATCTTCTGAAGAGACTCGGAATATATCCTGATATACTTATTCTTGTTACCTCAGCCATAGAGATGCAATACCATGGTTCAGTAAAGCAGTTCATGTAGAAATAAACTTTATTGTGAGTTACTTACAGTAAAAAGTGATTTCTTGAGAAGGAATGACTTTCTGAATGGCCACTAGACCTTTAAATTTATCATTTGTCGAAAAGTGACAAAGTATTCCAGTTAGAGATGAGAGTCAAGAAATTAATCACTTTCAGAAAGCAGGTTATTTTCTCCCCTGCAGCACCCACCATGTTGTTCTGACGCAATTATTTCCATAACCTTTTGGTACTGTCAGGCCTTATTGTGAATAACAGTGCTCACTTGGCTTGGATTAGTGTAACCAAGAGGTGACGCTGACTGATATTGCTTTTATCTGACCTAATAAATGGCAGACTGCTGTAAAATAACAGAAAGTTTCTTAAAGTCCCACCCCACCAATTGTAGCTTCCAGTTATTTCTTAAATGATTCTAGGGTTTTTATCTCCCACACTCAATCCAGACCACTACCTAATGTGTGACTTGAGTGGGGATGAATGTTACGGTATGAGCCAGATTCACTGAAATGAGAGGTTGGCATGAAAATCTGTAACTGAACAGTGGGCCACCTTCAAAGAGAAGATGGTTCAGGTACAGTCAAGGTATATTGCCTCGACAAGGAAAGGTAAGGCAAATGAATCCAGAGATCACTAGATGACAAAGGAGATAAAAATTAAGATAAACAAAAACAAGTGCACTCATGACAGCTGAATTGCAATCGGAGAAAATGTGATGCAAGGTAAAATCTTTCACACAACAAGTAGTTAGGGTATAGAACACACTGCTGGGAAGTGAGGGATTAAAGAGTATAGCAGATGACTATTTGGTGAGAAATAAAATGCCAGGATTTGGGGACGAAGCAGGAAATAAGCATTGAAGGGCTGGCGCAGACATGTTGGATCAAATGCCGTATCAGATCTATGATTCTGTGTCGTGCAAAAAGTAGTTTCTGAGCTCAGTCCAAAAGTTACATTCTATTAATTTCAATCTGCTTCCTTGTTTTCACTTCTGCAACTTAATTTAATATAATATTCTGAATTTATTTCTTCTACCTTTTAACAATCATATCAATATCTCATTTCACTGTTATGAGGAATCCTTTGTAGGCTGAACAGCCTAAGGTTTTGCTACCTTTTCTCATAATTAAGACTCAGACATTTGGTCGCAGGAATTTTTTTGCCATATGTCCAAATTTAGCAAGCCTCCCATATTTCTTAGAAAGCAGAACAGCTGCAATATTCAGTGTGATCTGGCCAGAGCAGTATACAGTTTGATAATGACATTCCGAAACTTTCATTCAACTGTTTGCTTATATTGGCATCCAGCATGTAGTATAATTTTCCCAGTGAACAAGCTTTCTCTTTGTGAATCCACCTATGTATGGACATTCCCCCACCATAAATGAATTTTGTGCTTTTTTTCAGGAAGAAAAAGCAAGTTTAATGCTATTTCAATTTCTCAATCTGAACTTCATCCAAAGTATAATTCAAGTTTTAAATTTCTCCTCTACGACATAAACAATAGCTTCCTACTGCCACTTGTAATTTTGGAGTTCTTAGCACTTTTGACATTATTTCTTTCTGCAGTTTTCTTATACTGCTGATTTCACACTTTATTAGTTCTCTAACTCTTATATGGTCTATTGTTGCACTGCATGCTTCAGATAACTTTTCCTCCTCCACCTATATGGTGGAGCAGACTGCCAGCGGTGTGATGACTGCCCTGACCGCCTCAGACACATCTGTTCCCTTGGTCACTGCTGCAGATGTCAGATTGGTCTTCCTGGGAATCAAACCAAGGAAAGCAGTGGACCCAGACAATGTCCCCAGCCAAGCACTCAGATCCTGTGTGGACCAATTGGCGGAGGTATTCACCGACATCTTCAACAACTCCCTTCCATAAGCCAAACTCCTCACCTGCTTCAAGAAGACGGCTATCATCTCTGTACCTAAGAAAACACATGCAATGTGCCTTAATGGCTGCCCAGCAGCTCTGACCTCAGTAATTAACCCTTAATTCCTTTACTGTTCAACAATTTATCTAACATTGCCTTAAAAACATTCAGTGAGGTAGCTTCAACTGCTTCACTAGGCAGGGAATTCCACAGATTTGCAACCCTTTGGGTGAAGAAGTTCCTCCTGACCTCAGTCCTACATCTGTTTCCTTTTATTTTGAGGTGATGCTCTCGAGTCCTAGTTTCACCTGCTAGCGGAAACAACTTCCTGCCTCCACTTTATCTATTCCCTTCATAATCTTATATGTTTCTAGAAGATCTCCCCTCATTCTTCTGAATTCCAATGAGTATAATCCCAGTCTACTCAGTCTGTCCTCATAATCCAACCCTCTCAACTCTGGAATCAACCGAGTGAATCTCCTCTGCACCCGGTCCAGTGCTAGAATATCTCTTCTCAAGTAAAGAGGTGTAGCCTCACCAGGACGCTATACAGTAATAGTAGGAACTGCCAACGCTGGAGAATCTGAGATAACACGGTGTGAAGCTGGATGAACACAGCAGGCCAAGCAGCATCAGAGGAGCAGGAAAGCTTGACGTTTTAGGTTGAGACCCTTCTTCAGAAATTGGGGTTGGGGGTTGCTGGAGGGGATTCTGAAATTAATAGGGAGAGAGGGGGAGGCAGATAGAAGATGGATATGGAAGAAGAAGATAAGGTGAGAGGAGAGAGACAGGCCAAAGAGGCAGGGTTAGAGCCAGTGAAGGTTAGGTTAGTGTTGTGGATGGTTTGGGAGATGATGTTTTGGTGCTCGGGGTGGGGTCATGATCAAGGGAGTGATAGGAGGAGGTGTCAGAGAGCAAACCATCCACAACCTCATCACCTCAGGTGACCTCCCACCCACAGCCTCTAACATCATCATTCCCCAACCCCGCACGGCCCACTTGTACCTCCTTCCCAAAATCCACAAACCTGACTGCCCTGGTCGACCCATTGTCTCCCCCAGTCCCTGCCCCACCGAACTTATCTCCACCTATCTGGATTCCATTTTCTCCCCCTTGGTCCAGGAACTCCCTACCTATGTCATGACACCACCCACGCTCTCCACCTCCTCCAGAACTTCCAATTCCCCAGTCCCCAACACCTCATTTTTACTATGGGCATCCAGCCCCTATACACCTGCATTCCCATGCAGGTGACCTAAAGGCCCTCCGCTTCTTCCTGTCCCGCAGGCCCGACCAGTCCCCCTCCACTGACACCCTCATCCACTTAGCCGAACTCGCCCTCACCTTCAACAACTTCTCCTTTAATTCCTCCCACTTCCTACAGACAAAGTGGGTGGCCATGGGTACCCACACGGGCCCAAGCTATGCCTACCTCTTTGTAGGATATGTAGAACAATCCCTCTTCCAAAGCTACACTGGCCCCATCCCCCATGTCTTCGTCCGTTACATGATTACTGTTTCGGCGCCACCTCGTGTACTCACAAGGAGCTCGAACGGTTCATTCACTTCACGATCACCTTCCACCCCAACCTTACATTTACGTGGACCATCTCTAACACTTCGCTCTCCTTCCTGGACCTCTCTGTCTGCATCTCTGGCATTCACCTGGAAACCGATATCCATTTTAAGCCCACTGACTCCCACAACTACCTAGAATACTACTCCTCTCACCCTACTTCCTGTAAAATGGCCATCCCCTATTCCCAATTCCTTCACCTCCGCCACATCTGATCCCGAGATGAGGCATTCCACTCTTGAACATCCCAGATGTCCTCCTTTTTCAAGGACCGCAACTTCCCCTCCATAGTGATCGAAAATGCCCTTGACCGTGCTCCCGCATTTCCCGCAGCTCATCCCTCACACCCCCTATCCGCAACAATATCCAAAACAGAATCCCCCTTGTCCTCAGGTACCACCTCACCAACCTCCAAATCCAACGCATCATCCTATGACATTACTGCCATCTGCAATCTGACCCCAATACCAAAGACATTTTTCCCTCCCCACCCTATGTGCTTTCCGGAGGGACCACTCTCTCCGTGACTCCCTTGTCCACTCCACACTCCCCTCCAGCCGCACCAACCCCGGCCCTTTTCCCTGCAACCAAAACAAGTGCTACACGTGCCCGATACCTCCCCCCTCACCCCCATCCCAGGCCCTAAGAAGACCTTCCACATCAAACAGATGTTCACCTGCACATCTATTAATGTGATATACTGTATCCGCTGTTCCCGTGGTGGCCTCCTCTACATCGGGAAGACCAAGCAGAGGCTTGGGGACCGTTTTGCAGAACACCTACGCTCAGTTGGCAACAAACAACTACACCTCCCCATCACAAGCCATTTCAACTGCCCCCCCCCCCCCCGCCTCCCCCAGCCAACTTGTCAGACGACATGTCCATCCTGGGCCTCCTGCTTTGCCGCGATGATGCCTCCCAAAAGATGTAGGAACAGCATCTTATATTTCACTTCAGAACCCTGCAGCCCAAGGGTATCAATGTGGACCTCACAACCTTCAAAATCTCCTGTCCCCCAACCACATCCCAAAACCAGCCCAGCTAGTCTCCACCTCCCTAATCATTCCTCCCACCTCAAGCCCCACCCCCATCTCCCACCAACTACTTTATCCCGCCTCCTTGACCTGTCCGTCCTCCCTGGACTGACCTATCCCCTCCCTAACTCCCCACCTACATTTTACCTTCACTGGTTCTAACCCCGCCTCTCTGACCTCTCACCTCATCTTCTCCTTTATCCATCTTCTGTCCGCCTCCCCCTTTCTCCCTATTTATTTCAGAGCCCCCTTCCCTTCCCCCATTTCTGAAGATGGGTCTCGACCGGAAATGTCAAACTTTGCAGTTCCTCTGCTGCTGCTTGGCCTGCTGTATTCATCCAGCTTCACACTGTATTGTCTGGGATCCTATACAGCTACAGCTTAGCCTCCCTGTTTTTAAACTCCAACCCTTTAGCAATGGCAAACAAAATTCCATTCGCCTTTTTAATCACCTGCTGCACCTGCAATCCTACCTTTAGCTATTCATGCACAAGGACACCCAAGTCCCTCTGCACAGCAGCGTGCTGCAGTTTTTACCATTTAAAACATAGTCAATTTTGCTGTTACTCCTACCAAAATGGATGACCTCACTCTTATCAACATTGTACTCCATTTGCCAGACCTTTGCCCACTCATTTTGACTATCTATATCCCTCTGCAGACTTTCAGTGTCTTCTTCACACTTTGCTCTACCACTCACCTTAGTGTCATCTGCAAATTTTGACACACCACACTTCGTCCCCAACTCCAAATCATCTATACAAATTGTGAACAATTGAGGAGCCAATACTGATCCTTGAGGCACACCACTAGCCACTGACCACCAACCAGAAAAACACCCATTTACCCCTACTCTTTGCTTTCTATTGGCCAACCAATCCTCTATCCATGCCAATAAATTACCTATAATACCTTGCAACTTTATCTTATGTGGCAGCCTTTGGTGTGGCGCCTTGTCAAATGCCTTCTAGAAATCCAGATACATCATATCCACAGGTTCCCTGTTGTCCACCATGTAAGTAATGTCCTCAAAGAATTCCACCAAATTAGTTAAACGTGACTGACCCTTCATGAACCCTTGCCAGGTGTTCCCAATCGGACAATTTATATCCAGACGTCTTGCTATTTCGTCCTTAATGATAGATACAAGCATTTCCCCCACTACTGAAGTTAAGCTAACTGGCCTGTAGTTACCTGCTTTTTGTCTACTTCCTTTATTAAACCGTGGCATCACATTGGCTGTTTTCCAACCTGCTGGAACCACCCCAGAGTACAATGTATTTTGGTAAATAATTACGAGTGCATTTACTATTTCCCCCATTACCCCTTTTAGTACCCTGGGATGCATTTCATCAGGGCCAGCAGATTTGTTTGCCTTTAGCTCCATTAGCTTGCCCAGCACTGCCTCCTTAGTGATAATGCTAGATGAGGGAGTCACTGGGCAGGCAGCCTTTCTTGTCCATCCCTAACTGCCCAGAGGGCAGCTAAGAGTCAACCACATCACTGTGGGTCTGGAGTCACATGTAGGCCAGACCAAGTAAGGATGACAGTTTCCTTTCCTAAAGGACGTCAGTGAACCAGATGGGTTTTTCCCTCTGACAATCAGCAATGGATTCAGGGTCATCATTAGATTCTTAATTCCAGATATTTATTGAACTCAAATTCCACCATCTGCCATGGCAGGATTCAAACCTGGGTCCCCAGAACACCCTCTGGATCCCTGGATTAACAGTCTAGCGGGAATACCACTAGGCCATCGCCTCGCCTTCAACACCATTATCCCCTCCAGACTGATCTCAAAACTCCGTGATCTTGGCCTCGGCTCTGCCCTCTGCAGTGGGATCTCAGCTTTCTGAGCAATTGGTGAAGGTAGGTCACTGTACTTTCTCCACAATAACACTCAACACTGGAGCCCCCTACTGTACTCCCTTTACACCTAAAAGTGTGTTGCCAAATTTTGAAAAAAAGCCATCTACAAATTCGCTGATGACACCACCATAATGGGACAGATATCTAACAATGACAAGTCAGAATACAGAAGGGAGATAGAGAGCTTGGTGATTTGGTGCAATAAGAACAACCCCTCTCTCAACATTGGCAAAACTAACGAACTTATCATTGAATTCAGAAAGAAAGGAGAACACTCCCCAATCTACATCAGCGGAACTGAATTTGAGAGGATGAAGAGCATCGAGTTTCTCAGAGTGCCGATAAACAACAACCTGTCCTGGACTTCCCATGTCAGTCAAGAGGGCACAACAATGCCTGTTCTTCCTCAGGCATCTCAGGAAATTTGCCATGTCCACAAGGACCTTAAACCAACTTCTACCTCTGCACCATTGAAAGCATACTGTCTGGGTACATAATGGCCTGGTAGGGCAACAGCTCTGCCCAGGACCATGAGAAACTATAGAAATGATGTGTGCAGCCCAGACTGTCACAGAAGCTAACCTTTTCCGTCCATGGATTCCAATTACACAGGTCCCTGCTGCGGAAAGGCTGCCAACAAGGTTGCCAACATCATCAAAGACCCATCACACCTTGGTAATGATCCCCCACAGTCTGTTACATCAGGCAGGAGACACCTGAACACAGGCACTAGCAGGTTCAGGAGCAGCTTCTTCCAGCCGTTATTCAGTTGATTAATAGACTTTCTAGCCTTGAATACAGCTGATATTGCGAACGTTGATCTTGCTTAATGCACGCCCTGGGCAATGCAACCTGTATGCCTCCAAGCCTTTTTACAACCTCTGATCTGTACATCCTTGCTTATTGTGATCTGCCTGTATTACTTGTAAATGAAACCTTTCATTGTACTTTGGTACACATAACAGTAAATCAATCAACTAACCAATCCCACCGTGTACCCCCAAAGTTTCATTCTTAACCCTGCCTTACGCATCATTCTTCAATAAATCCTCTACAAGTATAGACCTGTTTTCACATTTTCCAGTCCATACTTTGCTTGGCTATTAATTTTCCATGCTGCCTTGAATCCACTATCAATATCAGATTTTTCTGCCGTTATTCCCTTACCCATATATAATTACTGTAAAAGCCTCATTATGCGGCTTTCCCCCTCATTATTTTTGCTTTGATTCATTCTGACCAAGCTTCCATTGAAATATTTGACTGAGTTACATTGAAGTAGAACCAGACAGGATCATATGTGGAGGCAAAGACAGGAAAGGTCGACATAAATTTTTGCAAGATTATCATCAACAGAGCTTGTGTAAGCCTTGATGTGTTTCACTGACAGACTGCTACTCTGAGGCAGTGCAGTATAATTTATAATCATTTTTGAAGCGGGTTTGAAGTTAAGTTAAGCAAGTGTCACTCCACATTACCCTGACGTTGGTCACAGCAAGCAGTTTAGTGATTCATATTTGACTCTCACTGAATTGGTTTCTGTCCTTCTAGTGAAAGGTTGGGATATGTGGAAGACAGATTATCCAATTTAATTACAAATAGGCATTGTTGTTATGGCTTCTGGATCACAAAAAAATAAAAACTTAAATTTGTACAGTATCAAGTCTGCTCCACCAGTCAATGAGATCATGGCGGATCTGATAACCCCCAACTGAACTTTCCTGCCTTTTCCTTACATTTGGTTCCCTTACTGCTAACAAATTTGTCTGTCGTGCTTTGAATATCAGTAATGACCCAGCCTTAAAACCCTCTGTGATGAAGCATTCCACAGATCCTCTACCATCTAAGAAAAAAATTCCTTCTTATCTCTGTCTTTTGTGTTTGACCTCTTATTCAGACATTATGTCCTCTGGTCCTCGACTCTCCCACATTGAAGACAACCTTTCCACATCTACACTGTCAAGTCTCCCAAGAATCTTATATGTTTCAATCAGATTGTCTTTCATTCTTCTAAGTTCCAATGAGTACAGAATCAACCTACAGAATCAACATCCCCTCATTAGACAGTCCCTCCATATCTACTAACAGCATAGTGAACCTTTGCTTGATTGTCACCAATGCCAGTATTTCTCACCTTAGATAAGGGGACCAAAACTGTGGCCTGACTTGTATAGTTTCTGTGAAACCTCCTACTTTTACACTTCCTTCCCACTAAACTAAAGTCCAATATTTCATTTGGCATCCCTATTACTTGTTGAACTGGATGCTAGCCTTTTGGTTCATAAATGAGGACCCCAAATTCATCTGTTCTCTAGTTTTCTGCTGTCTTTCCCCATTTAAATAATATTCAACCCTTCTATTCTTCCTGCCAAATTGCATAACTTAATATTTTCCCACATTGTATTTATTTTCTGTTTACTTTGTTCCCACTCACTTAATATATCCATCTGCTGATTCACCACTTGCCTACCCAACTATTTTCATGTCTTGTCTAAACTTGGCTACAGCACATTCACTTTCCTCATCCAAGGCATTAAAATATATCATAAATAATTGTGGCCACAGCACTGATTCTTGCGTACTCCACGAATTACAGGTTACTCCCCACCATCCCAACTATTAGCCTTCTCTTCATTAGCCAATTCTCTATGCATGCTAATATTCTACCTTCTACAGCATGGACCCTGATTAAATAGGCTAACGTGATGTCTTATCAAACAGTCCTGAAAATCCAAATATATTACACCTTCTACTTCCTTTTGAACTATCTTGCTTCTTATCTCCACGAAAAGTTATTTTAAAATATTCAGGCATGATTTCCAATTCATAAAACCATGCTGACTAGCTGATCATATTATACATTTCTAAATGCACTGCTATTAGATTTTCCCAATCACAGACATTAAGCTTACTGACTGAGAGTTATCTGTTTTTTGCCCCCTTCCCTTTTTTAAAAAAAGGTGTTACGTTGGCGGTTACAGTCATCTGAGACGTTTCCAGAGTTTGAGGATATTTGGAAGATTACAAACAGTGCATCCACTAACTCTGTAGTTACTCCCTTTAAATCCTAGAATCCATCTCATCAGGTCCAGGAACCTATCAGTCTTTAACTCCACAGTTTTCCCTAGCACATTTTCCCCAGTGAACATTTGTGTATTTATTTCTTCTCCTTTTGCCTCTGGAATATTTAGTCATTTTGGAATGCTGTTGGTGTCTTCTATGAAGATTGATGCAAAGTGTCAATTTGCCTCCTCTGCCATTTTTAAATTCCCCATTATTATTTCTAAGCCACCACTCCTACTCCATCCAGTGGAATGAGGGCCATCTTTAAGAAGTCCCCCATTCATAAAGCAGAAGTGTAGTCTATGGAGGGGAGGTCTGAGCTTTCCTTGTGAGGTTCAATGATAATGGTTAAATTACCTTGTAGTTGCGATCATTCCTTTTGCTTCATCAGATCTGAATAATGATGGAAAATGGTACACAACAATGCCATGTCTTTCTTTAGGTCAGACCTCCTCAATGCTATCTTAATCAATTAATATAGCCATTCATTCAACCTTGACAATCCTTATGAGGTTTTCACATAAATTGGACGCTGACCATTTAGATCCACTGATGGTCATTACTCCACACCACCCTTTGCCCACTTGCACCAGGACTAGCAACTGTGCCATCTACTTTCAAGTTCTCCCTTTCTCTCATTACAAGAGATGACAG
Source organism: Stegostoma tigrinum (assembly GCF_030684315.1). Taxonomy (NCBI): domain Eukaryota; kingdom Metazoa; phylum Chordata; class Chondrichthyes; order Orectolobiformes; family Stegostomatidae; genus Stegostoma; species Stegostoma tigrinum. Next base: position 10,123,273 of record NC_081375.1, read on the forward strand.
CCCAGAACAGGGCAGAAGTAGCCTGGATGGACGGGTGCCAGACAATAAGCTCCTCTCTCCATAAAAAGAGGGAGTCCTGGACCCCACAGGGAAAGCCCTGGATCACTTCTGCGGGGATGCCAAAGTATCCAAACTAACTGAGTCATCGTCACTGCTCTGCCACTCTCCTGTTAACCCCACTCTCCATGTCATGTCTTGCACGCCACATTTAGCCATTGCCCGCAATGTCTCTCTTTCTTTTGTGTCGCAGGTACCATCAGCATACCCATCACCATTACAGTGAAGCAGCTGTCTCCTGCAGAAGCTACCTCTGAGTGCTAGTGCCAAGGCCTCAGAGGAAGCATCAACAAGACTGCCTCCTGCACCCGCTACCAGCTCAGATACAGGCACCTCAGTGAGAACTTTAGGCTTAGAAATTGTAGGACCACAATATGATGTCACTATGACAGTTCCATTGTTGGCCAATGAACTGAGGCCCCAGAGCATTGGCACTTGGACAAGTGCTAGAGACTCGCATCTGCTTAGCCATAGCCAGTAGAGGAGCCTGTAGGCTCAGCAATCTTTGCAAACACACATGGAGAAATAGGAGCAATGCACAAGTATTTGGGATACAGTACCCTTATTCCCATAAGATCTGCAGTAGAGTCAGGTATATAATAGTTTAGCAACTGCCACCAAGAATCAGCTCTAGTGCCCTCATATACTGCTGGGGAGGCACTTACACCTGCATTCAAGAGCCCCACCCATTGACCTTCAGGAGCATACTTCAGGGAGACAAGGAACCGGGTGAAAACTCCAGGTTGCCTCTTCCCCCCCAGGAGACAGGGCAATGCCAAGAGGCACCCATCCACAGGAGGCACCACACACACAGCCCTCTCAGAAGTCTGCACTCATGACTCTCCAAAGATGGCCATGCCCTCTATCTCCACCCCTGTCAGCCCCTTCCAATGTGTTGTGACGAATCTGCACCTGCCATCTTTAACCTCCAAGAACCCCTGACACATGAGTTGCCCATTGCCAAGTATGATCAGATACTGACCTGTACCCCACAGCCCCTTGAATTCAGGGTGTTCCATATCATTGACAAGCATCTGTCTTGCATGAACCCTTCCCATCCATACTTTACATATCATCTCTTCCAGATACTGTTGCCCTTTCCCAACTGGCATCCCCTCTTCACCATCCGCCCACCTGACCTGAAGCCCCAAGTCCAGTAAAACAGCAGGCCACGTTGCAACTTGCTTGCTGCACATGGGTCATGTCTTTGCCGCATTAGCTGTTGATACATAGTACAGGTGTGAGATCGATGAACATGGTACTATACAGTAACATGTCCACCCATTTAAATGAGGATTGCTGACCAGCAAAGGAAGCTGTCTGGTTGTGTGACTGTGCTAATTGGCACAGCAAGACAAGGCTAGGCATGGATGCTGTGAGCATGCATGCTTAGTGAGCCATGGCTATGAGAGCAAGTGAACAGCTCCAAGGTGCAGCCTGGTCCAATTTGTGTGCTGTCCTTGCAAAGTGTCCATGCTGCATGCTTTTAATACTCACTGTCAGTGCACCCTGCCATGCAAATCTGAGCTTAGTGACTGGCCTGCAATTGTATTGGAGCTGTGACATGATGATTATGAGGACTTGGCAAATACTAGATACCAATTTCCATGGGCAAAGGGTGTTTGTGGCCGGCACCCATGGATTATGCTCTACGGTGCTGTTGTTTGCTCCTGCACAACATGGAGATCATTCAGAGAAAGTGGCAAGCTAAATTCACCAGATTTCCATATCAAGTTCTTTTGATCCCTAGTTTGTTAGACACATTTAATAAGGTTGGAAAATGACTATTAATGAGGTGAATTGAGTCATTTACAGGGTGCTTACAAAGCAACAATTCTCCCTAGTTGGCTAATGCAGCAGACTGGTAAGGAATTTGCTATTCAACTTGTCAAAAGCGTAAAAGCAATGCCCCCTTTACTGAGATGGACCTTGCCAGATTTCTTGACCAATTTCACCATAAGCCTCACCATAGCCCATGTCACTCAGACCCCAATAGGAATCCCTCCCATGAATTTTGTTCCTCTGTCAATAGATGCTACCTGATGTGCACAAACTAGGTTTCAGTTTGCATTTCCAATTTCCAGCATCACAGCTTTTTTTTTGTTTTTTGGAAAGCCCGTGAGCAAATTTTGAGGTGCCGGAACTCAATGAGCTCTTTATAACACATTCATTAATTTTAGGTGTGTTGGATAATTTGTACCAACTTTTATTAGTGCTTCTGACGATTTCTTTTTCCATTTCATACCTCAATCAAATGAAATTGTATAAGCATATGGATAATGATGGGATAGTATGGGGGAGGGGCTTAGATTAGTCCACAAGTCGGTGCAACATCGAGGGCCGAAGGGCCTGTTCTGCGCTGTATTGTTCTATGTTCTAATAAATTGTCCCTGTTCTTCTATGCTTTGACTTTTGGGGTCTTGTGCAAGGTCAGGTTAGGGAACGTTGTGAAAATTTCATAAAAGTCAATTTTTAAAATTACTTTTTCCAACTTTAGTTTAATGATTTCTTGGCCTCCTTTACATTGATTCCCCAATGACCATAACTGAGCTGTGAAATCACTGTATTGTGGATATTGATTCTCTTCCAACCACAATATGACATGGTAAATAAAAGCTCCTGTACGCTATGCTACCATTCTATTGTCACTTATTTCTCCTTTAGATAATTCATTGTCTTCTCTCTTTCTTACCCCACCTGTGAAAAATATTGTTTTGACATTTATGTGTTAATGTCACGATTGCTGCTCTTATTTCAAATTTGTATTCTGCCAGTCATAGGAAGGTACTACTTAATACTTGGAAAGAAATTACTCTCAATAATATTTCTGTCATTAGAAAGACTGCTTGGAAAAAATTACACTGGCCTTTGTGAGAAAATAACTTGAATTTTATTATGCATTCCACAGAGGCAAGCTCTTCAGTGAAGCAGATAGCTAATGCATTACATTTAATGAGTTCATAAATGTTTAATGTCATTTTTATCAAAACCGACGAAACTGTGGGAGAGCTAGACATCTGGAGAAACAAGCCACATCAAGAACAAGAATATGAGAAGGATCACAGACCCTCCTAGAGATGCCAGCAGCAACAAAGGAAACGAATGCAGAGAAAGAACACAGAAATGGCTAGAGAAAGCAGCAGCAACTAACGGGCAGGTGGACCTTCCACTGTTTGGTGTGTTTCCAATTTTAGTTCTTGGAAATTTGCTATTTTAACTCTCTGTTCCAACTTTCTCACCAGGGTTTTTAAAAATTGCAATATTCAACAATAACAGAATTGTGATCAGAGGAGCAGTCAGTGTGGGAAGAATCAGAGTTTCTCCTCTAATCACGAGTTCCCTATCTTGTGAGTTTCCTGCTCTTCCAGAAACTCAACCTGTTATTTAGTCATTGGAGATAATCAGCCTTCAAGAAAAGAAATATGAGAGGTGACTGGCAATGTTATTGTTATGTATGAAGGAGAAGAGGATCTAGTGACTGCCTTAATGTTTTTAAACATAGGCTGGGGAGAACTGGCATTTGAAGATGAGCAATTTATTCTTCTCTTTGGATTATAAACCTGACTGAAGAGAATTTACTTGCTTTGAAGATTGTGAGGAGAGGAGGGTGAGCAGAAACTTCTCTCCGTGAGTCTTGATCAGTTTGTTGCCAAGGGAGCTCTGGGCCTGGCAGAGGAACTGTACCAGTTCTTCCTTGCCTAATGCTAAACCACGCCTCAGAGAAACATGTTCTCCCACTCCATCATTACCACCTCCTGCACCTGCTTAATGTCCAGGGCTCTGCTGAAGATGGATCCTGTCAGCCCATCGATACCAAGGCAATTGACAAAGATCAGTGACCAGTTTGTATGTGGTGGGCCTTTCTGGTGTCATTGATGTTTGTTTTGTTGGTCGCCACTTCATACTCCACTGCGACCTTTCCAAGACCTATGGGTTGACTCTTGCCACTCCAGCTGTAAGAACGTAGGTGGGAGTTGAGGGGAATGGGAAGTAGGAGTGTTTCTCAAACCTGCTCATTCCGCAGAAACATCTTGTTTAAAACTCTGTGCTTCATTAACTGAATTTTTAATTCTGGTGGACAATCTCCATGTGATCTCTCTCTCCATCTCTCTTTACCCTAACCTCTTTCTCTCTCCACTTCTCTTTCCCTCTCCACCTCTCTATTCACACCTCTTCTCCCTCCCTCTTGACTGTCTTTCACTGCCTCTTCTGGGTCTCCCCCATTTCTCTCTCTTCCTTTTCTGACCTCTGTCTTCCATCACTCTCTGCCTTCTCTCTCTCTTTACCCCTCTCTCTCTCTTTCCCTTCCTATCGCTCTCACCCCCTTTCTCCTCCCTATTCCTTTCTTACCACCTTGACTTTTAACCCCACTCTCTCTTAGCCCACCCTGTCTGCCCCCCACAGTCTTTGCCACTTTCCTCTTACCCTGCTCTCCACACTCATGTCTTTCTAACCCACCAACTTCTCTCCTCTGCTTCCACTACTTTCTCCCTTCTCTCTTTCCCTCTCCACCCTACCTCCTCCCTTCCCTTTTTCTTTTCTCACACAACCCTCTTCCTAAGTATCACTCATATTCTGGTAATATTCATATTTGGTTATTTTATAGTGAGTTGACATCCTGCTAATTCAAGTGGTTGATAGGTTTAGAGTTCAAAAATGCACTTAAATGCATTCATCTAATAGCACGTTAGCAATTCCACACATTTGAAGTGGCCTAAAAGTATTTGTGTGTTGCCACATTGACAAAAGCTATAATACTTTTCAGACCCCTCATTCTGCAGTGACTTTGCCTGTTTGCACTCTAACCTGTACACAATTCCTTCTCACAAAAGGGAGTTCAGATCCTTTTTGTCAAAGGCCACTCTCAACTAGTGCTATGAGCAAGAGATCACATGACTCCAGGTTATAGTCCAGCAGGTTTATTTGAGAACGCAAGGTTTCAGAGCTTCGCTGCTTCTTCTGGTGTTAGAGTGAGAGAGAGATAGGATCAGACACAGAATTTATAAATAAAAGATCAAAGGATCACATCACTGATGATGATGTATTAAACAAACCTAAGATACTGTTGATTCTTTAATCAGTTAGAAGGTTTAATTGATTAATATGTATATGTAAATCCCCAAATTCCTTTCAAGTCACTGTCCTGAGAGAACAAAGACTTTTTCAGTGTAAAGAAGAGGTGAGATTTTACGTCAGACAATGCACGTTAGGTGTGAGGCCTTGTTTAGAAGCTGTTTATGTTTTCTTTTGGAGTCGGATTGGTTTTATATCTAAAGTAGGAATTTATAAACCGCCATGTTGACTGAAAGGAGCAGCAAAGGATTAAAAAGTGCAGCGAAAGAGTGCAAACCTGGCTGTAAGCATTCACAACAGAATCAGGAGTCAAATGAATGAGGAGAAATCCAGGGGTACCATTAGTGAAACATGAGAATCATTAGAAAATGCAAAGAAACAGAAGCTTAAATGGTCTTAAGAAAACAAGTAATACCGACTAGGGAGACTCTGGCATCTGAATATTCAGAGGATGAAAGTGGCAACCAGTAGGTGCTCTCTTCACACATCTGGAGAACAGGATCATCCTTAGAAGAACCAAAAGAACTGCAGATGCTGTAAATCAGGAAAAAAAAAACAAAGTTGCTGGAAAAGCTCAGCAGGTCTGGCAGCATCTGTGGAGGAGGAAAAAAGAGTTAACGTTTCAGGTCCAGTGACCCTTCCTCCAAACTCAGAAGGATCATCCTTATGTCTGTAGTGATTTGGGCTCTGCCAATGAGTGCCTTTCAGCATTAACAACATCAAGAAGTCACGGTTATGGGAATAAACAAAATCTGGATTGGAATCCCATAAGGTGTTTGGCTCAAGTTAATGTGGTGTTTTATAAATTCCTACTTTAGAAATAAAGCCAGTTTGGTTCCAAACCAAAACACAAACAGATTCTAAACAAGTCCTCATACCTAACATGCATTGTCTGAACTAAAATGTCACCTCTTCTTTACACTGATAAAATATTTGGTTCTCTCAGGACAGTGACTTGAAAGGAATTTGGGCATTTACACCCTCAGTGGTGTGACCTTTTGACTTTTGACTTACAAATTCTGTGTCTACGACTACCTCTCTCACTAACACCTGAAGAAGGAATGAAGTTCTAAAAGTTTGTTTTCAAATAAACCTGTTGGACTATAACCTGGTGTCGAATGATTTCTGACCTCGTCCTCCCCCGTCCAACACAGCGCAGTCTTAACCAAATTTAGAGATTACAAAATAAAAACCAAAAGAACTGTGGATGCTCTAAATCAGGAACAAAAACAGAAGTTACTGGAAGAGCTCAGCAGGTCTGACAGCTTCTGTGGAGAAAAATTCAGAGTTCATGTTTCAGGTCTGGTGAATCTTCTGCAGAACTGATGGAAATTGTCAGTTTTTATGTAGAAGATAGGATAGGGGGTGGGGGTAAGGTGTAAACAATAGCAGGGGATAGAACCCAAAGAGAGAAAAGAATCGTTGGACAGACAATGGACTTGATAATGATCTGGTGGGGAGGGTGAATAACTGTTAACGGGGACTTTCATGTGGCTAACTAGTGTGTAATGGCGGGTGATGTGATAACAAGACCTGGTGTTTGAGGTAGGGACCTAGGAGATGGGAGAGTCCAGAATTCATCAGTTCATCAATTTTGCTTCTAAGTTCCACCCAGCCCCCACTTATACCTCATTTATCTCTGACTCCCCCCTTCCCTTCCTTGACATCTCTGTTTCCATTTCTGTGGATACACAGGCCACTAATATCCATTACAAACCCACCAACCCCTACAGCTAAGATAACAAAGTGTGGGGCTGGATAAACACAGCAGGCCAAGCAGCATCTTAGGAGCACAAAAGCTGACGTTTCGGGCCTAGACCCTTCATCAGAAAAAAGGCTTTTTCTGATGAAGGGTCTAGCCCCGAAACGGCAGCTTTTGTGCTCCTAAGATCCTGCTTGGCCTGCTGTGTTCATCCAGCTCCACATTTCTGAGGAAAGGTCAATAGATCCAAAATGTTAACTCTGATTTATCTTCACAGATGCTGCCAGACCTGCTGAGCATTTCCACCAAATTCTGCTTCTGTTCAGAGATTTCAAAATTACTTCATACCCAAAAATCTACACAAATTGTGTCTGAAATCAGTGCTTAAAGACAATCAGGACAAAAGTTGAGGTAGTACAAAACAGCATAATACATTTGATTGATAATGTTCATAAATCAATAAACCACAACACTACAAAATTGATGGTAGAATTCAGCTCTTAAACTCAGAACCAAAGGATGTGTAAGTTTATTATACATTTTGAAAGAAAGTAACTACTCCTTTTTAAAGCCCTGCATATCATTTTATGGACAAGAAGGGAGAGGTGAATTTATTGTTCCTTTCTGTCTCCAAGTTAAGTTGCTTTTAGCTTTCTTCCTTCATTCTCTTTCACAATTGGCCATAATGAGTTTCCCCTTCACCAAACCCTCATTGATAAATGACTTGCAAGAAATCTCTTTAGGTTAAAACAAAGTTAGATTTTGTTTTCTTGCGAGCAAACTCAGAGGATGATTATCACAACACAAACATGCACACAAGCATTCAATGTAGCAAAAAAGAGAACCAAAGAAAAGGGATGTGGTTCAGTCACATAGCTCTGACTGAATCCTGACAATCTGTAAACAGTGAAAAGATAGTAAGAACTGCAGATGCTGGAGTCAGAGATAATAATGTGGAGCTGGAGGAACACAGCAGGCGAGAGAGCATCTGAGGAACTGGAAAGCTGACATTTCACGTCGGGACCCTGCTTCAGAACCTGAAACGTCAGCTTTCCCATTCCTGTGATACTGCCTGGCCTGCTGTGTTCCTCTAGCTCCACACTGTTATCTATCACCAGTGATGGTATTTTTCTGCAGGCTAATTTTACAGAATCTCTTCTGTTAGTGCTTAGAGGTATAACAATGTGAAATTGATCCACTTTTTGGGTAAATATAAGATTTCGTCCAGAAAACCAAGTTTTGAAAAGGTTGAAGCTAAAAGTAAGTTCAGCTGGATCTGGAATATAATTGTGAGGTTCCTGGGCTTTAGCTTCTTAGCAGTGTGGTTTTAACATAGACTAGATTTTGAGCAGATGATGTTGCTGACAGTTGACTAGTTTTCCCAGATGGAAGCAAGCAACTCAGAATTACAACTAATGTTTTCAGAAGCCAAGAGTTTCGATCATGTGATAGGATTATATGAGGGTTCTTAGCTACAAATTGAGGGGTGATAGATTTAAGACAGATGTCAGAGGCAGGTTCTTTATTCAGAGAGTGGTAAGGGCGTGGATCGCCCTGCCTGTCAATGTAGTTAACTCAGCCACATTAGGGGCATTTAAACAGTCCTTGGATAAGCATATGGATGATGATGGGATAGTCTAGGGGGGTGGGCTTAGATTAGTTCACAGGTTGGCACAACATCGAGGGCTGAAGGGCCTGTTCTACGCAGTGTTGTTCTAAGTTCCTATCAGTGGCTTTTGAGTACAGTTCTCACAATGGGAAGGGAGAAAGTTATAGAAGGTTGGTTTCTGAGCTCTGTCCTGGTACTGATAATTGGAGCTTTTCTGGAACTCTCATCAATTGGCATCATGTGATCAGTGGCAGCCATGTTTTACTCCAACAAAGTTCATTTTAAAATGTAAACAAGAAAGTGTGAATGCAAACTGCTTTGCGTCTCGGAACTCTACAATCTCTCAAATTTCGGTAAAATATTTTATTCTCCCCGCCAAAATGAATAAGTGCACGTTTTTGCACATTATATTGCTGTCTAACTTCACCTATCTGCATTTTTTTGTAAATTCCTTACCGACTCTTTGCAACTTACTTTCCAACCTGTCTTTATGTCATCAGAAATTTAGCATATAGGTCTTCGATCCTTTCATCCAAGTTATTTAAAAAAGGGCAATAACACACTGCAGCAACATGGAACTACGCCAAGAGGAGGAGGAATACCTCTTCCAAGTGTTCAAGGATAATGGATATCCAAAGAACTGGGTCAGGAGATGCCTACATGAACAGCATCAGAAAGATTCTGCACGCCCTGACACACTCATCACACTACCCTACAGCAGGAACATGTCAGGACTCACCACAAGACTTCTACGACTGCTTGGCATCAGAGTGGCACACAAACCCACATCAACCCGACGAAAAGTGCCCACCCAAACTAAAGACCCACTCCCCGCCATGGACAGGACCAATGTCATCTACAAGACCTCCTGCAGAGACTGCGAGAAACACTACATTGGGCAAGCAGGAAGGAAGCTAACAATAAGAGTACATGAACACCAGAGATAACAAAGTATGGAGCTGGATGAACACAGCAGGCCAAGCTCCCATTATCTCTGATACATGAACACCAACTGGCTACAAAAAGACACGACCAATACTCACTCATCTCAATCCATATGGATAAGGAGAACCACCAATTCAACTGGGACAACACCAAGATCCTGGGACCGGCAGGGCAGATTCAAGCACGAGAATTCCTGGAAGCATGGCACTCCACGAAGCATGCTATTAATAAACACATTGAACTCGACCCCATATACATTCCACTACGGAGGAAACCTGGAAGTGAGGCAATCCATCGCAACGGACCCCAGAGTTTAAAAGCCAGGCAGGAAAACACATTGCACCTCATCAGAGGCTGCACTGAGGATGTTACCAAGCACAGTTACAAAATGTCTGCGGAACAACAAACCAGCTCAGCAAGCCAACCAACCTCAACACCAAGCTACAAATCTACTCAAAAACCTTAAAGTTATGTACGTATACAGAAAACATTGAGGCTGCAGCCCTGATCCATTTAGTACACCACTCGTTACAACTTACCAACTAGAATATGACCTCTATATGCCTACACTGTTTCAGCTAACCAGTCTTCTATCCATTAACCATAATTATTCAGAGTATAATATTAAGTTAAAGGTAAAATACTGCAGATGCTAGAAATCCAAAACAAACAAACACCTAGAGAAACCCAGCAGATCTGGCAGCAACTGTGAAGAGAGAAACACATTTTGAATCTGGTGTGATTTCTTCAGAATTGATTGAAATACTTTGATCACATAATCATTAAAAGTGGCCAACTTACGAACTAATGAGTACCCACAGACTTCCATGCAATGATTTTATTGTCAGTCTCAACCAATTTGCTCACATCTCAAATTTTAACTGATGAAGATAGTTCCTGGTTTTACTGCCTTTCTCAAGAATCCGAAAGGTCAGTTTTGGAAAAGATTTTATGTAAACTATTCAGGTTAGAAATCAGATAGTGGTGATGATGATTGATTTCAGAGTAGAGGAAAGGTTTTTTTCCTTTCAAAAATGGGATATAATATTGTTGGTTAGGCCAGCATTTGTTGCCCATCTATGTAAAACATCCCTTCTACATCCAGCCTGTTAAGACCCCTCAGGATTTTATGTGTTTCCATCAAATTACTTTTTATTCATACAAGTTGATCCTGTCTAATCTTTCATCCTATGTCAAACTCAGTCATTACAGTGTAAATACCACACCTTGTGTTGTGGACTAAAATTGGTAAGGACTGCTTTAAACCAAGGACTATGGAATGAGTTTCTAAATTATTAAAAAAAAGGTTACAGGAAGTCATTGTGAGTTCTGTTCACTCTGTTGTTTTGTTCAAGCAGAAGATGTTTGACACCATCTGACATAATGGAAATGTGTGTTCAAGGCAAGCCTCATCCAGAGACAGATTGCTGATTGATTTTTCAATTAGGACCAAGAGTGGAAGCTAGGAGTCATCAGCATGACAAGAACTCTCTGGCTTCTGAGCAGGTGAATGGAGTATGTGTGAACAATATAGAGAAAAAGGTCTCCAGACTGCAAAAATAGCACCTTTCTTCTCCTCTCTGCAGTAAAGCAACCAAAAACTGAAACTCTTCTCTCCCACCATTTTCTTTAAGCTGTTGTTTCTAAGCACTGATCAAGAAACTGAATAATTAATGTGAGATAACAAGGTGTAGAGCTGGATGAACACAGAAGGCCAAGCAGAATCAGAGGAGCAGGAAGGCTTACGTTTCAGGCTTAGACCCTTCTTGGAAAAGTTTCTGAAGAAGGGTCTAAGTCCAAAACATCAGCCTTCCTGCTCTGCTGATGCTGCTTGGCCTGCTGTGTTCATCCAGCTCTACACTTTGTTATCTCAGATTCTCCAGCATCTGCAGTTCCTAATATCTCTGAGTAATTAATGTGCCCTCCCCACCCTGTTTTCAGCAAAGAACTAAACGATCTTGAAATTAGGAGATTGGATATCGTAAGGATTTGGAAGAAGCAAAGTGACACTTCAAATCTGTGATCTGATGATATTGAACATGCATTTCCCAAGTACAACTCCCCCCATCTAAAATTTCTACTTTGTTTGTTTGCACATGTCTGCCTGCATGGCTGTGTAAGGGTTAAGGAACGATGTACACTGAAACAGGCATATTTATAAGTTGATAATTCTAATTTTGTTTTCCTGTGGTTAGACCTCTTCTCACTGTTGGTTGAGTCCAGAAACCTGGCCATTGTTTTCTGTTAACCTGGGTCCGTTAAACAGGTAAACTGGGGGTCTTTGAGTAATTTGGTTAAATACTTAAGTCAGGAATTCAAACTACTTGAGTACCAGCGCACTTTCCCAAGTGGGTTGTGATAGCACGTATTGATCTAGTGAACTTCTGAACTGCTTCTGACATGTTTAAATCCTTCCCTAAATAAGGAGACCAATATTGTACGCAATATTCCAGATGTGTACTCAACAGTGCTCTTTATAAGTGGAGCAAACAGTTCTCCACTTCACCCCCAGCCTCTCCATTCAATTCTGGTGGAGTTCTGTCAGCTACTGAAGGCATTGTGGCTCAGACCAGCTCACAGATGTTGTGGACCATTGGAGAACCTCAATCTGCAGTCACTAGCTTTCTGACAGCTAAGTTCAAAAGGTGTCCAAACTTCGAATGTCACAGTGTAATACTATATAATAAATTAAAGATGTTTTCAAATATAGTGATAGAGTTAAATAAGTGGCCATTAAATTGACCAGCAGTATGAAAACAGAAAAGTATTCAGATGCTTTACAGTATATTATTCATTACATAAAGTACTGTCAGCATTGAATAGTGGTATTCAATGATCATGGCATTTGTTCCTAAGATTTCATTTCTTTGTCGAGTGACAGCTTAGAAATCTGTTTCCCCACTTTAAACTTTGAATAGACACCTGAAATTTTTCAATGATTTAATGGGTTTTAATATATCTGGAGATTTTGTTTCTCAATGCAGTGGAATCCTATTATTAATGCTTGACTGAGTTCCAAACCCCATTAATGGATTCAGCTCAACCAGGGTTAGCTGATGAGGTAAACCAGTGGAACTGTATTGTTGCATAAGTGGCTGAGGCTCCAGCCACTTAAATACATCCGTAAATACATTCACTTGAGCAAAGAGTACAAGCAAAAATATGAATCAGAACCAGAAGTAGGCCTTTTGGCTGCTGGAGTCTGTTCCACCATTCAATAAGATCATGGTGAATCTGGTTCTAACCTCAAAACCATTTTCTCAGCTACCTGGATGATCTTTCAATCCATTGCATAACAAGAATCTATCGACCTCTGCATAAAAAAAATTCCAGACTCCACTTCCGCTGCCTTTTTAGAAAGAGCATTCTAAAGAGATAGAATCTTTAGAAAAAAACATCTCTATTTTAAATGGATCATTTTTAATTAGTGACACCTAGTTCTAGTGTTCTCCCTTAGGACAAAATATCTTCTTCACATCTACCCTGTTAATCCTCTTCAGGATCTTATGTTTAAATTAAGTTACTTCTTAATCTACTAAACTTTGATGGATTCAATCTGAGTATGCCCAGCCTTTCCTCATAAGACAGCCCCATCCATTCCAATTATTAGTCTAGTAAACCTTCTCTTAAATTGCCTCCATCACGTTTGCTTCCTTCCTTAAATAAGGTGAGTGATACTGTGCCCCGTACTCCTGATGCAGTCTTGCCAGTGCCCTGTGTAACTGAAATATAGCCTCCACTCTTTTGTTTTGACTTTCCCTGTGTTAAATGATAACATTTTATGGTTGGTTCTCTCACTGAGCTGGTTCATTGTTCCACAGACGTTTTATTATTCTGCTGACTAATATCATCAGTGCAGCCTCCGACGAAGCGCTGTTGTGTTATCCCGCCTGGTATTTAAACTCTGGTGTCCGTTGAGTTGGATTACCTCATTTCCCATTTTCCTTCACAATGGAGTGCATAAAGGGTCTAGATCTATGTGTTTGTTGATGGCCTTCTTGGTGGAGAACCAGGCCTCTAGGAATTCCCGTGCTTGCCTCTGTTGGTCTGTCCTCGGATCCTAGTGTTATCCTAATCATGGTGGTTTTCCTTATCCATATGGATGGAGATGAGTGAGTATTGGTCGTGTCTTTTCGTTTCTAGTTGTTGTTCACGTATTCTTGTGGCTATTTTACTTCATGTCTGTCCAATGTAATGTTTGTTGCGGTCTTTGCAGTGAATGTTGTATGTAACATTGGTTCTGTCCATAGTGGATAAGGAGTCTTTGGTTCGGGTGAGCAGTTGATGTGGGTTTGTGTGCTACTCTGATGCCCAGTGGTCATTGGAGTCTTGTGGTCACTTCAGATATGTTCTTGATGTTTGGTAGTGTGATAAGTGTGTTAGGGCATGCAGTATCTTACTGTTGTTGTTTGGCATCATCTGACCCAGTTGTTCAAGTGTTTGTTGTCCTTGAATATTTGGTGGAAGTTTCTTTTTGGTGTAGTTCCAGGTTGCTGCAGTGTGTTGCTCGTTTAAATAATGTTTTCACACAACTTCATTTGTGGGTATTAGGGTGGTTGCTGTTGAAATTCAGTACTAGGTCAGTGTGTGTGGCTTTCCTGTGTACCTTCGTCAGGAATTCCCCATTGGTCCATTGTTCTACCATGACATCCAGGAATGGAAGCTGTTCGTTCTTTTCCTCTTCCTGGTGAATTTGATCCTAGTTGTTTATTAGTTGGTGTATCTCCTCCAGTTTGTTCCGCTCAATGATGATGGAGATGTGTCCACGTATTGGATTCATAGATTCAGTTGGATTAGCGGAAGGGCCATGCTTTCGAGCCTCTGCATCACTGCTTCTGCTATTAGTCCAGAAATAGGTGACCCCATGGGTGTCCCGTTGGTCTGTTCATAGATTTGGCCATTAAAGGTAAAGTGGGTCGTAAGGCATAGGTCCAGTAATTTCAGCATGTTGTCTGTGGAGATGGTGTCACGAGGGTCTCGTTCTTGTTTTAGTAGGCTTGCTCGCATTTCTCTTGCTAGTCGCATGTTGATTGATGTGAATAGGGCAGTAACATCAAATGACACTATGGTCTCATCATCGTCATCTATTCTTATGTCCTTGAGGGAATTGAGGAACGCTTGGGCTGAGTGGATTGAGTGGGCTGACTTGCTGACAAGGTGCTTTAGTCTCTGTTGTAACTCCTCGGCTAACCTGTGTGTTGGCGTGCCTGGCAGGAGGACTATGGGTCTGAGGGGTACTTCCAGTTTGTGTACCTTCGGGAAGCCATAGAATTGAGGGGGGCCAGGGGATTGGGGGGGGTGGGTGTTAGTTCCTTCAGGTTTCATTCTTAGGAGTCTTTTTTGTTGATTTGTCTCGTCTGTTTGAATCTCTTTAGTGTGTTGGGTATCCTGTTGCCCAGTTGTGGTGTCAGGTCTATCTGCACTTGCGTTCATGTCTGCTAGTGGAATCTGTGCTTTGCTAAGATAACCCTGTTTGTTTACTATTACTGTCACACACCCTTGTCCACTGGTAGTATTATGATGCTTTTGCCTTGTTTCAGTCCTTCCAGGAACTTCCTTTCTGATGTGTTAAGAGTATTAAGTTCGCTCCTTCTGGTCAATGTCGTGATCATTGTCCTTCCACAGCTTATTATGTTTCTTCGTTGATGTTGTTGGTCTTCAGTGTGGCTAGAAATTCTGTCTTGTTGAAATTCTGTGGTTGTAGTTGAGGTGGCAAATTAGAACAGCTTTCTCAATTTCCGGCCTGGAAGGTTTCTTATCCAGATGTCTGCTCTATGGTTGTTGTTTTGGTGGGTTAGTTTGGCTAGTTTTTCTTGAAGGATCTGTCTTTTCTTGTTTCTTGTCATCTATTGACTGATGTCAGTGGCTCGTTCGAAGTTACTTGTCCGGTCTCGGTTGGTAACATGTAGGAATAAGGTTTTTTGATGTTTAATTTCGCTGTCATATCTATGGAACTGGTTCTGTGCACCTTTGATCATTACCTTCACCATCCTGTGGCCATTGTGTTCTGCTGTCTTATGAGCTTGTGGGTTATTGAAGGGAGGTTTGTATCTCATACTGCATGGCAATACCTGGTTCCTGAGGCATCCGTGTAGGAAGTGAGTTGTTCGCTGTAGCACTCTGTCATTTGGTGTAGTTTTCCCATTTCCATGCCAACTTGAGCTTACTTCGCCCATAGATCTCTTAAGGTTTTTGAGTAGATCTGTAGCTCGGGTTGTGGATGTTGCTCGCCAAGCTGGTTCGTTGTTCCGCAGACAATCCTGAACCAGCCTGGCGAGCAAACCAACCACAACATCCACAACCCAAGCTACAAATCTACTCAAAAACCTTAGTGATAACATTTTGTTAGCTTTCTTAATTAGTTGCTGTACCTACCTGGATACTAACCATTTTATGATTCCTTATTGAGGACACCCAAATCTCTTTGCATCTCAAAACTCTACAGTCTCTCACCATTTAGATTTTATTTTAATTCTGTCTTCCAAAATGCACAATTTCCCATTTTCACACATAATACTTCATTTTCCACATATTTACTCACTTACTTAACCTATCATGTATTTTTGGAACCTCCTTGTGCATCTTCACAATATTCTTTCCTACTTATTTTTGTGTCATCAGCAAACTTTGGCAACCATACCTCCTTTCCGTTCATCTAAGTCATTTTTATAAATCATAAGTGGTTGAGGTCCCAGCACCAAGTGGCATACCATTAGTTACATCTTGTCAACCTGAGAAAGACTTACTTAAAACTACTCATTGCTTCCTGTTTATCAACCAAAACTCTGATCCATGCCAACATGCTACCCCTACACTATGGGTTTTTATAATCTGCAGTAACCTTTAATGTGACTCCTTATCAAACGTCTTCTGGAAATGTAATAGTGCATCCACCATTTCCTTTTTATCCACAGCAAGTGTTACCACCTCAAAGAACTCTAATAGATTAGTCAAGCATAATGTTTCTTCCACAAAACCATGTTGATTGTACCTGATTACCTTGAATTTAATTACGTGTCCCTTTTGAACTTCTGTAATAGAACATAGAACATAGAACATAGAACAGTACAGCACAGAACAGGCCCTTCAGCCCACAATGTTGTGCCGACCATTGATCCTCATGTATGCACCCTCAAATTTCTGTGACCATATACATGTCCAGCAGTCTCTTAAATGACTCCAATGACCTTGCTTCCACAACTGCTGCTGGCAACGCATTCCATGCTCTCACAACTCTCTGCGTAAAGAACCTGCCTCTGACATCCCCTCTATACTTTCCACCAACCAGCTTAAAACTCTGACCCCTCGTGCTAGCCATTTCTGCCCTGGGAAATAGTCTCTGGCTATCAACTCTATCTATGATCTTAATAGCTCTTAACATTGTCCTTACAATTGACATTAAGCTAACTGGCCTGTAGTTTTGTGCTTTACTTTGCTGTTTTTTTAAATAAAGGCATTGCATTTGCTTCCTTACAATCTGGGGGGACCATCTTCAAATCAAGGGAGTTTTAGAAGTTTAAAACCAATGCATTAACTATTTGACTAACCACTCTTTTAAGACCCAAGAATGGAGACCATCACTTTGATGGCCTGCAGCTCCAAAAATTTTCTCAGTACCATTTCTCTCATGAAGTGATTTTACCCAGTTCCTCACTTCCTTCCATTGCCTGAATTTTTGCTCCTCCTGGGATGTTACTTGTATCCACAATAATGAAGGCTGATGCAAAATATCTGTTCAATTCATCTGTCATCTCCTCATTTTTCATTATTAATTCTCTAGTCTGATTTTCCATAGAACTGACACTCACTTCATTAACTCTTCTCCAAATATTTGTAGAATCTCATACTATCTGTTCTTGTCTTTCTGGCTAGATTACTTTTCTATATAATCATTCCCTCTGTGTTTTGTTTGGTCATTCTTTGCTGTACTTTTATATTCTTTAAAGTATCCTGACCTGCTTACCTGCCTTTACATAATCATATGTCTTTTTCTTTAAGTTTAATACTATTTTTAACATTTCTAGTGAACCACAGACAGTGAGCTCATTCCTTGGAACTTTCCTTACTCACTGGAATGTATCTATTATTTATTTTCTGAAGTACGCCTCGAAGTGTCTGCCACTGAGTCTCTTTTGACATATCTTTAACCTAATTCGCCAATCAACATAAGCCATCTCTGCTTTCATGCCCTCATAATGCCCTTTGTTTAAATTAAAAATATAATCTCGGACCTCCTCCTCTTCTCTTAAACTGAAGAAAAATTCATTATATTATGTTTGCTACTCCCCAGGGGGGCCTTCACAATGAGATCATTAATTAATTCTATTGCTCTGCACAAACCAAATCTAGCACAGCCTGCTTTCTATTCTTCTCCAAAATGTGCTGTTTTAAAAAATACTGTCCTGAAAGTATTCTATGAACTCATCATCTAGACTATATATTTGCCCATCTAATTTTTGTAGTCAATGTGTCGATCAAAATCTCTCATGATTGTGGCCATGCTTTTCTGACAAGTTCACATTACTTCTTCCTTTCTGTCCCACCCTACTCTGGGCCTGTACACTACTCCTATTAGCGACTTCTCACTTTTCTCATTTCTACCCAAACTAGACGTTCCATCAGTCTTCTGCTGGAAATTCTAAGCACGTGCAAAACAACTGCATTAAAAGACGTAGCAAGTTGCGGTGTGTTTTTGAACATCTCTATTTTATGAAATAATCATGCTGGGACTTATAGTTTGAAAGATCATTTTTCCTCTTGAAGCTTCATATTATCCGCAGCTTTTTCAGAAAGCTAATTTGTCATTGTGAAGGTGATGGAAAAGAGGAATAATAATACATACATAACCAAAAACATTCATCACCTGAAAATCTTGAGAATACTTAATACTATTTGTTCCACATTCCATGTAAAAGTGGTATCTGGTGCAATTCATTGTTCGAGGACTTTACCTCTTGTAAATTAGTGACTGATGCTTTGTGAATTGAACATGACGAACAAAGAAGTCTGCAATAGAATGGAAATAATTTTACCCCTTTAAGTTTTAACTTCTCAAAAATGGAACCCTTTTAGGGTCTGAATTTTATACAGTTATCTTAAATATAATATCATTTGATTTTTGCTTGATTTCTTGTGCCTCAAAAATATCCATACCAGATATTAGTCTGTCTTTAAAATGAAATAATCTAAATATTTTCTTTAATTTTGTGTTGTGGTACTATGGCTGTGTATCCACCTCTGGCCCAAAAGGTCCAGATTCAAATCCCATCTGCCCCAGCAAGATAGAAATTTAGTGAATTCTGACAGTTTAAATCAAAATCTCTAATAACTCTCTACCTGAACAGGTAGATTAAAATATTAAATGATTATTGGTGTATTTTCTATTTGATTAGCCATATTGAAAATCTGTAAACCCAGCAATATAGTGGAGTGCATTTAATCAGCCGATTTAAATGTGTTAAGACTCACCTCTGTGACCATCACGTCTTAAGATGGGGCTCGTAACTAGATCTTCTAGCTCAGGGGAAGGGACAAATGCACTGTTCCACAAGAACCTTAGAGTGCTTTGTTGTTACTCATTGTGTTCTTTACTGATTGCTTGAGTACTGATTTACATCTGTGGTTTTCAAAATAAACCACCATACATCAACGATTAAAAATCACCCAGGGAAATATACTGTATTTGACCCTTTATGGATGCATGCAATATTTTAACTAGCATGCTGTTTGTTACTGTAATGCAGTTTGAGACCTCCAGTACAGTGGTTCGGTGAAATGGCTAGGATTGATTTATTCGAGGATTCCCTCAAGTTGATAATTGCTTTTTTGTGTATCCTGCTGAAAGATCTTATAATATTTGATGATATAGCTCACTTCTACTTTTTGTAATCCTTTTTCATCAAATCACTGGGTTGAAAATGGTCTATAGCAGCAGTATAAAATAGGCTTGTAGGAAATCAGCAGTAAATCTTCTTTGCACTGAGGTTCACAAAACAATAGTTCATTCTGAGTTTAGACACTCAATTCTTTATTTGAAATTAAAAATTTTGGCAATATTTTCCAAATTAATAGAAAATAAAAACTAAATAAAATCTGCGCTTTGATCTGTGTGTAATGATGGAGGCCATATTTCCTCCTTTACATGATGGTGACTACATTTCAAAAGGACTTCCAAGCATATATTATCTGTACTGTAATAATAGGTACAATGATTTGACATTATGTTTCAATCTGGAAAGAGCCCAAACATTAGGGGCATTTAAACATATTGGATAAGCATATGGATGATGATGGGATAGTGTAGGGGAAGGGGCTTAGATTAGTTCACAGGTCGGCACAACATCGAGGACTGAAGGGCCTGTTCTGCACCGTATTGTTCTATGTTCTATAAATGTAATCCTTGATTATATTGACAATTGGGAGTGACAAAGATTGAACCTTTAGCTCTTCTACATGTTAGCTTCAATAAAATGCATATTTATACTATAAGCTGGAGGCAGTGAGGATTTGAAGAATGTCATCATCCTGTGGAAGCTCCACAATCATTTTGCATCAGACTATGTACTTTAATTTCATTATCTTGTAGTCTTAACTTCTACAACTTCACTGGCTTCATCTGCCCCATTCTATTCTGAGTGCATTTTTTTTTGAGTATGTCTCTAGGTACTGCTCCCTTTCACATCCCAATATGTCCTGCGTCACATATATCAAAATTCATGGCATCTCTGTGATGTTCTTTAAATTGTGTAACTGTTCTCTGCATCTTTTGCCAGGTCTTATGAGTCATTAACACTGCATTGATTCTTCCTGTGATATCCTGTCACACTTGCAGTTTCCCCTACCTAGTTCTTCACATCAAAAATCTGTTACTATTTCTCCAGTTTAGTCACCTTGAGCTACTTTATCTGAATATTGCACACGTCATTGCCATCTTAACAATGCTTTTAACAGTTATAACTTTTAAAAAGTATTTAACATTCATTTTTCTTGTAATTAGCTTCTATTTCTTTTCCAGTCAGAGCAAGGAAATCACATAGCATCTGGTGGGCAGGAGCTGTCAAATAACGATACGTCAGACATGGCTATGCTGGACAGGTTTTGTGGACCAGGTGGTCCTTTCACGTTGTAGGAATGAATTAATATCATTTTAATTTTCAAAATGGAAGAGTCTGTTCATGGGCTGTGTACCAATTTTCAAAGTATTGCAGTGTGGTCTTTCATGTGACATATCGGTATACCTTTCTATTCATGATGCACATTAAGCTTCAGACAAATTCATAGGAGCCTCAGTCTGCTTGTATAGAAAGCATCAATCATATTACTATTTTGCTGCATTAGTTAAAGAAAAATGCACTATTACCTTCAAAATAAAATCTAACAGTGATACTTAGATAATCATTTATCTGATTCAAATGTATTTTTATTAGTTATAACTTACAGCTGGCAAATTAAAAATAGCTGAGAATAGGCTACAAATTAGTATATCGGTACCATCAAATATTAATGCATAATGCTTTCATGGGAAGCCCATAAATGGTGACATTCTAATCATCTTGTGTGGAGCACAGTCCAATAGGAGGAAGAAGAGCAGATTCAAGGATAAGGTAAATTATGTCAATCTTAAATAGTTCCTAATGGCTGATTGAAAAGTAGCTTTCAAAATGCATTACCTAATTGATGAATTATGAGAGGTTGGAGAACTGGATTAAACAGAACTGGAAAGATTCTTTTCTGTGATTTCTAACAACAGACGTGCAAAATATAAATTGCACTGTATTATTTAATTCTCCTTCCTGTATTTCAAATATGTAATTATATCATGGGGAAGCTGAAAAATAAATAAAGTAATTCATCTTTATTTAAGAGATTTCAGCAATGACCTACATGAAGGAAAGAGCAGATTGTTACAGAACCTAAGATCAAGCCATGTGTAATATAAGCCAGGGCTCAATGAATGACAAAATACCTGCAGTGGTTAAAGACTCGACCCCAGTAGAATTAAAAGATTCCCTGATCGAAAAAAAATTACTTCTCAGATCACATGCAAATGATTTAAAGAACCTTAGTCTCGACTGACTAACAGAATTTTCCACTTCTCAATTGTTTAATTATAATTCAGAAAAATACAGAATGAACGAGAAGCAGAGAACTATTAACGGAAGATAGATGAATTTTTTTTGAATTGCCCATGAGTGTGACTCAAGAAAATCAATCAGCAAGATAGAAATTTAGTGAATTCTGACAGCTTAAATCAAAATCTCTAATAACTCTCGTTCCTGCAGTTGATTCACATGCCTCATACAGCAATGATAGAGTTTGATTTGACAGTACATCAGAAGGAAGTAGTGTTCCTACACATTATTATTAACTGAAAACAAAAAGTGTTAATCATAACTTTTTGCTTCTATTTAAGGTTTTGAGGGTGAAACTGCATCTTATGGAGTATTGCGTCTTATTAAAATGCAAAATAAATTGAATCTGTCACAGAGTTAGAAATGCAGGTTCCTCCGAGGCTCAGACTAAACAGCTCCAGAGTTAATGGGAACTGCACATGCTGGAGAATCCGAGATAACCAAGTGTGGAGTTAGATGAACTCAGCAGGCCAAGCCAAGCAGCATCTTAGGAGGACAAAAGCTGATGTTTTGGGCTTAGACCCTTCATCAGAAAAGGGGGATGGGGAGAGGGTTCTGAAATAAATAGGGAGAGAGGGGGAGGCAAATCGAAGATGGATAGAGGAGAAGATAGGTGGAGAGGAGACAGACAAGTCAAAGGGGCGGGGATGGAGCCAGTAGAGGTGAGTGTAGGTGGGGAGGTAGGGAGGGGATAGGTCAGTCCAGGGAGGACAGACAGGTCAAGGGGGCGGGATGAGGTTCGTAGGTAGGAAATGCAGGTGCAGCTTGAAGTGGGAGGAGGGAATAGGTGAGAGGAAGAACAGGTTAGGGAGGGTGGGACAAGCTGGGCTGGTTTTGGGATGCAGTTGGGGGAGGGGAGATTTTGAAGCTTGTGAAATCCACATTAATATCATTGGGCTACAGGGTTCCCCTGCAACAGCAGGAAGTGCTACACTTGCCCTCACACCTCCTCCCTCACCCTGATCCCAGGCCCCAAGATGACTTTTCACATCAAGCAGATGTTCACCTGCACATCTGCCAATGTGGTATACTGCATCAGCTGTACCCGTTGTGGCTCCTTCTACATTGGGGAAACTAAGCGGAGACTTGAGGACCGCTTTGCGGAACTCCTCCGATCGGTTCGCAATAAACAACTGCACCTCCCAGTCGTGAACCATTTCAACTCCCCCTCCCATTCCTCAGATGACATGTCCATCATGGCCCTCCTGCAGTGCCAGAACGATGCCACCGGAAGGTTGCAAGAACAGCAACTCATATTCCGTGTGGGAACCCTGAAGCCCAATGGTATCAAAGTGGATTTCACAAGCTTCAAAATCCGCCCCCCCCCCCCCCAACTGCATCCCAAAACCAGCCCAGCTTGTCCCCGCCTCCCTAACCTGTTCTTCCTCTCACCTATCCCCTCCTCCCACCTCAAGCCACACCTCTGTTTCCTACCTACCAACCTCATCCCGCCTCCTTGACCTCTCCGGTCTGACCTATCCCCTCCCTACCTCCCCACCTATACTCACCTCTACAGGCTCCATCCCTGCCCTTTTAACTTGTCTGTCTCCTCTCCAACTATCTTCTCCGCTATCCATCTTCGATCCGCCTACCCCTGTCTCCCTATTTATTTCAGAACCCTCTCCCCATCCTTCTTTTCTGATGAAGAGTCTAGGCCCGAGACGTCAGCTTTTGTGCTCCTAAGGTGTTGCTTGGCCTGCTGTGTTCATCCAGCTCCACACTTTGTCAGCTCCAGAGTTGATTGAGTGACGCTTAGTGGACTTTGTATTTAAGAGTTGAATCCTTAGCAAGGGGAGGTGACGGCCTAGTTGTATTATCACTGGACTGTTAATCCAGAGGCCTGGGTAATGTTTTGGGAGTCCAGGTTTGGGTCCCATCATGGCAGATGGTGGAGAAACATCTGGCATTAAGGAGGGTCCTCTTGTGGTACAGTGATAGTATCCTTGTCCCTGGGCTGGGAAGCCTAGGTTCAAATCCCACCTTCTCCAGAGGTATAAAATAACATTTCTGAACAAGTCAATTAGAAAAATAAGCTAAATAAAAACAGTTGAATGTTTTGGTTGTGCGTGATTCCACTCTCTTTTTCGTTATTTGAGAAATCTTTCACAGTGCTTTTGGTTGCACATCAGCCTCATGGTCCTGATCTTTGGGCATCTAGTGAAGGGTGTAGGCAAGACAGAAGATCTTCTGCTCCTGCTACTGGCCAAATTAGCTATTAACAAGTCCAGGCAGAGGGCTGTGGAGGGGTTTGTTTCTGCTCACTGTCTGTCCCACTTCCGCAGTTCATGCCCGGGTGTCCTTGAAGAGAGAGCATGCGATATCCACCAATAATCTCCTTGTCCTAAGAGATAGGTGGGCAGTGCAGGGGATACAGTGCTTTATATTCACCTCCAACTCCATTTTGGTTTTGTTGTCCCTTCCTGCTCACCCCCTATCTCACCCTCACTTTTCATCATTTGCATTGCCTTTACAGGGTTTGCATGTAATTATCCAGTTGGTTACATGGCTGATTTATTGGTGGAGGTTAGCAGTTAAAAACAAAAAAAATGCCATACTTAGAGAATGGGTTGAATTTTTCTCCCCTCGTCTTTGGTGTTATTGCATTGTCCTTAATGGGTTTTGCACATAATTTGATAAATTGGAAGATGTGGGTAGACAATAGATAAAAAGTATCATGGATGATTTGGTGATGGCTGTGTGTAATAACACTTCTGGATGTAAAAAAAAGAAGAGTTGAAATGCTTGTGCTTTTATGGTAAAGTGGTGATGTCCCTTCCACTGAATCAGGCGATACAGGCTTAAGTCCCATTGGCGCTAGAAGTGAGTCGTTGCGTTCTGGCTGATTAAAAAATATCAAGATAATTAATATTAATTCTGAAGGGCTCTTATGGTGCAGTGGTAGTGTCCCCATCTCTGAGCCAGAAAACTTGGGTTCACAGCTCACCTGTGTCACAACATATTTGAAAAGATTGGTTCTTTTTTTAAAAAAGTTCAAGTTTTATCAGGTGTAAGAGGGTGGCCTGGGCAGGTCAGAGGAGCTTCTCATTGACCAGATTAAGATTGTCAAGGCAGCGAGCCTTGGAAGATATCATAATTCCCAGCTGTCTGGCTGTCTTCTGTGACTGTGTTCATGCCCAGATGGCCTTGGAGTCGGAGTATGCAGTGTCCATGAGAACCTCAAAAGCTCTTCCAGAGAGGTAGGCAATACAGAGGATTGGAGTGCATTATTTCCTCCATCAATTACATAGAATCCCTACAGTGTAGAAGCAGACAGTTTGACCCAACAAGTCCACACCGACCCTCAGAGCATCCCACGCAGACCCATTCCCCTATTACCCACCTAATCTACACATCCCTGAACACAATGGGCAATTTGGTATGGCCAATCCACCTAGCATGCACATCTTTGGACCGTGGTAGGAAACCGGAGCACCCAGAGGAAACCCACGCAGATATGGGGAGAATGTACAAACTCCACCAATTCTCATTTAATTCGCCTACCCTTGCTTCTTCCTTTTTTTGTTTTTTTTAATGTGACACAGCCCCTGGTAGATTTTTAACAAAATGTTGAATTCTTCCCCAGTGCGTGTTGGCTTCTGGACAGAAAGAGTTCGGAAGGGATAGGTGGAAGCTGTTGTTTGTGCTAAATTATTGACTTAATATAAAACTATTGTAAATCTGTGATAGTCTTTGTGCCTAATTCAACATCTGCATATTGACTTTTGAGACAAGATCGTAGATATTTAAATTCTCATCATTCTGATTCATATGCATTCCTAATTAATTTCAATCATTATTACTAATAACAACTTGTAACCTAGATGTTCAGTAATGTATTCAGTTTAAAATGATGTTTCCATTTAATTTTTTTTTAAATGTAAGAAAATTTGTCTGGAGAGTAAGAAACAAATAAGTTAGCCCTTTTACATCAGTGACTTGGATTTGAGTCAGACCCAGAATGATGAGACGGAAGTCTTTTCTTTCTTGCCAGTAGGAGGAACCTGTTGTAAGATGAGTTTGGGTAATCTAACTGGAGGAGTATACCCCACCAACTGGGGACAAAAACTTAGGATGTGGGCAGGAATTAAGTCAGTGGAAGATGTTTATTCAACCGATTAATGCAGGGAGACAACCAGAGAATCTTAACCGAATCAGAAGGAAGATCAATGACACACTCTGATTTTTACAGTGAAAATATAGCATTTTATACAATTTGTTACAAAGAACAAATCCAGTAGTCACTGTCCTTCCCTCTTAATCCATACACCCAATCTCCTGGCTCACCTAATCAACGTTTGGCATTCTTATGGACAGTCCCAGGTTCCTATGATCTTATGACATTTGTAATGGCTAGGCCTTCAGATCTTTCTATGCATCCTATTCATTTACATTCCGAAAGTTTACAGGCTACACTCCTTCAGATCCATCTCGGGCTTCTTATCTCAAAGGACGGTCTGAATTCTATCATTCATTGTACTGTATGCACTTTATCAAGATCGGCCATTCCTCTAATATTTTCCACTGTCCCACTTACATGATGTTAAAATAAAAAGTCAGTTAGTTTTAACTAATTGCTATACAGTTGATTTCTGTTCTTAAGTCAATTATAAAGTGTAACTTTATACAACTACTTCTTCTGTTAGCATTTTGTAATTAGGGATTGTGAGCAATTTACCTTGTTCAGGTCACAAGAGAGGGAATCTCCAAAGGCTAGTTAACCTTCACATCTACGCTTAATTTTTTTTTAACGCTTGTATTATATTCTGGGTATGTATTAATACCAACTTCTGTGATAAAAGCATTTTTAACTAGAAACTATTTATAGCTTCAAACAAGCGACTATTTACTCCAAAATAACTTTTTAATTATCATCCTTGCATCTGCTAAGGGACTCAGTCTGGCACCTGATGTTATTCATTTACTGAGACAATCATCCTTTCATTAATAAGGCTAGACTTCGTCCTAAGGCATCTTTTTTATCAGAACTGTCTCGGATGGGAGCATACAGTGTTCTTTTACTGACTTTCTAGCATTTCTGTTCAGAGGTACCATTGTATTTCACCATGTGAACAGACTGCTTAGTTTTGTTTAGCTTCTGCCTGCCATCTTGTAAGCAGGCATGGCCCACTTCATGCAGTCAGGCACAAGTTACCTCACATGGCCCGGTCCAGGTCGTCCCTACACTAATCTAATCCCTATTAGGTACACATGTACCTTAAAGAGTGTTCACATTGGAAAACTATCGTAACCTAATTGTTAAACACTTAGAGATCCCAGTTTCAGATTTAAAATTCTCAATCTTGTGTTTCACCCATCATTCCCTTCTTAACTGCATTACCTTCTCCAGCTTTGTAATTCCTGCATTAATAACAACAACTTGCAATCCAATTCATCTTTAATATGTAAAACGCCCAAGATGCTTCATCGGAACACTTTCAAACAACATTTGACACTGAGTCACATAAGCAGGTATTTGAGCAGTAAATGCCAGGTTAAAGCTGTTGGTTTTAAACAGTCTTATAATAGGAAAGAGAGGTAGGGAAGTTTCAGAAGGGGATTTCTGAGCTCACCTGACAGCGAAGGCACAGCCTTCAATGGTACAGAGATTAAAACCAGAGGTACCCAAAAGAAAAGCATCATTCAAGGTGTAGATATTGAGGGTTGTAGAACTGGAGAAAATAGTATTAATTTGGAGAGGTGAGGCCATGAAGGAATTTAAACTAGGATGACAATTTTGAAATTATAGCAATGCTTAATCGGGCCCAATATAGGTTACTTGGTACAAGTGATGATCAAGCAGAATGTGCTCCAAGTTAGGATGTAGCAGCAGAGTTTTGGATGACCTCACATTTACGAGAGTGGAAGATATGATGTCAACCAGGCGTGCATTGAAATAATGAAATCTTGAGATTAAAAAAGAAAGTAGTTCAGGGATTTAGGAGCAGATGGCCTAAAGTGAGTGGTGTTAGAGAACTGGAAACAGATGGTCTAAGCGATGGTACAGGCATGTAGTTGCAATCTAATTTCAATGTCAAATATGACAGCACGATTTTAGAAAGTCTGATTCAATCTCAAATAGTTGCCCAGAAGAGGCTAGATTCAATGGCTAGGGTTTGGAGTTTGTGACAAGGCCTGAAGATAATGGCTTTGGTCCTCCCATTATTTGAGGGAAGTTTCTACTTACCCGTGACTGGATGTTGGGCAAAATCAGAAGTCACATGTCACAAGGTTATAGTTCAACAGGTTTATTTCCTCAGGTGAAGGAGCAACAAATAAAGCTGTGGGATTATAACCTGGAGTCAGATGACTCCTGATTTTGTCCAACCCAGTCTAACACCAGCGCCTCCACTTCATCGATGTTGGGCAGTTCAGAGGCAAAAAAAAAGGTTGAAAGCTGGTGGGTGGTGGAAAAAAGTCTACATATGGAAACCATTGCTGGATCTTTGGATTCTCCAAGGAGCAGTAAGCAGATAAGCAATAAGAGAAGGCCAAGGATAGATCTTTGGGAGTCATTCAACCCTAGGAGATGGTGTGCAGATGGTGGCTTAGGCTGAAACTGCATTTCCCCAAGAATGCAGGTTGAACATATTCCCATAAAGCTGAAGGATAGGATCTATAAGTCCAGAGATTGCTGGATGTCAAGGGATCTTCAGGATTGGATAAGGAAAAAAAATAGCTAATGGAAGATACCAAGGGCTCAAAGCAGCAGATGCCCTAGAACAGGATAGGAAATGCAGGCATTATTTTAAAAGGACATTATGAGAGGGGATGAGGGGGCATGAGGAAGCATTGGCACGTAGCATTCACGAAAATCCAGAGGTGTTTTGTAAGTATGTTAGAGGCAAAAGAATAACCAGGGAAAGAATAAGACCCATTCAAGACCTAAGTGGGAATCTATGTGGGGAGCAACAAGACATAACTGTTGTTTTAAATGAGATCTTTACATCTGTATTCACGCTTGAGAAGAACAACACAGGTGTAGAGATCAGGGATAGGACAGTGTTATACTTGAATGGATTAGCATTGGCAGGGAGATGATATTAGCGGTTTTAACAGGCTTAGAACATAGCACAGTACATGCCCTTCAGCCCACAATGTTGTGCCAAACTTTTACGCTAAACCTAAGGTCTATCTAACCTCCACCACTGCCTTATAGTATCATCTGGAAGGTAGGTAACTCCCCAGGCCCAGACAAGCTGCATCCCAACGCTTCTGTGGGAGGCAAGAGACTCTGACGTTATTTTTCAAATTCTCTCTGGCCAAAGGATGGGTGCCAGAGGACATTTAATGTGTACCATTATTCAAGAAGGTGTTAGGAATAAATCTAGAAGCTATAGGTCGAACCAAATCAATGCGTATCGGGGCAAATTCTCTCCTGGTTGGAGTCATACCCAGCACATAGGAAGATAGTTGTGGTTGCTAGAGGTTAGTCATCTCAGCTTCGGGACATCACTGCAGGAATTCCTCAGGGTGTGTCCAAGGCCAAACCATCTTCGGCTGCTTCATCATGACCTTCCTTCATCATAAAGTCAGAAGTGAGGATGTTCGCCAATGATTGAGTTTTTTGAGGACATAACCAAAAAGGTTAATGAGGGTGGAGTTACATGGACTTTAGTAAATCCTTTCACAAGGTTTTGCATAGTAGACTGGTTGGTAAAGTTAGGTCACATGGGTTTCAGCGAAAGCTTGCCAATTGAATACAAAATTGGCTTGATGGAAGGAGACAGAGGGTAGTGGTGGAGGGTTGTTTCTCAGATTGAGGCCTGTGACCAGCAGGTTTCCACAGGGATGAATGATGGGTCCACTGTTGTTTGTCATTTATATGAACAGTTTGGCTAATAATATGGGAAACATAGTTGGTAATTTTGTGGATGACACCAAAATTGGTAGTGTAATAGAAGGCTATTTATGAGTACAAAGGGATCTTGATCAATTGGACCAATGGTCTGAGGACTATAAGAAGGAGTTTAATTTATAATGGGGGATTTTAATTTTCCAGATGTTGACTGGGCCTACTGTCGTGCTGAATCGTGAAGAATTAGTTAAATGTGCCCAAGTAAATTTTCTCTACCAATATGTGGATGGTCCTACTAGAGAAAGAGCAAAACTGGAACTCATTTTGGGCAATAAGCTAAGGCAGATGACTGAAGTAAAAGTGAGGGGACACTTTAGGTCTTGCAATCATAACTCTATTAGTTTCAAAATGGTTGTGGAAAAGGATAAGCCTTCTATAAGAAGTTTTTAATTGGAGTAAGGCAAATTTTAATGGTATGAGACGAGAACTTTCAAAAGTTGACTGGAGTCGCATGTTTGCAGATTAAAGGACGTCTAACAAGTGGGAGATGTTCAAGAGTATGATGACAAGAGTTCGGAGGCATTATGTTCCTAGTAGAGTGAAGAGTAAGGCTGGTAAGATTAAGGAATAATGGATGAATAAAGATATTGAGGTTCTAGTCAAGAATAAAAGAGAATCTTATTTTAGGTATGGACAACTTTGTTCAATTGAATCTCTTAATCAATTCAAAGAGTTTCGGGGCATTTTCAAGAAAGAAATAAAGTAGGTAAAAAGGGGATATAAGGTAGCATTGGCAGATAAAGTTAAGGATAATCCAAACAGACGGTACAAACACATTAAGAGCAAGTTCCACAGGGCTCTGTCCTTGGGCCTCTACTGTTTGTAATTTTTATTAATGACTTGGACGAGGGAATTGAAGGATGGGTCAGCAAGTTTGCAGACGACACAAAGGTCGGAGGTGTCGTTGACAGTGTAGAGGGCTGTTGTAGGCTGCAGCGGGACATTGACAGGATGCAGAGATGGGCTGAGAGGTGGCAGATGGAGTTCAACCTGGATAAATGCGAGGTGATGCATTTTGGAAGGTCGAATTTGAAAACTGAGTACAGGATTAAGGATAGGATTCTTGGCAGCGTGGAGGAACAGAGGGATCTTGGTGTGCAGATACATAGATCCCTTAAAATGGCCACCCAAGTGGACAGGGTTGTTAAGAAAGCATATGGTGTTTTGGCTTTCATTAACAGGGGGATTGAGTTTAAGAGTCGTGAGATCTTGTTGCAGCTCTATAAAACTTTGGTTAGACCGCACTTGGAATACTGCGTCCAGTTCTGGGCGCCCTATTATAGGAAAGATGTGGATGCTTTGGAGAGGGTTCAGAGGAGGTTTACCAGGATGCTGCCTGGACTGGAGGGCTTATCTTATGAAGAGAGGTTGACTGAGCTCGGTCTCTTTTCATTGGAGAAAAGGAGGAGGAGAGGGGACCTAATTGAGGTATACAAGATAATGAGAGGCATAGATAGAGTCGATAGCCAGAGACTATTTCCCAGGGCAGAAATGGCTAGCACGAGGGGTCATAGTTTTAAGCTGGTTGGTGGAAAGTATAGAGGGGATGTCAGAGGCAGGTTCTTTACGCAGAGAGTTGTGAGAGCATGGAATGCGTTGCCAGCAGCAGTTGTGGAAGCAAGGTCATTGGGGTCATTTAAGAGACTGCTGGACATGCATATGGTCACAGAAATTTGAGGGTGCATCCATGAGGATCAATGGTCGGCACAACATTGTGGGCTGAAGGGCCTGTTCTGTGCTGTACTGTTCTATGTTCTATGTTCTAAGTTAACCGATGAGAGGGTAGGGCCCCTTAAAGAACAAGGAAGTCATCTTTATGTTGAACCCCAGGAGATGGGAGAGATACTAAATGAATATTTCATGTCACTTTTTACTGTGGAGAAAAATTGAGTCTAGAGAATGCATAGAAATAAATTTTGTTGTTTTGAAAACATTACAGAGGAGGAAGTTGGGTAGATCTCAGAATATAAAGGTAGGTAAATGTCTGGGATCTGATCTAATGTATCCCAGAACATTGAGGGAAGTAAGGGGGGGAAATAGTGAGTGCCTTTACTGAAATATTTGCATCATCTATAACAATGAGTGAGGTGCCTGATGACTGGAGCGTGGCTAATGTTGCACCTTTGTTTGAAAAAGGTTGTTAGAAGAAAGCAGGGAACTATAGACCTGTGAGTCTGACATTGGGTGTGGGTAAATTGTTGGAAGTGATTATAAAGGATAATATTTATGCACGTTTATAGAGGCAGAAATTGATTAGCGACAGTCAACATGGTTTTGTGTGAGGAACATCATGTCCCATAAACTTGATTGAGTTTTTTTGGGGAAGTTACCAACAAGATTGATGAGGGGAGAGCCTGAACATCATTTACATGGACTTTAGTAAAGTCTATAGCACACTGACCTCTGCATTGCGGAGGCCAGACACCAACTCTCTGACACCTCCTCCTATCACCGCCTCAATTAATACCCCACCCCTGATCACCAAACCATCATGTCTCAGACCATTCATAACCTCGTCACATCAGATGACCTCCCATCCACAGCCTCCAACCTCATCATTCCCCAATGCCGCACCGTCCGTTTCTATCTGCTTGCCAAAATCCACAAACCTGAGTGCCTCGGCCAACCCATTGTCTCTGCCTGCCCCTGCCCCACTGAACTCATCTCTGCTTGCCTTGACTCTGTCTTTGCCCCCCAGTTCAGAAACTCCCCACCTGTGTCCGGCACACCATCCATGCTCTCCGCCTCCTCCAAACTTCCAATTCCCTGGCCCCTAACACTTCACCTTCACTATGGATATCCAGTCCTCGTACACTTGTATCCCCCACACAGATGGCCTAAAAACCCTCCGCTTCTTTTTGTCCCGCAGACCCAACCAGTCCCCATCCACTAACGCCCTCAGCCGCTTAACAGAACTTATCCTTACCATGAACAACTTTTCCTTTAACTCCTGCCACTTCCTACAAACTAAGGGAGTGGACATGGACACCCACATGGATCCAAGCTATGCCTGCCTCTTCATAGGATGTGTGGAACATTCCCTTTCTGTTGTTACACTGGCACCATCCCCCACCTCTTCCTCCGCTACATCGATGACTGTAATGGCACTGCCTTGTGCTCCCACGACGGGCTTGAACAGTTCATCAACTTTACTAACACCTTTCATCTCAGCTTCAAATTCACCTGGACCGTTTCCATACCTCCCTCCCCTTCCTGGACCTCTGTGTCTTCATCTCTGCTAACAGCCTCAACACTGACATCTATTTCAAACCCACCAACTCCCTTAGCTACTTGAACTATGCCTCCTCTTACCCAGCCTCCTGCAATTATGCAAACTTTTACTCGTAATTCCTCGGTATCTTCTCTCAAGATGGAACATTCCACTCCCAGACAGCCCAGATGTCCTCTTGTTTCAAGGACTGCAGCTTCCCCTTTCCAGTGATCAAAAATGCCCTCAACTGCATCTCTTGCATTTCCTGCACTTCTGTCCTCAAGTTCCTCCCTCCAACAAAAATAAATCCAGAACCCCCCCAGGTCCTCACATACCACCCCAATAACCTCTGCATCCAGCATATCGTTCTCCGCCACTTCTGCCACCTCATCTAAACCCACAACCAAAAGGATATTTACCTCCCCATCCCTAACTATCTTTTGTAGGGACTGGTCACTCTGTGACTCCCTTCTCTGCTCCACACTCCCCACTAAGCCCACACACCCAGCACTTTTCCCTGCAACCGCAGGAAGTGCTACACCTCCCACCTCACCTCCATTGAAGACCCAAAACAAACCATTCATATCCAACAGGGATTCACCTGTACAACGTCCAAATTGGCCTACTGTATCCAATGCTCTCGATGCAGCCTCCTCTACACTGGTGAGACCAAGCATAAACCCAGGGACTGTTACATGGAGCATCTGCGCTCTGTACACAACAAGAGACAACCCTTTCGGTCACTCGCCATTTTAACTCCATCCCACTCCCTGTGTGACATGGCCATCCTGGGCCTCTTCCAGCACCACAATGACACCGCACACAAACTGGAGAAGCAACACCCCATATTCTGCCTCAGGAGCCTCCAGCCCATTGGCCTTAACATAGAATTCACCAGTTTTGAAATCTTCCCACTCCCACCCACTTGCCACTTCCAAACACCCCTCTCATCCCTGCCTCCTTGACCTGACACAACCTGTCCATCTTCTTCCCCACCCATCCGCCTTATCCTTCCTGCCGATCAGTCCCCACCACCCACTACCTGCAACCAACCTATCACCATTCCATCTACTCCTCCCCAGGCCCACCCTCCTCTCTCTCTTTATCTCCCAGCTCCCTTCTCCCTCCCCATTTCTGAAGAAGGGCCCTGACCCAAAACGTCAACATTCCTGCTCCTCTGAAGCTGCCTGGCCTGCTATGGTTCTGGGTGCTCTTTTGTTTGTGTTTTATGTAAATGATTTGAATGTGAATATAGAAAGCATGCTTAGTAAGTTTGCAGGTGACACTAAATTTGATGACATAATAGACATTGAAGAAGACTTTCTTGATCACTTGGGTCAATGGGTCAAAAAATGGCAGATGGAGTTCAGTCTAGATAAATGTGAGGTATTGCATTTTGGTACGACAAACAAGGGTAGGGGCTTATACAGTTAATGATAGGGCCTTGGGTGGTGTTATTGAACAGAGGTGCAGGTGCATAATTCTTCGAAGTTTGCATCACGTATAGACAGGATGGTTAAACAAGCATTTGGCATGCTTGCCTTCATTGCTCAGTCTTTTGAGTATAGGAGTTGGGAAGTCATGTTGAGATTGTGCAGGACATTGTGAGGCCTCTTCTGGAGTACTGTTTCCAATTCTGATTGCCCAGTTATAGGAATGATAGCATTAAGCTGGAGAAGGTTCAGAAGAGATTTACCAAGGTGTTACTGAGTATGGACGGTTTGAGTTATAAAGAAAGGCTGAATAGACTGGGACTTGTTTCACTGGATCATAGGAAGTTGAGGGGTGACCTGATAGAGGTTTATAAACTCATAAAGGACATAGATAAGGTGAGTAGACAAGGTCTTTTCCTCAAGTGCATAATTTTAAGGTGAGAGGACAAACATTGAAAAGGAATCTGAGGAGGAACATTTTCACAGAGAGAGTGGTTTGTATGTGGAATAAACTGTCAGTGTAAGTGGAAGATACAGTTACAATATTTAAAGGACACTTGGATTGATACACAAATAAGAAACATTTGGAGGGATATGGGCCAGGTGCAGGCGAATAGGACGAGGTCAATTTGGGAAAACTTGTCGGCACCGATGAGTTGGAGCAAAGGATCTGTTTCCGTGTTGTACAACTCCATGACTGAGTCATCTCAGTCCCAACTCCACTTACCAGCTGTCCATAAGCTTTCAACTCATCAACTCAAATCTGCCTATCTCCTCCTTAAATTTACTCATTATCCGAGCATCCACCATACAGATTCACAAACCTCTAAGAGAGGTCATTTCTCCTCAGAGATAATGGGAACTGCAGATGCTGGAGAATCCAAGATAATAAAGTGTGAAGCTGGATGAACACAGCAGGCCAAGCAGCATCTCAGGAGCACAAAAGCTGACATTTCGGGCTTAGACCCTTCATCAGAGAGGGGGATGGGGAGCGGGTTCGGAAATAAATAGGGAGAGAGGGGGAGGCGGACCGAAGATGGATACAGGAGATGATAGGTGGAAAGAAGAGTATAGGTGGGGAGGTAGGGAGGGGATAGGTCAGTCCGGGGAGGACAGACAGGTTAAGGAGGTGGGATGAGGTTAGTAGGTGGGAAGTGGAGGTGCGGCTTGAGGTGGGAGGAGGGGATAGGTGAGAGGAAGAACAGGTTAGGGAGGTGGGGACGAGCTGGGCTGGTTTTGGGATGCAGTGGGGGAAGGGGAGATTTTGAAGCTTGTGAAGTCCACATTGATACCATTGGGCTGCAGGGTTCCCAAGCGGAATATGAGTTGCTGTTCCTGCAACCTTCGAGTAGCAATTTTTGGCACTGCAGGAGGCCCATAATGGACATGTTGTCTTAGGAATGGGAGGGGGAGTTAAAATGGTTCGCGACTGGGAGGTGCAGTTGTTTATTGCGAACCGAGTAGAGGTGTTTGTCTATCCCCTCCTCCCACCTCAAGCCACACCTCCATTTCCTACCTACTAACCTCATCTGCCTCCTTGACCTGTCTGTCCTCCCCGGACTGACATATCCCCCCCACCTCCCCACTTATACTCTCCTCTCCACCTATCTTCTTTTCTCTCCATCTTCCGTCCGCCTCCCCCTCTCTCCCTATTTATTCCAGTTCCGTCTCCCCATCCCCCTCTCTGATGAAGGGTCTAGGCCCGAAACATCAGCTTTTGTGCTCATGAGATGCTGCTTGACCTGCTGTGTTCATCCAGCTTCACACTTCATTATCATTTCTCCTCATCTGTTTTAAACCTGCTATCCCCGATCCTAAAGCTGTGACCTCTCATCCTAGATTACTGCACATAAGGAAACTCCTCTGAGATAAACATTATCTGTAAATCTGCTTGAGCTGTCTATTTTCTTTTCACTGTTTTCTACCTATTCTCCTCCAGTTTCCCAAATACCATAGTTCATGGCTATCATCTCTTTGTATGTTGCTTCCTGTCTTCTGACTTCAACCCTCTTACTGTACAACTCTTCAATGAGACCCAGCTCCTGCTGGCTTTATTGTCTCCTCATTTCAACTGATAACCACTCAATTTTCTTTTAACAACATGCTGGCAGCAGTGATTTCAAGGAACTGCCTCTCTCCCCTTCTAAAGCACAGATCATTATCACCTTCTCCAAAAAAAAGCCTGGATAATGAGTGGCAGATCATATCAAACAACACGTCCCTTCAGCTATTTGCAACAGACAGAGTGTTGACCGTACCCAAACAGCCCATACATGCAAAATGCAAATCAGAACATTTGATGTGATTCCTTAGTTGGGCATCACACACCAAAGAACCTTTTTTGTCATATGAATTTTACACTAAGATCCAATTTAAGATTACTTGTCTGGCCTGTGTTGTGATTCACTTGTGTGTGCTAGAAGCCACAGATGTTCACATTACTGGGCCTTGTACTTAGTAAACAGAAGAAAAAATGGCCACATGTTTGCGCCTTTTTAAACTGAACATAAGCTTGGGAATACCAATTTACCAATATACCTTTACCAATCACAGTCAACCTGTCAGTTTTGAAGTTAAAACAAAAGCTTGGCAGTTAACTGTTCCCTGATGTATTTTCCAGGACAACGCCCCTACCTAACAGAGACCACTTGCGAACCTCTTCTCATGCAATATAAGTTGTCTCCTTTGAGATTTGGTATTCTTGCAACTCTATCCTGTTCAGTACAAGACAGAAAGTTCAGACGGCATATTCCTTTCTTCAGAAATATTTGACAATTGATTCATTCATCTTGCAACCACTGCCCCATTTTAAATCTTTTTTTCCCTTTCTAAAGTGTTGATGCATGTTACTGCCATCCAATTCTGTGCCTGTCTCTAATGACTTTTTTTTTCACTTGAATCCCTCTGGTCTAGCTTCTGCACTTCTCACAACTAAACGGCCTTAGCTTGTCTTGAATAACATCTTTGGTGATATGGGTCATGCTGCAGTAGATCTCATTTTACACAATCTTTTCACAGCATACATTCATTTAGCTGTGCTACTCTTCCACAACCTATTGTGTGTATTGTCTGTCTAAGTAAGACAGCTCTTGCAAGATTCCAGATCCTATATGGATGTGTCTCTGGCAATGATTTCTCTTCCCTTAATCAGACCATTATATTTTAATTACCCATAAAATATATCTCCGCCTCCTCCCCTGCTCCAAAATTGTGTATTACTTATTCAGGTAGTTTGGAAAGTTTTGCAGACACTTAGCGGAAACGATTTGAGTAGTTTCTCATGGCACAACTCGTTCCTACATCCTACCACCAGAGCAGATATTGTTGTGGATGGTTTGTTTTTAGATAGTTCCTCATGATCAAAGGTGAATTGCTTTTAGTCTGCTTCTGGCTAACAATGTTTTATTATGACTAAAAAGTATGCATAACGGTGGATCAGTTAGTTACTTAGGAATTGTGCTAAGATCTTAGGGTCGAATCTTAAAGGGATCTGAACAATGACACGATTAATAGCGAATCAGGTAAGAAGTCTGACAAGACAGCTCACTGCATCTTTATGCATTTCCCAAGTCGCAAGGCAAGTTTCTTGCGAGGCAGCAGCAAGATGCCAATTAAGGGGAATCATAACATGGTAAACACCTTATAATACCCCAATTTATGTAAATAATATTCAGGTTCTGATCTTACCAAGCGTGCTGAACAGCCTGGACATCAAGAATTCTTGACATGGAAGTCAGAGCGAGTACCTGGTGACTTCAATTCACCATTAGCTCTGAGGGGCCTCTAAAATGCTTAGGACCAAACAGGCTTACTTCTGTTCTTATTTCTTATGGTCTTAGAGTGGAGTGCGTGGCAAGCTCCTTTTGTACTCTATATTTGTTCCTGGGGTGTTTTTTTTCATGAATCAATGGATTGATCCAGTAGCTCTCAAAGCAGTTTTTATCCCAGTCTTTCTGACTAGTTATCTTCTTGTGTTAAGTTCCACAAAGAACCAACAGGCCAAAGCATTAAACATCAGAAGCTTTATTGTGGGAATATTTGCTTTATGAGCAACAAGCTTAAAGTGAGCAGTTTCCTGCCCGAACTGTCTGATGATATCATCATTAAATGATGTGATCAAACTTTTAAAATGACAGTCCACCAAATTTGCACAAATACATAACAGCTGCAACTTCAATTTTCTTTAGTTGCAGCAAAACATATTCTTACCTGAAATCATTGTAGGTGGTTAGGTGATAACTTCACATTCAAAGCATTTTTTATTGATAATTTGAAGCAGCAGTACTTTTATTATTTATCACTGTTCTTTTATTAATGTTAGAAGTTTTATTAAACTCAATGAAATGATTCAGATTTAAAGGAAAGTTTGAGGGTCTTTGGGGAAATAACAGAGAAGTGGGTTTAATTGAATATCTTCCAAATAGCCACCTAAAGAATAGCAGTGTTCTTAAGTGCTGTAAGATAGTAAACTTTGACGTATTATGCATCCAGAGGATGCATTATAATGAATAATAGCTAACCTAAGCATCAGTAATGCTTTCAGCCTGAAATGCAAGGTCACTATTTAAGTGGTTTACACAAGGGAAGGAAATGTGTACTAATATTAATACATCATAGAGAGAGTGATGAGTTATGCAGGTAGCATCTACAGTAATTCCATAAGCTTATTTTTGCTGTACGTTTCTCAATATTAGTTTTCTTTTAAATTTTGGACCCTTTGTGATAAATTTTATTAATATTTACCTTTCTTGCTTTATTTAGCAAACTTCCTAGCTGGGCTAGAGCGGTGGTACCAAGAATCTTTTATGTCACTGAAAAGGCCTGGAATTATTATCCATATACCATCACAGGTAAGATTTAACACAATTACTTAATCTCGAACAATACTTTTACTTTGTGACACAGGAAACTATTTTTCTGTCTTGGAAAATTTAATGTTACTTATATGATATTAAGCATCAATTTTGAACATCTATATTACACAGTTCTACTTTAGAAGAAAATAACTCCATCTTCCTACATAAATAAAAGTAAGATGCTGAAAATTTCAAATAAAAATAGAAAGTGAAGGAGATACTCAATAAGTCTGACAGCAAATGTGAAGAGAGGTACTGAAAGTATCCAGTCTGGAGCTCAGTGACCAGTGGTATTCTGCAGGGATCTGTTCTGGGACCCCTGTTCTTTCTGATCTTTATAACTGACTTAGATGAAGAAGTGGAAGGGTGGGTTAGTAAGTTTGCCGATGACGCAAAGGTTGATGGAAGTATGGACAGTGCGAAGGGCTGTTGCAGGTTGCAACGGGACATTGACAAGCTGCAGAGCTGGGCAAAGAAGCGGCAGATGAACTTCAACCTGGAAAAGTGTGAAGTGATTCATTTTGGAAGGTCGAATTTGAATGCAACATACAGGATTCTTGGCATTGTGGAGGAACAGAAGGATCTTGGGGTCAACGTCCATAGGTACCACAAACTTACAACCCAAGTTAATAGGGTTGTTAAGAAGGCGTGTGGTGTGTTGGCTTTCAGTGGCAGGGAAATTGAATTTAAGAGCCATGAGGTTATGCTGCAGCTGTGTACAACGCTGGTTAGACCACACTTAGAATATTCTTAGATAATAAAATGTGAGGCTGGATGAACACAGCAGGCCAAGCAGCATCTCAGGAGCACAAAAGCTGACGTTTCGGGCCTAGACCCTTCATCAGAGAGGGGAATGGGGGGAGGGAACTGGAATAAATAGGGAGAGAGAGGGAGGCGGACCGAAGATGGAGAGTAAAGAAGATAGGTGGAGAGAGTGTAGGTGGGGAGGTAGGGAGGGGATAGGTCAGTCCAGGGAAGACGGACAGGTCAAGGAGGTGGGATGAGGTTAGTAGGTAGCGGGGGGTGCGGCTTGGGGTGGGAGGAAGGGATGGGATAGAGGAAGAACCGGTTAGGGAGGCAGAGACAGGTTGGACTGGTTTTGGGATGCAGTGGGTGGGGGGGAAGAGCTGGGCTGGTTGTGTGGTGCAGTGGGGGGAGGGGACGAACTGGGCTGGTTGAGGGATGCAGTAGGGGAAGGGGAGATTTTGAAACTGGTGAAGTCCACATTGATACCATATGGCTGCAGGGTTCCCAGGCGGAATATGAGTTGCTGTTCCTGCAACCTTCGGGTGGCATCATTGTGGCAGGCCCGAAACGTCAGCTTTTGTGCTCCTGAGATGCTGCTTGGCCTGCTGTGTTCATCCAGCCTCACATTTTATTATCTTGGAATCTCCAGCATCTGCAGTTCCCATTATCTCTTAGAATATTCTTGTTCAGTTCTGGTTGCCTCATAATAGGAAGGATGTGAAAGCTTTAGAGAGGGTGCAGAGGAGATTTACCAGGATGCTGCCTGAACTGGAAGTCAGGAGTTATGAGGAAACATTGAGGGAGCTAGGGCTTTTCTCATTGGAGCAAAGAAGGATGAGAGGTGACTTCATAGAGGGGTACAAGTTAATGAGAGGCAGAAATAGAGTGGATACCCAGAGGCTTTTTCCCAGGGCGGAAATGACTATTACGGGGGAGCATAATTTTAAGATGATTGGACGAAGTTATGGGGAAATGTCGGAGGTAGGTTCTTTTCACAGAGAGTGCTGGCTGCGGTGGTAGTGGAGTCAGATACATTCGGGATGTTTAAGTGACTCTTGGATTGGCACAAGGATGATAGTAAAATATAAGATATACAAGGAAGTTTGATTTTAGAATAGGATAATAGGTCAGCAGAACATGTTGGGCCAAATGGCCTGGACTGTGCTGTGCTGTTTTATGTTCTATATCCAATGAATTACTGTTTTGTTAATTCTGTTCCTCTCCACAGATTTTGCTGCTCTTACTAAACATTTTTGTTTCTTTGTGTTTTTTATTCCATATTCCTTAATACTGATTTTCTATTGCTTGAAGAGCAATTGGTAATTGGAGAATGTGTTAACATTGAGCCATTGGGGAAGCAGCTAAGAGTAGTCTAAAATGAAAGGAAACCAAACAGGCAAAAGGGAATGAAGGGAATTACCTGAGCAAGGTCTAATGCACAATAACAAGAATAAGCTGCTGGAAAGAACACCAGTGACATAAGCAATAAACCAGAAATTCTGAACAAGTCTGGAAAGCTTTGCAAACAGTGGTGTACTGCTTTAAAATTTCTAACATCCTTTAATACTTCATTATAAATCAAGGTGCAAGCTATTTTGTGTTTTTGGAAATACATTCAAATGAAGGTGTGTTGTTCGGCTACCACAGAATTGAGATGGGTAAAACAATTGTTACTATTGGGTGCCATTGTATTGGTCAGCAACCAAAAATATTCTATTATTTCAAAACACTTTTATCAAATTATGTTAGTAAAGCATGCAGATAGGAATTACATTGAAATATGCTAAATATTGCTACAGGAAATTGGCACCAAATAATATTTGACTTCACAACCCAAAAGCAGCAGTTGGCTAGTGATATTGCAAAATTTCTGACATTAAGTTGTGTTATACACCTCTTCCTGCAATTGGTTACCACTAGCACTGAGATTATGTGCACTTGTCTTAGACTCACCAACGAGGGCAAATGACCACTCTGCATCTACCTTGTCAAGCCTCCTAAAAATCTTATATGTTTTAGTAAGGTCTCCTTTCATTTTTCTAGACTCCAATGGGTTAATGTACAACCATCAAACCTCTCCTCAATGAAAATCTTTCCACACCCTAAATCAACCTTGTGAAATCAGTTAGATAATTGAATATTAGGTAGTGTATAGCTAAGATTTCCAATCACTCTCAAATCCTCAGTCGTTGCTAAATTATAAGACAGTTTATTTAACCCTTAGAAATCTCTTCTAATTCAATATCGGGAAGACCAAAATCATTGTTTTCATCTCTGCTGAACACTCTTTATTTTAGTTACTGTTGCCATCCATCTCCGCCAGTCTAGGATTAAGTCAGTCTGTTCATAGTCATGGTGTCACATTAGCTCCAGAGATGAGCTTCTGACCTCAAATCACTAAAATTACCTTGTTGCACCTCCATAACATCACCCAGCATAATCCCTTGCTCTGCTCATTTATGGCTAACATCCTCATTCATGTCTTTGTTAACTCTAGATGCATATATTCTAATATACCCCTGACTGGTCTCCCACATTTTATCCTCCAGAAACTTGATCATCCAAATCTCTGCTGTTTAACCTGCAGGCAAGTCTCATTCCCCTCTGCCTAATCTCTTGTGTCCACACCAGCTCTCTCAATGAGCTAGACCTTTACCAACCCTTTCCCAAAATACTACATTTGTTTTTATCTTAAGGTCTTTATCTAATTTCCTACCACCCTCTCAGGCAGTGTGTTTCAGATTCTGATCACTCACTGTGTAAAATATTTTTCCCAAGTCATCTTGATACAACAAGCAATTACAAAGGCAATTGGAATACGGCCTGATCTGCAATTGGAGAAGAATATAGACACAGGGAAATTTGCTACAACTGTACAAGACACTAACAAGTTCATGCCTATACTTTATACAGTTTTGGTTTCCTTACTTAGGGAGGGGTATAATTCGGAAGGAGTTCAAAGAAGGTTCTCTTAGCTGTCGCCTGTGATGAAGGACTTGCCTTATGAGGAAAGGTTGAGCACATTCAGCCAATATGCATTGAAATTTAAAAGCATGAGAGATGATCATAAGACACAGGACCAGAAGTAGGCCATCCCGACCAGGGAGCGTGCTGTGCCACTTAGTGAGATCATAGCTGATCTGATAATCCTCAATTCCACTTTACTGCCTTATCCCTAAAATCCTTGATGCCCTTACTGATTAAAAATCTATATTAACCTTGACTATGCTTCGTGACTCAGCTTAACAACCCTCAGCAGTAAAGAATTCATAGATTCACCAACCTCTGAGAGAAGCACCTCATCTCTTTCTGCAATTGGTTACCACGAACACTGAGATTATGTGCACTTGTCTTAGACTCACCAACGAGGGCAAATGACCACTCTGCATCTACCTTGTCAAGCCTCCTAAAAATCTTATATGTTTTAGTGAGGTCTCCTTTCATTTTTCTAGACTCCAATGGGTTAATGTACAACCATCAAACCTCTCCTCAACGAAAATCTTTCCACACCCTAAATCAACCTTGTGAACTTTCTCTGAACTGCCTTCATCATTAGTATATCTTTGCATAGATAAAGTGATCAAAGTAATTCCATGTGATCTGACTAGTTCCTTGCAAAATCTTAGCAAAACCTGATTTCTATA
Organism: Stegostoma tigrinum; assembly: GCF_030684315.1. Taxonomy (NCBI): domain Eukaryota; kingdom Metazoa; phylum Chordata; class Chondrichthyes; order Orectolobiformes; family Stegostomatidae; genus Stegostoma; species Stegostoma tigrinum. The sequence continues at coordinate 10,166,536 of NC_081375.1, forward strand.
CTAATCGGTGCTTTTCGTCATTTATATAAATGATTTGGATGTGAACATAGGAGGAATGGTTAGTAAGTTTGCAGATGATACCAAAATTGAAGGTGTATTGGACAGCGAAGAAGGTTACCTCAGAGTACAATGGGACCTTGATCAGACGGGCCAACAGGCTGAGGAGTGGCAGATGGAGTTTAATTTAAATAATGCAAGATGCCTCATTTTTGGAAAGGCAAATCAAGGCAGGACTTACCATTAAGTGTATAAGGCCCTGGGGAGTGTTGCTGAACAAAGAGGTCTTAGAGTGCAAGTACATAGTTTCTTGAAAGTGGAGTTTTGGAATACTGTGTGCAATTCTAGCCTTGCTGCTACAGGAAGAATGTTGTGAAACTTGAAAGGATTCAGCAAAGATTTAAAAGGACGTTACCAGGGTTGGAGGGTTTGAGATGTAGAGAGAGGTTGAATAAGTTGAGACGACCAACTCATCTTTGTCTACAGTGGGTGACCACTAACTCTGAGTTTGTGTGCTCTAGCCCTTGACTCACACACAGGGCTCTGCATCTACCCTGTCAAACCTCCTAAAAATCTTATATGCTTCAATAAGGTATCTTCTAATTTTTCTAAAAATAGCTAGGTCTATTTTCCCTGAATGGTCAGAAGCTAAGGGGTGACCTTATAGAAGTTTATAAATCATGAGGGCCATGGATAGGGTAAGTTACCAGTGTCTTATCCCTAGGGTAGAGCAGTCTAAAACTAGAGGGCATAAGTTTAAGGTGAGAGGGGAAGCATTTAAAAGGACCTGAGGGGCAACATTTTCACACAGAGGGTAGAGAGTGTATGGAATAAGCTTCCAATGGAAGTATTGGAGGATAGTACAATTTCAACATTTGAAAAGATGTCTGGATGGGTATATGAATAGGAAGGGTTTAGAGGGATATGGGCCAAATTTTTGCAAAAGAGACTAGATTTATTTAGGATTTCTGTTCAGCATGGACGAGTTGGACCAAAGGGTCTGTTTCCATGCTGTCCAGTTCTATGACTCTATGATTCTACTCCATTTGAAATGAAGGCCAGCAATCTATTTGCCTTCCCTGTTACCTGCTAAACTTGTATGAGTATTTTTTGTGATTAATGTATGATGGCCCTGTGCTACACATTTGTGCAGCCTTTCCCCCTTTAAATAATATTCATCTCTCTTGTTCTTCCTGCACAGCATTACATTTACTTACTTTATATTCTGTTTGCCACATTTTTGCCCACTGATTTAACCTGTCTATATACTCTGTTGACACTCTGTGTCATCCCAATTACATGACTTCCCACCTACTACTGTGTCACTTGCAAACTTGGGGATAGCATATTCACTGCTGTCATCCAAGTCATTAACATATATTGTAAATAATTGTAGCTCAGTACTGATCCCTTTGGCATTCCACTAGTTATAAGTTGCCATTGTGAAATGCACCCCTTAACTCCAATTCTGTCTTCCATTAGTTAGCCAGTCTTCTATCCAGACTAGTATACTAACCCCACCCTTCACCATGGGCATGTATTAAGTAGCCTTATGTACAGTACTTATTGAAATCCTTTTGGAAGTGCAAATATATTACATGTACCAGTTCCCCTTTATCCAGCCTGCTTTTCACCTCCTCAAAGAATTATTACAAATCTGTCAGGTATCATTTCCCCTTCATGAAGCCAAGCTGACTCTGATTGATTAAATGTGAACAGCACTGGCTGAGCCAGCATTTATTCCATATCTGTCATTGCCCAAACAGTTGACCACATCACTGTTGGTCTAGTCACATGTAGACCAGACTAGGTAATGTCAGCAGATTTCCTCCCCTGAAGGACATTAGTGAACTTTCTTTTAATGACAATCACAAACAGTTACAATGCTGCCATTAGACCCCATTTTTTTCATGAATTGAAGTTATCCTGTCTGCCATGGTCGACTTTGAACACATGTTCCCAGAACATTGGATTGCAGTTCTGGTTTGCCAGTTCAGTAACATTACCTCCGTGCCATTGCCTCCGCTGTTAGGTGTGGTCCTTATGGGATTGTATTTTAACTGCAAATCTAAAATCTTTGTATTTATATTATAAATAGATAGATCAGATAATCCTATTTTATCTTATTCCTTTTGTAATGAACTTCCATTTTGTCACAGCAAAATCTGCAGCATTGTGTGTTTTTGTTTCAGAGAGAGACCACTAAGTTAGAACCAAAACAAATACAATTATAATCTCTCAAACTGTGTACCTTTCTGGAATTTGACTTGTCCAGTGTAACATACAGCTGGGATCACAGCAAGACATAAAGCCAGGAAACTTGTTATAGCTGTCAGCAACTGTAGTTGTCAGTCTAGTCAAGCGAGAAAGTCTTTGGTCAGGGGTTCCCTTGTGCAGTATGTCAAGGGCAGGCTGTGTTACCAGTCCATTCCTGCTCAGAGTAGTCAGAGCCAGAATCCTGTCCTCATAAGCAGCAAGGAGCTGAATGATGGACAGCGCAACTCCTACTTTGATACTTTTTTTCCCTAATATGGGCTGTTTTCGACATGGAGTAAGAGAGAGGTAGGTATTACCAGAGACCAAAGTGGTTGGCATAGCTATTATCATTGGTGCAGGTGGGAAAGTGTCTCGAGCAAGTGAGTCGGTAGTGCAGGAGGCATGGAGGCTTAGTGTTATCAGTGGTTGAGGTGGGTGAGAGCAAACAGGGAAGATTTTACAGTCATTAATTAGATTGATTAAGTATGAGATTTGTTGGGAGCTAGGGTCAGTAGCAGAGATCAAATGAGTGCGAGGTATCAGAGAAAATTTACCCTGGTGAACTGAAAAAGGGCAATGGACGTTTTTTCCTACAATGCTGCACACTTTGAGACTACACTGACTCAGGTGACAACTTCAGACCAGGCTAACCATAGCCTGGTGATATAATCACCGCTGTTAAACTTGGGGGAGGAGGAGCTGCCACATCAGCAGCACCTCATCCAGTAGGACCTCCAGGACCCTGCCCATAAAGTAGGGCACCAATTTTCCCCCTGCCTGCCATCTCCAAGACAAGTGTCAGCAAACATGCAAGACAGCTCCCGACTGAAGTGTTTGTCCACGCACACAATGTTTTTTTCAAAGATGGCAAGGTATGCCAGTGAATTCCAGGGTATCCACAGAGTGCTGATTTGTTCCAGACATGGCACATTGGTTTTGTGGGCAGGCATTCAGACATGAGAGATGCCATAGGTCCGTGGTAGGTAATTAATGAAGCATGTTTGATCAAATAGGGCAAGAGAACTTCCTGGGTCTTACGGTGACAAACCCTTTAAAAATCTCAACACAACTAGGGTTTAGCCAATACAATGTAAGATTTAGTCTAACATGTATACTTCCTCCCCTCTTTCCCATAACAATTGCATGCTGGATCTCCTTGACTTAATCCATCTTTTCTACTGTTGTTGTCTTAGATTTTCTTCTTAAAAGCCTTCTGACCACCAGTGTTAAACTGACTGGCCCACTGCTGCTGGATTTAGCCTTATATCATTTTTGAATAAATGTAGAACATTTACAATTCTCTGTCCTCTGGCACCACCCCAGCATCAAAAGATGGTTGAAAGACTATGATAAATCTGTTTCTATTTTCCACTGTTACTTCCCCGACTTACTTCCTGGGATGTATTCTGTCCATTTCTAATGATTTGATTTTTCTTGTCACATGTTCTGAGATACAATGAAAAGGAATTGTTTTGCATGCTAACCAAACAAATCATACCTTACGTAAGTACGATGTGGAGGTGCCAGCATTGGCCTGGGGTGGACAAGGTCAAAAATCACATGACACCAGGTTATAGTCCAACAGGTTTATTTGAAAACACAAGCTTTTGGAGCCTTGTTTCTTCTTCAGGTGTTAAGTATAGTAGTGTAGTAGAACAGAGTGAAGAATGTAGCATTACAGCTACAGAGAAGGTGCAGAGAAAAATCGACTCTAATATATGAGAGGTCTGTTCATAAGTCTCATAGCAGGGAACGAGCTGTTCATAAATCTGTTGGTATGTATTTTTAAACTTTTGCCCGATGGAAGAGGAAAATTAGACTTTAATGGCATAGGGAGGGCCTTTGATTATGTTGGCTGCTTTTCCAAGGCAGCAGGAGGTGTAGACAGTCAGTGGAAGGAAGGCTGTCTTGCATGTTGGACTGGGCGACGTTCACAACTCTCTGTAATTTCTTGTGGTCTTGGGCAGAGCTGTTGCCACACAAGCAGTGATGCTTCCAGATAGGATGCATTCTATGGTGCATACTCATTTAGGTTGGCCACTGAGCTCTTGAACATGGACCAGTCCACCAACTCCAAGCTGTCACATAGGAGTTCATCCCATTACCTCAGATCAGCATTGTACGATTTTCTGTATCAGATCCTCACACTTCAGTTTCTGCTTGGAATCTGGGAGCAGGAACTCAGCTTTTTAGTCTGATTTGATTCTGAAACTGTTGCCGAACTGTCTGGCTGCCTGTCTGGTTTCATTAGATTAGATTAGATTCCCTACAGTGTGGAAACAGGCCCTTCGGCCCAACAAGTCCACACCACCTCTTGCAGCATCCCACACAGACCCATCCCCCAATAACCCACACACCCCTGAACACGATGGGCAATTTAGCATGGCCACTCCTCCCATCTGCCCTAATACTTCCTCCACATTGTTAGTGACAAGATGCTTCTTGTCCTTTGTAACTATGGCAACAGGTTTTAGGTATGTGTTTACCAAAAAGCGGTGGTCGGGGGAGGGGTGGTGCGCAGGAGGCAGATCGAAAGTGGATAGAGGAGAAGATAGGTGGAGAGGAGACAGAAGTGAAGCCTCTTCCGAGGATGCCTAACCTGAAGAAGTTACCCTCCTCCCTCCGGACAAACTTCAGGGGATCTCTCTCCCACTGCTGTCTCCTCTCCACCTATCTTCTCCTCCGTCCACCTACTCCCTATTGAGCCTTGATTGCAAATTGGCATTGGGCTATTTCATACAATGACTTCCCACATTGATTACAGAATGCTGTGTGCTACAAACCATGATTTAAAATCCAATTGCTTCAAATAAAAAGAAGGGAATAAGCTGCATTTTGAAGTGTGCAATAGTATCCTCGAATGTTCTAGAACAAGATCAATGAAAATTGATTAAGATGTGATTCTCATTTTCTCAGGTAGAGCCAATGCAACGATTTTGAGAGATAAATTTTCTCAGGCTTGCACCAGTAATAAATGCTCTATTAAGCTGTACATATTACATCAAAGAAAGAAAAGGTTGGAATTTTAAATAAACTCAGCATTTGGTTTTAATAGTGACACTTGGAAACTGTAGCTTAGTAACTGCTACAGTCTGTTCTGTGAGCTCAGTAACAAGTGTTCTCTCCCCCAGTCTCCCTATTTATTTCAGAACCCTCTCCCCATCCCCCTTTTCTGATGAAGGGTCTAGGCCCGAAACATCAGCTTTTGTGCTCCTAAGAAGCTGCTTGGCCTGCTGTGTTCATCCAGTTCCACACTTTGTTATAATTGAATGCTGGCCTTTTTATCTAGAGGACTGGAGTACAAGGATGCGGAAGTGATGCTGCAGTGATACAAAACCCTGGTTAGACCCCACTTGGAGTTCTGTGAGTAGATCTGGGAACCACACTTTAGTACAACATAAGTTTAAAAGAATGATACCTGCATTTGTGAGGTTATTGTACAACAGTAACAATGAGAAGCTATGCAAACTAGGCTGTTTTCTACAGAATTTGTAAGGATAAGGGGTTTGACCTGATCAAAGTCTTCAGGAAATTAGCAGAATAAGACTGGGTACATAAAACAAAATATTTCTACTGGTTGGAGATTCTAGAACTCAGGGCATAGTCTAAAAATTAGGGCCGGACCATTCAGGAGAGATATTAGGAAGCAGTCCTACGCCAAAGGGTGGGAGATGTTTGGAACTCTCTTCCACAAATAACAGTGGATGCTAGATCAGTTATTAATTTTAAATCTGAAATAGTTTTTTTTGTGAAGAAAGGTATTAATGGATTTGGACCCAAGCAGGTATATGGAGTTGGGCCACAGATCCACTGTGGTCTCATTGAATTGTCAAACAGGCTTGGGGGGGTCTGATTGGCCTACTCCTGTTCTTCTGTTTCGACCCCTAGTATGTAACCCTAGTTTTCCTCGGAGCTGAGAGGAGAAGAGAAAGAAGAAATGAAACAAATTCATTTAATAAACGAAAAAAAACTAGAGTAGGCCCTGATTAAAATTTAGGCATTAGCCCAAGGTATAGAAAGCACAGAAATTAGTGACCTCAATAACTGGCCTTTCTGAATGGGCTGAAAAGCCTTTTCCTGTCAATTCTTATCTCTTGACCTGACACGTGCTGCCCGTTGTGGAAATCGATACATCCCAGCTTACTATGAAATAGAGGTGGGCTCAAAATGTATTTCTTTGTTTTCAGAAGAGCATTTTACATGAACCTAGCAATATCTGTCTCAATTGACATGCAAATAATTGCAGTAAGAGAGAACACTTGTTACTGAGCTCACAGAACAGACTGTAGCAGTTACTAAGCTACAGTTTCCAAGTGTCACTATTAAAACCAAATGCTGAGTTTATTTAAAATTCCAACCTTTTCTTTCTTTGATGTAATATGTACAGCTTAATAGAGCATTTATTACTGGTGCAAGCCTGAGAAAATTTATCTCTCAAAATCGTTGCATTGGCTCTACCTGAGAAAATGAGAATCACATCTTAATCAATTTTCATTGATCTTGTTCTAGAACATTCGAGGATACTATTGCACACTTCAAAATGCAGCTTATTCCCTTCTTTTTATTTGAAGCAATTGGATTTTAAATCATGGTTTGTAGCACACAGCATTCTGTAGTCAATGTGGGAAGTCATTGTATGAAATAGCCCAATGCCAATTTGCAATCAAGGCTCAATCACAAAGTGTTAATATGTAACTAAATCTTCTATCCCTCTGCCCTTGACTTTACTTAATTTTTGAATCCCTTTTTGAAGGTTATTTTACTATTTACTGCAAGACACCCCACAGCCCCACTGTCTATTTTTTGTTCTTTTCCTGGATAACGTATACTTTGAGTTAAGAGGAGGAAAGTAATTTGCCGTCAGCAATTCTGTAGCATTCTAACACAGTGCGAGATTCACCTTTGGATATTGTTTCTATTTATCTTTAGTGACGTAAACAGGGACCTTACTGTGCCAGCAATGACAAACTCCTTCTCCTTAAACACAGTGGTACAGCATACATGTTTGGCAATGCTGTCCTTGAGTTAATTTTTTTTAAGACCCTTGAGGTAGTTCCAGATTTGTGTATCTAATATAGATAGAACTTTGATATACATGAATTGTTATGTTGGTTTCCTTGAAGCAATAATTTCATGATCCCTAGGTATTTTGTGCATTTTCTTCATCTCAGAGTCTGTGCGTTTATATATCTTTAATTTGTCTGTAACTCTCCAATATTTAGTTTTAATTCTTTCTTTTATTGCTTGCAGTTCATTCAAATATATCTTGTCAGCTGCCAAGCTGAATGTTGCAAATTAGATTATGGCAACGAACTAACACAGTTTTCTCAGTTCTAAGAGGCATCATTTTACTTATGAAACCCTTAGTTTCTCATTCTTTCATAGTGACAGCATTTGACAACCAAAATTTTTCAATGAAGAAGGAATTGAACGGGAGAATGAAGATCAAGAATGATTTCTATTTTGGGGAGGGAAGCAACAAACAGATTCTAGGAAGGGCTGCAATTAGAATTGATAGAAGGAACTGGACCAAGCGGTAAGGGGTGAAAAGACCACACTGTATTGTAGTTGAACATTAGGAGGTAAATGGAGTGATTCAGTTATAATTGGAGTGGAAAAGAAATAGGACATCATTCATGCTCTTAACTTGATGTAATGGAAGAGAAGTGACTGTAGAATAAAAATATATTTTTGACCTTCAATATATATTTGCCAATCTAAATTCCTTGTGATGTAAAGATGTGTATAGATATCTGGATTCCAACTCAGCTGGAGGAAAGCAGATGAAACGTCTTGTAACTGCAGTTGAACTGAATGCTGAACTTTTGCGCACAAGTCTTTGCAATTAAACACCTTTCAAGTTTGAAATTTCAGTTGGATGTTGTTCAAAGTGAAGAATGCCAGTAAACATTAAAATGTAATCTGGCCTGTAAATGCAGAAAGCTTCAATAAAGCAGGACTCAGACCCAATGATTCAGTGCTGACCCCCATGAGTACTTTCAAAAAACAACTTGTCTGTAACTGGATAGAAGTATCGTACTTTACATTGAAAGCAATATTCTATCTTTAAATAGAGTACTGAAGATCAAGTATTGTAAGTAGCATAGAGCAGATGAAGTAATATCAGTTACATTAAGAGAGAGCGACTGTTATTTGCCTTACGTTCTCTTGGCCAAAGGAGATCTACAGGTAAAGTTCTCCTCAGTGTTGTGATCAGCACTAACTAATTAAACAAAACTGAGTTTAAAATACTAACTAGAAGTAAAAAAAACAAAAGTAGCTATTTTATTATGTCGCACGAAACAGCTTATTCATTCAAGTTGAATCAGTCTGTGGTCTTTAATTATCCCTTATGTTTCTTCATTTGAGACCCGTAACATGGCAACAAAAACATTTTCACTCTTGCGAAAAATACTCAGTCATATATAAATGGCTGGATTACTTCAAAATTCAGTTACCATTTGTCTTGCAGTTTCTTATTGTTCCTTTGAGTATTTTATTGGATTTCAGATGTATAACACTTGACATGATTGACATCGCTATTCCTAATATAACTTCTCTATTTTTACTATTCTGAAATCTGATGGAGTGTTTTTATTGAAATTTAAGTTCAGTAGATTCAGCACTTGTGAGGACCTGAGCAATGAAGATCCTTAATCTGACTTTATGAAAGTACAGTTAAACTTAGAAGTAGATTAGTTCAAAGCAGATTTAACACATTTAGCCACAGAGACTTCTGTAGAAGATTAGTGAGTCTCTCAATTTCAGTCAGATTGTTGCAAGGATAGTAGTCTGCAGGAGGTTGATTCTCTGGGCTCTCTGATACATCAACTGGCTGACAGTGTGTAACAATATTGGCAAAGGCCTGACATTAATTTCCCTTTTTAGCCATAACTGGTGGACGATCCAGGGGAGAAAGGATTTCTGCTTTCACACAAAATTATATCCAAGGTTAAATCATAAGGTCTGAATCACTATGAAATTACCATGTTGATGACCAACAAAGCAGAATATTTGATTGTGACTTGAGGAGTAATAAGTAACCAACCAGAAATCATTTATGTAAAGAAGACTTTAGGATTTTTCTGTTCTCAAGCTATATGTGTGGCAATCTTCACAGAATCCTAGAACCCCTAAAGTTTAGACAGTCTTGATATTGTTTGCCCCAAGGAAAATAATAACTCAGGAGTCAAAGTCAAAGCAGTGTGGAGATGGAGGAACACAGCAGGCCTGGCAACATCAGAGGAGCAAGAAAGTCAACACTTTGGGTTTACACCCTCCTAATGAAGGGTGTAAACCCGAAACATCAAGTTTCCTGCTCCTCTGATGCTGTGTTCCTCCAGCCCCACACTAAAATAGTAATTCAAACTGCCAGTGGCTTATAATACTTAGTTTTAAGTTTTTATACTTCTGAATGTACTTAAAATGTTCATTATAAATAATAAATCCAAGCTACCTTTACTTACTGTGTCTTTATCTTTCCCTTTATGTGCTGTTTTATTGATGGGAACGTGGTACAGAATACACAGTGAGTATCCCATGTATTATTATATTGTTGATTGGTGGGTGAATGGTAAAGTATTTAACTAAATACATAAGATTAGTAGGGGAGCCCTTCAAGTATTCCGTTTGTTATTTCACATGAATCCAATTCTGACTTCTTTGGTAATTATCCAAATTGTTAACTGTTTCATCAGGTCTAGCCAATGCACTGTGTTTACACCAAAACAAGATCTTTAATTGTGTATTAGTTTTCCATTTTCCTTTATTTCATAGGTTCAAAATAAATAGTTGGTTGATCAGATGGTAAATGAGTCATCCTTGTTGTAATGCCATATTGCTGTACGGAACCTTACAGACCAGATATACCACTAGTCAATTCCAAGGCAGAGTTTTCCCATGGAAATGAGAATCAGGAGTTGAGATTTAACAACATTTGTTGTTGAGAAAATGTTAGAATCTATGATAAAGGATGTAATAACAGAGCATTTAGAAAAACACAATAAAAATGCACAGAGTCAACATGGCTTCATGCAGGGGAGATCACACCTGACAAATTTATTAGTCTTTGACGAGGTGCAAACAGCGTACACAAAGGGGAACCAGTAGTATAACATATTTGACTTTCCAAAAGATATTTGATAAAGCAAATTAATAAGATTGGAGCTTGTGGTGTTGGAGTAGTATCTTAGCATGAATAGAGGATTAGCTAGCAAATAGAAGACAGAGAGTTAGAAGACAAGGGGTGATTTCAGGATGGCAACCTATAACTAGTGAACTGCCACAGGGATCAGGGCTGGACCATAATTATTTACAATATGCATTGATGACTTGAATGACAATGACAAAAGTGGAAACGTGAATGGTAAGGATGATACAAAAAGTCTCAGAGGGATTTAGACAAGTTAATGGGAAGTGTAAGGTTATGCGCTTTGGCAGAAAGAATAGAAAGCTGAATATTATTTAAATGGAGAAAGATTGCAGAAAGTTGCGGTTTGGAGGGATTTGGATGTCCTCGCGCATGAGTCACAAAGCACCTGTCTAGGTTCAATGGGTAACAGGGGAGGCAAATGGACTCTTGGCCTTTATTTCAAAGGGACTGCAGTATAAAAATAGAGAGGTCTTGCTAAAACTGTACAAAGTACTGGTTAGACCATAGCTGCAATGTGACAAACAGTTTTTAGGAGCCTTATGTCCTGAATGATGGTGGCCTAGTGGTTAACGCTGCTGTTTCACAGCACCAGGGACTCAGTTTTGATTCCACCCTCTGGTGACTCTCTGTGTAGAGTTTGCACATTCTGCCTGTGTCTGCATGGGTTTCATCCGGGTGCTGTGGTTTCCTCCCACAGTCAAAAGATTGCAGCTGAGGTGGATTGGCCATGGGAGATGCAGGGTTACAGGGATAGGGTACAGGACATTCTTCAGAGGGTCATTGTGAATTTGATCGGCCGAATGGTCTGCTTCCACACAGTAGGATCCTATGATTCTGTATAAGGGCATTGGAGGAAGAGCAGAGAAGATTGCCAGAGTTGACCTTGTTTAGGAACGAATTTCTTATGAGGAGAGGTTATGTTGCTTGTACTTGGGGATGGTGAATCTGTGGAACTGTTTACTGCAGAAGGGCTGTTGAAGATGGTCATTAAGTAGATGCAAGACTTAAATAAACAGATTTATAATCAAAGGCTATGGGCTAAGAAAGGAAAGTATTGAAGATTATCAAATCATGCATGTCTATAGACAGTTCTGAGGAAGGGTCTCTTGACCTGAAAAATTGGCTCTGATTTCTATCCATAGATGCTGCGAGACCTGTTGAACTTTTCCAGCAATTTCTGTTGTTGTTCAATCCATTATCTGATTTGGTATTCTATCCATTATCTGATTTGGTAATGAATGAATGCATTAGATAGTTGGGGCCCCAACACAAATACTCGCTGCATTACCACATCCTGTCAATTAAAGTGCCTGCCCTGTATCCCCTTACTCATCTTCTCCACTCAGCCAGTTTCCAAACCAGATCAGTCAATAATTTGCCTTTGTTCATTAGCTTCAACCTGATTGAAAAATCTCTCATGATGGAGTTTACCGAATGCCTTCTGGAAATGAAAATTAATAACATGTATGGACATTTCCCTGCCCACGGCTTTAAATCTCTCTTCAAAAAGTACATTCAATTTTATCAAACATTACCTACGTTTTATACATCCATCCTGGCTCACTTTGATCAGCTTAAAATTTTCACTATGTGTGTTTAACCTGTCTTTTCATACTTTCCTTATCAATTTTGAACTCTGCCTGTCTCTGAATTTACTCTCCTGTCATCATGGCTTGAGCAGCAGATGCTTCCTTTGTAAAGACAGACGCAAAGTATTCACATAACACTTCAGCCATTGGTAAATATCTTTTCTTACTCAGTTCTTTTCCTCATCCTTCTACTACCCTTTAAATATTTATGTTCTTATTGAAAACGTTTGAAGTCTGTTTTAATTATTTTTTAATGAACTGTTCAGGTATGTTGTGATATCTCTGGGGCAGGTGAGATTGAACCCAGAACTCCTGGCCAAGAGCTTGGGACACTATCATTCTCATATGATCCTTCATCTCCCTCATTTTAAATTATTTGTAATCTACCAGTTTAGATACGTATGACACATCTTTGGGACAGGTGGAACTTGAAACAAACCTCATGATTAAAATCATTTTTAGAATCCATATGGTGTGCAAACAGGTCCTTTGGCCCAAAAAGTCCACACGGAACCTCGTAGCATACCACCCAGACCTATTCCCCAAACCCACCGAATCTACAGATCCCTGAACACAGTGGGCAATTTAGCACAGCCAATCCACCTAGCCTGCACATCTTTGGACTGTGGGAGGAAATTGAAGAACCTGGCGGAAACCTTCGGCAATATGGGGAGAACATGCAAACTCCACACAGAGAGTTGCCTGAGGGGAATTGAACCCAGGCGTCTGGTGCTGTGAGGCAGCAGTGCTAACCACTGAGCCACCGTGCCACCCTTACCCACAATCTCCTGGTTAATCATATTATGATAACTGTGAGAAGGTGAGTCTTGAACCCAGGACTTCTGGCCCAGAGGCATGGACATTACTATTGCGACACACGGCCAAGAGTTTTTTTAATCAACCTGTTTGGATATGTTATGATACAACTCCAGGACCACTGTGTCACAAGACCTTTGTTCCTCCTTTGTATATCCAAACACCAATTAATAAATTATCAGCCATCATCTATTTTCCTATTGATTTTATTTTACTTAACTATATTGACACTTAAAACAATCTGAGCATCAACTGGACAGTTATTTTGTAAATTTACCAAGAGATATCTCTTATCTATCATACAGTAATGAGACATCAAATGACATTGTAATGAACAAAAAATTATTTCTCTCCGTGACCCTTCAGGTCTAGTGGCACAAGTAATTTTAGTAGATTTCTGACACTAGCATGCTGCTTTCAGCTATCAGTTTTTTTCACACAAATCTGCAAGGGACGAGAACAGTTACAGTTAGCCATGCATGGAAAGAAAGATTTTGCCTTAGCTTCTGTCAATGCTCATTTAATCATCATAATTTACAAAGGGGTCATGTTTTATATCCTAAAGAACCATTTAAAGTCAATTTTTTGAACAAGTTGCAGATATAAAACCTGTCTGCAATATCTTTATTTCCAAACATGGAAAGCGTCAGAGATTTCAGGCTAGTATCTGGTAAATGGTCAGATAGAAAAATAGCACAATGCTAAAAATAATTACCAGACAGTGGGAAGTGATTTTCAAGATTGCAAGGTATTATCAGAAATTAAATCCAATGACGTGAATAAATTGCTTGGATTTCACTCTGGCAATTTTAACGTCATCAATAAGATTACAGTCCTGTAATCATTACCTACCATCTGTTATTCTCTACAATGTTGACCCCCTGTTCTGCATTCTTCACAATTTTATAACTCAAGTTAGAGTACTTTGAACACTCCACTCATTACTGTCCTCAACAACCTTTCTCTCTTTGTGACTCATTGTGAAAAGAAGGAACTTACTATTATCAGATAAATATCTCATTAACAGAGTCATCAAAATAGTACTCAAGTTCAAACAAGCTAGATAATTACTATGTTCAAAAAAGCAGTCTAATTTTAATAGTGTCAGAATTGCTGCTCAAAGGAGAAAATTGAGAAAAAAGCCCATTTCCAGTTTGATTTGTTCCTACTGTGGAACTACGAATGCCACTGAAACTGTTTTTGCTGAATATTCAGTTATAACGAGAATGGGCATAACATGTAATGTAATTTACCAGTAACATATTTCAAAAAACATGAGAATGAAACATTTTCCGTTAATGGCTGAACAAGAGTTTGAAACAAAAGTTCTTGATCATTATTTTCTGGACATCACAAATATTTAAATAAAATCAAAATTCTGTGAATTTAAAATAAAAACAGAAGTGTTGGAAAAGCTCACCAAGTCCGATAGCATCTTTAAGGATAGAAACAGAGTAAATGTTTCAAATCCAGTATGAATCTTCTTCAGAAGAATATCATAAATATTGAAGCTGATAAATGTTTGGTCAGAAATGTTTGGTTGAAAAATGGTTTAGGCTAGTGAGTATTCACATTGTTAATTTAAGATTTACTGCTCAACATGTATGCCAAGTATAACAACGTAATATTCAAAAATAAGCATTTACATTTTTCATATTATCAAATACAATGCCTATTTTTTGAATGCAGGTGATGGAACAGGGATGCCTTGAGGTGGGGAAAGAGTGTAGATAGATAGATGATGTACAATTGTGCCTTATTTAGCTTTTCTTTATATGAGACACATTCCTGCGTCCTTTTAAGCTTCGTAGTCATGTGCAACATCTAGGTAATCATATTGGGACCTCTTGTAAGGTTGCGAGTTTTTGTTTTATTCTTTTCCCCTTCTATTTCACTGTCTCCTCCCTCACTCTGTCTTGCTTCACACCACATTTTGGCTCTTCTACCTTCACTTCAGTTTTCATTTTTTATCCTATTCATTTGTGGGATGTGGACGTTGCTGGCTGGGCCAGCATTTTTTTTGCCCATCCCTAGTTGCCCTTTAGAAGGTGGTGATGAGCTGCCTCTTGAACTGCTGCAGTCCTCCTGATGTGAGTTGACCCACAATGCCATTAGGGAAGGAATTCCAGGATTTTAACCCAGCAACAGTGAAGAAATGGCAATATATTTCCAAGTCAGGATGGTGAGTGACTCAGAGGGGAACTTGGAGGTTGTGGTGTTCCCGTATGTCTGATGCCCTTATTCTCCCACATTAAAGTGGCCATGGGTTTGGAAGGTGAGGATCTTTGGTGAATTTCTGCAGTGCATCTTGTAGACAGTACACCCTGCTGCTGCTGAGCATCGGTGGTGGAGGGAGTGGATACTTTTGTGGATGTAGTGCCAATCAAGTGGGCTGCTTGTTCTGGATGGTGACAAGCTTCTTGAGTGTCGTTGGGGCTGCACTCATCCAGGCAAGTGGAGAGTATTCCATCACGCTTCTGACTCGTGCCTTGTAGATAGTGGACAGGCTTCAAGGAGTCAGGAGGTGAGTTACTCACCACAGTATTTCTAGCTTCTGGCCTGCTCTTGTAGACACTGTGTTAATGTAGTGAGTCCAGTTGAGTTTCTGGTCCATGGTGACCCCCAGGATGTTGATAATGGGGGATTCAGTGATGGTAGCTCCATTGAATGTTAAGGAATGATGGTTAGATTGTCTCTTATTGGTGATAATCATTGTCTGGCATTTGTGTGACACAATTGTCACTTGCCACTTGTCAGCCCAAGCCTGGATATTGTCTAAACCTTGTTGCATGTGAACGTGGACTGCTTCAGTAATCAGGAATGGTGCTGAACATTGTGCAGCCATCAGTGAACATCCCCACTTCTGACCTTATGATGAAGGGAAAGTCACTGATGAATCACCTGAAGACTGTTGGGCCTAGGACACTACCCTGAGGAACTCCAGCAGAGCTATCCTGGAGGTGAGATGATTGACCGCCAACAACCACCACGGTCTTCCTATGTGTCAGGTATGACTTCTACCAGTAGAGAGTTTGCCCCTGACACCCATTGATTCCTGTCTGTCTTCCTCCATTTCTGTTCCTGCCTCACCTCTTAAGTTCTCTTTCTGCCTTTCATTTCCCATCATTCTGTTTTTCTTTGTTGTTTCATTTTGTTGTTTGCTTTTTTTAAGCTTGTAGTCTCATGTATGTCCCTTTTACTGATATTTCAATTCAGGAAAAAAATGCAAATGCTGTTAGGGTATCCATCAAGTAAAAAGGGAACTTTGTAAATATTGTTGCTTGTACTTTTTGTTATCGGAAGTGGCTGTGCAGTAGAAAGTTCAATGTTAGCAAAAGGAAGTTTTCAATCTCTTTGTAAGATGGAAGCAGTATTTATTAATAGGCTAGCATTATTTTTTAAAAAACATTCCACATAGGCATACAATGCAGCTGTGCTTCTTTTCAGAAAACATACTGAAGCATATTAGATCCTGACATGATGTAACAGGGTTAAAAGCAGAAAGGATGTTTCCACTTGTGGAAAGACTAGAGTGAGGGAACACAATTCAAAAATAAGGATAACAAAGTGTGAAGCTGGATGAACACAGCAGGCCAAGCAGCATCTCAGGAGCAGAAAAGCTGACGTTTCGGGCCTAGACTCTTCAGAAGGCCCGAAACGTCAGCTTTTCTGCTCCTGAGATGTTGCTTGGCCTGCTGTGTTCATCCAGCTTCACACTTTGTTATCTTGGATTCTCCAGCGTCTGCAGTTCCCATTATCTCTGATCAAAAATAAGGAGTTGTTTTTATTTTGGCTAATTCTAAATTGTTTCATTTCTTTTGAGGGTTTCATGCTATGAAGCATAGCAAGATTTCTTGGCATAGGAACTGAAACTTGCTTCATTAACTGCATATCATCCATGATGACATCCATCAGTCACCTTGAATCATTTATCAACCTCTAAATATATCACTATATGATATCATCAACAGAAGTGGAGTAACAGACTTCTAAACAGCTCCTTCTTTGCTGGTGTGGTACATGGTTGTCAAAGTAGGAGAATGAGGAAAGTAATTTTTATTTAAACGTTACCAATTGTTAAATATTTCAGTTTTATATTCTTTCTTTATTGTGCATTTTTTAATTGCAATGACTTAGTACGCAGGGTTTTGAAGCAATAGTTTTTATGCCGTACTGGTGCAAAATCTCTGAAAATACAAGACCAAAAGGAATAGTTGGAACTATGCAATAACATTTTAGAGCTTTGAATTGTTTGCCTACACTAGTTGGCCCATTGGTCCATTTGACCAAAGTTATGATGTTGGTTTTTATATTGAATGCGAGATATTAGAACCATTGATCAGAGAGGTGTCAGGATGATGAGGTTGTTGCAGAAGCAGCAGTGCTATGTAGTTCCAGGGTGCTGTCACAGATATGCCTACACTTTCTCCATCGTCGTCTAGAAGAACACTTCAAGAATGCTCCCCTTTCTTTGAATATTTAATGAAAAGAGGCCTCATTTGGGAGAAACAAATAATATTTGCCTTTACCAGCTTTCTGCAAGGTAATAAGTTTAAATTGTATTTTTTTTTGCACTACTAAATCATTCCTGCATTTGGCACTGTTCTAAGTGCAGTACAGTAATAGCTAATGCAGTGCTCAGAAATTGATGCAAAGAAAGGTCTTATGATCTAGGAATTATGGGTGCTAAATTTTCATTAGTTTAATTCGTTGGAACTCATGGCAATCAGTTTTGTGTATCACAATCTCCTTTAGAATGCCAGTAAAGCCTTATACTCCTGTACCAAATGGTTTGCAGTCCCTTTCTTTGGAGAATTATGACAGCTGTATTTCAATTAGCCTAATCAGTTCATAACATCATGACAATCATTTTGGTGTATCATATTCCCTTTTCAAAAGCCCCAATAAAGCCTCGTACTCCTTCATCAAAACAGTTTCTGCTGTCCCTTTATTCAGAGAATTCAGCAAAATTTTAATGAGCCTAATTAACTCAAGAGGACATCCGAAAGCTCAGTAGGGCTCCAGTAAACACATGCACCACACACTCAAGCACGTGCACGCACATACAACTCGCTCATTTAAACTAGATTCTTCAATTGGTCATAATTCACGCAATTTAATAATTATTCCTCTCATGCAGATCTCCAAACAATTTATGTAAAAAGAAAATTAAGAGATAGCCATCATAACAGCTTTGGATGAATCTGTTGAATAATGAAGATGGGAAATGTATTTATTATAAATCAGCAGATAGTGGACACCAGTGACTGTTGACAGGTAACTCGCTCATCAGGTGAAGACAACTACTAAGATGGTAAGAACACTAATGGACCTTCTGTGGTAGTTTAGAAAGAAATTTTCAGATAAGTAGGATCATTTACATTTCTTGTATCCCTCAAATAAGGCAAAACCCCAAATTGCAGATTCAGGTTTGTTCACTCCAAGTTTTGAACAGGTGCCAGAAGCACGAATAGTTGGGAAAGAGCACATCCAAAGTGAGTCACAGCCAGAGTGAGTATGTGTTTCTGAAAACTTTGGGCACTGGGAATTTGGTGCAGAGGGGAAGAGGTGCATTTTGTATTTTTGATTTTTTTGGTGTAGCATTGTTAATAAAGAAATAGAGCACTGGAGATTAAGACGTAGAAATAGACTGGGTAGAGATGAGAAATAGCAAGGGAAGGAAGTTCATCATGGAAGTAATTTACAGGCCCTCAGAAAGAAGTCCCACAGTGGGCACAGTATAAACCTGGAAATACTGGAGGATTGTAAGAAAGGTGTAGCATTAATCATGTATGATTTTAATATGCATGTAGACTGGATGAATCAAATTGGCATAGATAGCCTCATGGGAGAGTACACTGAATTTATTAAAGATTGTTTCTTGGGGCAATATATTGTGGAACCAACCAGGGAGCAGGCATTTCTGGATTTGATTTTGTGTATTGAGATAGGATTGAGAAGACCATTGTTTGCTTCCTCACTCTCCACGGGAATCGTACCGGAAGATTGGGGGGAGGCAAATGTTGTTCCTCGTTTCAAGAAAGGGAATAGGGAAATCCCTGGAAATTACAGACCAGTCAGTCTTATGTCTGTGGTCAGCAAGGTTTTGGAAAGAATCCTGAGGGATAGGATTTATGACTATTTGGAAAAGCATAGCATGATTAAAGGGAGTCAGCATGGCTTTGTGAGGGGCAGGTCATGCCCCACAAATCTTATTGAGTTCTTTGAGGAGGTCAGGAGACACGTTGACAAGGGTCGAGCAGTGGATGCGGTGTACATGGACTTCAGCAAGGCATTTGATAAGGTTCCCCACGGCAGGCTCATTCATAAAGTCAGGAGGTATGGGATACAGGGTGATTTGGCTGTCTGATTCAGAATTGGTTGGCTGACAGGAGGCAGAGAGTGGTTGTAGATGGTAAGTATTCTGCCTGGAGGTCAGTGCTGAGTGGTGTCCCATAGGGCTCTGTTCTTGGGCCTCTGCTCTTTGTAGTTTTTATAAATGACTTGGATGAGGAGGTTGAGGGGTGGGTTAGTATGTTTGCTGATGACACAAAGGTTGGAGGTGCCATTGATAGTATCGAGGGCTATTGCAGGCTTCATTGATTCATTGACAGTATGCAGAGCTGGGCTGAGAAACGGCAGATGGAGTTCAACCTGGATAAATGTGAGGTGATGCATTTTGGAAGGTGGAACTTAAATGCTGAATATAGAATTAAAGGCAGGATTCTCGGCAGTGTGGAGGAACAGCAGGATCTTGGTGCTCAAGTGCATAGCTCCCTCAAAGTTGCCACCCAAGTGAATAAGGTTGTTAAGAAAGCATATGGTGTTTTGGCTTTCATTAACGGGGGATCAAGTTTAAGAGCCGCAAGGCTTTACTGCAGCTCTACAAAACCCTGGTGAGACCACGCTTGGAATGTTTTGTCCAGTTCTGGTCGCCCTATTATAGGAAAGATGAGGAGGCTTTGGAGAGGGTGCAAAGGAGGTTTACCAGGATGCTGCCTGGACTGGAGGGCTTGTCTTGCGAGGAGAGGTTGACTGAGCTCAGACTTTTCTCTCTGGAGAGAAGGAGGAAGAGAGATGACTTGATCGAGGTGTACAAGGTAATGAGAGGCATGGATAGAGTCGATAGCCAGAGACTTTTCCCCAAGGCAGGATTGACTGCCACGAGGGGTCATAGTTTTAAGGTGTTAGGAGGAAGGTATAGAGGAGACGTCAGAGGGAGGTTCTTCACCCAGAGAGTTGTGAGCGCATGGAATAGTTTACCAGTGGTAGTCGTGGAAGCAGAGTCATTAGTGACATTTAAGCGACTGCTGGACATGCACATGGACAGCAGTGAATTGAGGGGAATACAGGTTAGGTTATTTTATTTTTGGATTAGGATCATTTCACGGCACAACATCGTGGGCCGAAGGGCCTGTACTTTTCTATGTTCTATGTTCTAATTAATGATCTCAATTCAGTTAGAGGGCAAGAAACCTTAGTCCCACCCAGCCATTCTGGAGTTAGACAAAGGTAATTACAATGACATGAGGACAGGTTTGGCATGATGGACTAGGCAGAAGACTGAAAGTAGGATGGTTGAGTAGCAGTGGTAGATGTTTAAGGAGATAGTCAATTCCTCCTAACTAAAACATGTTCCAGAGTGGAAGAAAAATTATAAGGCAGAGAAAAGAATCCATGACTAAGCAAGGAAGTTAAAGATATTATTAAGACAAAAATTAACGCATATCATACTGCAAAGCTGAGTGGCAGGATGGAACATTGGGAAGCTTTTAAAGAGCAACAAAGGGTTACTAAAATGGTAATAAAAAGAACAGGGATGAGTTATGAAAGAAAGCTAGTACAAAATATAAAAATGGATAGCAAAAACCTCTAAGTATATAAAAGGGAAGAGAGTAGCTAAAGTGAATGTTGGTCCCTTGGAGGATGAGACTGGGGTGCTAATAGTGGAATCACAAATGGCGGAATCAGTAAATCAATATTTTGCTTCAGTTTTCACAGTGGAGGACACTAATACCATCCCAATAGTAACAGAGATTATAGAAAGGGAGGAACTTAGAACCATCAGCATCACTATGGAAGACATAGTGAGCAAACTACTGGGATTGAAGGCAGACAAGTTCCCAAGGCCTTTGGCCTGCATCCTAAGGTCTTAAAAGAAGTGGCAGCAGAGATGGTGATTCCACTGGTTCCAAAATGCCCTGGATGCGAGAAATGTTCCAGCAGATTGGAAAAATGTTAACATAGTGCTCTTAATTTAAAAAAGGAGGCAGAAAGTAGGAAATTATAGACCAGTTAGTTTAGTGTGTATCCTTGGGGAATTGTTAGAATCCATGATTAAGAAAGTAATAACAGAACACTTGGAAGGTCAAAATGAAATCTGTCAGAGTCAGCATGGTTTTATGGAGGGTAAATCATATTTGAAAATGAAACAAACAAGTGGATAATGGAAATCCGGTGGAGGTAGTACCTGGACTACCTGAAGGCATTTGATAAGTGCTGTACAAAAGGTTATTGCACAAGGTAAAATCACACGTCTTCCTTCACACAGCCCAAACCACCAACTTCAGCTTCAGCATAAATACCACTAATTCTGAGCTACTAACAGATCTTATGAAGAGCCTCTGAACTCAAACATTAACTCTATTTTTCTCTGCACAGAAGCTGCTGCACCTACCCAACAATTTCTGTTTTTGTTTAAAATCATATGGGGTTGGAGTAATTTATTAGCTTGGATAGAAGATTGGCTAACCAACAGAAAACAGAGAGTTGGGATAAATGGGTCTGTTTCTGGTTGGCAAAATGTAACTCGTGGGGTGCCATAGGGTTTAGTCCTTGGTCTCCAACTATTCACAATCTTTATTAATGACTCAGATGCAGGGTGAGAAAGTAGTGTACCCACATTTGCAGATGACAATAAAATAGGTGGGAAAGTAAGGTGCAATGAAAAAACCAAGAAATTTACAAATAGATATGGATAGGTTAGGTAAATGGGATAAAATTTGGAAGATTACACTTAATGTAGATAAGTGTGGAGTTATCCATTCCAACCAGAGAAATTTAAAGGCAACTTATTATCTAAATGGAGTGAAACTTGATGCGGAGGGATTTGGGTGTCCTTGTGTTGAAACACTAAAAACTAAATGCAGGGACTGCAGATAACAAGGAAGGCAAATGGAATTCTGGTATTTATTGTTAATGGATTATAGTATAAAAGTAGCAAATGTTATGGACCAGACCAGACCAGTCCCCCTCAAAATATTTTAAGAAGGTAGCCTCGACTCTGACCTTTCCTTATTTTAAAAGTAGGTGTGAAGTGCCATGTTCCAGATGTGATGCAACTGGTCAAACTACTTAATCTTAAGCACAACACAATATATTTACACATTGCAATTAAAATACAAACCAAAAAAAGAGAAATTTAGAATAACTTAGCCATTGGAAAATTTACTTGAATAATAGATGCAGCAACTATTACTGATTAACAGTTCCAATGTAGTAGTATCCCATTAACATGCCCCTTGGCAAGAAAGGAAAATTCAGACACAGATTTTCACATGCAGTTCTCCAATCCAGGAGGAAAAAATATCAACAGAATAGCAGCTAGGAGACTTTCACTGAAGCTTCCAACTCTTTTGAGACCGCAAAGGCTTCTGCTTAAAAACTAAATCTAAAAACTACAAGAGCTAGAAAGCCTGGTCTGTGAGAGCTAGGCACACCCAGGCTGCTTCCATTGTTCCAACTTTTAAAAACCCCAACACCTGACAAGTTGATGTCACTCCTAGAGACAGCTTGGCATCTCTACCTTAACCGTCTCATCAAAAAAATCAGGACACAGTAACCTCCTGAAGTGACAGCATTGTCATACAAAGTGTTGCTGCAACTGTACAAGGCACTAGTGAGATCTCACCTGGAACATTGTATGTGTATTTTGGTCCCCTCACTTGAGGAGGGGTCTAGTTGTATTGGAGGCTGTTGAGAGGTGGTTCACTAGACTGAATTCAGAGTGAGGGGTTTATCTTTATGAAAAGGAATTGAACAGCTTAAGCCTATACTCCCTACAGTTTGGAAGAATGAGATGAGATTTAATTGAGGTATATAAAAGCTAATGGGAACTGACAAAGTAGATGTTGAAAGGATGTTTCCTCATGTGGGGCAATCTAGAATGAGACGGAGTTTGATAATAAGCCATGGCAGATTTAAAACAGATGAGGAGAAATTACTTCTCTCACATGGTTGTAAGCTGTGGAACTCTCTACCCCGACTTCAGTGGATGCTGGGGCCTTGAGTAAATATAGGGAGGAGATAGACAGATTTTAAATGAATAAATGGTTTGAGGGGGTCTGGACAGCAGGCAGAAAAGTTGAGTTGAGGCCAAGATAGAACCAGCCATGACTGTATTGAATGGCAGAGCAAGTTCGATGGACTGAATTGCCAACTCCTACGCCCAGTTCTTATATTTTTGAAATTCTTCTCCAGTCTGTTCAGACCTAATTATTCTTTAAACTGCATTGAAATTTATCCAAATCCAGCAAGGAATTCCAACTCACTTTGTCAATTCATCTCACCTTCAAGAAATTGAACACACTTATCGAAGACATCGCTGCAACAGAACGATGTGTACTGATATCAGTCAATATTCACCTTGAAGCTCAATCAGATAATTAGATTTGTTAGTATTGGAAATAAATGAGCAAGCCAAGTATTTGACATTTAACTAACAGAATAGAAAGCAGCGTGAGAAAGTAAAACAGACCTATCTAGTATCTACCTTGTCATGAATACTAATTATAGCAGCTCTGCAATTGACATAAGCTGCAAATAAAAAAGCAAATATGTACTTTTGAAGAAACAGAAAGGAAAGGGACCAGATGGTTTACAAATTCAATTCACCATATACAGACTACGGAAAGTAAAAACTGCAAATCAAAAGATGAGTGCTAATTAGCATGTGAATGTTTCAATGGTGTTACCCTGAACACTGGGAGAATGTTGCCAATCTTCACAAAATTGTGCCAAAAGGGATCTTTTCCAGGGACTTAAGGGAAAACAAGGCATGATCCAAAATAAACTTTGATCAATTTAGCAGTAGTGCACTCGTATCAGACTTGATTATATGCTCAAATCTCCAGAGAGGGACTCCACAACCCTCAGCAGTGAAAGTGTTATGACTGACCTGAGGCTGCTACCTGAGGAATCTCTGCCCAAAGAAATAAAAAAGCAAAATAAACGGTTACACATGGAAATGAACGTTCTGGTCATGCCATACCTCAATTTTGAAGTATACAGGATTAATCAGAATCAGTATGTTCTATTCACTATTCATACTGGGGGGTTTTTTAATCTTTCTGGGTCAGTTCTGGTGCCATCCCCTGTGATACTCAGGCCATTTTGGAGTTGGCACATGAAACTCCGTAAAAACATTCAGAGGGAGTGAGCCCCAGCCTAACTGACAGTCTTCCTGCTACCTCCCCTCTGGATTTGTGGAAGAAATTCACAAGAGAGTGTAAAAGCATTCATAGATCTGAACTAGAATGGTGGACATCAGACATGGCCAATTGATTTTTAATATGTACAAGTGTAAATTAATGTATATTCTATTAGTAAACATGAAACAATGAGCATTAAAGGAAAAGGCTTTTGTTGAATTTAGTGATCAGTGACAGAAAGTATCCACCATGTGAAACTGTTCGACTGCAAAGCTTAACACAGTCTGCAATATTTTTCACAATAATTTGGTTCTGAGTTCAGCTAATGTATTGTAATCTTGTATAAACCAATGCTGAATATTGTGTGCAGATTTAAGCATCCAGTTTTCATTGATTTATAAGAAAATAGCGAGAATTATTTGGGAGCTCAGGGCTTTAAAGTATTTTTAAAAAGCAGCAAATTATACCATTCATTAAAATTGCAAGATTAGAAGAATTGTCTAGATTCTCAGAGGACAAGCCATGCTATTAAATTAGTTATGTTGATCCAATTGATGGCTTTTGTTTTAAAAGTTGGAGGTTTATCTTGTTAAATCTAGGATTAAAATTTTATAGAAAAATAAACAAATACAGATGCTTACCAACAAGTTTTGTCTTACAGCCAAGGGCAAACAATGGCTGACATCAGTTATTGCCTTAAAGGAAAGCTAAACCTTTTCTAGGATTTGCTAAGTTGAGCTTCAAATATGATTGTCTATGATCATGTACATTGAGGCATTGGTATCTGTGTTTACAAGTCCATGTGAACCTGTTTAAGCTGTCCTTTAAATAACTTGCCTAATTTTGTTCTTCATCATTTCATAACATGATACAGTAATTTTAAAAAATAACTGAAGAAGTAAGAAACAACTAGGATCAGTGCTGACACCTTCAGTAGCATTAAAATCTCAAAACTCGCTAACATTAAAACATTACAAAATAGACAAACTTATAAGTCATTTCTGAAAGTGATCTTTAACTCCACTCTTAGCCATGGTTTATAGCTTCTGCAACTCCAAATATTCATCTTGGAATGGCCTCAGACATTAAGGGAGAATTCAACATCACAGGCACATTTAAAAATCAACACAAAGCAGGTAGTCTCCTTGTAACACTGCATGTCACCAACATTATGAACTTGCCACAAAATTTTTAACATTGGAGATATACTAATATACTTTCAAAGCTTTGTTTCCCCTTTTACCACACTGAATCTGACCAAAAACACGTAGAGTCAGGAACTTGGCCTTTCTAATAAAGCATGAGGTCAGCTGGAAACATTAGGTGGGGTGCTTTAATGACTTTGTTTGAATTTGTTTTCTGAACAAATCCGAAAAGTTACTTTTTAAATTATTCTTGGGCTGCAACCATCATGGCAAACCCAAAATTTATTGCTCATTCCCATTTGTCCTTGGGGAGATAATGGTGAACCACTCCAGTCGATCTGGTGTAGGTACCCCAAACCATTAGATATTGCATTCCAGAGTTTTGACGCAGCAATGATAAAGGAACACCAAGTCAAAATTAGTTGTGTGACATGGAAGGGAATTTAAAGGTGATGGTGTTCCCATGCACCTGTTATCATTGTTCTTGAAGAGGTCAAATTACCAGTAAACTGCTGAGGTAGAAAAACCAGTCCCACAAGTTGCAGGATATCTGCCAATACAATAGTGCACCAATAACAACTACTTTAAAATAGAAACCTGACCATTTTAATGCGAATACATTAAACTAGGCCAGTGCCAGAAAAAAATAAAATTGTTTGGATGCATAATGGATTTAACTTGAGTTCTGAGGATTGTGATTACATGACAAAATCTATTAATTTCCAAAGAACTGTATCTCAAGAATCAGTAAATTGATGTTTTTAATCTCTCATCACATCTGAGATTAGAAACGACCAGTAGTAGATTTATAGAGGTAATATTTCCAGTGATAAATTCTCCAACCCTAACAGGAAAAGAAACTAATAACATTTTTTTCCAATTTTTGGCAAATGATTCTGACCTTATACACCCACAAGGGTCATTTTTACCAGTGCAAAAACACAGTTCCATTCTAAGGATTCTGAAAGGCCGCTGCTTCTGTTATACATTGTGCTCAACCAAGTGTTAAACTTGAACATGATTAATTATTTAACTGGAGAGTTGCACCTTTTTAAGACTTTTTTTCTTATTCATCCTGGTTTGAGAAAGTCATTGACAAGGTTGGTATTTATTTCCAATTCACCTTGCTGTTGAGAAGGTGATGGTGAGCTACTTTATAAACCACTGCAGTCCATCTGATGGAGATGCATTCACAGTAATTTTTGGAAGAGAGATCCAGGTTTGCCACCCAGTGAGAGTGAAGGAATGCTGATTTGGTTCCAAATTTGGATGGATACGACTTGGAAAAGAACTTGAAGTCACTGGTGTGTACGTGCATTTGGGGCCCTTTTCCATTGGCAGGCAGGGTTGCACTTTGGAAAATGATGTCTAAGGAGGACTGGTGAGTTGCTGCCGTACATTCTGTTGATGTTGCACACTGCTAGCCAAGCGCAGTGGGTGTGTTAGTAATGAGTACTTATGATGTGGATGGACATAGCAGTCAAATGGCTCGCTTTGTCCTTGATGGCGTGAGCTTATTGGCTATTATGGAACTATGCTCATTCAGGTAATTAGAGTCATGGAGTCACACTGCGTGGAAACAGACCCTTCAGTTCAACCAATCCATGCTGACCATGATCCCAAGCTAAATTAGTCCCATTTGCCTGTGCTTGGCCCATATCCCTCCAAACATTTCTTATTCATGTAATCATCTAGTGTCTTTTAACGTTTTGTAACTGTCCCAGCGTCCACCACCCACTCTGGAACACACAAACCTCGCTTTGTTTAAGTCTTTGTTTAAGCCCCTCATGTCTTTTTAAAATCTTTCTCCTTTCACCTGAAAAATTTGTCTTGAAATTCCCACCTTAAGGAAAAGACACCTGCCCATTCACCTTACTATACCCTGCATGATTTTATAAACCTCTATAAGATGTCCCCACAACCTCTTATATTCCAGTTAAAAGAGCCCCACACTATTCAGCCTCTCCTTACAACTGAAGGTCTCCATTCTCGAACATCCTGGTAAATCTTTTCTGAACCCTCTCCATTTTAATATTATCCTTGAGAGATTAAGAGATAATTCCATCACACCGTTGACTTGTGCTTTGTGGACTGTGGAGAGCCAGGAGGTGAGGCACTCACTGCAAAATTCCGAGCCTGTGACATATCCTCGCAGCCACATCATCTATATGACTGGTTCAGTTAAGTTTTGAATCGATAACTACCTCCAGTATTGTTGATGGCGGTGGGTTCAGCATTAGTAATGACACTGGATAACAACAGTGGCTGTCGAAGATGATAGTTGCACGGCACTTAGTGTGGCGCGAATGTTTCAGACCAGTTATCGGCCTAAACCTGAATGTTGTCAAGGATACAGCATGCAAGCACAGGCTGCTTCAGTATCAGGGGAGTTTCAAATGTTACTGAACACTCGTCATTAAAAAAAGGTCCCCTGACCTCATAATGGAGAGAAGATCATTGATGAAGGAGCTAAATATGGTTAAGCCTAGAGCACTAACTTGAAAAACTAGGGCTGTTGTGGTGCAGTGATATATCCCTGCCTCTAAATCAGAAGACCTTGCTTCAAATCCCACCTGCTCCCCAAGTCTGCAATAACATCTGTAAACGCTTGTGAAAGAGCCACAAGACCCAATTGTTAACTCTGATTTATCTCCACAGATGCTGCCAGACCTGCAGAGCTTTTCCAGCAATTTCCTTTTATCTGATTTCCGGTATCTGCTGTTCTCTGTTTTTTTTTCTCTAAACTGTTACATCAGCCCAGCATGATGAATGACCTTGTTTGTGATTTCACTTCCCATCAAGTTTTCATAAAGGACGTCAGCAATGTTTCTTCTGATTTTTCTTGCTCCTGCGTAGATCTCTAGGGTCAGTCTCTTGGCAACAGCTTCTGGAAGCCAGGAATCAACACATTGATTAACATGAGCAGAGCTTCACAGTCCAAAATATTGGACCTCAGGTGTCGCTGGTGGAAATGTTCCAGAGCTTAGATGTTGTAGCTATAGCAGACCCTCTTCTGCCATTTCCTTATTCCTTTTAAGTGTCTCCCTAGATTCATTTTCTAAGGAACCTGCGCTCACTTTTACCTCTCTCTTCCTTTTCATGTATTTAAAGAAGTTCTTGTTGTCAGTTTTGACATTCCTCTTTAGTTTGCCTCATTGTTTACGTTCTCTCTCTTTATCTTTTTGCTAGATTCTGAATTTAGCCCAAATCTTCAGGCCTGTCACTGACTTTTGCCTCCTTATATGTTTTTTCCTTTCAACTGATACTCTCCTTAACTTCCTTGGTTAGCCATGGGTTGGTTTATCCCATTCCTTGCTCCTTACTGGAATGTATTTTTGCTGAGAATCATGAATTACCTCCTTAAATGTCTGACACTACTTGCTTATTGTCATTCCTGTGAATCTGTTAACCCTTTTGCAAACTTTATCCTCATTTCATCGTAATTCCCTTTATTTAATTTAAACATAGTTGTTTCTGACCCAAGTATCACTCTCAAGATGAATATTACTTTCTATCATGTTATGATCACTACTTCGTAAAGGATCTTTTACTTTGAGTTCATTTATTAAACCAACCAAGATCCAAGATAGCCTACTGCCTGGTTAACTCCATGATATAATGCTCTCGAAAGCTACCCTAATATACTCTGTGAATTTGTTGTCTTGGCTATCCTTTCCAATTTAATCAATCCAATCAACACAAAGCGTAAAGTCACCTATAATTATTGCCCTACTCTTTTAACATTTCCTACAGAATGGCAACTGTTTAGGGGCCTCGATACTACTACTGCCAATATCTTCTCTCCTTTGCTGTTTTTTGCCTCTGCCCAAATGGACCTTACATTATCACAGCCTAGATCATCTCTCACAACTTTCCTCATTTCAATTCTAATTAACAGCGACATCTGAGTTTTCCATCTCCCCTGTCTTTCAGAAAATCAAATATCCCTGAATGTCAAGTTCCCAGTTTTAGTCTCCTTGTAACCATGTTTCCGTAATGGCTATGCAATATTAATTTACCTCAATTTTCACCGTCACAATGTCTACTTTATTCTGAATGTTTCATGAATTAAGATACAAAGCCTTTACATATGTTCTATTATCAAATTTATCTACACTTTTTCCTTGATGCAATATGACATACACACATTGTGACCCGTCCTTTTATTTCTGGCATCCTGCTATCGGATCTTCTCTTTTATCTTTGATTTTCTAATTTTCCATGCAGCTGAAACCACCCCTTTCACTATTTAGTTTAAAGCCCATCTACAACTCTACTTTTGCAATTTACTGGGACTCTAGACCCAGCAAGATTCAGGAGAAGCCCATTCATCAGAACAGTTCCCTCCTTCCCTAGTACTGGTGGCAATGTCCCGTGAATTTGTACCTGGTTCTCTCACACCAATCTCTGGGCCGTGTGTTTATCTTTTTAACCTTATGGAGCCTGTGCCAATTAGCTCATAACTCAGGTAGTAATCAGAGATTATTTCCGTTAAGGCTCCACTTTGTAATTTAGCTCCTGACTGTCGAATGATGGATTGATTTTATTGTCACGTGTATTGAAATACAGTGAAAAGTTTTGTTTACGAGTGGTACAGGCAGATCACTGCAAGCAATGGATGTACAGATCAAAAAGATTTAGAGGCATACAGATTACATTGCGGGTTACATTATTTGAGGCTTGAGTCAATTCAGCTGTCTGATAATAGCTGGAAGGAAGCTGTTCTTAAACGTGCTTGTGGGTGTGTATTTTCTGCCTGATAGAAGAGGGTGTAGACGGTCATTATCAGGGTGTGATGGGCCTTTGGTAATGTTGGCTGCCTTCCCGTGGCAGTAAGTCATGTAAATAGAGTCCATGGATGGAAGGTTGGCTTCCATGATGGTCTGGACTTTGCATATCACCTTCTGTAGTTTCTTACGATCCTGGGCAGAGCAATTGCCCTTCCAGGCCATTATGCGCCCAGACAGAATGCTTTCAATGGTACATCTGTGGAAGTTGGTGAGGGATTTTCTGGACATGCCAAATTTCCTAAGCTGCCCAAGGAAGAAGAGACATTGTTGTGCCTTCTTGGCTGTCGGTTATCATTGTTCCGAGGAACTTGATATTCTCACATACTCATATTCCCTTAGCAGAATCTCTTTTCCTCTTTCTACCTATATCGTTGGTATCTATGTAGATCACTACAGCTTGATTTCTCCCCCCCACCCCCCAGTTCCTCTGCACCTCAGATGACATACCCTGACACCAGGAAGACAATGCATTGTTCGGGACTCTCAAGCCTGGCCATAGAGAACCATGTATATTCCCCTGACTATACCATCCCCAATTGAAATGACATTTCTCTTTTCTCCCTCCTCTTGAATAGTGTACAATTGCGCTATGATGGGCTTACTCATCCTCCCTACAGCCATGCTGTTATCACACAAGGAGCAAGAATCTCAAACTTGTTAGAAAAACTTAGTTTTTAATCTGTAAAATATTTCTCCCATTTACCTTTAATCTTGAGGTAACTTCTAATGGATAGTCAAATTAGCAGCTGTTACCAACCAATACATTTATAGTTTTCCTGTGATGTTGCTCTGCTTTATGTTGGGCTCCCAATCCTGGGCTTCAATTTATCCTGTTAAAAAGACCTTATAAAGTATTCTCAAATAATGCAAGCAAAAAGCACTTTTCTGCTCTCCACTGAAATCCCATGCTGCTCCAGAATCCCAGAACTATATATTCACTGGGTTATGACTGACTCTAGATGTAATCTCTCCTTTCTGATTATGTGAAACTTACTGATAATAGAACAAAGTTAAGATCTTTGAGTTTTGATTCGCTGCTTATGACAAAGTCCAAGTGACATCCCATGCTGCAAGGGGAATTGCTGTAGACATGCAAGTATGTGAGGTTATGAGATATGGGTGTGAGGCTCACATCATTACAGTGTATGTGCAAAGCATATTTGAATGTTAGGCTTGCATCCTGAATGCTTAGGGTGATAGATAGAAATTCGTAAGGGGTGATGGATTTTGCAGCATGAAAGGGTGGTCCTCGGATGGATCTGAAGATTTGAGTAATCATTCACTGACTTTGAGGACGTATGTAAAATTATCAAACTTCTTAAAGCTTTGCTGCAGGGTCCCGTAGGCTAGACAAGCAGTTGATCCTCCTGGCCAGCTGCCCCTGAATAACCTTCAGGTGATATTCTTTGGTCTTTCTAGTCCCCGCTGGAAATGTGATCTCCCCGCTCCCACTGTCCTACATCACTAAGACCTCTGGAATTGCATCTGTGAACTTGGGAACCCTCTCTCTTCCCTGGTGATTCATGTTTGCTGATTGCACCTGCAGCCAATTGCACTAACTAGTTCCCAGCTGCTTCCTTGAAAACATAAGCATGTATGAATTAGAAACAGAAGGAGACCATTGGGCCCCTTGAATGTGCTCTGCCATTCAGTATGGTCATCAGCCTTACCTCCACTCCCAATACTCCTTGATTCCCTAAGAGATAAAAAGAAAGCTATTTACCTCAAATATTTCAGCAGTGGAGCATCCATTGATAATTCAGCAATCGATAGGTGAAGCTAAACACTCAATATTTTAAATGGAAAAATTTCCCATCTCAGTCTGAAATAACTGTAGCCTGAGCCAGTGACCCATCCCACCCCAGTCTCTGTTGCAGCAGCCATATAATGACTATCGTATGTAAACTTTCATCCCAAGAATTAATCTAGAGAGCCTTTGATAAACCTTCAATGCAAATATCTCCTTTCTTAAACATAGAGACAAAGAGCGCACCCAACTCCCCAAGTATCGTGTCACCAAATCATGTATAATTGTAACAATATTTCGTTATAGTTGTAATCCAATTCCCTTGCAACAAAGATTAATTTTCCATTTGACTTCTGAAGTAACTCCACAGAGGCCAGTATCTCGTCAACAAATCATTATTTATTTATACGTAGAAAGTCCTTGCGACTGATCTAGCTCCCTCAGAGCCAGCTGACATATCTGATACTCCTGTTTTTATCTGTCACCCAGGACTCCCTGATTGGACCAGATTAACAGTCCCAATCTGTGAACTCATATTCTATGGGGTCCACCTGACAGATATTTTTACAATCACTACACCTTCCTAATTGTTTCCTGCAGTTAGCTGGTAACATGTGTGTTCATTATATACGCATCCAAAACCTTCTGAATGTCATCATTTATAATCTTCACTGCTTTTATGAAATATTTTGCTTTTGTATGTTTATGACCAGAGTGGATGAATAATTCCTCATAGTGCAGTTGCCATTTAAGAACGTTAATGTATGCCAGCTTCAAGTGGTGTTAGACATTCTGCAAAGCGTTCAGTCAGGCAGCAATATGGGTCACACAACAATCTACGCTTTTACAGCTACACAAATGAGAAGGCGGCGCAATGTTTGTATACTATCTGTATTAATGGGTATGGACAGATCACAATCCCAATGCTCAAAAACAACAGGAGATGAATTTTTAGCTTCTAGTCTTTGGATGTGTTCATTGTTTAGATTTTCATTAAATATTCCTTGTTGATTAAGACCTAGAAATAATAGCTTGTCACTTGGAACTTAAACTAGGTGGTATTTTGATAGACAGATTACATCAAAATAATGTTAACTTGGGAAAATAACATGTTTAGATTCTGGAATATTCTGGACATGGCAATTATTGAGGTCCCTGTTGGATATTGAGACGCTATACATCCTTCACAAGGTGAGGGTAGGGTTGTTTTGCCTCTCATATCCAAAGAAGACATAGCAAAGACAGCTAATACATGTCCCCTATTTGGTCCATGCTGCATTTCCGTTAGCCTACCTACCACTGTCATCTCTTACAAGTATTATTCAATTCTGAAAATTGTCAAACTTCACAAATTAAACACTCCCAAGAAGTTTTGTCACTAGTGAGAATTGATAGTTTATAAAACTCATACAAAAATGCCCTTTTGACAAAAATGTCAGCATTTCCAGGCTGGAGCCTGGGTATAGTTGATTTTATGAAAGAAAATCATGATGACACTTGCCACATCACATTATAATTATTTCAGTGATGTTGTCTCCCTTACTGCAAGTGATCTCTTCTCCATCTGTGGCTGGAGCCAACTATTATATGTTTTCAGATTATTGCAAAGTAACTGATATTTCTCATAAGATTTCTGTTTAATTGTTTTTTTATATACCAATTTGTTGGTGATGTAGTGTTTCTTAGTAAACATGTATACTGCAGATTTATCCATTTTAATGGACAATCTCCTTTTGTTCCAATATTCATGACACTGTTAATAGTCATCTAAATTTCAACTGTGGTCATTTTAAGTGTATTTGCTGCACCTATTTGTTCCTTTGCTGACATTTTTTATACTTGAAAATTCACGGGTCCCAAGCCTAAAACCAGTGATGTTGAAGATGAATTAATTCGATGTCATGAATCCTTTGAAAAGAACAGCTGGGATAAGGAACTTTGACATTTATTTCACAGGGAGTAAATAGTTTTGACAGCATTTGGAAGGCTTGATTTGAATAAGAAGTTATATTTAGCCTATACTGAAAAGGACATAGAACTATTGTTTGAGCTGCAGTCTGTTCACTCAGAGGTTTCCTTTAATTGTGGGATAATCAGACATCTACATCCTTATAAATGAATGAAGATTTTTTTAATGAACCAAATATATATCAGAACACAGCAGTAATATTAGAGCTACATCTTTTTCCAATTCTTCCTGGAGAAACATTCCATTTTCAGACCATCAGCAAATGTTTTCTTAATTTTAAAATTACGTTTTGTTCCCTAATCCTTGCTTTCATTTTATAGTAGTAACCTGAGAGAATAATATTTGAAAGGGAAATTTATGGCTTAACCTTTATAGTCTAGTGGCTTGTGTCTGAGCATGGCTATACTGGAATTGTACTATCTTGTGCTTGGTAACTTTGTTCTATCAAACAAAATTCTTTATGGTTTAGCTATTTGTTCTGTTTGAGTATTAAACAATCCTGTATAATTTTAATATAACACCCAAAAAAGGTGACTTACCAAATAACCTTTTAAAAGTAGGTCTCCATCTATTTTCGTGTTTAAAATGTTGTAAAAGATGTGTACTTCCAGCTAACAAATCTTATTTCTGTTGGCATGATTTCAAATTCAGCTTCTGTATTAATATTTAATAAGGTAACTTCTACATCTACATTTTCAATTTAGCTTTCTGATGTCACTAAAGAAGCTCAATCCCATTCTAGGCAAACTGATCTGTTTGATTGCAACTTATTCACCAGCTTGAAAAGTCATATATTTACGACTGCCATACATTGGCTGCAAGTCACCTTCTCCATTATGCACTGCATAAATTCTCCAAAGCTTTTTTGACAGCAGCTGCCAAATCTGTGATCTCTGCTGTCTGGAAGGACAAGGACAACAGATCTATGGGATAGCCCCCACATGCAAGTTCTCCATCAAGTCATGTACTATTTTGACTTGGAATTGAGTAAATGTTTCTGTACCATCACTGAGTTGGAACTCTGGTACTCCCTTCAAAACAGCACTGAGTGTACCTATACCAGATTGATTGTGGCAGTTCAAGAAAGCAGCTCAACTTCTCATGGGCAATTAGGGTTGATCAATACATAGTGAGTGGAGTACATATATCTCATGAATCGAATGAAAAATATACTCAACGATGGGCTCTAGCCATTCAATGCCTCTTTTGAGCAAGTGCCTGAAGACGACCAATTCTAAAAGGGCGCAGGAATTAGGAGCAGGAGTAAGCCAACTTGTATATATAAACTTTATATTTATTAACTAGCTTTGAAAGAAGCATGAGAAATGTGCAG
Source organism: Stegostoma tigrinum (assembly GCF_030684315.1). Lineage (NCBI taxonomy): Eukaryota > Metazoa > Chordata > Chondrichthyes > Orectolobiformes > Stegostomatidae > Stegostoma > Stegostoma tigrinum. The sequence goes on from NC_081375.1 coordinate 10,201,759, forward strand.
GTACATTATAAATAAATTTGTTCTGTTTGGGTGACAGAAAATATGTCATCTAATGTAGCTAACAAACAGTCCATTCTTATTCGTGTGCTTAATGGTATAATCATTTAATTTAGCTGTCATCTTTTTGCAAACATCCTGTTATTCATTCTTTGAGTGGAAACTAACATATTTGAAATTTGAAAGCTGTGAACCAGAATTTTGTGTAATGATAAAATAGTGATGCTCAATAAAATAGTATAACATAGATGCCGGTTTGATTCCCATCTGCTCTGTCCTTGATTGAGTGCAGCAAATAGAAACAGTGGCAGTTCCCTGCAGTGGAAAGAGATTTACAAAATCCAGAGAGAGTGGTCCCTCTGTCCCCTGAGGGCTGGCTGTCAAGAGCAATGACATCATCTGAGGGTGTTCTGCTCTTTGAGCAAGGGCATGCACCTGCTGCCTGAGATGCAGAAGTACAAGTCGAGTGGAAAAGGAATGACAAATGATATTCAAAGAAACTGATTTTATAATGTTTTTCAAGATTTAAGTGGTCAATATATAAACGTAGAAATACCAGATCATTGAACATAATCAGTACAGTTGCTTCTCTACAAATCTCTCCATTGTCCATCATTATCTTATCAGAAGATAAATGGAAATCTCAGAGAAATCTGTTTCTCTTGAGAACTTTAGGGCAATTATGACCTCGGCCATTTTTTCACACATGAGGGAATTTTCAGCCAACTGCCTATTTATATTTCCACGTGTGTTCTGCCTTGAATACAAACAAAGTGGTGATTAATTCATTTAATTTTGTTTTTCAGTGCTCCTTTTTACCTAAGTTCTTCATTCATATTGAAACAAAATATGAAGATAACAACGGTTCAAATGATAATGTAAGTATTTAACATTTTACAATAATTTAGAAGAACATAAGAAACGGTAATTGTCTCTTCAGCTCCCTGAGCCAGTTTTGCCATGTGCTCCCTTAGTTCTCGATTCTTCGTCGAATGGAAAATCTCAAACATTTCAGGTTTGTTACCACTGTTTGACACCCTCAACTTTGATGTTTCCAGAGTAAGATGGAACTTTCAAGAAGACTGTATATGGATACAGTCAGAATACAGAAAGTGGAGGAAGCATTTGAGCGCAGAAAATCAGAGCAGTTTCCTCGATCCATAGAAATTTAGAAGATAGGAGCAGGAGTAGACTCCTCACAAGGCAATCCAACTCCAGGGGCTAAGCCAATAAAACTCTGTTGTACTCCTGATATGCCATGTTTCTCCTTCCTTGGATAAGGTGACCAAAACCGTACGTGATACTCCAAGTTGGTCTCACCGAGGCACTATACAATTGCAGCAAAATATCTTTATCCCTGTACTGAAATCCCCTTGCGATGAAGGTTAACATATCATTTGCCTTCTTAATTATTTGTTGCATCTGCATTTTCTCTCATGGTGACTAATGATCAATGCCCCCTTTGGCCATCAACACTTTGCAGCTCCTCTCAATTTATTTGCTTTTCTGCCTTTTTACTCAAATAGGTGACTTCACACATTTTGCATTATATTCCATCTGCCGTGTTCTTGCTCATTCATGTAGCCTATGCAAATTCCCTTGAAGTCTCTTTGCATCCTCATCACAACATATATTTTCCACCTAATTTTGTGTCATCAGCAAATTTTCAACATCCAAATCACTTATGTAGACTGTGAACAGCTGTTGCCCAAACACTGCTCCTTTCAATAACACCCAATGAACCACCTGCCACACCAAAAATGGCTTGTTTATTCTTATTCTCTGTACTCCGGCTGTTAACCAATTCTCAATCCACAGCAATAAATTACCCCAATCCTATGCGAACCAGAGAGAGAACTGAGTTCTGAGGAACAGTCACCGGACCTGAAATGTTAACTCTATTTTCTCCTCCACAGATGCTGCCAGACCAGCTGAGCTTTTCCGGCGACTTTGTTTTTGTTTCGGGGCTGGACCCTTCTTCAGAAGGAAATCTTCTGAAGTGAGGTCCAAACCCGAAACATCGGCTTTCCTCTGATGCTGCCTGGCCTGCTGTGTTCATCCAGCTCTACATTGTTAATCCATGTGAACCAATTTTGTTTACTAACCTCCTGTGTGGAACCTTGGTGAAAGGCCTCTGAAATTCCAACATACCACATTAACTGGCTGCTCACCTTTATCAATGCTGCAAGTAGCATCCAAAAAAAACACTAACAGACTTAGCAAATAAGACTTGCCTTTCATAAATCAATGTTAACTCTGCCCAATCATATCATTTTTATCTTCTCAGTGTCCAGTTATATCTTTCATAATATATTCAAACAAATTTCTTACTCCTGCCATCAAGCTAATAGATTTGTAGTTTTCTGTTTTCACTGTCTCCTTCCCTTCTTGAATAACAGGGCATACCTTTGTATGTTCCCGTGAGTGGGAACATTTCCGTAATCTATAAAATGTTGAAAGGTAACCACCAATGTATCTATTATTGCCAAAGTGACTTTCTTCAATGTGCTGAGATGTAGGTCTTCTGGTTCAAGGGATTTGGCAATCTCCAAATCAATTAAAACTTTAATCCTACCTTTTTTTAATTCTTTCAGTGTCTCATTTACATATGTTCCTTGGCTCCCTAGCATTTCTGGGAGATATTATGCACCTTCTACTATGAAGACAGTTGCAAAATAATAGTTCAGTTTTTCTTCCCAATTTGCCATTGCACTGTCCTCAGTCTCTGCCAGAAATACACACATCTGTCATTGCTATTTTTTTTAAATTCTGGGATACTGAAATAGTCAATGTACAAATATCCAGGATTTAGCTAACAAATAGCAGTAGCATTTTCACAATATATGTGCCAGACAATTATGATCTCCCACATGACTGAATACAATATTGCCCTTTGACATTAAACAACATAACTATCACTGAATCCCCACTATCAATTGCCTGGGGTTACCATTGACCAGAAACTGATCTTGTCTAACTATACGAATGCTGTTGCTACAGAAATAGCTCAAAGGCTAGGAGTACTGCCTTTGAGTGACTCACCTCTCGACTTCCCAATGTTTGTCACCATCTACATAGCACTTGTTACGAACATGATGAAATACACCCATTTGACAATAAAAAGTGCTGGAAATCATAGGGAGTCAGGGTGCATTTGTGGAGAGAAAGCAAGTTAATGTTTCAAGTCTAGATGACTCTTTATCAGAGCTACGTGAAATGTAGAGGGGGAAGCATTTATGTAATAGTGGGGATGGAATGCTGGGGGAGAAACGGCGTTGATCGTGCCGATTAGGTAATCAGAATGTGAGAATAGCAGAAACCCCAACACATGAATTTTTTTGAAAACCTGAAGAAGCTTTTACAGTCTGCCTTTATATCTCATATTATCTTACGTTCCTATTATGATGATGCCAGCAGACATAACTGTGAGACAAATAAGATCCCAAACTGAAATCTGACTTGATATATCATCTTTTGATTTTTTTTTCTCATGTAAGGTGGTAGTTTTTTTCTGCGGCATAACCTTGCAATTTTGTGGATTTGGCTTTATCAAAAAATTATATGTTTATTGCACAAAAGAAATAAAAATTAAGTAGAATAGGCCAAGGTATTTACATTTCTAACAATTTGAAATATACAGCAGAATAAAATCCCATCCATCCAGCATGTTCACTTCAGGTATCAAATACCAAAAGAAGTTCTTGCTTCTATCACATCTTGTAGGTTTGACTGAACTGTTTTTTTCAACTTCTGGCTTTGAGATTGTGATAGCCTTCATTACTTGCACATTGAGCTTATACATACTTAGCTTCAATTTATTTAAATTCGTTATGGTATGAAGGTGTTGCTGGCCAGGCCAACATTTATTTCCCATTATGCATTGCCCAGAGGGCACTTTCAAGAATCAACCACATTACTGTGGGTGTGTTGTCACGTGTAGGCCAGAACAGGACACTAGTGAACCAGATGGGTTTTTCAACAACTGACAATGGATTCATGGTCATCATTAGACTCTTAATTCTGATGTTTATTGAATTCAAGTTCTACCATCTGTCATAGCGGGATTCAAATTTGTGTCCCCAGGATATTATTTAGGGCTTGGGATTAATAGTCTAGTGATAATACCCCTAGGTCATCACCTCCCAAATAATATCTTCTAGGTTCACACCAAACACTTGTACTGTGGAATTTTCAAACTAAAGTCCTTACACTGAGATGAACCTATTTCCAAACTGTTTTAAACAATAGACAATAGACAGTGGGTGCAGGAGTAAGCCATTCGGCCCTTCGAGCCAGCACCACCATTCATTATGATCATGGCTGATCATCCACCATCAGCATCCTGTTCCTGCCTTATCCCCATAACCCTTGATACCACTGTCTTTAACTAACTCCTTTCTCTCAGAGAAGCTGTTCTCACATCTGACCCCAGCCAGGTCTTCTGAAAACTGAAATTGAAAGCTTTCCATTCAATGGGATTTTCCGAAACAAAATGTGTTTTTAATTCTTCAAAAGTAACTAATGCCTTTTGACATTTGTCTTTTCTGTTCATAAAACCCTCACAATACAAACAAACTCACGTTATCACTCCAGGAAGGCCCAAGTTACTCACTGTCTGGCACGTAGATGATTTGAAACCATGACACTTCAAAAACTAACAAGTTAATTATTAAACCACCTCATACTCAATGACTAAAACTCACATGTCACAAGTTCAAAATCCAAATTCTAAAATAAATAATATTTTTACATATATTATGCTACATCTTAAATTACAGTATTCTCTTTTCCCTTTCAGTCTGTTGGTCCTCTTTTTCTGGATTTTAAGTAAATTCCAATCCTTGGGCTTATTACATTTCTTAGCGGTTTTATCATGCACTTCCTAGATCTACTACAAACTTTAACTTTTGTTAGCCATGGCAGATTCTACTTTCCTGTTGGATTTTTGTGATTTAAATCAATATATATTTGTTAAAGACCATACAATACTTTTTTAAATACTAGCCATTGCCAGTCTACCATCAAATCTTTTCATGTATTTATCATTTCACTGCAGCTGACTTTCTCAATATACCCTCATAATTTCCGTTGTTCTCATTTGGAACCCTCATTTTTGATTGAACTATATCGCTTTTGAATTTTCTGCAAAGATTATCATTCTGTGGTCACAATTTTCCTAATAGCTCATTTTCAGCTATATTATTAATTAACCCATTCTTGTTTTGTGACACTAACTCTAAAATAACCTGATCCCTAATTAGGGATAGTAAGAACTGCAGATGCTGGAGTCGGAGATAACATAGTGTGGAGCTGGAGGAACACAGCAGGCCAGGCAGCATCAGAGGAGCAGGAAAGCTGACATTTCGGGTCTGAAGAAGGGTCCCAACCTGAAGCATCAGCTTTCCTGCTCCTCTGATGCTGCCTGGCCCACTGTGTTCCTCCAGCTTCACACTATGTTATGTCTGATCCCTAATTAGTTGCTCACCATAATGCTGTGGAGGCTTTTCTTGTGCGCACTTCAGGAATTCATCCTTCACAATATAAGTGTTAATTTGGTTTATCTTGTCTTTATGTAAATCGATGTCAATCATTAATATTGTATAGCGGGTTCTGCTGTAATGCAGGTTGCAGCAATGGAAAATTGGCTATAATGCGATTGACAAATAGGGGAGCGCTATTTCTAAAAAGCAAACTTGTGTTGGCTACAACACAATTCCATGAAGTAGGCAACTTGCTGTCAATAGCCCTTTACTAATGATACTTACAGTGTACTTGTGATCAGGAGCTAGCCGGAAGGAGGAAACATAAAGAGGCAATGATGATGATCAGAGGGTGATCTGCCGACGGTTTGCTGTTGACTACTCACACTCAGGCCAGCATCATGTGACTCTACTGTGGATGCTGCCCATCACCTTTTTTGACTAGCCCTTCAAGCAAGCTCCAGAAGGTCATGGTTGATACATACCTCAGTTCCATTTTCCTACGTTAGCTCCATAACCCTTAATTGTAAAATTCTCATTCTTGTTATCAAATCCTCTGTAGTCTTACTCATCTTGATTTCTGTAAATTCGAACAATCCCACAATTCGCTTTGACAGATCTGTATTCTTTCAATTCCAGTCTCCTGCACACCTGATTTTCATTGCTGTACCATACTTACCTTATCCACAGCTGCCCAACTCCAAAGTTTTGTAATCTCCTTAGTAAACCTCTATCACCTTCTTAAAAACATTCCTGAAACTGAATTTGACCATCAGCCAACCTCATCCAGCTTGGTGTTGATCCTTGTTTAACATTCCAGTGTAATTGGATGCTTCATTCGAAACTCTGGTAAAGGATACCCTTAAGGAACAAACGGTCCGCAGTAAGGAAAGCCATACCTGATGTGCCAGCTCATCACACTTCGGGTTGTGGGGGTGGTGGAAGTTCGAGCTCAGCTTCACACCATTAATTTCAAACTGTTGTGAAGCAGCTGTCACAGTCGGACCAACCTGCCTAAACAGCTGCTGATAATAGTGCTGTCCTTTGTGTTACACTTTTTTGGAGGACTGCCCCTAACCCTGCTTTTCCCGTAGGCCCAATTATTTACATAGCATTATTTTCTATAACACAATGTTGCACTGGAACGCAACTATTGAGTTATAGCAGAACCCCCTGCATTACCCATGTTACGTACACATCGAATTTGCTGACTTAAACGTTCACAAACATTATTACTGCAGTTTGGCAGCCTGTAAAAAACTTCTACCAATGTTTGCTGCCCTAGCTGTTTCTTATCTCCACCCAATTGATTCATCTTGATTTTTTTTATTTAAAATCCTCTTTCATCAATGTACTGATATGGCTAATTATTAATAGCACCATGCCACCACCTTTCCCCCATCTTTCACAATGCCAACTATTCCTGAATATTCAGTTTTCGGTCCAGGCCACCCTGTAACCATATCTCCATAGTAGTAATGAAATCGTACCAATTTGCCTCTCATTGCACCTATAAATCACCTACTTATTTGAAAATGTTTACTGCATTCAATTAGAGTGCCCTTAAATTTGTCTTTGTAATATTATTCTGCACCTGATACTATTTGATATTTATATAAAAATTACAAGATGGGGATGTGCAAAATAACATAGAACAGTACAGCACAGGAAGGCCACATTTCTGCACTGACTATGATGCAGGGCTGTCCTGGAAAGACTGAAATACAACGATATACTGTAATCATTACCACTTCTGTTAGATTATACAATAAACTATTTGAGTCACTTTACGTCCTGTGCACCAGTGACTAACAAGACACCACTGAAAACACTTGCTCCCTATTTGTACCTAATTAGGCTGTGGTTTCTGGTGCGTACTGGTGATGGGGAACCGTATGTGCTGGCAATGGGGATCTTTGCATTGTCCCTCATCAGAAAATCACGGGCTTTGCATCTTTGACTTTCAGAGATGATTGCTAGCAAAGTTTCCACTTTCCAGAGCAGAAGTTGCTGAAAAAGTTCAGCAGGTCTGGCAGCATCTGTGAAGAGCAATCAAAGTTAGCATTTCAGTTCCAGTGACCCTTCCTTGGAACGTTCTGACAATCCTAAGGAAGGGTCACCAGACCCGAAACATTAACTTTGATTTCTTTTCGCACATGCTATCAGACTTACTGAGATTTTCCAGCAACTTCAGTTTTTGTTTCTGATTTACAGCGTCCGCAGTTCTTATGGATTTTATAAAGATTTCCGCTTTGCCTGCATGCATTTAAAAAACTGCTCTCTACTGTGTCTATATGTTGTAGAGAAGATTACTACTATTTGTTTCAAGAACAGGACACAATAAGGCCTATATGTATTGCTGATAAATAGCCCCTTAGATTTTATGTTGAAAACAAAAAATGCTAGAGATCACAGCAGGTCAGGCAGCACCCATGGAGAGAAAGCAAGCTAATGTTTTTAATCTAAATAAATCTTCATCAGAGCTGAAGTGAAGGGTGGAGGAGGCAGCATTTATGCAATAGTTTTGGGAGGGAGGTTGGAATGTGTGAGCAAAAAGGATGTTGATTGTTCAGATTAAGTGATTGGAATGGGAGAATGGCAGAACAACTGTGTATCTAACTGCCAAAATGGAAAGTACAGACAATCCCACTGGGTTATGGGGAGGGGCAAGAGGACATGGTGACGGAGCATGTAACAAGCAAAGCTGAAAGAAAGGGAAGACTGGGTTCACAGTTTGAAGGTGCTGAACTCAATATTGAGCCGGGAAGGTTGTAAAGTGCCGAGTTTGAAGATGAGCTATTGCTCCTCCAGTCTTCACTGTGATTTGCTAGAGCATTGCAGTATGCCGAGGACAGACAAGTGAGCATGCGAGCAGAATGCTGTGTTAAAATGACCGGCTATGGGAAGGTTGGGGTATTGTTTGCACGTGGACCAGAACTGTTCCGCAAAGCAGTCACCCAGTCTGTGTTTGGTTTCTCTATTGTTGATACCAAGTGATACATCTTTCAGCAGATATTCAGTGAATGATGAGTTGCTCTGGGCAAGGAACACGGCAAGATGAGATTAGTATTGATCATGAGGCCGTATTAGGGGCACGGTGGGTAGTTAATGAGGCATGTTTGTTAAAATACGGTGAGAAATCTTGTTAGGCCTCACAGCAAGAATCCCTCCTGAAAATGTGACCCAACTTGCACTTAGCAGAAAAGTTTAAGATTCAGCCCAATAACTTAGTATTTGGGTTGAATATTTATGGAATTATAATTGCAAAACATAAATTTGTGACATAATTGAGTAGCCAAAAGAAGTGTTAGGATCCAAATTGAATGATATTTACTAGTTCTGCATCTGTCGAATCCCTGCAATGTAGAAACAGGCTATGCGGCCCAGCAAGTCCACACCAACCCTCTGAAGAGCATCCCCATCCACACCCATGCCCCGGTCCTCTCCCTGCATTTTCCATGGCTGATACACCTCACCTACACATTCCTCGACACTATGGGCAATTTAGCATGGCCAATCTGCCCAGCCTGCACATTTTTGGACAGTGGGAGGAAACCGCAGCACCCAGCGGAAACCCACATAAACAGGGGGAGAATGTGATCACTTGAAGATGGAATTGAACCCAGGTCCCCTGGTTCTGTGAGGCAGCAGTGATAATACTGAGTCAAATTCACTGTGGCTAATGCCCCCAGCCTAAAAGGTTCTCTGAATATGACATTGGTGTTCAATGTTCCATGCCAAGTTACTGAAAGGATAGCAAAAATGAAGAAAATAAATGTGTAGTGGACTAATCAAGGGGCAGTTGAGTGAGGTTGAAGCAGGCCATATTGTCATGTCAGTGTCTGCAAAAATCGGTACAACATCTAGCCAATTCTTTTTTAACCTTGAAGTATTGTGTCACTGGTGACTTAGTGGCAAAATAATCAGTTTCCCAGCACTACTTGTCCTTTCACCTTCTTATCTACTTTCAGAATGGAAAAATAACAGTGCAGTCAGTGTTGAGTATATTTAAATGAAGAATCAATGGTGAAGGGAGAACATGAAATACAGGATTATTTATTGAAAATAATTGCTACAACAGTCTTAGATGCTTTTGTTTTATTCATTCACTCACGGGATGAGTTTAAGAATCATCGCTGTGTGGTCTGGAGCCATATGTAGGCCAGACCAGGATGGCAGTTTCCATCCCTCCAGATGGGCTTTTCCAACAGTCAATAATGATTCACGCTCATCATTACACTCATATTTCCAGGTTTTTTTTTCCACTGAATTCAAATTTCCCCCATCTACCATGGCACGATTTGAACCCATGTCCCCAGAACATTAGCTATGTCTCTGGATTAACAGGTTGGTGATAATGCTGTTAGACCATTGCCTCCCTTTAAATTTAGGTCCCCAAGACCACAGTGGAATAAATAATTGTGTGCTCTCCTATTAAGTCCAGACTGTTATTTTCTTTTATGGCCAGTTAAGCAGAAGAAATATCCCACCAAGAAGAAATAGAATATCGGACCTTGAATATCAGTCCTGTCTCTTGGAAAAGCAAGTTCCAGCTATCTTCTAGCACAACCAAATAATAATGCTTCCCCACCATTGCCATCTATGATACTTACAATAAAATTAGCCAGTTGTTTTCAAACTGAGCTCATTTAACAAAGAAATCGTAACCGCTCATCCTAATTCCCGCCTTGTCAAAAATGGACAATGCAGACATGTAGGGAACTGTTCTCTAACTTCACCTCCAAATTAGTCTTGTTAGTTTTGAAGGATGAAATAGGAACAAACTGTTTCCTGCTGTCCGTCGTGAGGATTGCTGTACTTTTCTGAAGTATTTCTACCCCCTTCCTTTAATCTCAGTATTCATTTCACATTACTGTCTCAGTTAAACTTTGCTGCACTTGCTATGCTTACGAGTTGTAGAGTGTAATGTCGTCTAGGAATGTAAGGGATACTGAAGAAGACTTTTTCCGACTTTTTAAACATCTCTTGGTAATTGCCTGTCGAACATTGCAGGCACAGATCTACCCCAATGGTCTGTCCATTTCAGCTTTAAGACAGTGAATAACATTTAGGAAATCCTTCCAGAGACTAGAAGTATGAAAGCCTGTCATGAGTAGAAAGCACATTAGGATAGTTTAATCAGAATGCTGTTGCTGTTTTTTCCCTTAAATGGTTCTCAGACTCCATCTAATGGTGAGTCTCAGTTAGTATCTTTTTCTTTTGTAAGCATTATTTTCAGTTTTTAAACAAAAGAAGTTATAGGGTTATAAATCACCGAACCAGACCCTTTAGTTCAACTCATCCAGGCCAACCAGATATCCTAAACTAACATAGTCCCATTTGCCAACATTTGGCCTCATCTTCCTCTAAACCCTTCCTATTCATGAACCCATCCAGATGTCTTTTAAATGTTGTATTTGTACCTGACTCCACCACCTCCTCTGGCAGCTTGTTCCATGCATGCACCATCGTCAGCATAAGAAGTTGCCTCTCAAGTCCCTTTTAAATTTTTCCCTTCTATGCCCTGTAGATTTGGATTGCCCTACCCTGGGTAAAAGACCTTGGCTATTCACCCTATCCATATCCCTCATGATTTTATAAACCATTATAAGGTTACCTCTCAGCCTCCAAAGCTCCAGGAATAAAAGCCCCAGCCTATTCAATTCTCCCTTTAGCTCAAACCCTCCAACCCAGCAACATCCTTGTAAATCTTTTCTGGACCCATTCAAGTGTTGCAATGATTTTTGGATAGCTTGCTGTGCATGGTGTAAAAACGTTTGGGTGTATTTTAAAACACACACAGCACAACAATGTACTGAGGAAATGACTGCCCCAGAAACGCCATTTAAAAATATTTATGTTTATCCATGTCCAGACTTCTCATTGTTCTGCACTAGCCATGTCAATATTATACCCTGTATGTGATTGGTCCATTATAACATGTCTAATTGATCACTGGCAATGATGTCATCTCTTTTAAATTATATAGTTCATAGTATTCATAAACTTTCTCAGGAAACATCTCTCTGCTTTGTTTTGTAGCAACAGGAATTTAGTTTTCAAAATTATGCAATACAATTCAAGTGCTATATAATGTGTTTTGTGCGGCAAAGGGCATGCACTCCCATTTTCACATGCACAAAAGGAAATCTACACCTCTGGTGTGGAATTACATAATTTGCCTCATTACTAGAATTGCTTAAGTAGGTAAAGGTATAATCCTTAGGGTCACAAGTTGTATATAACTCTCTGGGTGGTATTAATTCCTTTTCACTTGAGTTAAAATGAACTCGTGATTCTCAACCTACAGTTGCTATACATGTTTTTTTTCAGATTGACGTCTTTCAAATCTTTCAAACCCAGAAACAATGAGATAGGAAAAGCTAATGTTAAACATGTTTTTCATTTAGAGTTCATTCTGAATGTAGGTAATTCCTACACAATGATTGGATATTAATTATGGAACCAACTATCATCATTAGACTATTCCACTCACTACCCCCTCCTGAGTTCAACACTATTCTTTGTGTATGCATGCCTCCTGTTTTTTTAAATGTGTTACTTCCAACTTGTTCTGCCCAGTTGCAATTCTGTGATTGATTTGCTACCTTCTAAATTACTGAGAGGTATCTGTTGCACTCTGCATATTAATCATTGACTAAATATGTTCTGTTCTGTTATTTTACGTAGTTATATTATTGTTACAGATCTTTGATTCCGAGGCAAAAGACATTGAAAGAGATGTGTGTTTCATTGATATTGCATATGATGAAATTCCTGATCGTTATTACAAAGACTCTGAGGTAAGTGAGATCTTTATTGGATACAGTATTACACAGCTGAGATTGTGCAAGCTGATAAAATGAGATGCTGGGATTTTGCATTTTTACCCAGGAAAGGTGTAGATAATACTCTCTTCTGCTTTACCAATGCAACCGTTTTTGCTGTATTCTCCTGACAATTGTATTAAATGAGGCAGTTTTTTTATGATAGAGATTTAAATGAGTATGTAAAACTGGACAGATTTTCTAATCTGTAAAGAAATAAAACAATAGAGCATTGGGCGTGGAGATAAATTAAAAATATATTACAAAAGAGATTGAAGTTACATAAGCAATTTGAAATACTGTCACTCATTTAATTCAGTTAGTGATTCACTTTTATCCTTCATAAGAACATACTTCTGTCACCAGATAACAAGGTGTAGAGCTAGATGAACACAGCAGGCCAAGCAGCATGAGAGGAGCAGGAAAGCTGACGATTCAGCCTAGGCTCTTCTTCAGAAAAAAAGGGTCAAGGCCCGAAATGTCAGCTTTCCTGCTCCTCTGATGCTGCTTGGCCTGCTGTGTTCATCCAGCTTCACACCTTGTTATCTCAGATTCTCCAGCATCTGCAGTTCCTACTGTCTCTAATACTTCTTTCACAACTCCCTTTACATGGTGTGCCAATACTCTCCGGTACTCCCACAGTCATCACAAAAAGTTGAAGATTTATTTAAATTACACAAGTCCCCAGTTTTCCTTTCTGATGTCGAAAGTTGAGGAGTAACTTTATAGAAGTTTATAAAATCATAAAGGGCATGGATAGGATGAATAACCAAGGTCTTTTCCCCAGGATGTGGGTCCAAAAAACTAGAGGGCCTAGGTTTAAGGTGAGAGAGGAAACATTTAAGAGGGACCTAAGCATAGTGCATGTATGGTATGAGCTGCCAAAGGAGGTGGTGGAGACTGGTACAAGGACAATATTTAAGAGGTATCTGAATAGGTACGTGAATAGGAAGGGTTTAGAGACATATGGGCCAAGTTCTGGCAAATGGGATGATTAACGTGGAATATCTGATCAGCATGGACGAGTTGGTCCGAGGTTCTGTTTCCGTGCTGTACACCTCTATAACCCTAAGACCCTATACAACCCTCAGGTTAACAAAAATCACTAACCAGGTCTCTGTACTTACAAGAAACTATTTAGTATTGCAAATAAATCACTTTGAACCATGGGCAAACAAAATAAGAGTTATAAATTTAGAAATTCTGATTCTTAACCCATACAAACCCATGCAGATAGAGACAAGCAAAAACATACATGTCATCAGTGGGGAAGGCAAAATAGGGGAACACAAGTCAACAGCACCAGCCAAACTGCTCAGGAGCAAATCAGTGATTTGCTGTCACGTTGATGACTCCTGATCTATAGAACTGGTTCTGATTGAAGAAACAAACAAATTGTCATTGAGCAAAACGGCCCTGAATTCACAAGGTACCTTTGATTCTCTAGCATCTAACAGACACAACCGTGCATACACACAGACATACAGACACCCACATAAACACACACACCACACACCATACACACACGTAACATATATAGATATCCCAACATGCATACGCATGCATGCACACATAACACACAGACCACATACAAAGATTCCTCCCACACAAATACGTATATACGCCACACGTATGCCACACATACACCCTACACATACCACAAATATAGATCCCAACACACACGCACTCTCTCTCTCTCTCTCTCCCTCTTTGTCCCTCTCTCTCTCTCTCTTTGCTGGAACAAAGCAACATTGTAAGTACAGCTCAAATGAGTTCCACGAACGTGTTTTCAAACTGCAACATCTCCTTCCACAGTTTTCATTTAAAGCAGTATCACTTTCCCATTACTGGTGCACAACTCAAAACTAAAGAACAATGAAAAAATATAGCTTTACATTTTCCATGACATGTTGCATAGTGATATAATAAGTGATTTAATAAGATGGCATTAGTCATGTCAATCTTTATCATCTTTATTGAAGTGTATGCTGATTTTTTTATATACCTCTTGAGTCCAATCTTTACATTTCTAAATTTCTCAAATCCTATTGTGTCTTATTTTTCAAACTGCATGGAGGTGATTCTTTTATATAACTCTCTCTCATATACACAGCAACCAAGATGTTGCTTGGCCTGCTGTGTTCATCCAGCTGCACACTTTGTTATCTTGGATTATATAGGTGCTGGGAGTATTATATTACCTTGGTCCTGAGGTTGGGTCAGTTCTGTTACATCAGGCCTATTTTTGCCATAAGTTATGTCACAACCGAACCTGTTGTCTCCAAATAAACAGATGTCCTTCTACAGAGGCTGTTCCATAATAACAATAATACTCTATAAGAGCGCAGTTGTAATCATGACTAAGTCAGCCAGGTGTACCTCATAGAATATGAGCTCCCTGTTTGGGGCTATTAATCTGGTCCAGAAAAGAACAGAAGAGTCAGACATCCTGTTCACTCTGAGAGTTGGCTCTGAGGGAGCTGGACCATAGCACATAGAACAGTACAGGCCCTTCAGCCCACGATGTGCCAACCTATTATCCTACTAAGATCAATCGATCCTGCATAACCTACATTTTACTATCATCTATGTGCATATCCAAGAGTTGCTTAAAAGTCTCTAAAGTATCTTACTCCGCTACCACTGCCGGTAGTGCATTCTACACGTCCACCACTCTCTCTGTGAAGAATCTACCTCTGACACCTCCCCCATACCTTCCTCTAATCACCTTAAAATTATGCCCCATCGTAATAGTCATTTTCGCCCTGGGAAAGTGTCAAGGACTTTCCACCTGTAAGTAAAGGGTGGCTTGGTGACAGGATACTGGCTTCTATGATGTTATTTCAAGGATAAGTACATATGTTTCACAACAGAACCAAGAGACTGAAGCTGATTACTTTCTGGGTGCCTATAACACTATACCAAGCCACAAATGCTTTGTTGAAATCACTGGTTCTCAAAGTAAGAGTCCATGGAGATCTTCTAGGGGTCCCTTTTGTAGGCCAGCCCCTGTATTTACAACTTAGGAAAGGGCGCGGTGGTCAAGAAAAGCAAGTGAAATGGTGCTCTGACTCACCCCCTGCACCACATACATCTGCACTCTCTATGTTCTCTGTATTCTTTTTCCCAATCTTTGAAGCATATGTCAGATATAGAAAGGGAGTAAGGAAAAGCCAGAGAACTATAGACCAGTGAGCCTGACATCGGTGATGGGCAAATTGTTGGTGGGAAAACTGAGGGACAGGATTTCCATGTATTTGGAAAAGCAAGGACTGATTAGGGATTGTCAAAATGATTTTGTGCATGGGAAATCGTGTCTCACTAGCTTGATTGAGTTTTTTGAAGAAGTGACAAACATGATTGATGAGGGCAGAGCAGTGGATGTGATCTATATGGAATTCAGTAAAATGCTCACCAAGTTTCCTCATGGTTGACTAGTTAACAAGGTTAGATCACATGGAATAGAGGGAGAACTAGCTGTTAGGATACAGAGCTGGTTCAAAGTTCAAAGATAGAAAACAGTGGGTGGTTGTGGAGGGTTGCTTTTCAGACTGGTGGCCTGTGACCAGCGGTGTGCCACAAGGGTCGGTGTTGGGTCCACTGCATTTCATCACTTATATAAATGATTTGGATATGAACATAGAAGGTATGGTTAGTAAGTTTGCAGATGACACCAAAATTGGAGGTGTGGTGCACAACAAAGAGGGTTACCTCACAGTACAATGGGATCTTGATCAGATGGTTGATGGGTCAAGGAATGGCAGTTGGAGTTTAATTTAGAAAATATGAGGCACTGCATTTTGGAACGGAAAATCAGGGCAACACTTATATACTTAATGATAAAGTCCTGGGAACTGTTTCTGAACAAAGACACCTTTGAGTGCAAGTTCATCGTCCATTGAAAGTGGAGTCACAGGTAGACAGGGTAGTGACGAAGGTGTTTGGTGTGCTTGCCTTTATTAGTCAGTGCATTGAGTAAAGGAATTGGGAGGTCATGTTGCAGCGGTACAGGACATTGTTTAGGCCACTAAACTATATGCCAGCAAACAGGACTAGGTATTTGGTCAGCATGAATCAGTTGGACAGAGGGGTCTGTTTTCATGCTGTATATCTCTATGACTCCAAGTTCTTCCTTGCTCCTGTTCTCTCCAGCATCCTGCTTTCTCTAGGCTCCTGTTCTCAGTATATGGTCCTGCTGTCTGCAGAATCCTTTCGCACACTCTGACTCTATATTGAAAAGCATCACACCCGTTCCACAAAGATCTACAAGTGAATGCCTTATTTTTAAATGTATAACTGAAATACTTAACATGTAAGATAATAAAATGTGAGGCTGGATGAACACAGCAGGCCAAGCAGCATCTCAGGAGCACAAAAGCTGACGTTTCGGGCCTGGACCCTTCATCCGAAACGTCAGCTTTTGTGCTCCTGAGATGCTGCTTGGCCTGTTGTGTTCATCCAGCCTCACATTTTATTATCTTGGAATTCTCCAGCATCTGCCGTTCCCATTATCTCTGATACTTAACATGTAATACTTTCATCTTTGGTGTAATCAATAGCATTTTAATATAAATGGGTGAACTGTGATTGCTAATCCATTTGAAAAGGCATCCATCATCAGAAATATTGTGAGACCCCTTTTATTAAATGAGCCATTGAACCTTTTTTGACTGAAAAATATTCATATCAGTTTA
Organism: Stegostoma tigrinum; assembly: GCF_030684315.1. Taxonomy (NCBI): domain Eukaryota; kingdom Metazoa; phylum Chordata; class Chondrichthyes; order Orectolobiformes; family Stegostomatidae; genus Stegostoma; species Stegostoma tigrinum. The sequence continues at coordinate 10,218,757 of NC_081375.1, forward strand.
CATCAGAATTTGAAAATATAATTGGAAAATGTTGGAAATGCTCAATATGTCAGGCTGTCAATGAGTATTTTCGGCATTTTCTGACTATATTCCATGTGTTTCCATCGGTTACTAAATAATTACATTGCATGTAATGTAAGAATGCATTATTTTGCAACTGTAATGCTGATGTTCTTTGGCCTTCCTGAATATTTCATGTTTAGACCGTCACTTATCTGTCTGTTGCTTTCTTTTTCACATCAATCAAGGCAAGGTCTTCCCTATTCTCAGCAAACTGCAACAATCAGTCTGTAAGCACCCTCGACGAACAGCTCAGCTGACTCTTGATCAAATACTACTTTTCTTTTGTGAGGACTGAGACTCCGGCCAGCACTCCATTACAGTCAAACACTATTGCTTCTCAGCAGATTTTTATCAGAAATAATCTTGGGCCTGTTATCTCTGTTGTTTGGGAAATATACAAGAATGCATCCGTCATCCTTTTCAATTATTATTTTCCATTAGCTAAAGTGGTAAAGGAACAGTCCAGGAATAACACCTCTGCCTTTTGAAAGAGAAGATCTCTCCTGTGCATTGTGTAACAAAATCATGAACTGATTCTTAACAGATTTGTGATTTAGCTTTGCTTAGTTAACTCATAAATCCTTCTGCCAATGTGTCAACTGATCTGAGTAACAGAGTGAACATTGAAGCAATAATCAGCCTGCTGCCCCTGCAATAGTTCATGTGGAGCATTGAATACAGGGGTTACTCATCCAGCTTTTAACTTTCATCAAGAGGCAGAGTCAGTTTGTGATCAAAATGGCCATTCTCCAAATTCCATTGACCCATACAGTATGTGAAATCATACCTTGTTACTGTAAGATTTGGTTGGATTTTATGTGCAATTTGAATTTTGTTCACTAATCTATTTCTCAGTCTCCTGCATCAGAACCTAACAAAGAGTCCACGCCAAATCTCTAATTTATCTTCCATCCCCAATTTGTTACACTGTATTAAAGCTCATATCTGATATTGAATTTGTTGTTATATGTCTTGAATGATATTTTCTACATTAGTTAAGATTCTCACTCAATGAACTTATGTCCCAAATCAATTTTACTTTTAACATTTACCAATTTGTGTACTGTTTTGATTAAATACATTTTAGAAATTCTTATTTATCTATTCTTAATTTCCAACAGTGGTGAAAGATGCATTTAAGGTGCATTAAAGATATATTTATCAATAACATTTTCTTTAGAGTTTGAATTTTACAATATGGATATTGGTCTCTTTTTTGTAAAAGGGTTAAAAAATAAGTAGGAACTATGAATTTAAGCCAGAATATGCCTCTTAGAATGTTAATGGAAGTTTGTTTACAATATAGAAGTTTATGACTAGAGAAAAGAAACACATAAGCTATGATCTGAGCAGAGTCTAGTAGTCAGTTCTGATACAACACGTGTTTCTTCAATGTGAATTGGCTGTAATGTGATTGTAGAATTGGAGAGTGCTAGTTGTAAAATTCAAACTTTCCCTACCTGTGTTGGCTATAACACGATTCGGACCCCGTCACTTTAAGTGTTGTGGGGGTCACATGAGAATGCAACTGTCATGCTAGTATCAAAACTGATTTTTTTTCGCTTAGTCCAAAAGCTTTTGGGCAGTTGGCTAGCCTAATGGCATCAATGTAACCATTGTCAGTTGTTGTAAAAAGTCATCTAGTTCACTAATACCCTTTAGGGAAGCAAATCTGTCGTCATGGCCTGGGCTAGCCTACATGTGACTCCAGGCTGACAGAAATGTGGTTTACATGAGAAACTGCCCCCTGCAAATTAGAGATGGACAATAAATATGGTGTAGCCAGCAATGCCCTTATCCTATGAATGAATTTAAAAAGTTAGATGACGATCTGACTGTTCCAACGCAAGTCTGTCCTGAGATTGTTCAGAATAAGGAAATAAATTACCATGAAAGAGTGTAGTTTGTGAAACTTACAGGGCTCCACAGATTATTGAAAGAGCTGAAATCTGAGCTGTTGGTTGTGTGGGTGGTCAAAGGAAGGGCCTGTTAGCTCAAAGGACCAGAACTGAGAAGACATGGTTCAATCCAGTGTACAGTTTAGGATGGAAGTTCCGTGGATTTTTACATCAATCAAGGCAAGGTCTTCCCTATTCTCAGCAAACTGCAACAATCAGTCTGTAAGCACCCTCGACGAACAGCTCAGCTGACGTTTGATCAAATACTGCTTTTCTTTTGTGAGGACTGAGACTCCAGCCAGCACTCCATTACAGTCAAACACTATTGCTTCTCAGCAGATTTTTATCAGAAATAATCTTGGGCCTGTTATCTCTGTTGTTTGGGAAATATACAAGAATGCATCCGTCATCCTTTTCAATTATTATTTTCCATTAGTTAAAGTGGTAAAGTGTCTATAGTGTGATGGCTTTGGGGAGTAGATGGCATTTTGTTTTACCTTGTGTTTTGAAATCTTTTAATCTGTGTTATATTTAATTGGCTTGGTTTGGTTTATTTCGGTTCTGTCTCCTTTTCAAGATAAACTGCTATTTTATTGTTAAAAGCCCAGTGTGCTTATATTTCATTGAAAGTCCACCATGTTAAATTATAAAATAACAAAACATGATCTATCAGGTCAGATTATGACTTGGATTCTGACTTATCCGGTAGTAACATCAGCTGGAATCATAGCATAATGAATTTGATGAGAAGTTTTTATTATGAATAAAGTAACAAATACTTTTTCACAAATGCAGAAATCATTTCATCAAGGTTTTGAGCTAGGAATTGGCAAAAAGCTTTATAATTTTGCATATCTCTGATGCAAAATAGAATTCAGACCAACTCCCCATTCAGTCTTCAGTTAATATGACCCGCAACAGCTTTGTTCATTAAGAGGCGCCCAAGCATTGATAATGCATGACCCACACAATACCAGCCATTTGAGCATTTTTATTGATGTATAATTCAGTGTGTGAGCATATTCTATTAAATTGCACAGTGATCCTGTCTTACTTAAAAATATACTGATGATCTGTTTGACAAATATAGACAAATTGATCTTTATTTGTGACAGCTTTATGTTTTATGATTAAACACATCTTGTAACTAATGTGTAAAGCCATGATATAAAAAACCAGTGGTGTGAGCTGTTGTGGTGTGGTGGTAGCATCCCTACCTCTGAACCAGGATACCCAGACTCAAGATCCATATGCTCCAGTGGTGTGTATTAAGGCCGCTGATTAGAAAACAAAAAGTACTGACAACATGGATGAGTTGTGTTTTTATTCACTTCATTTTTGTAAATTATTTTCTTTCTGTTTTTACCCACGTCGCATAATACTTTTCGGCTCATGCTATTCTGCACTGTTTCATACCATTTAACTATCTGCTATCAGGACCAGGAGACGAGACAAGACTAACTATTCTGCTGTTATGTCCCTTTTTCCAATGAGATTCACTTCGTTTGGAAGAATTAAGGATTCTAACAATATAAAAAACCAGTATCTAACAATATAAGTAAATTAAACTAACACTTGAGGAACAATCATCCAAATACTATGCTTCACGTATTGTAAACACATCAGCCAAGGAAGTCATGGATTATCAGCATAGATGTGATCCAAATGCTATGGGTAATCCTCCCAGCTGCAAAACTCCAGACTTAACAGTACGGCAGTTTAGTTTCACATGAAATTGCAGTTATCAGGCCAGATTATCTTTTCACACAGTATAATTGTATAATCACACTCATACGCACTTTACTTTCATTTGCTGAAATAGTTTAATCTAATACTAATGTCCCCTCTCAGGCAGCTCTTTAATGTTCCCTCATTGTATCACCAGCAGTATTTTCAGAATGATTGAAAATAGTCAACAGTGATAAATTAAACAAGCTTAAAATCACAATTGTTATAATTGCTTATTAGGTGGGATGTTGTTTGATTCCTTTTTTTACCATCACCATATCTGCCCCTTGTCACCTCTGACTGAGTTAATTTTATATTTATTTCAAACAGTTAATCAAATTATCAAGTAGTGAATATTGAATGATAGCCTTTCCGGAACATAAATAGTCATGTCTATCTTCCATGGAAAAATCTCCGAAAATGGTTGTACTCCAGATGGTTTTCATAGATCAGCTTAATCTTCTAAGATCTTGTTGAAATCATGTCAGTACTTTTTAAAAGGTGAACTAATTAATTATTCACACTTAAAGAAGAAATTTCCAGAAAATCAAATGGCCTGCTCCTGTGCTGTAAAATTCATTTAATCTATAAGCATGTAAATTCTACTTTTTTAATTTAATTTTTCAAGTTACTACCTTCAAATTGAAATTGAATTTAATCAAATCAAACAAACAGCTTTACTAGAATTCTATATTTGACAAATTATTTGAAGTGGCTGTTCTCTTTCAAGTGTAAATTTGCAGAATTGATTGCATTTCATAGAGTGGAAGCTTCCCAGGCCCTCAGCAACATGAGCGATTGAGAGAAATTTGGGAGAATCACAAGATATTGAGTGAGGTATTTCTAGCTGTTGAGATGAATTTCTCAGTGAGCGGCAAACGGCCTATTAACGGAGATTATTGCTGATTACCATGCTTGACACTACCTGATCTCACCTCATTAATATGTAGGCTTCTGCTTTCTCATCCAATGGATAGAAACTAAATACCAAGAATTCCCAGCATGAAAGTCTGAGCAGCAACCTGGCAATTTCAGTTTGCGAGTTGTTCCTCCCATATCTGTTCTGGACACATAACACCAACATCTTAGGACATGCTTCATGACCAGCAGCCGCATGCTCTCCATGTCCATAGACATTGGCATCCACATGTGCCAGCGTCTCTATGTGATCTTGGCATATATCTGATCCATTTACAGTACATTTCTGCATTTTCATAGCACATTGGACTTCTTCCATCACAATGCTGCTGCAAGTTTACTCCAGGCAAGTAGGTCAGGGACTTGACCAGGCTGCATCGCGGGGATCTTCATATGCTGTCTTCATACTCAATAATTTTGCATCTTCCTGGATGCTCACAGCATCTCTGCCTTGCTGTCTGTTTCAGTACTTTGCCCTGTCACCTACAGTTTAAAGTTCCACAGGAATCACCGTCTTTGGTTTCTTTGCCTTGCTGTTTAGTGCAGACACAAAACCAAGCAGCTTGTCATGCTTGTCAGCAGTCATCAGTCAGTGAAGTGGATATGCTGCTATCCGTGTCATTCATAATCCCATAGCTGCATCATATGCCAGTCATGTATGTGGTAAACACACTGCAAGTGCTGCAATAGCTGCGCATGTCTCAAAGCCTAAAGGGAGTAGTCCTCAGTCTAGGGCCCTGCCACAGTAAGTCTAGGGCAGCATCTGTTATCAGTCCAGGCCATTCTGCCGCTTGGGTGGTCAGGGTGAGGATCATCTGCACATAGCGGATGAAGAGCTAAATGTTAGGCACCCACTCTATGTCTTGCCTCTTGCTGCCCCATTGTTGGCTTTTCTTTTCCTTCTGTAAAATAAGTGGTTGGTACAGCTGTTAGTGCTGGTGCAGGTGGGGAATTGTGCTGAGGTATCCTGAGTGAGTGAGCAGGAGGTGCAGAGGCTAGGCAGGTATCATGTTGTTGAGGGTTTGATGTGTATGTGTGCTCACACCTGACCAGGTGCAATGGCCTTTTAGTGTGGATATCACTGCTAGGGATCACAGGATATCCCACTAATGCCAACTACTATCGGCTACAGTGAATGGAAGAATCGGGCTAGTATCAGATGTGACAGGTAGCTAATGCCAAGAGTTTGAGCCAGCCATGCCAGAAAACCCTCGCACTCATGGAGAGAAGCCTCCCCTAAAACTCAACAAAAATTACATCTCGCCAAAATATGGGAAGGCTCAGCCCATTGTTACTTTCACCTTCACATACAGTATCATGTATATTTTACAAAGAGGGCCTAAGTAACAATTGCTCTAATTTGTTGCTTTGAAATTTTGGTATCTCATTAATTCTGGTCAATATAAAACAAAGGCTGAAAAACTGTTGAAATACACTGAATTAATGGTAATTCACAACTCATTTGCCATGTAAAAATTTTTGATGCTTTTAATTCTATACAGTCTCACCCATTCTGATTTCTACAATTAGAGGTACCATTATATGCCTTCCACTCTTCACCTCTGACCTCCTCAGTACCATTGTCCCCACCCACAACTTTTCCCCACACTCTGGGACTCTCATTGTGACCCTCTCAGCTTGCTTCTCTGCCTGTCTGACTGGACCAGCCATACTGTGATTAAGAGCAGATCAGAAGTTGGAAATTCTGCAATGAATAACTCATCTCCTAACCTCCCAAAGTTTGTTCACCATCTACAAAGCACAAGCAATTTGATTGGATACTCTCCACTTAGCTGAATGTGTGTGCCTCCATCAATGCTGACAAGGTTCGGCAACATCCAGAACAAAGCCATTTGCTTGATTGGAACCCAGTCCACACCACTGACTTATAGTGGTAACAGAATTCCTCATATATAAAGTACTCTGCAGCAATTCACCAACGCCCTTTAAATAGCATTTTCCAAACTTCATAACTTACACTGAAAAGAACAAGGTTAGCAGGTGCAGAGATAAACATCACCAGCAAGTTCCCCAGCAAATTGCACATCATCTTGACTTGAAATCACATTGTTTTTCCTTCTTAAGGATGGTTCCTGATAGGCAAAATAGGCTAGCCATGGCAATGACATTTTCATCATGGGAACAAATAAAAAAAACTCCTTTTTCAAAAACCTCACCAGAGTTCACCTTTTCAACCATTCCTTCTTAATTCTTAAATCTCATGACACCAAGTTATAGTCCAACAGGTTTATTTGAGATCACAAGCTTTCAGAACATTGTCCCTTCATCTCACCCACTTCACCTGGCAAAGGGGCTACGCTCCAAAACATGTGATTTCAATTGAACCTGTTGGACTATAACCTGCCGTTGTATGACTTCTGATGTTGTCCACCCAGTCCAGTGCTGGCACCTCCACATTCATTCTTAATTCTTATCTTTTGGCTCTTGATGTCATTTAGATTAGATTCCCTCCAGTGTGGAAACAGGCCTTTGGCCCAATAAGTCCACACTGCCCCTTGAAGCATCCCACCCAGACTCATCCCCTATGATCTGCACACCCCTGAACACTATGGACAATTTAGCATGGCCAGTCCACCTAGACTGCACATCTTTGGACTGTGGGAGGAAACTGGAGGACCCGGAGGAAACCCATGCAGACACGAGGAGAATGTGTAAACTCCACACAGACAGTTGCCCGAGGCTGGAATCAAACCTGGGTCCCTGGTGCTGTTAGGCTGCCGTGCTAACCACTGAGCCACCCTGCCGCCCCACTTTTGGTACAGTGCATTTGAATTTTTTTTTTGAAAGATGGTCGGTGAATTCAGTTGTTGTTTTCTGTATACTTTCACACATGTATTGAATAGTGATAATGGGAACTGCAGATGCTGGAGAATCCAAGATAATGAAGTGTGAAGCTGGATGAACACAGCAGGCCAAGCAGCATCTCAGGAGCACAAAAGCTGACGTTTCAGACCTGGACCCTTCATCAGAGAGGGGGATGGGGTGAGGGTTCTGGAATAAATAGGGAGAGAGGGGGAGGCGGACCGAAGATGGAGAGAAAAGAAGATAGGTGGAGAGGAGAGTATAGTTGGGGAGGTAGGGAGGGGATAGGTCAGTCCAGGGAAGACAGACAGGTCAAGGAGGTGGGATGAGGTTAGTAGGTAGGAGATGGAGGTGCAGCTTGGGGTGGGAGGAAGGGATGGGTGAGAGGAAGAACAGGTTAGGGAGGCAGAGACAGGCTGGGCTGGTTTTGGGATGCAGTGGGTGGAGGGGAAGAGCTGGGCTGGTTGTGTGGTGCAGTGGCGGGAGGGGACGAACTGGGCTGGTTTTGGGATCCGGTGGGGGAAGGGGAGATTTTGAAGCTGGTGAAGTCCACATTGATTCCATTGGGCTGCAGGGTTCCCAAGCGGAATATGAGTTGCTGTTCCTGCAACCTTCGGGTGGCATCATTGTGGCACTGCAGGAGGCCCATGATGGACATGTCATCTAAAGAATGGGAGGAGGAGTGGAAATGGTTTGCGACTGGGAGTTGCGAACCAAGCGGAGGTGTTCTGCAAAGCGGTCCCCAAGCCTCCGCTTGGTTTCCCAATGTAGAGGAAGCCACACCGGGTACAATGGATGCAGTATACCACATTGGCAGATGTGCAGGTGGACCTCTGCTTAATACGGAAAGTCATCTTGGGGCCTGGGATGGGGTGAGGGAGGAGGTGTGGGGGCAAGTTTAGCATTCCTGCGGTTGCAGGGGAAGGTGCCGGGTGTGTTGGGGTTGGAGGGCAGTGTGGAGCAAACAAGGGAGTCATGGAGAGAGTGGTCTCTCCGGAAAGCAGACAAGGGTGGGGATGGAAAAATTCCATCCTCTATTCCCAATTCCTCCGCCTCTGCCGCATTTGCTCCCACGATGAGGCATTCCACTCCCGCACACCCCAGAAGTCCAAGTTCTTCAAGGACCGCAACTTTCCCCCCACAGTGGTCGAGAACGCCCTTGACCGCGTCTCCCGCATTTCCCGCAACACATCCCTCACACCCCGCCCCCGCCACAACCGCCCAAAGAGGATCCCCCTCGTTCTCACACACCACCCCACCAACCTCCGGATACAACGCATCATCCTCCGACACTTCCGCCATCTACAAACCAACCCCACCACCCAAGACATTTTTCCATCCCCACCCTTGTCTGCTTTCCGGAGAGACCACTCTCTCCGTGACTCCCTTGTTCGCTCCACACTGCCCTCCAACCCTACCACACCCAGCACCTTCCCCTGCAACCACAGGAAATGCTACACTTGCCCCCACACCTCCTCCCTCACCCCTATCCCAGGCCCCAAGATGACTTTCCGTATTAAGCAGAGGTTCACCTGCACATCTGCCAATGTGGTATACTGTATCCATTGTACCCGGTGTGCCTTCCTCTACGTTGGGGAAACCAAGCGGAGGCTTGGGGACTGCTTTGCTGAACACCTCCGCTCGGTTCGCAATAAACAACTGCACTTCCCAGTCGCGAACCATTTCCACTCCCCCTCCCATTCTTTAGATGACATGTCCATCATGGGCCTCCTGCAGTGCCACAATGATGCCACCCGAAGGTTGCAGGAACAGCAACTCATATTCCACTTGGGAACCCTGCAGCCCAATGGAATCAATGTGGACTTCACCAGCTTCAAAATCTCCCCTTCCCCCACCGGATCCCAAAACCAGCCCAGTTCATCCCCTCCCGCCACTGCACCACACAACCAGCCCAGCTCTTCCCCTAACCCCATTGCATCCCAAAACCAGCCCAGCCTGTCTCTGCCTCCCTAACCTGTTCTTCCTCTCACCCATCCCCTCCTCCCACCCCAAGCTGCACCTCCATTTCCTACCTACTAACCTCATCCCACCTCCTTGACCTGTCCGTCTTCCGTGGACTGACCTATCCCCTCCCCACCTATATTCTCCTCTCCACCTATCTTCTTTTCTCTCCATCTTCGGTTCGCCTCCCCCTCTCTCCCTATTTATTCCAGAACCCTCACCCCATCCCCCTCTCTGATGAAGGGTCCAGGCCCGAAATGTCAGCTTTTGTGCTCCTGAGATGCTGCTTGGCCTGCTGTGTTCATCCAGCTTCACACTTTATTATCTTGTATTGAATAGTGTGCTGTTTTGAGCAGACAAATCAAATTTAAGTCAGTCCAATTAATCTCCGCAAACTAATGTTGACTGGAATTTTTGACAGGAGGTGTTCTGTCTGAGAAGTCTGTGCCTTCAGTAATTAAAGCTGACAACACAGCATTCACAGATTAATGCTGCCCTTTCCCTTTCTGCCAGATTCCATTAATAATTATAAATCAAGCTGACATTTTTCATCTCTGATAAATTGTTAACAAATTTGTTTAGTGAACCTTTGGCAAACAGTATATAGAATTAAATTAGATGCTTTAAACAATTTTTAAACCTACATTACACCCAGTACAATTTTGTTTATGTACATTCTTCCTCATTTTCAATAATTCAAGGTTTTTGAACTTTACTGAAATTGCACTTTTCACAGGCCCAAGAGCTAAGTTACTTTTCTGCTTTAAACTCAGCAACACTGTTTGCATGAAACATTTTGTTGGTAGTAACATTGTTAGTAGTTAATTAATTTACTATATTACTTTTGTTCTTATGGTAGGCATTTTAGTTCCAGTTTACTTGTCACGGTCAAGGAAATTTGTTTGACAAATTCTGCAAATCTTTTGATAAACTAGTCATTTGATCAGGAGAAGAGGTGATATAGTGGTATTACATCAGGACCAGTAACGAAGATACCCAGGCTAATGCTATGAGCGCCTGGGTCGGAGTTAGAGATTTAACACTGCCTGAGTGTTGGAATTATAATTCAGTTAATCTGGACTGGTGACAGTGTACCTATTGTCTGTTGTTATAAAATCCCATCTGGTTCACCTTAGGGAAAAAAGTCTGTTCTCCTAACATAGCCTGGCCTATGACAAATGGTGATGGAACCATCAAGAGGGAGAAAACTACTTGACTTCATCCTCACCAATCTGCCTGCTGTTGATGCATGTGTCTAATTTCTAATCAACCTGTTCTGAAATGTTGTTAACACCTCTAAAGTAGGTGGGACTTGAACCCAGGTTACCTGGCTCAGAGGTAGGGATATTACCACTGCATCACAAGAAGTAGGAGTATTTAGTGCACATGCACATGTTCACATTCATTATGCCCTCCCTTGTGTTAAGTGACAATACCACAATACAGTATGAGATAAATGAAGAACAGATTCTGCAACTTAAAAGTATAACCTCTTAGTATAGTGCTGTGTGTGTGTGTGGCGGGGGCATGCACACACACAAACAGATTCTCCATTGTTGGTCATCATACGGTGTACAAAGGACGATGGTTGTGGTTGCTGGAAATCAACCACCTCAGTTCTTAGGAGTAAGCGCCTGGGTCCAGCAGTCTTCAGCTCCTTCATCAATGGCTATCTCTATTACGTGGTTGAAATTGGGGATATTAGCAGAGGATTTCACAATATTCAGCACTATTTGCAACTCTGCAAATATTGAAGCTGTCCTTGTTCATTTGCAGAAAGATTTAGACAATATCCAGGTTTGGGTGGATTGGTGGTAAATGATCTTCATGCCATATCTGCCACGCAATGACCATCTTCAACGAGAGAAAATCTAACCATCTTCAAAAATACACATTGTTCATAAAAGATCTCTTTGTATATATACATTGTCACAAGTGCTGTTTGATTCTGTACAGTTGCATGTCAAGTAAACAAACAAAACATTAATCTTTGACTGTCTGCAAAACCAAAGACTTCACTTATACAATACGAATACTTACATATATTTGAGACCCTGGGAAGGTCCAATAACTGAACAGACTCCCATTAGTAAGACCTTAGGCAGTGGTCTTTCCCTACTGCGTCTTGGTCTCAACTGTCTCATACTTTAGCACCCGTCCCTCAGCATGTAATTCCACATACTTGGAATGTGCCAGTCTGCAACACTCAGTCAGGGTCAACTTCTTGTTCTGGAAGATCAACGAGTTTCGGGCAGACCAGCTTCTGAACTTATTCAAGCCATTACATCCTGACCATTAAGAGAAGCAGGGGATGAAATATTGGAGGATCCAAGCATCATTTACTAATCTTTCTTTGGTAAAGACTTAGTACTAAAGGACCACAAACATTGCACTTTTAGTTTAAGGAGGAAGATAGGTAGAAACCAATTAATACTGGGTCATCCACCTAACTAGTTGTTGGTAAAAAAAAGTTCTGAAACAGTGTTAAATCACTATTTAGAAATACATAAGCTCATCAGATCATCGGCTTGGATTTGTTAAGGGAAAGCCATGCCTTATTAACTTGATTGAATGTTTAGAGGCAGTAACATAGAATCTTGTCACTGAGAAATGAAAATGCTTCCTTCTGTGCCGTAGCTTGACAAGGGGATTATTAATAAAATATCGTGATTCTGAATGCTGACGTTGGATTACCATTATGTTTCTGACATACATAAAAATAAGCGACAGAATGTGCTTATTTTATGCTGTATACATGATACTGTTACATAAACCAGAAAATGAGCCTATTACAAGACTAGTCTTGATGAAGCTTACTTAAATTAGGTTGCTATTTGAACGTTTTTGCTTCCTCTCTTCTTGGTCTCTTTGTACGGCGCATCCCTGCAGCATCACAAAAGTAACTCCTATAACTTGTTCCCAGGCTTGTGCCAATGACTTTGACACTGACTGTTGGAAACTGTATTCCTCCAGTTCTATTCCTTTGCCCTTGGTTTTCAAAACAGAGAAATGGAATGTTGAGCCTAAAGCCTCTGAAAGCCTGCTAGATTTCTTCTGTCTGTGATTGTGACAACCTTGGGAACTAACTAGACTATTGGCAGAATGATATGGAGGTCTGAACGACACAGGCTATAGCAAATAAATGCTGAGGTTACTGCAGAAATTGAGCATGTCTGGTATCATCTGTGGGCAGAAAACAGAGTTAATGTTTCAAGTCTAATGCCCTTCGCAACAGACCCTTCTATTTAAGCTCGAATTGAATCAGCTTTATTGCCACATGGACTCAGATGGGTACAGTGAAATGTTTGTAAGTCACCACTTACAGTGTCATCTCAGGTACGAAGGCATTGAGGTATAATCCTTGCTTACAGAATAGAGAAATTAAAAAAAAGAGGTTACATTACAGTAAAACACATTATAACCAGAGGTCAGAAAAACAAGAAGCAAAGTTTTTAAAAAAAACAAACATTACAGTCTCTCTCCAAAAGCCTCTCCACCACAGACCAGTGCAGGGAGCCTCCACGTAGTCTGACCACGAACTGCTGCCATGCTCCACACTGGGCCACTGCTGCCATGCTTGGGGCTGCTGGTTGCTAGTGTCCCCTCTCTAACTGCTGGTGTCCCCACTTAGGGTCACTGGCGAGTCTGCCAACCACTTCAGAGGCCTGGAGTTGGAGGTCAGGGCCAGGTGTTCGAGGCCAAGAGAAAGGAACAGTGGGCGAGAAACAAAGACAAAAGGAAGGAAAAGAATGAGCGGAGCGAAGGAGCTCCAGCTGGAGCATCCTACTCCAGCACTGTCTCACCGGATACAGTTCTGGTTCGTTTCAGATGTCCAGCATCCTCCATTCTTGGTTTCATTTCAGTGGGCTGTGACAAGGTGTGTGGCAGAATCAGGCCCATCTCACATCAGGAGCAACTCTCGCCATCTTTTATACTTTTTGCAAGTGGCATAGCAAGATTCCTGCTAGACTGCAGCAAGATATCAATTGACAGGGAATAACACTTTTTAACACCTGATTAATGGCACAGTTTTCCTCAGTAATACTCATCTTCCCAGTTGACAAAACTTAACAAACAAAGTCAGCATTCAAGAAAATCAGATCATATCCTTGGCGGTCTTGGAGGAATGTAGGCAGAGTGGGGTCGGAGGACTCAGTCACTTCTTCAGTGTCCTGAGTGGAAATTGCAGAGGGACCTGTGTGTGATACCACCACAAAGCTAGGAGGTTGCATGTTAATGAGGTGAGATGTTCAGTTAGTAAGTTCATTAACAAGCAATGATTCCCGTTAATAGAAAACTTGCCACTGCCTCATGAGAATCTTGTCTTGATGTTAAGAATTTAGTTGAAAGATGCCGCAGATTGTTCTCAATAGCCTGTTCAACATAGGCCTCATTAGATTTCTCACAATTCTGCCACATTCCTTACCATAGTCCACATTGTTCAGCTCTCTGTAAGATTCTGCCTGAGGAAAAGTTTAAGTTTTCACTTAAACCTTATGTTAGCACCTAATGACAGTTGCATTCACACATCTGCCTCTGTCCTCGAACATACTGAATGTTGCGATATTAGAAGAGTGGATGATGCTCAACCTGCATTGGATATTTACATGTGCCTAAAGATCTGATAAACTACAAATGAGTTCAGACTCAGTTTATCACACCCATTATCTGATGTAGAATGAAATGCAGAATTAAATAATGAATTATCCAGTAAATTTAATTGCAAAAAATAGTTTATAACTAAAGACCATTCAGATTGGGCGGCATGGCAGCTCAGTGGTTAGCACTGCTGCCTCACAGCTCCAGGGACCCGGGTTTGATCCCACCCTCGGGCGACTGTCTTTGTGAAGCTTGCACATTCTCCCCGTGACTGCGTGAGTTTCCTCCCACAGTCCAAAGATGTGCTGGTTCGGTGGATTGGCCATGGAAAACTGCCCATAGTGTTGAGGAATGCCTAGATTAGGTGGGTTATTGGCGGGGCGGGGGGTGTGGTCTAGGTGGGATGTTCTGAGGGCCAATGTGGACTTGTTGGGCCAAAGGGCCTATTTCTACAGTGTAGGGATTTGATATGTTTGCAGCTACGAAGATGTTAACTGATTGGTTTTACCTCAGACTACAGACTGGATGGAATAAGTGAAAAGGCTGAGAATGAAATTAGATTATGTTCTTGGAATTATATAAAATCTGAGTGTCAGCTGAATATACACACAGCTTAAACAATATAAATAGCTTAATAATGCCCACAGTACAATTTCAAAAACATGTCCTTAATTGGTCATACAGTACAATGGAAAATCCGAAAGCTGAGGGCATTGTTGCTAAGTTTGCAGATGACACAAAGGTGGAGGGACAGGGAGTGATGAGGAAGTGGGAGACTGCAGAAGGATTTGTACAAGCTAGGAAAGTGAGCAAAGAAGTGCCAGATAGAATACAATGTGGGAAAGTGTGAGGTTATGCACTTTTTTAGGAAGAATAAAGGTGTAGACTAATTTCCCAATGGGGAAATTCTTCAGAAGTTGAAGCATAAAGGGGTTTGGAAGTCCTCATTCAGGATTCTATTAAGATTAACATGCAGGTTCACTTGGCAGTTAGGAAGACAAATGCAATGTAAGATTTCATTTCTAGAGGGCTAGAATACATGAGCAAGAACATACCACTATGGCTGTATAAGGCTGTTGTCAGACTGCATTCGGAATATTGTGAAAAGTTTTGTGTCTGTATCTAAGAAGGGACATACTAGCCTTGGAGAGGATCCAGGCGAGGTTCACAAGAATAATTCCAGGAAATAAAGCACTTGTCTTAAGGGGAGTGATTGAGGACTCTGGGTCTGTACTCGATGGAGTTTAGAAGGATGAGGAGAATTTGATTGAAACTTACAGAATACTGAGAGGCCTGATTGGAGTTGACATTGGAGAAGATATTTCCAATAGGAAGAGAGATTGACACCTGAGGGCACAGCCTCGGAGAGAAGGGACATCCCTTCAGAACTCAAATGAAGAGAAATTTCTGCAGCCACAGGATGGTTAATCTGTGGACCTCATTGACACGTAAAACTGTGGAGGCCAAGTCACTGAGTGTATTTAAGACAGAGATACATTAGTAAGGTTCTTGATTAGTAAGGACATCAAGACATTTGGGGAGAATGAGGTTGAGAAATATATCAGCCATGATCAATTGGCGGAGCAGCCTTCATGGGCCAAATAGCTTAATTGTACTTCTATATCTTGTGGAAGCCATGAACGGCACAATATCAGTGAATACATTTGCCACTCCTGATAGTGTCATCAAACCAATGTAATTTCAATTTAATGAGATGAAATCTGAGTGTAATGCTTAGAACCAGGTGGGCCTTGTTGACTACGAGATCTTTGACTGAGATTGTTAACCTAGGCCCATCAGGAAGCCCTGGTTGACCAATATAACCCGGGGTTTTAGAATATCCTCAATTCAGAGGACTGATTCCAAGCTGGCTGGCCACAGCCAGTGTACTGTGAACACATAAATAAAGGGTGACTTGGTGAAGGGGCACTGTCCTCCGTATAGTTATTTCACTGAGTGATTGAAAACACTTTTTCAAAGGTTTACAGATTTCTTTCATGGCAGGCATGAGCACCCAGTGCACTTAGCTAGGAAATCTGCAGCAGCCTGGAATGCATTACCTGAAAATCAAACATTCTTTTATTGACATCATCGGCTGAATGGCTTCTTTCCGTGCTACATTTGTATATACACTTTTCACTGTATCTCCCTAGATATATATGACGATTATTCATTCATTCGCATCATGCTTTGCATCACCAGGCCGGCATTTGTGGCTGCATTTCCAAGGATGGTTGTTCCTCCAATTGAAAATACCAAAGCCAATTACTTTCCTATACTGAGAAAAGCTGAAAATAAAGTTACCAGAGGTAACACTTAGAAGAGGGCTTGTAAAAAACTTGTAAAAACTCTCTGGTGCTTAGCTGTTCTTTTGTCTGAAAGAGAGGGCTGATAGTCTATTCAGAAAGACTAAAGATGCAAAGGGGAAAGGATAAATAGTACACTTTGAGAAAAAGCTTGCAAGTGACACAAAAGCACAGAGCTTTTGAACATCAGACACTGTGAAATATAACAGCTGGATTCAGGTTTAAACTGATAATTCTACATGCCATCAATTTCTGGTCTTAGCTGTACTGTAAGACAGAAGTGCTTTACAAAATGCATTTCTCAACTTGAGGGAAAGGAAATTAAAATAATGAGTCTTCTCTGAGAAGCACATCCTTCCCTGGGGACGTTTACCTGCCCAGCTTTTTTCTTGGTATATTATGACCTGCTGAAGTGTGAGAAACAGGAATGTTTGAAGAAATGTAATTATTTTGAAAAACGTGCAAAGTTTCTAACTTTGTGGTATTTGTTGCCTGTGAAGTAGAAAATTTTATTTAAATGTTAGGTATAAAATTATGTTCCTTATGAATTATGTGCATCTATGTAAAATTTTGTAATAAAAATGTTTCTTTCTTCTAGAATTGTTACCTTGTAAAGTAACTTCAATGGCTGTGCATTTTTGTTGCAAAACAGGAAATAAAAACACTGACATTTCATTATGTTTCAGGATCTTAGGTATTTTAAATCAGAGAAGACACAGCGAGGCATGCTGAAAGAAGGCTGGAGGGAAACTCAGAAGCCAATTATGTGTTCTTATAAACTGGTGACTGTTAAATTCGAAGTCTGGGGACTTCAGACAAGAGTAGAGCAATTTGTACTCAAGGTCAGTTAAAGTGAAGTATGAAACACCAAGGAAAGGTTGGTTATGTATAATATCATGGATAATGGGAACTGCAGATGCTGGAGAATCCAAGATAATAAAATGTGAGGCTGGATGAACACAGCAGGCCAAGCAGCATCTCAGGAGCACAAAAGCTGACGTTTTGGGCCTAGAGCCTTCATCAGAGAGGGGGATGGGGTGAGGGTTCTGGAATAAATAGGGAGAGAGGGGGAGGCGGACCGAAGATGGAGAGAAAAGAAGATAGGTGGAGAGAGTATAGGTGTGGAGGTAGGGAGGGGATAGGTCAGTCCAGGGAAGACGGACAGGTCAAGGAGGTGGGATGAGGTTAGTAGGTAGATGGGGGTGCGGCTTGGGGTGGGAGGAAGGGATGGGTGAGAGGAAGAACAGGTTAGGGAGGCAGAGACAGGTTGGACTGGTTTTGGGATGCAGTGGGTGGAGGGGAAGAGCTGGGCTGGTTGTGTGGTGCAGTGTGGGGAGGGGACGAACTGGGCTGGTTTAGGGATGCAGTTGGGGAAGGGGAGATTTTGAAACTGGTGAAGTCCACATTGATACCATTGGGCTGCAGGGTTCCCAGGCGGAATATGGTTGCTGTTCCTGCAACCTACGGGTGGCATCATTGTGGCACCGCAGGAGGCCCATGATGGACATGTCATCTAAAGAATGGGAGGGGGAGTGGAAATGGTTGGCGACTGGGAGGTGCAGTTATTTGTTGCGAACTGAGCAGAGGTGTTCTGCAAAGCGGTTTCCAAGCCTCCGCTTGGTTTCCCCAATGTAGAGGAAGCCACATCGGGTACAGTGGATGCAGTATACCACATTGGCAGATGTGCAGGTGAACCTCTGCTTAATATGGAAAGTCATCTTGGGGCCTGGGATAGGGGTGAGGGAGGAGGTGTGGGGGCAAGTGTAGCATTTCCTGCGGTTGCAGGGGAAGGTGCCGGGTGTGGTGGGGTTGGAGGACAGTGTGGAGCGAACAAGGGAGTCACGTCTGTATCAGGAGCTGAGCATGTTAGAATGTGTAATTTATGATGATTTAGCATGATTGGGCTGAAATTGGTCTGTACCAGTCAGTCAAAATAGGCTTATGGCAAGTCAGCTTCCCATTTTCATTGCTGACTTTCTTTTCCAAACACTTTGATAATCTGGAATAGCTAACTCCATAGGCTGAAAATTAGTGCAGAGCCACTGTACAGTTTTATCATCAGTTGGAAGAGCCCTGAACTGCCTTTGAATTGTAGGCAAGGTCATCATTCATTACATTCAATATTTCTACCTGTTCTTCTCCTTTTCCAATGAATAGCATCAGAATTGTGACATCTTCTCTTGTCACAGAACTGCCATATTTCCCAGAGTACAAACAATTATTGTTCTATGCCAGAAGTTGTTTCAGGCAACAAGTACCACTGTCATAAACCAGTTCTCACCAATGGACTGTGACTCACACAATGTTACCTCCTCAAGAGCTCAACACCTTCATCCTCTAGGTCATCTGTGGTGACATTGGTGCTTCCATTTGTTAACAGTGAGAATTCAGAACACTTTGATAACCTTCTGTCCTTAGAAGTTGATAGATCTAGTAGAATCCAGTTCAAAACCTATAATGGCAGAAAATAAAAGTGGAATGTTGTAAAAATTAATGTTGTGAGTTGTATTTAATGGAAGCAGTGGTGCTTTTGCAGTCTTATGTTACCTCTCAGGGAAGGCTTGTGGATGAAGTGTCACCGAGCTCCTTGTACGGGCAGTGGCAGGCACTCTACAGGATCAAGAAGCACTGAAGCAGCTGGTCTTTTGAATAATACCACTATTGGGGGTTTCAGTAGCGGCTGTCAGTATAATACCTACCCAAGGTGTAGGAGCATTATTGGACCCCAGGCTACAGTTGTGATAGCAGGAGGGTATTCTGGTTGTGGAGCATGAGGATAGGGGTTCAACATCAACCACAGGGCTCCGACTCTCGACAAAACTCACCTTTCCTCCTTCAGAGCGAGGATGGCAAACGTGTTTTCTTTGCTGCACTCCTGGCAAGTACCCTGCCTCTGATGAGTAAATATCTGTGGACATTAGGATGAGGAACGGAAAAGATCTTCCATATGCCTTGCCACCACACACTTAATTGGAGGAGTGGCGGCAGAAAGGCTAGAATTAAAGGTCACTGTTTAAAAGCCAGGGGTCTGCCATTTTAGTCAGAGATGACGAAAGGTTTTTTTTTTCTCACCGAATGTTGAAAGTTTGGGACACTTCTCAAAAGGCAGTGGAAGCAGAGTCTTCGAATATATTTAAGAGAGGTGGATGGATTCTTAATAAGCATAGGGTGAGAAGTTAGCAGAGTTGACAGCATTGTTCAGTAATCAGATCAGCTATGGTTTTGTTGAATGTTGGATTAACCTCAAGTGTCTGAGTGGCCTACTCCTCCTAATTCTTATGTTTGGAAATTCTGTTGGAATTCACAAAACAACACAGAACAAAATCTCAAATGACAAGCTAGCTTACTCTGAACATCTGCTTCCTCAGCTGAAACAATACATCATTTTCAGACATTCAATTAAAAGCAACAAGCCCCCAGAATAAGTTGCACAGCTTCCCTGTTTCTTTTTCAAATTTACAATGAACTACATAAATCATGGTGCTCAGTCTGTAACATTGCCGAGCATCCGTTCTGTTGGAGTCTATTAAATTGTATGTACAGCAAAACTTTCTTTCTCCTTGTCCCTTTTGGCCAGACTCATTAATCTGCAACTGAAAATTGGGCAGGTGGACCTCACAGGCCGTTGTAATGTGTGACTAGCCCTGAGTCGGGGGAGTAGGAAGAAGAGCCTCCCATTACTTACTGTCATTGCTGGCCTTTATGAGATTGGGAGCTTGGATATAAGCCACGTCCTGTAATTCCATGACTCGTTATGTTGGTTGATCAAGATAACCTTACTATACTATTCAATGAGCTGAGTGTGCATGGATCAGTGCATTGGACACACACCAGTCATTTATTATTAGAGTGAATCTTATGCTTTCTTTTGGCTTGTGTCGAGATTATAGGACAGACTTCTGCCTGAACCCAAGTGGGTTTTCTCACTGCATCTAACTAGACTCACCTCATTAACTACCTGACCCACCCCAAAGATTCCTTCACATCCCATTCAGACCCAATCTGACCATGTGCTGTCCCAGAACAACTCGCACTCAGTAGTGCATATCCTGAAATTTACTGGTACCTTTTATGTCTTCACTACCTGTAAACACCGATATGTGCACCTGAATAAACTCTGTCTGGAGCTGCCCTGCAAGTTGCTGAAATTTGGTAATGCCATGACAGACAGGGAGACTTCAGTGCCATGCTTGTGGGCAGGGACCTGGAGGTCCTGCTGGATGAGGTAGTACACAGAGGGAACTTTCTCCTCCCTCAAGACCAGCAGTGATGTCAAAACAAGCCAGCCGGTCTGAGGGTGCCACCTCGGTTAATACGGTTTCTGCTGTCTGAAGGAATGCCCAGCACTGTCGGAAGAAGGTCAATGACTTTCTCCACTCTGCCAAAGTAAGTGCTACCATCTTCTCTCTGATACCCTCACTCACTCAATCTTTGCTACTGCAAGCCCCTCTAACCAAGCCTCATGCTTTACCACTGTGTCGCCCATAACATCTCCCTCCACCCACTCTCATCTACCTTAACCCCTGATACTACTCACCCTGCGTGCCTTCTGCGCTGACTAATCATGCATTTATCTCCCTACCTACAACGAAAGTAACAGCTGTGCCAGTCCCTTTCACCTCTCTTCATATCGACCTCTCATTCCAGGAAACAGACAGTCCCCAATAAGGCGGAAAGAGTATAGATGGGTGGAATGGTGCTCAACACTCAGCCCTTTGCCTATCATGCGAAGAGCATCCTAACTGTCACTGTCCCAAATGGCTGACTGACCATATCCAAGCCCCTGGACATATCAGAGGCTGCTCTTGACTTACTGTTTTGGGACCCTCTGAATATAGGCTATCGTCCTTGGTTTGACTGAGAGCTGCTGACAACCGCAACAAGCTTCCACCTTTGCGTCTGCGCTAAATGGTAAGGTAGGTGTAAAATGAGTGTCTGGTATTCCTGGCTGAAGAGAGTGACCACACCAAACAGAGTCACTTCAAATGCCAAGTTGGGCTAGTTGGGAAAGGTAGGCCACTGTAGATGTTTATAGATGGGTTGTGTCGGGAGTGAAAGAATTGTAAAACCTGCCAAGTTATTGGTATGGGCTCTAGGAAGGAAATGTGGATATTTGGGTCTTACTGGTATGAATGGATGAGGCTGGAAACCAATGGCAAAGATGTGCTCACTGTCACTTTCTATCATGCTGGAAATCAAAAGTACACATTGGGGGAAAAAGGTGCGCCCACATCAGTGGGATATGTGACTTGACCTGTGAGGGAAAGGACTGCAGCAAATACTGATCCCTTTTAGAGGGATAGAGCATAGGTCACAGTCCATGCAATGTACAGTGCACAGGCTGCCTACTCCCTGACATCCAACAACACTGACCCTCTCTGAACTTGAATCAACCTGGCACAGCCTCTGGTAGACAATTCTTTGACATCTACACCTTTACAGACACTGGGAGCCAAACATTAGGGATGTTGAACAAGGACGGACAAAGGAGTTAGCATGACCCAATGCCATGCATACACATTATTTTCCCTGCTTCCTGGTTGTGGAATAAGCTGTCAGTGCAGATCTCCATCCCTAATGCCTCATCTGTCATCCCAGAGTTTTGCCGGGTGGTTCTAAGACACACTTAGTACTTATATGGAAAGACTCAAACACATGAAAGTTAACATCAGGAACATTTATTTAGAAGGTAATAGTTGTACACAAGCCTTTTTCATCCCTGCCAGTAAGGTACCCTTAATTGATTACAAAGTGTGGAGCTGGATGAACACAGCAGGCCAAGTAGCATCTTAGGAGCATTAAAGCTCACGTTTGAGGTGGGTGTTCATCCAGCTCCACACTTTGTTATCTCAGATTCCCCAGCATCTGCAGTTCCCATTATCTCTGACCCTCAATTGATTTCCTTCTTTCTCCTCTCCCATTATGTCTTAGTGTGGTCCTTTGTTCTGCAGCTGGCACCTGCTCAAAAGTGGCGCCCATTGGCCCTGGCATTTTTGTGGGGTGACTTCTTAGAATCATAGAATCCCTGCAATGTGGAAGCAGGCTGTTCAGCCCATTGTGTCCACCAGCCCTCCAGAGGGCATCCCATCTGGATCCCCTCACCCCGTAACCCTGCATTTACCTGGCCTGTACATCCTTAGACGCAATGGGCAATTTAGCATGGTGTTACAAAGGGGGAGGCCAAACCCCTCTAATAAGTAAATTAAAACATAAAGCCCCAATCAGTTCTGGCAGAATTAGAGGCTCCCTTCTAATAATTAAACCCGAAACACACAGAGAAGCTCGTCTCACCTTTATTATGTATCTGCAATAACATTCTGACAACCCGCAACATGTATAGTCTGTAAATTAAAAGCCTGTAATACAAATTGCCAACGAAATAATTTCATATTCCTGTCCTTAAATCTTTCCAAAAAGGTGAGAGGGTTGTGGTCTGTATACACAACCATTTCCAAAAAATTAAAATGTTGTAAGGCCAGTACCAAACTCAACAACTCTTTTTCAATGATGGAGTATTTTCTGCGGTGGCTTTTGAATTTCTTTTAAAAAGTAACCAATTAGCCCTTCAATTCCACCGTCATCCTCCTGCATCAACACAACTCCCAACACCTACATTGCGAGTGTCGATAGCGACTTTAAGGGTTTCAAGAAATTTGGTGTGGCTAAAACTGGTATGATGGTTAACACAGCTTTTAAATTATCAAATGCCTCCTGGTATTGTTCTGCCCACCAAAGTTTTGTGTTATTCTTTAGGAAATCCACCAGTGATGCCATCACGCTACTGCAGATGGTACAAAATTCCGATAGAATCCGCTCAGTGCCAAAAATCAAGGTACATGTTTCTTTGAGGGTGGTCTTGGAAATTCCTCAGTGACCTTTGTATTCACACTCCTCAGGGTCATCCTTCCATGTCCAATGTTGTTTCTCAAGAACATCACTTCTGCCTTCGCAAATTCAGTTTTTGTTAAGTTAATAACCATTTTTGCCCCCCGTAGTCTTTCAAAGAGCTCTGCCAAATGCACCATATGATCTTTCCATGTATGGGTAAAGATCACTAAGTCATCTATATTGATGGCACAAATAGTCGTCCTGCCACAATTCTGCTCATAAGTATTTGAAATGTGGCTGGTGCATTGTTCATTCCAAAGAGCATTACTTTAAAAGGTCTATTTCAAGGGTCTAGGCCCAAAATGTCAGCTTTTGTGCTCCTGAGATGCTGCTTGTCCTGCTGTGTTCATCCAGCTCCACACTTTGTTATCTTACTTTGAATTGATACAGCCCATTTGGGGTTCCAAATGCAGAAACTTCTTTTGCTCTCTCTGACAAAGATACTTGCCATAATCGCGAACTAAGTCCAACTTTGTGATGTAAGTGGCTTGTCCATCTTTTTCCACAAATCCTGCAGCCATGGAACTGGGTAAGTCCAATTTAGTTATGGCATTGACCTTCTGATAATCCTCACAGAATCGGTTTGAGAACCAACATGATCGGCAAACTCCACACACTTTGACTCAGCTTGACGATGTCTTCTTGGAGCATCACTTCTACTTCCTTCTGTTCCTGTGCGGCTTTGAGAGGATTAAGCCTGTAGGGGTGTTGTTTTTGCAGAACAGTATTCCCTACTTCAACCTAATAGTCCTCGCCATTCTATACATATGTCCTCATTTTGCTACAAGAAGACTTTCACTTCAGTTCTCTGTTCCTGAAACAGATAGCTCACTGTCCTATTCCATTCTCGAAGGACTTCATTACTTAATTTGAGGCACATCAAAATCCAAATCATCTGGATTTGATTCCTCACTGAGGGGCAGTAGCTGATGCCTGTTTCTGCAGTTCCCTTTCCCTGTCATAGTAAGGTTTCAGCATATTCACATGACATACCTGATAAAGCTACTTCCTATCTGGCATCTTTACCAGATAATTCACCTTACTCAACTTCATCTCAATCTGATAAGAACCACTAAACCTTGCTTTAAAGGGATCTCCTACCACTGGTAACAGCACCTATATTTTGTCTCCATAGGCAAAGATATTAATATTAAATTACTTACGAGCTCCTTGCTTCATTAGATGCTGTGCCACCTTCAAGTGTTGTCTCACTAATTTACCGACTCTGTTTAATCTTTTCGTCACTTCAGATACATAATTCAACTGTGAGATCTGACTTCCGACCTATCAACTTTTCCTCAGTTTTAAAGACCCTCTTACTTTGTGTCCAAATATCAACTCAAAGGGAGTAAACTGAGCCAATTCATTTGGGGCATCTCTAATGGCAAACAATATAAATGGGATACCTTTATCCCAATCATTTGGGTAATCCTGGCAATAAGCCCTCAGCATGGTCTTTAAGGTCTGATGCCTCCTTTCCACTGCTCCCTGGAATTCAGCATGGTAACACTTGATTTAAAGTTTTGGATGCCTAAACTATCCATGACCTCAAATAATTTGGCAATAAAATGGGACCCTTGATCTGACTGAATCTCCCTGGGTAGTCTATAACTGGTAAGGAAAGCAAGCAACTCCTCCACAGCCTTTTGCCTCCCATAATGGAATTAACTCCAAAAACCTGGGAGACACATCCATAATAGTTTGCAAATACTAGTTCCCACTTTTAGTTTTAGGGAAGGAACCTACACAATCAGTCACAACCCGATTGAAAGGTTCTTCAAATGACTGAATCCGTATCAAAGGCGCTGGTTTTGTTACAGCCTGCAGCTTTCCTGCCATTTGACACGTATGCCAGCTATGGCAAAATTCAACCACATTCTTATGTAATCCAGCCAATAGAAATGTTTTTATATCTTAGCCCGAGTCTTCCTCTCTGCTAGATGACCTCCCTTAGGTAATTCATGTGCTACCTGCAATACTTCCTGTCTGTAATCTACCAGCAACACAATCTGGTGAACTTCCTCCCATTTCTCCTCTGCACTAATCTGTCGCAGTCTCCATTTGCGCCTTAGTGTTCTATCCTTAAAATAATAACATTCAGGAATACATTCTGATTCCTTTTCCAGATAGGCTTTACGATATAAACCATTTATTGTCTCATATTTTTGTTCTAACTCCATTAATCTTTCAGAACTAAGTACCTCTGCCTGATCCTCTACCTGTTCAGGTTTTTCCTTCACCATTTCATCAAACAGGATGTCAGCTAACTGGACCTCAACTCCTTCATCTCTCTCTTTGGTTTTTTATTCCTGCTGTAACTTATGACTGTGGGATCTTGTTACCACATAATCCAGAAAAATTCCAGGATATTTATCTTTTAACTCCTCAGTTCCCTAGTTTTCCTTGTCTTCTCCACTACGAGGGGCTTCACTCCCATCTTTGATCCTGCTGGGTCATTTCCAAGAACAAACTGTATTCCTGGAATAGACACTTTTTCAGTCACTCCCACTATCACTTCTCCAGTCTTGATTCAACTCTCCAACCTGATCTTACACAGGGAAACACTAAGTCTCTCTCCATTTATTCCACAGATTACCACTATTTCGGGTAACATTTCAGAAGAAGTGAAAATACTTTAATTTCTTACTATTAGAGAATGGTTAGCTCCTGAATCTCTCAATATTTTTATTTCTTTACCTTCTCCCCCTGTTCTTCCTGAGTAAACCTTACCCATAGAGATGAAGTCTTTATAGAAATTGGGTACCACCTCTCACTATCCAGCCTGTGACTAGGCTGTGCACTATCCTGCAGCTCCTCGAATTCTTTTGGGATTCCCTTCACTTCCTCAACTAATCCCACTGGTTCAGTCTTTTTTACCACATATTTTTTCCCGACACTGTTCTTAAACTACCGGCAATGTGACTTTATGTGTTTCACTTCGTTACAGCGAAAATACTTGGGGCCTTTCACCTCCTTTTCACCCTCTTCGGTTTCTTTGTACACCTGTGGTAAACTGTTTCCAGTGTGATTTACTTGTTTTTCATTGAAGGATTTGCCTTTCTCCCAATTTCTATCCTTCATGGAATGAAATTGCTGTCAGAAATTCAACTTCAATTTATGCACTAATGTGTATTCATCTGCCATCTCTGCAGCTCTTCTCGCTGTTTGAACTTTGTGTCCCTCAACGAACTATCATTTCTGGAAGTGAGTTTTTAAACTCCAGCAGCAGAATAATCTCTCAAAGAGCCTCATATATTTTCTATCTTTAATGCTGTCACCTATATATCAAAGTTGCGATGTTTGTTTCTTTCAAACTTGACATGTGTCTGAACTGTGAGGCTGGATGAACACAGCAGGCCCAGCAGCATCTCAGGAGCACAAAAGCTGATGTTTCGGGCCTAGACCCTTCATCAGAGAGGGGGATGGGGTGAGGGTTCTGGAATAAATAGGGAGAGAGGGGGGGGCGGACCGAAGATGGAGAGAAAAGAAGATAGGTGGAGAGGAGAGTATAGTTGGTGAGGTAGGGAGGGGATAGGTCAGTCCAGGGAAGACAGACAGGTCAAGGAGGTGGGATGAGGTTAGTAGGTAGGAGATGGAGGTGCGGCTTGGGGTGGGAGGAAGGGATGGGTGTGAGGAAGAGCAGGTTAGGGAGGCAGAGACAGGTTGGACTGGTTTTGGGATGCAGTGGGTGGAGGGGAAGAGCTGGGCTGGTTGTGTGGTGCAGTGGGGGGAGGGGACGAACTGGGCTGGTTTTTGGGATGTGGTGGGGGAAGGGGAGATTTTGAAGCTGGTGAAGTCCACATTGATACCATTGGGCTGCAGGGTTCCCAAGCGGAATATGAGTTGCTGTTCCTGCAACCTTCGGGTGGCATCATTGTGGCACTGCAGGAGGCCCATGATGGACATGTCATCTAAAGAATGGGAGGGGGAGTGGAAATGGTTTGCGACTGGGAGGTGCAGTTGTTTATTGCGAACCGAGCGGAGGTGTTCTGCAAAGCGGTCCCCAAGCCTCCGCTTGGTTTCCCCAATGTAGAGGAAGGCACACCGGGTACAATGGATGCAGTATACCACATTGGCAGATGTGCAGGTGAACCTCTGCTTAATATGGAAAGTCATCTTGGGGCCTGGGATAGGGGTGAGGGAGGAGGTGTGGGGGCAAGTGTAGCATTTCCTGTGGATGCAGGGGAAGGTGCTGGGTGTGGTAGGGTTGGAGGGCAGTGTGGAGCGAACAAGGGAGTCACGGAGAGAGTGGTCTTTCTGGAAAGCAGACAAGGGTGGGGATGGAAAAATGTCTTGGGTGGTGGGGTCGGATTGTAGTTGGCGGAAGTGTCGGAGGATGATGCGTTGTATCCGGAGGTTGGTGGGGTGGTGTGTGAGAACGAGGGGGATCCTCTTGGGGTGGTTGTGGCGGGGGCCAGGTGTGAGGGATGTGTTGCGGGAAATGCGGGAGACGCGGTCAAGGGCGTTCTCGACCACTGTGGGGGGAAAGTTGCGGTCCTTGAAGAACTTGGACATCTGAGATGTGCGGGAATGGAATGCCTCATCGTGGGAGCAGATGTGGCGGAGGAATTAGGAATAGGGGATGGAATTTTTGCAGGAGCGTGGGTGGGAGGAGGTGTATTCTAGGTAGCTGTGGGAGTCGGTGGGCTTGAAATGGACATCAGTTACAAGCTGGTTGCCTGAGATGGAGACTGAGAGGTCCAGGAAGGTGAGGGATGTGCTGGAGATGGCCCAGGTGAACTGAAGGTTGGGGTGGAAGGTGTTGGTGAGCTGGATTCTCCAGCGTCTGTAGTTCCCATTATCACATGTGTCTGAACTGGTTCCTTTATGTTTCTGAACCATTGCCTATATGCTTCTGGTACCAATTCATAGGCACTTAAAACAGCCTGTTTGACATTTTCATAATCTCTTGATACTTCATCTGACAGCGCTACAAACACCCTGACTACCTACTTGTTCTGAATTAACATTGCCAATAAAGCCTCTGGCCAGTCCATTTGCCTAACCAGTTTCTCAAAGGAAATGAAAAAGGCTTCTACATCTTTTTCATTGAATTTTGGCAGTGTTTTGACATATTTGTATATATCCCTACCATGTCTTTGGCTATAATGGGTTTGCTGATCATCGCTCTTCTCCTCACTCAACCCATCTTCTACCTTAGATAACAAAGTGTGGGGCTAGATGAACACAGCAGGCCAAGCAGCATCTCAGGAGCACAAAAGCTGATGTTTCGAGCCTAGACCCTTCATCAGAGAGGGGGATGGGGTGAGGGTTCTGGAATAAATAGGGAGCGAGGGGGAGGCGGACTGAAGATGGAGAGAAAAGAAGATAGGTGGAGAGAGTGTAGGTGGGGAGGTAGGGAGGGGATAGGTCAGTCCAGGGAAGACGGACACGTCAAGGAGGCGGGACGAGGTTGTACCATCACTGCAACCATCTTCTGCCTTCATCTTCATCCTTTTAAGTCAGTTATCCTGTTAAATTTGCAACTTTTGAAGTTCAAACTCTTTCTTTTTCTGCCTTCTCTCCCTTTGAACTGTAATTCAAGCAGTTTCAGTTCCCTTTCTTTCTCTTCTGCCCTGGCTCTTCTTACCTTTTCTTTATCTTCTAACTCCAATTGTGTAATTTTCAGTTTATTTTTTTCTAACTCCACTGCACATGCCTGTGTCTCTGGTTTACCTAAATGCTTTACTAACTCCTTTACAATTTCAACTTTCCTCTTGTCCCTAGTTAAACCCAAATCTAACCTGTTGCTAAGTCTATAAGTTTCTCCTTCCTCTGTGTTTGTAAACTGTTTTGGCAAATTTGGAAAGCCTCCTCAAACCCCAGAATCTCTTTCCCAATGATTAGAGCCATTTTTCTGATTTAACCAGCCAGAAGTAACCAAACTTAAACAGATTTTCAACTTCTCACCTAAATTTTATTTAAAGATCTAGGACACTAATCCCCAGATTTCTGAAAAAGATTCCCAACCTGAAATGTCAGCTTTCCTTTTCCTCCGATGCCGCCTAGCCTGCTGTGTCCCTCCAGCTCCACACTGTGTTATCGCACTTATACAAACCCAAACAATAAGAAAATAAGTTAAAACTTAGTCTCTCAAAGTCTACACACCTTTCTTCTGCTGTTCAAGTCATAAATGCCTTGCTTCCGCTGATCAGGCTGTCGGGGATGTTTTGTCTGTGAAATCTTCTCTGAGGACTCTTAGCTAGAAGTGCTGTGGTACTTTTTACGGAAAAATGATATTTTCTTATGAGCTTAGCAATTTCTTCTGAGAGCTAGATGCTTATTTTTCAGATGGCAGTTCACTGTCATCCCAATTTTCAAAAACCCTCTCCTTATGTACCTTGGATGATATATCAATTTTCTTGCAATAACATTGGTCTAAGGTTGTCAAAATCATCAAATTTAAATTCAATTAGCTTTCAATCACTAAGTGCTTTGTTTAATTTAACTGGCTGATTCCAGCTCGTTGCCAAAACAGCAAAACCAGTCTAAGGTTACCAATCACACAGCCAATTGATACATGTTTCAATTTCAATGTTTCAAAACTGGCTGGACAGCTTTCAGCTGCATACAGACATTTTTTTTCCTGTATAAGTCTCTAAGCCCAGTAAAGCACTTTACCTCTTAAAGGAACTACGCACCCTTCTCTCTTAACATTTTTTTACAAATAAATTCTAGCTTCCTGCCTTTCAGCACCAGGCATACCTGAAGGTGAGGTGTCAACCTGGTAAGCCACCAAACAGGACTATTTGCTCACCAAGCAGAAAAAGCAGCAAGTGACAGACAGGGCTAGGCGATCTCACAACCAATGGAACACATCTAAGCTCGGCAGTCCTGCCACATCCAGTTGTAAATGCTGGTGGACAACTGAACAACTCACTGGAGAAGGAGGTTCCACAAGTACCCCCATCCTCAATTACAGAAGAGCCCAGCACATCAGTGCAAAAGACAAGGCTGAAGCATTTGCAGCAATCTTCAGCCAGAAGTGCCGTGTGGATGATCTATCCCTGCCTCCTCCAGTGATCCCAGCATTACAGATACCAGTCTTCATTCCACGTGATATCAAGAAACGGTTGGAGACACT
This sequence comes from Stegostoma tigrinum, assembly GCF_030684315.1. NCBI lineage: Eukaryota > Metazoa > Chordata > Chondrichthyes > Orectolobiformes > Stegostomatidae > Stegostoma > Stegostoma tigrinum. The sequence continues at coordinate 10,249,026 of NC_081375.1, forward strand.
GAATTCTGCAAAGGCTATGGTCTCTGACAACATTCCCACAATAGTATTGGAGACTTGTGCTTCAGAACCTGCTGCTCCCCTAACCAAGCTGTTCCAGTTCAGTTACAACACTACCCGGTAATGTGGAAAATTGCCCAAGTATGTCCTGTACACAAAACACAGGACAAATCCTACCCGGCCAATTACTGCCCCACTCTTGATCATCAGTAAAGTGATGGAAGGTGTCAGTAACAGTGCTATCAAGCAGCACCTGCTCAGCAATAACCTGCTCAGTGACGCCCAGTTTGGGGTCCGCCAGGGCCACTCAGCTCCTGACCTCATTACAGCCTTGGTTCAAACATGGACAAAAGAGCTGAATTCCAGAGGTAAGGTGAGGGTGACAGCCCTTGACATCAAGGCTACATTCATCCAAGTGTGGCATCAAGGAGCCCTCGCAAAACTGGAATCAGTGGATATTGGGGGCAAACTTTCCAGTCATTGGAGTCATACCTGACACATAGGAAGATGGTCGTGGTTGTGGGAGGTCAATCATCTCAGCTCCAGGACACCTCTGCAGGAGTTTCTCAGGGTGGTGTCCTAGGTCCAGCAATCTTCAGCTCCTTCATCGATGACTTTCCCTCCATCATAAGGTCAGAAGCAGGGATGTTCGCTGATGACCGCACAATGTTCAACACCATCCGTAACTCCTCAGATACTGAAGCAGTCCATGTTCAAATGCAGCAAGATCTGGACAATATCCAGGCTTGGGCTGACAAGTGGCAAGTGACATCTGTTGCATACAAATGCCAGGCTATGAACATCACCAATAAGAGACAATCTAACCACCACCCCTTAACATTCAATGGTGTTACTACCACTGAATCCCCACTATCAACATCCAGTGGGGGTTATCATTGACCAGAAACTCAACTCAACTCACCACAGTGACTATAGGAGCAGGTCAGAACGAGGAATACTGTGGCGACTAACTCACCTCCTGACTCCCCAAAGCCTATCCACCATTTACAAGGCACAAGTCAGGAGTGTGATGGAATACATCCATTTGCCTGAATGAGTGCAGCCCCAACAAACTCAAGAAGCTTGACACCATCCAGGACAAAGCAGCCCACTTGATTGGCACCACATCCACAAGCATCCACTCCCTCCAACACCGATGCTCAGTAGCAGCAGTGTGTATTATCTACAAGATGCACTGCAGAAATTCACCAAAAATCCTCAGACAGCACCTTCCAAACCCACAACCATTTCCATCTAGAAGGACAAGGGCAGCAGACATACGGGAACACCACCACCTTCAAGTTTCCCTCCAAGCCACTCACCACCTTGACTTGGAAGTATGTTGCAGTTCCTTCACTGTCACTCAGTCAAAACGCTGGAATTCCCTTCCATATAGCATTGTGGGTCAACCCACAGCAGGTGGACTGCAGCGGTTCAATAAGGCAGCTCACCGTCACCTTCTCAAGGGTAACAAGGCATGGGCAAAAATGCTGGCCAGGCCAGCGATGCCCACATCCCAAAAATGAGTAAAAACAAATTCACAATTACTCTGCACAGTTTTATAACAATGGCCAATCCATCTAATCTGCACATCTTTGGTCTGAGGGAGGAAACGGAATCAGACATAGTAGGAACTGCCGCTGCTGGAGAATCTGAGATAAAACGGTGTGAAGCTGGATGAACACAGCAGGCCAAGCAGCATCAGAGGAGCAGGAAAGCTGACGTTTCAGGTCGAGACCGATTCAGCCTGTAGGGTTTATAATAAAAAGCTGGAGAAATTCAGCAGGTTAGGCAGTATTTGAAGGGAGATAAACAGAGTTACCATTTTGAGTCCAATATGATTCAATATCAAAACAGCATTAAATTTAAAAAGAATTGTTATTACTAAGCTATTGTATACTTTCTCCACCCATAGTATAACATTTTTTACACATAGCACAAAATATCCTTCCTGATAGTTGTGTTACAAGAAATTTTATGAAATGAACTACAATTCACTGACACACTTTGGCAATATATAATTTAGTATGTCATTTTACAATGATCATAATCCAAATCAAATGTGAGTGGCTTCTACAGTAAATCTGGCAAGATCGACCTCCATAATCTTGAAAAAGTTGGCCACGATGATGGCAAATAATGGGGAGAGATTCTAACGGTAAGGTATGCCAACACCTGTTAATGTTAAACCAATTGTGTTTAATGAAGCAAATTTCAATTTAATGGTTAAAAAGAGAAACACTCGCTGGAACTGAGTTAGATTCTGATTTGGCAGTGTATGATTGTAATGTTTTACTCTGTAAGTACATTTTAGATTGAATAAAGGTAGCTCCAGGGATGCCCTTCATAAATTGGGTTTCTTTAATAAAGTATTACTCACCTAGCATGAAGATTACTGCTCGCTGCTCCCTTCCCATTTACCCCATGCAAATGACAGCAAGGGATAGGGTCCAGATCCTCTGTTGATTTTTCTGAAGTCCGTCCCTCCTCCAGAGCACCAAGTGAGCAAAGCCATAGCCTCATGAAGCAATACAAATAGCTGAGTTCAAGATCAGAGAGGACCTTGCAGAAGACCCCTTGAGTTGAATATTAGCTGCTGAAAGCCTCAGTCTTGGCCAGGTGCTTCACTTGACACAACAAACAGGCCTTTTCCTGCTCCTTCAGATGGTACACCTGAAAAGCAGCATTGAAATTCTCCAGCGGACTCCAACAGATCATATCTTAGAACGAGACCCATGTCAGATACCCACAATGGCAAGAAATTATCCCAAACCATGGAAATGAGTTAGGATTGGAATAGATGCAGAGAGATGTCCCATTCTCTGGAAATTCCAAAGGATAAAGATCCGGACCCCAATCTTCTTTCATTTTGATACTTAGAGACAATAATTCCCCTAAGATTAAAAAATGGAGAATTAGGTAATTTGTGTCTGTGGACAGGTTCCATGGGGATCCCAACTAACTGCTTAATGGCATTTCCATGTTCTCAGGTAATCCGGGATGTACTGATGATTGGCCACCGACAAGCTTTTGCCTGGGTCGATGAATGGTATGGTAAGTGGAACTGTTTGCTTTCTGCTCTGTTCACAAGCAACTCAGTTTTTCCATGTCTGTCATCTTAAATAGGTACAGGCTTGGCTAAAAAGACATAACACAAAGGCTTGCTACCAGAAGATTTTTCTGACTTTGAGAAAAGATTTATTTAAAATCTCGTGGAAAATGGTAAGATTTTCAGCAGTACTACGTTTTTGAGAACCAGCTTTACATTTGAGCCTTTAGGTTCCTTTCTTACATCATTACTCAGGTGAGACCATTCAATCCTTGTGGCCCACTACACTATTTAATTAAATCATGTCTCATCTGCACATCAGCTCCCATTGCCCCATTACCTGGAGACATTGAACAAACAGATTACCAGATGTCACAACTCCATCTGTGCTTCCAACTCACAAAAGGCTGTTAGAAGCTGTTTAAAAATAGAGAATTGTCTGATCCACGTTTGCAACCTACTAATGGTGTGATTTTAAAAAATTCATGAAGTGTGACCTTTTGACACCCTTTTAAAAGAAGATTCTCAAATTAGATCCCATTTGAATTTTACTCTCTGGTTTTTCTATTTTATTCCCTCCTTCCCTCTCGTATTGGAGGACCCTGCAGTCATCCATATACATGCAGCTATTCTTTCTGTATGAGTCTGAACACTCAGTAATAGTTGTCACAGCCTAACCTAAATCGGCCCACATATGACATTTACATAGATGTGTTTCTAATTGGATTTAATAAATAGAATGGATTGGGCACAACTTTGAAGACAATTTACTAAATTTTCATTACTTTCCATGCTGAACATTGGTGTCCCCAGATATTTCCAAACCTCTTCCTATGCCACTTCATTATCAAGTCAACAACAGCTTTTGCGTGGTTCACATTTCTTTCTCTGCCCACTGCCTTGGTGTGAAGCATCAAGCCTTACTCTGTATCACCATCCAACAGCATTGCCATGCCCAGGAGCGCAGCTTCTTGAAAACCCTGTAACATTATGAAGTAAAATTTGTGAAGCTGCCTGTATTTATAGTCAAATCTTAGTCAGTAAAGTCTTGTACAGGTTGTTCTTCTATAACGCGATAGTTGCGTTCTTGTGTAATCTTGTGCTGTAAAAAATCAAGTTATAGGGAAATCGCTACACTGTACAATAGAAAGTTCACGTTATCCAAACAGTGTCCACTTTTCATCAATCGTGGTAATGAAACACACATTATAGCAGAATTACCTGGATAAGCAAAATTTCTTGATATTTAAGTTTCTCGCTTGATCTTGTAATTTCATTGGAGCAGAATATTCTGAATGACATCATTTCCTAACTCTCAGTTTTCTCTTGTTTACTAATGCACAACCTTTATATACACGAGTTTACTGCAATTCTGTTTCATATTATGAAGTCACATTTATGCAGAGTATTTCAGGTGATGTTTCAATGAACCTATAGTGTCAATTGTCTTAACTAGTCACATGTAAAGACCACTTGTTTGTGTTGAGCATTTTAGTAATTATTTCAATAAGGATTTGCATTTTTATCAAGTCTTCACCTGTTTATAAAGAGTGAGAAACCAATTCCAAAAGGTAGGTATTGCTTTTACACAGTTTCTTAATCTCTTAACAAGGGTTGAACATATTGGTCTAATTTAGAGTTAATTTTATTTTGATACATTGAAAAATCTGAAATGTCTGACTTGAGGTCTTGTAGCAGGTATTCTAATGATCTTCTGAAAACAACTTTCTTGAAGATCTTTTTGGCTTCTACCTTCACATTTCCTACTGATCGCACCTGCGCTGCTCCAGTCTTTCCCCTTTTTTTCTCCCTAGAGCACTCCTTCTACTGCTAACCCTTTTTCTTTCTCCACACCTTTCCTCTCCAACTGGCCAATGTACATAAATCTCGTGCCCCACTGCTTCTGGAACCTTCCATGTCTGCACCTAGAATGTTGTCTTTTTTTATGTTTTCCACCCAGAAACCACTACATGCCTTGAGTTTAATGTCCTCAGTAGAAAATGCCAAGAAACATCTTGAACTTTTTACAGATATGACTATGGATGACGTACGGAATTATGAGAAAAATATGCATGAACAAACGAACATAAAAGTTTGGTTTGATCAGCCTTCCACAAATTCTCCGTCCGCGGATGAAATACAGAGTGATGGCAACGCAAGCGTATGTTACATTTTTCCTGAAGTACATTTTGAAACAAACCACCCATACTTTGGGAATTTAGGATATCAAAATGTTTTCCCTTTAAATAAAAACAATGACAACACAAAATTAGGCATTAGTGAACAAGAAGTTTCATGTCATGGAGCTCTTTTAGGGTCAGAGTTATTTTTTGTCACTCAGTTGTGCTGTAAAATCAATGTCAACCCCTTTTCCAAGTGTGCACATCTTGAAGTTCACTATTGCCATTGATAGGTTTGCATTAACTCCCTTCACCCTCCAGACCAGAATACAATGACACAAGCTGGATAATAGCTTCCTGAATACTGCCAATATTTTTGTTCCTCATCCAATCTGAATGTACTTCACATGAGCCGAAACAATGGTTTGCAGCAAACTATTCAACCATGGAAGCCACCATAGCCAAGCACACTGTTTTAATTAACGCCTGCATACATAAGTAGTGAGCAGCACAAACAGGATCAAGCTTGGAGATAGTTCTTCTCACTATTGTGCAGCACATCACACAGCATGACTGAGGCAACAACTAGATTTTCTTTGATATGTAAATAAAATATTACACTGCAGTTATATTGACAGTATTGTGAATCATGAAGGTAATCAAACCAAAAGCAGAAAGGAGTAACTTTGATCCAATTGATTGAATTGAATAGAACTAAATTTGATTGACTGCATCTCATTGCCCAATTTTACTTCCTTGTGTCATCACTGCAAAACTAAATGTCAGTGGAGTTTCAAATAGACAAGTCGTTTCAGATACTTCATCTTCCTGGCAGGGCAGTTAATTTAAAATTACTGTCAAGGTCTTTTTTGCAAACAGGCACACAGAACAGTTTAAAGGTGAAAAATCACATTCTCAGAGAGTATAGCAGGGAGTTTTACAACAGAATCAATCATATTTCTTGATATTGATTCATCAGTTATCATTGAAGTTTACCAGTTTGTAATTAATGAAAATTTAATTTTCATCCAAAGTATTACATCTTGAATATGATTGATTTTGTGCTGATTTTTTGACTGGGTACTCTAGCAGTGCAAAAAATACTAGCACCCTTAGAGACATTGACTCCAGAGAAATGACATTTAGCAATTTCTGGGAGTCAGAAATAAGAGCAGAAGTAAGGATCTTCTTTATCAGGATCAAATTCAAAGAAATATGGAAATAACAAAAAGAAAATGAGTTACAGGAGGGTGCTTAGCAACACTTCAATAGAACACAGATGGAACACTGCGTGAGCTGTGAGTGACCAAAGCAGAGACTGTAAAAATGAAAAATTTTTCAACATTATTTCCAAATAAGACGAGAAATTTGAACTCATTCCATAGGGAGGAGAGAATGATGAACACACGAAATGAGGTGGCTTCATTTCCCATTGTGTTGCTAATTTACGGTTTGAATGCTATTAAGACAAAGCAACAGCTGGGCTCTGGCAGGAGCCACATGCATAATTGCTAAGCACCATCCCATGCCCCAAAGAACTCCAGAGACATTTACCTTGTCCCAACCAAAGAGCCTGCCTTGGCCACCCTGCTTAGTGACCCTCTCTGATGAAGGGTCTAGGCCCGAAACATCAGCTTTTGTGCTCCTGAGATGCTGCTTGGCCTGCTGTGTTCATCCAGCCTCACATTTTATTATCTTGGAATTCTCCAGCATCTGCAGTTCCCATTATCTCTGCTTAGTGACCCCTGTTTTTAAGCCAGTGGAGTCCTGGCAATGCAAGTTTCTTCCTGGGGCCTGGCAAAGCAAGTGTACAGTTCTTTGTTCCACCACAGTAATGCTGTTACCCAGACTCCCACCATCAAAAGACTCTGCTAAACATCGTTGCTTCTCCCATCTCCACAACATACCTGAGAACTTTGCTGCCTGAACTTCCTCTCTGATCTCTCAGCCAGTTGCTGTTTCCCATACGTTTCAGGTGGACATCGAACCAGTGGTATATGGATCAGATTGCAGATCAATACATAGGCTCTGAAACCTTTTGCAACCAATATATAATAGGCTTACCCCGTTCCCCACCCAAAACTCACTGAGTGTTAAAGCTCATTCTGGTTCTTGATATATGATGTATTATTACATGACCCTGCCAAAAATAATAACAAAGATTGTTCTGTGACTCAAATTGCAGTCGCAGAAAATGGATAGTGTTTAAAATATTATACCAGTTAAACCAAAAAATAACATCCAGAATTACAGTTATGGATTTTGCCTTTCCAAGCGTGAGTGTCTTTGAAGTGGAATACAGAAATGTGAATTATTGGTGCTTACAGCTTTTCATTGGTCCTGGTAGGATTGGAAACAATTTGAAATGATGAATTAAGAATATTATTCCAGGAATGTGTCTTAAACATGAAAATAATTTCCTGTTCAGTTTGACTATAAGAGCTGATTGTAAATAAATATTGGCAGCTTTAAAGTATTTTAATATTGAAAATATAACTTTGTGTGCAGTAAACTTTGTTTGAAAGAAAGTTAAAAAGATCAATGGTCAGTGAACTGTGATGCATTACTGTGTATTTTGCCGATGTAAAGCTCCTTACAATATTGTACATTTCAGGGTTGCAATAGTCCTTCTGAAAAGGTTTTTTTTCATGAATTTCAAAGTGAGGACTTTATTCAGCACTTTTCATATTTAATTGTATGTAAATTCAACTTGTACATACGTACTTAGATCAGAAACCTGGGGCTGGATTTTACAGTTCCCTGAGAGTAGATTTTGAAGGGGAGGGTGGGAGACAAGGTCTTGTAAAATGTAGTGTGTGGTCTTCTCACTGCTTTCCCACCTGCTCATCCCTGACATGTCTGATTTTGCAGGGGGAGGCATCAGCCAGCCCACCCACCACCCATCCTTATGCCTCTTGAGAGCCTCAGGTACCTTATGCACCACCACAGCTATTTAATCGTCCAGAATCTCCTCACCTTTGAGGACAAGCCGTCATCCCAGCAGTGCAGCCACTCAAATCTGGTGCTGCTGAGACTACAGAGCTGCAGACCAATGTGAAGTGGGACTTCCTTCCCAGATGAGGCTGAATTCTCAACCTGCGACAATTAGCACTTTTGCCAAACGTAAAATGGCCATGTGCCACCTGGCTGTTTTTTTCAGATGGATTCCCAATAAAATTGTTGGTCGGGGTGGGAAGTACAGTGAATATAGTGTCCTGTAAAATCTAGCCCCAAATGTATGGGAGGCCATGGGTGGAAGTCTACAGGTATACAAGAACAGCATATTGTTCCGACTTACTGCACCATTCAGCATTTTATAGAATTATAAATGTTATAAATCATGAACTCAGTGCAATAAAAGAAGTAACTTGTTTGTTTTATCATGTTTTATTTAAGACTGAAACATTAAATAAGTAGTGAACTGGAATCAGTATGTTGTTCTGTCTGTCACATTGAAATTTATACATATATATATATATTATTTCCCCTTTAATCTTCAACTGATAGACATGACAATGAATGAAGTTCGAGAATTTGAACGAGCGACTCAGGAAGCCACCAACAAGAAAATTGGAATTATTCCGCCTGCAATTACTATCAGCAATATAGTTATGCCTTCATTAGCCCGCAGTGGACCTTCTAGTGCCCCGACCACGCCACTTGCCTCAGAAGCTCCAGAATTTCTGGCCATTCCCAAGGATCGACCTCGAAAAAAGTCTGCTCCAGAGACTCTTACCCTTCCCGATTCCCAGGAGAAGCACCATGCTGCCATTGATATTGAAGCCTCTGGCGAGCCATCTGAGCCCAAACACAACTGATTTTTGTCTCTGACCTTTGGCTTTGTTTTCAGATTTCTGTATAAGATTTTTCTTTAATTCATTATCATTTTACTTCTTAATTGATATGTCGTGTTTTCTTGACCCCAAATATATTTCACAAAGGAAATAATGTATTCTACATCCGGCTTTTGTTCAGTAAATTAAATGAGAAGCTTTTCACCAAATGGTAAGGTCAGTGTAGAATGCACAAACTTTACAAATTAAATTCCCCAGATGCTGATTACAAGCCAAGTCTCTTGCCACTACCTCATATTGAAAATGCATGAAAGGTTTATCCAATGTTTTCCTGGCTTTGATTTGCATATGCTTAAAATCAAGAACAGCACCACATGATTTTCCAATTTCCACTGGAATGTGGGTGAGGTTGCTGGATTATAGCAGGAAAAGTTATCTCTACATACTTAGCATTTACACATCAGTATTTGAATACAATAAAGTTTAAGCACATTTAAAAAGCTCTTGTGTGAGCTGGGAAATGGTTGTGTTAGATCAGCAGATACACAGCAAGAAGTGTTTTGATGACTTGGGACTGGAATCATTTGCTCACTCCCTGTGGACATTAGCAGCAGCTAGCCAGGTATAGAAAGTTCCAGAGTAGTCACAGCTGTTGTTTTAGACCTGGGTCCATATGCTGGTTAACTATGTTCTTTGACAATTATCAACACAACTTACCAGTGATAGGTTACAGAATAAAATCATCAAACGACACAATGCAGAATTAAGCCATATGGCCCTCAGTGTCTTATCGACCTTTATAATTGTTTTTCAATTACTTCACTCTCCTACTTTTCCACCAGCAATGGCCAGCAAAATATTCCCTTCCAAGTACTTATTCTGTTCCTTTATGTAAGTTACAATTGAATCTGCTTCTACCGCCCATTCTGGCGGTGCATTTCTGATCATAATAACCAACTGTGTTAAAAAAATGCTCTTTTTCTCATCCCTGGCACTTTTCTCTGTCAATTTAAACTAAGTACCAATTCTTCTTCTGGTTCCAGATGGTGAAGTAACCATTCCCCCCTCCACCAACTTGCCAACTAAGTTTGCCACTGAATGTTTCTTGAGCCAAAAATGGAGCCAGATTCATTCCATAGTCTTGTGATAAATCAGTAGAATCTGTATAATTGGCCTCAGTACTAGGATGGGGAAGATCAACATAGCTTGTTTCTTTTGTCCATTATCTAATGGTCCCTGCTAGGAATCTGTACCATCTTGATTGCCAAGACAGAGCAAGACTAGGCAGTGACAATCTGGTATCTTCCTTAACGGTCTATCTTGTATTTGAATATTTGCTGCATGGGGAAATTAAATTTAATTGTTGCATCTGCATATTATGCTTCCTATTTTTATAAAATGCCAAGGCCCATGAATGTGGATGTTATTGTGTGAGAGCATGATAACACTAGGTTGTTCTGAGCCCGTCCACAACTGCTGGTTTGGAAAAGGAGAGCCAACAATAGACTTTGCACTCCCTGAATCAGTTAAGGGTGAATACAAAGCTTACTTATGGAAAGTATTTGCCATCTGATAATCTATTTGAAATGAAGGATAATTGTCACATTCACAAGATGAGTTTTAAATACTCAACTTCTGTTGAAACTCGGTTCCACTGGTGATTCATTTTCCAGTGTACCTTAATTCTTTTCTTGAAACTATTAAAGCTTCATCCAAGTGTCGCTACACCTTGGCTTTTCTTGGCTCCTACCTATGTGCCAAAGATAAGATGTTGATGCTGTAATAATTGCTGGACAATGCAGTGTTATCACATAAATCCATCTGCTCTTCTGTTTTGCTAAGCGAAGGTGCTAAACATCAAAAAAGACTTTTAAGAGATAACATCGAGTGAATGATTTGTCAATGGCAGAACTACATACTGTGTTTGGGGCTTTTCATAGGAGAAATTTTAAGAAATCCCAATACCATATTTTTGTAAACATAGCCTGAATTCTGCATTAGATTGATTTAATCCATTAAATCTTTCATCCTTAGTTGCCCACACAAAACAAATGCAAAAAATTAAATCAATGTAGATTTCATTTTTGGTAGAAATTTTGACACTAGCAAGATGAACATTAATCTTTAAACCCCACACCCTAATCCATTTAAGAAAAACCTTCATAAGAAAATGCACTGCTGATCTTTGATAATCATGCACCTAAATGCCAAGCCTTCGAATCATTTTAGAGAAGAGGAAGGAAAGGAGAGGGTGAAGGAGTGGACTGTTGAGTAAATGTCATGGCATTTGTATTTCTTTTAAAAATCTTAATTAAGAATTACTTGTTGTGTGTGAAAAAATGATTTTCATTAAAAAACACGTATTTGTTCCACTCTACCTTTTAATATTCCCATCTGAAAACATTCTCTATTAATGTGTAAACAAAAGAAACCTTCTTGCACCATTATCAGCAGTTTACAGTCAAATGCATATAGTTAATATTTAACAAAAGTACTTTTCCTAGTCTCAGAACTTAATTCCTCCTTTGTATCTTTAATAATTGTATATTGGACTTATCACTGTGTTTAACACAATGCTGGTGAGAATTTGAGAGCTCAGCAAGTGCACAGCATAAACTCTGATAACAGAGAGGAGCCTTTAGAAAACCTGAACTAACATAAGGGTAAAGAAGTTCATACAGAATTTCTCCCTCAGTGCCTCTGCATGCTGTGTAAATGTGTACTGTATGTTGTTACAATTCTAGCTGAATTATTAGAATGAACGTCAGATCTGTCTGCCTGACTGCTCTAATTCAGTTCTTTGTTTGGAAGCGTGAAAAAATTTACTGTGTGGTAAATTCTGTGTACATTCTAATATTTTAATTTTTTCTGGATTTATTTATTTTTACTATCAATATCATATTAGCAAAAAGGACCAATCCATGATATTAATATTGTTTCAAATATTAAAAGTGAAGCAAGCAGAAAATCCCAGTACCTTGCTATGTTTAGGTTGTTATTGATGTTTGCTTTAAGTCATATTCATTTGTAGTGCAGTTGTTTTGAAATGGGGGCATTGTGTCTTGCAGAACTCACTGATAACAATTGTTTTCCAGGAGGTGAAACTCCTTACTTGGGGTATGTTTCCACAAATACGTTGCTCAAGTGGCAGTTAGTCACCTCCCTTTGAGCAAGAGTATTTCCAAGCCATTTTATCCTGGGAGTGAACCTTGTGGTGTTTGTATCTGTTCAATTGCCATGAGGATCCATAGATCCAGCAGCTAAGGCTAACTTTCACCGTTTTTGCCCAGAAGGGAGCATGACCAATGGTTGCAATTCTGAACCTGCTTCTGGTAGAAGGTCTCAAGTTCAAAACTTGAACTGGTTTTCAATGATCTGCATTGATCAACTATTCTGCATTGACGGTGTCAATTATTTTTTTCTTGCTCAAAAACAGCAGTGACTCCATTTCAAAAGCAGCCATTCTGTTGTGAAACAGTTTGGGACATTTTGACGATATTGTTGGGCTATAGAAAAGCAAGTTTCTTTTTTTCTTTTGAGCCTTTCTAGCTCGAGAGCTGAAGTTGATAGTGTGTTGGTAGTAGAATATAGTTTGTTCTCAAGTTTTTTGCACATTAGAAAGGTGCCTTAATTTGTGCTACCACAGCGAGCTGCTGAGGGCGTGTCAAGAGAACAGGGAAATTAAAAGGCCATCCAGAGCTACTTTCTCAAAATTCCTAAAGGCTAATTAATAAAGTCAAACGTCTGGAAGCAAGTTATTTCCCCCTTCCCTTGTGTGGGTCATATTGTGTTCTCAAGACAACCAAGAGAAACATAGTACTTTATAAAAGTATTGCTTGATGGGGTGAGCATTTAATGAAAACCACCTTTTTAACAGATATTTCTGAACAGTTTTGATCAATTCTACAGGGAAACTATTTCAGATTACTGGGATTTAAAGGTATCAGTGACAGAACATTTTGTGCACTTTCCTTCTTTTCAATTGGAAATGCCTGTGAAATGTATTTTAAAGCATTTTGAAATATAAACGTAGTAGTAGTTACTGACGGAAATATTTTTCAAAACAGGACGTTGCTTAAATAGTTTCATAATGGCATGTTTGGGTTATCTTAATTATCCAAACTGTATATTTGCTATTTCTACTGACTCTGTTTCCTGTTAGTAGCCAGAAATATAAATGTTAAATACCATGAATATTTTCTTTGAATACTGAAATATAAAGAAGTTATGTATAATTTTCTGGCTACCTATAAATGCAGACAATTCCTTTTACAGTATGAACTTGTTTTCTGTAAAGCTTTGCAATTCACCTCATACTTGGAACTTTCCAATGCTGAATAAGCTATATACAAAAATTTGGCATTTCAATTCAGCATAAAAAATGGGGAAAGCTCACCTGATAAACAGGTACTATTTATCACCTGGTACTGATTCATATAGCCCATCAGGTGATCAGACATCATCTGCAAACTGTTCTGACATAGCTGATCTGAACTGAGTCAATGATTGGATTGTTATAATTGGCCTCAACATTCTGGGCTCAGAAAGGGAAAAATTCTAAGATCCTCCACTCTTTTGATTCTGCAAGAATGCATATGAGTGGACTTCTCAGGATCAAGCTTGGCTGTGATTTCCACTCTCCACAGTTGAATACACAAATGAATAAATAATAATTCCTTGGCGAAGTAGTGAAAGAGCTGGTGTCTGTGGAGAATCACTGACCTTGGGAAAAGAAATGAGCTGTTGTTTGCTGGTTGTAGATAAATGGCACTTTTCAAAAGTCTGATAATGCCATTTGACTATTCTCCTGGTATCTAATCTGTGAATACCTTGTCGGGAGGCAAAAAACCAACTCTTAAAATAGGACATTAGAAAGTGCCAACTTTTCAATATATTCAGTGGCATATAATCTGCTATGCTTGGGTTCATAAATGGAAATTCCATTCTGTGATAAATACAGAATAACATTTTGCATAAATTAGTACTGAATATACTGAGTACAATGTAAATATTCTGGTAATTTGTTAATTTAAGGGCATGTTTCCTGGCAGCAACTGGTTTATGTTATTGACAGATTCACTGTAGTAGTTTGTTACATAGCATGTATTAATAAAGCTCTGTAGAAAAAAACATACATTGCTTATGGAGCAAATTTATCATTCAAATAAATAAATGTGTTTCCCCTCTCTGAATTGATTTTATTTTAGATTTTTATGTCGTTATTAGAACTATAACTTAATCTGATACCCAATGTCTGTCTGTTATTGTTTTAAAATTCATACACAGAAAAGATTTATCATTCTCATTTTCTCGTGCATGGAAGCAACACAACACAGAAAAAAAATGGAATTAAGGGACTGATCAAGACTGAAACTGTGATCCATAACGAGAAACCATAACAACTTCAGTGAATTTACTATAGTGTCTTTAATATGGAAAAGTTAACTCAATGTAGTGGGAAAAAAAATCATGCTGAGCAAAATAAGGTGAAATTATTTAAGTAACAAGATATTTGCAAAAAGCCTAAGTTTTCTGGGGGAAAGTGCCTTTCGGAAAGAGAACAGAAAGAATTCCAGAGAGCAGACAATTGTGGGCGCATTGAACATAATTTTACCAAAAATCAGCGAGGATTCAATTTTGGGAAGTTTCAAGTTGGGTTTAACTCCGTGACGTCCAGTGAGTTATCACATTCCATTCTCCACCGCTCACCTGCCTAAGGATGCACCATGCCTCTGGGGTGCCTCTCTTGTGTGATATTGTACTCGTAAGCTGCAGAAATACTTGCCGCTGCCAGGACCTTTGAGGGTTTCTGCCACTGGCCACGATATTTAAAGCCCAGATCAGTCATTGCCAGCCATGAATAGCCCTTTCACAATTCACTTAGTAGGAAGCAAACAAGAAAGTAACGCTTCTGAGCACACATCAGTGGCACTGTTTGTTTCACATACCAGTATCAACGTGCTGAGTTAGGCAGCACAGTTCTCTCCATCCCTGGAAGAACTCTTATAAAAATCAGTAACAAATAGCTCAATAATCAAAAGGGATAAATGAAGGGAATGAAATCAAGATGGTGTTGGAGGGGCATATGACGCATCCCAGACCCGCCATCTTGAAAAGCTTTAAGAGTACTGGTGGACAGCAGGTTGCGCCCTCTCCAAGGACACCTGGTGTGGACATAACCGCAAAGGTGAGGCTGGTTGTTGGGAATTACCAACCCCTGTCACTGCCTGGATCTCTTGATTGCCCCCTTGCCAGGCCCACAAGGGGCACCTATGATCTTTCTGCCTTCCTCCGCACCAGGTGCCCAAAGGTGAGCTGGTGCAACCAAAGAGCAATCAAAGCTTTTTAAGATAACCAAACAGGGATGCAATCTACGATAACATATCAGTGTACATACAAGGTCTACAAGCTCCACAGAACATACAGTTGACTTGGGAGCCCACAAATGATTTTTTTTAAATAAACCTAATCACCAAATTAGAAGAACAAACATTCACAAGAACAGAAGAAAGCAATCACAAAAACATTCAAAAACCAAAGAAAGCAAGCAAGGGATGGTTTATGTCAAAATGGCATTGGGGGGAGGGACAATTCATCCCAGCACCCATAGTGACCATCTATCCCAAAAAGTTTCAATAGTACCAGGGAGTACCATATGCTCCTCCTCCAAGGGCAACTGAGCACAGACATAACAGTGGAAGAGAGACAGGCAGCAGGGGAGGGTAACAGCCCAAATCCTGGAATTGTTGATTTAGTCAGGCCCCAGGAGCAGGCCTGAAGAAGTCCTCCAACCTATCTGCTCCCCCCTCAGTTACAAAATCAAGAGTGTGGGCTTAATAGCTGCCAAGAGAATAACAATAGATTTTGTTAATAACGATAGAGTGGGTGCAGTCTGCCACAACCTGTGTTTTTCAAGGACTCCACAGCACCACCAAACAGATAGCTGGCCTGGGAGCCTGGGAACTAACTTAATCCATGATTATACTCAACTGCTGCATGCAAAAGCCTCCACCCTATAATTTTGCTATTCATGATGGCCCACAGTGCTTCATGGATGCCCAGACTTGAGGTGATAGATCTGTCTGAAGTCCGTATCATTTAGTACATCTGACCCAAAAGTGCCATAAACACGCTGGAAGTTATTCTCAATGTGAAGGCAGGATTTTGTCTCCATAAGAATTGTGCAGTGTTCGCTCTTACCAATATTGTCATGTACAGATGCATCTATAGATGGCAGATTGGTAAGAATGAGGTCAAAATTACGTTTTGCCTTCTTGTTGATCCCCTCACAACCTGTCGCAGACTCAGAGTAGCAACTATGTCCTTTAGGACCCGACTAGCTTGATCAGGAGTACGGCTGCCAAGCCACGCTTGGTGTTGGACATTGAAATTTCCCCACCCACAGTACATCTGGTGCCCTTGTCATACTCAGTGCTCCCTCCATGGAGGAGTACTGATACGTGGTAATCAGCAGGAGGTTTCCTTGCCCATGTTTAACCCGAAACCTTGAGACTTCATTCTCGGGATCCGAAGTCAAAGTTAAGGACTCCGAGGAAAACTGCAACACCCCCCCCCCCCCCCCCCCCCCGCCACCAAAACTGCTGTATACCACTGTGCTACCACCACCTCTGCCAGATCTGTCCTACTGGTGAGACAGGACATATCCAGGGATGGTGATGGTGGTGTCTGGGACATTGTCTGTAAGGTATGATGCTGTGATTGTGACTATGTCAGGCTATTGGTCGACTGGTCTGAGAAACAGCCCTCCCAATTTTGGCACTTGCCCCCAGATATTAGTGAGGTGGACTTTGCAGGTTCTACATCTGCCATTCTCACTTCTGGTGCCGAGGTCAAAACCAGGTGATCCGTTTGGTTTCATTCCTTTAAGACTTTGTTGCAACTTGTACAAGTTGCTGGGCCATTTCAGAGGGCATTTGAGAGTCAGTCACAATGCTGTGGGTCTGGAGTCACATGTAGACCGGACCAGGCGAAGATAGTAGTACCCAGTAGGGATATTATTGAGGCAGATGGCTTTTTCCAAGTGTTTTGGAGAAACACTAATTGGAATTAATAAGGTTGGAGCCAGGACAACGTTGAAATAGTTAAATCTGAAACTAATAAGGGAATGTAGGAGGGTTTTAGTGATAGATTGACACAAGTAAGAATGGAGATAGCAATAGGCCATGGTTGAGGTAAATATTTGAGAAGCTCAGATGTGACCAGGAAGCTGAGGTTGCACTTAATCTGCCAGATGACACAAATATATTGTGAGAACGACAGGAACAGTGTTTATGGGGATTCAGGAGGCCTGGTGAGTTGGGATGACACTGTAAAGTTGAAACTTAATATGGGCCAGTACAAAGTAATCTGAATTGGTAGAAGAACATGGAAATGCAATACCGATCAATTCTAAAGGGAGTGCCTGAACAGAAGCCTTTAGTTATGTACACAAATTATCAAAGGTGCCAGGGCAATTTGAGAAAATAGTTTAAAAGGAAATGGCATCCTGGGCTTTATAAGTTAAGACATGGAATACAAAAGAAAGGATTTTTTAAAATTTGGTGAAAGTGAATCCCTGGAGCAAAGCCATCACCCTCTCATGGATTGAGTTTTAAGGTGATTTACACACCACTTAACCAACGGAGGGTACACTCCTTTGTAATTTGCAAGAGAGACAGTACGAACTGCGGATGCTGGAGAATCAGAGATAACAAGGTGTAGAGCTGGATGAACACAGCAGGCCAGGCAGCATCTGGACACGAAATGTCAGCTTTCCTGCTCCTCTGATGCTGCTTGGCCTGTTGTGTTCATCCAGCTCCACACCTTGTTACCTCTATTTGTAATGTGCGACATTGTTTATGTCACTCCACAAGGATATAAGGAAGTAGTGATGAACATTTATAAATCACTGGATTAGCCTTAACTGAAGTATTTTGTCTAATTCTGTACACTGCTCATTAGTAAGGATATGAAGCTTTAAAGAGGGCACAGAAAATATTTACAAGATTGGTTCTAGAGATGAGGTACTTCAGTTACAAGGATAGACTGGAGAATTCCTCTGACAGAGGAGATATGAACCAGAGAATGAGTTTACTGTCATTATTAAGCGGGCAGTAACTGATGTGAGAAAACATTTGAACTTTGCAAGTGTTTGGGATCTGGAACACACTGCCTGTGAGTGTGATAAAGGCAGATTCAACTGGATTTCAAAAAGGAATCAGATAAGCACCTGCACAGGGTACAGAGTAAGAGGAAAAAGTGGAGGACGTGTGGGACCAGTTGCACTTGTAGAAAGCTAGTACAGAATTGAAAGGCTGAACGCCCTCTTTCTGTGCTGCTTTCTCACTTTCTACCCTCCAGAAAGTTATGGTCATTCGAAACTGTGCATCTGTCTTAAATCACAGCAGGTCCTGTTCCTCTCTCAGTCATGAGCTCATTGATTATCTTTGGCTCCCATTCAAGTAATGTCTTGACTTTAAAATCCTCTTCATTGTTTCCAAATTAATCCAATTCCCTTCTCTATCTCTGCCACCTCCGCCAACTCCACCGCACTCCTGGATATCATTGTTCCTTTCATTCTGGCCTCTTGTACAAGCCCAATCATATTTCCTTCCTGCATCAGTGGCCACGTCTGCATCACTAGCTCTATTCCTTTCCTCCTTTTCTCTACCTCATTCCTCCTTTCAGAAATTTCTTAAAGCCTACCTCTTTGAATAAGGTTTTGGCCACCTGACCCAATGAGGGGAGAAGTTCCAAACCTTGCACAAGGTGGGCAATGCTGGGTCAGGTGGGAAAATACGGTGAGAATGTAAAAATCAGATTGTCAATGTTGAGAAAAAAATCTGATTTTCTACCAAAACATTTGATGACAAGTTGACATCATTAAGGAGGTGCATATTTTTCTTTTTTAGATTGTAAACTGAAATGGAAGTCAGGCAGCTATTTCGCTGAAATATCAGGAGGGTTTTGCAATTTGGAAAAATGAAGTGGTGCAAATTTTCAGCTTTGTAAGAGTACATTGCATTTCAGAGCAGTAAAGGAGATACTATGAGACAGATTTGCACCGAGTTCAGGAACGTCTGTCTGACAACAGTCCTCCAATTGACTGAGCTGCAGTTTGTTACAAAGCTGTAAGTTCAGAACAACTAGAGACCTCCTGAGCCTGCAAACTGAATAAATCTCAGTATTTCCCCTCTCTTTGTCTGGGTGGAAAGACAAAGAGCTTAATTTTACCATTAATGGGATGTGGGCATCACTGGCTGGGTTGGCATGTATTGCCCGTCCTTTGTTGCCCTTGAGAAGGTGGTGATGAGCTGCCGTATTGAACCACTGCAGAAGTTCCAGGACTTTGATCCAGTGACAGGGAAGGAACAGCGATGTATTTCCAGGTCAGGATGGTGAGTAAAGGGGAACTTGCAGATGATGTGTTCCCATGCGTCTGCTGCCCTTTTCCTTCTGGATCAAAGTGTGCTGTTTAAGTATCGTTTAGTGCATTTCTGCAGCACATCTTATAGGTGGTACACACTGCTGCTACTGAGCATCAGTGGTGGAGGGAGTGAATGCTTGTGGCTGCAGTGCCAGTCAAGTGGGCTGCTTTGTTCTGGATGGTGTCAAGCTTCTTGAGTTTGGTGGGGCTGCACTCATTCAGGCAAATAGATGTATTCCATCACACTCCTGACTTGTGCCTTGTAAATGGTGGATAGGCTTTAGGGAGTGGTGTTGGAGCTGTACCCATCCAGGCAAGTGGGGAGTGTTCCATCATAGTCCTGACTTGTGCCTTGTGGATGGTGAAGTAGCGTTGGGGAGTCAGGAGGTGATTTACTCACCAGCTAGTATTACTAGTTTCCAACCTGCCTTGTAGCCATTGCGTTTATATAATGAATCCAGTTGAGCTTCTGGTCAATGGTAACCTCCCAGGATGTTGATAGCAGGAGATTCAATGATGGCAACACTATTGAATGTCAAGGGATGGTGGTTAGATTGTCTCTTATTAGAGAACATCATTGCCTGGCATTTGTTTGGCACAAATATTACTTGATACTTGTCAGCCCAAACCTGGATATTGTCCAGAAATAGTAAGAACTGCCGACGCTGGAGTCTGAGATAACACAGTGTAGAGCTGGAGGAACACAGCAGACCAGACAGCATCAGAGGAGCAGGAAAGCTGACGTTTCAGGTCGGGACCCTTCTTCAGAAATTGTCCAGATCTTATTGTATTTGAACGTGGACTACTTCAGTATCTGAGGAGTTGCAAATAGTGCTAAACATTGTGCAATCATCGGCGAACATCCCCACTTCTGACCTTATGGTGGAGGGACATTGAAGCAGCTGAAGATGGTTGGGCTCAAGACATTACCTTGAGGAATTCCTGCAGAGATATCCTGGAGCTGAGACGACTGACGACACACAACTATAACCATCTTCCTATATGCCACATATGACCCCAACTACTGGAGAGTTTGACCCTGAGATCCATTGATTTCAGTTTTGCCAGTGATCCTTGATGCCACATTTGGTCGAATGTAGCCTTGATATCAAGGGCTGTCACTCTCACCTCACCTACGGAATTCAGCTCTTTTGTCCACGTGTGAACCAAGGCTGTAATGATGTCAATGGCTGAGTGGCCCTGGCAGAACCCAAACTGGGCGTCACTGAGCAGGTTATTGCTGAGAGGGTGCTGTTTGGTAGCCCTGTTACTGACACCTTCCATCACTTTACTGATGATTGAGAGGAGACTGATGGGCGATAATTGTCCGGGTTGGATTTGTCCTGCTTTTTATGTACAGGTCATAGCTGGGTAATTTTCCACATTACCAGATAGATACCAGTGTTGTAACTGTACAGTTGGGGAGGGGCACGTTCTGGAGCACAAGTCTTCAGTACTATTGCCCCAATGTTGTCAGGGCCCATTGTCTTTACAGTATCCAATGTCTCCTTTTGTTCCTTGATATCATGTGGAGTGAATTGAATTGGCTGAAGACTAGTAACTGTAATGATGGGGCCAACTGGAGGAGTCTGAGATGGATCATCCACTCAGCACTTCTGGCTGAAGATTGCTATGAAAGCTTCAGCCATATCTTCTGCACTGATGTGCACGTCTCTTCTGTAATTGAGGATGAGAATATTTGTGGAGCCTCCTCCTCCAGTGAGTTGTTTAATTGTCCACCAACATTCATGATTGGATGTGACAGGACTGTAGAGCTTAGATCTGATCCATTGATTGTTAATTAGCTCTGTGTGCCTTATATTGTTTGTCATGGAAGAAGTCCTGTTTGATGGCTTCACCAGTTGACACCTCATCTTCAGATATGCCTGGTGCTGCTCCTCCTGCACTCTTCATTAAACCAGGGCTGACCCCTTGGCTTAATGGTAATGGTTAAGTGGGGAATATTCCAGGCCATGAGATTGCAGATGTTGCTAGAGTACAATTCTGCTGTAATTGATAGGATGGCCTAAGCACTCCATGGATGCCCAGCTTTGAGTTGTTAGATCAGTTCAAAGTCTGTCCCATTTCGCATGGTGATAGTGCCACTCAATATGAGGTTATTCTCAACGTGATGTCGGAATTTGTCTTCACAATGATGCTGCAGAGGTCACTCTTCATCATACTGTCATGGACAGATGCAGCTGCAGCTGACAGCTTGGTAAGAATGAGGTCAAGAATGTTTTTCCCTCTTGTTGGTTCCCTCACCACCTGCTACAGACCCAGTCTAGCAGTTATGTCCTTTAGGGCCCGACCAGTTCGATCAGTATCACTGCTGCCGAGCCACTCAATGTGTCTTAAGTTTCAATGCGGACATTGAAATCTTCCACCAAGTGCACATTTTGCATCCTTGCCACACTCAGAGCTTCCTCCAAGTATTGTTCAACATGGAACAGTACAGAGTCGTCAGCTGAGGGAGGATGGTATGTGGTAATCAGCAGGAGGATTCCTTGATCACATTTAACCTGAAGCCATGAGACTTCATGGGGTCTGGAGTCAACGTTGAGGACTCCCAGATCAATGCCCTCCCGACTGCGCCCCACTTTGTCACCACCTCTGCTAGGCCCCCTACACTGCCGGTAGAACAGGACATTTCCAGGGATTGTGATGAGGGTGCCTGGGCCATTGACTGTCAGTTATGATTCCATGATTACGACAGTACTGACTAGTTGACTAGTCTGTGATAAAGCTCTCTTGGTTTTGGCACTTGCCCCCAGATGCTAGTGAGGAGGACTTTGCAGGGTCAACAAGTCTGTTCCTACTGTTGCCTTTTTCAGTGGCTGGGTCAATGCTGGGTGATCCGTATAGTTTTATTTCTTTGTTGAGACTTTGAAGCAATTGGTCCAACTGAGTGGCATGCTAGGCCATTTCAGAAGGCAGCTGAACAGCATTGCTGTGGTCTTGGAATCCCATGTAGGCCAGACCAGATGAGAATGGCAGATTTCCTGTCCTGAAGGACATTAGAGAGCCAGATGGGTTTTTCCAACAAATGATACTTCTTACATGATCATGCATGGTTTCACAGTTCCATTCCTCGGAATCCTGAGAGTGGTAAAATTTGCAAATGCAAAGCCCATTAAAAGTCAGCTTAAAATATCGCAGAAACCCATTTGTTGCCCGTGGATGCTGATTTTAGTTGTTACTTTTTTTTTGGCACAGATAGACAAATTCACGATTCATGATTTTGTGGAAGCAGAGAATTTACCCTAATACTTTTCTTCCATTGCATCACGTCACCCAGCATTCTCTCATTGTTCAGTGTGGGACCATCTGGAAAGTTTTTAAATGATTGAAAACTTTCATTTTTATTCAGCAACAGCCAAAGCAAACAATGAACAAGCAAACAGAAACTTAATTTGTTTCTGAGGAGAGGCAGGGACTGTTTGCCTTTCAACTATGAACAATGAGTTAGTGAATGATCACTGCAGATATTTTTAGATCAACCCATTCAGCGATTGCTGTGACTCACAGCTGGAACAGGTGGGACCTGAATCCGAGCCTCCTGGTGAATGATCACTGCATCCAGCTCACACCTTTTGGAACAGGGTGTCAATTGTGTCCTGCCTGGCTTGTTGGACTGGATGTTCCTGCATTTTATCATGCAGAAGATCATGTTTCTTTTACCCAATGTCCTCATCATCCCCCTGCTGATGAGTGACCAGACCCCTAACTGATCTCTGTGCAGCACCCTGACTGATTTGCTATGGTCCTGGGGATAATTGCATTGGACACTCAGGGCTATGCTCCCTGCCCAGACTCTATGGGTATAGAACACTGACAATCCCAAGAGCTGACTAATTGTGCAGAAGCACTTGGGCTGGTAATGGAGGCTGCCTTTGACTTACTGTGCTGGGACACTCTGACTGAAGTCTGTCTCCCTTGACTTGACTGAGGACCACTAGTGTAAGCTTTCACACATGACCATTGGATTGATGCACATGCTGTGCAGCTGGCACATAGTTCAGGTGGTGAATTAATGTAGCACACTGCCATCACATCAATCCTGTTGATTGATAACTACTGAGGGCCATTTTAAGCTGTATGATTGTATATTTGCAATTAAAGGCAAGGCAAGACGGAATATTGTGAACTTCAAAAACAAAAAAAACAGAAATTGCTGGAAAAGCTCAGCAGGTTTGGCAACATCTGTGAAGAGCAATCAGAGTTAACGTTTCGGGTCCAGGGACCCTTTCTCAGAACTGATGGTAGCTACAAAATTCTTGTATTTTTTTCCTTCGCAGATGTTGCCAGACCTGCTGAGCTTTTCCAATTTTCTGATGAAGGGTCTAAGACCGAAATGTCAGCTTTTGTGCTCCTGAGATGCTGCTTGGCCTGCTGTGTTCATCCAGCCTCACATTTTATTATCTTGGAATTCTCCAGCATCTGCAGTTCCCATTATCTCTTTTCCAAAAACATTGTTTTTGTTCCTGGTTTACAGCATCAGCAGTTCTTTTGGTTTTTATTGCAGCTAGAAAAATGTTGGTCCTTATGCAGAAGAAAGCTTGGAGGAAAGGGGTAAGGGGTAAATATTAGGTTGTGATAGAGCCCAAAAGAGAAAGAAGAGCAGTCGGACAGACAAAGGAATGTATAAGGATCTGGCTTGGAGGGTGGAAAGCTGTTAATGGAGACTGTTAGTGGCTAAGAATGGATTATGTGTATTAGCAGGTTATGTGATAACAAGCACAAAGTTGCTGGAAAAGCTCAGCAGGTCTGGCAGCATCTGTTAAGGAAAAAAAGGAGTTAATATTTAGTTAATGTTTTGTAGTTTTTTCCTTCATAGATGCGGCCAGACTTTTCCAGTAACTTTGTTTCTGTTCCTGATTTAAAGCATTTACGGTTCTTTTGGTTTTTATTATGTGATAACAAGGCCTCGTGTGTGGGGTGGGGACTAGGAGATGGGAGAGTTCAGGCCCTAAAGTTATTGAGGAAGAGTTACCGGACCCAAAACGTTAACTCTGTTTTCTCCTTCACAGATGATGCCAGACCTGCTGAGCTTGTCCAGCAACTTTGTTTTTGTTCCTAAAATTATTGAACTTGATATTGAGTCCAGAGGGCTGCAGCATCCCCAAGTGGAAAATGAGGTGCTGTTCTTCCAGCTTATGCTGAGCTTCACTGGAACACTGCAGCAAGCCATAGACAGAGATATTGGCCAGGGATATTTGGTGTATTAAAGTAGCAAGCAACTGGAAGCTAGGGCCATTTTTGCAAGCAGAACCTAGGTGAAGGGTCTAGGCTCGAAACGTCAGCCTTTGTGCTCCTGAGATGCTGCTTGGCCTGCTGTGTTCATCCAGCTTCACACTTTATTATCTTGGATTCTCCAGCATTTGCAGTTCCCATTATCACTGCTCTGCAGAGCAGTAATGCTTTGTTTTGTAGTGGAGACCACATTGTGAGGGCGAATGCAGTTGTCTAGATTGTGTGATGTGCAGGTAAGTACCGCTTCACCTGAACGATATGTTTTGGCCCATGGATACTGAGGAGGGAGGAAGTAAATGGGCAGGTATTACACCTCAGAGACAATGGGAACTGCCGATGCTGGAGAATCCGAGATAACAAAGTTTGGGGCTGGATGAACACAGCGGGCCAAGCAGCATCTAAGGAGCACTAAAGCTGACATTTCGGTTTTCTGATGAAGGGTGTGGGCCCGAAACGTCAGCTTTTGTGCTCCTAAGATGCTGCTTGGCCTGCTGTGTTCATCCAGCCCCACACTTTGTTATCAGGCATTACACCTTAAGCGGTTGCAGGAGAAGGTGCCGAGAGGATGTGGGATTTCTTGGGAGTGATGGAACAGTGGACCAAGGTGTCCTGGAGGGAATGATCTCCTTGGAAGGTGGACAAGGGAGGGGAGGGGAATATGTGTCTGATGGTGGCAGCTTGCTGGAGCTGTTGGAATTGATGGCTAAGGATCTTCCAGATGTGGATGCTGGTGGGATGGTACTTTAGGATAAGGGGAATCTTTCCGCAGTTGTGGGAAGGAAAAGAGGGGTTGACGGTTGAAGTGCAAGAGATGGGTTGGACCCGGTTGAGGGCCCTGACAGCAATATAGCTGGGGAATCCTCGGTTGAGATATAGGGTGGACATTACAGAGGCTCCTTCATCAAAGTTGGTATCATCAAAATATACACAATGGAGATGGAGGAATAGGAGAATGGAATGGAGTGTTTACAGGAATCTGGGTGTGAGGGTGTACTGTCAAGATAACTGTGGGAGTTATTGCGTTCATGGTGGATGTTCGTGGCCAGTCTATCCCCGGAAATAGGATCAGTGATATCAAGGAAGAGAAGGGAGAAGTCAGAGATTGACCAGGTGGAAGTGGGCCAAGGTGGAAATTGGAAGTGAAATCAATAAACCTTTCCAATTCCAAGACCTCAAAGATATGCAGAACTGCAGATGCTGGAGTCAGAATCAACACAGTGTGGAGCTGGAGGAACACAGCAGGCCGGGCAGCATCAGAGGAGCAGGAAAGTCGATGAGTATCCTAACCCGAAACATTGACTTTCTCACTCCTCTAATGCCGCCTGACCTGCTGTGTTCCTTCACTTCCAAGACCTTGCTTGTCTGTAGTTGGAAAAGTTTATCGATTTCGCTTCTAATTTTATTATCCCATAGTCTGCTATTACTGCCAATCCGTTGTCAGCTACTAACAGTCTCCATTAACAGTTTTCACCCTCCTAGCCAGATCATTATCCTCCCCTTTGGCTCTATCACAACTTTACGCCTTTCTCCCAAATTTTCTTCTGCATAAGAACCAACATTTTCCAAGCTACAGTAAAAACCGAAAGAACTGCCGATGCTCTAAATCAGAAACAAAAACAGAAGTTGCTGGAAAAGGTCAGCAGGTCTGGCAGCATCTGTGAAGGCAAAAACAAGAGTTTCCGAGCTACCATCTGTTCTGATGAAGGGTCACTACGCCCGAAATATTAACTGATTTCTCTTCACAGATGTTGCCAGACCTGCTGACCTTTTCCAGCAAATTCTGTTTTTGTTTCTGATTTACAGCATCCACAGTTCTTACAGTTTTTATAGTGAGCTTCAAGCTCTGGCTAGTGGGACAAAGTGCAGAATGCACTGCATGATCTTTTCGGCCATGAGAAGCTGTTGCAGTGGGAATCCACCACATGCACCACACAACAGGCTCAGAAATGTGAGAGGGGACAGCGGCAAGGTCTGTTTCTGTGCTGTACGACTCTATGACTCTATAACACAGGCACCAGCACAAACATTATGTAACCCGCCATGCCATTTGAGGACACTGTGGTCAGAGATCACCACCGAATGTGTGTGATCCTCCGCACCATTAGACGGCGCCGCAGCAGGAGGCCACTATGGACATTCAGACAAAACGAAAATAATGGGAACTGCAGATGCTGGAGAATCCAAGATATATTCGTGATCTTCCAGACGGTGGGAGGTTCCGTGAGTCTGTGCATGATCCTCCACACCGTGCGAGGGCGCTATTGGAGTGAGGGCCCGCAGCGGTAGTATGTGATCTTCTGGACCGTGAGAGGGCGATGTCGAAGGAGGTCTCCAGAGACCGGCCGTCTTCTTGCCAGGGGGCGTTTCCTCGCTGGCAATACGTAGGCGCCTGAGGGAAGCTCGTTACTAAGATGGCGCGGTTGTGTCAAGGCTTCACGTTGTGCAGTTTATCGAGTGCTGCCGCCGTGGGCGGTGTGGAGCCCGCTGGGCTGGACCGTGTCGTTGTCACTCGCGAAGACCGGACAGTCACAGTCTACAAGGTGAGGACACTTTGGGGGAGGACGGTGGTCACTTGCGATGTGTTTGGTCTGGAAGCTGGGCCTCTTGGAAGGACGGGGCGGGTTTGCTTTGGCGTCGTTACCGCGGACCTGGTCAGTCCTGGCCCCTGCTGCCCCCGCTCTGATACGGCCCTGATAGAAGGGAGGAGGAGGAGGAGGAGGAGGAGGAGGAGGGGGGGGGGGGGGAAGACACACAAAATGTGTGAGACGCATTGCAACTCCATCCATAATTAGCGGGTGGGGAGCAGAAGGACTTTTAACGGTGGAACTGCGGTCGCTGTTGTAATGTAGGAAATGTGGCATCTAATTTTCCTTTTGTGTGAAATTGCCGTGTGCAGTTTGACTTTAAACATTTCATTTTATTACGATTTGCTTGTTGAGTATTGTTAAGGATACTGGGGGCGCCATACACGCTAGCATCTACCTGAAAGCAGGCATGATCCTATTTGAATGTCTTATCCAACACAGTACAGTCCGAAGTTGCAAAAACCTGGAAAATTATGTATATCAATAACATTTGTATTCTCTGTACGGTTTTGCCAAGGTATCAGACCAAAAGCCTGTCGGAAGTTGGACGGTCAAGCAAACACAAAAAATCTTATGCCCTGCTATCTATAACAGTCAAACTGGAGAATTTGTTGTTGTCCAAGATCATAAGGTAACAATATAAAGAAATTTGAGATTGATGTGGTTCTGCATTTTGTGTTTTTGGTAAAGTTGAAATATAATCTGAGAGTCCTGTAACTCTGCTTTTGTTGAAGACACTGCCATTTCTTTTTGACAGCATGGACTTTTAATAAATTTAAGTACTTATTTAAAATGTAGACACTCCTGTCCATGCTTTCAGTATAGTTAGCAAGATAGACTTGAAGTTTTATGTAATACCTTTTCATGGTCTCAAATAGCACAAAGTGTATACAATGAAATACTTTCAAAGTAAGTGGTAAATGTGTGGAGCTACCTCCTAATCCCATGCACAATTAGGTTGTAAACACCAATGTGTAATAATACAGGTATGCGTTTATATAGTATCACCAGTGTAACACAATATTGAGATGCTTCATACAAGAGTTAACTAAAGAAGAAGAAATTTGGTGAACTTACAGCTTTAAAACATTTATTCCTTCTCAATTATTTAAATGGTTTTTATTTCTTTCTTGTAGCATTCCATTGTTAATTACAAATGACATTTTGTCAGTTTTATGTCTTATAATGTGATCTGTTGTTTGGCTCAATTTTACTCTCCAATGGAGACCACAACTTAGGCCTCTCCAAAGACCTGCTGTCGCTGAGATCTGTAATTGGAATCAAATATAATCGGCTCCTCTTATATTTTCAAATCAGCCTGTTCAGAGATACGACAACACACCTTTTGAGCAGGTGGAATGGGGTCTCCTGACTCAGAGACAGGTACCCTACCACTGCACAACAGCCCTCTGGAGGATGTCGGTTGTGATTTATTAACTTGTTACAAATTAGACATTTCGGTGAGATTGTGATAATGGTTTTTGTGAGGTTGTTCATGATACAGTTACAGCTATCCTTTTTACACTGAAAGAGCAATTGAGGTATCAACTCTGCATCTAGACCATTCTGCCCCCAACTAGGAACCGCTTCATGTTAATAACAGATGCTAAGTATTACTGATGCAAACAAAAGGAATTAAATTTGCCTGTCATGGGCTTTGCATGTAAATTTATCACTGGCTATTTGGACGATTCGGTGGTGGTGGTTAGTAGTTGGAAAAATGTCACAATGATTTGGCAGTGGGAAAGCTGTTTGGTTGTGTATCAGAGCACTTCAGATGTAAGAAGAGCAATCTCGATTGAAGACTCCTACCTCCTGAGCCAGGAGATCTACGTTCAATAATGTGTATGCAATAACATCTGTGAGCAACTTGGTTTTAAATCAAAAAAGGATTTAGATTGGACTGCACATAATGGGGAATTTTTAGTGTATTCAATTTTTGTCTCTTCCTTCTAGGTTTTAAGGATTTGGAAGGATGAAGATGTCAATCTGGAAAGAACATTTAAAGCAACAGTAGGTTGAGAATCACAGGCTT
The DNA here is from genome assembly GCF_030684315.1 of Stegostoma tigrinum. Lineage (NCBI taxonomy): Eukaryota > Metazoa > Chordata > Chondrichthyes > Orectolobiformes > Stegostomatidae > Stegostoma > Stegostoma tigrinum. The sequence goes on from NC_081375.1 coordinate 10,278,285, forward strand.
CACTTCCTAAAATACCACACAAAACAAATTAACTTCAGAAACAAATATTTTATTCTTAGGAATGGATATTTCTGAAAAGTATGCAACTTTACAACTGTATACATAATGTAACCATTGAAGAATATAGCTTAATTTACAAGTTTTATTTAATCTGCAGTGCAAGCTGCGTTAAATGGCATTTTGGATTTTTTTATGGCTAGAGGAGAGCACTGAAATACATTTTAAGCACTAAAATAATGGATGAGTCAAAACATACGTTTGCAAAATAGGTTGAAAACGGCGATGTCAGCTGCATTAACACTTAAATGTTAGAATTACTTAAAGTACGTTACAGCTGCAGATGGTTCATTGCTTTCTCAATCTTTGATATATTAGTACCGGTAGTCACTCTTGTACAGTAGCTCAGACTCTGCATGAAGTTATGGGCAATGACCATAAGGAGTCAATACAGAAGAACTTTATCTGGAAAGTTTGTAGTCTCAAGTTACTATAGTGTTAATAAAAACTTTTTTGAAGTACATTCAACCACTCTGGAAACCATAACCTCGAGAGAGTCTATGAAATCGGGTCATTCAGCCCATCCTGTCACATTGTTATTGATCCATCTGCTATCCATCATCTCCTGATTCTATGCTGTTTCCAAATTTCTTAGTCACTAAGAATTGTAATAGAATGTAAGTAGATTAAACAAATGGACAAAACTGTGCAGGGGGAGTTCTATGCATGAAGTTCTGGCAGAACCCCTTTTTAACTTATGTGGGTGTAGGCATTTCAGTCAATTTTTTGAATGGCCAACCTTGAGATATTGGATGAGCTGTGAGATTTCATGGTCCAAATACAAATATGTCTCAATCTCGTTACAGAAAATAGTGAGGGCATATGGAAAGTTGCCCTTAGGGGTGGAGCTCATGTTGCAATTGCACAAAGATGTGGTTAGACTCTGTTAGAAGACTGCGTTCATTTCTAGTTAGTGCATCCCAGAAATAGTATATTGACCTTGGATGAAATGTTGTGCAGATTTACTGGAATGATACAGAAGCTTGTAAGGTTTAATTAGAACATTACTTGTATGTATCAGGTGTACATTCCCTTCAGGGTAAATGATTGATATGTTAATGACTCACATGTTGTATCTCTAGCCCGATCACGTTAAATAACATCCCAAAGTTTAGGAAGTGATTAGGAAATTCAGCTATCCTGAGTCAATAGGGACAGACAGTCTGTTCCTTGATGTCGAGTTTGAGAAAGATTTATCTGTTCCCTGTATGCTATGTATGACGTGTGAAACGTGCAAGAGAGAGCCTGAAGCTGATTCTTAGGATCAAATGATGAGAGTGAGGTCAGTGTCCTCGGTACCATGCTATGTGGCTAAGAATCGTGGGCAACTTGCCGCTGCCAGGAAAAGAAGCATAACAATTTCTATCTTTATTATGTATGATTCATTATGGGTATATCCTGGTAGGTCAAAATCATAAATGTGGCAGTCGTCTGAAATACAAATCTTCCAAGTGTGTTGGCACTAATCAAACAGTGGATAGGGCATGTCTGCAGAATGGAAGACTGTCATGTCCCTAAGGATCTTAAATACGGATGAGTGATCAGGAGCCAGATGACTAGTGGCATGCCCAAGGCTTTGCTTCAGTAATGCTGGCAATGTGACATAAAGGTTCTAAAGATAGACTGATCACTTGGAAGTCACTCGCTGAAAGGAAATGGTGACAATTCCTGTGGGTTGGTCTGTACAACCAACAGCAATAGCTGCTTAGCAACCAGTGCAAACATTAGAAACAACAGCTCTTATCTTCATAAATGGAGCTTGATGGGTGAACTTGTTATCAAAGATTGTCCATTATCGAACATGCATCCAATGAAGGCAGCCTGCGTAAGTGGATTGTTTGCTGCTTACCTCACTGCTTATCGATGGAAGAATGTCAATGACAGGAGAATAGAAGATTAAGGAATTGAAGAGGAAATTGAAAAGAAGAGGAGCTGCACGGAGGTTCAGCTGTTAGCACTGCTGCCTCACAGCGTCAGGGATTCAATTCCACCCTTGGGTGGAATTCGCACATTCCCTGTGCCTTTATGGGTTTTCTCCGGGTGCTCCAATTTCCTCCCACAGTCCCAAGATTTGCAGGTTTGGTGGATTGGCCATGTTAAATTACCTATAGTGTCCAGCAATGTGCAGGCTAGGTGAATTAACCATGAGAAATGGCATGACAGCTGTGGAGGGGGGTACTCGTCAGATGATCGGGTGGTCTCAGTGGATCAAATGGCCAACTTCTGCACTGCAGGGATTCTATTCTATAATGATTGAATGTTTTTGTGTACATTGATAGTAACTGTTTCAGGTGATTTGGAGGATACAGGGAATGGACAGGAAAGATCAGGTTGCTGATGGATCAGCCTTGATCTTATCAAATAGTACAGGCTTGAGAGGCTGAATGGCCTCTTGCTGCTCCTAATTAATATACACAAGGAAAGAATTTCGAGTTGGACCGTAACATTTAAATCCCACCCTTCCCCAATAAGCTGTTAAAGCTGGTGGCTCCTAAAGTCTAAGATTTAGATTTTTATGTGGTAGACTATTTAAAGTTTACCGATCAAGATGAGTAAATGGATTTAAGCTGCACATTATCTGTTATGAAATCAAATGATAGAACAAGATTCGGGGACTGAAAGGCCTCCTACTCCACATCCTGCTGCTCTGACTGCTCGCGCTTTCTGTTGAAATTTCATTTTTTACACTTTTTTTCACTTTGTGTGTCAGCGGACAATTTGCTATTGCAGATTCTGGCCACTGTGGCATTTTCAAATGTCAGGCAGTTTGTGTGCATTTGCATCTTAGAACAGATCCAAGTCAAGTTACTGCCAGAAATATTTGCCAAGATGAATCTTAGGGAAAGTACTGTTTTTAACTTCTGCTTGACTCTTATTTTGGACATCAGAGTTTCCAGTTATTCATAGTTGGAAGTGGGCTATGAATTTACTTTTTTCTGGAAAGCATTTGAATTAGAACTAGTAGCCAGAGACTGTGCAGTTGGGAAAACAACTTTGCAAAGGCAGAACTCATGGCAAGTTTTGACGTGAGTTTACAAATGGCAGGGGTCAGGTCAGTACAAAAAGTGTATCAGCAGGGAGTAAGATACAGTCGATGTAGTGTTTTGTTCTCTTGATGTGCTGACTCCCAGGTTGTACATGTAAATTTCTGTGTCATACTTTAAACTAGATCAATTCCTTCAAGAATTGGAAGGATGTAATTTACTGCAGGAGAACAATCTTTCTGTTTAGGAAATAATGAAAAGTAATGGTGTGCAAGTGACAGGGAAAACTGAGTCAGCAGCAGAAAATAATCAGTTGAGCAGTATCGCTTTACTGTATTTTCGGTTACGTACAATTAAGTTAGTTGCAATTATAAAATATTTAGCTATTTGTTTAAATTGCTGTAATACCATACTGTTATTTCTTTGTGTTTAGGTTTCAGTGATATGATTAATAAAATGATTTTTCAGTAATATGTAAGAAGGATGTGTGTGTTATGGGCTTGAGGAAACTTGTTTGTTGTCCTTGTTAATTATCTAATTCTTTCTTGCAACCCTTCAGCTAGCAGGCAACATCTACCAGATACACACACTGCCTGACATTGAACCTATGGTGCTTTTTGAAAGAGGAAGTGTGAGACAACTTGATGCCGTTCTGTCAGATCCACAGCAGGAACTCGAAAGTGTCTTATCAAAAGATGAAGTCATCAGGTTTGTATCAGTAGATGTACAACCCTGCTGGATACATCAGTAGTGCTGTTTTGAGCATTGTTATAAAATACTCCTTTGCATAAACTTGTTTTGTTTATTTTTGTTTATTCACTCGTGGGATGTGGCTATTGCTGCCTGTCCAGCATTTATTGTCTATCCTCAGTGGCCCTTGATCTGAGAAGCTGTCTCAGTCATTTCAGAAGGCAATTGAGAGACAGTGCCAATGCTCTGCGTCTCGAGTTACATGTAAGTCAGACCTAGTAAGGATGGCAGATTTCCTTCCCTGAGGGACATTTGTGAGCCAGATGGCTTTTTCTGACAGTCAGCAATGGTTTCTTGGTCATCAGTAGGTTCATGATTCCAGATATTTTTTTCATTGAGTTCAAATTCCATGATCTGCCATAATAAGAATTGAGCCTGGATTCCCAGAAGTGGGTAGAGTTTCTTGATTAATAGTCGAGACGTCATACCATTAGGCCATCAGTTCTCCCTATGTTCAATATTATGGTTTTTATTTTTTTGGACAACCTTTGTGATTTTGCAATGATAATTGGTTAAAACATGTTTGTATTTTTGTGATGAGCAGATAAATGATGGTTGAAAATGTGGCTCTCCTGGCAAATGGATTAGAAAAGCTGTGTCATGGATAAATAAAAGGTTGAGTGGAAGAGACAGGTTTGGTGCCCTACACAGGAAATCGAGAATCCTGGGTTGATAGATTTAAATCTCACCAAGGAAGCTGTTGGGATTTAAAATAAAGTTAATTTTAAAAAACTGGAATATAGATCAAGCCTCAGTGCTGACCTCAAAACGGTTATTAATGCTCATTAAAAACCCATCAATTGCTAATATCTTTTAGAAAAGGAAATCTGCCGCCTTACCTGATCTAGCTTATATATGGCTCCTGATCTACAATGATATGGTCGACACTTAAACTGTCCTCTGAAATAGCATAGTAGGCTTTTTGGTTCATGGCAGTTAGGGATGGATTGCCTTACCAGTGGCACCCACACGCTAAGAATGTACAGAATTTGGTTGTTAGCTGAATGGAGTAGGAAGGCATTGGTGAAGGGTCTAGGCCCAAAACGTCAGCTTTCCTCCTCCTAAGCTGCTGCTTGGCCTGCTGTGTTCATCTAGCTCCACACCTTGTTATAACTGCTACATCTGTTAGCTATAAAGCATTTCTTGAGCAACAGAAACCTACAGGGAGATTTAAGCAGTTATAAAACCACCAAGAGACTTGTCACTTTGAGACATTAGACTTAACTAATGCTGTAAACCATTACATTTAAGATCACTGTTTTGTCATTCGGTCATGTCTCTTTGTAGCCGTACATTTTAATGTTGGCAGATGGAAGCAAGTTACAATTGAGTGAGGAAATAACAACAGATAATAATTAAGTCAGCTGACTTTCGAAGACAACAACTGGGTCCAATTGACGTTGCCGACTGCAAGTTAGCAAGAGATATATTTTAAAAAATTGAGATTTCCGCTCCTTTTCACCATCCAGTGTTATTGCAAGCGTGTTTGGCGAGGGCATTAAGTTTAACTGAATGCAAACATTACTTAGGCAAGGCAGCATAGAGCTGTTGGCTTTTTGGTAACTGTCCTTAGCACACATTAGCAAAGTCAGCACCAATGCCTTCCTACTCCATTCAGCTAACAACCAAATTCTGTACATTCTTAGCGTGTGGGTGCCACTAGTAAGGCAATCCATCCCTAACTACCATGAACCAAAAAGCCTACTATGCTATTTCAGAGGACAGTTTAAGTGTCGACCATATCATTGTAGATCAGGAGCCATATATCAGCTAGATCAGGTAAGACGGCAAATTCCCTTTTCTAAAAGATATTAGCAATTAGATGGGTTTTTAATGAGCATTAATAACCATTTTGAGGTCACCACTGAGGCTTGATCTATATTCCAGTTTTTTAAAATTAATTTTATTTTAAATCCCAACAGCTTCCTTGGTGAGATTTAAAGCTATCAACCCAGGATTCTCGATTTTCTTGTGTAGTTGCACTGCCACCAAACCTGTCTCTTCCACTCAACCTTTTATCCATGACACAGCTTTTCTAATCCACCATTTGCCAGGAGAGCCATGTTTTCAACCATCATTTATCTGCTCATCACAAAAATACAAACATGTTTTAACCGTTTATCATTGCAAATTCACAAAAGTTCTCCAAAAAAAATCATTGTATTGAACTTGGGGGAACTGATGGCCTAGTGGTAGGGTCTAGGCCCGAAACGTCAGCTTTCCTGCTCCTAAGATGCTGCTTGGCCTGCTGCGTTCATCCATCTCCACACTTGGTATTAGAGATAATGGGAACTGCAGATGCTGGAGATTCCAAGATAATAAAATGTGAGGCTGGATGAACACAGCAGGCAAAGCAGCATCTCAGGAGCACAAAAGCTGACGTTTCGGGCCGAGACCCTTCATCAGAGAGGGGGATGGGGGGAGGGAACTGGAATAAATAGGGAGAGAGGGGGAGGCGGACCGAAGATGGAGAGTAAAGAAGATAGGTGGAGAGAGTGTAGGTGGGGAGGTAGGGAGGGGATAGGTCAGTCCAGGGAAGACGGACAGGTCAAGGAGGTGGGATGAGGTTAGTAGGTAGCGGGGGGTGCGGCTTGGGGTGGGAGGAAGGGATGGGTGAGAGGAAGAACCGGTTAGGGAGGCAGAGACAGGTTGGACTGGTTTTGGGATGCAGTGGGTGGGGGGGAAGAGCTGGGCTGGTTGTGTGGTGCAGTGGGGGGAGGGGACGAACTGGGCTGGTTGAGGGATGCAGTAGGGGAAGGGGAGATTTTGAAACTGGTGAAGTCCACATTGATACCATATGGCTGCAGGGTTCCCAGGCGGAATATGAGTTGCTGTTCCTGCAACCTTCGGGTGGCATCATTGTGGCAGTGCAGGAGGCCCATGATGGACATGTCATCAAGAGAATGGGAGGGGGAGTGGAAATGGTTTGCGACTGGGAGGTGCAGTTGTTTTTTGCGAACTGAGCGGAGGTGTTCTGCAAAGCGGTCCCCAAGCCTCCGCTTGGTTTCCCAATGTAGAGGAAGCCGCACCGGGTACAGTGGATGCAGTATACCACATTGGTAGATGTGCAGGTGAACCTCTGCTTGATGTGGAATGTCATCTTGGGGCCTGGGATGGGGGTGAGGGAGGAGGTGTGGGGACAAGTGTAGCATTTCCTGCGGTTGCAGGGGAAGGTGCCGGGTGTGGTGGGGTTGGAGGGCAGTGTGGAGCGAACAAGGGAGTCACGGAGAGAGTGGTCTCTCCGGAAAGCAGACAGGGGAGGGGATGGAAAAATGTCTTGGGTAGTGGGGTCGGATTGTAAATGGCGGAAGTGTCGGAGGATAATGCGTTGTATCCGGAGGTTGGTAGGGTGGTGTGTGAGAACGAGGGGGATCAGTCTCCATCTCAGGCAACCAGCTTGTAACTGATGTCCACTTCAAGCCCACCGACTCCCACAGCTACCTAGAATACACCTCCTCCCACCCACCCTCCTGCAAAAATTCCATCCCCTACTCCCAATTCCTCCGCCTCCGCCGCATCTGCTCCCACGACAAGACATTCCACTCCCGCACATCCCAGATGTCCAAGTTCTTTAAGGACCGCAACTTTCCCCCCACGGTGATCGAGAACGCCCTTGACCGCGTCTCCCGCATTTCCCGCGACACATCCCTCACACCCCGCCCCCGCCACAACCGCCCCAAGAGGATCCCCCTCGTTCTCACACACCACCCTACCAACCTCCGGATACAACGCATTATCCTCCGACACTTCCGCCATTTACAATCCGACCCCACTACCCAAGACATTTTTCCATCCCCTCCCCTGTCTGCTTTCCGGAGAGACCACTCTCTCCGTGACTCCCTTGTTCGCTCCACACTGCCCTCCAACCCCACCACACCCGGCACCTTCCCCTGCAACCGCAGGAAATGCTACACTTGTCCCCACACCTCCTCCCTCACCCCCATCCCAGGCCCCAAGATGACATTCCACATCAAGCAGAGGTTCACCTGCACATCTACCAATGTGGTATACTGCATCCACTGTACCCGGTGCGGCTTCCTCTACATTGGGGAAACCAAGCGGAGGCTTGGGGACCGCTTTGCAGAACACCTCCGCTCAGTTCGCAAAAAACAACTGCACCTCCCAGTCGCAAACCATTTCCACTCCCCCTCCCATTCTCTTGATGACATGTCCATCATGGGCCTCCTGCACTGCCACAATGATGCCACCCGAAGGTTGCAGGAACAGCAACTCATATTCCGCCTGGGAACCCTGCAGCCATATGGTATCAATGTGGACTTCACCAGTTTCAAAATCTCCCCTTCCCCTACTGCATCCCTCAACCAGCCCAGTTCGTCCCCTCCCCCCACTGCACCACACAACCAGCCCAGCTCTTCCCCCCCCACCCACTGCATCCCAAAACCAGTCCAACCTGTCTCTGCCTCCCTAACCGGTTCTTCCCCTCACCCATCCCTTCCTCCCACCCCAAGCCGCACCCCCCGCTACCTACTAACCTCATCCCACCTCCTTGACCTGTCCGTCTTCCCTGGACTGACCTATCCCCTCCCTACCTCCCCACCTACACTCTCTCCACCTATCTTCTTTACTCTCCATCTTCGGTCCGCCTCCCCCTCTCTCCCTATTTATTCCAGTTCCCTCCCCCCATCCCCCTCTCTGATGAAGGGTCTAGGCCCGAAACGTCAGCTTTTGTGCTCCTGAGATGCTGCTTTGCCTGCTGTGTTCATCCAGCCTCACATTTTATTATCCACACTTGGTATTCTCAGCTTCTCCAGCATCTGCAGCTCCTATTATCTCTGATGTAGCAGTTACATTTGTTGAAATGTTCCAATAAGTATGTTGTCTATTTTTAGGTGGAGTGACATTTTATTGGAAGCTGGAAGCCCTGTTGTGTTTTTTGTCACTAAGAAGGTAGGAAGAAAGTACATTGAATTAACATAGTTTGAATGGAACCTGAATAAATATCAGCCCCTTGCACCACCACTGTCGTAGCAGTCTGTTACGTGGACAGAAATGCTCCACAGCATCCCATCAAGATATGTGCAGTACTAGCTCCCAAAACTGCAATCGTTTCCACTTAGGACAAGGGATAGTAATTGCACCATGCTCAATATCCCTTCAAAATTTCACATTTGTTCAGGTGGCCATGCCTTAACTGTCAGAGTTAAAATACTGGAACTGTTTATGTAGCAGCCCAGGAGAGTACCTTTGCCACTGCCTTCATAGTGAAACTGTGAATGAGTGAGTTCCAAAGATGCCTACACCCTGTGGATGTTTTACTTTTGTTAATTTATCAGGTTGAATAAAACTGGAGTACATGTTGGTCATCAACCAAGTTTTTCATGCAGTGACGTGAGATGCTCTGTCCCCTACTTCTATCGATTTTCCTGTTCTTACTTAGTTGTCAGTTTGGAAGCACTCAAGTGTCAAGCTGTAGCTTATAGAGCCAAACCCTACTCTGGTGCTTGAACATATTTAATATTATTGAAAAAAGGCTTATTGTGTTAATCAGTGCTCTGCTCTGAGTTCATCCGCCTTGTCAGTTGAGCTCCTTGCATTAAAATGGTTACAAGTTAGCTTTATGGACCTCCCATGTGTCTTATCCTGCCCATATCCTCTCCATCTTCAGGACTGTCCTAGCATTCTTTCTACATCTGTTTGGATTTTGCTCATTACTTTGCATCCACTCTGTGCCCCAATTCCTTGCCAGATTAGTTTCAAACCTCCCCAACAGCTGTTTCATCTTCTGATATGCCACTCCACTCATTGTTCTCTAAGTATACGCTTTTTCTTTAAGCATGAAACTAGCGTGAACATTTTTGGTTAGCCCAATATGTCTAATCTGTGTATTCTCAAAAAGTCCCCTAAATGTCTGCCACTGTATCTGTATTAACCTAGCTTTTAACTTGCATTTTGGTTAACTCAGACTTTCATTGTCTCATTATTACCCTTTATTTATGAACCAGTCTTGGACCTTCTCTTTGCTCCCTCAAACTGAATATAAAATTCAGTTGTATTGCAGTTGCCATTTCTGAAGGAAGCCTTCACTACAAAGTTATGAAATGATTCAATCGTGTTGCACTGTACCAGGCCTTTTATATCCTATTCTCTTGTTGGCTCCAAAACATGCTTCTAATGCACTATCTATCCAAAAAAATCTATAAACTTCTTTTCTAGGTTTCCTTTGTTGATTTAATTTGTGCAGGAGGATTGAAATCACCCATGATTATAGCCAGACGTTTTGATAAGTAGCGATATTTCTTCATTTTTGATTGTCCTATCATGTGGTTACTGTTCAAGGACCTGCATATCACTTCCACAAGTGACTTCTTGCCTGTGTCTTTTCTCATCTCCTGCCTAATATGTTTTGATTTTCTGCATGTGGCTCACCCCTCTCTAATATTTTAATACCCAGATTAATTAAGTCACCTGTCAATCTTTTCCTGGTTTCTTCTCTTTCCAAAATGGTACTCTTCAACATTCAAGGTCCCAGTCTGTCCTCCTGCAACAATGTTTCTGTAATGACTGCTCGACCATACTTAGTTAATTCTGTTTGCGCTATCAGTTTTATTTCAGATGCTGCGTGCATTCAGGTGCAGAGCCTTTTGTGTTGTCCTTTTTTATTGTTTTTGTCACTTCACTTTAAAAGTCCATTTAACTGCTAGATTTGCACACTGTATCCCTTCCTGTTAGTGTATCATTTCACATTAGTACTTTTCTCTCTTGCCTTGTCGCTACTCTTGGGTTTAATAATAGTTTCAACCCATCTCTATTCTACAATCATTTTCCCATAGTCTGCATGGAAAGGTGCTGATTTCATGTATGTTGGTTTACAGTTCAAAGTCTTTTCTACTTATAGGGTGGAATGTACCATCTGTACGCAGAGAAAGTAAGCCACAATATACGGCACAAGTTTAAACTGGATTCCAAAACGAATGGCTGCCCTTTGAGTTTTGTGCTCTCTGTTAAACAAGAGGGCATCATGCTGTTGTGTTTATGTAAGTTACATTTGATTCAGTTTGTTTCGCACAATTTACATGAAGAATATTTTAGAAAATGCTATTCTGACTTGTCGATTTGATTTTGTTTTTGTCATGTGTACCAAGATACAGTGAAAAGTATTGTTTTGCGTGCCAACCAGATGGATCATACTTGACATAAGTACATCAGGGTAATAGAACAGAATGCAGAATATAATGTTACTGCGACAGAAGGTGTAGAGAAAGATCAGCTCTTATGAGAGGTCCGCTCAAAAGTCTGAACAGTGGGGAAGAAGCTATTCTTAAATCTACGTTATACAAAAACGTATTGTATTGTATATAATGTGTGTACATTTTGTCTAGCCTTCATCTAATTATTTTGTGTACTTTTTGTTAGTGGATGTGTGCATAGTGTACTGTATCTAGCAGCCATTTAAGAATGCAATAATGCTGTATTTTCATGATGTATTCTTTGATATTATTAAATATATAAACTGCAAATAATTGTTTTATAATATTGCCACCATTGGTGCAAAAGGAACACTTCCTGTCTATTTCACAGCAACCACTGAAATTTGGAACAACTTTGAGCCCGAGCATAATAGACACACTTCAAGTGAGATTTTGGATTGGCCACTTTAAATTGCCTGCAGTGTCCAGGCATGTGCAGGCTAGATGGCGTAGCCATGGGAAATGCAGGTCTGCAAGGATAGGGTTGGTGAGGGACGGGCAGGTGTCTGGGTAGGATGCTCTTTGGATAGTGAGTGTGGGCGAGATGGGCCTGCTTCAACACTGGCAACTCTGATTCTGTTGGATAAATGAGTAAGGATAGCAAGGAAAACGAAGCACTTCCTTATGGTTCATCTGTATTCTACATCCCTTCACAGCTTCACATTAGCACATAATTGAAGCCTGTGTTTACCTTTTTAATATTGATATTTCATTGCTACCTGTTTTTAAGAAGTGATTTTTAAACAGAAGAAATAAGAGCGCAAAGAGGCTTTTTAGCCCCTCAGTCACATTCTGTTGTTCATTAGTGGCTGATTTGATTGCCTTATCTCTGCTTCCCTCCCTCCAAATAATCCTTGACAAACAAATATCTGTGTAACTCGACTTGCATATTTTTAGTGATTTTTGCCATCACATCCCTGGAGAAGACAACTTGTAATACTTCTGACCCTTGGAGGGCACCCATATTTTTTTGAGTGCCCCCAGTTCTAGATTTCCCTCATGAAAGGAAACCTCCTCGGTGTCCACTCTTTCAAGAGCACCCGGCCTGCCCCAATTGATTGCATTCCTGGAACTGGACAGAAATATCAGAGAAAGTGGATGTGAGGCATGTCGGATCCACTGCAATTCTATTAATTGGTGGAGCAGGCACAAGGGACTGAATGGTCTATAGCTGTTTCCGTTTCTTGTGGTCTTGTGCCTGAGATTCCACAAAATTGTGCTATATTTCAAAGTGCCCCTTATCAAATACAATCATTATTGCCATTTCGGTTATAAATGACTTCTCAAAAGTTATAATACTTTTGCGGAAAAAGCCACGTATTTAAATAACTATTGATTTACCTATATTAAACCATTTAGCCCACATTTTTCTGACACAAGTGAGCAGCAGCAACTGATACTTTATTTTGCTGGATGAAAAATCTGTGCCACTGTGCAGCAACCACATCATGTCATGACACAGTAAATGTGTTGTTGATTTTTATATCTATTTCATGTTGTTCCTTTGCCACCAAGAGAGCAATTCCTGTTACTGAATACATTTAAAGAGAAACATATGCAGCTTATGTACTCCAGAACTGAAATGTTTCCCCTCTCTTTGATTCAGATTCCAATGGCTGTATCTACAAGATGCCTTTGTCATTAAACAGGAATTCAAGTGATCAAGAGCAGGTTCTACCTCAGTCACTACTGCTGAAGCTGCCAAGTTGTGAGGAATCATTAGACCATGCTGCTGTCCTTTTCCTGGATGAGACTCATATTGCTGTTTTAGGAGTTCCGCATTCCCATCAGTGCACCGTCAAAGGTACCTGTTATACCAAATTACTGATACATATATGAATTTGACTACGAAAATGCACAGTTAGAGACATGAAACATCAGAAGATTTGGATTGTGCGTTTGTGCCTGAAGTGTCTGTGCTAATCTGTTAATTTTGATGCATTGCTGATAGAAGCATAACAGAATTAGAATACACCATTAGTGCTGTAGACAGCTGGCTTTGGAACATGATTGGTGGATTATGAGACAGAGCTGGTACCTTGGCTAGTGGCATTGTGGCGGATCCATCTATGGCATGGGAGAGAATGATTTATAAAGGTGGTATCTAGTTGACAGCACAATCTGGTATATTCCCAAGAAGGTATGGATGTTTTCTTTTACTCTATTGAATGCGTGGAAGATGCTTTTATAACAGTTAGGGAAAAACTGCATCCTACAGAGACAAACTGATCAAATATGCTATAGATTGCAGGTGATGTCAAGAAATAGCAGTCTTTTATTGCTTCAGGCATTTTATTCAGGGTGTTTACAATAGGTTTGAATCCTAGTCATTCCTGATAACAAAGAAAATTACAGCACAAGAACATGCCCTTCGGCCCTCCAAGCCTGTGCCGATTGAGATCCTCTGTCTAAGCCTATCATCTGTTTTCTAAGGGTCAGTATCCCTTTGCTCCTGCCCATCCACGTACCAGTCCAGATACATCTTAAAATACACTAATGTGTCTGTGTTTACCTCCTCCACTGGCAATGCGTTCCGGTCACCCACCCACTCTGTAAAGAACTTTCTGTGCATATCTCCCTGATGTATCAGTTGATCTTTGTAGTTTGTATGGCAACTTGAAAATGCGTTTCTGGACATTAGAGGTCACATTTAATTTCTGCTGGAGTTCCTGTGCATAGCACTTGATCCCTGAGAACAGAAATGTATCTGTCTCTCCTTCGGGTGGTTTTATACTCTTGGTTTTGTATTGACTGCAGTATTCGACCCCTAAGATTACATCACCAGGTAATTTGTAGCTGAATTCACAAGTTGTTTTCTGGTGATTTCATTCACTAGCAGAGACTGTGAGGCAGTTGTGGTTCACTCTAGTTGTGTAATCATAGATGTATACGGTCCATCAAGTCTGCACCAGTCGTTTTAAAAAAATCTGACTACACTAATTTCATTTTCCAGCTCTTGGCCTATATCCCTAGAGGTTGTGACAATGCAAGTGATTATTTAAATACTGCTGAAGTGTTAGGAGAGTTTCTGAGTCAACTATCCTTTTCAGGTGGAGTTCCACACTCCCTACCTTAACTCACCTTTGAACATGTTCCCTTAAATCTACGTCTTCTGGTCATTGACCGTTCTATTAACAGAAAAAAAATACTTTCCTAACCACCCTATCACTGCCATTCATTATTTTATACACCTTTATCAGGTCTCCTCTCAAGTTGTTATGCTCCAAAGAAAATAATCACAGTCTATCCCTTATTTCTTCATAGCTCATACCGTCCAGCCCAGGCAGCGTCCTGTTACATTTCCTTTATACCTTCGTAAATGCAGTCACATCTTTCCTGTAATGTGGTGACCAGAACTGCACACCGTATTCCAGTTGGGGCCTAACCACTGTTTTATTCAGTTCCAGATTATCCTCCAGCCATTTGCATTCTATGCTTGGCAAATAAACGCAAGTTTCTCATATGTCTTCCTAGTTACACCTGCCCTGGTACCTTCAGGGATCTGAGGATATCCGCACCAAGGTCTCTCTGGTCCTAGGTACTTTCCAGGGCCTTAACGTTCAGTGTAATCCTTTGTCTTATTAGCTTTTCTTCGAGGGCATTACCTCCTACATTTCCAGATTGAATGAATTCTGTTTTCCACAGCTGTGTCCAGCTGACTGTTCTGTTGATTTCCTCTTACAGTTCGCAGCTATCCTCATTATTTACTGCCGTACCAATTTTGTTTGTCATGTCTGAGCCTCTTGATCATACTCTCTATATTTCAATCTGCATCATTAATGTACACCGCAAACAGCAAGGCCCCAGCACTGAATGCAGCCGAATCCCACTTGAAACAGAATTCCAGCCACAGAAGTATACCTTTAGTATTACAACCTGCTCTCTGTCTCCCAACCAGTTTTGGATCACATGTGCCATTTTGACTTGCATGTTAGGTGCTCTTGTTGTGCTGACTATTCTGCCATGCGGGATCTTGATCAAAAACCTTGCTGAAGTCCGTGTGCACCACATCAAATATATGACCGTCATTACCACTCCTGGTTATCTCCTCAGACTTATCAAGCATGACCTTCCTTTAACAAATCCATGCTGACTGTCCCTGTTATATCACTGAAAGTCAGAATATATCTGACTCTCAGATCGTTGGAGCCACTTACCCACCAATTGCAGTTTGACTTTTTTTTTATTTTTTCTGGTCAATTCATTTTTATGGTGCTGCATCCAGTTCTGTTTGTAACTTGTATAAATGCATTCGATGAGAATTTAGGCGACATGGCTGGTAATTTTGCAGACGACACCAAAATTGGTTGTATAGCTGACAGTGAAGTAGATTATGTAAGATCACAAAGGGATCTCGGTCAATTAAGTCAGTGGGCTGAGGAGTGCCAGATACATTTAGCCAAAATAAATTCTGAGGGATTGCATTTTGGTAAAAGAAACAAAGACAGGACTCGGACAATTCGTGGTTGGGCCCTGGGTAGTCGTCTTGAACAGAGATACCTAGAGCTGAACAGCACAGTAACAGACTCTTTGGTCCAACTTATTCAGTCTGACCAGATATCCTAAATAAATCTAGCTCCATTTGCTCATATCCCTCTAGACCCTTCCTATTCCAGATGCCTTTTTAGGTGTTGTAATTGTAGCAGCCTCTTCCACTTCCTCTGGCAGCTCATTTCGTGTACACACCACCCTCTTTGTGAAGAAGTTCCCCTTTAGGTCCCTTTTTAATTTTTTACCCTCACCTTAAACCTGTGCCATCTAGTTTTTGACTCCCCTGCCCTAGGAAAAGACCTTGTTTCTTTATCCTATCCATGCTCCTCGGGATTTTATAAACCTCTAAATTCAGGTATATAGTCCTTTTTGAAATTTGTCACAGGTAGATAGAGAGATTAAAATGTTTAGCATGCTTACCTCCACTGCTCAACCCATTTGAATATAGGAGTTGGGGTGTCATGTTGAAGTTGTAAACAATGTTGGTGAGACCACTTTTGGAGTACTGTGTACAATTCTGGTTGCCTTTCCGTAGGAAGGATATTAAATTGGAGAGGGTTCGGAAAAGATTTACCAGAAGTCGCTGGGACTGGAGGGTTTGAGTTACAAGCCAAGGCTGGGTAGAGTGGGACTACTTTCACTGGAGCATAGAAGGTTGAGGGGTGAACTTTTTAAAGAAGTTTAAAAAGCCATGAGGGGAATAAATAGTGATTAGCAAAGATTTTTTTCCCTAGGTTGGTGGCGTTCAAAACTAGGGGACATATTTTTAAGGTGAAAGGAGAAATATTTAAGAGACTTGTGGGACAGTGTTGTTCAAATGTGGAATCAACTCCCAGAGTAAGTGGTAGGTGCAGGTGTAGTTACAACATGTAAAAGACATTTGGATAGGTATGTGAATAGCAAAGATTTACAGGAATATTGACCAAACACAGGCAAATGGGACTAGTTTAGTTTGGGAAACTTGGTCAGCATGGACAAGTTGGATCGAAGGGCTTGTTTGTGTTGTATGTCACTATAATAATAGGACAACACTAGCAGTTTGTCTGACAGTCCTCCAGTCTTCTGGCATCTCACCTGTTTCTCAAGAATTTGAAAAATTACTGCACTTTGATACCTCATATCACGCCTCTCTCAACAGCCTGGGAAATGTCAGGCCTGCGGATTTATCCACCTTAAAATTTCCACCCAGTCCTTCACCCTGACCTCTACACCTATACTTTTATTCCTGAATCATTCTTATCCATAATTATCCCAAATCAAACTGAGTAATGGACACTATTTCCAGAATGCCCCCTTACTGATACAGCATCCAAATGTCTGGGCTCATTTCTGAATATTGCATCCAGAGCTGCTCACTCCCTTGTTAGGCTTCCAAGGCTTTTGCTAAAATCTTCTGTATGTAACTTAAGAATTTTGCTCACTCACTATCTTATACACTTAAGCTGTCCCAATTAGTGTCAGAGGAGCTAAAATCCCCAATATTACTGCCTTATTGTCCCTGCATCTTTCTGAAATTTCATTACGTATTTGATTCACTATTGTATCCTGACAGTTTGGGGGTTTGTATGACATTCCAACAATGTGTTTGCCCACTTTTGTTTTACTTCTACTCATCTCTTCTGATCATCCTTCCAGGATATCATCCACTTTCAGTTAGATAACTGATTCCTTGATTTGCGTTGTACATTTCATAAAGAATTTTACTTATCATTTCCTTTCAGATTCTTTGAGTATCTGGAATACCAAGTTTCAGACACTCCAGGGATGGATGGAATTCCCAGATGGAAGCTATGGTCAGGTATCTTACTTTTCTATGTATCCTTTGATTTAAGGAGTGTGATTCCTCTGTTTAAATGCTGAATATTGAAATGCAATTGTGCATCAAAATTGTCAGTCTTACCTGGCATGCTTTATCCTTTTAAAACTACAAAAAAGGGTTATTCACATCAAAGACATTGTGTAGACCTGCCCTAAGTGGGGCATGCACCTCATTTCCAGTCTTACTGTCAAGTTACCCCCGATAATTGGTCACATATCCTGCACCTCATGGTTTGTTGTCTGAGTTCAATCCATGGGTTATTTCAGATTGAAACACATCACCTTTCAGAGTTTGCATCGTGATCCTTTAAAGTGGAGAGCTTAGCTTTTTCCCTTTCGTTGTTAAATAAAATGTATCGCTGTAACTGATATATCACAGGCACAAGCATCTGTTGGAAGGGGGTTGATTCTATGTGTAATCACCTTTTAATCTGGTGATGAGTAGCAGTAGGATCCTTTCCTGCTGTAAAGACGGCTTGATCAAAGTCGGTTCATAAGTGATGTGGTGTCAAAGTGGACTTTGATCCTTCTGAATTGGAAATGGTGGGTGGAGATGAATTTTAGAATAGGAATTTTAGGAAATCGGCAGTAAGGAAAAGTTCTTGACAGTTGTAGTTTTCTTTTTGTTGAAGTTTTTTTTATTCTTCAGTTGTGGTGTTATTATGGGAAGATCTTTGTGCCTCACGGAAAGGTGCTGACTGTGATCCCATTTACCTGCGAAACTTCTTCCTTAGCAGCCGTCCTTGGCAAACTGAAACAGCAAGATACTGCAGGTAGGTTCCCATGTTTAGAAGTACCAGAATTTTGTGTTATTCTCATTACATTGATTATTGTTACTGTGTTATTGTTTTACATGTATTTTGACTTTTTTGTCTGTGCTGATAGGCTGATTTTTTGAGACAAATTTCTCTCCTTGTTCCTGGGTTGTAGACTCTGTGCTTGAGAATGATATTTGGCTTGAACACAGCATCTTCTGTGTCAAAATAGCCTACCTTTGTATTCTGACAGCCAAATGCTCAATTAGACAAGATGAAAAAAGTACTACATTTTTGGAAAATCCTCAAGTCATTGAATCACAGGTTCTGCCACTTTCCCTTTTCATATATGTTTATGTATAGAGCATACTTTAGTTTGCAATTATTCTTTTAAGTTAATTTGACAATTGATATGAATAGTGTCTAATTGGAGCTTTCTTCTTGTCTCTTCCTCCATCAAAGTAAAAGCTATTTCCAATGTTGTGAACTGGAATAGAATGCTTCATGATGAGCAATTTGCTGAGCTGGAACGAACTCTTTCACTCCCCCTTGCTGAACGACAACCCACAAGAAATGTAAGCATGTGCTTTGACGTTTGAAAATACATGTTGTGTTTTCCTGTGAATTAATTTTCTATATTGAAAATTTATTTGTGGGATTTGTTTTTGCAATGTTGTGCTTTCATTTAAGGATTTTCCACTTCCTTTATTTTTATTCCATTTAAATTCTTCTTTGGTGAGCCCAATCAGCCCCGAAATGTTAACTGTTTTTTTCTTTCCATGAATCCCTCCCTCGGTTGGGCAATATTTTGGTTTTATACCCTTCGTGATTGTGCTGTATTAAAGTCAACATGTGAAATAGGATAGGGTGTCAAATCAGTATTCCATCATTGTCTATGTATTTTCACCAAACAAGTTAACTTCAAATTGACCCCTGAATGTCTGTTTTTAATAACTATCTCTGGATATGTTGTCCTTTAGTGAGAAAGCTCCAGAAAAACCTGTGTATTTAGATGTTAATTTTACATTTTCTGTGTTATAGCTGAGAAGCAGAAAAGGCCAGGTTGTCAGTCCTCCGTCACAACCCATCTCTCTGGAACAATTTCTCCATGTGGTTCAGGTAAGCAAATGATCTAAAGATTGACCTTGTTATGTCTCAATCTGTTGTTATTTTCTCACTGTTCCCCATTCAAGATATATTGGCCTGAAAGATGTGTGAGTTTTTTTGAACTTCTTTTAGAGGTAGCGTTTTAAAGCTCTGTTTCAAGGTCATATTCTTTACTTAAACAATTTTCCATTGACTTTTGCAAATAATATGATTGCTTTTCAGTGACACCCCTCACAGCAGCTGCAGCAGTCCCTCTTTCACTCCCAGCTATTTGCTGTATTCGATCATGATAGTAGCACAACTTTTCCACTAATTTAGAATATTTACTGTGGTTGTAATTAAGTCTGCCAGTCTAATTTTGATTCTATTTGAACTGGTCTAAGTATCCTGAAAGTAATACTTTCAATATGTCAGATCAGACTGAAGTGCTCAATTAATTTACTTGTTTCTCAGATGGTTACTTCACGTAGATGAAAACTCACTTCAAAAAAATCTTTGTGCTTTAATGTTATTTCAATCCATGTAAAGTAAAATTACATTTTTTACCAAAAATGAATCCATATTGCAAAATATTACGTTGACAGCTACTGTCATTGTCACAGACAGGGATTACAGTTATTGAATAAAGTTCCTAATAATTTGTACTTCTTTTGTGTAACTAAGTTTTAAAGGTAATGACTAGCGAGTTTTGAGAAGATTTGTAGATCAGGTTGAGGTTCTGGATGTGAGTTTGCTCGCTGAGCTGGAAGGTTAGTTTTCAGACGTTTCGTCACCATTCTAGGTAACATCATCAGTGAGCCTCCGACGAAGCGCTGGTGTTATGTCCCGCTTTCTATTTATCTGGTTAGGTTTCCTTGGGTTGGTGATGTCATTTCCTGTTCTTTTTCTCAGGGGGTGGTAGATTGGCTCCAAGTCAATGTGTTTGTTGATGGAGTTCCGGTTGGATTGCCATGCTTCTAGGAATTCTCGTGCATGTCTCTGTTTGGCTTGTCCGAGGATGGATGTGTTGTCCCAATCAAAGTGGTGTCCTTCCTTATCTGTATGTAGGTAATTACTTTAGCTCTTTACAGCCAGGACAATGCAAACCATTCCTGACTTCAGAGGACTTATTTCCATCTGTCTGTTCTTGGTCAAAGGCATATAGTTGGGAGCAATCCCAGAGGTTGTGTATTGTAAAGCCCTCTTTTCTTTATTTGATACTAAAGAATTGCAGTATTATCCTGGCTTGGAATAATTCAGCTCCTATGTAAATGGTATTGTCATTTAATTGCCACCAGCCACCGTAATTGTTCTATTCTTTCAAAAATGGTGGGGAAATGGTGTGTAACACCAAGTGACACAGAAGCTCGGCACGTGGGGATCATCGCAGACCCATTGCAGTTAAAAATGTAAGTTACTCATTATTGCCGCATCTGGTGCGGGTTTGGCCATTTCCCAAGCCTCTGTCACAGCAGTCACCAAGCTGTTAACTACTTGAACTGGAGATCAAAGATGGATCGTGTCCACAGGAACACAGTGTACAAATCTCTGGATAGCAACGGGAGAAAGTATCCACAGAATCCCAGAATTTACAGTGCAGAAGGAGTGCCATTCAGCACATGGTGCCTGTATTGTCTCTTTAAGCATCATCCTCTAGTGCTCACCACCTCCTTTTACCCATACCCTTGCACACTATTTCCATCCAAATATCCTTTAGAATGCCTCCATTTAACCTGCCTCATCTACATTTTGCAGGCAGTGCATTCCTTACCCTAACCAGCCACTGAGTGATTTTATTTTTTTTCTCTAATCACTCTTGCTTCTTTTGCACATTATTTTAAATTTGTGTCTGCTATTCTTGATCCTTTTAAGAGCAGTAGCAGTTTCTCCTATCTACTCTATCCATCCCACTTGTGAATAAGACCTCTATCAAACCTCCTTTCAGCTGCCTCTTCAAGGAGATGGACGACTGGCCCAACCTCTTCAGTCTATCCTCACAACTGAAGTTTCTTTCATTCCTGGAACTGTTCTTGTAAATTACTTCTCTCTCCAATGCATACAGATCTTTTCTATAATGTGGCATCCATCGCTGTATATAGTGCTCCAGCTGAGGCCTGTCAGCTGTCTTGTACAAGTTCAATATTGTTTCCTTGCTGTTGTTCTCTATGTACCTATTAATAAAACCAAGGACACTCTGCTCTATTAACTGCTGTTCACCCGACCTCTACATTCCAAGATCTGTGCACGTATATATCTAAATCTCTCTGTTCCTGCACCCCCTTCAGAACTGTACCACCTATTTTATGTGATACAGTCATCTTTGTTTTAACCAGCACCTTATGAACTAGCAGTCAACCAGGGAAAATTATATGCTTGAAGCACTGGAAGTTTACTGTATTACTGTGATCTCCACAATATCTGAGCAGTCAGCTGAGGGTAGAAGTGAGAGGGTTCTTTGCTGAGTTGCATTATTATTTACAGCATAAATCACAGATTAAAAGTATAATAGTGAAATGTGTACATTTGTTACTTAGAGTGTATCACTACACAGATGATGTGGACCTCTTGATCACTGGCACACTCCTGGTCCCATTGGTGTTGTTAGTAAAAGGTTTGCTGTAATTCAGTCTTCTTCCATCCAAAGTGCATGTCTCCCCTTTTTTTTCAATGTCCCATAATGTCTGACTTAAATTATTTTGTAATGTAATTTATAGGTATAAGTATTATATTATTGTCAAAAAACTTGTTCTATTCTTTCATAGACCAGTGCAAAAGAGGAAATAGATGAACAACTAAAGATGATATTAAGAAACCTGCTGGAATCCAATGCTCAGCTAATTATTTCACAGATTGCTACAATCCTGGTAAGCAGGTGTAAGACGCAGGTGAAGTTCTACCCCCAGAAAGCACTAATGAACATTGTAAAGACACAGATGCTCTCTTACAGGTGAGAATTCTCTCTCAGATACAAGCCAAACACCACTACTCATCAAAAAAACAGATGTATGCTTTTGTAACTGAGCAGCAAGTCAGTTTCCTTTTTGAAATGAGCTAAACTCCGATAAGCTCCTTGGCTGGATTTGTGCTATAACCCAACACCCCCCAACCTTGGGACCAGGCTGGGAGAGGAGATGAGGGGTAGATTAAAGGTGGGGACGCCATAACTATCTGACCTTCCCATTGCTTTTAAAGGCCATTTTCGGGCCTCCTCCAGAAGCAGATATGATAGGATAGAGCTTGGAAATGCTATCGCCTCGATGGTAAAAGCACCACCACCACAAAAACATTACCACACCCCAGCATTTGCAATCAACCCACCCTTCTGCTTGGGGCCCACCTGATTGTCCCTTGTGCTCTCTGACTCCATTCACATGTATTTGGGCCAACTCCTTGGATACAGTGAACACAGGATCTGCAGTAATCTGAGCAGTGACAACCACTTCAGGCAATTGAAAGATGTACAGTGATGACTTCTGTCCTTTGGGTTGACAGCTCTTTTTTTGGAGGGAGGGAAAGGGCAGGATATAATTTTTGACAGCTAATACTCCCGCCGCCTCCTCCTCCTCCTCCCCCCCCCCCCCCGAAACGCCTTTACCCTATCTGAAAATATATTTCATCGTTTATTTTAAGTAATGTGTAATGACAGAATACTGCAAATGTTGAAAACTGGAAAGATGAGTAGACACTACTGATAATACTCAACAGGCCAGGCAGTTTTTGTACAGAGCAACAAAGTTGACATTTTTGGTTGGAACTTCAATCTGAATGTTAACTCTGCTTCTCTTTTTGTCTTCAGTTGCTGGGTGAGCTGCATGTTTCCAACATTTTCTGTTGTCTAATTAATTAATCAGTGTGATCTGTAAACAGTCTGCAACTGCACCAACAAACTTATGTCAGAGCTGGCAATTCTACTGCTGAAGAACTTGAACTTAAGGTGTATGGCTCTTGAAGTAGATTTTATGGAGGCAGCGTGGTGATGGAAATTGTGCTGGAATTTCCTTGGACTTGAACCATTCTGAAAAGGAGAAATTGTTGTTTTCACAGCAACAAGAGAGATGAAATTTTCCAGTCCTGGAAACTTTCAGTGAAATTCGTGTGATAGATAAAAGGCAGTTTTCCAGTGCTAATAGCTGGCTTTCGAAATGAATCACATATGAAAGAGCCAAAATGTGCCAAAGATGCATGGCAAACCTGAGGAAAGGGAAATTTTTAAAAACTTTAAAAAAAGGACTAGTAAGTTAATAGAGGGAGAAAACAAACTGAGGAAAACTAGCAGATAATATAAAAACTGAAAATAAGGTTTTTTTAAAAATGAACCTGTGGAATCCTTCATGAAGGTTGGATCACTCACCATGTACAAGGTTGAGAAAGAGATTTTTAATTAATAAGCAAATCCAGGATTTTGGGTTAAAGGCAGGAGAGTGGAGTCAAGGATTATCAAGATTACACATGATCTAGCTGAATGGCAGAGCAGGCTTGAATGGCAGAATTGCCTACTACTTCTCCTATATTTTATACCAGAAAAGAAAACTACATCTAATAGGGTACAGTAGGTGTGACAAAAACTCTAAAATTCATAAAATGGTGTAGCACAGTGCAAAAACTGTTTGGCTTCTGTTGCAAAACCAGGAATGTTGGAAGAGCAATTAAATTAGTCATGATCTCTTGCCTTTCCCTGTAGCAAACATTTCAGTTTCAAGGATTTAACTAATTCATTTTCAGGAAGTTCTATTATGTTGAATCGGCTTCCACTAGCTTCAGGTAGTGAATGGGCGGCACTTTTTTAAAAAAAATCCATCTGATTATTTTATCAATTTACATTTGTGCACCCTGGTTATCAATCCAAGAGGCTGCAGCATTTCAAAAACTTGCACTTACTTTGGGAGGCAAAATTATTACAAGAAATCTTATTTTCACGATAATAGTTGATTGCCTTCCATGTGAACTATGTGCTGAGGTCAGCACTTTTTTTTTAATAAACACCAACTCTGAATTTCTTGGAACTTAACTGTAGCTGTGAGATGGACAGTACAACTGGGTTTGGGCAGGTCTAAACCTCTGCCTGTTTGCATTTAATTTTGGTAGAGGTTGCGACTTTCTTTGCAAACAATTGCAGTCCTGTAAAATTATGAATTGTTTCTTAGCTTATGCCCAGATTTGATGGGAGTTGCGTTACAAGAAGCCGACTATTCCCTGTTGCAGTTCTGCCTTCAGCAGTTCCCTGACATCCCTGAGGCTGTTACTTGTGCCTGTTTGAAGCTTTTCCTCAGGTAGGTATTAAGAATTGAAGTCTTGCTGTATGAAAACGTATGACATAAATATTTAACCAGTCTTGTTTAAAACGTTAAATCTGTTCACTTGCAGGTTCTCTGAAATTAGTTCCAGTGGAACCATGTTTGGTCATCTTAGAAATGGCTAATTATGTTTGTTGCAAATGAAAAGCTTAATGAAGTCACTAAAGCATTTAATAACTTTTCATATGAAACTGGGTAGAGTACTTTTGGTACCAGGTACACTAAGGTTCTTGGATTTGCTGTATTTACACAGTTGGTCTTTTAGCCTGTACTTGGCCATCTGTAATGACATATAGGCTGTCAATCTATTAAACATTTGAACTGGCTATCGGCCTTAGTATAACTAGGATACCAGAAAGGGCATTTCATCAGTTAAGCGTCTGTTTGTATGTAGGCAAAGAAAATCCTCCAGTCATCAGGAAAGTAAAACCTATAAGAGTGGACTCATGAGGTCTCTCTGTGGCCTCAGTTATGAGCATAAACTAAAGTAGTCTTCTAGCAACTGCTACTGCTGTGATTGCAGAGCTCATGCAGCCATGTTTCCAGAACAGTTCCCCACATGACCAATACTTGCAGAAAGCACATGAACGCTGGCAGTGATAATGGGAACTGCAGATGCTGGAGATTCCAAGATAATAAAATGTGAGGCTGGATGAACACAGCAGGCCAAGCAGCATCTCAGGAGCACAAAAGCTGACGTTTCGGGCCTAGACCCTTCATCAGAGATGAAGGGTCTAGGCCCGAAACGTCAGCTTTTGTGCTCCTGAGATGCTTGGCCTGCTGTGTTCATCCAGCCTCACATTTTATTATCTTGGAACGCTGGCAGTGTCTGACCAGACTCAGTTCAGCGACTGCTTATAAATTGAACAGTTTTTTGACCAGGAAATTGTTTCAATTAACTTTCTAAGAGAATTTCAAGTTGCTTGTTGTTTGTATTGATTTTTATTTGGCATCTTCCTGATAATGGACATTCAGCTTGGCTGAAATAATTTTTTTTTAATTTTCCCTCAGTGCCAATGATTCTGATCTGGAAAATATTCCTGTGGATTTACGCAGTGTACCCTCGTATGTCGAATTGGATCAGAATCCATCAAAAGCACAAGACAAAAAGGAGATTGTAGAGAATGGCTTCAGTCCACTTTTGCTGGAAGAGGACAGCTGTGATGGAAAACAAACCCGTGATCCTTTGCAGACCAATGTAAAACCCACATGTCCAGTAAGCCTGAAAAGGGCAGCTTTGCTGTATCCATTTTACCAATTCGCAAAAAAATGTGTAAGGTTAAAAAGGTGATACATGTGATAATATTTGTCTCAGAACTAAGGAAATTTTTTTATTAGAGATAGTAAGAACTGCCGTTGCTGGAGTCAGATAAGTATGGAGCCGGAGGAACACAGCAGGTTAGGCAGCATCAGAGGAACTGGAAAGATGACGTTCTGGGGCATTTCTGACCGAAACGTCAGCTTTTCTGTTCCTCTGATACCCAGCCTGCTGTGTTCCTCCGGCTCTACACTGTGAAACTTCTTTACTGTTGTGATATGCTAAAAATGAAAGAAAGCCAGGGGCTTGGCCACAAATTCCCTCTTGTTTTTTCCTCGTACTGTCTTCAGGCAAACCAGTCAAGCACTCGAGCTTGGCCTCTTCCTTGTCTTATGAAATTTTTTCAATAAAAATTAGTGGTATTGAGTGAAGAATTATGAGATGAGCCATTCCCAATTACAGCATCCCACAACAGTTTACTACTTGCATTTCCACATGAGATACCATTTGGGTAAAGTGTGGAATGTGGGGAAGTAGTCTTCTCCACTGTCTTCACATTTCCCCTCAGGAATAGTGTATGACCCATAAACTAAAGGACAATGTGGTAGAACGCAAACTTTCGCAAAAAGCCACAGTAAAGAGGTGAAACCGATTTGCTAATGACTGTTTGTTTGTTTGTTTGTTTCCAGAGATAGTGAACTCCAAAAGAATCCTGTGCTGCTTCAAATGTATAACTTTAAATGCACTGTCAAAACAAAAATCTTAACATCACTAGTTTTATAGCCAAATCTGATCATTTGTGTGAAATGATTGTTATATAAAGCACAGTTCTGCAGGATTTGGATTGTGCAGAGGTAGTTAATTTATTCAGCTAAACCCAATTAAAACAGCATATTTGTAATAATTTGGTCTGTACCTCAGATCTTTGATCATACGGGATAACCGAGTACCATTTAAAATGATTTCCTCAACTTCCCTGATTCTTGATTGGGTTCAGCACCACACGTTGTAATGAGCCATTTAGGTCAAATTATTTCAAGTTGATCTTCACAAGAATAGCATTTGGGGTAATTGTGACAGTAGGTCTTGCTGGGATAGAGACCACAAAAATCATGGTTTTAACCATCTGTTCTAACTGCTAAAAATACTACTATCAACTTCTAGCGTTTGTTTGTGAAATTAGTGTATACTATGTGAGCTGAAGGCTGTGGACGACTCTAGGGCATTCCCCCTCAGTAAGTGGTCGGTAAATGTTTAGTCCACGAGTCTCATGATAAGTGGCCACTTGGATAAGATTTCAAAGGTTGACATGCTCCCCAACAAGGGGGATCCCATCCTGAAGAACGTAAAGTATGTGTGACCTGGTGGGGTGCATATATACCAACAATCATTTGTAGGCTGAGCCTCTACAACATGCTACTAATTTTAGGGGCTCACAATGGCAGTTATCTAATATAGGTAGGAGACAATTTGTAACAATTTTGCATTTGAGTAAGGCAGCAGTTTAAATATGGTACATCTTTAATTAGAAAAGGAAAACATACAACCCATAACAGATGCAAAAACTTCACTGTCATCGTGCTGTGCTGTAGAATGCAGAGGTAGAGGCATATCGCAGATATCTTGCTGTCTTTTTGTGATGGTCTTTCATGTCGACTGTCTTTGTTCATCACATGAGCTGACATAGGAAAACCCTTGGTTGTGGCTTCCCTGACCCACCCCAAGATGGTGTAGCTCGTCTCCTGGATTATCTTGTCACTTACTCCCCACCTAAAGGTAAACTCTCCATACTTTTACTGGGCCATAGGGCTGCTCTCTGGTGGTTTAATCTGAGGGTCATCTGAGGAGAAACGTTCAGAAGAAAAGTCCTTTGTGATAACCCAAAGTTTGACAGTTGAGCACATGCTGTTGGCATCACTCTGCATCGCAGGCGAGCGATCCAGCAAACTGACAGCTCCCTCCTCTCTCTTTTTCCCCCCCCCTTCATCTTTCCTTGTTAATATACCTTAATTTTGGGGCTGCCCATCAAAGCTAAGTAGAAACCCTCTTGGCCAGTAACTGTGCAGCTATTAATTATCCCAGGATAGCGATTGTTCCCTGGCCCATCTCCATTTGAAACTTTTTCATTCCTTCTAAGAACAAAACCACCATATTTTTCAACAGTTTGCAGTAGAAATGGAGAAGGGTGGGACCTGATAAATGTTTAACGTTGGCCATAACGTCATTCATTCTTATGACCTCTCCTCTATTAACATCTGCAGAATAAGTGTGAATAATATGCAGTTAGATGAGGTCTCATGCTACACGGGAAATGCCGATTACAACATGTTAAGTCATGGATTTCAGGGGGCCCCAATTTCCAGCATTACTGATTCTTTGCAACCCATCAGTCTTTCTGTTTGTCTTCCATTCTCTTGCCTCACACTCTGTTGCTGATGTTCCTGTCAAGCTCTTGATCAAGAGAAGCTATGTAATCTATCTTATACTTCAAATGGATTAAGGGTGGTAGTTCGAGATTGTTTTCAATTTATATTTGTATATATGTAAGAGACTCTCTTTTTCACACTGACTTCTAGTTGTAAGGTTTCCTGCTATACACCCTGGTTGTTTGCATGAAACTTTCTTTAACTGCACTGCACAGAAATGAAATTTTGCTATCGTCATACAGCGAATCCTTCCTTTTGCCTTTCCTGAAAGATCTTTCTGTTCCTCAAGTGATGGTGAGTATATGCAATACAATGTAATACCGATAAGTTGGATATTTCATCAATTATGTAAGCCAATGCACATTAATTTGAATGTTGTTGCCTTTTTCCTGTGTTTGACCTGTGCGGAAATAGTGGATCCATTGGTTACAATGTTCCAAAATTCCCTGGACATGGGAAAGGTTCCAGTTGAATTGGAAAAATGCTCATGTAACCCCCTTATTCAAGAAGGGAGGGAGGCAATATGTGGGAAATTACAGACCAGCTAATTGAACATCTGTTGTTGTTGGCAAAGTGTTAGACCCAATTATCAAGGAAGTAAGATAAGAACATTTGAAAAGTCAAAACGCTATCCATCAGAGTCAGCATGGTTTTATGACAAAACAAATGATGTTTGGCTAATTTTCCAGAGTTCTTCAAAGATGTAAGAAACAAAGTGGATAATGGGGATCCTGCAGGTATAATATATCTGGACTCCCAGAAGGCATTTGATAAGGTGCTGTACAAAAGGTTAATTCACAAGGTTGGATCGTATGGGATTAGGGGTAACTTATTAGTTTGGATAAGTGACTGGCTGATGGACAGAAGACAGTCAGGATAAATGTTTTATTTTTCTGGATGGCAGTAAGTAACTAGTGGATGCCACAGGGTTCGGTCCTTGGGCCCCAACTGTTTATAATCGACGTGAACAACTTGGCTACAGGAATAATAGGGTCTATAGCCAAATTTGTGGACAACACAAAAATAGACAGGACAGTAAATTGCAATGAGGAAGTAAGAACCTTACAAATGGATATAGATTGCTTTAGAGTGAGCCAAAATGTGGTACATGGAGTTTGATGTGGATAAGCATGAGGTCATGTATTTTGGTTGGAAAAATGGGAATGTGAATTGTTATCTGAATGGGGAGAGACTTTGGGGTGTTGTGATGCAGAGGGATCTGGATGTCCTTGTTCACGAGTCACAGAAAACTAGCGTGTAGATACAGCAGATAATAAAGAAAGCAAGTGGAATGTTGGTTTTTTATAGCTAAAGGAATAGGATATAAAGGTAGGGAAGTATTTGTTGTAACTATACAAGGCATTGGTGAGACTGCGCCTGGCGTATTGTGCAGAGTTTTTGTCCCCTTATTTGAGGAACGATGTGGTGCCCTTGGAGGCAGACAATAGACAGCGGGTGCAGGAGTCGGCCATTCGGCCCTTTGAGCCGGCACCACCATTCATTGATCATGGCTGATCATCCGCAATCATTATCCTGTTCCTGCCTTATCCCCATAACCCTTGATTCCACTATCTTTAAGAGCTCTATCTATCTCTTTCTTGAAAGCATCCAGAGACTTGGCCCCCACTGCCTTCTGGGGCAGAGCATTCCATATATCCACCACTCTCTGAAGAAGTTTCTCCTCAACTCTGTTTTAAATGGCCTACCTCTTATTTTTAAACTCTGTCCTCTGGTTCTGGACTCCCCCATCAACGGAAACATACTTCCTGCCTCCAGATTGTCCAATCCCTTAATAATCTTATACGTCTCAATCAGATCCCCTCTCATTCTCCTAAACTCAAGAGTATACAAGCCCAGTCGCTCCAATCTTTCAATATATGATAGTCCTGCCATTCCGGGAATTCACCTTGTGAACGTACGCTGCACTCCCTCAATAGCCAGAATGTCCTTCCTCAAATTTGGAGACCAAAACTGTGCACAGTACTCCAGTTACGGTCTCACCAGGGCCCTGTACAGCTGCAGAAGGACAACTTTGTTCCTATGCTTAATCCCTCTTGTTATGAAGGCCAGCATGCCATTAGCTTTCTTCATTGCCTACTGTACCTGCATGCTTGCTTTCATTGACTGATGTACAAGAACACCCAGATCTCGTTGTACTTCCCCTTTACTTAACTTGACTCCATTTAGATAGTAATCTGCCTTTCTGTTCTTGCCACCAAAGTGGATAACCACACATTTATCCACATTAAACTGCATCTGCCATGCATCTGTCCACTCACCTAGCCTGTCCAAGTCACCCTGTATTCTCATAGCATCTTCCTCACATTTCACCCTGCCACCCAGCTTTGTCATCAGCAAATTTGCTAATATTACTTTTAATGCCTTCATCTATATCATTAATGTATATTGTAAATAGCTGTGGTCCCAGCACCGAACCTTGTGGAACGCCACTGGTCACTGCCTACCATTCCGAAAGGGACCCGTTTATCACTACTCTTTGCTTCCTGTCAGCCAGCCAATTTTCAATCCAAGCCAGTCTTTTGCCTGCAATACCATGTGCCCTAATATTGCTCACTCATCTCTTATGTGGGACTTTATCAAAGGCTTTCTGAAAGTCCAGGTATACCACATCCACTGGCTCTCCCTTGTCCATCTTCATAGTTACATCCTCAATCAATTAAGAGGAGGTTTAATAGATTGATCCCAGAGATTAGGGATCTGTCATGTAAAGAGATTGAACAATTTAGTCATATACTCTCTCTGGAATTTAGAAGAATGAAAGGAGATCAAATTGTGGTATTCGAAATGATAAAAGGTATACATAAAATAGACTTGGAGCAGATGCTTCCTCTGGTGGGGCATTCTAGGATGACGGGTCCTAATCTTTAGGATAAGGGGTAGCAAATTTAAAGCAGAGTTGAGGAGAAACTTACCTTTCCCAAAGGATTGTGAATAAGTGGAATTCACTACCTCAAAGTGTGGTGGATGCTGAGACAATGAGTAAATTCAGGGAGGAGTTACACAGATTTTTAATTAGTTATGGTTTGAAGGGTTACGGGGAGAAGGCAGGAAAATGGGGTGAGAAACATATCAGCTATGATCAAATGGCAGAGTAGTTGACCTAAGTTGAGTCATTCTGATATTTGCTATTGTTATGGTATGTGGATGTTCCATCACAGACTGCAAAGTCATCTTAACAATTTTTCTTCCTCCCTGCCCAGTTATTCCTTCAGTATATGCAGTATCTTTATGCAAAGCATTGTGAAACTGTCAATGCAAAACTTCCAGGGTCAAGGATTCCCACAGTCAACCAGGTATGTAAAGTCTATCATTTCTTTGCTTTATTTGTTCCTACAGGCTTCAGTCCAGCACATGCTGTTAGAATTGATTTTGTGTAGCTTTTCATTTTTGATCAATGATTTTAAACAATCATCTTGCATTTGGAACACTGTCAAATTTACACCAACTCATTTGTGATAGCTTGTGTTAAAAGCGGAGGGTGACCCTGCTGTGAGAACCAAAAAAAAATCTGAAACACTCGAAGAGGAGCACCTATCCCTGTCATCTATAAGAGGAATTGGAAAAGGTGTAACCTGCCTTTCAGCAATTTGTAGTGGTAAATTAAAATAAATCCCTCACGCTCAGTTTACAATCAGCAAGTAACAATTTACTTATCCAATTCCAACAGTGAACAAATTAACTAACTATTAACAAACTGAATAAATCTCTTCCAACGACTAGCTGTTCCCAAATAAAATAAGATTTTAATGGTATGCTGCTCTAATAAATATGAGTCCCTCTTTACATATAAAAAAGAATTTAGTCTCTTGAAATTACATGCATGTTATGCATCTTCTGGAATGCTCTGTGCCTTTCTTGCTGATTCTTCTGTCAGGAGTATTAACTGGTTGCACTGTAGGTATCTGTTATTTGGCTGGCACTTTGTCCTAAGACATACAGGAGGCTGTGACAGCAGAGGGCTGTTAGTTCTGGCAGATGGCAGTTAGCACTGGAGCTATGTCCAACTGTCCCCTTTTTATACCCTTGATGACATATCAATACTTGTTACAATAGGATTGGTCCTTTCTTGTCAAAACCATCAGATTTAAATTTAATTTTTTTTTGGTATCTAAGTGCCTGGTTCAAATTGATTGGCTAACTTCAAAAGCCTTGGTTTAAAAAAGAAACTGCTGCTTCTCTGGTGCTGTCCATGTACCTGCAAACTGTCAACCTGCTGCTCACGGACATCCATTTTAAATCTCTAAGTGTAGACATAGCACATCTTTTTAAATGATCACACAATACTTTGCTCTCTAACATTTTACAAACACCAAATTCTAACTTCCCACCTCCCAATCCACAAGTACTCTACTCAACTTGGTAACAATTGTTTTAGCACAAAAATGCAAATTTGCAATACCTCTGTGTGAAAGGTTTTGGTAAACCCAATGTAGAAAATGGGCCATTACTTGTACAAAAGGTTTGTCATCTTGACTGAGCCATACATTTGAGTGTGGGACATCCTGCCTTCAACCATTCGCTTGATTTTGTGTTGCCAGCAAATGGGTAATGTGAAACTGTGTTGTCTGATTATTGAGGCAACTTGCATGGATACGTTTGAATGGAGGTTGGATAAGTGCATGAAGGAAAATGGGATGGAAGAATGTGCTTATATGGTTAGATGAAGAGGGGTGGGAGGGAATTCACATGCATTATAAACAGCAACATGGGCAAGTTGGGCTGGTCTGGTTTGTTTGTACTATAAATTCTACGTAACAATTATGAAGACCAGAAAGACATCTGGTTCATTCTGCACCTGTGTTGAGTGTGCAGTACTGTCATGATTATAGTACTGGATTAGCAATCCAGAGGTCAGAAGTTCGCAATTCCATTACAGCAAAAAAAGTAATTTTCAGCCTATCTGCAGAGAAGAAAACCATGGAAGCAGTTGTTTGTTGCAACAATATGACTACTGTTGTACTATCCTTCCACTGACCCAGACCAGTCTTTCCTTTGGGTATGATTCTTATTGTTGCTGAAATGGCCAGTTGTCATTGAGATATACAACAAATTGCATTTGTAATACCTTCTATGTCGTAAAAAGGTACCAAACAACCTTATACAATTAAATGCTAAGCCAAACCAGGTAATCAAAAGCTTGGTTCTTTGTTCTTGCATGAAGTGTGGCCCCCATGGGCAACAAATGCTTATGTTGCCAATCCCTAATTGTCCTTGACTTGAATGCCTTGCTCAACCAGTTCAGACAACTCCCAAGAGTCAACCACATTCCTGTGACTCTCGAGTCCTGTGTCGGCTAGACTGGGTGAGGTGGCAGATTTCCTCCCCCAAAGAACATCATCAGTGCAGTAGATTGGCAGAGAGGCAGAGGATGAGGAATCCTCTTTAGCACCTCTGCCAAATCACTTCTACAAGGATCACAAAGGTTTAGGGCAAGACCCACCACCGGTTACTTGGAGCAACTCGGATGAATAGTAGATGTACTGTGTCAGTGTAAAGTATATTGTACTTGGTGCAGTTAAGCAACAGAATCATGTTATTTGTCCTGAGCAAATACCCTGCAAAGAAAACTGATGTGCATGTTTGTCATGGCAGTTTCAGTAAGTGGGTCTGTTTGATGAGTGTCCAGTGATGCTGAGTAGAGAGATTACTATCATTGTTTTGAAGTTGCGAACAGTGACTAACCAGTGCCACACTTTCAGGTCTTGGACTGGATATCTCTGTTGCTGGATGCTCACTTTACAGTGTTGGTTATGGCAAAAGAGGCTCATGAATTAATTACCCACCTTCACAAATTCATCAGATCACAGGTATGAGACACAAAATACTTTCAACACATTTGTTTATAATCTTGGGTACCAGCTAATATTCATATCTGGTTCACTGAGAAGTTAGCTTAAGTGCAATGAGCATTCTTCTGGAATACCACTTGTTGCATTATTAAATGTTCATTTTGTTGAAAAAAATCAGTTCCTTTGGCCTGGTGTGTCTCAACTGGAATTTTTTTTATACAATCCCTACAGCCTGGAAACAGGCCCTTCAGCCCAACAAGTCCATACCAACCCTCAAAGCATCCCATCCAGACTCCTTCCCCAAACCCACCTAATCTACACATCCCTGAACATTATAGGCAATTTAGCATGGCCAATCCACCTAGCCTGCACATCTTTGGACTGTGAAAGGAACTTGCGCAATCACTGGGAGAACGTGCAGACTCCATACACACATTTGCCTGAGGGGGAAATCAAACCCAGGTGCTTGGCACTGTGAGGCAGCAGTGGGCTGAGTCACCGTGCTGCCCACTAACCCTACCTCCTGGTCACTGGGAGGCGCAGTGTGGTCCAACAGTGCTCTTCTGGTTGACTTCAACCTGTCTTTTTCCCCAACTCTCTTTCTCTGTACTTCCCCCCCCTCCAGAGGGATATTTTTTGTCCCATGTCCTCTTTCCTTCAGTTAAATCTCCCGAGTTCAGGCACCTAATTTTCATCATGCTCTT
This sequence comes from Stegostoma tigrinum, assembly GCF_030684315.1. Classification (NCBI taxonomy): domain Eukaryota; kingdom Metazoa; phylum Chordata; class Chondrichthyes; order Orectolobiformes; family Stegostomatidae; genus Stegostoma; species Stegostoma tigrinum. Next base: position 10,312,926 of record NC_081375.1, read on the forward strand.
CTATTCACTCTCCATACCTCTTAATAGTTTTGTTCAAGTAACTGTCCAGTTTCCTTGTGACGTAATACATAAATTGTATTTTATTGACTGCTTATGGTGGGGATTTTAACATTTTACTTTTAACTTCTAAAGTTGTCTTTCTCATTTTATCCCTTGTTTTCGTATTAAATTTATGCCCTCTGACTAGTTTCCTTGACCAGTGGGTATACTGTATTCAGACACTTGAATATTATTCAGATTTTTGAACATCATTCGAATTTACAAGATCAAACTTGCTGGTTAATTTTACAAAATAAGAATGGTGGATACTGAAGTTGTGAAAGGTAGTTTTGTTTTTTGTTTCACAGATGCTGTCAAATCTGAATATTTCCAGCATTTTCTATTTTGTTATTAGAAACTTTTAACACCCTCAGTCCTAATGAAAGAAAACTTTTATCCCAATTTTAACCTGGTAGTCTTTACACGTTAGCTGCTTCTTTTACTTCCTTCCTAAAATTGGTTTCTAAATTGTGCACACTTGAGAGATCTGAAACAAATTTGATGTTGCCACCACTTTTTTGTTTTTGTTGTCTGTTTGTTTGATACAAACAAGAAAATTCCGTTTTCTGCCTTTAGGATTTCATCAACTTCTTGTGCCTCATTTAATCTACTTAACATTTTAAGATGCTTTAAAATGGAGTAAAGTTAAGGTTTTTGTTTCCCAGTTATTTATGCTTTTATCTCTATTCTACTAATTTGTCTGATTCCTCTACAGTATTGCAATGCTGGCCACAATTTGCTAAACTTAGTCATAAAGTCATACCTCACACAAACTGACCCTTCGGCTTAACTCGTCCATGCCAACCAGGTTTCCTAAACTGAAGTAGTCCCATTTGTCTGCCTTTTGCCCATATCCTGCTGAACCTTTCCTATCCATGTACGTACCCAAACGTCTTTTGCATGCTGGAATTGTACTTGCCTCTACCACTTCCTCTCTCAGCTCATTCTGTGCATACGCACATATCACCTTCTGCATAAAATTGTTGCCCCTCGGGTTGTTTTCGAATCTTTTCCCTCTCACCTTAAACCTGTGCACTCTAGTTTTGGATTACCCTACCCTGGGGGAAAGACCTTGGGTATTCAGCCTATCCATGCGTCTCATGATTTTATTAATCTCAGAGAGCACCCCTTAGCTTTCTACGTTCTAGGGAAAGAAGTCCTAACCTATCCAGCCTCTCCTTGTAACTGAAGCCCTCTAGTTTCGATTAACATCCTTGTTTATTGTTTTTGCACCTATTCTAGTTTAATAACATTGTTCCTATAGCAGGGCGACCAGAATTGTACACAGTATCCAAATGTGGCCTTACCATTGTCTCGTACAGTCGTAACTCCTGCACTCCATGTACCCTGTCTACCTGTTACGCCACTTTCCAGAAGCAATGTAGCTCACCCCAAGACCTCTGTTTGACAGCACTCCCCAGGGGCCTACTATTAATTGCGTAAGTGCTGCCCTAGTTTGTCTTACAAAAATGCAACACCTCGCGTTTATCCAAATTAAACTTCACTCCTTGGCCCACTGGCTTAGTTGATCTAGATCCTGTTGTACTCTAAGGTAACCTTCACTGTCCACTTTACCACCAATTTTGGTGTCATCTACAAACTTAATAACCATGACTCTATATTCTCATGTAAAGTGTTGATATAAATGGTGAACAACAGTGGACCCAGCATTTATGACCAGCCATGTGCCACAGGCCTGCAGTCTGAACATCAGCCCTCTATCTTCACCCTCTGACTCCTACCATCAAGCTAATTTTGTATCCAGTTGGCTACCTCTCCCTGGATTCCATGTGATCTGTACTAGGGGCCCTGCAGTTTCTTCCCCAGCTTCTCAATATCTGGGATACACGTGATTCAGGTCCTGGGAATTTATCTGCCTTTATGCGTTTTAAGACCTCAACTTCCTCTTTTGTAATATGGATTTTTTTTGAAGACACCACTGATTGATTATTTCCCAAGTTCCCTAGCTTTCATCTACTTCTCCACAGTAAATCCTGACATGAAATAAATATTTAGGATCTCCCCCATCTCCTGTGGTCCGCACATATATGGTCATGCTGGTCTTTAAGGGGCCTTTTCTGTCCCTAGTTACACTCTTGTCCTTAATAGACTGTAGAATCTCGTTTTGGATTCTCCTTAATCTTATCTACCAATGTGCTCTCCTCCCCTTTTTGCCCTCCTGATTTCCCTCTTAAATGTACCTGCTGTACTCAAGAGATTCAGTGCATCCCAGCTCTGTGTAACTGACACGTGCATCAGTTTTCTGGACCAGCTCTTCAATATCTCAATTCGTCCAGTGTTGCTGAATCCTGCCAGCCTTGTCGTTCACATGAGCAGGATTGTACTGTCCCTGAACACTCATTATCTCGCTTTTGAAAGCCTCCCACTTGCCACACGTCCCTTTTAATTATGAGCAGCCTCCCCCCCAGTCAACTTTTGAAAGTTGTTGTATAATACCATTAAAATTGGTGCCCCAATTTAGAAATGTAACTCGTGGATCAGGCATATCTTTTCAAAAACAATTTTAAAACTAATGGAATTACAGTCACTGGTCCCAAAGTCCTCCCCCACTAACACTGCCGTCACTTGCCCTGCTTTTTTCCAAGCGGAAGCTGGATTTTGTCCTTTCTGTAGTAAGGCAATTTACGTATTGATTGAGAGTTTTTTGAATGCAATTAACAAATTCCTCTCCATCCAATCTCTTCACATTATGGAAGTCCCAGTCTATGTTTGGAAATTTAAATTCCCCTCCTATAACAACCGTATTATTCTTACAGCTTTCTGTGATTTCCCTACATATGTGTTCCTCAATTTCCTGCATCTTGCTTCACTGGACAATCCCCCAGGAATATCCTGTCTAAGTACTACCATGATATTTTCCTTAATAAAAGAAAAAATCCTTTTGTCTAGGGAGCTTCCCTTTACCCCGTCTATTCAGACTTCCAAACTGTTCTGGAACTTCTGTGATATCCCCTTGATTCCAGGTTATTTTTGTCATGGGTGTCCTTTTTATTAATTACCAATGCTTTTTAAGGCCTTACAAGTGCACCCGCTCCCCACCTCTGAAAAAGAAAACTTTGCAATCATCCTCTTTCTTCCAAACATTCTACAAGATTGATCTTGATAATTCAGGAATCCATACTGATGGGCTTCATTAATTTGTTTCTGCAGGCATCAGTTAAGATGGAGATAGGATAAGCTGAGCATATGGAATTAAAACTGTTGATCTATTAAGCAGGTGAAGATCTTAAATTTGATCTGACCTAGCAGGTGGAATTATTTAATATGGGTCGCCACCATGATCTTTCCAAACTTGGAGCTTGATCAGTTTCAAGCCAGAATCAGTTCAGTCTTAAAATTTGAGGAATGGCAGATCTAAAGGTTCAATGTTGTGAGTCTGAGTCCATGGGTGCAGCAGAAATATTTATAAATGGCAGGAGCCACTCCAAATTCATTAGTATTTGTATTCTAAACTACAGAAGCAAAAAAAAGGAAATTGCTGCATGTGCTACATGGACCAAGTGATCTTAAGCAGAATTAGAATTCTGGTAGTTACTAACTTTTTCTGACATTTTTTAACTTTGGCAGGTTAAATTTTATTCTCAGCTCAGCAAGATTGAGGGAAGTCTTCAGAATCTACATCAACTCAAACCAAAGAAGAATGATGGACTGTACTCAATTGAAGTGATAGAAATATTTTAGTGTACAAATCTGTTAAAGAAATGTATGTAATTTTTCCAATAATTGCTGAGTTATATTTATAATATGAAAATATTAATTTCTTCAAATATTTGTGTTGTATTTCGCTGAAATAAATGCTACTTTTCTTATATTCTTCAAGTCTGTATCTGTTAGCCTGCCTGCAGCCTTACCCTTATGCAAAAAGAATGCCTGAATGTCATTAGGCATATAAGGCAGAAAGGACTAGGTTATGCTAATAATGTAAAAGTTTAAAATGAGGGAAAGGCAAATGTATGATGTTGAGATGCAACCTGTCATAAACAAACTGGAAGCAGCTTCTTTAAGGTAAACAAATGTTCGGGCAGTGGTAGACATTCAATTAAAATAGAGATTGAACTCTCAAGCCTCGTGCCTTCCCTGCTCCCGTTTGGTTTTTGCAATGTGGGTAGTATGGTTAAAATGACCTTATGCACACTTTGCTTATATTTTACGTCTCAGCCAGTTTTAAAAAAATACTTAACTGCCAAAAAACACAACCAGAGCAGTTCTGGTCACCTAATTAGAGCAAGGATGTGATTTACTAGAGTGTTGGCAGGAACAGAGAATTTTAGCTAAGAGAAAGAGTTAGATGGCTAGTAGATTTAGAAATGATTACACTGCAGGATCAGTCAGATAGATGGGCGACTGTCAGGAAAGGTAGGAAGTTAGTTCAGAAGTCTCCTATGGTTATTCCTCTCTCAAATGGATATTTGGTTTTGAATACTGTAAAAAAGGAAGTTGTTCAGGAAAATAGAGGCAGTCAGATCTTGGTCACTAAGAATGAACTGTATGTCAAATGTGGGGCGGGGGGGGGGGGGGAGGTGGTTGACAAAATTTAAAAGAATGATTGTATAGGGACTTCTGTCAGGGGCATAGACAGATTCTCTGGCAGTAGACCTGAATCTAGGATAGTATGTTGCTTTCCTCATGCCAGGATTAAGGACATCTCAAAACATTTAAACCATTTTGTTAAAAGGGAGAGTGAGAAACCACAAGTTATTGTACACATTGTTGGAATGACATAGTTAGGGAAAAGCTTAAGGCTTTGCAGAGTGAATATAAGAGATTAAGTAGAAGATTAATAAACAGAACCTCAGAAGTAGTAATCTCTAGTTACTCCTGGTGCCAAACTCAAGTGAGGGGAAGAATAAGAGGATAAAGAAGATAAATCATGGCCGAAGAGGTGGTGTAATGTTCAGGGATCCAGGTTCTTAGATCGTTGGGATCTCTTCTGGGCCAGAAAAGACCCGTTCAAAATGGATGGGTGTCACCTGCACCAGAAAGGGACTAATATCCTTGGGGAAGATTCGCTCATTCTAATTACAGAGACTGTAAACTATTAAAAGGAGTGGATGGGTAGAGGGATCATAAGTAGCAGAGTAAATAGAAAGATCGATTGAGGATCGTTTTGAATCTGGAATGAATTAATTAGAAAACAAAAGACAAGAGCAAGTTAGAGAAGTAACTGAAGAATTAAACTGCATCTATTTTCAAAGCAAAGGGGCTTTACAGATAAAGTTGATGAACTCTGCATGTTTGGGAACGTAGGATTGAGATGTCACAGCTATTACAGAAGCCTAGCTGAGGGATGGACAGAATTGGCAGCTCAGTGTTCCGGGTTTCAGATACTACAGGAAAAATAGCAAATGAGGAGAGGGAGTAGCTTTTTTGATTAAGGAAAACATTAATGCTGTAACTAGAGAAGATTTTTCTGAAAAATCGTCCAGTGACAATGAGTTGAAATTAGAATTAAAAAAGGAATGACCACCTTGGTGGGATTGTACCATAACCCACCCTCAAATAGGGAAATTGAGAAATAAGTGTGTGGAGAAATCTCATACATAAGAATAATACGGTTGTAATAGGTGATTTTAATTTTCCAAACATTGACTGGGATGACCCTTGTGTTAACTTCTTGGATGGTGAAGAATTTGTTAAATGTGTTCAACAAACTTCTCTATCCATATGTAAATATTCCAACTAGAGAAGGAGCAAAACTTGCCCTGTTTTATTCCCCAACAGAAAGTCAAATGACTGAAGTGACAATCGGGCAATACATTGGGACTCATGGTCATAATGCTATTTGTTTTAAAGTAGTTACGGGAAAGGATAAGCTTTCCATTAAAAAGTCAAGTTCTTTTTTAAAGCTGGGCTAAGGCAGATTTTAATGGTATGAGGCAAGAACTTTATTTTGGAGTAGACTGTTTGCAGATAGAGGGGCATCTAATAAGTGGGCATCTTTCATAAGTGTGATAACTAGAGATCAATCATTATGTAAAAACTGAAAGAATACAGATGCTGTAAATCAGGAACAAAAACTTGCTGGAAAAGCTCAGCAGGTCTGGCAGCATCTGTGAAGGAGAAATCAGTTAACGTTTCAGGTCTGGTGATCCTTCCTCAGAACTCAGGACCCAAAACGTTTACTCCGTTTTCTCCTTCACAGTTGCTGCCAGACCTGCTGAACTTTTCCAACAACTTTGTTTTTGTTCAATCATTATGTTCCTGTTAATGAAAGGTAAAATTAGTATGATTAGAGAACAATGGATGAATAAAGATATTGCGTTTCTCATCAAGAATAAAAAAACATATATTAGGCAACTGGGTTCAAATGAATCTCCTGAACAGTATAGAATTTAGGGGTATTCCTAAGAGGGAGATCAGGAAGGCAGAGAGAGGATACGAGATAGCCTGGGCAAATAAGGTGAAGGCTAATCCAAAGAGATTCTGCAAGTACACTAGAAGCAAGAAAGCAACTAAAGAGAGAGAGAAAGGGCCCCTTAAAGATCAAGCAGGTTGTCTTTGTGTTGAACCTGAGGAGGTGCGAAAAATACTAAATGAATATTTCACTTAAGTTTTTACTGTGGGGAAAGAAATATTGATGTTTTGAAAACAGTTCACATTATGGAAGAGGAATTGCTGGAGGTTTACAAAAATATAAAGGTGGATAAATATCTGGGACCTGATCTAATTTTTTCTAGGACTTTGTAGGAAGTTTACATAGGAAACTGTGGGGGCCTCTTTTGTGCAAGGGGAAAAACTTGAGTTTTTTTTAATGAATTAACGCAAAAGATTGAGCAGTCCAAGTTGTTTACTTGGACATCAATAAAGCCTTTGACAGGGTTCTTCATTTACGACTTATTACTAAAGTTAGATCACATGGGATTCAGGGTGAGTTTGCCAGTTGGCTACAAAATTGGCTTAATAGTAGGAGACAGAGTATGGAGGGTTGTTTTTCGGACTGGAGGCCTGTGGCCAGCAGTGTTTCACAGGGGTCGCTGCTGGGTCCACTTTGTTTATATAAATGATTTAGATGACCATATAGAAGGCATGGTTAGTAAGCTTGTGGATGCGGAGAAGAAGGTTACTGAAGTTTACAAAGAGGTCTTGATCAATTGAGTCAATGGACTGAAAATTGGCAGATGGAATTTAAGTTGAATAGATGTGAGGTACTAGATTTTTGTAAGATGCAAAGGGTAGGACTTATGCACTTAAAAGTAGGGCCCTGGATAGAATGGAGAGGTATAGGGATTCAGGTACATAATTCTTTGACATTTGCACCACGTATGGATAGGGTGGTTGAAAATGTGTTTATCATGTTTGCCTTCATTTCTCAGACATTTGAGTGTAGGAATTGGGACATTTTATTGAGGTTGTACAGGACATTGATGAGACCTCTGGAATACTGTGTCCAGTTCTGGTCATCCAATTACAGGAGGGATAATATTAAGCTGGATTGGGTTCATAAGAGATTTACTAGGATGTTACCGGAAATGGAGGGTTTAGAACATAGAACAATACAGTGCAGAACAGGCCCTTCGGCCGTCAATGTTGCGCCAACCTGTCTAAGCCCATCCCCTGACACTATCCCATCATCATCCATCTGCTTATCCAAGGACTGTTTAAATGCCCCTAATGTGGCTGAGTTAACTACATTGACAGGCAGGGAGTTCCACGCCCTTACCACTCTCTGAGTAAAGAACTTGCCTCTAACAACTGTCTTAAATCTATCACTCCTCAATTTGCAGCTATGCCCCCTCGTGCAAGCCGATGTCATCATCCTAGGAAAAAGACTCACTGTCCACCCTATCTAATCCTCTGATCATCTTGTATGACTCTATTAAATCCCTTCTTAGCTGCCTTCTCCCCAATGAGAACAGACCCAAGTTCCTCAGCCTTTCCCCATAAGACCTTCGCTCCAGACCAGGCAACATCCTGGTAAATGTCCTCTGCACCTTTTCCAATGTTTCCACATCTTTCCTGTAATGGGGTGACCAGAACTGTACGCAATATTCCAAGTGAGGCCACACCAGCGTTTTGTACAATTGCAGCATGACATCACAGCTCTGGAACTCAATCCCTCTACCAATAAAACCTAACACACCGTATGCCGCCTTAACAGCGCTATCAACCTGGGTGGCAACTTTCAGGGATCTATGTACTTGGACACCAAGATCCTTCTGCACATCCACCCTGCCAAGAATCTTTCCAATGACCCGGTATTCTGCCTTCCTATTATTCTTCCCAAAGTGAATCACCTCACATTTATCTGCATTTAACTCCATTTACCACCTTTCAGCCCAATTCTGCAATTTATCCAAGTCTCCCTGCAAGCTGCAACATTCTTCCACACTGTCATTTAGTGTCCCACTTGAAGGTGCATCATCCATGGTGCTCCCTCCGCTGGACATGTGTGTTGGCTTGGCTTCTGTGCTCAATTCCTGGACTGAACATGAACTATAACGCAGGTTTCCAAATTTCCATGTAAAATAATAATTTATATTAAAAGATCTGTTTGATTACAGCAAAGTCATCTAATCTCCTGCAGCATTCCACACCCAGCTGTGATCAGCTTAAATTTATATCTAAACTTTTTAAATAAGCAAACACTATAATGACTTAAACGGCCCGATTAGTCCGCATTTTCTAATGTTCTCATTGTACAAAGACAGTCTCAGTCACTTAATAAACAGTGACCATAATAAATTTGTTTTTCTTGACATTTCTCCTACATCAAAACTGTCAATTGTTGCTTTCACTTCCAATGCTTAACAACACAATTTTTTCCCTGGTTCTGGTCCTGTTGGATTGTAATGTAGGAACTATACCAAGAAATTAAACTGGCTGGACGACATGACATTGACCTTGTCACGAGAAATTGCAACAAATCCAGCCCTGTTGACCCTACAGAGTGCCCGTTGTGCCAAGAGCAGCCCCACAGACTTGTTGAGTACAACGTTATAACTTACAATGTCCTAAGTATCACCTTCCCAAATGTGTCACAGTAGCCTACAGTCAATCATGAGTTGCCCTGGGAGTCGTCTTCATTGACTCCAGACCCTATGGGCCTTGTGGCATTGGATCAAATGTGAGCACTATCCTGCTGATTGCCAACATCAGCCCCCTCCTCCACAGACACCACTTGCAGACCCTGTAGCTCATGAACATGTTAAACTCCATTGGGAGAAGTATTGAGAGTGGCCAGGGCACATTGTTCTCCAGGTGGAAATTTAATGCAGGGTAGGGTCACTGCAGACTGATCTGGTGATGTCTTTAAAGACATAGCTGCCAGGCTGAGTCAGTGACAGCCAGTGAGTATCCATAAGAGAAAAATCTACTTGACCTCATCCTTACCAATCTGCCATCCACAGATCTGTCTGTCCATGATTGTACATGTGCAAGTAATCTCTGCACAGTCTTTCAGGAGGTGAAGTTGTGCCTTCACATTGAAAATACCCTCCATCATGAGTGGCACCATCACTATGCTGATTGAGACAGACTTTGAGCAACTTTAACAACAAGTGGTAATTCAATCCTAGTTCAATGGAGAATGCAGGTGGGGATAGTGGGAGATGCACCAGACATACTTTAAAGACTTGTCTGAATCTGATGAAGTTACAACACAGGACTACTTGCATGCCAAACAGTAGAAGCAGCACACAATAGAGAAGGTTAAGTGATCCCAAAACGAACTGCTCAGACCGAAGTTCTGTAGTCCTGCAACATTCAGTTTTGAATGATGATGACACTAACAATTAACACCCTTGTCCCTAACAATGGCGAGCCCAGCAAATCAGTGTAAATGGCAAGACTGAAGTGTTTGCATTCATCTTCAGACAGACACACCATTAAATGATTAATCTCAGCTCTTCCGGAGGTCTACAATATCAAAGATGCCAGTTTTCAACCAATTAAATTTGCTCCATGTAATATCAAGGAAAAGATTCTGGATACTGCAAAAACCATGAGCCCTGATAACATTTCAATAATTGCACTGAAGACTTGTGCTCCAGGACCTGGGTTTTCATTACAAATACAACACTGGTATTTACCTGGTAATGTGGAAAGTTGTAGGATCACTATCAACATTGTGTGGTTACTATTGACCAGAAACTGAACCGGACTGGCCCTATAAATACTGTGGTTAGAAGAGTAGAACAGATCCCGCAGCAAATACCTCACCTGTCTCCAGTACCTGTCTACCATCTACAAGGTGCAAGTCAGGAGTATAATGGATGGCTGTAGTTCTAATAACACCCAGAGAAGATCAACACTTGAAACAGAAAACAGCCTGATTGACAGTTATCACCTCCACCACTTTCAACAGTCAGTTCCTTCACCTCTGACACACAGCGGTAACACTGTATACCATCAGCAAGATGCATTGAAATAATTCACCAAACCTACGACCTCTGCAACCGAAAAGGACAAAGGCAGCAGATGCACAGGAACACCACCTCCTGTAAGTTCCTTTCCAAGTCACAGCATCCTGGCTTGGAAATATATTGCTGCTCCTTAACCTTTTCTGGGTCAAAATCCTGCAACTCAACCCATCTATCAGCACTGTGGACATCCCTCCAGCCCAAGAACTGTAACGGTTCAAGATGGCAGCTCAGCTGCTGGCAATTAGGGATTGGAAATTAATGCTATCCTAGCCAGCAACGCCCTCAACCCGTGAATAAATATTTTAAAACACAATGAAGCTACCCTTCATGTAAGTTTGTCCTGCACCTGTAGAATTTTTTTTTAATATTCGTTCATTAGTTCATTCATCGTGGGTTAGAGACATACAGATATACAGCACAGAAACAGACCCTTCAGTCTAACTTGACCGAAGCCAACCAAATATTGTAAATAAATCCTGTCCCATTTGCCAGCATTTGGTCCATATCCCTCTAAACTCTTCCTATTCATATACCCATCCAGATGGCTTTTAAATGTTGCAATTATACCAAGCTCCACCACTTCCTCTGGCAGCTTTTTCCATACAGGCACCACCTTCTGTGTGAAAGAGTTGCCCCTGAGATCACTTTTAAATCTCTCCTCTTTCACCTTAAATCTACGCCCTCCTATTCTGGACTGCCCCGCCTGGGGAAAAGTCTTTGTCTATTTACCCTATCCATGCCTGTCATGATTTTCTAAACCTCTCTAAGGTCACCCTTAGCCTTTGACACTCGAGAGAAAATAGCCCCAGTCTATTCAGTCTCTCCCTCTAGTCCTAACCCTCCAACTCTGGCAACATCCTTGAATCATCTTCTCTGAACCCTTTCAGCTTTCACAACGTCTTTCCTATAGCAGGGAGACCAGAATTGCATGCAGTATTCCAGTAGTGATCGAAACAATATCATATGCAGCTGCAACATGGCCTTCCGACTCCTATGTTCAATGAACTGACCAACAAAGGCAAGCATACGAAATGCCTTTTTCACTGTTAGGCTACAATTTATTGCCCTTGACAAGGAAGTCATGAGCTGTATTCTTCAGTTCCACAGTTTTTGTGACACCTGTAAGATAAAAGTATAGTTAGGGTGGGAATTCCAGGATTTTGATCCAGGGATATAGCATCAATGGTATGTGGCTTGGTGGGGAACCTGAAGGAGTCACACTCCCATGTGTGTACTGCTCTTATCTTTTTATTTGGTAGAGCTCATAGACTTGAGGGAAGGTGTTATTGGTTTTGCTTTGGCATTTTGAAGAGCTGCAATTGTTTACAGAACATAGGATCAAGAGAAGGCCATTTGGACAATTTAGTCTGTTCCATCATTCAACTATATCATACTGACCTATGAAGCAAATTCAAATACCTGCTGTTGCATAATAGCAACGCACATTTAGATTAATTCAAACTGCAATGGAGTCAGGTACTTCAAATGGCTAGAATGAGACACAAAATAATGTCAACCCAATGGGTTTGATCCCAATACGAGCCATAGTAATACATGCACACTATCTCCTTGTCTTGTCATGCGTTTGATGTGACATGGAACTTTTTCGCAGACAGTTTTTCCCTTATATCGAGTTCTAGGTCCCACCCTTTAGGAAGAATGAAGAAAATATCAACGCTGAAGAATGTCAATGAAGAAAGATTGAAGAAAATAGGGCTGGGCCCCTTGGAGGGGAACAAAAAGAAAGTTGCTGGAAAAGCTCAGCAGTTCTGGCAGCATCTGTGAAAAGAACATCAGAGTTAACGTTTCCGGTCTGGTGACCCTTCCTCAGAATGGTGCAGACGTGATAAGCCCATAAGCCAAATGGCTTCCTTCTGTACCAAGATAACAAAGTGTGGGGCTGGATGAACACAGCAGGCCAAAACACCAGCTTTTGTGCTCCTGAGATGCTGCTCGGCCTGCTGTGTTCATCCAGCCCCACACTTTGTTATCTTGGATTCTCCAGTATCTGCAATTCCCATTATCTCCTTCTGTGCTGGGAATTTTTTTCTGATTCGATAACAGATTACTGTTGGACTTTCTGTTGAACTATGGCTAATTGCTTTGCCAAATTAAAACTGGTCATTGGACAATATGTAAAACACAAGTGATTATTTTGGTCATATTTCCCAGGTAAACTTACAGAGATTATAGATCCCTCAAATAAGTAACATCACCGGATGTGAAATGTTCCGGCCTCGATGCGGGGCAGCACTCCCAATACACTGATTATTTTTTAAGAAACACAGCAATACTACCGTATGGGAATTTTTCTGGCTAACTTAGACAATGGTCCCTATTCATGAACTTATAGGACGTCAAAAATTAAGACGTTCCCTCGGCAGATGGTCAAAAATAATAATAAATAGTTAAAGCAATTGCGAGGGTATCGACTTGTTTTGATGGAACGGGTGTTCTGGAGGAGCAGGAAGTAATCACCAAAACAGATTCTCAGCTCTTGTTTCGATTTTCAATCTCCTGCTGGAAATGTTTAAGTCCTGCTGACTTGTTTCAATTGTGTGAAAGGACAGAGGTTGGCAAAAATTAAATCTATTTCGTAAATGAAAAAAAGTAATCCGTAGTCGGCAGGATTCGAACCTGCGCGGGGAGACCCCAATGGATTTCTAGTCCATCGCCTTAACCACTCGGCCACGACTACCGCTTGTATAAATAGTTTGTTGCCGTTCACTGTAGTCAGAGGTCCTTAGCGCAAAGGAAATGGTTACATTGTAATGTTTTGTGTTTGGATTCCAAATGTTGCCATTGGTGGCCACGGGTCACCCCAGGTCATCAGATGGATACACCCACTCGCCGCTCTTTCCCATTCATTCATCCCCAGAGCGGAGCTGCCTCCAACGGAGAACCACACTTGACTTTAGCCAAAAGGCTGAGATAATCCAGGCTCAACCAAGTCGATTGATTTGCTTTGGATTCAATATTTCCTTCCTTGCTTGTCCACCCTCCCTCCTTTCCCGGTCTGTCCTAAATCTGGGCAGATTTTGTCATCTTATTCACTCGTATCCCATTTGTCCTGGCAAAGATTAATTGGAGATTTGATGATCTCGTGTAAAAAAAACACTCACACAAAACAAATCTTGTAAAAATAAAACGGGCATCAGTCACTCCGCTGTCCGCACAGGCTGCACCATTCTGTGACCAAAAGCATTGCTACCGAGGAAGGGGACGTTACATCTATTTAATAGTTGCCTTTTAACTCAGGCCTCACTGGCTCGACAAGCTGTCATTATTTTGTACTATCATACAAAAAACTGAACAACATCCCGTCAAACCAATGTGGAAGCCAAGAAATGCTTCATTATACACTTAACATGGGCTATCCGTAATCTTTTTCAATTCATAACGAAAATTTTTTTTATCAATTATTAATTTTAAACTACAAACAAATGCTATCTAAAAATAGCTTCCCGTGTCCTGTCAAAGTATGCAGTGTGTTTAATAATTTTCTAAAAATGAGAATAAAGTTTAATTTTAAAATGGAATTCCTTGATGATTCAGTAGGTTAGTGAGTTGCCCTGTGTGGTACTAACCCATACAAATGTGTGAACTCCCTGATTTAGTAGTTTCAATTTGGACAGTGATGGGACACAATTGCCTATGAAGCAGTCGATGTTGTTTGTTGTTTTCACAAATGGCTTTTCAATGTGGAGAAATTGAGGTGTTACTCCTATCAACAGCCATGAAAGCAAATACTTAATTGGCTTTCAAGCATTTAGAGGGTCTTGAGGTTATGAAAGATGCTGTGTCAAAACAATTTCTTTATGATCACCGATGATAATGGGAACTGCAGATGCTGGAGAATCTAAGATAATAAAGTGTGAAGCTGGATGAACACAGCAGGCCAAGCAGCATCTCAGGAGCACAAAAGCTGACGTTTCGGGCCTAGACCCTTCATCAGAGGCTCTGATGAAGGGTCTAGGCCCGAAACGTCAGCTTTTATGCTCCTGAGATGCTGCTTGACCTGCTGTGTTCATCCAGCTTCACACTTTATATTCTTTATGACCACCTTTCATTTTAATTCTCCATCCTTCACACTGACAATTCTGTCCTTGGCTGACTGCATTGTTCTAGTGAAGTTCAACATAAAGTTGAGGAAACAGAACTTCATCTTTCAATAGGCACAGCCTACCAGACTCAACGTTGAGGAGAACAATTTTAGTCCACATTCTTGCACCTAACTTGATCCTTTTTCTTTGTTTTATTCCCCTTACCAAATTTCCATCAGCACCAATCTCTCTTTGTTTCTTTACTTGCCCAACACTGTTCTGTTTGGCCCTGGGGATAACTCTTCTTTAATTCAATCTCTCCAGTCTTTCACCTTATCAAAATGCTATTTTTGTTCTTGACCCACCTAATGACCTATTGCTCAAAGCCTATTACTTTTCTAATTCTTGCCTGAACTCATGAAAGGTCATTGACCTGAAACATTACTATTTTTAATCCCTGTGTGGATGCAATCTGACCTGCTGAGTATTTCCATAGTTTGGTTTTTCCTTGCTTGACAAACTTCCTTTTGTTATCTTGTACACAAATTAGAATGCATGAGATGTTCCTTAATTTGGTGTCACAAAGTCAACAACTGAAGATTCTCAGGATGAAGATTGTTGACAACTTTAAAAAAAGAGAATCTGTTCAAGGTCTCTTCCAGAATTCTTGTCACTGAATGAATTCATGTTCAATCTCTAACTTTAAAGATAAGGTGTCAAAATATTATCTATTATGAGAAGTTGTCAGAAGACTAGTCATGACAAGATTTTCTGTTCAATGTTGATAGCTGCAGACTTATCTAACTATACTCATATACTCCTCAGTATGAAGTTGTTGATTTGCTCCAACAACAGGAGAACAAGGCATGCCCTAACACACCGGCCACACTGCCCTACATCAAGAACATATTGGAATAGACAGCAAAACACTAGCAATCAATGGTAGCCCACAAGCCCACAGCAACTCTACAACAAGAACTCACAAAGATTAAAGATTCCATTCCCACAACTTGCAGAACCAATATGGTTTACAACATACCATGCAAAGACTGCCACAAATATTACATTGGACAGACAAGAAGGAAACTAGCCATCAGAATACATGAACATCAACTAGCAGTAAAATGGTACGACAAACTCTCCTTAATATTGGTACACTCGGACAATGAAGGCCATCAGTTTAGCTGGAACCAGGTAACCATAGTAGCCCAAGCCAAACATAGAAATGCATGGGAATTACTGGAGGCATGGTTTTCCACCCATAATATAATCAACAAACATACAGAATTAGACCACATATTCAAACCCATACAGAATAAAACTGGAAATGACACTACTCGCTATAACAGACCAGACAGTACAAATTAAAGCACAGTAGAAAACCATCACTTCTTTGGAGTCTCCACTGATGATGTCACCTAGCATGGTGATGAAACGTTTGAACGAGAACAAGCCAGCTCGGTGAGCAAGTCATCAACCTCGCCCACAACTTGAGCCGCAGATCTTTGTCAAAACTTTAAATATTCCTCAGTATTTTACTAGCATTATGCTTCATTTGGTTTTAGAAATAGATATATTTGGCATTTTAACGCATAAAATCTATCATACATTTAATGTTCTTTTGATTGAAATTGGAAGAATTTTTCAGAGCTTCCCCCTGTTTTCTTTTAGACTCCTCTGCGAGATTGTTTGACTGTGGACTGCGAAGGCATGTGACAAATGTAATTTTTATCCTTTCATGAGATGTGGGCATCATAGTCTAGGCCAACATTTTTAGTGAGCCACATTCTCGAACTGCTGGAGTCTATATTAGGTACAATTTGTTTAGGGAAGGAGTACCAGGATTTTTAATCTATTGAAGATGAAGGAACAAGAATATAGTTCTTAGTCATGGTGGTATGGCTTGAATGGGTACTTAAAGGTGACATCTCCATGCATCTGCTGCCTTTGTCTTTCTAGGTGGTAGAGGTCCTGGGTTTGAAAGGAGCCATACTAGGTTGCTAGAGTGCATTTTGAATATACTGCTGCCGCTGTGCCATGCGAGTGGAGACAGCTGATATTTAAGATGATGAGTCTTGATGCTGAGCCAGCAGGCCACTATGTCCTGGATTTGATCACACTTATTACTTGTGCCTTGTGGTCAGGCTTTGAGGATGCAGGAGGTGAGTTACTCACTGCAGAATTCACAATTTCTGACCTGATTTATATTCACAATATTATTTGGCTACTCCAATACAGGCCTGGCCAAAGGTAACCTGCGACCAAGATGTTGATAGTGGGAGATTCAGCATTGGGATTACCACATGTCAAGGGGAGAAGGTTAGATTCTCTTTGTTGAAGATAATCATTGTTTGGTACTTGTATGGTAAAAATGTCGCTTGCCATTTATCACACAAAGTATGGTTACGTCCAGGTCTTGTTGCATTTGGACATGAACTGCTTTAAATGTTGGCAATCACTTGCTCACCTGGTATGTTGGGGCCCCTAGGAAATTCCACGCCACTGGCCATGGTACTGTGAGTCCTCATGTAGCTGATAAGTCCAATCCTAGAGCCACATCTCTAACACATGTTTGGCAGGTGTTTCTGGGAGGCAGAATTTGGGGAGGCTACAGCTTAGTGGTACTATTGCTGGACAGTTAATCCAGAGACCCAGATAACAATCTGGGGACCTGGGTCTGAATCCTGCCATGGCAGATGGTAGAATTTGAATTCAATAAATATCTGGAATTAAGAATATAATAACGACCGTAAATCCATTGTCGACTGTCAGGAAAATCCATCTGGTTTACTGTAGTATCAGAGATAATAGGAACTGCAGATGCTGGAGAATCCAAGATAATAAAATGTGAGGCTGGATGAACACAGCAGGCCAAGCAGCATCTCAGGAGCACAAAAGCTGACGTTTCGGACCTAGACCCTTCATCAGAGAGGGGGATGGGGTGAGGGTCCTGGAATAAATAGGGAGAGAGGGGGAGGTGGACCGAAGATGGAGAGAAAAGAAGATAGGTGGAAATCGTATAGGTGGGGAGGTAGGGAGGGGATAGGTCAGTCCAGGGAAGATGGACAGGTCAAGGAGGTGGGATGAGGTTAGTAGGTAGATGGGGGTGCGGCTTGGGGTGGGACGAAGTGATGGGTGAGAGGAAGAACAGGTTAGGGAGGCAGAGACAGGTTGGACTGGTTTTGGGATGCAGTGGGTGGAGGGGAAGAGCTGGGCTGGTTGTGTGGTGCAGTGGGGGGAGGGGACGAACTGGGCTGGTTTAGGGATGCGGTTGGGGAAGGGGAGATTTTGAAACTGGTGAAGTCCACATTGATACCATTAGGCTGCAGGGTTCCCAAGCGGAATATGAGTTGCTGTTCCTGCAACCTTCGGGTGGCATCATTGTGGCACTGCAGGAGGCCCATGATGGACATGTCATCTAAAGAATGGGAGGGGATGTGGAAATGGTTTGCGACTGGGAGGTGCAGTTGTTTGTTGCGAACTGAGCGGAGGTGTTCTGCAAAGCGGTCTCCAAGCCTCCGCTTGGTTTCCCCAATGTAGAGGAAGCCACACCGGGTACAGTGGATGCAGTATACCACATTGGCAGATGTGCAGGTGAACCTCTGCTTAATGTGGAATGTCATCTTGGGGCCTGGGATAGGGGTGAGGGAGGGGGTGTGGGGGCAAGTGTAGCATTTCCTGCGGTTGCAGGGGAAGGTGCCGGGTGTGGTGGGGTTAGAGGGCAGTGTGAAGCGAACAAGGGAGTCATGGAGAGAGTGGTCTCTCCGGAAAGCAGACAGGGGTGGGAATGGAAAAATGTCTTGGGTGGTGGGGTCGGATTGTCGATGGCGGAAGTGTAGGAGGATGATGCGTTGTATCCGGAGGTTGGTGGGGTGGTGTGTGAGAATGAGGGGGATCCTCTTTGGGCGGTTGTGGCGGGGGCGGGGTGTGAGGGATGTGTGGCGGGAAATGCGGGAGATGCGGTCACTGTGGGGGGAAAGTTGCGATCCTTGAAGAATTTGGACATCTGGGATGTGCGGGAGTGGAATGTCTTATCGTGGGAGCAGATGCGGCGGAGGCGGAGGAATTGGGAATAGGGGATGGAATTTTTGCAGGAGGGTGGGTGGGAGGAGGTGTATTCTAGGTAGCTATGGGAGTCGGTGGGCTTGAAATGGACATCAGTTACAAGCTGGTTGCCTGAGATGGAGACTGAGAGGTCCAGGAAGGTGAGGGATGTGTTGGAGATGGCCCAGGTGAACTGAAGGTTGGGGTGGAAGGTGTTGGTGAAGTGGATGAACTGTTTGAGCTCCTCTGGGGAGCAAGAGGCGGCGCCGAAACAGTCATCAATGTACCGGAGGAAGAGGTGGGGTTTGGGGCCTGTGTAGGTGCGGAAGAGGGACTGTTCCACGTAACCTAAAAAGAGGCAGGCATAGCTGGGGCCCATGCGGGTGCCCATGGCCACCCCCTTAGTCTGTAGGAAGTGGGAGGAGTCAAAAGGAAAGTTGTGCAGGGTGAGGACGAGTTCGGCTAGGCGGATGAGGGTGTCGGTGGAGGGGGACTGGTCGGGCCTGCAGGACAGGAAGAAGTGGAGGGCCTTGAGGCCATCTGCATGCGGAATGCAGGTGTATAGGGACTGGACTTCACCAGTTTCAAAATCTCCCCTTCCCCAACCGCATCCCTAAACCAGCCCAGTTCATCCCCTCCCCCCACTGCACCACACAACCAGCCCAGCTCTTCCCCTCCAACCACTGCATCCCAAAACCAGTCCAACCTGTCTCTGCCTCCCTAACCTGTTCTTCCTCTCACCCATCCCTTCCTCCCACCCCAAGCCGCACCCCCATCTACCTACTAACCTCATCCCACCTCCTTGGCCTGTCTGTCTTCCCTGGACTGACCTACCCCCTCCCTACCTCCCCACCTATACGATTTCCACCTATCTTCTTTTCTCTCCATCTTCGGTCCGCCTCCCCCTCTCTCCCTATTTATTCCAGGACCCTCCCCCCATCCCCCTCTCTGATGAAGGGTCTAGGCCCGAAACGTCAGCTTTTGTGCTCCTGAGATGCTGCTTGGCCTGCTGTGTTCATCCAGCCTCACATTTTACCATCTGGTTTACTAATGTCTTTCAGGGAAGGAAACTGCCATCATTACCTGATCTGGCCTACATGTGACTCCAGACCCACCGCAATGTGTTTGACTCTTAGCTGTCCTCTGGGAAATTAGGGATGGGCAATAAATGCTGCCTGGCCAGTGACACCCTCATCCAGGGAATGAATAAAGAAAAAAAAAATTGGTCCTTGGCCTTGAGATTACTGATGTTCCAGTTCGTTTTCCATACTTCCTCCCACTAATGGGTATTCTCAAAGAGTTGTGTCCCATTGTAGAGGAGCTTCCTCCAAGTCAGTTTCTTCTGAACAAAGGTCTCCCATGCATCTATGTTGCAGTCCTTGAGGGAAGTCTTCAAGGATTCTTTAAAATGTTTCCTTTATCCTCCTCAAGTGCCTTTCTTGAGCTAGATGAGATGATTTACTTTGTCAAACAGACCTCAGGCATCCTAAGCATGTGGCCAGCCTAGCGGAATTGGTTTTGAATGATTGTAACCTCAGTGCTGTTGCTACTGGCTGATCAAGGATAATGATGTTAATACAACTGCCCTCCCAGCTGATACAGAGAATCTGTCTCAAACGGTCTCAAATAGAAGTTGGTACTTCTCAAAGGATTTGAGGTGGTTTCTAATATGTAGTCCACATTGCAAAGCCATAGAGAAGAATAGGAAGGATGCCTGCCATATACATAAGGATGTTGGTATCTGTGCAGATGTCACAGCCATCAAAGACTCTCATCCTTCGGCGTCCAAAGGCAGTGCTTGCAGATTGGATGCAATGTTGAATCTCTGCACCAGTATCAGCTGTAGATTAGAAGTAACTTCGCAGCTAAGGGAAATGTTCCACGTTTGGGAGGATTTCTCTGTTGATCCTAATGTAGAGGTGAATTGGAAGTTGACATGGGATAGGCTGGTAAAGATTTGAGTTTTCTTGAAGATGAGGCTGAGACCAATTCTTTGGTACTCTGCCACAAATTCTTTAAGTAAGGTTCGAAGATTCTCTTCTGAGAACGCAGAGATGACATTGCCTTCTGCATACTGAAGTAACGCAAGCAAAGTGGTTGCATTTTCTTCCTGGATTTCAACCAGTCGAGGTTGAAAAGTTTTCCATCCATCCTCTTGACTGAAAAGCTTGTTCTTCACAAGATGAAGAATTGTGATGATGAAGGTGAAGACACCAGGAGAGGCAGGCAAAAAATACAGGAGTCTCCTGTGGCTATTCCACTCTGAAACAAGTGTACTGTTTTGGATACTGTTGGGGGCAATAGTCTCTCAGGAGATAGTACAAGCAGCAGCCAGGCCTGCGGCACCACAATTGGTTCTGCTGTAGAACAAAATGGGGCAAAATCCAGGCGAGCGATAGTAGTAGATGGCTCAATATTCAGGGGCACAGACAGGTGTTTCTGTCGCCGTGAATGAGAACCTAGGATGGTGTGTTGCCTCCCTGGTGCCAGGGTCCTGGATGTCTCTGAACGGGTACAGGGCATCCTAAAATGGGAGGAAAAACAGTCAGAAGTCATTGTTCACATTGGCACAAATGACATATGTAGGGGGAAGGAATATATCCTGGGAGGACAATTTAGGGAGTTAGTAGGGAGCTAAAAAGCAGGACTACTCAGGATTACTATCTGTGCCATGGGCTAATGAGGCAAGAAACAGAGACAGAGTACAGTTGAACACGTGGCTACAGAGCTGGTGTATGAGGGAGGGCTTTAGATCTATGGATCATTGGTATGTCTTCTGGGCAAGGTGGGGCCTCTACAAGAAGGACAGGTTGCACCTGAACTGGAGCCTTGTTACAGCTCTGCGGGAGGGTTAAACTGGTATAGTGGGAGGATGGGAACATAGGAGATTGAGAGAGTGTGCTGATAGAAGTTTGTAAAATAATAAGGTATATATAGCATTAACAATAGTTGTGTTTTCCCTACGATATGGTATTTCAAGACTAAAGGGAACCTGTCCTCCCTCCCACCTATCCCCTCCTCCCACCTTAAGCTCCACTCCCATCTCTGACCTACTAACCTCATCCCGTCCCCTTGACCTGTCCGTCCTCTCTGGATTGACCTATTTCCTCCCTACCCACCCCACCTACAGTCACCTTTACTGGCTCCATCCCTGTCTCTTTGACCTGTCTGTCTCCTCTTCACCTATGTTCTCCTCTATCCATCTTCTATCTATCTCCCCCTCTCTCCCTATTTATTTCAGAACCCCCTTCCCCTCCCCCATTTCTGAAGAAGGGTCTAGGCCCGAAACATCAGCCTTTCTGCTTCTCTGTAACTGCGTGGCCTGCTGTGTTCATCCAGCTCTACAGTTTGTTATCTCAGATTCTCCAGCATCTGCAGTTCCTACTACCTCTTTAATTTTAATGTTGACCTCTTTCTGCACCTTCTCAGCAGCTGTGACCCTGTATCCTGCACTCTGTTCTCTTGCTTTAATGCACTTGTACAGTACAATCTGACTGTAAAGCACATAAGACAATACTTTTCACTGTACCTCAATACTCATGACAGTAATAAATCAAATCAAACCAAATCAAAATTAGTGAGGGTGCCTGGCTTGTGGCCAGCCAAAATTGAGAACGCTGATTCAGGAAGCCCACAGACACATCAAGAGAATGAATTGGGGATGTGCAGGAATGAGGTTGAGGCATCATAAGAAGTACACAAGCCTCCAAACATCTACCCAGACCTTCAAGCATTACCTGACATGCACATGGCAAAGTCTGCAACTCACACATTGGATTTAGAGGTATCTTAGGACCCAATGAGTGGAAGCAGGTAATCTATGATTCTGAGGGGTTGTCCTTCTACATGAAGGATGTTGATGGAGTGATAGAGTGCAGAAAAAAATTACAAGCATATGTAACTGGAAGGTTGGGGTTATAGTGAGAGACTGAATGGGTCAGGCATTTTCCCTGGAGTGTTGGAAGCAGAGGGTTGACCTTATGAGGGGCATTGAAAGGGTGAATATCCATGGTCTTTGTAATTGGGTGGGGGTATCCAAAACTAGAGGGCACAGGTTTAAGGTGAGAAGGGAAACATTTTCATGCAGAGGGTGATGCGTATATGGAATGAGTTGGTAGAGGAAGTAATGGAAGTGGATACAATTACAACATTTAAAAGACATCTGGATGGGTATATGGATAGGAAGAGTTTAGTGGGATATGGACCAAATGCTGGCAAATTGGATTACATCAGATTGGGTTTGCACAGATGAGTTGCCTGAACAGTCATTTTCTTGCTTTGTGACTCCATGACTCTATTTTTGTCTGAGAGAAGGATAGAGCTAGGGAGAAATGGAAGATTACAACATTGATTTCCAATGTCAGGTGGGACAAGAATGCCAATTCCTAAATGAGTTGGGTTAGGGAATGGCGGGGGGAAGGGGAGGTGGTGTGTACACCAAAGACTTAATTTACTGATTGGCGGTCCTGTTTATACAAATCTGTTATAAGAATATGGGAAACAGGAGCAGGAGTTGGCCATATGGCCTTTCAAGTCTGCTCTGTCAATGAATTGTTGAACTTCTACCTGACTTCATTTCCTTTCTTATCCGCTACATATTTACCCCAATTGTGATACATAATAGTTTTGCTAAAACAAAATTATTGTGGTAACCAAGTGCCCAATTTTAATGATGAAACAAATGGATAAAGACATCATAATTCGTATCATATCATATCATGATCCATATCTGAAGAAGGGTGCCAACCCGAAACGTCAAACTTTCCTGCTCCTCTGATGCTGCTTGGCCTGCTGTGTTCATCCAGCTTCACACTGTGTTATCTCAGATTCTCCAGCATCAGCAGTTCCTACTATCTCTGTAATGATTCATATCATAGTTGAAGACAATATATTGCGAAATGCAGGTCTCCTTAATTTATAGGGGTAAAGTAAATTGCATACTATACTTTGTATTTTTTATTAAATCCACAGATCATACGTTGTCATGTTGGGTTTATAAAGTAGGAGACTGGGCTATCTCAGAGTCTATCCATTTGCCTTCTTAATTACAGAAAGGTGATTTTTCTTCTTTGTTAATTCTATTGCATGCTTACTTACGTGGGGGTGTGACAAGAGTTGGTAGCAACGAACGGTGATAGTTGATCGTTAGGCACTAATAGGTCCAGTAAACTTCCAGTTCAGGGGTCGTAGGAACTGCCGATGCTGGAGAATCTGAGACAACAATGTGTAGAGCTGGATGTAGAGCTGCTGTGTTCATCCAGCTCTACACCTTATTGTCTCCAACTTCCAGTTTAATTCGTTACTGCCTTATTACGTTGACGCCTATGGTCCTTGTTTGGGAGAGTTCCAAAGATAGCGGTGACTCCAAAATACCTCTTTATACGTGTGAGTCTAAACAGAGTATCAGCGAACTATATACTCACAGACAGATGAGGCTGAACTTGACATTCATATTTGCAGGCAGCTGTGAGACTTTGATCAGGATCTTAACGTCTTTACTTCAAAAAAGTAAGATTTTGGGTTGAAGCAAAAATATAAAATGCTGGAAATATTCAGCAATTGAGCCTGTAAGCGAGAAGAGACTAGCAGAATTAATATTTAATGTTGATAACCTTTTGTCCACTCGTAGCTCAGCTAGCTCCTTGAAGGCTCCGCGGATTTCTAGCTGGGGAGGGAAGGGATCAGAAGGAAGCCTGTTCTCTAAAGGGTTGCAAGATAAGGACTGAATTGTGCCGAGCGATGAAAACAAAAGAACAGGGGAGAACTCTGCGCTGAAGCGCTTTGGCTTTGCGGAATTTCTTGCTTTGTTTGTTTCACTGTAAGGGTCTCTTTCATTGGTTGTCATT
This sequence comes from Stegostoma tigrinum, assembly GCF_030684315.1. Lineage (NCBI taxonomy): Eukaryota > Metazoa > Chordata > Chondrichthyes > Orectolobiformes > Stegostomatidae > Stegostoma > Stegostoma tigrinum. The sequence goes on from NC_081375.1 coordinate 10,337,280, forward strand.
GGAAGACTGGGTGTTATGAGAGTGCTAATTGGCCATGGTTTGCTGCCGCCAAGCTCCAATTGCCCCGTGTCCCTCTCCCCCAAATCTATTGACTGTCACCCACTTGGTGGGGGGTTAAACCTGGGCTCCGTCAGGGTGCATTTCACTTCGGGCTCAAATTTTGCAACCGTTCGGCGGAAATGCTGCGCTTTCCTGCCCTGTCCTATCCGGCTGGAGATTAAAAAGAGCAACCAATCGTGAAAAGCAAACATTCTCTCGCGTTTGTTGCGGAAAGCACAAGTTTCCGTTCGTTTTGCACGGAGGGATTTGATGCAAAGTTTTTCCTTTCACCTCACAATCGTTGTTCCATAATCCAGCCCCGCGCGTTATTTGCAAATACAAAATCTCAAACATTCAGAAAAAATTTACAACGTTATTGCATTGCGCGAAAAACAATTTTCTTTTGCATTTTACTCGTTCATACGTAATATAAGCAACAGCGTTGTCATGATCATAGAGTCTACAGCACAGAACAAGGCTATTCGACACATCTTGTCTGTTTTCGTCAAAAAGAAACACCTAACTATTCTAATAGATTTTTTCAGCTCATGCCTTGCCATCGCAGATGCACATCTAAAGCTTTCTTAAATGTTAAGAGTTTCTGCCTCTGCCACACTGATGGGCATTGAGCTCTACATTCCCTCAGTTCTCTGTGTGAAAAAGATTTTCCTCACATCTCTAACTCTTCGACTCCTTAGCTCAGATCTATGCCCCTTGTTCATTGATCCCTTCATTGAGGGGAGAGGTCTCTTCCTGAATACTCTTATGTCCCTCATAATGTTATAATTCTCAGTCAGGTCTCCTCATTCTCCTTGTTTATGTTTTATTGAATCTTGTTAGGTATATTGATATACATATATATGACTGTATTTTGGGTATTTACAAGGCTTTGTTAAATACACAACTTTACCATTTTTATTTTGCATTTAAATCGTTTGTGTTAAATGGTATAAGACTACATTGTTTTTACTTGCATTTTGCAAGGCTTTGTTAAACATTAGATTTCACAAATTTTTGCACATATATATAAATTTGCAGGTATCCATTTGTAAAACTTCTTTGTAAGTTCATTTCACTAGTTAAATATAAAACATTGCATTAATAAAAAGCAGAAAATGCTGAATATATTCAGCAGGTTTGGCAGCATCTGTGGAGAGTAAATCTGAGTTAATATTCAAGTTGAATCTAACTACCAGAATCCACAGTATTTTGCTTTTATAATAGGTTTTCTTCCTTCACTTCTCACAAATCTGTTAGATATATAGCACATAAGCACTGCAGTATTTTTCTTTTGCTTAAAAGTCCCTTACCGATATAAAACATTATTGTTCTATTTTATGAGCTTTTATGAAATTTTTATGAAATTGCTGGAAAAGCTCAGCAGGCCTGGCAGCATCTGTGGAGAGAAATCAAAATGCAAGTTTTCAGTCGACTCGTCTGAGTTTTTCCAGCAATTCCAGCAACAGGTCAGACGAGTCGACTGAAAACTTGAATTTTGATTTCTCTCTGCAGATGCTGCCAGGCCTGCTGAGCTTTTCCAGCAAATTCCATTTTAGTTTCTGATTTACAGCATCTTAAGTTTTTTTCCCTTTTTTACTTAGTTTATATATATTTTTCTTTCAACTTTTACAAATTGATGTTAGATCAATTGTTGGATTTGTTTTTATGAGTTTTTGCTTATGTATGTTTTCTTTTACATTCTATAAGTTTGTTATATATACGAACAGAAGTAGGTATCTAAATGTTCCACCACTCATTTACAGGTTGTGGTTGATCATTTAACTCCACAACCTTTTACTCCATGGTACAGTTTGGAGTCAAAATCCACAAAAGACCATAGCCATATCTATGCAATGGGGAGAATTAGCTTGGGGGTAACCACCAGAAAGTGCAGAATGAGAAACCAAGTCTCCATGATCTCCATCCAGTGTTGGGATTGAACCTCTACTGGTTTATTCTGCACCACATTTTAATGTACAAAATGTTGCATTTCTATCTTGTTTTACGTCTTGCTGGTAGATTTTTCTTTCATAATTTACAACTGTGTAAGATTTGCAATGTATAAAACATTGCAGTTTTTCTTCTGTTGCATTTTCCCACTGTTTGCTTATATTTAGTATCGCATTCAACAAATTTCTGTTAGATACATCACAACAGAAGCATTGCACTTTTTTGTGTGATGAGCCGTTGTGTTTTTTTTGCTTATAAATATATATAGGCTTTGGCATTTTACAAATTGATGTTCGCAGTAAAAAAAATTGCTGGCTGTGTTTTGATAGCTTGGGTGTGGGATTGTGACAGGGCCGGAGTTCCGGGGTTGCTGCTCATGCCAGGTCCCGGGAGGCGGCGCGCGCGAGGTGCTGGTGGCGGTGAAAGAAGGGGGGGGGATCACGTGACCAGTTGACTGGTTGACAAAAATGGCGGCGATCCCCGAATACAACATGGATGCCGGAAGGTTGGAGTGAAGCAGGGGGCGACGGACGAGAAGGAGGAGGAGGGGGAACAGAGAGAGGGGGTAAAAAAGGGAAAACAAAATAACAATAAACACATCGAGGCTCGGCGCCTCCCGCCCGGCATCTGCGGAAAAGGGAGGCGGGAAAGAGAGTCTCTGAAAATAATAATAATAATAAATCCAAATCTTTCTTCGCCCCTTTGGGGTGGGAGGGTTGAGGTGGTTTTGAGGGGAAGGTGAAGGAGGCAAAGGGGGGGTTAAAATAAAGTGAGGCGGAGCTGGAGGGGGTGGGGGGGGGTCACCATGAGAGGAAGGCGAGGTAGGCCGCCCAAGACGCTCGATGCTTCGCCGGCGGGAGGTGGCGGGGGACCGGCCGGCAGCCTGAGGTACCGGGCTACCGGGGTCGGCAGAGGCAGAGGGGCAGACCGGAGGCTGAATCACGCCGAAGCTGGCGGTAGAGGGAGCCGGACCTCGAGAGGCGGCAAGGCGGGGAACCGGGGCAGGGCCAAGGCCGCGGCTCAGCAGCAACGGCAGGGCAGCCGCTCCCGCAGGCTGACCGTCAACAAAGTCATCTACGACGACCACGAGAGTGAGGAGGAAGATGAGAGTCTGGTGTCCGAGGAAGAAGACGACGACGACGAGGACGAGCGGGAGAACGACGACGAGGACGAGCAAGATTCGGATTATCACCAGGCCACCGAGGAGGAGGAAGAGGACGACGAGGACGACGATGCTAGTTATTGCACGGAGAGCAGCTTCAGGAGTCACAGCACTTATAGCAGTACTCCAGGTAATGTTTCCAACATCACCAGAATCCCGTCCCTTTTTATGTTGAAGAATGTATTGTTCGATGACACCTATATGACATGTTTGGTTGGACTGTTTGGAGATCCCACTTTGTCAGATAATTACATACGCAATATTCATCAAACTCTTTCTGCATCCGTGCATGCAACAGTTGCCATGAAATGAAATTTGCGAAATGCGACTTAAGTGTTAGGAAACGTAATCTGACCTAAACTGTCATTATGATCCAGAGTTGCATTAGTTTAATCGTGCGGAGTAAGTAGTTTGTTGCAGTGATGCTGAATGGTTGGGATGTGTCTAAACTGTACACAAACTGTTGCTCATCCTGCTAATGAGTTGACTGTGGGCTTGGGGAAGAACCTCTGTGACAACTCGGCAGTCCAATTGCTTTTGACATCAGGGAAACAGTTTTAAATCTGGTGCTATTTTTCAATCTTAAAATAATTCTGTTTTATTTGGTCAGTTATTCTAATATGAGAAAAACAAGAAAAGAATGAAAATGTAAAACTGGGAATTTGAAACAAAATAATTGGAAACTCCAACAATAACTCAGTCTTAGTACTAAATTATTTTGTTTTACCTGGCGAAAAACAGAAAAGTTTCAAGTCAAGATCCAATCATCAGGACAGTTTAATAGTTCTTATGAAATAAGAAAACACAGGCATTCTCTGGTTTATATTAGATTTCATAATTTTTAACAACTGTGATTTTAAAATTGTTGGAGGATTTAAAAAGTCCTGTGCTTTGGAAAATAATAGAGTATACTAAATATTTATCACTCTCTTATCAGAATTAGATGTTCACATTGTCTGTAAATTTGAAGATGAGTTTATTTTCAAATATTAAACATTATACTTATTAACAATCCTGCCAAGCTTTAATTTCCTTGCCATTTGGAAAGGTTAAACTGTCTTTGATTCTTAATCTTGTATTGTCAGTAATGTGAAAGATGAGCAAGGATGTAGGCTCTCCCTGAGAATCAAATTGACACTAGTTGTCATTTTAGCTTTTAAACTTATGACATGCCTCCATCACATTGAGAGATAGGAATTGGACCTTGATCTTCTGACCCAACCATAATTTTAGTTGATGTAGCTATGTACCACAATTCCTCATGAAAATAGTGGTTGATTAATTTTGATGTGCCCAATACCTTTAGTAGAACGCTGCATATTTAGATTATGAATATTCCTCCTGTTCTGCATGCCAGTACCTCTTTTGGGTTTTAGTTCTTGCCAGTGGTGGTCATAGCGGTTTCAATTCTTTTGACCTCCTTCCATGCTTTGTGTGCTTGCACGTGATGTACAATATTCTGGTTGTATTTAATCCCAGGCTAACTTTCCTCTCCTTCAGCAGGGCAGTTTGAAAAATTGAGCACTCTACCTCTGGAGTATTTCCTGACTGTTTATGCTGAAACCCACGTCCCTGTTGTTATCACCCCAAGAATATTTGTTTCATGTTCCCAACCCTGGCATATCTGCTTCACAGACAGTAGCCTATTAAGAACTCAACCTAGGACCTCTCCAGTAGTATTCTACATATCCGTTGCCAGTTTCCTGGAACGTGTAATTTCGGCATCCACCACATTAAAACAGTTAAGTACATTTGAGGTTAAATCTCATCTACATGGTAAGCAACCCTCTCCAGTTAAGTCTCCATTGTGGCCCATGGATCTTCAATATTTCATTACTTTGTCCATGAGCTTTCTGTCACACCTCTACCAGCCATTACTTTAATCACAATGGTCCAGATCTTTGGAACTCATTTGGAAATATTGTTACACTTTTACCTTCCTTCAAAAACCGATGTTATTTTCTCCTTCCAACCTACTCTGTCTATGTCTTTACCTCTACCACCCGTATCACAATGCACAGACTTCTTGATTCTGTGGCATCATTTGTAAAATACATAATTTTTCTGAGTGGAATTTGAAATGAAAATACAGCCATTAGGGTAATGATAATTTGCTTTATAACAAGCAAAAAGGTTGCTCTAAATTTCTTTAAAGTGCCATGCACCAAATCACTCCAAATCAAAATTTTGTTTATGTGTATTTGTGGTAAGTACTGATCAATTAATGTTGTTCCTCTTATTTTGTATCTGTTTATAGATGTTTTGACAAATATTTTGGTTCATGAAGTAGGTCGAGACTATCCCTCTAATAATGATATTTGCAAGTGAAATGTCAAACACTTAGTGAATTAAATGCTCAATGTTGCATTCTTCAGTGGACTTAAAACAGAAATGCAGTCTGAATGGGCAACCAGTTTATTAACGCATTCTTTTCTGAAAAGTCATGGAAACAGGAGTTGGCCATTCAGTTAGATTATTTCTGATCTGTGATTTGGTTCTGCGTCTTTATCATGCTATATCTGAACCACATGCTCGTAAGCTAACTGCTCATCATTTGACCTGACAATGGTGTATGCTCATAATGTCTTATAAAAATTGGATTTTAGTACAGTTGAAAGTGGAAAATATATAGTGCAGCTCAGCAGGAGGCCATTTGGCCTAATCACTCTGCTTCTTTTGGAGATTAATCTGGTTGGGTCCCCTGTTTCACTCTGTCTAATTTTCTGTCTTCTTCCCCACCCAAAACACAGTCTTTCACTATTTCTGTGCAATTTTTTTGTCTCCATGAAATCTTCGTCAATTACTGTTAGTAGGCCATTGTTTATTCTGTATCCACTACCCAGTGAGGTATCTCCAGTCTGTTCATGTAACTAATCCCTCATCCCTGAAGCTATTCTAGTAAATTGCTCTGTACCCTCTCCAAAGCTTTCATGTTCTCTCTCATGTATGGAGTCCGGATTTCTGTGTAATGCTCCAGCTGGGGCTGAGGTAGTCTTTTTCATATGTTCAACATAACCTCTTTTCTAATCTGTCTTGAATTAAAAAGAAAACAATTTCTTATGCTTTATTAACAACGTCGTTCATCTGTCTTGTAACTTTCTAAAAATTTGTACCCAATGTAATGGACTTTAGTAATGCCTTTGACAAGATCCTGCACAGCAGGCTACTCATGAAGGGTGAGGTTGCATGAAATCCAGGGAGAGCTAGCTAATTTAGTTCAACATTGGTTGAATGGTAGAAAGCAGAGAGTGATGGTTGAAGGTTGTTTCTTGGACAAGAGGGGCCTGTGACTAGTGGTGTACTACAGGTCGATGCTGGGAACTTTGTTATTTCCAAAAATGACCTTGATATGAATGTGCACGGCATGGTTAGTAAGTTTGCAGATTATACAAAATTAGGAGGCATCATTGATAGTATTGATATCAAAAATTACAGAGGGATCTTGATCAGATGGAGAAGTGGGCTGAGGATTGGTGCATGTAGTTCAATACAGATAAGTATGTGGTGTTGTACTTTGGAAGGGTAGGACTTAGACAGTAAATGGTAAGATCCTGAGGAGTGTTGTAGAATAGAGGGACCTAGGAGTACAAGTACATAGATTGTTGAAAGCAACACCATAGGTGGACAGGCTGGTGAAGAAGGCATTTAGCATGCTGGCTTTTGTCAGTTGAGGCAATGAGTATTGGAGTTGGGACATAATCTTACATTTGTGTAAGTCATTGGTGAGGCTGCACTTGGATACTGTGTATAGTTTTGGTTACCCTGTTATAGGAAAGACATAATTTACCTGGTCAGTGTGCAATGAAGATTTATGAGGATGTTGCCAGGACTAGTAGGCCTGAGTTATAGGGAGAGGTTCGCCAGGATAGGACTTTATTCCTTGGAATGTTGGAGAGTGAGGGGTGACCTTTATTGAGGTGTATAAAAGCATAAGGGGCATAGATAGGATGAATGCATATAGCCTTTTTCAGAGGAATGGGGAATTGAAAACTGGAGGGCATAAGTTTAAAGATTTAAGAATATTTAAGAAGGATCTGAGGGGTAGCTTCTTCATGCAGAGAGTGGTGCGTATGTGGAATGGACTGTCAGAGAAAGTGGTTGAGGCAGGTATAATAGCAACATCTAAAAAAAATCTGGATAGGTATATGGATGGGCAGGGTTTAGAGGGATATGGACCAAATGCGGGCAATTAGAGCTAGCTGATCGGGCACCATGGTCAGCATTGAGCGGTTTGGGCCCAAGGGCCTGTTTTCATGCTGTAATGCTGTATAACTGAATGACACTAGTGCTTTCACTGTAAGTAGTAGTTGCGTTTCAACAACTCAGGACATTGTAGGGGTCTTTAGTAGTGTATCCACAAGTGTCAATACATTCTATCATCTCGTTTCGGTTTGGTTGCACTGCACTTGAGTCACACTTCAATGATTCAATTTAAAATAGCATCCCACGATCAGTTAAGCAAAGTATTTAACAATATTGGATCTGGATTTTCAGCCTTCCCTCAAAAAACACTTTCACATATTTCTTCAGCTAACTCCTCCTTCTCATAGCATGCTGCTTTTAAGTTCATAGCTATTAATTCAACTAAATGTTATGTTCTCACTGAGCAATTTTCCAAATGTTTAGCAGATCTATGGTGTAAATAATCTTAAATTCCTATTGCATAATTATTGTATGTTATACACATGCAAGTTTTTTTTTGAAGTAATGCAAGATGTGAGCTATTGACTAGTATGTTTCTGTGCAGTAACTTGTGTTTTCAGCTGTAAACACTGACATCGTGAGAAGTGAGAAGCAAGACCAACAGAATCTGCCCTTCTCTGCCTCACTGGGGACAGATGTTTCGTATTGACATGTTCATGCAATAATGACAAGAATGAAAAATCTTCTCCGAGATTGTAGGAACTGTAGATGCTGGAGAATCTGAAATGACAAGGTATAGAGCTGGATGAACACAGCAGGCCAAGTGGCATCATAGGAGCAGGAAAGTTGACATTTCAGGCCTAGACCCCTGAAGAAGGGTCTAGGCCCGAAACATCAGCTTTCCTGCTCCTGTCATGCTGCTTGGCCTGCTGTGTTCATCCAGCTCTACACCTTGTTATCTCAGAATGAAAAATCTGACAGGAAAATGTTGAAATCGGTTGAGGGGGGAGTAAGACAGTGGTACTTGCCAATCAACATGTATACTGATTTAACTTTGAATCAGTTATTGTAACAAAATCCTGGGAGTGCAAATATGATTAGATGACCTAAAATGTATTCTTTGCCGGATAAGGAACGCATTTATGGATTGGCTAGTGCTATGTGACACACTGAGATAACAAAAAGTCTGTTTTTAAAAAGCGGTGTATTTTTAAAGAAAGTCATTCACTTTGTCAAATTTAAATCTTTGTTTTCCTAAGATTTTGCTTTTGGGTCAATTTACAGTGAACTTGTCCTGATTTTCACAGTTACCAATCAGGCAGTATAATTACATGAAAGAAATGACCTTTTTCTTCTGCCAACCCAGATCACTATCTTCGTATTTTGCTCTATTTCATTTTTACTTAATATTCTTCTTTCTAGCCAATGGCCCATTGGTTTAGCCACTGCAATTCCGAGTGGAAATTTTGTCTTCAGAAACCGAATCTTAGACCATTGCTTAATGAAGCTAATGAACCTCGTATGAGTACACATCTGCTGCAATGATAGTCTAATTCTGAAAATTGAAAGACAATGGGAAGTTTGAAACTATTCATAAGTAAATGTTTACAAATGCAAAGAAAGATTAATTTAATGGTGTGTGGAAGCTATTTTAATTACACGTGTTAGCTGACCTTGCACTGAAAAGATATGTCTTTGTCAGGACTTGTATCATTGGTATGAGTTTGTAGTGGCCTGTAGTATTCCTATATTCTGCTGTCTGATTGGAGTTAATTTTTAGTTTTCTATCACCATACTTCTGAGTTGTTTTTTCTGTAGATCTGATATTTTATTCACTTTTTATTTAGATATTGAGATGGGACAATTTTGACCAGAATTGAAATTGGATGAGTTATATTGTTGATAGCACTAACAAGATTCATGGATGCGTAATAAAATAACTGAACAGTTAATTTGTTGTGGTTGTGATATTTGAGAAATAGTTGGCAAGGGCACAGAGAGAACTCCCTACATTTGGAATTGTCCCAAAGAATCTTTTACATGCACTTGAACAGATAGCTGGTGCTTAAACATAACATCGCCTGTGAAATATGTCACCCTTAACACCAAAGTCATTTTTAATGTTACTCTGAAGGATCTGTCCTCATGATGTACTCAGTTCTGTTCTCGTGCTTCCAGCACCTGTGCCTTATGAGGGAGCAACATATCTTGTCAGTTAGTCATTTTCACGTTTCCGAATTACACCATCTGTAAATTCATATAACTGATTGTGACATTTTTCTCAGTTAGCTATAAATATCACAAAATTAAAGTAGGGAACAACATCTGCCTTCATATGAGCATTGCCATTCGTCATGCATTAAACAAAGCAGGAGAGCCAACCTGTCTGATCTTATTTCCAAGCAACCTCAGGGCAGTATTATCAGAAAATGGCATACACACAAGTGGCCAGTTAAATTAAGAATGCGCTGCCTTGATCATTTTTTTTGAGGATGTGATTTTAAAACAAAATGTTCTGTTAGTAACTGGATTACCAGATGCTTGTTCCCAGGCTTTCACTTTTAGCTACAGGAAGCTGGTCAGCAGGTTAAAATCATGAACAAACCTAACAACTTATTAGTTGATTCTTAAACACTTCCTTGTATTTTTGTAGCATTGTGATTTAGCCTTGTTTATTTGGACTTCAGTAAAGCCTTTGACAAGGTTCTGCATGGTAGACTGATTGGTAAAGTTAGATCACATGGGATTCAAGATGAGTTTGCAAAGGAGACACAAGGTGGTGGTGGAGCATTGTTTTTCCGAACTGGAGGCCTGTGACCGGCAATGTTCTGCAGGGATTGCAGCTGGTCTGCTATTGTCTGCCCCTTTTGTAAATGATTTGGATGAGAACATAGGAGGCATGGTTAGTTAAGTTTGTGGATGACACCAAATTCACCTAATCTGCACATCCCTGGACACACCTTCATGCAACTTAGCATGGCCAATCGACCTAACCTGCATATCTTTGGACTGTGGGAGGAAACCAGAGCGCCATATGGAAACCCATGCAGACGCAGGGACAATGTGCAAACTCCACACTGTCTCCCAAGGCTGGAATTGAACCTGAATCCCTGGTACTAAGACAGCAGTACTAACCACTGAGCCACCATGCTGCTTGAAAGCACAGTATGATTTTTGCTCAGTGTTATATTTCCATGGTAAAATATGGTCAGTCATTTTTTTAAGATACCCTTTGCTGAATTAAGGATTCATTTGTGGAAAAATGGTGAATAATATTTGTTTATCTTGTCCCCATTTTTAATTCACTACAGTCCAATTGTAGGACTGAAAATCCCTTTTGTCATGCCTCAGCCATTGCCATTGGATCTTCCTGTTCTGTAATAATGTGATTTTGTTTTGCTTTCTTAATGACAGAAGAACATCTTACTCAAAAACTATTTACCCTGAAATCAAGGATTTAATGTGTATGGAGCATATTGGGACTACACAAGTGAAGGGCATGTAACTTATTGATATTTTGTTATGAAACAGTTAATAGGTAATCTGGAATTGTATAAATTGCTTTGAATGTCATACTTCAGTTGATGGCATAGAAATGGAAAAATCCAAGTGCAAGGACTGCATCAGCTAGTGGGTAGGAAGTAGTTGTCTTTTGAAATTATCTTTGGTTTGTGCTGGCCAACACTAAACAATTTCCTTTAGGAAAGGAAGCTGCCACCCATAGATGGTCTGGGGCACATGTGATTCCAGACCCACAGCAATGTGAGATAACAAAGTTAGGAGCACAAAAGCTGATGTTTTGGGCCTGGACTCTTCATCAGAAAAGCTTTTCTGATGAAGAGTCCAGGCCCAAAACGTCAGCTTTTCTGATGAAGGGTCTAGGCCTGAAATGTCAGCTTTTGTGCTCCTAATATGCTGCTTGGCCTGCTGTGTTCATCCAGCTCCACACTTTGTTATCTTGGATTCTCCAGCATCTGCAGTTCCCGTTTGCTATGGTCAGAGATATGTGGTCTATTTTTAACTGCCCTGGGCAACTAGGGACGGGCAATAAATGCTGCCCTAGCCAGCGACGTCCTCATCCCATGAATGAATTTTTAAAAAAAACAGCAGAAGGAAAAACCAAATCATTCCATCTACCTGCCTCTCCAAACACCAGCCCTGCCTGTCACAAGTCCAGGCTGCTCGGTCTCTTCAGTATTTGCAATTCCAGTTTGGAAGAAATTTGTCCTCAGTTTCAAGGGTCTGCCTAAGAAGAACAAGAACTTTGAACAGGGCTAGGCAATTCAGCCCTTCAAGCCTGCTTTGCCATTTGATGTGATCAGGGTGATCTCATCTCAAAGTCAACTCCAGTTCCCTGCCTGCTCTCCATCACCATTCGACCTATTACTAATTAGAAATCTGTCTATCTCCTTAAATTCGCTGTCCCAGCACATTCTGGAATAGCAAATTCCAGAATTTCATACTCCTTTTGAGAGAAATAATTTCTCCTCATCTGTGTTTTAAATTTGCTCTGCTGAACATAAAAATATGACCAATCATTCTAGATTATCTCTAGGTTCTAGAAGATTAGAAGTAAGAGTATGGTGAATCATTTGACTTGATTGGGTGTGCGGCAGTTTAATTAAAAAGGGTCAATTGCTCATTGTGGAATAGAATTTTGAGAAGGAGTGGTTTGTCCTGTTTTGTAATCAAAGCAGCTGATTCCACAATAGTACTGCAAGATATCAGGGAGTTGGCCTGACTGGCTGTGCAGTTCGCATATATGATAGTAGCTTAAACAGAACGGAGTTTATCTTTGTTTTATTAAGAGTTGAGTAAAAGTGCACGGAGGCCCTTAGGTGAACTGTATTGTGCTGCTGGCTAACAATAAACAAATGGAGAATAATGCTTCTGCAATTCAGATTGCATCTGAGAATATCTAGGTATAAAGTCTCCTGTTGTGTCCAAATGTTAATTTTATATTGCATAGATATATGTAATTCTTAAAATTATCTTTGTGTACAAACAGAAGATACTAAAACAAATCTGTACAATCTTTGCCAGAGGAAAAATACAAACACATTGGAATTTGACATTCTTCAGGGCTTCCCTGTACTTGCAAACAAAGGTATTAAATACTCACGCAGGACACTAATTACATTCGTTTTGAGACAACGAAAGAGTCTGATAACTGAACAGACCCTTGTTATACTTTGGCAGACCTTAGGCAGTAATTTTTTTTTCACTGCACCTTGGCAGCAGTTGCCCCCAGCTTTAGTGCATTCCTGAACAAGTAGTCCAGTCCATTTTGCAACACTCAATCAAAGTCAACTCTTTACACTGGAGGAGCAAACAGTTTCTTTCACAGAGTTGATGGTCCTCCACACATAGTTAATGTTTCTGTCGGTGTGCGTCCTGGGGCAGCAAGGCAGCTCAGTGCTTAGCTCTGCTGCCTCACTGTGCTAGGGACCTAGGTTCAATTGTGCAACTGTGCAAACTCCACACACACATTATCCCTGTGTCTGCATGGGTTTCCTCCCACAGTCCAAAGATGTGCAGGTTTGGTGGATTGGCCATGCCAGATTACCCATCGTGTCTGAGGACGTGTAGGTCTAGCGGATTGGCTGTGGGGGTTGCAGGGATAGGGTAGGGGAGTGAGCCTGTATGGGATGGTCTTCAGAGAGTTGGTGTGGATTTGTAGGGCTGAATGGCCTGTTTCACACCAAAGGAATTCTGTTCTATGAACAGCCTCTAGAGCGTAGAGCATAGAGCCCTGCATTGTGGAACTGCTTGGGATGAATGTTGACAAAAACCACTGCATCTCTCTGTCTCTAGATCGTCTTAGCAAAGTCGCATTCCAGAAGGAGATGTATGACAGTCTCTTCAAGTGCAGCGTGTGGTGGTGGAGAGTGTCCAAGTTAGACCTTTCACGTACACAAGTGGTGGTCTTCTTACTACCAGCCAAGCTATGTCTTGGTGCTTGTTGAAAATTCTGGCAATGATGCGTTCTGCCAAATGATTGACAGTTTACTCAAGGAACAAGTCTAAGATCTCTTCCTTTCCTGCAGGGTCTGGAGCATGATATGTGCTGACTACTGCCTGATGAACTTGAGTCCAAGGTATTTTCCTTTGTAAATGTTTGCGTTGGGAACTGTTTTGGTGTGTTCTGGTACACTGAGGCCAGACCCATCTCTCAGGTTAGGTAACTGCCCCTCTACCCACCCCAGTCAAGCCCCTCAGAGCTGTATACGGCTTGGCCAGTAAGCTATCACTTCCAGTAGTTTTATTTTTCTCAAACGACTTGAGGCCTTGGGCAGCTCATACAGAGGTGGTGTCTGGTTCAGCCTCTCCCGTGTGCTGTTGTTGAAGACCTTTGTGATAGATGACAGCAGTGAATGGGAGGGCATACTTCCTGTGGACTTTGTGTCATACAGTCTGACATAAAGGGATTTGCTGATCTTCTGCATGTCAGACTGAGATGATGTTACCGAGCTATCTTCTGCCTTCAGGCTGTTGATTGCAGAGCTCCTCCTGTACACCATCTGGAAGAAGAAACACTGGCATGACTGATCTCATTCCGTGGAGTGGATCTGGGACCAAAGATTATCTTGGAGATCTCGAAGGCAAAGAGTGAGGTTTGCTGGCTGTTCACCTCCTAGAGATCATCATTGATGTCAACCCCCTTTGTCTGCAGCAGGAATAAGTTCTGCATACATTTATGGAGTTTAGGCAGTTTACCCCATCTCTTGCCTTCTGAAAACCTTTGAGGATGAAGAACCTGTTATGTTCCTGTTGACTGTTTCCCACCAGTCTGTTGGAGACTCAAGGAAGGGTTTCACGGTTCTCCAAACTGTGTAATCCTTTTTGAATTCCTCATTGTGTCCTGGGGTCAACAGTTTCACATTCTGCTTCCACGTTCCCTTGCTGGTCTGCTAGTTGTCCTCTAGGCCACAGTCAGCTAACAGGAGGCAGTGGTCAAAGAAGAACACCAGCTTTACTGTGGTGGCTGTGATCAAGACTGCTCGGGACTCTGACAGGAAACCTAACCTTGAGTGGATTTACTGGCCTGGCTGTGACCAGGTGTATCACACTGCTGTGCCTGCAGGGGTGCTGACGACATCATGCAGCTTGATGTCTTTTACCATTTTCATCAAATTTGAATGCGGTGTCGAGTTTGCTGTCAGCCCCTGAAGATCTTCCAGCCTCATTGATGCAGTTGACGTTTCTGGCCAGAATAAATAACCTGGACTTTGCTTGTGGCAATGGGAGCTGCTAAAGGACAGCCAGCTGCTTGAACTTTATCACTGGGGCGTACATGCTAATTAGTCTCAGGGGTGAGTTTCTATACATAACGTCAGCTCTGCAAAGGTGCAGCCCACCACCACCTTAACTTCGGAGATGGGAATTTGCTTCCTCCCAGCATAATACCCAGGCCAGAAGAATGGCCATCGCTCCCCCTTTCTTGACCAAGTCGAAGGCCTGTCTGCCTGTAAGCTCAGTTGTTTTCCTGTGGCTGTTGAAATGTGATATCCCACATTCCTGCAGAAACAGGAAGTCTGCTCTGACATTGTCCAGGTAGGCCAAACGGAGCCACATTGTATTGTGGCTCTTATGCTACATACATCTGTACTGGCAATTCTCAAACCCGTTTTGAGTTTCATCTGGATTACAATCGGGTGTTATCAGGGTGAAGACAAAGCTGAAAAAAGTCCGGTTCCAAATTCAGCAGACCTGTTGTGCTTTGCTCCTCAAATGCTCCAGTTGCCCAGGGCTGTGGCGTGTTTGTTATTAATTTATCTGCCTTCTAGAGATGGAAGGTTCAAAGTTCAGGGTTCAATTGGCCTCTAGTTCGGAATCAAACTTGAGAGTGAAACACTCACTTGTTACACATGACCACAGCAAATGATAGTACTTTCGCAGTAAATAACCAATTCTCTGTCTCCCTCACTTCTTTTCTCTTTCCTCTTTCCTTGCTTCCCCCTCACCAAACATTCCTCTCCTCTTCTCAACTCCCTTTTATTTTTGAATAAAAAAGTTACATTGGCTATTTGCCGTTCTAATAGTAGGTTCTCCAAATCTGGGAAAGTATGGAAAGTTAAAAACAAGCCATGAACTGTTTCAGACACATCTTTTAATCTCTGAAGTCCATCAGGATCTGGCCCTTGTCAGCCTGTAGTACCACATCCCTGGTGATAGAATTTTTAAAATTACATTCTCCCATCCACTTCCTCATGTATACTATTCCTGAGATGTTATTAAGTCCTCTGCAGTAAAGAATGATTCAAGATATCCACTCAAATTTGCAAATATCAGTATGATGATGTACTAAAATTTTCTTGCCCATATCCTGTTCCATACCAAGGTTAGTTTACTTACCATATCTGTTTGCTGACTTACATTGCCTTCCAGTTCTCTTTAAATTTAAAATTCTGTTCAAATTCTTCAATACCCCTGTGTCTCCCTGTCTCAATGACCAAATCCAGCTTTACGACCCTCTGAGAACTTTATATTCCTCCCCTCTGTTCATCATTCACCTTCCTGTATATGCCATGTTTTCAGTCAAGTCTAGACTCTGGAATTCCTTCTCTAAGTCTGTCTCACTGCTTTTTCATCTCTTATCCTTTAAGATTCCTTCAAAAAAACTAACTTAAGTTTTTATCACCTCTCCTACCATCTGCATCTTTGTTTTTGTTCTTTAATCCTAAAGGTGCTGGAAAAGCTCGTCAGGTCTGGCAGCATCTGTGAAGAAAAAAACAGTTAACACTTTGGGTCAGGTGACCCTTCCTCAGAAGGCTTTTATTTTAGGATTAATGTTAGCTTGCATTTGATTTGGGCTTCTATGAAGTGGTTTGTTTTTCTGTATCAAAAATGCTTTTGAACTGCTAACGTTATTTTAAAATAGAATAAAATTCCTATGTGGAGGTAGGTGTGCTCCAGAAACACAGTTTGGCCTGGACAACAATTTCCTGTTGTGCAATACATATATGTTATATGTTTTTAGCGACTCTTCTTCCAATTTTATTAGCTGACTGTGTGGTAGGCAGATGATTCTATTGACCTTTCTGCAAGAAAATGAAGTTGCTTACGGTTATGATGCTGGTATGTTCACATTTCTGTATTTTGAACCCTTGATATGATAAATTAATAAACACATATCTATACATTATTACCCAGATATTTGGGGGAAAAGATTGGAGAAGCTAGATTAAAGATCTGTGCTATTGTAAGTAATTTTCTGTTGCTTGTTTGTGGTTGATCTAGAAAGTTACACAAATATTAACTTTTTATGTTGCTGTATTTATAGGGAGGCGAAGACAGACAAGGGTGCATCGGGCAAGATCACCATTGTTTGAAGAAACAAATGTTGTTCCTCTTGATATTCCAAAATGTTCAGAAGACTTACTGGTCCCCAGTGAAGAGCTGTTGAGCATTATTGCTATTTATGAGGTGTTGAATAATTTTGGAGCAGTGTTGCGTCTTTCACCTTTCCGCTTTGAAGACTTCTGTGCTGCATTAGTTGGTCAGGAACAGTGTACATTAATTGCAGAAATGCACATCGCTTTGCTGAAAGCGATTTTGCGAGAAGAGGATTCTTCAAATACCACCTTTGGTCCTGCTGACTTAAAAGATAGCATCAATTCTACGTTGTACCTTATAGATGGGATGACATGGCCAGAACTGGTTCGGGCCTATTGTGAAAGTGACCGGGAATACCATCACGTACTACCCTATCAGGAAAAGGATGAATATCCATATGGACCAATCGAAAACAAAATCAAAGTTCTTCAATTTTTAGTGGATCAGTTCCTTACGACGAACATTGCCCGTGAGGAGTTGATGTCGGAGGGTGTAATCCAATATGATGACCACTGTCGGGTTTGTCACAAGCTTGGTGATCTGCTTTGCTGTGAAACCTGCTCAGCTGTGTACCATTTGGAATGTGTGAAACCACCACTTGAAGAAGTGCCAGAGGATGAGTGGCAGTGTGAGATCTGTGTGGCACACAAAGTTTGTGGCGTTTGTGATTGTGTGCCTGAAATCCAGAAAAATAAACCATATATTCGCCATGAGCCTATAGGATATGACAGACACAGACGGAAGTATTGGTTCCTGACTAGAAGGATTATAATGTAAGTATCATTTTATTTTAACAAAACTGGAGTTTATCTTGATGAAAAATACTCTTAGCAGCCGTCAGAGTAAAATCAACATAAGTGTTGACAAATCACGTTTAGCTTTTATTTTACATACTGATTTTTGATTGAGTGTGCCAGTCATCCTTTCAGGTTGTTGATCTTAATTATATTTCTGCGGGAATTTGTTTCTGTAATTGCAATATGTATTGTTCCCATTTTAATGCGCTGGGTTATGCAAATAATTACTCAATTTCAGATATTGATTGTTGTTAATCAAATGAAGCATAAGGAGAATATATAACACCCTCCGTCAGTAGAAAGAATTAAGGTGGTATGAAAAGATATCTTTCCAGGAACATTGTCAAGGAGTTTCATATTGATTCTTGCAATTTTTTTTTCTTGAATGCATTATCCATTGGGTTCAACCTCAAAAGCTGTAACGTTGTTATAATTTTGTGTCAGGATTATTTTGAATAACTTTATTTTTGCATGTAATCTCAAAACTAGCCAATTGACTCCAAAGTTAAAATGAGCATCTGAAAGTTGAAAGTGTAAAGTATATTTGGGTAGGTGATAGCCTAGTGGTATTATAACTGGACTGTTAATTTGGAGACCCTATAATATTCTGGGACCTGCATTTGTATCCTGCCTTGCCAGATGGTGGAATTTGAATTCAATTAAGATCTGGAACTAAGAGTCTAATAGTGACCATGAATCCCTTGTCAGTTGTCAGAAAACCTATTTGGGACAGGAGTGGAAGTAAGGCCATTCGGCCCATCAAGACCACTCCGCCATTTAATCATGGTTTATGGGCATTTCAACTCCACTTATACCCGCACTCTCCCCGAAACTCTTGATTCCTTGCAAGATCAAGAATTTATCAATCTCTGCCTAGAAGCGCTCCGTAGCAATGAATTCCACAGGCCCACCGTGCTCTGGCTGAAGAAATGTCTCCTCATTTCCATTCTAAATTTACCCCGTCTAATTCTAAGGCTGTGCCCATGGTTCCTGGTTTCCCTGCCTAACGGAAACAACTTCCCAGCATCCACCCTTTCTAAGCCATGCATTATCTTGTAAGTTTCTATTAGATCTCCCCTCAACCGTCTAAACTCTAACGAATACAATCCCAGGAACCTCAGCTGTTCAACATATGTTAAAAGTGTCCTTTTCAGGAAGGAAACTGACATCCTTATCTTGTCTGGCTTACATGTGACTCTAGACCCACAGCAATGTGGTAGGCTCTTTAATTGCCCTCTGGGATGGGCAATAAATACTAGCCTAGCTAATGCCACCCTCACCCTGTGAATGAGTTTTTTAAAAATAATAATTCCACTAATCTTAAAATTTAGTTTCTTGTGAACCCAAAGGGGTGTTCTCTAATGATATTGAGTCTAACCTATTAAACTTGTTGACTCTGCACTTCTTCAAAGCAATATGTTCAAATTCTAATATTCTTTAAGGAACATTCAATTCTCAACAACAGTTTGTTACAGCGTTTTACCAAAGTTGTTTGCATGCATTCTAGTAGATCAAGTGGATCTGGTAAATTTGAAGAACAGGAAGTTATACTGTTGTCTTGACCAATGCTGTTTCAACCACTACCGTGGAAAACCATTGGCCTACATTTTAAGGTCTGCAGTGAGGCAATAACAGCCGTTGCTGACCTCAGAAAGCTACACACAAAATCCTACTAATATTTGTGGTATGGGCTTCCTTTTTCCTGATTGCAGTTTAAGTCTGTTGTGAAGTTGAAGGGATTACTTGGCATGCAACAACAGTGATGTTGAGCAGCAGGCTAAACCGCCAAACACATTTGAAGTGTTCTCTGAGCACAAAGAAAATTTAAACCAGGAAATTAAAGCACTGAGTGCTTTTATAGGTATTTCTTGGGCAGTCAAACAAACTTTATTTCTTTTTAAATAGAGTAGCTCCCTGAACCGAAAATTCAGCCTTTGCATCAATCCTGTAAATAGGGCTAAAGCAGTTTGCTCACCCTGCAAGCATAATGCAGAAATATAGCTCATCAAAGCAATCTTCCAAGATGCTGGCTATCCTGATTAGACTATCATTTTGTGTCTTTCATACAAACTTGCAAATGGGCCAAAGGCCACAACTTTCAGATGTCTGTCTCAAATTACCTTGGAAAGACAAAGTTTCTCAAAATGTTGTGCTGTAAATGAATTGCCTGGCTGACTGGGGAGCCTGGTTTCCTGTTACTTTGTACATGGCAACGCCTTGCCAGTAGTCATGAGTAATAACCAAGAGAGCCCTTCTCTCCTTTCGTATAAGTTGTTATGAGTTTTCGATTTGCCTAGCTTGTGTTTATGCAGATGAGTGCAAGAAAAAGAACTTAACAATTCTTTCTTTCAGCAATACTAACTGATTATCTCAGATAGAAACTAAAATTAAGATTAAAAAATCTGGGAGCTTGGGGTGTTGAAGAAGTGTAGAATCATTGACAGCAGTGTCTGGATTTCTGCATTATTCTGTACGTATGCTGACGTCTAGCATTATTGCTTCCTTCAGTACAGTAATAGCAGTGAATGCTGATAGGTTTTTCATTGTTATTACCATCTGAAAACGTACCTAATAACTGGATTTTAGCTCCTGGCTTTTATTATGCTGCTCACAGAGACGCTAGGAAGTTGTTTCCGTTAGCTGGGGAGACTAGGACCCGAGGGCACAGCCTTAGAATTAGAGGGGGTCAATTTAGAACGGAAGTGAGGAGACATTTCTTCAGCCAGAAAGTGGTGGGCCTGTGGAATTCATTGCCACGGAGCACAGTGGAGGCCGGAACGTTAAATGTCTTCAAGGCAGAGATCGATAAATTCTTGATCTCACAAGGAATTAAGGGTTTCGGGGAGAGTGCGGGTAAGTGGAGTTGAAATGCCCATCAGCCTTGATTAAATGGCAGAGTGGTCTCAATGGGCCAAATGGCCTTAGTTCCACTCCTATGTCTTATGGTCTTATGAGTTTAATGGTTGTAAAAGTCTATGGGAGTAATTTAAAGTATTGGATCATAGAGATGTACAGCAAGGGAACATCCTTCTGTACAATACCTCTGTGCTGGCGAGATATCCAAAATTAATCTAGTCCCAATTGCCAGCATTTGTCCCATATCTCTCTATACCTTGCCTATTCATGACCCCGCCCAGATGCCTTTTAAATGTTTTATTTGTACCAGCCTCCTTCACCTCCCTGGCAGCGCATTTCATTCATTCACCACCCTGTCCGTTAAAAAGTGGTCACTTGGGTCCCTTTTTAAATTTTTTCCCTTCTCACCTTCAACCTTAAGACTCCCTTACCCTGGGAAAAAGACCTTGGCTATTCATCCTGTCCATGCCCCTTTTTATTTTATAAACTTCTATGTAGTCATCCCTTGGTTCCCGACACTCATTAAGTAGCCCCAGCCTATTTAGCTTCTCCCTACTGCTCAAACCTGGCAACACTCTTGTAAATTTTTTCTGAACCCTTCCAAGTTTCACAACACCTTTCCTGTAGCAGGGAGACCAGAACTGATTACTGTGTTCCAAAAGTGGCCTCACTGATGTCCTGTATAGCCACAACATGACCTCCCAACTTCTAAGCTGAATGCACTGACCGATAAAGGCAAGCGTACCAAATGCCGCCTTCACTACCCTGATACGAAGTTGGGTGATGAAGATGCAGAGATCCTTCAGCATGATCTAGACATGTTGAGTGAGTGGTCAAATCAATGGCAGATGCAGTATAATTTGGATAAAAGTGAAGTTATTTATTTCGGGAGCCAAAACACGAATGCAGATTACTACCTGAATGGCTGTAAATTGGGCGAGGGGAGTGTACAGTGGGACCTGGGTGTCCTTGTATATCAGTCGCTGAAGGTAAGCATATGCAGGTGCTACAGGTGGTAAAGAAGGCAAGTGGTATGTTGGCCTTCGTTGCAAGAGGTTTTGAGCACAGATGTAGGGATATATTGCAGTTACACAGAGCCTTAGCAAGGCTGCGCCTGGAATATTGTGTTCAGTTTTGATCTCCTTTTCTGAGAAAGGATGTTGTCGAGACAGTGCAGCGAAGAATTACCAGGCCAATTCTGGGGATGGCAGGACTGACCTATGTGGAAAGATTGACGAGGTTGTGATTGTTTTAGCTGGATTTCAGACAAAAGCGAGGCAGAATCTCACAGAGACTTAGAAAATTCTGACAGGACTGGACAGGGTAAATACAAGGAGGATGTTCGTGATGGTGGGTGTGTCCCGAACCAGAGGTTGAAGTCTGAGGATTCGGGGTAGATGATTTAGGATGGAGATGAAGAGACATTTCTTCACCCAGAAAGTGGTGAGTCTGTGGAATTGATTACCACAGGAAGTAGTTGATGCCAAAGCATCGAATGTGTTCAAGAGTTGACTAGATATAGCACTTCAGGTGATTGGGATCAAAGGATATGGGGAGAAAGCAGGATTAGGCTATTGAGTTGGACGATCAACCATGATCGTGATGAATGGCAGAGCAGGCTTTGAGCCAAATGGCTGCCTTCTGATCCTATTTGGCTACGTTTACTTGCGACACCACTTTCAAGCGGCAATAAATATGCATCCCACAGCCTCTTTGTATGTCAGCACACCCCAAGACCTTATCATTACTTGTATAAATCCTGCCCCGGTTTGCCTGAACAAAATGCAGCACCTCATATTTTTCTAAATTAAACTCCATCTGACCAAGGTCCCGTTGGCTTCTGAGGTAACCACCTTCGCTGTTTCCGAAGTATTTAAAATATATTTCAGAAGTAACCCGTAATGTAAATTGGTGGCACTTTCATGTGAAATCTCAATTTATCTTTGTGAGTACGTATATATTAGAGACTGAAAATATCAGTTCAGCTTGAATTGCCAGAATGTATATTTAATCATTGTGGTTCTCAACCATGAAAAAATGTCATTGTCCTCATTGTGTTATTGTTTCAGAATTCTCAATTTGTTGATTTGGTGCTGAGGTAATCCAGTTAGTGACTTAATTTTTTAATTTTTGTGATTTTCGAAATTTTCAGCAGTTCCCTTCCAGCACACTTCTGCCTCTCTACTTTACTTGCCTCCTTTTAATTGAATTAAATTGAATTAGCTTTATTGTCACATACTCAAATGAGTACCGTGAAAAGTTTGTAAGTTGCCAGTTAGAGCACAAAGGTGGCCTTCAAAGGTGCCTCCTACATCTTCCTGTCTCTGATCAAGCTCTTGGCCACCTAATTTAATATTTCCTTATGTGGCTTGGTGTCATTCTCTATAATGCTCCTGAGAAATCCTTTCGGATGCTTTATTGTTATTCTATTTAAATATGAGCTATTGTTAATATTATCTTTTGTTTTGTCTTGAATTTCTGTGCTTTATCTTGCTCATAGCAGACCCCATCTCCCACTATTTTAGCGAACAGTTACAATTTCTCCAACCTGGCCTTGCACGTCTTTGTGTGTGATTTGATTTAAACAGAGGCCACCCAGGTTGACAGGGCTGTGAAGAAGGCAGAGAATGTTTTAGCTTTTATTAATAGAGGGATGGAGTTCCGGAACCAAGAGGTTATGGTGAAGCTGTACAAAACTCTGGTGCAGCCGCACTTGGAGTATTGCGTACACTTCTGGTCACCGCATTATAAGAAGGATGTGGAAGCTTTGGAAAGGGTGCAGAGGAGATTTACTAGGATGTTGCCTGGTATGGAGGGAAGGCCTTACGAGGAAAGGTTGAGGGACTTGAGGCTGTTTTCATTCGAGAGAAGAAGGTTGAGAGGTGACTTAATTGAAACATATAAAATAATCAGAGGGTTAGATAGGGTGGATAGGGAGAGCCTTTTTCCTAGGATGGTGACGGTGAGCACCAGGGGGCATAGCTTTAAATTGAGGGGTGAATGTCAGAGGTAGGTTCTTTACTCAGAGAGTAGTAAGGGAATGGAATGCTTTGCCTTCAACAGTAGTAGATTTGCCAACTTTAGGTATATTTAAGTCGTCAATGGATAAGTATATGGACGTACATGGAATAGTGTAGGTTAGATGGGCTTGAGATTGATATGACAGGTCAGCACGACATCGAGGGCCGAAGGGCCTGTACTGTGCTGTAATGTTCTATAGAGGCCTTGCAAGCAAACTTTTACCACTGCAAAACATAAGCATTCCACTACCATTTTCTTCAGCAAGATCTACTGAACTGTCCTTAAACAAAGAATGCTTTAAAGTATTGAAATTTTTGAATACCTTTGTACCACTTAAAGGTATCAGTGTTTGAATTTGAGTTTAGTGATAGCCTTAATACAATAAATACCAAGTGTAAAATTGTTTTGTGGTTAATAGTGATTTGAGTATGCAGACTATCTTTTCAAGTAGTCAAATGTCCCAAGGTATTTCTTAAGAACATGTTATTCTCATTAACAAAATGAGATAAAAGACAGCAAAAGTAGGCTTTCATGTCTTAAAGAAGGTTAAAGAAACTGATGTGGGATAAGGCTGAGAAAAGGATTGTAAACGTGGGGACCTGGATAGCTTAGATTCATGCTAATGGAGAGGCAAAGGAACATTGGAGATAGCACAATCAGCCACAGTTGTGGTGGGGGGAACACTGAGTTCTCAGGTTAAATAGCAAAGTGTGAATTTGAAGCATGATGTGTTGATGGATCAAAAAACAATGTTGGTCAGTGAGCACAATGCTGCTAAGGTGAGCAAGACTTAGTGAGTCTAGGTAGAAACAGTGTGGAGCTTTGGGTGAGCTGAAATTTTTTGGCAGATGAAGGTTGGAAATAAACCAGGAGAACCCTGTGATTTTATTTTTTAAAATCACCACCCTTTTGATGCAAGAACCTGCTCTCCTTTACTGTTTTCCATATCACTCGTGTATCATAAAAAAGACTTGTATATCCTTGAATTTAAATGTGTCCTAATTACTATCTTCGCTAGTAAATCAGTGACCTCTTGTATGAGAGAGTATTCAAGTTTTGGGCCAGCTCTCATTTATGATATCTCTTACCTCTGTCCCTGTTTTATGACGGTAAATTAATTTACACATGCACATTCTCAAAGTTGAAATTACCTTTTTGACTTGCCTAATACTGAGTGGAAGGATAACTGGCCTCAGTCTGAGAGTTTGTAGCAATAGGCAGGACTACTGTTTTCATCTTCAGAATTGTTACAGCCAGTTTCTATGTCATTCATGTTGATCGATTTCATGGAAGGTTAATACTACCATGTTACTTATGTGAAACTTGTGCATCATGCAGTTCCTTCCTGCACTTCTGTTCTTTAAAAATGTTGAAAACTGTAAGTGAATCAAGTGGACATCTTGACACTTGGAACAAGTTTTGCACATCTTTTCTCAGTCGGAGATAAGGTTAATTTGACATTGAGGGTTCAAGTGCAGCGATTCAGTTTTGAAATTGTGAATCTGTTTGCGCACGTTTTCATCAACTAAATTTGGCTTGGCAGTCTACAGTCTCCCCACTAAATTTTAACTTTTCCCCAACTGCCTTTGAGAGGAAATTTGATCTTGGCATCACTAGTTATGTTGGTGTTGTATTTAATCCCAACATTTCAAAAGGTACAAGCCAACACTACTAGTTCACATTTTATACTGTTAATGAAAGTCAATCCATTTTGGATTACTTTGGAAGTCAATCTATACCCCAATATCTGCAATAATCTTTGGCTAAAATATAATAATTCTTGTAAATGTTTTTACTTGTGTAGAATTGGGGCCAAAAGTAGGCTGATAGTACTACGAATAGGGCTGTTGGAGGCTTGGGTGATTTAGGTTCGGTCTTTGGTGCTGAGTTTGTTAGTTTAGCTGCAACATCAGTTAGCTTCATTGTTCTCATGCCAAAGAGGAAATATTGTCCACATCCACTCCCAATCTCTGTCTGCTGACTCATTAAATTGTCTCGTTATCACACATAAAGCTTAGCCCAGATCCTAGTACTTTGTCCCTATCTCTGCTTCAGGTCAACAGTTGATCTGTCTGTCAACTCTTGCTGTTTCTAATAGGGATAATCACTAATTTGATAGAGAATCATCATGACATTATTTAATATGAGGAGCTGCTGTCACATCTGGTGGTAACAGTAGTAAATTTATTTTAAGATTTTTTACGGCAGAATTGTATTACTTGTATGTCTAATATGTTTGTACACAATTACTTCTGTTCACATTTCCCATCTACAAAATCAGACTTACGTTGTCAGTTTTCTCATGGCCACAACCTGTGAGCAGATTTGCAGTTGTAATTACCTATGTAAACATGTCGCCCTTTAATTCTACCCTTGCAGCAGTTTCAAAGCTGGTTGGCTTTATTTACAAACTTATGAAAAAGAAAAGCAGAGAACAGCTAACTGATCAATCAAGTCTATTCCTTATTATCATTTTGCAACTGAGAATAATGATCCTCAACACTTGTCCCTGCCATAGCAACAAAATGTCCTGAAAGAAGTATCTAAAACAGTAAAGACCCTCTGCCAATTAAGGAGAGGGCATATCTGCAAATTCCTAAGCTTCTGAATGCTAACAGAATGTTGCCATGAGATGTGTTGCCCACAATTTCCCTACCTTTTTATGAACTGAAATTTTTAGTGACATTCAGCAACTTATCACGCTCTTTTGTTTTGGTGACTTAAAGTGATTCTTGGCTCAGTCTTCAAAATACTGCCTTTTTCCTAAAAAAAAAGGGCAATCTTCATAAAAACACTTGACACATAATGATTCTATTTTGGTGTGACCTGTACATGCATTCCCTGCTTCCTCCAACAATTTTTTGCATTGGCAGTCAAGTTGATTTAACTTGATGGCTTCAAATATGCCTCTCCAAATGTTTGTTTTTGGGTTTTAATACATGCAGGCATTCTGATCTTATTGTAATAACTAAAGATATTTAGGTTGGTGTCACTCTATGTCCTTTCTCTGAATGTTTTTTTAGAACCTTCAGACCAAACGTCAGCTGAGGCAACCAGAACTGGCAGAGTATTCGAGACAATGTTAAAATTGAAGTCTTGTATAGGGACTGTGTATACTGTTGTGCCTTTCATTTTTTATTGGTTTTGTTAGTCACAACAATATATCTCATACTTTATTTCGTTTCATCTTGTGAGACTGGGTTTGCGATTTTAGTGTTTAATTTATCGTAAAACTGCTTTTTTTTCCTGCTCAGCAGTCTGATTTGGAACCCTTTGTGGCATATGCATACTTGGTGTTAGTCATACGTTCATGCCTGGCAGATATTTATTGATATGAAATGACACTTGACACACCCAGATCTGTTCTAGATCTAATTATCATTTATTTTTCCACTTAAGAGCTTCACACACACACTAAAATCTAAAATCTAAAATCCCACAAATTTGTGGTCAGTTTCCAAGTACATAGGTATTATTAAGGTGATTGAGAACAAAATCCTGACACTACTGCCAGCAGAAGTCCATGGTTTACTGATTTCCATGCAGTAATGAAAGTTGTTATTTCTTTGTCAATCTAAGATTTGCCCACCAGCTTCAGGAGGCTCGATTAAGAAATTTCTTCAAAAGTGTTTTGAAAATCCATGCCTGCCAAGTCAGTTAGAAACCCTCATCCACTAATGTGCCCTGGGCTAAAGACTACTCCATTCTTTAATACTCTTTGATCTGGACTTGACACATTCTCCACTCAGTATTTTCAATGTACAGATGACAGATAAGTCCAAAACTTATGGCTGTTCATCTCTGCTTGTGTTCCAGAGTTACTAAAAATAACTTAACTTTTTAAGATGCTCTGTATAGGTTTCGGTAAGATTGCACAAAGTATTGTTTGTATGTCTGCTTTCAGTTACATGGCTCCTTTCCCTACTGCCAACATTATATGTTGGCTGGAGATAAAATGTCGGGCAGGCTAGTGGCTCATGGTAGGTACCCTGCCTTTAATAATAAACATGTATGCATTTTTACAACGATCCTACAGATTGCATGTTAATTTATTTGAGATGGCTGATTGGGTGATCATGGAATTTAATTTCACATCTTGGCATGGTGAAATTTGGACTCCCATCTTCGAGGTTTCTCATTCACTATTGTCACTTCCATGGTAGGCTAAGCACTGAGATGAGATGCTATTTTTTAACATTTATAAACTATAAATTTAATTATTAATCATCATTGTTATAATTATTTAAGTATTATACATTTTAAAACTTTTTTTAAAAAGTAGCTAAACAATCTCTAGTTAATTTTTATCTGGAATCCTGCATTTACCAGTGCCTAATACATTTACATACACATCTCATTTAGAAGTACAGCAGTACAGGGGCAGCACGGTGGCTCAGTGGTTAGCACTGCAGCCTCACAGCGCCAGGGACCTGGGTTCGATTCCCGCCTCGGGCGACTGTCTCTGTGGAGTTTGCATATTCTCCCCGTGTCTGCGTGGGTTTCCTCCGGGTGCTCCAGTTTCCTCCCGCAGTCCAAAGATGTGCAGGTTAGGTGGATTGGCCATGCTAAATTGCCCGTGTGTTCAGGGGTGTGTAGGTTATAGGAGGGGTAGGTCTGGGTGCGATGCTTCAAGGAGCGGTGTGGACTTGTTGGGCCGAAAGGTCTGTTTCCACACTCTAGGGAATCTAATCTAATTCATCAGAATATCCCAGAGCAGTACTGATGCTAAAAGGGTTCGAGAATAAGTAAACACTTGGCTAAAGGAATGATGCAGGAAGGAGGGGCTCCTTTTCATGGAACGCTGGCATCAGTATTGGAACAGGAGGGATCTGGTAGCACTGGGATGGTCACCACCTGAACCAAGTTGGGACCCATATTCCAGCAAAAGAGTAAATAGGCTGGTCAACAGGGCCTTAAACTAGATAGTGGGCGGGAAGTGAAAGGTAAAACTTTTAACAGTGGGGAACAAAGCGACAGGTTAACATTCATAGAGATAGATTCCTCTGCGTGGAAAAATACGAAAAAAATAACAAGAAAGGAGAACTCTGAGGTTATTAAAGTCTCCAGCACAGACATGAATAGGTTACGTGGAACAATCCCTCTTCCGTACCTACACTGGCCCTAAACCCCACCTGTTCCTCCGTTACATTGATGTTTCAACGCTGCCTTGTGCTCTGATGAGGAGCTCAAACAGTTCATCCACTTCACCAACACCTTCCACCCCAACCTTAAGTTTACCTGGACTATCTCTGATACCTCTCCCTCCTTCCTGGACCCCTTTGTCCCCATCTCCGACAACCACCTAGAAACCGATATCCATTTCAAGCCCACCGACTCCCGCAGCTACCGAGAATACACCACCTCCCACCCACCTTCCTGCAAAAATGCCATCCCCTATTCCCAATTCCTTTGCCTCCGCCGCATCTGCTCCCAGGATGAGACATTCCATTCCCATACTTCTCAAATGTCCTCATTTTTCGAGGACCGCACATTTCCCCCCCAATGCCTCAGTAGTCAAGAATGCCCTTGACCATGTCTCCCGCATTTCCCGCAACTCATCCCTCACATCCCCTCCCCGCAGTAATATTAAGAAGGAAACAAACAGAATCCCCCTCCCCCTCGCGTACCACCCCGTCACCCTCTGGATCCAACGCATCATCCTCCGACACTTCCGCCATCTGCAATCCGACCCCACCACCAAAGACATTTTTCCCTCCCTACTCTTATCTGCGTTCTGGAGGGACCACTCTCCGTGACTCCCTTGTCTGCTCCACATTCCCCTCCAGTGCCACCACACCTGGCACTTCTCCCTGCAACTGCAGCAAGTGTTACACCTGCCCCTACACCTCACCCGCATCCCAGGCCCCAAGAAGACTTTGCTCATCAAGCACATGTTCACCTGCACATCTGCTAATGTGATATACTGCATCCGCTGTTCCCTTTACGTCCTCCTCTACATCGGGGAAACCGTGCAGAGGCTTGCTCTGTAGAACACCTATGCTCGCTTCGCAATAAACAACTGCACCTCCCAGTGGCGAACCATTTCAATTCTCCCTCCTGTTCCACATGTCCATCCTGGGACTCCTGCAGTGCCACAACAATGCTACCTGATGGTTGCAGGAACAGCAATTCATATTCTGCTTGGGAGCCCTGCAGCCTAATGGCATCAATGTGGATTTCACAAGCTTCAAAACCTCTCTTTCCCCCTACCTCATCCCAAAACCAGCCCAGCTGGCCCCCTCCCATCCCTAACCTGTCCTTCCACCTATCCCCTCCTCCCACTTCAAGCCCCACCCCCATTTCCGACCTCCTAACCTCATCCTCCCCCCTTGACCTGTCCGTCCTCCCTGGGCTGACCTATCTCCTCCCTACCTCACCACCTATACTCACCTTTACTGGCTCCATCCCCGCCTCTTTGACAGGTCTGTCTCCTGTCCACCTATCTATCCTCTCTCCATCTTCTATCCGCCTCCCCCTTTCGCACTATTTATTTCAGAACCTCCACCCCTCCCCCATTTCTGAAAGAGTGTCTAGGCCCGAAACGTCAGTTTCCCTGCTCCTGTGATGCTGCTTGACCTGCTGTGTTTATCCAGCTCTGCACCTTGTTATCGCAAATAGGATAGAGTGTTTGGAAAGGATTAGGAATCAAACTTCAAGCACTCTGGATAAACAAATGACAATGAGAATAGGAACAGTTGATAGAGGACTGGCGGTATTATATCTGAATGCACGCAGTATAAGAAAGAAGGTAAGTGAGCTTGTGGCGCAGGTCGAAATTGGCTGATATGCCCTGGTGGGCAGCACAGAGGCATGGTTGCAAGGGATCGTGAATGGGAGCTGAATATCTAAGGCTATCCATCTTGTGGAAAAGATCGGCAGGTGGACAGAGGGGGTGGGTTTGTCTGCTTAGTAAGAAATGAAATTAAATCAAGGGTCAGAAATAAAGTAGGGTCAGATAGTGTAGAATCCGTGTGGGTAAAGTTGAGGAACTGCTGAGGCTTAAAAAAGCCATAGTTGGAATTATGTACAGGCCTCCAAACAGTAGTCAGGAGCTGGGGGACAAGATACATCAGGAGACAGAAAAGGTGTGTAAGAAATGTAAAGTTAGTGTTCCTGGGGGATTTCAGTGTGCAGGTGGACTGGGAAAATCAGGTTGCTAAAAGATTGCAAGAAAAGGAATTTGTGGGATGTCTGCGAGATGGCTTTTTGCAGCAGTTTGTGGTGGACCCCGCAAGGGAACAGACAGTACTGAATTTGGTGGTATAAAGGGAGTTCAAGGTGAAGGAACCCTTATGATCATAATATGACAGAATTTTGTTGTGCCATTTGAGAGGGAGAAGCTATAATCAGAGGCAACAGTATTACAGCTGAATAAAAGCAACTACAGAGGCGTGAAGGAGGGGCTGGCCAGAATTGACTGGGAGAGGAACCTAGCAGGAAAGACAGTGGAACAGCAGTGGCAGGAGTTTCTAGGAGTAATTCAGGACACACAGCAAAAATTCATCCCCAGGAAAGAGAAGCGTTGTAGAGGCAATTGTGGCTCACTAGGGAGGTCAGGGATAGCACAAAAGCAAAAGAGAAACATATATAATTTGGTAAAGGGCAGTGGGAAACCAGAGAATTAGGGAGCTTACAAAGACCAGCAGACGGCAACAAAAAAAAATAAGGAGGAAGAAGATTAAATAAGAGGTAAGCTAGTCAGTAATATCAAGGAGGACTATGAGGTTTTTTTTTAGCTATTTCAAGGACAAAAGAGAGGCAAAAGTGGACATTGGACCACTGGAAAATGATGCTGGAGAGATAGTTGTGGGGTACAATGAAATGGCTGAGGAACTGAATGAGTACTTTGTATCAGTCTTCCCAGAGTAATATTCCAAAAATTCAAGAGAGCCAGGGGTCAGAGCTGAGTATGGTGGCCATCATCAAGGAGAATCTGCTAGAAAAACTGAATGGCCTGAAGGTGGATAAACCACCAGCACCAAATTGACTACACCCAGAGTTCTTCAAGAGATAGCTGAAGAGATAGTGGAGGCCTTACTGTTGATCTTTCAGGAATCACTAGAGTCATGGAGGGTCCTAGAGGACTGGAAAAATCGGTAATGTGACTACCCTGTATAAAAGGAGAGTAAGACAAAAGGCTGAAAATTACAGGCCGATTTAGCCTAACCTTGGTTTTGGATAAGATTTTAGAGTCCATTGTAATGGATGAGATTGCTGAATACTTGGAAGTGCATTGTAAAATAGGGCAAAGTCAGCATGGCTTCATCAAGGGGAGGTCATGCCTGATAAATCTGTTAGAGTTCTTTGAAGAAATAACGAGAAGGTTAAACCAAGGAGAGGCAATGGATGTTTTCTACCTGGACTTCCAGAAGGTGCCGCACAGGAGGCTGCTGTGTAAGACAAGGAGCCATCGTGTTAGAGGCAAGATACTGTCATGGATAGAAGATTGACTCTTCAGGAGAAAGCAGAGAGTGGGAATAGAAGGGTCCTTTTCAGGATGGCAGCCAGTGACTAGTGGTGTTTCACAAAGATCAGTGTTGGGACCACAACTTTTCACTTTGTACACTAATGATCTAGTTGTGGAAACTGAGGGCATTCCGGCTAGGTTTGCAGATAATAGAGAGACAGGTAGTGTTGAGGAGGCAGGGAGACAGCAGAAGGATTTGTACAGGTTAGAAGAGTGGGCAAAGAACTGGAAGATGGAGTACAACGTGGGAAAGTGTGAGGTCAGGCACTTTAGTAAGAAGAATAGAAACATGGATGATTTTCTAAATGGGGAGAAAATTCAGAAGTCTGAATTGCAAAAAGACTTGGGAGTACTTGTCCAGGATTCTCTCGATAAACTTGCAGGTTGAGTCAGTAATTAGGAAGGTAAATGCAACTGGAGCATTTATTTTGAGAGGACTAGAATGGGAAAGCAAGGATGTACCTCTGAGGCTTTGGAACGCTCCAGTAAGGCCACATTTGGAGTATTGTGCACAGTTTTGGGCCCTGTATCTCAGGCAAAGATGGACAGGCCCTGGAGCAGGTTCAGAGGAGTCACAAGACTGGCTCCAGGAATGAAGCGCCTAACATATGAGGAATATTTGAGGACTCTGGGTCGATACTCCATGGAGTTTAGAAGGATGAAGGGGGATTGAATTGAAACTTTCAGAATACTGAATGGCCTGGACAGGGTGGATTTTGGGAAGATGTTTCTATTGGTAGGAGAGACTAGGAACAGAGAGGACAGTCTTCGAGTAAAGGGGAGAACTTTTAGATTGGAGATTAGGAGAAACTTCTTCAGCCAGAGTGTGGTAAATCTATGGAAGTCACTGCCACCGAAGGCTGGGGAGGCCAGGTCATTGAGTACATTTAAGATGGAGATAGGTTCTTGGTTATCAAGAGGATCAAGGGCTATGGGGTAAAATGGGTTGAGAAACTTATCAGGCATGATTGAATGACAGTGCAGGGGCCTGAATAGCCTAATATCTGCTATGTCTCATGGTCTTATGGTTATGACTTTCTTTCTCACATACTGGATTTGCTTCCCTCAACTACAGATGGTTAATGGGCACTATAGTTGAGAGCGGCTAAGGGTTAATAGAATAAATAGAAGTTCTGAGCAAGGGTCACTGTACGAAACATTAACTCTGATTTCTTTCCACAGATACTACCAGACCTGCTGAGTTTTTTCAGCAATTTATGTTTTTGTTTCTGATTTCCAGCATCCATAGTTCTTTTGGTCTTTTAAAATAAATAAAGCAATGATTGCTTTTGGTGAGCAATCAGCACAGGAAATATAACCTCAAAACTAAAACTGAAGAGGGATTTTGTGTTGTAGTGATGTCTGTGTCTCTGGTCTAGAAAATCTCGGTTAAAGCCCTGCCTGCTTCAGCCACATGTAACACGTTTGAAGAAGGTTGACATTAAAAATATCTAAAGTTAGAACTGGTCAGTCCTAGGGGTGGTGTCAGGGAGGATTTCTTCTCATACAATTTATTTAATATCTGGAATACTTCCCATGAAAAAAGAAACGAGTCAATTGAAAGTGTCAAAACAGAGATTAATAATTGTTTAAGATAACAAAGTGTGAAGCTGGATGAACACAGCAGGTTGAAAAGAAGTATCTAGGATCAACTGCAAACATCTTCATTAATTGCAGCAATAACATTCCTAATTCATTCGTCTAACATACAAAGAAGGGTCTAGGCCCGAAACGTCAGCTTTTGTGCTCCTGAGATGCTGCTGGGCCTGCTGTATTCATCCAGCTTCACACTTTGTTATCTTGGATTCTCCAGCATCTGCAGTTCCCATTATCTCTCATTCATATGTTTGTTTGGAAATGATGTGAAAAGTAGCAGAGCCTGTAAGGGAATGAGATAGAGATCACTGGATAGTTGTGTTAATTAGCAGAATGGGCTTGTGTAGTTGAATAGTTTACATAATTCTTCTGATCTTCAGTCATTTTGTGAAGCAAGAAGTTAAATCCATATTGCAGTGTTCCATATACTGTGGAATTCACAAATCAGTAGTTCTCAAGCATTTTTTTTCCGGCGAATTTGAGCGGTGACAAAGAGTATCCATGCATTCTTATTTGAAAATACCTTGGAACCTTTTATGTCTACTTGTTCGGAAAATGGCTTTGATTTTCTATTTCAGATTTGGAGTCGAGTGTGCTAAGGTATCAAATTAAGTAAAGAAAAAAATACTTGAGATATTTTGTATGTTTGACGAATGAATTAGGAATGTTATTGCTGCAATTAATGAAGATGTTTGCAGCTGATCTTAGATACTTCTCTTCAACCTGTTCAGACACGTTACAGCACAGGCATGGAATGGGGGGGGATTGTATCCTAGACCTTTTGACCAAAAATCAGAAACACTACCCTGATTTGCAATTGATTTCAAACTTAAAATAATTTGGATTGTTGGAGTTTAAATGGAAATTGTGTTAGTTGTTTTGTTTCTGTTTTTCATCTTTGGCCATGCTTGAAATCCTTTTCTGTCTATATTCAATTACTGAAGCAATAATGTAGGAAAAAATGAACAAAAGACTGAGTATATTAGCATCTTTCCTTGTTTCTCCGGCTGTTGATCTTTGATCCCAGTCACTGCAGTAGAATAAATTGAGGTGGTTATCCCAATTTTTGAGATTTATTCTTTTCGCTCTGTGAGGTAGTAATTCTTGAGCAGATGTGATAATTAATTAGGATGTTTTGAGGATACAGAGAATGGGAAAGAAATGTTTTCTGCTCCTGACTTGCAAGTACATTTAGGGATATTGAGTGCTTACCACAGTTCATTGGCTTCCTGCTGCTGTTTGTTGGGACCATCATATTTGTACTGGCCTCTTTGGTAAAGTACTTTGAAACTGCAGCATTGGAGGAATTGTATCCCAAAATGATGTGGGAGCGAATGGAGACATGAGTCTTGGATTTCTTTCCTCCAAAACTATTTGTACAAATAATGAAGGTTTTTTTTTGTTTAAAATTTGCATTGATTGTAGTACAGATACTTTCACCGAAAGTTTAAAAATCCAAGGTGGTTCTTCATACAAAATCAATGCATATACTACTTGCTTCCTTTTTGAAGATTGGATTGTCACTTTTCATAGACTTGCAAACTCTTAGAGTAAGTAGTGAGTCTTTGACTGTTAGTTTGATTATTAAATACTGGCAAATTATTTGATCATAACACATCACTATAATTTGGGGTTTTTAAATAATGATTCTATTTCCACTTTTTAAAAAAAGTCTGTCATGGTTGTATCTTTTCAACAATTCTCCCTCAGTCAAACCCATTGCAATTCTACTGTGTACATTTGTTTAATGGGATGTTGTTTTGTGCAAGGTAGCTACTGCCTTTATATATTAAATGGTCTGATGGACCCGCTTTGGCTTTTCTTGCTCTTAACTTTATTTCTTGAGTCATTTAAATACTGGGATAGGATGGGGATGGGATACTGTTCAGACGGTCAGTGCAGACCTGATGGACCAAAAGGCCTCAATCTACACTGCAGAGATTCTGTTGTTCTGTGTTGATTGTACAGTGTAAGATACTCCTTGAAAATCATCTTTGACCAAGGCACAATTACCATTCCCTCAACATCAATATCTCCAATTTTTGGCTGTCTCCACGATTTTCCTTGCCTTTCTGAAACATCTTGAGACATTTTTCTTCATTAAAAGCACCGAATGCATGCAAACCCAACCAACACCTTTAAAAGTGCAGGAACTTAATGGGTAAGTAAAACATGCAAACAATCAAATTATACTTGTTGCATGCATTATGTGGTGCATTTACCTTGAAGTTTGATGCCACTGAATTTCCCAGGAATGAGCATCATAGAACTTCTGTGGGTTCTCTGATGAATTGAACTGAGGAGGAAAGAAAAGCATTCATTGTATGTAACAAGATGGGTGTAATGTGAATTAAGCTACATATTTGAAGACGTTGCATTCACTCTAGCTGTACCCTTCAACAGTGCAACCTTTGAACATAGGTGATACTTGGTAGGTTTATCAGCTTGTTTACTTTTGCACAAGATAATTTAAGTAAAATGTACGGTAATTTTACATTTAAATTTTCAGTGTTCTGCAATTTGCAATGTTAATGTAAAAGATATTTTTACAACAAGTGTGAAAAATCTTCAGAAGTGAATGCATGACATGTTGCTATGCAACTTATATTGTTACATTGGCACTCTGCTTTGCTTTGAAATTGTTTTAAGCCTAATATTGTAGCAAATAAAGGTGCAATACAAGTGGCTGCAATGAATAATTCGTGTTTTCAGTGTGTGAAATGCTGTTGATCCTGTGGAGTTTCAGTATAATCTACTTGTGTGTAACGCCAGATTCACAAACTTCTCGTGCAGCACATTGCTGTTGGGAATTCTTTGAGGGTGTTATTGGTATCCTGAGACTGGGCAATTAAACATTATCACAGCATTTTTAAAAAAAAACTCCATCTTTCCATCTATGAAACATTTGCATCTGTTCACAGTGTAAGTGCTTGAAGGTCCTTAATAGGAAGATAGTGTTTTAGGTAAAGCTGAAGAGATTTCAGGAAGGCTTTTAAAGCTAGGGGAAATTAAATAGCGTGGAGGTGGAATGTTGGGAGAAAATTTATGAGCCTATACTCAAAATGGACAGGAGAGGTGGAATGTACCATAATCAAAATGTGTCAAGTTGCAAAAAAAAAAGCAATAACAATTGATGCTGTGGAGAATTTATGGATGAGGCCTCACTGCATGGGTGTTATATCATTTTTCAAGCCTGAAATGAGGAGGGCTTTTTGCCCACAAAAAAATGTTACATGATTTTTATCTTACACTGTTGGTGCCACACTCCAAGAACTGAAACTGTATGTGTTTTACATGGGTGACCCTTTCAGCATTCATGAATGAATATATAAAGATACGAAGAATTGCTGCAAATCTGTCACGGAATTATCCTCCGGTTCTCCTGTTTTGGCTACAGTTGAATCAGCGGAATCCTTATTTATGCTCGCTGAAATTTATGCCAAAATTATGGGAGATATTTCAAGTTGTAAAGAAGCCCAGGGAAATTCCTGCAACCTCTGGTTTGTAGTTTCTGGCATTTTCATTACAGTAAAATTCTGTTTAATATTCAGTGAAGGATTTTATTCAGTGTGTCCGTCTTCTTAGACTTCAGTCAAGTTTTTTTCTTAATAACCACATTCAGAATTTTTTGTAATCAAGGAATCCTAGCATATCAATTATTGGAAACATTCTCCTCAACAACAAGATTATGGCTTCAGACCATTGTTCCAAAATTAAATTCACTTGTCACAGAGATACTAAAGGTGAGGGAGGGTAGATGTGACTTCTGTCCAGCCTTACAATGCATCAACTGGTGGAAAAATACCTAACATAACGTGTTTCAATGTTATTCCTGTTGAACTTAAAGAACCCTATTTGATTTTAAAAATTGTACTTTGGACACAATACGATATATCTCCAAAGTCCATAACTTGAGGGGAGGGGAAAAATCTATCCTTGACTTTGGAAGATGTCACATTGGCTGAAACCGTTTTCATTTTGATGCCCATCACCTGGGTCTCAGCAAGAGGCTAAACTTAGTGTACAGTTTGTGTTTAAAAAGCAGTGTATTTTCAGAGGTTAAGTGCTTGAAACTAAAAGCTGGGTTTTAAAATTTACGCAGTTTGCTAAACCTACCAATGTTAACCAAAGAGACTAAAAAGCTTTCAACATGTTAGCTTAACCTATTCATGTTCTGTCCGAGCATCTCCATGCTTGACATCCGCTGAAGATGGGAAACCATTTATTTTCCGCAGACTGATTTTAAGTAGTCTTGGAAGGCTTGTTAAATCTTAATGTTTATGAAGAACTATAACCAGGCCAGTTATCTTAACGTCTATTATTGGTAAAATATTAGAGTCTATTATAAAGGATGTAACAGCAGAGCATTTAGGAACATAATCCAGCAGAGTAGGCATGGCTTCATGAAGGAAGGGACATCATATCTGACCAATTTACTAGAATTCTTTTAGAAGGTAACAAGTAGGATAGATAAAGGGATGTAGGATATTTCTATTTTCAGAAGGCATTTGATAGGATGCTACTTATGAAGAAAATAATCTCTGTTGGGGGTAGCCTATTAGCATGGATGGAGAATCCACTAATTAATAGAAGCAGGGAGTTGGGCGAAGGGAAGCATTTTCATGACGGTGGCCGGTACTTATTACAATTATTGGAAACATTCAGTGCTGGGGGGGCCACAATTATTTGCAATGTTTAGATTAGTGACTTGGGTCATGTACAATAGCCACGTTTGCAGATGACACAAAAATAGGTCAAAGCCGAGTAAGAAGGAAGACACAGTCTGCAAAAGGATATAAATAAGACTCAGCAAGTGATCAATAACTTGAAAATTTGAATATAATGAGAGGTTATGTGCTTTGCCAGGAAGAATAATGAGGTTGAATATTGTTTAAGTGGAGAAAGACTGCGGAAAATTTTAGCACAGGTATTTGGGAGTGCCCGTGCGTAAATTACTAGGAGTAAGCATCGAAGTCCAGTTGGTAATAGGGAAGACAAGTAGAGTGTTGTCCTTACGTTCAAAGGAAATGGAATATGAAATTAAAGAAGTATTCCTAAAACTATACAAGATACCAGTCAGATCACACCTAGGATACTGCAAACAGTTTTGATCCCCTTGCCTAAGGAAAGGTATACTACCATTGGAGGCAGTCCGGAGAAGGTACACTAGATTGATTCAGAATATGGAGGGATTTTCTTATGAGAAGAGTTGAGTAGATTGGCCCTGTACTCATTGGAGTTTAGAAGAATGAGGTGAACTTAGTAAAATATAAAAGATTTGATAGAGTAGATGCGGACTGGTTGTTTCTTTGATTCTAGGACCAGAGGCCATAACTTCAGGATAAGGGGTCAGCCAAATAAGAAAGGGGTGAGGAGGAGTTTCTTCTGAAGGTAGTTAATCTGTGGAATTCTTTACTGTGGAGTGTGAAAGAGGCTGGATGACTGGGAATGTTCAAGCTGAGAAATTTATCATCAGCTAAGGAATCGAGGGCTTTGGGGGAAATGGCAGGAAAGTGGATTTCAGGATTGAGATCAGCTACGATCTCATTGAATGGTGGAGCAGATTCAATGGGATGAATGGGCAAACTTCTGTGCCTTTATAGTTCAAAGAACTCAATAAAAATTAGATAATTGTACAAAAGTAAAATATTCAGATGTTGGAAATGCAAATAAAAACAAGAAATGTTGATTATAATCACTAATCTAGCTGCATCTGTGGAGAAACTTCATGTTTCAGATGGGTAACTTTTGTCAGAACTGGTGAGAACAGTTAATGTAAAAGGTCAACAACCTGAAACATTAGCCGCCTTTTACCATGGATGTTGCTAGATCTGATCGTTATCAACATTTGCTGTTTTGATTTTGTTAGTGACATTTGAATCTTAACTCTGATCTAAGTAAAAAAAAATCACTTTATACCTCTCCAGATTTATACATTTTGTGGTGGGAAAACTACTGTGATAATGTGACTTAAGGCAGCTGCTTCATTCTGACCTAATGTAGGCAAACCATCTTACTGTGTGACTGGTAACTCAGCCTGAATCCCATAGAATGCTTCTTGATATGATTAGATGTATTTTTCTTACAGTGAAGAAGATAAAGAAGATGAAAAGGACAAGAAAGTATGGTATTACAGCTCAAAGGTACAGTTGGCTGAACTCATTGAATCTTTGGACAAAGAATACTGGGAATATGACCTCTGCAGAATACTGGAAGAAATGCGTGATGAAATTCATCGGCATATGGACATTACAGAGGAATTGACCAATAAAGTTCGTGGCAATAATAAATCGTGTCTTAGTGCAGCTAATGGTAAGTGAAGTTAATATGAAGACGAATGCTGACATGTCTGTTTTTTGGATTTAAAATTGTTGGTTGATACTCTTCTGTAATATTCAATACAGAATATATAGAGGATGTGTTGTTCACTTGTTGAATACAGACCTGTTGCACACTGGGGAGAATCAAATGGCTTGCTGACAAATTTTGTCTAACATTGTGCTTGCTTAGACTAAAATATTAAATCTCGAGCAGGCACAGAATTGGTGTGGAGATGCAACCAATGATGGTCCAATAAATCAGCACCCTCTTTTCTGTCTGTATAAACAGGCCACTCTTTTCAAATCAGTTTTTTTGCTTCCTAGTCCTGATGAGTGCATGATGAAAAAGCAGTCGTTTCTTGTGTTCTTCAGCAATGTTTAAACTCTGCTACTAAGCAATTATTTGTTACATTGAATTGACTTTTTTTGGGCTGAATTATTGAAGCGATCTTGAAATTGATGTTGAGCTATTGTAGTCAGTTTTACAATCTGTAAATAGATGACCTCTGGATTCACCTGGAAGCTGAGCAATACTGCATTTTTTTCAAAGTTGTCATTGTATGTAGCTACGGCAGAGTATTTTAGGGGTTGTGCAATTACATCATCCATATTTGAGAGGAAAAAGTTGTTTCGATCCTTGATATATATTGCTGTGTGCAACTGGATGTTTTAGTGAACTTAATTTTTTTTCCTTTTATAAGAAAAAGATTTTTTTTGCTCTGAAAGTTGTTAAATTTATTCTCAGCTGCACTTTAATTGGCATTGGATGTTGGATGGTCCTCTGTTTCTGCTCTCAAACTGTTCAGTTAGTCAGTATCTTTAAACTCATAAGCTAAGTAAGAGTTGGTGTTTAGCCATCAACTCTGAACCGTGGCAACTTTGTTTCAACTGGGCATGTTTCATTAATATGGCTGAAAATGTTAGTCTTTCTCAGATGGAACCAAGATATTTAGTATGTTCTCATTTCAGATGAGTCCCTGAAGTGCAGTAAGCATCTTGGTGATCCAGGGACTGTTGATATTTTTGTAACCAAATTGTAATGCTTGCCACTGCTTATTTTGACGCTGGAAAGCTTACTTTTGGATCTATTTTTGATATTGAATGACTAAGCATTAATTTATATGGCACATACTGTAGTTTTTCTCCATGTTTACAAAATATTGGCAGAAGTTTATGGTCACAAATGTGAGTTTACATTGCCCTGGTATCAGTCATTTTGAAGTGGATGATTGTCTGGTTTTACTTAAATCTGATTTCTTTTCCCTGTTCCACATAGTATTCCACTTACTGAGAAACTTGCAACCCTATGGGGCTTTGACAGTGCCAATTTCAACACGACTTGTTGAGTTGG
This sequence comes from Stegostoma tigrinum, assembly GCF_030684315.1. Classification (NCBI taxonomy): domain Eukaryota; kingdom Metazoa; phylum Chordata; class Chondrichthyes; order Orectolobiformes; family Stegostomatidae; genus Stegostoma; species Stegostoma tigrinum. The sequence goes on from NC_081375.1 coordinate 10,378,318, forward strand.
ATTTTCTATTCCTTTTTCTCTTTCTGTTTCTTCCAGACAAAAACACATCACAACTCAGTCAGCGCCTATCTTGGTGCTTCCATCTCCACGGTCCCCATCTTGAAATTGTACTATCCTATCACGATTCTCGACCTGGGAACCATCCTTTGCGGAAGGTTAAGATGAGAACCCAAATCCCCCTCCATTGGTGCAGCTTGTTAGTACATCAAGCTGTGCTGCCATCTCATTTTGAATTTGGTTATTTAGCTAAATAAATTATTTGTCATTAGCAATCTCAATTTGTTTTGCCTGTTGTGGCACGAATGCTACTGCATGCAGATTAGCCTTGGCAGAGATCAAGTGAAGGTTTTGGGACATGTAGCACCATTGGGATTTCAATAGGTATGATTTGATATGAGCTGAAAAAGCACAGCTCGAAATGTTGATGTTCCTGCTCTTTGGATGCTGTCTGACCAACTGTGCTTTTCTGGCTCCACATTTATTGGCTTTAACTTCCAGCATCTGCAGTCCTTACTGTCTCCATGATTTCATATGGTACACTTAACTGCTGTGATAAAGAGATTGTCAAACAGTGATAGTGAGGGGAATCACTGTGGGATGTGGGAAGGCTTTGCAGGAGAATAGGATTACTGAAAATAATCAGTGAAACTACAATTATTCACTGATTTTTCTTTTCTGCTGATACATTCCTTCTGTTGCACTTAAGTGTACACATATATAATACCAACCATTACCTGTAGAGACACAAGTTGTTGAGATACTAATTTTAACAAAGCATGTCACAGTTATTTTCATTACAACAGCACTTGAAGTAGATCAGTTAGTTAAACAATGGCATTAATGTATTAACACTTATTTAAACATTGTTTCCAAACCACATGCCCCTCCCCAAAAAAGAGACCCTGCACGGCCCGTTTCTATCTCCTTCCCAAAATCCACGAACCTGCCTGCCCTGGTCGACCCATGGTCTCAGGCTGTGCCTGCCCCACCGAACTCATCTCCACCTGTCTGGACTCCACTTTCTCCCCTTTGGTCCAGGAACTCCCTACCTATGTCCGTGACACCACCCACGTCCTCCACCTCCTCCAGGACTTCCAATTCCCTGGCCCCCAACACCTCATTTTCACCATGGACATCCAGTCCCTATACACCTGTATTCCGCATGCAGATGGCCTCAAGGCCCTCCGCTTCTTCCTGTCCCGCAGGCCCGACCAGTCCCCCTCCACCGACACCCTCATCTGCTTAGCCGAACTCGTCCTCACCCTCAACAACTTCTCTTTCGATTCCTCCCACTTGCTACAGACAAAGGGGGTGGCTATGGGCACCCGCATGGGCCCCAGCTATGCCTGCCTCTTTGTACGTTACGTGGAACAGTCCCTCTTCTGCACCGACACAGGCCCCAAACCCCACCTCTTCCTCCGTTACATTGATGACTGTATCGGTGCCGCCTCTTGCTCCCCAGAGGAGCTCGAACAGTTCATCCACTTCACCAACACCTTCCACCCCAACCTTCAGTTCACCTGGGCCATCTCCAACACATCCCTCACCTTCCTGGACCTCTCAGTCTCCATCTCAGGCAACCAGCTTGTAACTGATGTCCATTTCAAGCCCAACGACTCCCACAGCTACCTAGAATACACCACCTCCCACCCACCCTCCTGCAAAAATTCCATCCCCTATTCCCAATTCCTCCGCCTCTGCCGCATCTGCTCCCAGGATGAGGCATTCCACTTCCACACATCCCAGATGTCCAAGTTCTTCAAGGACTGCAACTTTCCCCCCACAGTGGTCAAGAACGCCCTTGACCGTGTCTCCCGCATTTCCCGCAACACATCCCTCACACCCCTCCCCCGCCACAACCACCCAAAGAGGATCCCCCTCGTTGTCACACACCACCCCACCAACCTCCGGATACAACGCATCATCCTCCAACACTTCTGCCATCTACAATCCGACCCCACCACCCAAGACAATTTTCCATCCCCACCCTTGTCTGCTTTCCGGAAAGACCACTCTCTCCGTGACTGCCTTGTTCGCTCCACACTGCCCTCCAACGCCACCACACCCGACACCTTCCCCTGCAACCGCAGAAAATGCTACACTTGCCCCCACACCTCCTCCCTCACCCCTATCCCAGGCCCCAAGATGTCTTTCCATATTAAGCAGAGGTTCACCTGCACATCTGCCAATGTGGTATACTGCATCCATTGTACCCGGTGTGGCCTCCTCTACATTGGGGAAACCAAGCGGAGGCTTGGGGACCGCTTTGCAGAACACCTCCGCTCGGTTCGCAATAAACAACTGCACCTCTCAGTCGCAAACCATTTCCACTCCCCCTCCCATTCTTTAGATGACATGTCCATCATGGGCCTCCTGCAGTGCCACAATGATGCCACCCGAAGGTTGCAGGAACAGCAACTCATGTTCCGCTTGGGAACCCTGCAGCCCAATGGTATCAATGTGGACTTCACCAGCTTCAAAATCTCCCCTTCCCCCACCGCGCCCCAAAACCAGCCCAGTTCGTCCCCTCCCCCCACTGCACCACACAACCAGCCCAGCTCTTCCCCTCCACCCACTGCATCCCAAAACCAGTCCAACCTGTCTCTGCTTCCCTAACCTGTTCTTCCTCCCACCCCAAGCTGCACCTCTATCTCCTACCTACTAACCTCATCCCACCTCCTTGACCTGTTCGTCTTCCCTGGATTGACCTATCCCCTCCCTACCTCCCCACCTATACTCTCCTCTCTACCTATCTTCTTTTCTCTCCATCTTTGGTCCGCCTCCCCCTCTCTCCCTATTTATTCCAGAACCCTCACCCCATCCCCCTCTCTGATGAAGGGTCTAGGCCCGAAACGTCAGCTTTTGTGCTCCTGAGATGCTGCTGGGCCTGCTGTGTTCATCCAGCCTCACATTTTATTATCTTGGATTCTCCAGCATCTACAGTTCCCATTATCACCCGCAGTAAGGTCGTCTTAAGGCCAAAATGATTTACAGTGTTGCCTGTGCTAGTTTTGCAAACTTTAGATGAATTTCCTTTATTAAACATTTGTAAAAATCTACACGCTTTGTGAAATAGAACAGCATTAAAGTCTGTAATATATATATTGGGTTATGTTTTTAATTGTGATTTCGAAATCACATGGGCACTTCTAATGACAAGGCATACAAGGCTATGAGCCAAGCTGAAAAATCAACTTAGAATAGTCAGGTGGTTATTTTTGACTAATGTGGATGCAATGGGCTGAAGGGCCTTTTCTGTGCTGTGGATCTTGATTGATGACTCTGTAATGTTAGTTGCAGTTTGTGTTTTAGTCCATAACACATTTTGTCCCTGTGCTACGTGTAGTTGGTTTCAGAAGACAGTACTGATGTATTGAAACTCAGTTTTGTGAAATAAAAAGATATATTTTTCCAATACTTAGCTTTGATTATGGTGACTAAGAAATTATAGTTAATGTGAATGTCACTGTCATTTATGAGGCATTGGGACATTTTCATTCCTTTTGGCACAACTGTCACAGCGTAACTATCACTTTGTAGTCGCCAAATTAATGTATAGAAATTGGTGAATAGTGTAAATCTGTCTGGACTGCTGCACAAAATTCCCTAAAGCAAGTATCAACAGCTCCCCCTGTTGTTTCTGTTTCCTATAGCACCCCCCCCCTTGAAGCCCCTGAGTAAGAAAGTTTATTAACCTGTTACTATTTAAAACTGCAGCCTAGACTACAAAAAAATTGGGAATTTCATTTTGCCAATCTGGGCTGGCTTCAAATCAAGTAACTGAAAAATCATACAACCTAGCGCTAACCTAGGTGCTAGAAATGGCTGCTGTTTTTCTTTGACGCTGTATCATTAACCCCACTGAACACGGGGACTTGCACCAAAATTAGAATAGCTGTCCATAGCCTGGTCAAGTAGCAGCTCGATATGTGTTCACGAAATTGTACATTTAAAGTCAGTATCCCACATTGCTTCCATCATGATCATCGTGGTCATATCCTATTCCACTTATAGCACAGATCCAGCAGACGTGGTGGCACAGCAGTGCGTTTTGGCAATAGCTGCCCCTAGGAGCCCTCTCAGCAATTTCAGACCCCCAAAATTTCATGTCATCAAGTCAAGCAAAAGCGGGGAAAGCTTGTGCTGATTTATCAAAAACAGCCCTCTTTCAGCTGAATCAGTGTTCCATGATGTTGAATACTGCTTGCAATGAACACGGAGTTAGAGTTTGAGTTTCATACTGGCTCAGTGACTCCAGTATATAAGTTGGCCAAGTCCTGGAGAAAAGGTTTTGCTAAGAGAGATTTGGGTGTTCAGCTCCATTGTTCCCTGAAGGTGACAGTGCAGGTCAATAGTGTAGTCAAGAAGGCATACGGCATACTTTTCTTCATCGGACGCGGTATTGAGTACATGAGTTGGCAGGTCATGTTACAGTTGTATAAGACTTTGATTTGGACACATTTAGAGTACTGCGTACAGTTCTGGTTGCCACATTACCAAAAGGATGTGCATGCTTTGGAGAGGGTGCAGAGGAGGTTCACCAGGATGTTGCCTGGTATGGAGGGCGCTAGCTATGAAGAAAGGTTGAGTAGATTAGGATTATTTTCATTAGAAAGACGGAGATTGAGGGGGGGACCCGTTCGAGGTCTACAAAATCATGAGGGGTATAGATAAAGTGGATAGCAAGAAGCTTTTTCCCAGAGTGAGGGACTCAATTACGAGGGGTCATGAGTTCAAAGTGAGAGGAGGAAAGGTTTTGGGAGATATGCATGGAAAGGTCTTTACGCAGAGGGTGGTGGGTGCCTGGAACGCGTTGCCAGCAGAGGTAATAGACGCAGACACGATAGTGTCTTTTAAGATGTATCTGGACAGGTACGTGGATGGGCAGGGAGCAAAGGGATACAGACCGTTAGAAAATAGATGACAGGTTTAGACAGAGGACCTCGATAGGCGCAGGCTTGGAGGACTGAAGGCCCTGTTCCTGTGCTGTAATTTTCTTTGTTCTTTTAAATTGAGACTGCTTGTGTTGAACCTGTTTCTAATCAACCTGTTCAGAGATGTTATTACACACCTCTAGAACAGGTGGGACTTGAACCTGTGCCTTCGGATCTGATGTAGGGACATTGCCACCGCGCTGCACGAGGGTCGCAGCAGGTTTTGAAAGAGCCAGTAAGCAGTTAACTCCAGATGATGTTGAGAAATAACTATAAGCATTGAATAGCGTGACTGCCGAGTCCCAACAGTATCTTAATTGTCATGTGTAAGGCTTTAGTTTCAGAGCTAGATGTGCTGTTCCAGTAGAGCTGCAAGACTGGCAGTGACCTAACTTGTGGAAAATTGTCTAGGTATATTTTGTCCTTCCAAAGAGTTGAACAAATCCAATTTGGACGATAATTCTGGATCAGCAAATTGAAGGAAGTTGTCCTTGACTGTGTTATCTAGTTCTGAGTCGTTCAGCTCCAGATCATGTTGCAGTCTTGGTCCAAACTTAACCAAAGAGCATAATTTCAGAGGCAGACAATACTGCTCTTGAAATATAAGTAGCTATATAAGAGCTATACCAAAGAGCCCGAGTAAAATTAAAATCACTGATAACAGGGACAAATATCAACTATATGGCACCATAACTAACATGAATAAACATGGGTGATAATGGGAACTGCAGATGCTGTAGAATCCAAGATAACCAAGTGAGGAGCTGGATGAACACAGCAGGCCAAGTAGCATCTCAGGAACACAAAAGCTTTTTTTTTGTTTTTTTGGCTCCTGATATGCTGCTTGGCCTGCTGTGTTCATCCAGCTCCACACTTTGTTATCATGAATAAATATGGTATTGTTTGGTGGAGGCCACTGCCTCTTCACCAGGGCAGTGCTGCCATAGTTTCTGGGAGTCATGTCTTAGCCTAATCCAAGATAACAAAGTGTGAAGCTGGATGAACACAGCAGGCCAGGCAGCATCTCAGGAGCACAAAAGCTGCCTGGCCTGCTGTGTTCATCCAGCTTCACACTTTATTATCTTGGATTCTCCAGCATCTGCAGTTCCCATTATCACTCTTAGCCTAATCCATCTTGTTCTTCAATGACCTTTCCTGCAATGCAAGGTCAGATATGGAGATTTTCAATGATTGCGGAGTTCTCTATGAGTTACTGAAGCAGTCTTTACTAACTTGAAGCGAGGCTGGACCAAATTCTGGCTTGGACAGCATAATGTCATCTACGAGACACATTGCAGCAGTTTATCAAGACTCCTTTCACAGGCATCTTCCAAAGCAACTTGTACCACCTGGATAAATAAGTGATGAATAAGGGCAGCAGCTGCATATGGATACAACAATTTTTAAGTTCCCTTCTTATTCAAACCCAATCTTGAAATTGGAGGTTTTTTGTGATTCTTTAACTGTCATTGTGGTGAAATTTGAGAGCGTGTTTCTCACAAGCACTGTAGATGTACCTAACCCAGATAGATTGGATTGGTTCAAGAAGGTGGTTCACTAGTACCTTGTGAAAGGCAATTAGGGATACCCAATTAATGCTGGCCTGGATATCAAAGCTCTTGCTCCAAAACTGTAATAAAATGCTGAAGTCAAGCAAATATTTGTATCAGTGATAATGGGAGCTGCAGATGCTGGAGAATCCAAGATAACAAAGTGTGAAGCTGGATGAACACAGCAGGCCAAGCAGCATCTCAGGAACACAAAGGCTGATGTTTCGGGCCTAGACCCTTCATCAGAGGATCTGATGAAGGGTCTAGGCCCGAAACATCAGCTTTTGTGCTCCTGAGATGCTGCTTGGCCTGCTGTGTTCATCCAGCTTCACACTGTTATCAAGCAAATATTTGCTTTTTTTCAGCTCTTTTCGTGTCTTCAGTGATTCAGAGTTATTCTAATGTGCTTTTTGGTGAATGAAGTACTTTTTGGTTGAGTCACTGCTATAATGTAGGAAACATGGCAGTTAAACTTCATGTGGCAAGGTTCCACAAACAGCAATGTGATGAGGAGTAGATAATCCATTCAAGTACTGTTGGTTGAAGTGTAAATATTAGATGAACCAATAGAGAGACTACCCCTGCTCTTTGAAATAGTGTCTTTGCAAACATGTTCACTTTTTCTCGCACATTTTGGTCTTTGGTTGGTTGTCTCATTTGAAAGGTAGTATGTAATTTTGATAGTGCAGCTTTTGCATAGCGTGGTGCTGAGTCTCAGTATAGATTATGTCAAGTTTCTGGTGTAAAACTTCAACCCATGACTTTTTAAAATGCTGACCATGTTGGCAACTGAATCACAGCAAAAGAAGTGGTATTATGCTCTATTGAGCTATCCAACACTATAAACAGTATAGGTTTCTGAGTTTTTGAACTTATACATTTGGTTTTATGTAGGCCATGTTTAAGAGATCAGATCTGGCTTCAAATCGGATTTGAGCCTGAGCATTCACGTCAGTCGGATGTCCATCATTACTTGCTTAACCAAGGTGTCATCACCTATCAAAATCTATCATACCTTTATAGGGTGTGGCTGTGGAGTGATTCAGACTATTCCAGATATTGAGCATGAGCAAAGAATACAAATGCATTCTCTTCTCAGTGTGGATTTGAGCGGTCTCTATTGTCTAATACTTGTTGTCTTATTCTAAGATAAAGCAGCTTTGCTTTGATGGCCAATTACCCTGAGAACTATTGATAGCTCTCAGTAGTTTAACTCAGAAATCCTCCTTTGAAAGGAATGTTTTTCCAAGTTAGAATTGAAGTACAATTTATTTTTCATGAATTGCTTGCCATTAAAGATGAAATGTTGCAGTGTTTCTCTATTGAAAATGTTGGTAGAATTTTAAGGACAAAACTGGCCGAAAGAGGAATGCCTTTAAGGATTCATGGAAGTATGTTGCACGCTAATATGAGATTTGCCTAGTGAAGCCTAGGTATAACTTTAAAAGGGGTTTGGCAGTTTGGTGCTCAGATATCTTTCACTTCATTTGTTCATGAATCTTCATCTTAGTTATGTTTTCTTTCAGATTTGTCAATGTATTTTTTCCATATTTTGTCCCTTAATCTTGGTAATATTTCTTTAAATTTATATTCTCAGCATCCTTCCTTTACCGATCTCACTCCTCCAGAGGTTTATTTATCTTTTTGTTTCCAATTTGATTTTGCTTCAATCATTTTCTTTTCTCCCCTTTCGTGTTCATTTAGGAAATGGGGACTCCATGGAGCCAGGCTGGGGAGGATTACAGGTTGTGGGAACTCTGAAACAAGCTCCTACGCAACAAGGCGGTAGGCAACACTCTACAAACTAATATTGAGAGCAGTGGGTTACTTGCAAACTACTTTAGCATGATCATTTGATCACTTGGCCATGTGCCACAGTGAATATTTTGTTTTCCCAAGGTAGGACCAAAGAGTGATGTAAATTTAGTTTGAATTTTGTCTAATTTTTGTTTTTTTTTCTTATTCGAGGGAATAAATAGAAGTGAAGAGTGTAAAGGTTTCACAGTGGTGAGACTTGCACTTTTGGGTCTAGAAGATAACTGGGCAATGTTGAGTCAAGATTATTGATGAGTTTTTTGAAAGGTTGCATTTATATAGCATCTTTCACCACCTAAGAATGTCACAAAGTACCTATTGAAGTGTAATGACTTCAGTTGTTTGGCAGCACGGAACTTGAGTTTAGCTGTAAAAAAAAAAGACACTTCTGTCGAAGCTTTTTGACTTGCATTTATCAGGAAAAATTGCGAGAAATGCCAAAGTCAAGGGAAAACAACAATTATACCGTATACTAGGAAAGTGTTGAATGCTTGGAAAGTGTACTCTGATCAGTAGAGGTGTTGCTTTGGAGAATGTAATGATGACTGACTGTTAACTGCAATGTTTGCTTTAATGTTTAGACAAGGCAGATTGATTTTGGTCAAGGCATTGCTCTGAGAAATGAACCAGAGAATGGATGTCAACTGTTTTCCTACGTTGTAACAGGCAGTGTGTGTTCACATAATTTCTATCTACAAAGAGCAGAGCCCTGTGTGTTAATACATTTAGCTTTTAATACACGCAGATATGGCAAACTGCAAGCCTGACAGATTGTTTTGTAATATAGAAAACATGCAAGCCAGTTTGCCCACAGCAAGCTTCCACAAACAATGGGAGTGAATAATCAAATACTGCTTTAGGGATTGATCGATTGAGAGATAAACATTGACCAAATGATGGGGATAAACTCCACTGCTGCTCTTCAGACCAGTGCTATAAAATATTTTATTTTCTGTGTAGATAGCAAGCAAACCCCATGTTTCATATCTTATCCAAAAGATGACAGCTCTTGACGTGAAACACTCTTTGAGAATGGCACAGATAGGTTTTTGTGTTCAAGTCTCTTAAGTGAAACTTTAAACTACAACCTTTTTACTCAGGTGAATGTGCTACAAACTGCTCAGTGGTTGAACCCATTGGAAGTTAGGGCACTCATTTTAACTTTATGAAGATAAATCATTAATTAATGTTCTGAAAGTGATGGAAGTAGCTGAGAGTATGAAAAGTTAACATTCACTAGTGACTAAATACGTAGTGGATCCTTTGTTTCAAGTCATGGGCCATTGGTATCGTTGGCAAGGCAGTTACTGATTGCGTATCCTTAATTGCGCTTGAGAAGGTGCTGAAAGTTGTATTGATGATATGCTGGAATCCTTAGCATCGTAAAGATTTTACTGCACCATATGAGATGCTTTGAGCAATCGTGTCCGTACCTGTTTGGCAATCATCAGATATTCATCAATTCTAATCCCATTGTCCAGCTTTTGACCTGTACTTTGTATGATCTGGAATTTCAGGTGTTTGTCTTAAATGTCGCAGTGGTTCTGGCGTCCATCACCCTTTAGGTAATGAGTACGAGATACCTACATTCCTTAGGATGTGATCAGTTTGAATTTCTGCAAGGTCTCTGACAGGTCCCACACAGGAGGCTGTTAAACAAGATGAGAACCCATGGTGTTAGGGACAAGTTAGTGGCGTGGACAGGAAATTGTCTTCTGTGAGTCAGCCAGAGAGGAAGGATAAGGGCGTCTTTTTCAGGATGGCAGCCAGTGACTAATGGAGTTGGACAGGGATCTGTATTGGGACGACAAGCTGTTCACATTGTTACCGGAACAATCTCGTTGGTGGAATGAGGATATTGTTGCTAAGTTTGCAGGTGAGACAAAAGTAGGCAGAAGGATAGAAAGTATGAGGCAGGGAGGCTGCCGAAGGACTTAGACAGGCTAGGAAAGTGTGCAAAGAAGTGACAGCATACAATGTCGGCAAGCGTGAGGTTATGCTCTTTGATAGGAAGCATAGATTTTCTAAACAGAGAAAGCTTCAGAAATTTAAAACACAAAGGGACTTAGGGGTCCTTGTTCAGAATTTTCTTGAGGTTAATATACAAGTTCATTTGGCAGTTAAGAATGCAAATGCAATGTTCACATTCATTTTGAAAGGTCTAGAGTACAAAAGCAGAGATGTGTTGCTGAGGCTGTAGAAGGCTCTGGTCAGACCACTTTTGGAATATTGAGAGGTTTTGGCCCTTGGAAGGATGTGCTGGCCTTTGAAATGGTTCAGAGGAGGATTGCGGGAACAAGCCTGGGAATGAAAGGCTTGTCATGTGAAGAGTAGTTGAGGACTCTGGAGTTTAGAAGGATAAGGAGGGGGATCAGATTGAAACTTGCATAATATTGAGAGACCTAGATAGAATGGATGTTGGGAAGATGCTTCCACAAGTAGGAGAGACTAGGACCCAAGGGCACAGCCTCAGATTGAAGGGATGACATTTTCGAAATGAGGTGAGGGATTTCCTCAAACGAAGTGGTGAATCTGTAGAACTCGGTGCCGCAGAAGACTGTGGACGTAACGTCACTATTATTTAAGACAGATAAATAAGTTCTTGATTCGTAAGAGGGCCAAGAGTTACGGGCAAAAGGCAGGAGAAAGGGATTGAGAGACATATCAGCCATGATCAAATGGGCCAATTGGCCTAGCTCTGCTCCTATATTTTATAGCTTATAGTATGTTTCTGCCCCTTAGGTTTCGAAGCCCTACTGATGCAGGTTCCTCTTGACCGAAGCTAAAATCCTTCCTTGCTATTATGTTAATGTCCTCTTTATGCATCAATGCTACACCACCTTGTTCTCCGCTTTGTCCTTCCTGGAAATTGAATACCCTGGGTCTCCATAATCCCAACTACATCATACCCATTTATACCCATTTATACCTATTTGTGTGACTGATTCATCCACTTTGTTGGAAGTGCGCTGTGCTTTCAGACACAAGGCCTTAATGTTTGTCGTTATAACATTTTTAGTTGCGTTCACATTATTTTTCAATATGACCCTGTTTCATTCTTGCCCTGGAATTGTCTGCTGAGCATTTTCCTTATTTCCTTTCCTTTTGTTTTTTTTCCATTGTTTCCCTCTCTTCGTGAATAGATCCCTATCCCCCTGCTATTTTTGTTTAAACCCTTCCTAATTTCTTCTCTCCTCCCCTCCTTGCCAAACTAATTATTGGGCAACGAATTTGGCTGTTGATGCTTTCCTCTGCAAAGTCATTCCCCCATCAGTGTCCATAAACCTTCTGTTTTGTAGTCAAAATTAAACTAAATAATTAAACAAGCAAATACTTCCTCCCCATCCCCTCCTACCTCCCCACTGTACTCTCCTCTCCACCTGTCTTCTCCTCTATCCATCTTCGGTCCGCCTCCCCGTCTCTTCCTATTTGTTTCAGAATCCTCTCCCCATCCCCCTTTTCTGCTAAAGGGTCTAGGCCCGAAACGTCAGCTTTATGCTCCTAAGATGCTGCCTGGCCTGCTGTGTTCATCCAGCTCTACGCTTTGTTACTTCCTCTCGTACTTTCATTCTGGTCTTGCCCAGGTGCAATGCATCCAGTTTGTACTGTTCCAAATGTTGCTAGAGTCTGAAAACATCCCCCTTGCACTATCTCTCCATCTATGCATTCATCTGATTTATCCTGCTGTTGCTGCTGACTAGCACGTGGCATTTGTAAGAATACTGAGATCACTATCTCATGGTCCTACTTTTTAAATTGACTTCCTAGCTCCCTATTTTCTACTTTCAGATGATCGTCCTTTTTTTTTCATTCTTAAACGCATTTCGCTGGCACTGATATGTATCACAACCTCTGACAATTCACAGTTCTGCTGGAGAATGACCAGTAGTCTGTCAAAGACATTCTTGCCCCAAGCACCTGGGAAGCAGCATACCATCGCAGAGTCTTATTTGCAGCCACACCAATTTTTTTGTATTCCTTTTGCAATTGAATCTGCTATTGCTATAATGTTCCCACACATTTCTTCTCTTCTCCCCTCCTTACCGAACTAATCATTGGGCAACGAATTTGGCTGTTGATGCTTTCCTCTGCAAAGCCATTCCCCCATCAGTGTCCATGAACCTTCTGTTTTGTAGTCAAAATTAAACTAATTGCCTTAAGATAACAAAGTGTAAAGCTGGATGAACACACCAGCATTGCAGGAGCACAAAAGCTGACGTCTCGGGCCTAGACCTCATCAGAGTCATCACCTCGCTGATGAAGGGTCTAGGCCCGAAACGTCAGCTTTTGTGCTCCTGAGATGCTGCTTGGCCTGCTGTGTTCATCCAGCTTCACACTGTTATTTTGGATTCTCCAGCATCTGCAGTTCCCATTATCTCTGCCTTAATGTGTTTGCTCTTCTGTCATAAACTCAATGGTGTAAAAATGTTATCCATTCATCCTACAGGGGTTCACCAAGGCACTTGATTGCCACCTTAGAAATGATGCATTTAGATCACTGTCCAAATGACTTGTTGAACTTTGTAAACTTTAAAAAATTCAAAATAAATCAAAATCCATCTGCCTTGACTTTTAAATTAACATCTCAAAAATAATATGTTATACATCTGTAATTCTGGGTGCGTAATCTAGGGAGGGTTAACTGAATAAGTTAAACAGAGTATCGAATTGAAAGAAAAAAAGTCATCTTACAGCAAAGATTAGTGGTAAGTCAAAGGATAGAGAAACTTTTAAAAAGTTAATGTAATGACCAAAAAAGGCATGAATTAAAGTGGAAGAAAATAGCAAATTTTTATTAAAATACATAGAAAGAGCTTCTTTAAATATATAAAAAAGAAGAGATAAGCCATCATGATCAGAGGACCCTTATAGAATGAGGTTGGGAAATAATAATTGGAAACGATACAGGAATTAGGTAAGAGCTTCATATCACCCTTCACTGTTGAAGACACTAACAGGTTTCCAGAAAATACTAATTAATTAAGGGACAAAAGCAGGTAGGAACTAATAGAATAGCTATCATTTGAGTAAAAGTAATAAGAAGACTAATGAGACTAAAGCCGAATATAACATTTGTAACTGAAGGGATGCATCCTGATGCAATAAAGGAAGTAGATATAGATGATGCACAAGTAGCAATTTTCCAAGAACCTTCCATTCTGGAACTGTTGCACGTAATTGAAACAGTCATTGTAAAATGCTTCTTCATGCTTCAGATAGGTAAAGGCTAATTGGCTTAACATCTCTCATTGCAAAAGTGTTGAGTCTGTTACAAAGGATATAATAGAGCATTTTGAAATATGTAATATAATCAAGCAAAGTCGGTATGGCTTAATGAATGGGAAGTCATATCTGATAAAGTTATTAGCATTCTTTTGAGGTGGTAATGATAAAGTGGAACCAGCAGATGTAATATATCTGGACAGTAAGGGTTTGTTTTGTAAACCTGGATTTTTTTTTTTCCCTTGGATAGCTGTCCAGGCTGTGTTGTTAAATATATTCGTGGCTGAAATCGATAGATTTTTAATCAGTAAAGGAATCGAGGGTTATGGAGAGAAGACAGAAAAGTCACCTTGAGAACTACAGATCAGCCATTCATACAATTGAATGGAAGAGCAGATTCTGGGATAAATGGCCTAGCTCCTACATCTTATGATCTTGTAGATTATTTTCCAGCTAACAGGTGTAATTTTGCATGGAGTTTTTGTTCAGCATTGATATGTTTGGGAAGCTTTCTTTTTAACTGATAATTTAGATAAGTCATTTGTTTTGTAGATGCTGTAAATTACCACTTAATGACTTGCTGTAAAGTTTAATTGGAGCAGAATTGGCAACAGCCATTTACTTATTCTGGGTTACAGTTGGATGCTGGTGGGTACCCAAAATAAAAATAAAGGGAAGCATCCAAATTCTCTCTCATTGTAAACTTTTTGTTCTAACATTTACAAGTGCAAAATTTGAAAGTAAAAACTTAGTCCACTCATATGCTATTTTTATACTTTTTATTTCCTTTGTTCTCTTGCATTACATAAATAGTCTATTTTGGATTAGTCTCCCTGACGAGATGATTTTGTTCTGTTGTTTTGTATCATTTTACAAGTGTAAGATTTCTACATTTTGAGAAAAATAGTTTTCTTCATGGGGAGACTGGTTCTTACATGATGCAAAGTTATTTTTATTTTCTGGTTGTATCCGTGACTAAGTTTAACTTGTTTGCGTCCAGTTCTGGGCGCCCTATTATAGGAAAGATGTGGATGCTTTGGAGAGGATTCAGAGGAGGTTTACCAGGATGCTGCCTGGACTGGAGGGCTTATCTTATGAAGAGAGGTTGACTGAGCTCGGTCTCTTTTCATTGGAGAAAAGGAGGAGGAGAGGGGACCTAATTGAGGTATACAAGATAATGAGAGGCATAGATAGAGTTGATAGCCAGAGACTATTTCCCAGGGCAGAAATGGCTAGCACGAGGGGTCATAGTTTTAAGCTGGTTGGTGGAAAGTATAGAGGGGATGTCAGAGGCAGGTTCTTTACGCAGAGAGTTGTGAGAGCATGGAATGCGTTGCCAGCAGCAGTTGTGGAAGCAAGGTCATTGGGGTCATTTAAGAGACTGCTGGACATGCATATGGTCACAGAAATTTGAGGGTGCATACATGAGGATCAATGGTCGGCACAACATTGTGGGCTGAAGGGCCTGTTCTGTGCTGTACTGTTCTATGTTCTATGTTCTATGTTCTGTGTTCTATGTTTGTCTTGACCTTCTGGGATCTCTAGCAATATTAACTAGAGAATTTAGTCCCTGAATAGCTGAGCGATTTTATTATCCAAAATAAATAAACATTTTAATTCCATTTTGCCGGTTAGCTCATTTTCTCAATCTAATAAATGCCATGTGTTTAAATTAAACCAGTAGTTAAAATATTTGTAATGTTTTTCTGAACTGCAGCAATTTTAGTGACCAATTTCAAAGCAACACAGGATGCATATTTTAGTCACTTATCTCTTGACTGTTTTATATTTTAGTATTAAATTTCATGTTTTCATTCATAGGATGTAGATATCACTGGCTTGGCTAGGCCAGGCCAGTATTTGCTGTCCATCCCAAATGCTCTTAAGGAGATGGTGGTGTGCTGTCATCGTGAACCAGTGCAGTTCGTTTGCTGGAGGTAGACTTGCAATGCTATGGGGGAGTTTTGGAATATTGCAGTAGTGAATAAACAGCGATATGTTTCCAAGTCAGGATAGTGAGTGACTTGGAAGGAAACTTGAAAATGTTGAAATTTCCAAGTATTTGTTGCTGTTGTCTTTTGAGGTGTAAATGGGTTTGGCAAGTGCTGTTTGAGGAGCTTTGGTGAATTCCTGCAGTGCATCTTGTACATATGACTCCTTTGGTTGCTATAGACCATCTGTAGTGGAGGAGTGAATTTTTATGAATGTGGTATCAATGAAGAGGGTTGTTATACCCTGGAAGGTGTCAAGTTTCTTGAGTGTTACTGAAGCTTCACTCATCCCAGCAAGGAGGGAGTATTTCATCACACTCCTAACTTGCGCCTTGTAGGTTATGGGCTCAGCTCAGTTTCTGGTCAGTGCTAACCTCCCAATATTTTTGTTAGTATGGTATTGAGTGACAGTATTGCCGTTGATTGGCAAGGAGTGACGTTTAGATTTCCTCTTGACAAAGATGGTCATTGTCTGACACTTGTTTGGCATGAATGGTACTTATCACATGTCAGTCCAAACCTCAACACTGTTCAAGTTGGTTGAATTGTTGCATGGGGTCACAAATGGTGCTGAACTTGATGTGGTCATCAATGAACACGCCCACTTCTGACCTTATGATGGAGGGAAGATCATTGATGAAGTAGCCAAGATGTTTGGGGAGAGCACACTATCCTGGGAAACTCCTGCAGAGTTGTCTGGAATTGAGATAGTGACCTTGAACAACCATAGCCATCATCCTTTGGGCCAAGTATGACCCGAACCATTGGAGGGTTTTTGAACTAAAGCTATAATGAGCCCAGGAATTGAGTGGCCCTGGAATTGGTGGAACCCAAACTGAACCTGAATGAACAGATTATTGTTTAGCAAGTACTGCTCTAAAGCAATATTAATGACACCTTTCATCACTTTAGTGATGGTTGAAAGTAGACTGATGGGGTGATAATTAGCCAGGCCAAATTTGCCTTGCTTTTTGTGTATTGCACCTACCTGGGTAGTTTTCCACACCACCAGGTGCCCTCCTGCACTTCTAATTGAACCAATATTAAACCCCTGCCTTCATTGTAATGGTAGAGTAGGTGTTACATCTGGCCACAAAGTTGCAGGTTGAATGGAGTACAACACTACTGCTGCACAATGAAGGGTGTTCACAGTGGGAAGGTGGGAAGTTGTGCCAACAAGGACTGAGTGGTGGTCACTTTTACTGATACTGTCCTGTTCAGATGCAGCTGTGGAAGGCACATTCTTGAGGGTGTGGTCAAGTATTGTTTTTCTTTGTTAGTTCTTTCTTGGCCTCACTACCAGCTGGAGACTCTGGCAGTTATGTTTTTTAGGCCTTGACTGTGCTGCTGTGTTACGCTTGGTATTGGATATGGTGATCTCCTAGAGTACCTTCTGTGCCCTTGCACTTCTTGAGCTTCCTCCGAACAGGAAGAATATGGATTCATCAGTTTGAGAGCTGCAGTCAATAGGGATTAAGTTGCAGGATTTTGATTAGGTGCTGCTGAAGAAGTGATGATATTTTCCAAGTCAGGATTGTGAGTGGCTTTGAGGTGAATTTGCAGATGGTGGTGTTTCCATATATCTACTGCTGTTATCCTTCTCGATGGTCAGGGTTATAGGTTTGGAAGATGCTGTCTAGGAAGCCTTAGTAAATACCTGCAATGCACCTTGCACATAGTACACGCTGCTGCTACTGAATGTTGGTGGTAGAGGAAGTGAACATTTGTGGATGTGGTGCCCATCAAGGAATTGCTTTGCCCTAAATGGTGTCAGCATTCTTGAGTGTTGTTCGAGCTGCTCCCATCGAGACAGGTGCTGAGTATTCTATTATCCTCCTGACTTGTGCCTTAGAGATGATGGAAGGCTCTGGGGCGTCAGGAGGTGAGTTATTTGCAAGCCTCTGATCTGATTATTGTAACCACAATACTTCTGTGACTTGTCCAGTTCAATTTCTCATCATTGGTAACCCCCAGGTTATTGATTGTTGGGCTTTTTGTGATGGTGATGCCATTAAACATAAAGAGATGATGGTTATCTATTTCTTTGGAGATATTCGTGTATAGCGTGAATGTTAATTTGCTGGCCTGTGTTTGATCAGACGCAGAGAGATTTAAAGGGGTTGAGTCAATTTTGAGAACACCTAAACCAACTCCCACTCAACTGTATATCATTATGGTTCCACCTCTGCTAGTGATTTGGGGACAAGCCGAAGGATGTGTCAGGCAGTGTGTGTAAGGCATGATCCCATTAGTATTACCATGTCAGGATTGACCACTCTGCGAGACAACTCTCTCAATTGCAGAACTAGCTCCCAGATGTAGTAAGTAGGGCTCTGAAGGGTTGATAGGACTATGTTTGCCAATACTGTTTCCAGTGACTCAGTCGAAGCCAGGTGGTCTGCCCAGTTTTGTTTCATTCCTTTCTCGTGGTTAATAATAAGGGAGTTAAGCATCAATTCCATTCCTGTCACATGAAGGCCAGACCAGATAAGGATGCTAGTTTTCTTCCGTAAAAGGATATTAGTGAACCAGGGCTTTGTTTTTTAAAACTACAATTGGCAATGCTTTATGGTCATCAGCAGACTTCTAATTCCAGATTTTATTGAATTCAAATTCTGTCATCTGGC
The DNA here is from genome assembly GCF_030684315.1 of Stegostoma tigrinum. Classification (NCBI taxonomy): domain Eukaryota; kingdom Metazoa; phylum Chordata; class Chondrichthyes; order Orectolobiformes; family Stegostomatidae; genus Stegostoma; species Stegostoma tigrinum. Next base: position 10,396,458 of record NC_081375.1, read on the forward strand.
ATGATGGAATTCAAACCTCATTTCCCAGAAGATTACCTAGGTGTCTGAACTATTAGCCTAGCAGTCATTACCATCTCCCAGCTTTCCACAAGATCTGGTACTTATACTGTCAATGTATTTTTATTTTAAGTGGTGTTTATATTTTGTTGCCTCTGAAAAAAAGAATTTCTGCAACAGCGACATAGTGAATCATATGACAACTATCCTTCCAAATGGAATTAACAGATTGATTGTGATCACAGAATCAGAGCATGCCTTCTAGCTCCATAATATAGTGTTAACCTTTGTACTGAGTTCACTTATTTGTATCCTGGATTATTATGGTATGGGGAAGAAAAGTTCAGTATGTGTTAACCTTTGGTCCAGAAACTTAAACATGCTCACCACACCTTTTATAAACTCTGCCTTAACATTTTTGTTTAAAAAAGCACAAGTGAATACAGAAATTGGCAAAACAACAGCGAATGTAGACAGTAACAGGCTTCAGAACCTTGACTAGTTACCACCATTCACACGTGAATAATGAATGACCAATGGATTTAGTGGTTTATTGAGCAAGTGTTTCTGATATTGATCACAAATGGAAATGTTGGCTGATTGCTGGAAAAAGAAATGGACATATAACAGTTTTACTTGTACTGTCCTGGCTGCGACCAGCTCAGTTAGCAGACTAGGATTAGAAGTGAGAACAGACAAATAAAGAAGAATAGAGGCAGTAGTAAACCACTGGGGCCTTTTGAACAAGCTCCACCGTTCGTTGTCACAGCTGACCTTCCAACTCAACAGCTTGTTCCTCCTTTTACCCCCATATCCTTTGAAGCCTTTAGCCCATGTTTATATCCAACTCTTTCATGAAATCTTACCATGTTTTGGCATCAACTGGTTTCTGTGGTACTGAATCCCACAGGCTCACCACTCTTATTTAATCCCTTCCCTTACATCTCCATACTGGGGCTTGTAAACAACATTTTCTGACACTTGGTGTTTCTTATCTGCATCCATACAGATTCAGCATCGTGGTTTTCTAAGTCCGTTTCCATCCTTATTATTGCATTGGTTTGTTCTTGCCTAACAATGCAACCCTGCCCTCTTTCCCTTTTTGCCTGTCTGTAGTTGCAGCTGTATCAATGTTTATTTGAGCTACTAATTAGAATATTGAATATTGTACATGTTAAGGCATAGAGAATTTAAACTTTTTAAACCTCAGCTTTATTTTGCAGTATGACCTGTTGTTTTGTTGTTCTCCCCTTTTTATACCTTCCATTTTTTTGCTTCTTAGATTTGTCTTTTGTTTTTATCTTTGTTCCTCCCTCTTCCAGCAATCCTCCACCATATATGCATTTCATTTCTGCACTCACTAACAACGTTGCAGTTATGATCTAAAGCGTATGAAATACAAGTTCAGCTTCATTTGTGCTCTTTTAATGTCTTTGGTTTTTAACATTAAGTTTTACCACTTATACTCGCTTCAGTGACCTTTCTCTGCAAAATGTACTCATTAACATTTCTCTGCGTTGATTTGGTGATTTTGCTGCCCTGTCTGTGAAGCTGTCTCTTTCATACTTCCCAGTTGTTGATGTCTTAACTTGTTGACAGTAACAATTTATTGTAACTAGTTAGTCCATTGAGCCAAAGCTGTGGTGTTGATTTTTACATTGAACGAGAACTAATAGCAATATTGATCAGATCGATGCTGAAGATCGCTTAGTGGGGACATCATTTATTGGGACCGGTATCTGTGATGCATCACTGAAAACTGCTCTCATTAATGGCAACAGTGAAGTACAGACCAAATTTTTTAGAAAAATGCCAAATTGTCCGCACTCATAACAAGAAGGTCAAGTTGTTGCAGCAGCTGCAGTGCCCTGCAGTCTCAGATGGAACAAGTACTCCTCCACCTTCTTAATCTTTCTCCATGGTCATCTGGAAGAAGACTTGTGGTATTCTCCACTTTCAGATTTGATTTGATGTATTATTGTCACGTATGTAAGTACAGTGAAAAGTTTCTGCTTGTAGTACAAGCAGATTATAACATACAGAGATCATACGGAATTGAACAGAGCAAGGAATACAAAGTTACGGCTACAAAGAAAGTACACAAAAAAAAAGCATCATAGAATCAACAGTACAGAAGAGATCCTTTGGTGCATCGAGTCTGCACCAACAAATAAACTACATTACTTCCACTTTCCAGCACTTAGCCCATAGCCTTGAATGTTATGATATTTCAAGTGCTCATCCAAGTACTTCTTAAACGGTGTGAGGTTTTCTGCCTCAACCACCCTTCCAGGCAGTGCATTCCAGATTTCCACCCTCTGGGTGAAGTTATTTTCCCCTTAAAACCCTCTAATCCTGCCTTTAAAAAGTATATCTTCTTGATATTAACCCTTCAGTAATGGGTAACAGGTGATCTGAATCCACACTGTCTATGTTCCTCAATCTTACACTCCTCCTGAGAGGTCACTTTTTGATCTTTTCTGCTCTAAAGAGAATGCCCCAAGCTTATCCAACCTCTTCATAGCTAGACTGATCCATCCCAAGCAACATCCAGGTGAATCTCCGCTGCGCCACTTCAGTGCAATCACGTCCTTCCTATAGTGCACTGACTAACCCCTTGCACATAGCATTCTAGCTGTAGCTTTAGCCAAATCCTGTCCAGGGTTCTCCTTAACTTCCCTGTTCTTATAATGTGTGCCACAACTGATAAAGGCAAATGTTCTTTTTTACTGCCTTACCAGATCTGTTAACCTGTCGTGCCACCTTCAGGTTTCTGTGGACAAGCACTCCGAGCTCCTTCTGTTACTCTGAACTTCCTAATGATCTTCCATTCATTGAGTATTCCCTTTCTTCAAAAGTGTTCCATTTCACACTTATCAGTGATAAATACCATCTGCCATTGATCTGACGAATCCGTCTGTATCCTGCTTTAATCCAAGACGATCTTCTGCTGTCAGCCACCTGGTCAATCTTTGTATTATCCACAAACTTACTCAATGTCATCCCCATATATCTTGAGCACTGAGGTACCTAGAACTGATCCCTGTGATATACCACTGGACACCAGATTCCAGTTACACAAACAACCTTGTATCATCACCTGTCTCCTACCACTAAGCTAGTTTTGGATCCAACTTACCAAGTTCTCCTGGATCTCCCATGTGCCCTATTTATCACTTTCTATGTAAATCAGAAATCCACGTAAGTTACATCAATTGCACTGCAATTATCTACACACCTAGTCATCACTTCTCAAAATTCAATTAAATTTGTTAGGCATGACTTCCATCTGACAAAGCCATGCTGACTATCCTTGATCAAACCTCGCACCTCCAAATGCAGAATAATTCTCTCCAGGAACACAAACAAAGATGCTGGAAAAGTTCAGGTCTAGCAGTATCTGTGAAGGAAAAAACAAAGCTTACGTTTCTGGTCCGGTGACCCTTCCTTAAATCTTAATTCTCTCCTGAACTTAATTCTCAGAACATAATTCTCCGCAAAATTTTCTCTAACAGCTTCCCTACGACTTTGTTCAAATTTTAATTGAAAGAGTCCTCAAATTGTGAAAAGCAAGTTATGCGCTTTTTTTTGTATTCTAGCACTTCAATAATTTCCAAGTTGTCTGGTTTTTCTCCCCTAAGCTATGGGGCAGTGCCAACTGCAGTACAGTAATATCAAATACAGTGCTAAGAAATTGACAATAAGTAAATTCTTTTTATTCAGGGGATTATGGTAACTAAATTTTCTTTGATTTAAGCAATATAGGAACTCATGGTGTTTAGTTTGATGCATCACATTCCTCTTTGGAAGGCCTATACTCTTGTACTAAAATGTTTTCTTGCCCCTTTATTCGGAGGATTATGGTAGCTGAATTTTAATCAACCTAATCCATTCAGGAAGTCATGATGATGATCACATTAGAGAGCTCCAGTAGGGCTCCATTATTTAAAAAAGAAAGCCCCGCTTTACTCTGACTCCCTCTGCCCCTCAACCAAGTGGATTTGTTGATTTATTCCTTTCTCCTTTTATTAGTAATGCATTGTTTGTATTCCAATTCTTTTGTCTTCTTTGATACACCTCACAAATGTGGAAAGCATTATTCTATATCTGGAACAAAAACAGAAGTTGCAGGATAAGCTGAGCAGGTCAGGCAGCATCTGTGGAAAAAATTAGAGTTAAAGTTTTCGGTCCAGTAACCCTTCATCTGAACTCTCTTTTTTGGTTTTTATTATATATCTCAATGAAATGATTGTGTTCATTGACATTTGAAGTCCCTTTAAAATTTTAATATCAACTTTTCAAGTAGTGGTTATTCCCTGTCGAATTGGAATGTTCAAGCAAGTCACTATAATGTGTGGAAATAGTTCTGGATGCCTCTGTCTTTGATGTAGTGTTGTCCTCTTGCTTATCTCTTGCTTTTCACTGTCCTGACCAGTGTTGTAGTTTGTAGGTGAGGTTGGAATGTCGGAATATTAAGGCACTCAACCTGTTCCTTGATCAAGGCTGAATTGCCTATTACTCTTGGTTCTTAACTCTTGATTTCAGAGACAAGGGTTTTGTCTTATGATGAGAAATTGAGCAGTTTAGGCTTATACTGTCTGGAGTTTGGAAGATTGAGTGGTGATCTGATTGAAGTATACAAGATGCTAAAGGACTCTGACAAAGCAGATGTAGAAAGGATGTTTCCTCGTTGGGCAATGTAGTGAGAGCTTATAGCTTTAGAATAAGGCATTGTGGATTTAAAGCAGATGAGAAATGACTTCCCTCAAGGGACTGCAAATCTGTAGAATTCACTACCCTAGAATGTGGTGCATCCTGGAACATTGAATTTAAAGAGGAGATTGTTAATTAAAAATCAATGGTTTGAACAGTTATGAAGAGCAACAGGAAAGTGGAGTTGAGGTCGAGGTAGAATTAGCTATGATCAGGTCAAAGGACGAAGTAGGCTTGAGGAGCTGAATTGCCCATTGGACACCTGCTCCTGGTTCTTAGGTTCAAATTGCTGTGAGGTTGCATTGTTTCTAATCCTGTGCTGCTGTCTAAGATTTACCAATTTATCGGTGCTGAATGGTTAGTTCTGACTCACTTTTTGAAATAATTTAATTGGTTGTTATTGACTTAAGATTTCTAATTAAGTAGTTATAACTTTGTTTCTGTAGATTGGATATTCTTTCCTTTGAAAAATGTTACTTTTTTGCGAGAATTACTGAATATATGTTCAATTGAATCTTAGAAGTAAAACGTTTGTGAGCTATCTTTATAAATATTTCTTGCTTTCTAATTGAGCAAGTATTGTCTTGTGGTTTTTGCACATTATTCCCTACTTTGACTGTAGGCCTAAAGAGCTCTTGAGTTTTTAATGCTGAGATTGGTGACATCGATTTGATACAAATTGAGCTTTATTGAATCAAGTTAGAGCTGTTAGCGTTTTGGGCATCAACTTGGAAGTGCACATTGGATTTTTTTAATGCCATATAAGATAGCAGAGTTAGCCTATTTGTAGTACTAAAATAAATCTCCACTCTCTTCCTCAGAGGAAATTTTGGAGCGGCAGAAAGCAAAACAAGAAGCAGAGATGGAGGAAGTTAAGCAAAAGGCAGCAGAACAAGCAGAGAAGGCCAAGAGAGAAACTGGGGATAATAGCCAAATGGAGATTGAGAAAAACAATGAAACATCAGAAGAGCAAACTGAAAAGAAGGACAAAGATAGTAAAGAGGTTGAAGAAAATCTTCAGGCAAAAGGCACAGAAGGTAAATAGTGTTTTACCCACTGTGAAGTCTTACGAGGTTAACGATCAGTTGGTGTCACCATTTAGTTCACAGAATAGAAGCACTTTGTCCCTGTTAATCATGAAACTAAACATGAGTTTCAAATAGCATCGATGTAGTGTTAATTCTGATACTCATGGTGGTAACTTTAGCTAGACTCGATAGCATAATTGTGGATTATCCTACCATCTCTCAGGTGACATAAATGGAGGCTTGTTCATTTTTAAAACCATCTGTGTTATGTTTACATCAGTCTGTTCTGAATTGTGAAGTTTATTTGGAGCATTGAAGATTTGTGCTTCATGCCACTTTATTGACTAACAGCAAAATCCCAGCCAATGCACGAGATTTTAAGTTGAAACTGATTTTGTTCTACTTGCTATGTAGACTCTGAGACCCAGATTTCCTGTATCATTGAGTTGTGTTTATTTTATTGATGTACCAGCACAATACTCCACTGTGTGTAGAATTACGAAAATCCACGAGTTCTCTTTTGTTCTCCCAACTAGTATCTTGGGAGAGCAAAATGTGTGTTTTATGTTCACTGGTGATTGTAGTGATGGCAGTGGAAGAACTTGAATAGGGCGCATTGAGAGCGATAGATACTATACAACTTAGTACCAATTCAGTAAAAGTTAATCTATAATTAATTAGTACCAATGGACTAAAGAAGCTGAATGTTAACTTTTATTTACTGTGTGGTAATACTTAGTCAAACAGAAAATGAGATTCAAATTGTTTGCAGTGTCAAGGCTGTTTGGAGGTGATCTTGTGAAAAATTGCTGATGTTGGGAAAGATTTCAGGTTGTTGCCTTTGGGAATATGCATTTCACATATGCTCTCAGGAGCAGTTTTAGCTTGGGCAAAATAATGCCAGGATGGTGTCCTTTGCCTAGCTACCCTGAAAAAAATCCAGTTTTATTAGACAGTTGTAAATACAAAAATCAAATCAGTTGTAGGTGCTGTATATTGTAAATATTACAAATCTGTTTGTGCACTTGTAAAATGTGAAATGAGTGATGTTTCTTAAATCGGATGTTTCTTAAATCGGATGTTCTCAAAATGTGACTGAGTTGTGCAAACTTTTTAGGTATTTCCTTAGACTTATGGCAAGGGACATATTCAAAAGGTGGTGCTTGTGTTCTGCATTTTGCTATAGACCCCACACCTAGTGTCGATAATTGTAGCTCTGAAAATTCAGGGACTTTGAAGAGTGATGGCAGCAGCCAAAATGCTTCTGCAGATGAAAATAAGCCTTGCCCAGCGAAGGACACTGGAGAGACAGAGCTAGCAAATCCTGAAGCTGAGAAGCTGACAGAGGAGAAGAAACTGGCGGCCGAATCAGTACAGCTCCCCCTGGATAGAACAGGTACAGAAGGTGACTCATCATACCTCTGTGGCGGGAGCAGTTCTTTTCTCAATCATCATCTGAGTGAATGTACTACCTTCATCTTTGGAATCATGCATCACACTTTTTTATTTTTTGTATTCATGTTCTTTGCTTGTGGGCTGCTGTTCTAATTGTTTGTTTATAAATCTATTAATTACTAAGTTAATAATGCGAATGATTCACTGACATTACTAACTTCTAAATCAAAATTTGACAATATCAATCACCTTTGCTCTTTGAAGTTTAAGATGTTTTTCCCCTGCCTTTCATGCCAAAAAATCTGTTAAGTTGTACCTTACGCGATTTGACTCCAGTTTGATTGTAGCTATTTCATAGCTTTTTTTTCCCTTTTAAGTTTAGATTTTCATCCTATTGCTCTTGAATGCACACCCAAATGCCCTGTCTCAGTGTGCATTCATGTGCAATTTCAAGCAGGTTATTGGTCAGAAGTATGAACACTGATTATCAATCCCTCTGACCATGTCAGGGATACGAAGACTGAGTATGCTGCTTTCACTGTTGATTTGACTGAAACCTCCTGTCAGTAGACAAGGTCCATAACTGGCTTTTTATTTCAATACAAGACTAGGCAATAGGATGAATCACAGAGAGTGTGTAATTTTTTTTCAGTAGACCATTGTTGTTTTACATCACATCAAACACAAACCTTTTTTTATAAGTTTAGTTTGTGCATGATGGAAGATGATTTTTGTCAGTGTGTATGTGTACTGGTACATCCACTTGAATAATTGATCTGCAGAGCAATGGTCCCTGAAGGAGGAAAATCTTTTGTAGCTATTACCCCATCCTATCAAATATTACCAATGAATCTCAAATGATTCAAATTAAAAACTCTAATTTATTGACATAATATTTTCATCTGTTACTTAATCTTCAATTATTATGGTTAGCAGGTGTCATCTCCAATGAAATATATCTTAAATTTCTTGACATTTTTGACAACTGTTACGACATTTGTTTCAAACATTGATTATTGTTGATGAACATATCAAATTGCATGTCTTTTCTCCCCCCATAAGCAGTAAATAATAAAAAGAGAAATGTTCCTTTTTAATAAGGATTGTATCTGTTTTTTCTGGATATTGACACTTGAGATGATTTTTAACATTGACTGACTCAGCCAATTTTACTTTTTGCTTATTTAAATACTTTATATGTAAAGTAGATATTTTAATTTGGTCTCTTGTATCTCTGAACAAACATTCAATAATCCAGAACTTCAAGGACCACGTTTAATGGATGGAAATAAAAATATTAGATTGTGTTTATTGTTTAAGAACTATTGTTTTGTAATCAGCTTTACAAAGATTCCTACATTAGTGTTTTGCAGTGTTGTCTCTGTCTCATTGTCTCATTCACTTGCAGCAAAGAGCATTGCCTGTGCCTTGCTGGGATCGTTTGTAGTTTGTTTTGTTAACAGCCGCAAAACAAGTTTCATGGTGCAGTTTCTATTAATTCTATTTTCCCTTTTGCAATATATTTTAAGCATGATTACCGTTAAATACCATCTATATTTGAGCTTAGCACTCAGAAGTAACATGCATCTTACAAACATTAATGTTTTCTTGCTTAGCATTAGCACTCAGGCAAGATATAATTCAGTAAAAATTCTTCCTCTGGTTCAATATAAACCTCTGACCCAATAAGATACTTCTGTCCCAGTCCTAGTACAGCACCACATTCTGTGTCAGTATAAATGTTTCCATTCCTCATACTAACTATTCTGGTGGTTTATCTGACTAAGAAAATATTTAGCACAGAATTGTGTTTTACTTAACGCAGGGCTCTCACCCATCAAAACTTAGGTAAAATTAAGGATCATCTCAACTAAGGTAAATTAAAACCTTAATTTTACACGAGACCATAATAGACAAAGCATCTGGAAAGTATTTTAGAGATCAAGAAAAGTTTGCTCAAAATAAGTGGGAACTGTAAAATGCTTGATGACATAAGCTGGTGGAATGAGCATTTAAAAATGCAGCAAGAAAAATGTTTTAAAAATGCCTGCAGTGTTAAATTTCATGAATAGTAGCATTTAAAAGGAAGACAAATTAATTCATGATAAATTTATGCAAAGTAGTGATTAAGTCATAGTTTTGATATATGTAGCTTTGCCATTTTATAGAACAGATATTGAAATATCTGGAATGTTTATAGTGTGGACTCAGCAAGTGCTTTGAACTGTAGTGATATGGGATTTGAGATTCTAGAAGGACTTTGATACATTCTGGATAAAATTACAAATAGTCATAAAATTTTTATTTTCTTAGAATCTCAGAATCACAGATGGAAAGAGATGTTTTCCAAGAAAGAAATTGCTTTGAGTTTTCCCTAGTTAATAGATAATTTTTGCACAAAACCAGTTTGTGACTTCTATTTGATGTCAGTCCCCTCGTACAATTAAGATCAAGAGCAAAGTGTGGAAGACAACATTGGCAGCACCCCATTATGCTGCAGGTTTTTGGATGCTAAATGTATAATCATTTCGGAGCTCTCTGCTGAGTAATTTATTATTGCAACCTTTATTAGTTGTTTTGTACTGCAAGATCACCACCCTTAAAGTTTATAGGCCATTGAGTTCATCTAAGAAATATTTGGCTGTGCAGTGTCAAGACAGCTCTGCTGTGCAGTAAGAAAATAACTGATCTACCTGAACACCACTTTGCTGTCTCATCTCCTAAAGAGTTATTCTCCATGTATGTTTTAGATAAGCTTTTGTGACTCTATATATTTAGAATTTCCTTGCTTCTTAAATGCATGGCATATCGTACTACTGGATCTGTGATTAAAGTATCTTTCTTTCTATATTTTATATATTTTAAATATACTGCATGACACCTTTTGCATTGTAATGTCTAATTCTTTCCCATACCATGTGTTTCTTGAATAATTTAATTGTTCGCTTCCTTAAAATGCAGCATTTTAAGATTTTTTTCTTATATTAAAATACTGAAAGGGAATCATAATTGACTCTGTTCTCAGATAGCTCACTGGGAGTGTGCAGCTTCACGCAAACTATGTAGGTCCTAATTTGACATCTCTGCAGGAATGGTAGTGGGGCTACCACAACTTGCTTTGTTTTCCAGACCACGAAAGGTAAAATCAGTCATAGCCCCTTCTCCTAATTGCAGTTCAGTGATCTTATTTGTGCTGGGGCGTATGACTAGTAGTTAAGGATAAGGGCTCATGTTAAATATATGCCTGGTCGTATGGCTTTATATGAAGATTGGCAATCTTGATGAGATCCAGGCCACCATGGCACTGTGCCTAAGCATGGATCAGCAAGCAGAGAAAAGAACGCTGGGGTGGAGAAAGGGGAGGTGAGTGGATAGAATAGCACTTAACAAACCAGTCCCAGATTTGTTATATCAAGCTCTGACATTTTCAAGTGGTTTAAACAGGAGTGGATTGGAAAGAATTACTGTTGTCCCAGTCTACACAGCTTTTGCTTAATTAGAAATAACCACGTAAATGAATGTCTTGGTTAGTATAATTTAAATGTTTAAGTACTGCATGTTATTCAATTAAGTTGAGAAAACCTGAGCTCTGTTTGACCAATCTATTCCTGAACTGTATGCCAAACAGTGTTGCTCATTTCATTGTGGTTGATGCTGTTGTCTGGTGAGTTTGACAATTCATTGTCAGTGTTTGTGGAGAAAGAATCTCGGATTGCTTTTGATGTTTAATAGACCAATTTGTGCCATTGTTTTCTACCACTTTAGAAGATGCTGTTGAGACTTCTACTGTTGCTGCAAACACTGCTGTGAAAGCTCCATCACCGTTGCCTGCTGATGATGATACCAGCAATGTGGATTTGTCCAATGAGACGACCACTCAGGATACCAGTTTCAAAATGGTTGAGGATTTAGAGAATATGGAGGGATCTTCTCAGTCTTCAGGAAATGGCCAGGATGAAACAGGTGAACTTAAATTATTTCTGTCAAAAATGCTGACTTGCTATAATACATTATGAAATTTGAGTAATCAAAATGTAGCACAGGATAAATAGCAAGTTTTTGGCAGAACCCATACTAGTCAAGAATGTATTTGCTAACTCAACATCAGCCCCAAAAAATGGCATGGAAAAAACTGAAGTTTTGCACTTTTTCATTAATTAACATGAGCCTTTGCTAATTTCTGTTCAGGAGATTATCGTTATAGTTTTAGAGTACTGTATGTAGGTGGTTATCTAAAAGCCAAAACTGTTGAAGCATTACAAGTATAGCTAATGGGTGGCATAATAGAATTGTCATGGGGTATATAGATTTATTCAACTGTTTACAGTTGTGTCTCGAGCTACATCTGAATATGGAGATTTTTATCACACTTGGGGGAGAGCATGAATAGAGATGATCTTGATGCATGCTAGCAGCTTATGTATCTAAATAGAGTGTGAGTTGCAGTTGCTTGTCCAAAGAAAATAGAAAATGCTGGGCTGAAAAGATGTTGAGCTGTTTACCTCACTCCTGAAACCTCCTCCAAAGGTATCTATTATTACCTCACAATTTTTCTCTCCTGATTTTACTTTTGTAGTCCATTTTGTGATTAGCATTTACATAAATGGGAAATTTGAGCTTAAACCCACAATCTTGTGACAAAGTTTTTTGGGACACTGATGTGCTATGCTATTAATTTCATTAAAAGTAGATTTCATATGTGATTCTCTTCCACTTAACATTTTACCTGGGTGTGCATTCCTAAATTTCAGAGTTATTCATCATTAGACCTTTAGTTCCACGCGTTTATTGATTTCAAATTCCACTGTGTGCCTTGGCAAGATTTGATCCCATATCCCTCGAAGTTTACCTTGCTCTCTGGGTCAACAGTTTAGCAATAATACCACTAGGCTCTCACTTCACTGTAGACTCTGCATTATTTCGGCAAGTACTTGTGGCAAGTGCTTTTTAAAACTTCTTTTAAAAATAGCAAGTTTGTGCTTAAAATCTTCACAATGACGTGAAGGAATTTCTCTAACTCACTCCATTGAGTCAATTGATGGAAAAGCACTTTTTAAACCCATTTGTATCTGTGTGCTGTTATTCGCTAAAGTGTTGCTATTAGGGCCGATAGCTGTTTGTTGATTCCATAATTGGGGAAAAAAAAGAGATCTTTTGATAATGTTGCATTAAAAAAACTAAATGTATTGCAGAAGACAGCTTATTGTTGATTACAGTAGGGGATTTCCACAACCAAATTAATTACTTCAATGAATCATGTATCATGTAGGGCTTTAGAATCTAAGTGTTTCTCCAACCTTTTAGAAAACCGTGAACGTCATTTCTTACGGAATACCATCTGCATATCATTTTCATGTACTTTCTAGTTTTGTGAGAACTTTTGAACACACGACTTCTTTGTTTAATTCTGAAGACTTTTACCTGTTAGAAAATACCAAGTTCAGTCATAGAATCATAAGGTCCCAGATTTGCCATGGAGTCCTAAGAGGATTGTCAAGTCTAGTTCAAGATCACAAGGAAATCGAAGATTATCCTACTGTCAACCAAAGTGGTTTTTATATACTTCTAAAGTACCTTATTTAGAAAATGTCTAAAATGTGTACTTAGTTGTATAGGATAATGACACAATAAACAACTCCTTAACACCCCAGTCCCCCAGATCATCAGATCCTTGCTCACCAGAATCGTTCAGGAAAGTAATGATTTCAATGCATCTTTTACTGTCAAGCCACAGTCACGTAATCTTCATGCATATTGAAAGCCAAAAGCTTAGCTATATAGAACTGTTACTGTTGAAGAGGATTCCCAAAGCTAAAGTTCTTCTGAAAAATATATCGTATGTATTATGAAGACTCTTCTTATTTCATATTGCTAGGACTCACCTGAAGAATTATGGAAAAGAAATTGATTTAAATTTTTTTGGAAATACCTAGAGGTTAAATACTTAAGCGGTTATTGAACGGTTTCTACGGTCATTGGAGTTATTATTTTAAATGAGGATCCCTAGAAATAACATGACTGATGATGTTTGCTTATTTAGCATTACACCTAGTTGGGGATGTTTTTGAGCATTAACTGGCCTGGTTCTTGTGTTTTATGTGTCTGATATGGAAGGAATGCAACAAAGAATGAGCCGAGTTGGAAAGAAAGTTATTTTATTCGGCTGTTTGGACATGGTTGGCATGGTGGCTCAGTGGTTAGCAATGCTATCTCACAGTGTCAGGGACCCGTGTTTGATTCCACCCTTGGGCGACTGTCTGCGTGGAGTTTGCACCATCTCCCCATGTCTGTGTGGGTTTCCTCCCACAGCCTAATGATATGTGGGTTAGGTGGATTGGCCATGCTAAATTGCCTGTCGTGTCCACGGGTGTGTAAATTAGGTAGATTAGACATGAGAAATGCAGGCTTACATGCATAGAGTAGAGGGATGGGTCTAGATGTGATGCTGTTTGGAAGGATGGTGTGAACTTGTTGGGCTGAATGGCTTGTTTCCACACTGTAGGATTCTGTGATTCTATCTTCAGGAGAATTGAGAACTTCTGGTTCATGGATTTCTTTTGAAAGTGTACCTCAAGTTTGCATTTCCTGAGCAAGTTGAGTTTGCACGACTTCAAAGATAATCATGCATCATTAGTAATGGCTACACATGGCTGAACACAAAAGTAACAGACTTTGAAATATCTCCTGCTTTAACCTTTTGACTTGAAGAATAATCAGAAGACCATAACCAGAGGTAGACTCTAGAGTCTGCTAAACTGAATTTATTCTTTGGCCAAAGTGTTTGATTTTAGAAAACTAACCTCAATTGACAAATCTGTTGCGGCCAAACTACCCGGCCACACTCTGAGTTTTGGGATTTATTGAAAGATAAGCATACAGTTGTGGTACTGTGTGTAAAACAATTATTGTTCCTTTATTAACCAGGTTTTATTCCAATACATCAACTGTGTGTTCATTACAAAACCTGGTTGGTTTATCATATTTAAATCCTGATATAGATATGGTGTTTAATTGGTCATGCTAACTGGAAAAAGTATTTTTATTTTATGTTGTGACCTGTGGAGGAGTGGGAATTAAGTAATGTTGGACTCCTCCAGCCTCCTGGCATAACAACGAATGCAAATGAGTAGGATATGATGTGTAACAATATATGTAAGATTGTTTAAAATCGCATTATGCACTATTATTGATAACTCAATAATAATTGTTTGCTGTAGAATCAGCAGAACTCAGCGGTGATAAAACATATGGTGAAAATGGTGATTCCTTTGGAGCTGGTAAAGGATCATCTATCCCTACTAGGATGGTCACAAGGTTACGGAACCCTGACAGCAAGTTGAGTCAACTTAAGAGTGCCCAAGCTGCTGCTGCAGTACATGAAGCAAATAAATCATTTAAGGAAGGCAGAGAGGTAAGAGACAAGCTTGTACATAATCTTAGATCAAAATTAAATTGTATTTGTAATACATTGCGAACTTTATATCAGGGTATATATTGATCAATTAAATTTCTTTTTCAATTCGAGCTAACTTTAGATATTCTTTTGAATTGACAGTAAGCCTCAGATCTTTGAGGTATTTAGCCTGCTTACCACATTTAATGCAAGAACATAAACTGTGGAGCAGGTAAAAGATTTTTAGGCCATCAACTCTACTTGATGCAAATTTTATCTATGTTGCTTCTCCCCAGCACTGATCCCCACTGCAACTTGTTGATGCTTACACGAAGAAGTCCATTTACATGTCGTCGGTAAAAGCCGAGCAGGAGGGAATATAGGCAATATTGTTAACACTTTGATAATTGCCAATGCTCCCTCTTCTTGAAATTTTGACGTTGAACGACTTTGTCTAGATGTTCATTGTAAATTCAGCTTAAACTGTTTATAAATACTTTTATTGAACTAGCAAAGAGTATAGAATTTGGAGTACGTATTGACATAAAATGGCATATTGAGCCTATTTACTTTTCAGGTCCTGGTGGTAAATTCACAAGGGGAAGTTTCTCGTCTGAGTACAAGGAAAGATCTGGTGATGAAGGGAATTGTGAATAACTTGTTCAAGTTGGGTCAAGAAGGAAAGTATCGTGTCTACCAAAACCAATACAGCACCAGCACTTTGGCACTCAACAAACATCAGCACCGAGAAGATCATGACAAACGAAGGCATCTTTCACATAAGTTCTGCATGACCCCTGCAGGCGAGTTCAAGTGGAATGGTGCTGTGCATGGGTCAAAAGTACTTACAATATCTACTTTAAGACTGACCATTATCCAGCTGGAGAATAATATCCCATCCTCATTCCTGCATCCTAACTGGGCTTCACATAGGTGAATGGAATTAGTTTCTTTGTGTGTTTATAGCTAAATCATATTGAAATAGAGATTTGTACTTTTATGCTGCTTAATTTTCTTTGAGTTTGAAATGAGGTGGTGAGCAGTGAGCTTTCAGTCAGTAGGCAACATTGCAGTTTCAAGAAAGAGTATTTTTAGAGGTAACTGGGAAAGACAATTAGCCTGCAATAGTTTTTCCACCAAGCTGTTGTTTTAAACACCAACATATAAATGTATCAAGATGAAATATTGGTTTTAGCAAAACTGGTAATGTACGTTGAAATGATAAGAGCACACCACCTAATGTTCAATAGTTGAAATTGTTTTGTCCACCTTTCCAAGATATGTGTATATGATAGATTTTAGTCCAGTTTTCAGATGAAAGTGGCTTAGGTGATAGACAGGTCTGGTCCAACAGAAGTTGCTTAATAGATCTTTCTTTACATAGAGTCAAGTCAATGTACATTTGTACGGAAGTTAGGAAGCACTTGGGATATGTTACAATCCCCTTGAGGAAACTGTAAACAAAAATAATTACATTTATTGACTGACTCCCAAGTGAAGAAATTGCTAACAAGCTTCAACTTTTTTATAGTTTTTACTTTAACATGAGACAAAACCAAGGCAAATTACTGCCACCTAGGATGAACTTAACGCTGAGGTCATTAGTTAATTGTGTCACATTATACAATACCAAGTCTAATATAACCTGCAGATCTGCCAGCACCTGTGTAGAGAAAGCAGATTTAACATTTAGAGTTTGGTGACAGTTCTGATGAATAATCACTGGATTCAAAACTTTAACTCTGCTTTCTCTCCAACGATGCTGCTAGACCTGCTGAGTTTTACCAGCAACTTCTGGTTTTGTTTAACATCTCCAGTATCTGCAGTTCTTTGTTTTATTTTGTTCTGACATAACCAGCTCTTGGTTCCAAAATGCAGTTCTAAGGAACAATCCAAAATGCAATTTTAGAATTCCTCATTCAGATTTCTATTGTCAATCTGATTTTTCTACTTTATAACCAGTTTTAAATCGCCTGTGATTGATACTTCTGCTTTATCAAAAACTTCCAATTTTTCTTGTACACTTTGTCCCATATTGCAGTTTCTGTTCAGGGGCTTATGGACCACTTCCGCTCAACTTCTTTTTCCTACTATTCAGTATCTTCACCCAGACTGATTCTACACCCTGATCTCCTGAACCGTGATCATCTCTAAATGTTATGCAAATGCATCCTTGATTAGCAGAGTTACACTTCCATGTGGCTTCCTGTTTTTCTTGAAGGTCATAGACCACTTTTGATATTCAGAACCCAATCCTTGTCACCCCGAAGCCATGTTGCTTTTTTGGTTATCAGACGTATTTGTTTACTTCAAAGTGTGCTATCAATTTGTTTTCTTTTGCATATGCACAGCATTCATAACAGATAAGGAACCTTTCTGAATAAGGTTCCAACCCAAAACATCAACTTTCCTGCTCCTTTGCTGCCTAGCCTGCTGTGTTCCTCCAGCTCTACACTGTATTGTCTGTCTCCAGCATCTGCAGTTCTTGCTATCACCGAGCCTTTATTTTTGTCATTTTGTTATCTATGTAATGTTGTGTCTAGATTGGTATATTCCTAGATTTTTTTTCTCCCTCTCTGCTCCTTCCTGCCATTCTCTTGTCCTCATTTCCTGTATTACTCTTCTTGTCTTAACTTTTTTGTACTCTTCTGATATGTATCCCATCTTGTCACATTTGACCTCTTGCCCCCACTACTTAGGGGCCAGTGGCCCTTGAAATGGAACTAAGTTCTGTTGCACCAGTTTGTGAGCTACTTTTCCACCTGCTGCCATTGCAGGGTTTGAGCCTGTGTCTTAGAGCATTCAACTGGAATTCTGGATTACGAGCCCAGTGTTAATACCACAGCAGTGTTACCTGACAGCCACCAACCACTCTTCTCCTTCTAACAGGAAGAAGTTGTAAGTTTGGAAGATGTTGATGCAAAGTTTTAATGAATTGCTGCCATACATCTTGTAGATGATACACGTTTCTGCCACTGTACACTGACGGTGGAAGAGGTTGATTGATAGAATGCTATTCAAGCAGGCTGCTTTGCCGTGGATTGTGTTGAGCTTGTATTATTGGAGATATAGTCTTCCAAGAAAATGGAGAATGTTCAGTAAACTCCATATTTAATTTTGACTTTGTAGGTGTTACCAACTTCAGAGACAAAATAAACTTGCATTGTTAATTTTACTGATGTATGTGCAAATATACACATTGTATATAATCAACTTTGTTTAAACAAATTGTTTTAGATCGAATTGGATAAAAGCAGTCCAGATGTGCAATAAACCAAGAGAATTTGCGCTAGCTCTTGCAATCCTTGAATGTGCAATCAAACCTGTCGTCATGCTTCCAGTCTGGCGGGATTCTTTAGGCCATACCAGGTGATTTTTGCTTAACTTTGTCGCCTTTTTGACATTTTTTAAAAAAATAACCTTAGCTTGAAACTTAATTGTTCATGCAGTCTTCTCAAAAAAAATCGAAAGTAGTTAATAAACATTGACCGCATGCTTTTACCTTTTCAAATAGGAAAGTGGAATATCCTGCAAAGAACTTAATTGGAATATGATTTCATATTCAAATAAAATACAGAATAACACCAGGTCATTTGTATTTTTACAAAACATTAATGTACTGCCGTATCTGTGTTTTCTGACTGATGGGAATTACCTCCTTGTGTACTTTTTTCACTTACGTTCAATTACCATTTTCAGTCTGGTCTGTTGACAGGATAAAGCATGGCATGAAGTGAGTCAAAGATAGGAGAGATTAGTGGGAGCCATTGCCCCAAGATCATGTAATCTAGCTGGAATATAATAAATTAGCTTTAAAATAATGATTATAGGTTTTTAATACAGACATGTTTGACACTGCAATATAATTTCCAGGTTTCTATTGGAAGTATGTATAGTGCTTCTATATCATAATGCCTGTGAAATATCCACCAGTGGTGTATCAGTCACCCATGAAACTGGAAAGGAAATAGAAGAGTTGGATAAACTGGTACACTTTGAGTTGTTACCATGAATTCACATTGAGACATAGCTTTGTCTAGGTCTGTAGAACACGAAGATAATCTTCCTGCATTAATCACAGGTTTTATCGGTTAACATCAGTTGAAAGAGAAGAAAAGGAGAAAATCAAAAAGCGAGAACGGAAACAAGAGGAAGAGGAAGTAATGCAACAAGCTACGTGGGTGAAATATACCTTCCCTGTAAAGCATCAAGTAGGTTCCACTCTTACAGATGTTTTCTTATAACTTATCAAGAACATAAATCGTTGTTCTTTGCATGTAACAATTAAATGAATAATTTAGTTGAATTGATAGTAAGTTTGAACAGTAAGACTGCACTTTACTTAAGGTGAGTCAGTTGTTAGCTGTCTGCTAGGGTAGTGATAATCATAACTTCAAACCGCTGGAAAATGTTTACATAGATCTGCCATTTGGATGATCAGCCCTTATCACGAGTGTAGAATCCAGAGATTTGACCACTGCTGATGTCATCAGAGACTAGAAGTATGATAGGGTAGAGAAAGTAAAATAAGTTCTTGTTTAAACTGCGTAACATAAACTTGACATTAATACAGGTATGGAAACAAAAGGGAGAAGAATATCGTGTAACAGGATATGGTGGTTGGATGTGGATCAGTAAAACTCATGTCCATCGTTTTGTGCCCCGGCTACCTGGAAATACGAATATACATTATCGGAAGGAGCTGGAAGGTATGTTTCAGTTCCATCCATGGTTGATTATGCTTTGCAACCTTTGTTCACTGGTTGTACATGCATAATTTTCAATAACTTGACAATTCACATTTCAGTAACTGGAAGATAAGAGCATGTTGTAGACTGCTGTTAGTGAATTTAAAGATTCTAGTCTCTGCTTATGAATAAGAGATCTCCTTTTTGATGCACAGATGAGGACAAATGTTTTCTCTGAACATTGTTTGAATGATGAGTTCTCTTCCCAAAATATTGTGAAAGCTGCGTCTTTAATTTATTCAGGGCAGTGTTGTTAATATTTTTGATAGATGAGGAATGGATGCTCATGGAGTGCAGACAGTAATTAGGAGATGAAATCACACCAGATCAGCCATGATCTTATTGAATTGTAGAGCAGGCTTAAAAGACCATATGGCCTACTCTTGTTCCCAAGTCCTAATTCTTTTATAAATTCTTGTTTTTAAAAAAAGTACTTTTTAGTATACAAATCTTTTAAGATAAACCTGAACAAAGCTTCTTAAATCTAGTGCAAATTTACCAGTCTTTTTCATTGCACTTATATAGCATTATTGCTTACTGTCTTGCTCTTAAGTGTAGTGATTCTGCAGCTTATATTTTTGTGATTGAAGTTGGATTCCTAAATTTTGTTATTAGAGTTAATGGTGTATACATTTGACTAAAATATGAAGGGCTTTGTTAATTTGTTAGGTGAACAGAAACCCAATGCAAAACTGGATCAAGATGAGTGCTCTTCAGTAAAAATGGATTCTGAAGCCTGTAAGAAACACCAAACATCTCAACACTGTAAAGATCTGGCCGAGAATGACACAGTCACGGACAAGTCATTTGAGATAAAGTCAGAAGAGGAAGACAAGATAGAAGAAAAGGAGGAAGGAATGGAAGTTGATAGAAATCCTGTGTCATCACAAACTGAAAAGAGAGGTAGTAATGTTACGTTCCTCAGTTACGTAGTTCATTTCCATCAGGCAACCACTCATTAGCAATAAAGATGTATTATTTTTAAAACCAGGTTATTTCCATTCTGTACATTCCCCATTGAACCTCTGGCATATTTCACTAGCCCCAGCTAACTTGATAGATTATTCTGAAATGCACTATTTCAGTGACATCGAAGAGGAGTATGCAGATAATCACCACCTCCCTGTTGTTGCTTCTGCATCAGTTGAGGAATCTAGTGTTCCTGCCTTACTGCCATGTGGCATGAGTTGGAAGAGCCTCCACTAAGCTGTACTTGTGCTTTTCTGAATGCTATTTTTATCGGATATACAAGAATAAATCTGGTTCATGTGAAAATGAGACTTTCAAAATGGATGTCGATCTGTTTGAAAAGTATATTTGTAACTTGTGTGGTATAATTTTTCTCGAGTACATTAAAAGAAAGTGAATATAATCCTTTGACAAGTTGAAGTTAGTACAGTGATATCACTTGACTCCACATTCAGATCACACATTGATGTATTTTGTATAGACAATAGGTGCTGGAGTAGGCCATTCGGCCCTTCCAGCCAGCAGCACCATTCGTTATGACCATGGCTGATCATTCACAATCAGTATCCTGTTCCTGCCTTATCCCCATAACCCTTGATTCCACTATCTTTAAGAGCTCTGTCTATCTCTCTCTTGAAAGTATCCGGAGAGTTGGCCTCCACTGCCTTCTGGGGCAGAGCATTCCATATTTCCACCGCTCTCTGGGTGAAGAAGTTTTTCCTCAACTCTGTTCTAAATGGCCTACCCCTTATTTTTAAACTGTGTCTTCTGGTCCTGGACTCACCCATCAGCGGAAACATGCTTCCTGCCTCCAGAGTGTCCAATTCTTTAATAATCTTATACGTCTCAATCAGATCCCCTCTCATCCTTCTAAACTCAAGTGTATACAAGCCCAGTCGCTCCAATCTTTCAACATATGATAGTCCCGCCATTCCGGGAATTGACCTTGTGAACCTACGCTGCACTCCCCCAGTAGCAAGAATGTCCTTCCTCAAATTGGGAGTCCAAAACTGCACACAGTACTCCAGGTGCGGTCTCACCAGGGCCGTGTACAGCTGCAGAAGGACCTCTTTGCTCCTATACTCAATTCCTCTTGTAATGAAGGCCAGCATGCTATTAGCTTTCTTCACTACCTGCTGTACCTGCATGCTTGCTTTCATTGACTGATGTACAAGGACACCTAGATCTCATTGAGCTTCCCCTTTACATAACTTGACTCCATTGGGAATTAATCTTTCTGGAATGCAAGTGAAATGAAAAGCAATTTAAATAACTATTAAGCAAATGAGATACTTACCAGATGTTGTGATTTATTAGAAGATTACGTGTTGTTTCAGTCCAGCAACTCTAATCAAATGAAATAGGCAAAAGAGAACAAGAAATTGACTTTAAAAAATCCGCTTGTGTGTTAAAAGGTCTTGCTCATTTGTGATCATATAATAATTCAACAAAATGAAAAGAGAGTCTAGATTCGGACATCTTAGAGAATTTTGCTTTGAATTCTGCTTTTTCTCACTAATTTGGGCAAGTGCAAATTTTCTACTCTCATTGGTTTGATGCCTTGTTAGTAAGTCCAGTTTTCTCCCCGTGTCAAAGTTTATGATGTTTTGAAGTAAGTAAACTCTGTCATCTTTTATTCCCCTGACTCCTTTTGTAAGTCTCTCAGTCAACCGGAATGATTCACTCTTGAGGTTACTCATGCAGTGTCACTAGGCCACTTTATTGCATGGACATATGGTCTGACTGGGAAATGTCTTTCAGAAAACTTTTGAGGGAGGGCAGTTTCCCATTATGCAACTCTGAAGGCTAATTACCTACTTCTCTTTATTTTAGACAACAGTGAAAATACCAGAATCGATGGTGATAAGTTAATAAAGGATGAACCAATGAATTTGGATGAGACCAAAAATGAATCCAGTTCACAACAGCACGAAAAAAATATCTCTACTGATCTTATCAATGTGAGTGAGGCCTTTCAACTCAGGACTTGGTATAAAAAGAGAGTAAAAACATCAAAATTAGATGGGCTGCTGGATCGGCGAATAAAACAGTTTACAATGGAAGAGAAGCAACGTCAAGAAAAACTGAAACAAGAAGCTTTAATAAAATTGCAGGAAAAAGAACAGAAAGGTGCAACTGAACCACAGAAACCTGATGATGCTGGAAGCTGTCTTCAAAAAAAACCTGAATCCGTTGTCACAGTGCAGGAAAAAGAACATGTAAGTCAGATCTCTCCAAAGATCACTCTTGAAAGCTCAACGGCATCTGTTCAAGAAAATGCTGTTCAGAAAAGTCAAGCGTTGATCCAAGGAAATAATTCAGTTTTGGCACCGTTGAAGGATCCAGGTATTGACAATGCCATGTCAAACCAAAAACTTATCAAGGAGGCCACTGAGAATAATACTGAATCAGTGGTCACAAGCACTGAAACCAATGAACTACATTTAAAAAGCCAGGAAAATGGTGCCGAAGGCAGCAACGTTCAGTTGGTTGTGGGAAAATATTCTGTAAATAATAGTTCTGATGTGAAAAATGAGTGTGTTGGCAAAATCTGCCAGCCATTGGCAGGAGGAGGAAGCTATGACAATCTAAGCACAAAGATGGAAGCGGGTGTTGTTGAAGGGAGTAGCGATCGAATGGAGACAGATGAAAACATTGAAAAACACAAACCTGAAATAAGGACAAATAAAGAGATTCTTGAAATTGCATATCCTCAAAAAATAGAGCCACAAACCAGTGAAGCAATTTCTGGAAAATGTGGTGAACCAATGATTATTGAGGAAAATGGTATAAAAGAAATACATGTTCTCAAGGAAAGCAATAGTATTGAAAGTCAATGCCTTGAAAAAATGGACATAGATGACAATATGGAAACTAAGATTTCTGAAATGCAAGTAGTAGATAAACTAGAGAATCAGCACCTTGTTGATCAGGTTAATGGAAAAGTCATTGTGGAATCAAAATCAGCTGCGATGAAAAACTCTGAATTGGTGCCATCTGAAGCGTCTGATGTTGCTGTCAATAACATAGAACATCTTAAAGAAAAGAGCAGCATCAAAGTGAACTCTGAAAACGAAACAAAGTCATCAGCAAGAGATCCACTTGTTAAGCTAGTTATGAATGGAGATATTACCATGGATGATCTAGAAGAAAAACCAAATAGACTAGAAGGAAGAACTTTAGCTGCTCATTCCAAGGTTCAAGATAATATAATAACACGTAACGATAATGTATTGTCCCAATTAAAAGCACCTAGGCTAGATGATGCAGTTCCACAGGTTAAAGCACCCAAGTTAGATGATGCCGTCCCACAGTTAAAATCACTAAGGTCAGATGATGCTGTCTCCCAGGCAAAAGCACCCAGCATAGATAATACTGTCTCACATGAAAACGCACCCAGCATAGATGATGTCCCACAAGAAAAGGCGCTTGGCATAGGTGATTCAGTCCTGCAGGTAAAGACACCAAGATTAGATGATTCAGTTTCACAGGTAAAGGTACCCTGTGTAGATGATTCAAACCCACAAGTAAAGGCACCCAGGTTAGATGATACAGTCTCACTGATGAAGGCTCAAGTGAATCCATCCAAGTTAGAACCTGTACTGTTGCAGGGAAATGAACCAGGATTACTTAATATTTCTGAAGTAGTAAATTCTTCCAAACAGTCAGATCTTTTAAATGTTGATGTGGATAAATCATTAGAGACTGAAAATAGAGCAAAACCGTTGGAAATAGATGGACAGCTGCATAAAAAAGCTGCTTCTACACCCCTTATTTCAATACCAGACTCCACTTTGAACAAGAGCTTCAGCGAGCAAAATGGGATGCAATCAGAAAATGAAGTGGGTGGTGTCAATGGGGATCATGAGGTCAAAACAATTATTACTAAAATGACCACCACAACTACAACCATTTCTACCCAGTCCAAAACTGTTGTTAGTGTAACTGAAGCTTCTTCTCCACAGAGCAATATTCCATCAATGGTGTCCTGTATTAAGAACTGTGCTGTCTGTTCAACTACAACCACAACCACAACAATAACCAAAGTGACCACACCGAAACTGGACAGTACTGTGGATGCTGTGACAGTCACAGAAAAAACTGTTGTCACAACCACAGTGACTGACTCTGTGGCCACTCCAGGTGGGATGTCAACAACTACCATGACAGTAAGTAAAGAATATTCCACCAAGGATAAAGTAAAACTAATGCGGTTTTGTCGGCCCAAAAAGACCAGGTCTGGCACAGCCCTGCCTTCATACCGTAAATTTATTACCAAAAGCAGCAAGAAGAGCATTTTTGTCCTACCCAATGATGACCTTCGAAAATTAGCCAGGCGATCTGGGATTCAAGAAGTGCCAGGATTTAACTACAATGCAAAGCCTGCACAGGACATCTGGCCGTATCCGTCACCAAGACCAACATTTGGCATTGCATGGAGGTATTCTAATTTAACTTTAAACCTCTTAGAATAGTTACTGTGAGAGTAGTATTAAAACTTGACATATTTTCCTCCCCATTCCTGAGTAACATTAGTACTTTGGGATGGTTATTGCGTGCAATGTTTGCCAATTTTCTGCTCATTATCACTGTCCTTTGATTCTTGATGATAGCACTCCACAGGGCTAGCAGACTTTTAGTGGCTCAGCAAATATCCACTTCTGAGGTGTGTTCTCAAATAGTGAAAGCTGGTAACCAAATGAATCTTGGAGTCTGTATTAGAATGCAAGAACCTAAAAATCAGGAGCAAGAGCAAGCCATTCGATGTTGCAAACCTGCTCCAGGACTTATTAACCTCTTGGTTGATGGCTTACCTCAATCCATTGCTCACCTTATCCTCAGCCCTTGATTACCTTGGTATCCAAAGACCTATTGATGTCTGTTTTGGGTGTACTTAGCAATTGTGCTTTTTGGACTATGGATAATTACTTACTAACTAAACTTGATCCTATCACTGCATACTCTTAGCTGTGCTTTCAGCTAAAGTATAAAACTTATTTTTCCCTCCTTCCTCCCATGGCTCCAAGGCTAATGTTACTGCATGTGCATCCACCCTCGCTGAGATCAGCTAACACAGGATCAATTAAAAGGTTAAACCAAAATCTTTGCTGTTTCTGCTACTAATTAATTTAACAGCTTCAGCCATCAAGGGAGTTGCCTTGACATGTATGAAACCATCTCATGAGTTGTACAGGTCCTTCACATGTACATGATTCCCCACTTTACTACAATGCCCCATGCTGTGTTATTAAGAAATCTGCAAAGGTTTTCAATTGTGTAAGTTAATGGGTTATCTGTGTTTAGATCAGTCATTTTTTAGTAATGAAAAGAAGCAATTGTGCAATAATACTCTCTGAAAATTGTCCTTGAAGCAAACATTCCTTTTGGCACCTGATGCAAAGATTTGATTGTGTTTTCTGCTCATAGTTTTTGCGCATTTATGAGCTTCATTTCTGACTGATTCATTGTTTCAATTGTTCTTTGTCCTGCTGGCAGGATATCTAATTATGCTTCCTGAAGCTCTGGCGTATTACTTCAGGTCCATATTGACACACATTTGGTTGTTTGGTAAATGAGAATAATATTCTACTTGTACAGTTTACAAAACATGAGGGAAAAGAATGAAAATGCACCATTTGTAAACACAAATTTAAAGTGAGAAAATGCATAACATCGGAAAAAAGATACTTGAACAAGTGTTTGGCTTGTCTGTGAGGTGTAGGTGGTGAAATGTTGTGGACTGTCAGTTGAGTTGTTGCCATAGCACTGATCTCGGCTGTTGAACATTTGGACTATAGATTCTGGATTTTACAAGCCAAAGGCAATTGTCACTTTTTGTTTTTCAGTTGTGACTTTGATGACTTGTGAATTGCTTGCAGTAATCAGAGTGTGAGAGAGAAAAACAAACTTTCTTGTACACACAAGTGCAAGGGTGTCTAGTGGATGTTCTTCAACTGTGACCTCCGTAGCACCCATAAACCTTCATACAAGTAGAACACCAGACTAACGCACAGAGCTGGTTTGCAGTTGTTTTTTAAACTCCTCTTCTGTATTCCTTGACAGGGAAAAACATATGTCTTGCATTTGGAACTGTTTTTCTATACCTCGCATCACGCCCAATTTACACACCCAGCGATCTTCAGCTTGTATGCCCCTTTTATATTTTAGGCAGAAAACCTTCATCTGTCTTAAAAAGTTTACCATATCTAAGTATTTCAGAGATAATGACCCATTGTCAGGTGAAAGATCATACCTGATCTAGTTGTGACCCAACTACATCTCTCCTATCTATCCTAATGCCTGTTGACTCCTTTGTTAGACAGGAATCTACCAGTATCTTGAAAGCATTCAGTGACACTGCTGGCACCACACTCTAGGGAATAATGTTTCACAGCTACATGAAAAAAGAATCTCATCGTCTTTGTCTTAAATTTGAGATTCCTTATTTTGAAACTATCCTATAGTTCTTGTCTTTCCCACAAGGAGAAACATCCTTTCAGCGTCCTTGCTGTGAAATATCTTCAGGATCTTGAATGTTTCAATAGGATTGTTTCTCATTCTGCGAATTTCAAATGGATATGGGTCCAGTCATCCAAATATCTCCTTTATAAGAGAGCCTTCACCCCTCAACAAGTGCAAGAATCAGTCGAGTGAACCTCTTCTGAAATGATTCTCATGTAATTATATCCCTAAATAGGGAGATCAAAACAACGTATAATACTCTCAGTATTGTCATCAGTGCTCTGTACAACTGTAGCAAACATCCTTCCTTGCTTAATATTCCACTCTCAGTCAATCAAATAACATTAGGGAAAAAGATATTTGAACAAGTGTTTGACTTGTCTGTGAGGTGTAGATGGTGGTATACATTCTATTTGCTTTCGTAATCACTTGAATGTTAATTTTTTTTTGATTCAAGTACCATGACCCCAGGTTCCTCCTGAACTGTGGAGTTTGGCAATGCTTGCCATTTAAATAACATTCAGCTTGTTCTTCCTGTCAAAGTGGATGAGCTCACGTTTGCCCTTTTTTATTCCTCGTTTGTTGATTTTTTTTTAAGAAATTTTTTTGGCCCCCACACCTAACTTATCTACCTGAATTTACTGTCCATTCACTTAACCTACCTGTACGCTTTTGCAGCAGTAATAAACTCGACAACTCTAAGGGCATTTAAATGGTCATTGGATAAACATATGGATGATAACAATAGTGTAGGTGAGATGGGCTTCAGATTGGTTTCACAGGTCGGCACAGCATTGAGGGCTGAAGGGCCTGTACTGCACTGTAATGTTCTATATTCTATGCTTTTGCAGAGTCCTTGTGTCCCCCTCACAACTTCCCTACCTATCCTGTTGTCACAAGGAAATACATTCATTCCCATCATCCAAGCTATTGATATCAATTGCAAATGGTTTCGGCTGCAACACTGATTCCCATTACACTCCGTTCACCATAGCTTGCCAATCCAAAAATTAACAATTTGTGCCAACTGTTTGCTGATAAATAACCCATCCCTTATCCACGTTCATATGTCACCCCCTACATTATATGAGCTCTTAGTGTAATAACCTTTAATGTGGCATTTTGTGAAATGTCACTTGAAATACAAGTGCACCATATCTGCAGGTTCCTTTGTATCTATGTTGCTTTCTCAAAGAACTCTAATTAATTAGTCAAACACTATTTCCCTTGCGCAAAGCCATTTTCACTATACCTGATTTGTTTTGGATTTAGAGAGGTATTTGATAAGGTGCCACATCAAACATTGCTGCACAAGATAAGAACACATGATGTAGGAGTAACATATTTGTGTGGATAAAGACTTGGAAACAGAATGTAAGGATAAATCGGTACTTTTTGGGTTATCAAGGAGTAACTAGTAGAATGGAATCAGTGCTGGGTCAGTCGATAGAATTCATTTGGATGTGATTGCTAAATCAATGGGAGCTAAATTTGCTGATGATCACATATTCTCACACCAAGATAGATAGGAAAGAAAGTTGTTGAGGGGACAAAGATCCTGGAAAACAAAGGCAGTTGGTTTAGAAACAGTTCTGAGAAGGTTCACTCAACTCATTGCTGTGATAAAGGGCTTCTCTTATCATGAAAAGTTGAACAGGTTAGGTCTATATCGAGAAACATATAATAAAGGATCTTGAAGGGATCATATAAAGTGGATATCGGGATGCCCCTCTTGTGGGGTCATGGGATACGGCTTAAGAATAAGGGGTCTCCCTTTTGAGACAGATGAGAATTCTTGCTTTCTTTCCAAGAGTTATTAAAGCGTGAAATTTTCTTCACCGAAAGGTAGTGGAGGCTGGGTCTTTAAATTGATTCAGAGTTCTCTTTGATGGGTGGTTTTCAGGTGACTGGGCTAGGGTTTGGAAGGTGGTGAAAACAGGAAAATGAATCTGAGACTGGTTAGCCATGATTTTGGTGTATGGTCAGAAAAACACCAGGGACAAATGGCCTACTCCTTTGGCTATTTTCAAATACTTGGATTCCAAATTTTAAATTCTGTGTTGAGATTATATAAACTGAGGTTGTACCTCCTTGGAAGTAGCCATTTGATGGGTAGTTCTATCACAGTTTTCAAGATATTAAGGGGAACAAATAGTTTCTCTGTGTCTATCCTGTCCCTGTTAGTTGGAGTACCCAAGACTGGAAGGCATTTTCAAAATATTGGAATGGACATGTTTGAGAATGAAATTAAGAAGAACTTCACACAAAGGCTTGTTAGAATTTGAGAATTCTTTTCAGCAAGGATGTTGAGAGAAGGAATTGGTTTTAAGTAATTGTTAATGTAACACTGAAAGTTAGATTTTTAGTGTCTGAACAGATTGATTTAAAGATTTTCTTTTTCCTCTTGTTTTTTCTTTCCTCACTAAGACCCGTTTTCTCCTGTACTTGTTTGTTACTCATACTGATCTGATATCTTCACTTGCATTAGATCTTGGTACTCATTTATTTCTGGTGTTCAACTGTGAAGGCAGATGTGTTGTTTGTTTAATGTCTCTGATAATTTTTGGTATTATTAATGCCCTACTGCAGCGTTAAGGGAACTGATTTTACCTTTACTATCCTCATTTTTATACGTGTAAAAGCTTGTACAGTCTTGTTTCAGTATTTCTTCATGGTTTATTCCAGTATTTTACTTTATCTTTTGATTTATAATCTTCAAATTTACTACTCATGGTGATAACAAAATTATTTGTAACATTAATAAAATGTCAGCAACAAAATCCTTTTGTGCTGTGCTGTGCTTAACATTTTAAATTAGCTGTGGGCAGAACACTTTCTTTGCCCCATAGTTTTCAGTTCTCAGTGGAAAGCATACTGATTGTGAATTATGGAATATTTTAAAGCCTTTGAGGAAGGCTAACAAGCCAAGTAAATGCACAATTATCAGAAACTGAGTTATGAGCAAAAGAAGAACATACGTGCTCAGAATCCTGAAAATGACTAAACAGATTGATAGTATTCTGAAGAAGCGTCACTGGATCTGAAACGTTGGCTTTGCTTTCTCTCCACAGATGCCGCCAGACCTGCTGAGTTTCTCGAGCTAGTTCTGTTTTTGTTTCAAGTTTCCATCATCAACAGTTGTTTGTTTTTTGTTTGGATGGATAGATACATTGATTGAAAAGGCATACAGGATATTCATTAAAAGGAACTGAGACACAAACATGAGAGATGTGAGAGTTGCAGTCTTTGAAGCATGAAACACTTGAGGACCGCTAAGTACCGAATACCAATGATTGCCACACTATAAGAAAGAAGCAAATCATTAGGAAGAGCGTGGAGGAGTTCCATGAAGATGTTGCCTAGACTGGAGATATTTAGTTTTGAGGGCAGATCAGATGGACTGGGGTGGCATGAATACCACATAGGGGCTGAGCAGGAATCTAAGGAAACTGTACAAAATTATTCCTATAATCGCTAAGGCTCAGGAATCCACAGATTTAGGGTAAGTGGGAAAAATTATTTGGCCAGATTTTGTTTTTTCTATTAATTTTTGTAGGATGTGGGTGTCGCTGGCTGGCTTGCATTTCTTGCCCATTCCTAATTGCCCTTGTGAAGGTGATGGTGAGCTTCCTTCTTGAACCACTGCAGTCCTTCTGCTGTGGGGTGATCCACAATGTTATTACAGAGGGAATTCCAGCATTTGACCCAGCAACAGTGAAGGAATGGCGATATATTTCCAAATCAGAATGTTGAGTGACTGGAGGAGAACTTGAAGGTGGTGGTGTTCCCACATGTCTGCTGCCCTTGTCCTTCTGGATGGAAATGTCTTGAGAATTTTCAGTGAATTTCTGCAGTGCATCTTGTCGATAGTACACACTGCTGCTACTGAGCATTGGTGATGAAGGGAATGGATGTTTGTGAATGTGGTGTCAATCAAGCGGGCTGCTTTGTCCTGGATGGTGTCAAGCTTCTTGAGTTTTGTTGGGGCTGCACTTATCCAGCAAGTGGGATGTGTTCTATCAAACTCCTGACTTGTGTCTTGTGGATGGTGGACAAGCTTTGATTAGTTAGGAGGTTAGTTACTAGCCCCAGTATTCCTGGTTTCTGGCTTGCTCTTATTGCCACTATGTTTGTGATGAGACCAGTTGAGTTTCTGGTCAATGATCACCCCAAGATGTTGATAGTGGGGGATTCAGTGATGGTTGCACCATTGAACGTCAAGGGACGATAGTTAGATTGTTTTTTTAAAATTGGTGATAGTCATAGCCTGGCCATTGTGTGGCGCGAGTGTCCCTTGCTACTTGTCAGCCCAAGCTTGGATATTGTCCAGATTTTGTTGCATTTGAACATGGACTGCTTCAGTATCTGAGGAGTCATAAATGGTGCTGAACATTGTGCAATCGTTGGCGGACATCCCCACTTCTGACCTTACGATGGAGGGAAGCTGCTGAAGTTGGTTGGGCCAAGGACGCTACCTTGAGGAACTCCAGCAGAGATGTCCTGAAGCTGAGATGATTGACCTCCAGCAACCACAACCATCTTCCTATGTGTCATGTAAGACTCCAACCATCAGAGAGTTTGTTCCCTGATCCCCGTTGATTCCAGTTTTGCTAGGGCTCCTTGATGCCATGCTTGGTTAAATGCAGCCTTGATATCAAGGGCTGTCACACTTGCCTCTCCTCTGGAATTCAGCTCTGTTGTCCATGTTTGAACCAAGGCTGTAATGAGGTCAGGAGCTGAGTGGCCCTGGTGAAACCCAAACTGGGCGTCACTGAGCAGGTGCTGCTTGATAGCACTGATGACACCTTACATCACTTTACTGATGGTAGGCTGACGGGATGGTAATTGGCTGGGTTGGATTTCCTGCTTTTCATGTACAGGACATACTTATGCAATTTTCCACATTGCTGGGTAGATGCCAGTGTTGTAACTGCACTGGAACAGCTTGGCTAGAGGAACAGCAAATTCTGGAGCACAAGTCTTCAGTCCTATTGCCAGAATGTTCTCAGGGCCCGTAGCCTTTGAACTATCCAGTGCCTCCAACAATGTCTTAATATCTTGTGGGGTGAATCAAATTGGCTGAAGACTTGAATCTGTAATGGTGGGACCACTGGAGGAGCCCGAGATGGATCATTCACTCAGCACTTCTGGCTGAAGACTGCTGCAAATGCTTCATCCTTATCACTGACGTGCTGCGCTCTTCCATCATTGTGGATGGGGATATTTGTGAAGCAGCCTCCTCCAATGAGTTGTTGTTTAATTGCCCACCGCCATTCACGACTGGATGTGGCAGGGATGCAGATCTGAGGCCTGACCTATTGGTTTGCTTAGCCCTGTCTATCACTTGTTGCATTTGCTATTTGGTGTGAAAGTAGTCCTGTTTGGTGGCTTCACCAGGTTGATACCTCACCTTCAGGAATGCCTGGTGCTGCTCCTGGCGTGCCCTCCTGCACTTTCCATTGAAACAGCTTTGATCCCCTGGCTTGATGGTAATGGTTGAGTGGGAGATATGTTAGGCCATGAGGTTACAGATTGTGCTGGAGTACAATTCTGTTCCTGATGGCCTACAGTGTCTCATGGATGTCCAGTCTTGAGTTGCTAAATCCATGTGAAGTCTGTCCCGTTTAGCATGGTGATAGTGCCACGCAAGATGATGGGAATTATTCTTAATGTGAAGGCGGGACTTAGTCTCCACAAGGACTGTGCGATGGTCACTCTTACCAATATTGTCATGGACTGATGTAACTGCAGCTGACAGATGAATAAGGATGAGGTCAGGGACGTTTTTCCCATGTCTTGGTTCCCTCACCACCTGCCGCGAACCCAGCCTAGCAGCTCTGTCCTTTAGGATCCAACCAGCTTGATCAGTAGTACTGCTGCCAAGCCACTGTTGGTGGTGGACATTGAAATCCCCATCCAGAGTATATTTTGTGCCTTTGCCATCCTCGGTGCTTCTTCTAAGTGTTGCTCAACATTGAGGAGTAGTGAGTCATCAGCCGAGGAAGGGGACAGTATGTGGTAATCAGCAGGAGCTTTCCTTACCCATGTTTAACCTGAAACCATAAGACTTCATGGGGTCTGTATTCAATGTTGAGGACTTCAAGAGCAACACCCTTTCTGACTATATACCACTGTGCTGCCACCTCTGCTGTCTCAATTTTGGCACTAACCCCCAGATGTTAGGAGAATTTTGCAGGGTCGACAGGGCTGTTTATGCCTTTGTCTTTTCCGGTGCCTCGGTTAATGCCAAGTGATCCATCCGGATTCCTTTATTTGACACTTTGTAGCGATTTGTACAACTGAGTGGCATGTTCGGCCATTTCAGAGGGCAGTTGAGAGTCACCCACATTGCTGTGGGTCTGGAGCCACATGTAGGCCAGACCAGGTAAGGGATGGCAGATTTTGGTGAACGAGATGGGTTTTTCTGACAATTGGCAATGGTTTCATGGTGATCAGTAGATTGTTAATTCCAGACTTTTTTTTTTCTAATTTTTGAATTCAAATTCCATCTGCCGTGGTGGGATTTGAATCCGGATCCCCAGAACGTTAGCTGGGTTTCCGGATTAATAGTCTAGCAATAATACCACTGGGCCATCTCCTACCCTGATAATGGTAGGGATCCGGAATTTACTGCCTGAGCGACTGATGGAAAGAAGCCTTGCAGAAATTTAAAAGTTACTTCAAGTCATAACCCACAAGTCTGTGGGTCAGCAGCTTGAAAGTGGGATTATGTTTGATGGCTACTTGACAACCACCATTGCCATGATAGGGCTAAATGGCCTCCGAGTTATTAGTTTCAATAGTTTCATGGTTTCTTTCAAAGTTCACCATGGGCTATCTCAGTCATACCTTTCATTTCACTTTTTCAATTTATCTTGAGCATTTTGAGCCTTATAGTTTTGTAATTGGCTAAGTTTCATACTGTAGTTTAGAACTTGCATGAATGTATCCCTTTCAGACTTAATGTGAAAATCTACTGTTTTTCACTTATCCGCAGAGATTTTTTTAAATTGCAAAAGCACTGTGTTCTTTTACAAGGCATGATCTTAAATAGCCTCTTCCCTGGTTGGCTCCATGACGCATAGTTCTACAGAAACAGTCACTAATATGTTCTGTGAACTTGTTCTCCATACCACTTCTGCCAACTTCATGTGTCCAGTCTATATGAAAATTAAATCCTGCACATTTGGACGTAGTGCCGGAATCAGTTGAAAGTAGACATTCCCTAAATCAATGCATTATTTTTGAGACTTGAATTAGATAAGCCCGAAGCATTTGAAATACAATTATATGGAGGCTGCTACCATTTTGGTTTTGTTTTGCCATAAGACAAATTATCTAAAGCACATAGCAAGTTTATAGTTTTAAATTTTCACTGTTTTGGTTTTCTTCATCTTTATCTGTTGTTTGGCAAAATGCTTTACAGTTTTTCTAACTTGCCTTTTGAAGGACAAAATGAGTAGGACCTTGAAATTGATAGCAGACTGGGAAAATTTATATGGTAGACCACTTTGGCATGAAGCATAAATTTGATATTAAGCATGTTATAATTTGCAACATGATCTTTAGAGTTTCCATAAAGAATGTTTTTGTTAATAATTAATGGCATGTTACACCAATATCTTTTTTGCCTAGATATCGACTGCAAACTGTGAAATCCTTAGCTGGCGTCAGCCTTATGTTGCGGTTATTATGGGCATGCTTACGATGGGATGACATGGCAGTTAAACCGCCATCAGGAGTCACCACTGCACGTACAGGTATGATAGACTCTAAAACATCTGAGACTGTGATTTAGATGTTGCATTTTGGAGACCTTTGTGTGAAGAGGATTTGCAGCTAGATGAGATTTTGTACTATGCTGTTAGATACCTCCAAATAAAAATATCCAAAGCTTTTCAGAACAAAGCAAGTTTACATTATATAGTTGCTCTTTAGTTTTTTGAAAAAAAAGTGAAAAAGTGATTTGCAATAATAAAGAGAATTTTCATTTGTATAAGTACCTTTCAGCACATCTGCAAATAAATATACAATCCCATTCATAAGTAGTGGAATCTTCATGAAAGCAGTGTATGAGCCCCAAATGTGACAAATTCCGTGGAATTCAGATTGTACAGGGTGACCTCAAGGAGAATATTAGTAGCACTTAGGCATAGGAGCAAAGTAAACCATTTGTGTCTGCCTGTCATTCTGGGAGATCAAAGTTGATCAGGTTTAACCTCCCTCAAATACTTCCATATCAGGAATCTACCTCGTGAACCTTCTCTGCCTGCTTGCAATGCTAGTATGCTTTTCCTTAGAAAAGGGGACTAAAACTGTTACAGCTGCCGTCTGACTAGTGCCTTGGGTAATTTTAGTAAAGCAACTTGCCACTGAGGTGGGCAGAATTAATTATGTTTGCCTCTTTCAAAATTTAATTTGCCTCTTAAAAAATTAATGGAACTGAAATATATCAAAAATACTGACTTTGACATCTTCAATAAATTCAAGTATAACTGCATTATATGAATTGGGATCAAAACTCTTCAAATCAAGAAGATGCCAACTTCAGTCTTGTGATTTATGAAATTTAACTTAAATGTGGACAATAATTGGGCTGTGTGACTCCTGGGAATTCCTGGCTTCTAGTCAGTAAATAGAAAGTAGTTCTAGCAGAAATTACACCTGTTAATAAATATTTTTATCCGGGTGCTGGGAGGCTTGGCCATGGGACTTCTAGAGTCCAGCGTCTTTGCAATATTCACAAGATAAATTAATACCGGAGTCATGGCCAAATGGCACAGTATTATCCATTATACCCAAGAACAAGGGAAGAAACAGGTATTGGACTTGACTTTGATGAAAATATCAGTCCCATCTATATTTAAATCCAGGCCAATTTTCAAAGAAATATAAGAACTAGAATAGGCCATTTAACTTCTCAAGCTTGCTCTGCCATGCTGACCTTAGTTGATCATCTGCCTTATGCCATATCCATTGCCAGTCCTTTGTCATTAGTAACTAGGAATCTAACAGTCTCTGTCTCAAACTTAATTAACAACTGAAATTCTTCAGGCCTCTCGGGTAGAGAATTTCATCAAGCTCCTCTCCATCTTGTTTTTCACTCTAAGAGGGCGTCCCTTAGTTCTTGACTCTGGTATCAGGGAAATACCCTTACTGTATTTAATCTGTCTGTCCCTTTAAGATTTTTTAAAGTTTCAATGAGATCAATTCTCGACAGGCCCGATCTTCTCAATCTGTTGTCACAGGACAGTTCCACCATCCCAGGAATCAGTCTAGTTAACCTTTGCTGTACTCTGTCTAAGGCAAGTATATGCTTCCTGAGATAGAGAGACTGGAACGGTACACCATACTTTAAGGTTTAGTCTAACCAGTGTTCCATACGATTGAACCAAGAGTTCTTTGCTTCTGCACTCAAATTCTTGAAATAAAACCTAACATTTGCTTTCTGAAATGTTTGCTCCACTTGCATGCTAATTTTTATTTCTTTAACCTGTCTTTCCGAAACAACCTATTCAGAGATGTCAGTACACACCTCTGGTGCAGGTAGGACTTGAACCCATATCTCTCAGTCCAAGGGTAGCGAACACTACCACTGCACCATGAGAGGGGGTCCCTCCTTGCCTGCTAATCAGCGTTATTTATGAACAAGGATACCTGGATCCCTGTGGGCATCCATGCATTCCAATGTCTCACTGTTTAAGAAATACTCTGCACCTTTGTTCCTTCTGTTAAAGTGAATAATCTCTCACTTATCCACATTGTATTCCATCCACCGTGTTCTTGCCCACTTATTCAGCCTGTTTTAAATCCCATTGAAGCCTCTCTGCATCGTTCTTTCACATTCCTCCCAAATGTTATATCACCTGCACACGCGGAAATGTTCGAATTGACTCCCTGCATTAATATTATTGACATAGATAGAGAATAGCTGAAGGCTAAGCATTGATTCTTGTAGTGCCCCATTGGTTACGGTCTTCCAACCTGAGAATGACCCAATTGTTTCTATTCTCTGCTTTGTCTGTTACCCAGTCCTTAGTACATGCTAGTGTATTACCCTCAATCCTGTGTGCTCTAATTTTATTACTTCACCTGCTTTGTGGGACTTTATCAGAAACCTTGACAAAATCCAAATACACCACTTCAACTGATTTTCTACCTCATTAATCCAGTGACAGCTTCAAAAGCCTCTGTCTTGTCAAACATTCGTTCCCTTTCATGTTTTCTCTGTCCACTTGACTTGGTAAGCTTTCGTATTGTTGTAATAACCAGCTAATTACACAAAAACATTTATATAGACAATGTATTTTGGATGCATTTGTGTTTTTTTAACCACTTAAAATTCTTAATTCTTGCTAGCTTAATAAATGCAGATCTGACAGTGTATAGACAGTGATAAAAATAAAGGATAAATTCATCTTTGTTATAACTTCGCAGAAACTACAGAAACTGATATCACTACTACTGAAATTATTAAGCGAAGAGATGTTGGTCCATATGGAATCCGGTCAGAATACTGCATTCGAAAGATTATCTGTCCTATTGGTGTCCCTGAAACTCCTAAAGGTATAGCTCTTCTCAAAAACATACAGCATATTCAGTGTGATCAGAGATAATGGGAACTACAGATGCTGGAGAATCCAAGATAACAAAGTGTGTGGCTGGATGAACACAAGCCAAGCAGCATCTTCGGAGCACAAAAGTTGATGTTTTGGGCCTAGACCCTTCATCAGAAAAGTTTTTCTGATGAAGGGTCTAGGCCCGAAACGTCAACTTTTGTGCCCCTAAGACGCTGCTTGGCCTGCTGTGTTCATCCAGCCCCACACTTTGTTATCCAGCATATTCAGTGTGTCACTGTTTTGCCAGTTCTCTACTAATCTTCCTGCAGAAACCAGTTCTCATTCCTTTAAAGTATGTTTTTCTTAGACTTAGACTTATAGTTTGGATTAAGACTTTCCCTTAAATCTGATATTAAAGTCAATCGTCATATTGTCATTGTCTGCAAGATGTTCTTTCGCCCTCAATGTGCTAACCAATTCTGATTTGTTAATTATCACTAAACTTAACATAGCCTGTTTCAAGAAATATATTACCTCAAACGCTTTTTTGTTTCTTCCAGCTTGTGAAAACTAAAGTTCCTGATTGTAACCAATGCTTTCTGACCGCAATTTTTTCTGTATACTTCACAATACCCAAGTATGACTTTGAGGTTTTCTTTTCCGTATCGTCCCATTGCTTCTATGCCCTTTTGAAGTCCCATCTTTCTGGCCCTGTTTCTGTATATTTTATCAAAATTATTTTACCTCCTGTCCAGGTTTTCTTACCCTTTCTAAAGCTTTGACTATTGGCATCCAATCATACGGAGCTTGTATTTGGATCTGTGTAATACAGCTACATCAGGCACATTGAGCTGCTTTTCTGCTTCAATCACAAGTTTTTTTTCTTAGAGTATGTACATTTCTGCAGAGACCAGACTAACTGTCTCCTACCTATAAATTAATATTGTTTTTCGTGTTATCATACTGGGTAGATTTTCCGTCCTTTTAAATTGCTCCCCGCAACCCTTTTTCCTCTCTTGTAAAATGGCCAGTTTTACCTTCCATTGTGAATTTCTAAAGTAATCAGGTTACTGAGGGTGTACAGCAATTTGGTCTAGCTTAAGTGCTAAGTTGCAAGAATCAAATTTTTGAATCATAACCTTGATTGAAATCTTAACTGTTGTAGTCTCTCTTTATTGCATTTTAAAGGGTCTTAGCTGGGCCACTAGATGAAATTGTCTTTTTCAGTTTGTTTACTTTGGGCCAAGTCAATCTTGCCCCAAGGGACAAGTTGCATGCAATAAAAGAGCGTCTGTGTCAGCTAGAAATCATGAATTGTTTTGATTAAATAGAAGTTGTAAATTGGTTAACTGTTCAATTTTTTTTATCCTTTCTTTTGCTTTCCATTTTAAAGAAACTCCAACACCACAGAGGAAAGGTCTTCGATCTAGTGCGTTACGGCCAAAGAAGATTGAGGCCCCAAAGCAGACTGGTCCTGTAATAATTGAGACCTGGGTTCCAGAGGAAGAGCTGGATTTATGGGAAATTCGCAGTTTTGCAGAGAGGTAGAACAGATTTGGCCCATATCCATTTTTTTATTCAGTGCACAATATCAAATAATTTTAGCTTTTAACAGATCTCCATTAGTCAATAGTTTATTTTCATTATCTTCAAAATGATTAAATTTCATGTGTCGTGAGCCGAGCAGAGATGTTATTATTAATTGGTGTAGAAACTAGGAGTATGCCATTCAGCCAGCCCTGCCATTCCATATGATCATGGCTGCTCCTCCACCTCAGTTCCATAATTCCCACTTTCTTTTGATATATCTTAATGACTTTAACATCTAAAAATATTTCTTGAATATATGTAGTGTCTTGATCTTCACAGCCATATGTGGCTTACTACCCTTTGAGCGAAGAAACATTTTTCTTTATCTAAGAACTAAATGACCAACGCTGCATCCTGCAACTGTGACCCCTTGCTCCACCTTCCCACCCAGGAGCATCCTCCCTGCATTTGGTCTGTCCAGCCATGTTGGCATTTTGTATATTTAAAATTGATCTGCATTCACCCCTTGAAACTATGGTTTGATTGACTCACTGATTTCCCTTCACTGGACAGTTCTGCCATCTCTGGTTTCAACCTAATTAATTTACATTGCACTTTCTTCAGATTTGCTTGTATGTCTGTTTAATTGGTAGAAGGTGAATTTATGAAGTTAAAAGCTTCACATTTGAGACCTGCATAATGTCTCAGAGCTTCTAGACTGATGCTTCATGTGCTGCAATAAATAACGGTGCAAAATGTAAAACTGGACCAGAAATTTTAAGTGCAAAATGATTTTATAATTACTATGCCTATTCAAAGCTGTTTCAATTCCTTGCGTACTGGTTTCTTGGGAGCAAAAAGCAAAAGGTTGTAGGATATTTTAAAAGTTATCACTTGTATGCCAACTAATTTCTAATACTTAGAGATTGATGGTGGGTTGAAAATTCAGATGTGTAAAACAAAAATATTTGGGAGATGTAGGAAAAATATCAACATGTACAGAATTTGTAAATACTTGAAATTAAGCTGGCTTGATTTAATATCAGTCCCCCTAATATACATTGCTGAGGACATTTCTAGAAGATCTTTGGCATGTCAATCTAACTTATTAAAATGTATCAGACTAATGGCTCTGTAAAGTGATATTGTCTTGAATTACTGGACATGCTCTGACTTGAATAACAGGTGAAATTAACGTTTCCATGAAGACTTTTTCAGATATGTTTTCATTTGCACTGTTCTATTTGAGTCATTGTGGTTTTGGGGAAAATAATTCAGCAGTTAGCTTTTAGGTTGATTGTAAACAAATGGTGCAAAAAATGGGAATGGAAAAGTGCGCATATCTTCCATCTTTCAGAATAAGGGGCCACACATTTCAGAGAGAGATGAGGTCTTTCTACTCTCATAAGTTTGAGAATCTGTGGAAAGTCATTACCTTAAGAGGGCAGTTCTCTGCATATCTTACCTTTCAAAATAACCACCTAATTACTTTTGAATGCCTTGATTGAATTGTCTCCACCACACACACTCTAAGGCAATTCATTCCCAACTGTAACTTAGTCATTACGTGAAAAGTGGACTTGAGGCCATTCATAATTTGTTTTGGGAAATTGGGTAGCAAAATGAGGGTAGAGTTTAAACTAAGTCCAAGTTGATGGGATGGAACCCCTTGCACCTCTGTCTTCTGGTTGTAAAGTTTCCTTATGAATTGACTTTGGACAGAATGAATCCTGTTTCTAATAGGCCCTATTCCATACAAATTAGTGGTGGCAGTCTGGCTGTGAGATAGTTGCTTCAGAGGTGGGGGTGATCTTTACTCCGTGTTTGGCTTGTTTTACTTGATTTGGAAGTGGCTAATGATGGAGACACTCGGTGAGTGTTTGAATTAGCAAAAACTCTATTTAGCGGTGCCAATTTTGCTCAATTACATTTTTAAAAATGCAACTGCTTCAGTTTGGCTGGATTCAAATGCCTGAGGAGGGAGGATCATTATTGTGATGAACTCCCTGCCACAAAATGGGTAAGTTGAGTGATGGCATGAATATGGTGTCAAGAGCTCATCTCTGGGTGAAATGACACCAATGTTGTGAACCATTTCATGCAGCCTCAAATGCTTGTTGATGAAATGGCTGCTGTCTATGTCCAGAGTAGGGAGTTTTGATCATCATAAACAATAATTAAAATATTGGCCCTGTGGAGCTGGTGTGAAAGAGGAGTTTTAGGCCTGAGACTAACCATGATCATATTGAGTGGAAGACTAGTTTGAGGGCTGGATGTTAATCCTGAATCTATTTCTTGTGAACTTGCACCCAATCTTTCCAATATTTAGTTGGAGGAATTTTTCATGCTTGCATTATTAGAATGTAGAAGCATAACATTAGCTGATTCTTTGCACTAAGTCATCATCACTCTTGAAGAATCATGTGGTCATGTATTTCCTTGTTTTTCAGGGTGGAAAAGGAGAAGGCACAAGCTGCTGAGCAGCAAGCAAAGGTTAGTGAGCAGAAGAAATCCGAAGAGTTCAAGGCCCAACTGGAGGCCCAGCTTAAGCAGCAGCGCTTGGCTGCTCAACAGGTGGGAAGGCATGAAGTTTCCTCATCCCACCTGTCAGTAAAGTGCATTGAATTTAATTTTTATTTTTAAAAGTATTCATTGTTCTTACATTGTAGGTTGATGAAGGAAAGATGTATTTTGATGTATTAACATGTTTATTTTGTAAATATTTGAGCTCATTAATCCTGAGAGTGTAGTTTCAGTACATTTGCATCCTTTGACATGGAGTTGCAAGAAAAGCATGAAGTGCTGCCAGTGACCCTTTGTAGTTTCATATCTCCTGTCAAGGTTGTTGGGAGGAAGATGTCATAAATGAATCAGCTGCAGAAAACTTGATCACCACTGTTATGACCCTGATTTAATTCCATTCTTGGGTGACTGTCTGTATGGAATTTGCACATTCTCCCTGTGTCTGCATGGGTTTCCTCTGGGTGCTCAGGTTTCCTCCCGCAGTCCAAAGATGTGCAAGTTAGGTGGATTAGCTGTACTAAATTGCTTTGTGTGTCCAGGGATGTGCAGACGAGGTGGATTAGTCATGGGAAGTGCAGGGTTACTGGTTAGAGAAGGGGGTAGGTTTGGATGAGATGTTCTTTGAAGGATCAGTACAGATACAATGGATCAAATGACCTACTTCCACACTGTAGGGATTCTACTCTGTGAAACCTTCTGCCCAAAAGATCTTATCTGTGTCAGATCAGTAGACCACCAATTTCTAGGTTACTAAATGCTATTTTGTGGAAGATCTTTCCATCCAGAGAGTTCTGTGGTGATGCTGAAATAGTTTAATGCTTTTCTACAAGTATTACTTTGGCTTGAAGTACTCCCATTCTATTGTGTGTTTTAAAAATTCTGACCCTCCCTCCCCGACTCATCATGAACTTGATCATTAATCCAGTGGCTTGTTATGCTTTTCATGTACCAATAATGTTGAAATATTATTATTCAATTCTAACATGATCACGGCAGTGTTTCTGAAATAATGTTGCAAATTCTTAATTATGTAAAATTATTATTTTAAGCATAGTTGTTTGGTTATCGTAAGCGTTAAGACTTTGCATATTAATGTTTTACAATTCTTATGTGTGAAGAGTAATTAATTTACACATGTGGAGTGAGAGAAGAGTGAATGAGAGCATTGTATGTCTCATTGGTTAACCTTTTCTGAGAATACATTCAAAGACTGGAATATTGCTATGCATTCTTTTTGATTTATATGTTGTGAAAATATGTGCAATGGTGCTGTGTGGAAAACCTTTTGTAAATTTTATTGTGCCTTAACAGAAACGTCTTGAGCAGCAGAAGCTATCTTCCACTCCAAATTCCTCTTCCACTGTGTCAACAACCAACAGCACAGCTACCACTATTGCCACCCCCCAGAAGTTAGTGGTAGGTTCCTTGACAGGACAGGTCTCCCCAGGAACAAAGGTGGTATTTACTACCTCAAAAGTGGGTTCACCAACTACAGTAACATTCCAGCCTAACAAGAATTTTCAACAGAGTTTTGCTACCTGGATCAAGCAGGGCCAGAGTGGGTCAGGTATGTATCTCTGTGGATACAGCCAATGCATTCATACTTGAGAAGAAATAATAAATGAGCATGATCATGTGTAGTTGTATGCAGTGTTCCTAACCTCAGCAGTGACGTTAAGCAGAGATCTCCCCAAAGGTGGGAAGAAAATAAGTTCTTTCTTTCAGTGTGACACATTTTTATTTTCTTCATCCCAATGATTTCACTGGGAGCACAGGCTAAAGTTACACTTGTAAGGCTTCAGTGTTTATGTTTTAATTTTGCTTATTGTTGGATTAGGATGCATCACTAATCCAATATTGCCTGCTTTCATAGGTTTATACTTATTGTCAGAAGTTGTCCTTTTGTCTCACGGAATATCTTGCAATGTACTTGTTCTGCTGTCATTAATGATGCAGTGTATTACTGTAGCAAACTCAGTTTGACACAACTAACCTGGCATGATGTTGAGAGCCATAAATATTTCCCTTGGAAATAAATAAATCTTGAAAATATTCTACTTAAACCCCAACTTCTTGAAAGATTACGTATTTCATGTTTTGAATTGCTTGGTCTGTATATTAAAATAGCTAATCAACCAAAACATGCCTTTTGTTCACTCATGGTTAAGTTATTCTCATGTAAACACATTCTTATAGTAAATAACTTGCCTGTGCTCAGTTTTAATTTAAGTACGCTTTGAATTAATATCAGCTGAGTGTTGATTTAGTACTGTGAAAGTTGAGCAACTGACTTTGCTCATTTGAGATTTGTTCAAGTATCAGTCTCGGATGTCACCAAATGATGCAAGTCTAAATGCTGTTTATATCTCTTGTCCATTTCCTTCTAGTTACCAGCACGGTTTCCACCACAGGTTCAACCGTTGCCACCACAGGTCAGA
Organism: Stegostoma tigrinum; assembly: GCF_030684315.1. Lineage (NCBI taxonomy): Eukaryota > Metazoa > Chordata > Chondrichthyes > Orectolobiformes > Stegostomatidae > Stegostoma > Stegostoma tigrinum. Next base: position 10,440,213 of record NC_081375.1, read on the forward strand.
CGTTCCAGATAACAGGCAGTCCAGTAAGCATGACAGGCAAGGTGATAACTGCTAAGCTTCCACTCACTGCGAACAGCAAAATCCTGACTGTCAATGTGCCAACAACTCAAGGAGGTAGGGTGGAGAGTATTATTCCATAGTGCATGTTTTAAACCAGAGATCATCTGGAATGTGACTAGAGCTCCAATATTTTTAACATGTCTGTAGCATTTTTGTGTTTTCCATTTTTCTCCTCATTTAAAATTTGTACATTAAGCTTTGAATCTGTGGAAAAAGGTGCTGGCACTTCATGACTTAAGGCAGCAACAATGGGCTGAATGGGATGGTGTGATCTGTAGTGACAACTGTGGTTAACTTGGAATCTTATTAAGAAAATGGAAGAGCAAGTGCAAGATTACTGATTATCAGATTACTGGCATGTGAGCAGAGCTCTGCTTGAGTATTTTGTTTGCATATAGTGCAAGCTTCCCTTGTAAGCAAGTAAGGCATAGCTCTCATTCAGGCTGGTATAAATTCAACTGCATTTTTATGTGCAAACTGATTTCTGTAGAGTGGTGTACCTTTTCAGAAGGAACAAAGTTGACTGTTACACCGTAACACACTTGTGTTCAATATCCATATTTCAGTTGGTGTGCTGAATGTTAACATTGTTTGTTCTAATGTGGAAGCTCAAAAGGTTGAGGGCTTGCTTGAGAAGTTTGCGTTTTCTCCATGACAGTTAGATGCCCCATCAAATGAATGAACTGGAAAGGATTTGATTCCTCTCCCGGGCAGCCCAGTAAGTGGTGCTTGTGCCTCATGCGTGTTCTGTCTGTTACGAAGACAAAATGCTAAAGAAACTCAGCAGGTTTGACCTTATTTGTAAAGAGAGAAACAGAGTCAACATTTTGAATACAGGAACATAGTATTAGGAGTGGGCCATTCAGCCCCTTGAGGCTATTCCACCATTCAATGAGATCACAGCTGATATGTAGCCTAACTCATTTAGCTCATATTCCTTAATATCTTTTCTTAGCAAAGAATTTATGTATCTCATATTTAAAATAAAATAATTGATCCAACATCCACTGCCATTTGCAGAAGAGAGTTCTTAATCTCGAATATGCTTTGTGTGTAGAATTGTTTCCTAATTTCTCTCCTCAGCAGGCTGCCCTAATATTTAGATTATGCCCCTTAGTTCTAGAATCCCTAACCAGTTAAAGTAGTTTATCTTTATCTGCCCTGACTTTTCCTGTTAATATTTTGAAGCCTTCATTCAGATCATCTCTTAACCTGCTAAATTCTGGAGAAAATAGGTTAATTTACATGATCTCATGTCATTAACTTAACCCTGAAGTCCAGGTATCATTCTTGTAGACCAGTGTTGTACACTTTCCAAGTATAATTCTTCTGACGGTGATGTGCCCGATCAGCTTTCAATACTCCAGGATTATGTATAGCTGCAGCATAACATCTGCATCCAGTATTTTATATAAAAAGGCCAGCATTCCATTAGCTTCTTTGATTATTTTCTGCAGCTGTTCTTGGCACTTTTAAAAAGCTGTGCACCTGAATTCCAGGTCTCTTTGGACATCCATTGTATTTAACTTCATGCCATCTAGAAAGTATCCTGATCTATCCTTTTTCAGTCCAAAATGGATAATCTTACATTTGCTCGCAATAAAAATCTATCTGCCACAGTTTCATCTATTCGCCATAAGAAATTTGCATATATGACTTTCCATATCATTATCCAAGTCATTAGTAAATAATATGAATAATTTGAAGCACTGACACACTTCTTTGTGGGATCTCACTGGTCTCATCCTGCTAATTTGAGTACTATCCATTATGCCTACCTTCTATTGCCTGCCACTCAATCAGTTTCCAGCCATGTCGATAATTTGCAGAAAATTCCATGGGCTTCTACCTTTGTTAACAGTCTCTTGCATGGGACTTAAATGCTTTCTGAAACGCCACATAAATGGCATCCATAGACATTTCCCTGTCCACTACTTTAGTCACCTCTTCAAAAACTTAAGTTAAGTTTGTCAAGCATGATCTACCTGTCATTGCCTCTCCCTGAAAATGGTTGAGGTGTCCAGTTATCCATTGCTGATTGCAACCTTGGCATCAGTTTCCCCAGCACAGATGTTAGGCTAAGTGATCTTAGTAGAACAGATGGTGATGGTGCCCAGAGCAAAAGATAAGGGAGTGCAAATCCATGCACTTCTTTTATTTGCTAACAGTTGCTTCGCGGAATTTATTGAATGCCTTCCTGAAATCTGTATCAATAACGTTCATCAATATTGTATTCTCAAATGCTTCGCTTTCATACCCTGTCCTTGCCTTTTGATTATCATCCATTTGTTGAAATGCTTTGTCAATCTGTCCCTCATAACAGACTCTAGCAATTTGCCACGTAGAGTTATCAGTTAAGTTGTTGACAGCAGTCACTTGTTATCAAGTACAGATGTCCACCTAGGAATTTCCATGTCCCTAGATGTGATTTCTGTGGTTGCTTATGCGGTTGATCAGCATGGTGGTAGAGCTGCATTTCCGATCACACGTTAGGTGTTTCTGGATGGTGAATGTCGATCCTTGGCCTCAAAGTCTCTGGCATTCTTTTCTCTGGTTCCTTTCCCATACTACTACTTGCTGACAGGTTTTAGTAGTAGGTTTACGTCATCCATGTGCTTAAGTTTCTGCAATATCTACTGAAGCGACTTCTGTATTTTGCTAGCTTATGACTTTGTGCCTTTGTTACTTGCAAACTGTCATCGCCTTACTTGTTTTCTGCCTTGTTTATGATAGGTGTGGTTCAGGTGCAGCAAAAAGTTCTGGGAATCATTCCATCAGGCACTACTTCCAGCCAGCAAACCTTTACCTCATTCCAGCCAAGGGCCACCACTGTAACTCTGCGACAGAGTGCACCAGGTACAACATCCACAACTCAGCAGGTACAGGTATTTATTCTTTTTATTTACTATATCTTAGATTATTACAGATGTGCTTTGTTTAGGACTCATGGACAGCTGGTGTGTTTGTGTAAATGTTTCTTGTTCAGAGATGCTCCTGTTCAGAGATCTGCTTTCACAATATGCCATGATCGTCTGTCTTGGGCCCTTGTCACTCATCTATCGCAATTTAACTGCAACCGCTCTGTGACACCTGCCATCAATCACACTTAGGTCAACCTCTCAATCTGCTCCCTCTATATTAATGTATGTAGCTTCCTTTAGTCAAGGTCAGGCTGGAAGAACATACGCATCAGCAGCACGTGTTTCACCTCGAGTTGATAGTCATTCGCTGTTCAATTCTCAATGCATCGCCCTTACCAATCAGCGTTAAAATGTCTGGTGTAACGTTTAAACAAGCCTGGCAGTTAACTATCAGTTATCATTAGCGATGCATTCTCCATGGCAGCACCTTTGCCAATCAGTTAACACTTCCCTCAACGTAAGTGTTGATTTTCTGCTTGAGTTGTTATTTTTGAAAATTGTCTTGATGATTACAGGATCAAAAGCTGCAATAAAATATCTTTTTCTCGCAATTTGTTATTCTGGACCATAGTAAATTTATTCGCAGTAGAAAATTAAGCAAAAAAAAAATGAAGCAGTTGTTGTCAAAATCATAGAATCTTGACAGTGTGGAAGTAGGCCATTTGACCCATTGAGTCCACACCAAACCTCCAAAGAGCATCCCACCCAGACCCACTCCCACCCTAACCCTGCATTTTGCACCTTTGACACTGGGCAATTTAGCAAAGTCAATGCTTCTAACCTGCACATCCTTGGACTGCGGGAGGAAACTGTAGCACCCAAAGGAAGCCCATTCAGACGAGGGGAGAAAATGCAAACTCCACATAGCAAGTCGCCTGAGACTGGAATTGAACCAGGTCCCTGGTGCTGTGAGGCAGCAGTGCTAACCACTGAGCCACCGTTACACAGCTTCTAAACCAGTTGCGGTCCTTAAAATACTGGCTGATCTCTGGCAAACAAAGAGAAAATCAAGTCACTTCGTCTGGTAGAAATAACAGATGAACATGTAGGATCTGATGTAGAATGCCCTGTGTGTAAAGAAGATTACAGCAGCTTCTGTGCAACCATTTATTCGTTAATGATTGTGTAATGCTTTGACTAGAAATGCACGATACCTGTCCAGCGTGTCTGAAAAGCTTCAGTGGGCAAAAAACAGCAACGAATTTTCCTGTGAGGCTGGATGAACACAGCAGGCCAAGCAGCATCTCAGGAGCACAAAAGCTGACGTTTCGGGCCTAGACCCTTCATCAGAGAGGGGGATGGGGAGAGGGAACTGGAATAAATAGGGAGAGAGGGGGAGGCGGACCGAAGATGGAGAGTAAAGAAGATAGGTGGAGAGAGTATAGGTGGGGAGGTAGGGAGGGGATAGGTCAGTCCAGGGAAGACGGACAGGTCAAGGAGGTGGGATGAGGTTAGTAGGTGGGTGGGAGAAGGGATGGGTGAGGGGAAGAACCGGTTAGGGAGGCAGAGACAGGTTGGATTGGTTTTGGGATGCAGTGGGTGGGGGGGAAGAGCTGGGCTGGTTGTGTGGTGCAGTGGGGGGAGGGGACGAACTAGGTTGGTTTAGGGATGCAGTAGGGGAAGGGGAGATTTTGAAACTGGTGAAGTCCACATTGATACCATATGGCTGCAGGGTTCCCAGGCGGAATATGAGTTGCTGTTCCTGCAACCTTCAGGTGGCATCATTGTGGCACTGCAGGAGGCCCATGATGGACATGTCATCTAGAGAATGGGAGGGGGAGTGGAAATGGTTTGCGACTTGGAGGTGCAGTTGTTTGTTGCGAACTGAGCGGAGGTGTTCTGCAAAGCGGTCCCCAAGCCTCCGCTTGGTTTCCCCAATGTAGAGGAAGCCGCACCGGGTACAGTGGATGCAGTATACCATATTGGCAGATGTGCAGGTGAACCTCTGCTTAATGTGGAATGTCATCTTGGGGCCTGGGATAGGGGTGAGGGAGGAGGTGTGGGGACAAGTGTAGCATTTCCTGCGGTTGGAGGGCAGTGTAGAGCGAACAAGGGAGTCACGGAGAGAGTGGTCTCTCCGGAAAGCAGACAGGGGAGGGGATGGAAAAATGTCTTGGGTGGTGGGGTCGGATTGTAAATGGCGGAAGTGTCGGAGGATGATGCGTTGTATCCGGAGGTTGGTAGGGTGGTGTGTGAGAACGAGGGGGATCCTCTTAGGGCGGTTGTGGCGGGGGCGGGGTGTGAGGGATGTGTTGCGGGAAATACGGGAGACGCGGTCAAGGGCGTTCTCGATCACTGTGGGGGGAAAGTTGCGGTCCTTAAAGAACTTGGACATCTGGGATGTGCGGGAGTGGAATGTCTTATCGTGGGAGCAGATGCGGCGGAGGCGGAGGAATTGGGAATAGGGGATGGAATTTTTGCAGGAGGGTGGGTGGGAGGAGGTGTATTCTAGGTAGCTGTGGGAGTCGGTGGGCTTGAAATGGACATCAGTTACAAGCTGGTTGCCTGAGATGGAGACTGAGAGGTCTAGAAAGGTGAGGGATGTGCTGGAGATGGCCCAGGTGAACTGAAGGTTGGGGTGGAAGTTGTTGGTGAAGTGGATGAACTGTTTGAGCTCCTCTGGGGAGCAAGAGGCGGTGCCGATACAGTCATCAATGTACCGGAGGAAGAGGTGGGGTTTGGGGCCTGTGTAGGTGCGGAAGATGGACTGTTCCACGTAACCTACAAAGAGGCAGGCATAGCTGGGGCCCATGCAGGTGCCCATGGCCACCCCCTTAGTCTGTATGAAGTGGGAGGAGTCAAAAGAGAAGTTGTTGAGTGAGAGGACGAGTTCAGCTAGGCAGATGAGAGTGTCGGTGGAGGGGGACTGGTCGGGCCTGCGGGACAGGAAGAAGCGGAGGGCCTTAAGGCCATCTCCACCGCATATTCACCATGGACGTCCAGTCCCTGTACACCTGCATTCCGCATGGAGATGGCAACCCGCTTGTAACTGATGTCCATTTCAAGCCCACCGACTCCCACAGCTACCTAGAATACACCTCCTCCCACCCACCCTCCTGCAAAAATTCCATCCCCTATTCCCAATTCCTCCGCCTCCGCCGCATCTGCTCCCACGATAAGACATTCCACTCCCGCACATCCCAGATGTCCAAGTTCTTTAAGGACCGCAACTTTCCCCCCACAGTGATCGAGAACGCCCTTGACCGCGTCTCCCGTATTTCCCGCAACACATCCCTCACACCCCGCCCCCGCCACAACCGCCCTAAGAGGATCCCCCTCGTTCTCACACACCACCCTACCAACCTCCGGATACAACGCATCATCCTCCGACACTTCCGCCATTTACAATCCGACCCCACCACCCAAGACATTTTTCCATCCCCTCCCCTGTCTGCTTTCCGGAGAGACCACTCTCTCCGTGACTCCCTTGTTCGCTCCACACTGCCCTCCAACCCCACCACACCCGGCACCTTCCCCTGCAACCGCAGGAAATGCTACACTTGTCCCCACACCTCCTCCCTCACCCCTATCCCAGGCCCCAAGATGACATTCCACATTAAGCAGAGGTTCACCTGCACATCTGCCAATGTGGTATACTGCATCCACTGTACCCGGTGCGGCTTCCTCTACATTGGGGAAACCAAGCGGAGGCTTGGGGACCGCTTTGCAGAACACCTCCGCTCAGTTCGCAACAAACAACTGCACCTCCCAGCCGCAAACCATTTCCACTCCCCCTCCCATTCTCTAGGTGACATGTCCATCATGGGCCTCATCCCACCTCCTTGACCTGTCCGTCTTCCCTGGACTGACCTATCCCCTCCCTACCTCCCCACCTATACTCTCTCCACCTATCTTCTTTACTCTCCATCTTCGGTCCGCCTCCCCCTCTCTCCCTATTTATTCCTGTTCCCTCTCCCCATCCCCCTCTCTGATGAAGGGTTAGGCCCGAAACGTCAGCTTTTGTGCTCCTGAGATGCTGCTTGGCCTGCTGTGTTCATCCAGCCTCACATTTTATTATCTTGGAATTCTCCAGCATCTGCAGTTCCCATTATCTCTATCCCCAACGAATTTTCCTGATTGATCAAGAATGAACTTCTCTTCGTCGTCCTCTGCCTCAAGCTGACTGTAATGAGAATTCAACAATTTCTGAATTTGGGCGAAAGCATCTCAAGTTTACTGTTTTAATATGCAACTGTGTTTGATGCCTACTGTTAAACATTTTATCATTTAAATTGTTGTATTATGTTTGGTGCCAAGAAAGCCAGAGTAAATGGGTTTTTTAAAGAAAGAACTCTTTGCTCAATCTCTATCCGAACATGAATACCCACTTTTTTAAAGCCATAAAATAAATCTTGAAAAGAACTTTTAAAACTTAACATCTCAACAACCTATGTTCAATTTATTTCATCTTACTTGGGTGGAAAAATCCCTGTGTGCTCATTGTTTTAATCATACTGCTGTGAATTGGCTTAAGCAGTAGAAGATGTCTGCTGTTCGTTATTTCACAAATCTATATAAATCTTTAATCATTATAATGTGTTTTAAGATTAATGCAGCTGTTCAATTTGAAGTAATGTTTGCTTTTATGCACCTGAACTTTTGTTGTTCTCGTACTAAAAGGGACTTTTTTTTCAAAATCTTTTTGATTAGCTGTTTTGTAGATACTGTGAAAAGCTTAATGATAGCCAACTGTTTTCTTCAGTAGTAAATGGGGCTGTTTGCATCGCATCAAGGGACTGTGTTTAGATTGGGGTGGGAAATAAAACACGTATTTATATTAAAGCATTGAGTTGGTAATTGATTACATGCCGATTCAAAATTCTTTTTAACAACATTCTTTGTGTTAAATCAGAAAATATGTCAATTGTCTTACTTGAGCAGCAGCTGGACTGTCAGTCATCAGTCACTTCCAATTTTTAAAAAAGCCAGATTGGCTCATTGTAAAGTATTTTGTATTAGTGGATTTTCTGGCAAGATGTCAAAATTATATTAAGCTTCCGAGAAGAAAAACCAACGTTTTTGAATTATATGAATTAAATTTGTCATTCTTTTCCATTCCCATTTGATATACAGAGCAATCACTGTACTTCCCACCAATGTGGGAGTCGCACAGCTCTCAACCAATTGCAAGTTCTAAATTGAAACCTTTATAATTTAATGTCTGCAAAATTTCTAAAGACAACTAGTAGGGACACCAGAATTCTTTATAAGGTTAATGTTACCATAGTCCCAGGGACCATAGGCTGTCTCCTCACTGGTGAGGTGGTGGTTAACCTGGGGGTCACCATGTCTCAGGTGAGAGGAAGGGGTTGAGAATGACAGTCCTACATGTTGACCTGCACCAGTGTGGGAATTAAACCTACACTGTTGACGGGAAGGGTGAGCTGTGAGGAGGATGCAAAGATGGAGTATTGTGATTGGGGGAGTTTGAGTGAGTTGGCAAATGCATGGCAGATGCAGTATAATATGGATAAATATGAGGTTATGCACTTTGGTAGCAAAACTGGAAGGCAAATTAGTTATTGTTAATTGAGTGAGGGGAATGTTCAATGAGACCTGGGTGTCGTCTTGTACCAGTCATTGAAAGGTAAGTATGTAGGTGCAGCCCGCAGTAAAGAAGACAAACTGTATGTTATCCTTCTTAACAAGGATTCAAGTACAGGAACAAGGATGTCTTGTGGCAATTATACAAAGACATTAGTGAGGCTACACCTGTAGCATTTTGTGCAGTTTTGGCCTCCTTATCGGAGGATGGATATTCTTTCTGTAAGGCTGAGATTCTTGATCACTAAGGAATCAAGGGTTACAGGGAAAGGGCAAGAGCGTAGACATGAGGAATGCCGGATCAGCCAGAAGGATCATTGGTTCTGAAATGTGAACTCTGCTTTCTCTCTCCACAGATGCTGCCAGACCTGCTGATTTTTTTCCAGCAACTTCTGATTTTGTTTCTGATCTCCAGTATCTGTAGTTCTTGGGTTTTTCGTTTAGCTCAATCATTTCCCAGATTAGTTGTTCTGGCTGTTGGTAACTTCGAAGAACATTTGGAAAGATGGCTGTCATCTCTGTCTCTACTTGCAAGGATGTTTTGATCTAACTCTTCCATCTTGGCGCCTCACTTGAATTAGTTATTATTTCCATTTTTTTAATTTCCCCTTCCAGTATCCTGCCTTTTAAATCAGCAGTCATTGACTGTTCATTTTGGTGGCAAATCCCCAAATTTGGCCTATTTGACATTGACATTATTTTCTTCTTTAGCGTTAATGGCTTCCAGCTGCATTATTGAATACGGTATGTTGCAATGGCTGACTGTACCTTTATAACATTCATCAATCAGCACACCCCTCAAGGCAGCTAGGTCATGTTGACGTACCAGTTTCTCTCTCAGCCTCTCATTTCTGTAGTGTAATTTTCCCTCTTTCAATTTGAAACAATGTGGGATTGTTAAAATAAGAGCAATTTCCACCTTCCTCAGATCAGTACTTTTCTCAGAAGTCTATGGCTGTTTTCTTGATCTTGAAATAGTTGCGACACTGGCTGGGATGAGAAATAAATTTTTTGACGTCTCCCAGTTACACATCTGTTAAGGTTGGCTCCTGTTGTATATATTCTAATTTCTTTTTCCATGGTCCTTAGGCAGCTTCAGTCTTGCTTACATTTGCGGTCCATAGAACCTTGTGCATCATATTACAGCCAGTTTTTGAACAATTTGAGCTAATTCATCATAATTCAGAGATTAAAAGAAAACATCATATTCTTTAAATTTCAGGAGTTAGGTATAGCTGTCTAGTTTTGCTAAATTTTATTTACTAATGGCTTTTAAAAAAGATTCTGAAGACATCTTTGTATGTGATCTACTGCAGTGCTTTGGCATTAGTGTTACCATTTTGAAATTAATGTATTATAATCTTTTATGCTAGGTCCTTACAACGGGAGGAGCAACACAGATACGTCCTGGTGTTACAGTTATTAGAGCACCTTTTCAACAGACGGCAACCATTGGCAAAGCTATTATCCGCACACCTTTGATGGTACAGCAAGGTATCCTCCCAGCAAGTAGGTTCATCATTATATTTCTCAAACATAGGATACATCAACTAATCTATTGGTGCTTTCCATGTATAATGCAGGTTTTGTCATCTCTTTTTGTTTTATGGCACCAATTCCGCGTGACTGAATTTTCAATTGCAACTTTATGGCCGTCTACTTTCAACGGAACACATCACCACATTAGTCTGTGACTCTGCTTGTTCCCTCCTTAAAATAAATTGTTGTACTTAGTCAGGGCTGTGGTTGCTTACACTACGGCATGAGGGAGAACAGTTGCTGCACCTAGGCGGAGATGATGTCAGTTGCAAAAAATGAAAGATTTTTAAGTGCAGCTGGTATCTTATAACTAATTCAGTTTATCAGTTCCACCTAGGTATAGGTAAGATCTCCACAGTCCTACACTTCCATGACAGAGAGACAGGATGACTGGTTGGTTTGACCCGAAGATCACCTTGCCTCATGGTGAAGAGGTTGAGAAGGACAATCGTTTATGGTCCTTAGCCAGTGTGGGAACTGAACCCACACTGTACGGTGTTAACCATCCATCAGCCAGTTGAGCTAACCAACAAAATAGACATCCTAGATTGAGTTTTGAAATGCAAACTGAAACCTGATTTTTGGCAGTAAATTTAAGGAGAATCATGTCAGAATCAACTGTTTCTTAAAATGTTCATTTCTTTTTCCAATCATTGTTATTAAAATTCTCATCAGAAAATCTCTGAGGATATTGCTTTGTTAATGGGACTTTTTTGCAGATACTTCCAAAATGACGCTGAGGAGCATCGGAATTACTCCATCTTGCATTATTTCATAGCACTTACTAATTTCTACAGATTAATATATTGTATAACTAGACTTCTTTATTTAACACAGGACGAAGCTATCACTGGCTAGGCGAGCATTTATTGCCCAGAGACTAGTTTGAGTCAACTGCATTGCTGTCCTGGAAAATTCCATTTCCTCTTTAAAAACCTTGTACTCGGGCCTTTTATGAACTGGGTCCCCAGAACATTACATGTGTAGCTCGGTTAACAATCCAGTGACACTACCTTTAGCCATTGCCTCTCTCAATCTGGTGGCCACTTTTACTCAAATCTTTTTTTAAAATCACATTAACTTTGTTTTCCTCTCTTTCAGCCAATTTTCCCTCTTCACAACCATACCAGATTGTTAGAAAAGAGGCAGCTAACCATGGCAGATGGTGGAATTTAAATTTCAACAAAAAAAATCTGGAATTTAAAATCTAATGATGACCATGAAGCCGTTAACAGTTGTCAGAAAAACCGAACTGGCTTATTAATGTCCTTTAGAGAAAGAAGCGGTCGTTCTTGCCTAACTGTGACTCCAGACCCACAGCACTTTGTTGACTCATAGCATCCCTACAGTGTGGAAACAGGCCATTCGGCCCAACAAGTCCGCACCACCCCTCTGAAGAGCATCCCACCCAGACCCATTTCCCTACCCCAGATTTCCCCATGTCTAACCCACCTAACGTAAAGATCACTGCGCACCATGGCCAATCCACCTACCCTGCACATCTTTGGACTGTGGGAGGAAACAGAGCGCCCAGAGGAAACCCACACAGACATGGGGAGAATGTGCAGACTCCACTCTGACAGTTGGCCAAGGCTGGAAATGAACCCGGTCTCCTGGTGCTATGAGGCAGCAATGCTAACCACTGAGCCACAGTGCCACCCTGCACTGTTGACCTCGCTCTGGGCAATAAATATTGGCTCAGCCAGCAATGCCCAGATTTTATGACTGAATAGAAATTAAATGATTTCATAGGAACATAGAAACAGAATTACACCATTCAGTCTGTTGAATAGCTGATCAAACACTTAATGCCTTTTACCGCTCCATCCCAATGTCCTATGTGCCATTAATAATCAGAAGTCTATCAATCTCTGCCTTAAATATAATCAACAACTGAACTCCCACAGTGGTTGGGTAAAAATTCCATAGGTTCATGGTTCTTTGAGTTTAAAAAAAAATTCCTTATAGAATTATAGACTCTCCTTTACTGTAAAATTTTATTCCCCGTTTCATGTCTCTACTGGCTCCTGCAAAAGCTACCTATCTAGTTCCATTCTCCAACCATATCTCCATAACCCTCTAAATTCATCACTTGCAAACGTATTTCCAGCTTTCTCTTGAAACCTTCAGTGGAATCTGCCTCTAGTGCTGAGCCAAGCAGTGCATTCCAAATCCTATTAACTCTTGAGTAAAGAATTTTCTCCTTATCTTACTCCTACTTCTTATGCTGATAATCTTGAAATTGTGACCCCTAGTTACTGACATATCAACTAATGGAAAGAGCATATCTTCCTTTACCATGTCAAAATTGTTCATAATTTAGAACACCTCAATAAGGTCACCTCTTAATATTAGTTGCTTAAAAGAGAATCAGTACAATTTCTCTAATCCTTCCTTGTGTCTAAAGTCCCTCATTCCTGATATCATTTCAGTAAATCAGCTTTGAGCTCTCTCCAGGGCTTTTAACATTCTTTTAATAAGGTGCCCAGAACTGAACACAATACTCCAAATGTGGTTTGATGTATCATTTATAGAGATTTAGCATCACTTCCTTGTTTTTATTCTCTCAGCCTCTATTTATAAATCCTGGGATTTTATAAGTCTTCCTAACAGCTGTTTCAACTTGCCTGGCCACCTCTGAGAATTGTGCACTTGAATCCTGAGTTCCCTTTGTTCCTTTACTTCCCTTAAAGTTGTACCATTTGAGTCTGTCTTGCCTCTCCATGGTTTCTTCTACCTAAAGGGCGGCATGGTGGCTCAGTGGTTAGCACTGCACCCTCACAGCGCCAGGGACCCGGGTTCAATTCCAGCCTTGGGCGACTGTCTATGCGGAGTTTGCACATTCTCCCTGTGTCCGCATGGGTTTCCTCCAGGTGCTCCGGTTTCCTCCCACAGTCCAAAGATGTGCAGGCTAGGTGGATTGGCCATGCTAAATTGCCCGTAGTGTTCAGGGGTGAGTGGGTTATAGGGGGATGGGTCTGGGTGGGATTCTTCAAGGGGCAGTGTGGACTTGTTGGGCCAAAGGGCCTGTTTCCACACTGTAGGGAATCTAATCTAAATGCATTACCTCACATTTCTGTACATGAAAATTCAACTGCTAGGTGCCTGCTCATTTAGCCAAATTGTCACGGGCCCTCTGAAATCACTTAGCATCATCCTCATAATTCACTATTGTCCTTAGTTTAAGATTATCTGCAAATTTAGAGATTTTTGACTCAACACCCACCTCCAAAAGAAAATGCAAGGGTCCCAACAGTGATCTCTGTGGAACAACACTTGCAACACATTTGAGAAATAGCCATCTATTCCCTCCCTCTTCCTATCTTTTGCCACTTTCTAATCCATGCTGCAAAGGACCCATCAATCCTGATCATTTCTAATTTGCTGACCAACTTGTAATATGGCACGGTATCAATGATTTCCAGAAGTCCACATATACAGCGTCCACAGCACAACCCTTGTCCACTGCCTGTGTTCCTCATCATAGAACTCAATTAAATTTCTCAGATATCGCCCACTCTTGCCAAAGCCATGTTGACAGTCCAGTATTAACTTATATTTCTCTATGTATATATTTGATTTTATCCCATATTATGGCCTCTAACTTTTCTGACTATTGATGTCAAGCTGACAGGTCTGTAGTTTCCTGGGCAATCCTTTGCCCCTTTGTTGAACAACAGTGTATTCAGAGTGGACTGGTAAATTTCTGTCAAAGTTGTGTAATTTGCTGTCTTACTTTTGTCAGCAGCCCAGAATGCATTCCATCTAGGCCTGATGACTTTTCTACTTGGAGTGCTACCAGCCTTTCTAGATCCTCTTCTTTAACTATCATTATACTGGTCCATTGCTCAATGCCCGTATTTTCAATGGACAGTTGTCACCATTTTTTAATTTGGGGAAAGACACTAGCAAAGTACTCATTTGAAACCGAACCATACCTTTATTTTCAGTGAGCAGCGCTGGTTGTTCCTTATGGTCCCCATTTTATCCTTCACCAATCTTTTACCAATCTTTTACTAATCGTTTACTATTAGGATGCTTGAAGAATATTTTAGTACTTGTTTTTATGCAGCCTGCCATCCTTTCCTCATGTTTCTTCTTAGCCTTCTTTATTCTAGCCTTAGCCTCTCTCCTGCATTTGTGATAATCTTTCTGATTTCTGTTGCTTTTGTTATTCTCGTATGCATCATATGCCTCCTTTTTCTTCCTTATTTTCCCATCAGTATCTTCAGTCATCCAGAGTACTCTGGTTTTGGCATTGTTCTCCTGGGTGCATACCAACTTGCACCCTATTCATCTCCTGTTTGAAAGCCCTCTATATTTCAACCACAGTTTTATTCACCACTGCATTTTCAATCAACCTGCTCCAGTTCAAATTTTGGACATCTAAAACTCTCCATTTGCAGTCTGTGATCTTAATCTTTGACTGATTCTTATCCTTTTCCAAAGTGTTGAACCTTATTAAGATGGGCATTTCCAAACGCCCCCCAGCTCTGAGGTTCTCCACTTGGGCTGCTTTATGTCTAGGACTAGATCTAGCAGAGCTTCCTCCCTAGTAGGTCTCAATGTACTATTCTAGAACGTTCTCCTGCACACATTACAGGAATTTCATCCCTTCCATGTCCCTCAGTCTACCCTTTTCCCTAAGATAATTGAAATCACGAACTATTACACTCCTATTGTTCCTGCAGATTTTCATAATCTGCTCCCTTCTACTTCCTCCCCACTATTTGAAGGTTTATGAAGATGCCCAACAAAATTGCCATTCCTTTACTGCTTCTCATCTCCAGCTATATAAATTGTAATTCACGAACTGCATCTCGTTCAAGGGCTATGATAGTATCTTTGACCAAACTTGCTACGCTTCTCCTTACCCTGTTTCTACTAACACCCTTATAATCCAGGATGCTAAGTAGCCAGTCACGTGCTGGCTCCTCACCTGGGACCTAAGTGGCATCTCCTATTTTAAAATTGTGCCCTGGGTCTAGACTCACCAGTAAAGGAAGGTATCTTAGCTGCATTTACCCTGTCTTTCCCTTTCAAGTGTTTTGTAGGCTTCAGTGAGATCACCTTGCATTCTTTGAAATTTCAGCAACACAGTTAGCCCAGTTCTTTTCATAGGATAGCCTTGTTATCCCAGGAACAAATCGAGTGAACCTTTGTTGCCCTCTGCTCTATGACAATAATATCTTTCCTAAAATAAGGAGATGAGAATGCATATATGTTATTCCAGCTGTCATCTAACTAGTCTTTCTGGGGACTTGTGTCCATTAGATCTCTTTATCAATTATTTTTAGTAACATCCTCAATTTTTTCTGATGGAAGATAATTAATAAACACTAATCACTCATCACTTAATATCCCTGTATGACATTTGCTCTCTAGACCAGCATGACACCTGAAACACGCAAGCATGAATAGATAGTCACGTTGTTGACAAAGTGCTTTTCTGCACACTTCCTGACATTGCTAGACCTGTAATTGCTCAAGCTATCAGTGTTTTATTCTTCTCAGTCGGTCAGTCTGTGTCTGTCCCTCCGCGACCCCCCCCCCAATCCCCATCTCCCTCTCTACCCCCCGTGTCTTGCTCGCTCTCTCTCTCTCTCTCTCGCGCTTGCGCTTTCGCTTTCGCTCTCTCTCTCCGCTCGCTCGCTCACCCCGCGCTCTCACTCGCCCCTCTACTGGGCCACATGGAGCCCAGGAAGAGTTCTGTTCTTGACATCTATGGGTTGAGGTTTGAGGCCTCGCCATTTTTCTTTGTTGAATTTTTTTTTATTCACGCATGAGAGATGGGCTCACTAGCTGGCCAGCAGCCAAGTGCCCAACCCTGATTCTGACTCTCCTTTGGCTCCTCTTGTCATGCGTCTCACTGCACTGACGCTGATTTACTTTCAAGCGTGGTGTGATGGCACAGTGGTTAGTATTGCTGTGCCTTAGTGCCAAGGTGCTGGGTTCCATTCCACCCTCTGATGATGCTCTGTGGACTTTGTACATTCTCCCCATGTCTGCGTGAGTTTCCACCAGGTGCTGCAGTTTCTTCCCACAGTCCAAAAATATGCAGGTTTGGTGGATTGGCTCTGCTAAATTGCCCCTTAGTCTCCAGGAGTGTGTCATCTAGGTGGATTAGCCAATCTTAATGCATGGTTAAGGGGATAGTGTAGGATGCGCTTTGAAGAGTCAGCACAGTCTCAATTAGCTGAATGCCTCTATCTGAACTGTGGGGATTCTATGCATAGATGTTTCAGTGCACTTTGTAGAATCACGTATCTACTCAGAAGTGACTTCAAGATATGTCTGGCTTTTGGGTACATCCTGGTCAAACACTGTCTGTCTTGGGTTCATACCTATGTATCTTACTGAGGGATTATTGTTTAGGAATCACATACAATACCCGTCAGCAAGCCCACAATGCTTGGGTTATTGAAGAACTAATTGTATGGTCTCAGTATTGCATGATAATAAAATGTGAGGCTGGATGAACACAGCAGGCCCAGCAGCATCTCAGGAGCACAAAAGCTGACATTTCGGGCCTAGACCCTTCATCAGAGGGTCTAGGCCTGAAACGTCAGCTTTTGTGCTCCTGAGATGCTGCTGGGCCTGCTGTGTTCATCCAGCCCCACATTTTATTATCTTGGATTCTCCAGCATCTGCAGTTCTCATTATCAGTATTGCATGCATGGTTTTGTTCTAGATATGTTTTACCCAGTACTTTGATATGTAATTTTATCCGCTGTCCTCTAGTGACAAGAACTTAAGAATTTGGATTCTGATCACCTTATTAGAATCGTAGAGATTTATGATCCTGCAGAAACTGTTAAATACATTCAGCCTATGCTGAGTCCTAGAAGATTTATTCACTTAATTCAAATCGGTCATCATTCTGTAATCCCCCACTGCGTTTCTATTTTCTTAAGTATTTCACTGCTTTCCTATCTTTTCTGATGTTGCTTGATCTTTGGCCATGCCATTTATTTGTCAGCAGTCTATGTAATGTGCAAAGTAAGGCTATGTATTAAGTACATTTAAGAAGAATAAACATAGGAATGTAAACTTGAGCAAAATATTTTAGCGCAGGCCGTTCTCATATTGAAGACAGGTGTTCATTATGACATATGCCTAACTAAACAAATCGTAGCTGAACTTAATGTAGATGCTTTGTTTACCTTCCAGCTCAAAACCAACAGGTAGTCACGCAGATTATCCGTGGACAGCCAGTAACAACTGTGTCGAGTACAGGTAATTTGATTCAAAGTTCAACGCCGAAGATGGTGACTGCACCAACTACAGCTATGCAACCTGTCCAAAGTCGGCCTGCCACACCACAAGGTCAGCAGCCAGCCCAGCGGCCACAACAAGGACAAGTCCGATTAACAATGGCACAGCTAACTCAGCTCACACAAGGACAGGTTAGTATTGTGGAGGTTAAATTGGGAATTGAGCATAATTTTCGGAATTTCTCTAACAGCTGAGTTGAGCAATTACAAAAAGCCCATTTCATCCTGCATGCTGTGCAATCCTTTAGTTAGCAGCATATGTTCCATTTCAGCAACGTTTAACAAATTCTCTTCCAATTTGTTGCATGAAAGTTCATGTTTCTGAAAATTTCAAAGCATGAAGATTGTCGTATATTGTTTTAAAGTTATCTTTTCTGAATGACAGCAATTTTAACAGGCAGTGTGTGCAGAGAATTTTGTTATTTGAAGCTCTGTTACAAGTTTAATTCTACACATCAATGCGTACCAGACTGATGCACTTAAGTATGATTTTAAAGTTGTAACATCCTATTCCATGAGGCTCAGGTAGAATTGAATCCATCGTTTATCTCAAAGGTTGGGAATGTGTGGTTCATTAACAGCAGAGCACACCATTAAAATTTTTGCTCCTTCATTTAAAAAAAACACACTTTCTCTCAACTTGCAACTAATTGTGAGGAGTGGGTTGAGCTGTTAATTTTTTTTATTACCTTATTCTGTATTCATGTTAATATACCAATGTCCTTGTGTACCTTCGCAACTCCTAGAAAATCTCAGAAGCAACCAAAGTACTTTTTTGCTAAAAGGTTTGCATAATGTCGTCGATAAGACTTTTCTAATTGGTTATCATACTGCTTTCTTTGTTGTAGAGTGGAGGTCAGGGGTTGACTGTGGTGATTCAAGGGCAGGGACAAACAACGGGACAGCTTCAGCTTATCCCACAAGGTGTGTCAGTAATTCCTGGGCCAGGACAACAGCTAATGCAGGCAGCCATGCCAAATGGAACTATTCAGAGGTTCCTTTTCACACCTCTGCCAACAGTAACAGCATCAGCTGCTGCAACAACAGTAGCTTCTGCGACAACTGCACCAGGTAAGGAAATTCCCTTGCTGTCATTCGTTGTCAATGTATTAGTTTTAAAAATTTGTTAGTAAACACATGGAAAGTGTATTCTTAAAAATTGGATTTCTAAATGCTCGGCTACCATAAATAGATTTTTATTTTAAAAACTTTCTACACTTGTAGCTAGCCAGTGAATCCAGGTCAATCATGGACACCACAGGCCCAATAAAAATGTAAATGCAAAATACTACAGATGCTGGAAATCCAAAATAAAAGCATAGTACTGGAGAAATTCCAGCAGGTCTGACAGTACCTGTAGAGAGAGAAAGAGTTAATGTTTTGAATCTGATGTGAAGGTTCAGAACTGGAGAATAAAACTAAGTGTTCTTGACCAAAATGATACTCAAATGCTACCTTTCTTTACAGTTAAACATCAAAATTAATTTAATTCAGTGCAGGAAATTAACTTCTGTAAATTGTTGTACTAGTAACGTTGCAAATTATTTTACATGGAAAACCAGTTTTACTGTACTTATTACAATTAACAATCGCTTATTAATCATGTGTAATTTGCATGACATGCTAATGGTGGTATTTTAATTTTGTTCAGCAGCATCAACAGAACAGAAACAGGTGCAGACACATGTACAACAAATACAAACCCCGATCCAATCACCACCTCCACTTCCACCACCTTCTCCTGTTCAGACTTCAGTTGCCTCTCAGCCATTGACCTCCATACAGCCTGCTCAAACGCAGCCAACACAAGCCCAGCCTGTGGTCCAGATACAGTCTCCATCACAAGCTCAACCTGTCGTCCAAGCACAAGCTCCACCACAAACGCAAGTTCCTCCAACCCAAGCTGGAAATCAACTAAGTGTACAGTCTCCACAGCGACCACAGTTACAGCCTCAGCAACATCAAGCCACCATTCAGACAACGTCTCCACAACCTCAGCTTCATCCTCAAGTTCCAAATCAGACAGCAACTGACACTCAAGCACTGCCTCAGGTCACCCCAGGTGCGGTTCAGCATCAAATCAAACTACAGGTCCCTGTTCAGATTCACCAACCAGGTTTGACAGCAGCTCAACAGATTCAGAATGTGGTCAGTGTACAAACAGCCAGTGTCCAGGAGCACCTGCAGCGAATTCAACAAATCCGTGAGCAACAGCAGCAAAAGAAACAGCTGCAGATTGAGGCTAAGAGGGAGCACATGCTGCAAACTACAAATCAAAATGAAATTATTCAGAAACAGGTGAAAAACTCTTGATGTCGGAAGTTAAATGTATTTACTAGGTGCCTTGTGTGTAAATGTATGTAGTTGCAGTTGCCAAGATTTTGAGAATTGCCGCCAATGCTTGTGAATCAATTTAATTAGAAAAATATTGCATTATACACTCACTTTAAACAATGAATTTGCACCATCCTGTAGAGTTGTTAAAAATTTATTTTCTCTTCATGGCACCTGAGCTCATACATCCCTTGTATTAGGAGATGTACAGTAACAGCTAGGGTTTCTTGCCCTTTTTTAGTTTTAGGAAGATTATTCCCTCTGCTTACTGCTTTTCTGTAGTGAAGTTTATCCTGCAAAAACTCAAGTTGTAAACTGTAGTTCTTAAATGGTGCATCAGTTCATGGAAGCAGGTCATTATGAAGCTAGGTGTAGTCACTCATACTAAAACATTGCATCATAAAAGGATTTAAGTTTGCCACTCTCCCAATTTAGTTCCTAAACTGAATTTGTCTCCTTTGTATTTACCTACCTTCCCTCTTGATTACCCCCCATACACTTGTGATGGTGTGGTACAACGTACTGCCGAGAGAAAACGTGTTTCTTGTCAGGATCACTGCAGAATGCAGTCTGCTCAGTTGTCTAGTTGATAGGCTTACAAATGAGGGCAAAGCCATCATTGAAGTTTTTTTTGCAAATAATGTTTAAATTTGGTCAACAAATCAGAATTTAATGCTACTTCCTGCCAAGCCTATGAGATCAAGTTAATTGATTCAACCACGTACGAGGGGCTCTGAATGTAACCAGTGAATTTTATTTCAGAAGTGACCGTCTAGAAGTGACCTTGCCTGCTAGAAAATGCCCCCTGGAATTGCCTTGACTGTAAAGTTGAATGTCACCCATAATGTCACTGGGTGAATGTGTGTGGTGCTGGTTGAGTTCACTCTCTTCTTTTACTTTACCTTCTCCTTCACTCTCTTTAGCAATGTGCCCTTTTTTGTGCTGTTTTCCTCCACTGCTGACCCCACACACACCCCAGCTCAGCAGAAAAAAAACCCTGGCTATTACCAAAATACATAGCATCAACTGAGAATTTTCTTTTAACTAATCATTCAAATTTGAAACGTATACTACTTCTTTTGTCTGTTATCTTCTATGCATTAATTATTATTTTCCTTGTTGATAAGGTTGTAATGAAACAAAATGCTGTCATTGAGCACCTGAAAGCAAAGAGTAGGATGATGTCACCTGCAGAACGAGAAGAAAACCAGAGGTATGATTACTCAAAAAGAATAATGTTATTTGGCAGGGATTCTGTGGTTGTAAATAGATTTGAGAAGGACCTACGTGTGTAATTCAAAATTGCCAGCTATGCTATTCACCTATTAAAGCCAAGTGTTTTCGTAGCTGCCTCCTCTATTTCACACACAATTTTGCGTACTGTTCAAGTCCAACTGTTAATAGATGGCCCAGGATACAGCACGTTGTTTGAGATAAACACCATTCTACCTTTCTGTAAGATCATATTACATTTAAATTTGCTTTTACTCAAGTATTTTGATAACTCTGTCCAAGAAAGCTGTCTTTTTTTTTTAGTTTTACCTTGACCTCAGTTTGAAAGCTTCTTTTTAAACCATGTTTTTGTTGACTTTCAACACACATTGTTGTAAAATGATATTTTCTGAACAATATCAATTTTAATGAAACTCATTTAGTAATGTCTAGCCAGCCAATATTGATGAAAAGGAAAAGGGAATATTTTTGTTCCCAGTGAAGGGACCTTTATTTAACATTTTTGGAATAAGTTCAAATTTCATACTAACAAATATGGCCTTAAATCATGCCTGCATCACTGTTTAGCGTGTCCCATGACATCAGTGATAGGTGTTTCTTTATAGAAAGAACTGGGGGCAAGATCGTTCGTATTTCTGCTTGAGAACTTGGTTCGGAGCTGCGTAGTTGCCATCTTTAATGGGAAATACAGATTGATATCACTAGCGCTATCTAAGACTACAGATCTGTGTTGTTTTTCTTTGTCAATAATTGCAACAATTTACAATGCTGGGGTAATCTAACAGGTGGACGGTTTCAATTAGATCCCCCATGGGTATGAAAATTATGATTCTACAAAAATCACAAAATGCTCAATTCTGTTTCGTTCCCAAAACATCAAATAATTAGAGCAAAAGGTGTTTCCCCCAACACCCATACCCACTAAAACCATCTTATAGATCTTATAAAGACACAAACAGAAATTGCTGTAAAATCTCAGCAGTTCTGGAAGCATCTGTGGAGAGAAATCGGAGTTAATGTTTCAATCCACTGACTGAAATGTTAACCCTGATTCCACTCCTCAGATGCTGCCAGATTTTCCAGCAATTTCTGTTTTGGTTTCAGATTTCCAGCATCCGCAGTTCTTTGTTTTGGATTTTTATTTAATGTTATAAAGAGATTTGAAATGCGAGGCAGGTCCCTATGATTTGTACAAAAGAGCAAAGAGTTCTCTTTTTGTCGCATGAAAATGCCAGATTCTTAATTGCCGTGAGAAAGAGATGAGATAAAGCAGAACACCAAAAGTGTTTATCTCAAACAAAGTGCTGTATCCTGGGCCATCTATTAATAGTTGGACTTGAAAGTACACAAAATTTGTGTGTGAAATAGAGGATGCAGCTAATTAAAACACTTGGCTTTAATTTGGTGTTTTAATTGAGGTAGTTCTCAATCTAACAAAATGTACTGGTGGATTATTCACTATAATCCTTGGTAATTGCCTACTACTTTTTTCACATGTGTCAGCCACTTTTGTCAACCATTGCTAAGAACATTCTTATTCAGGATTTACAGCTATAATTCATAGCATGCACACTAAAAGTTTTTATATTTTAAAATTTCACTTTAAGATGTGACAATTCAATTTCCTTTCTTTGTAGTACATTTTTATTTGTGCTTCGAAGAACAAGTATTTATTTCCAACCTAATTGCACTTGCTGAGTGGCTTATGAGGTTATTTCAGAAGGCAAATGGAAATTCTAGTTTAGTGGACAATGCAGGAGGGCATGCCAGGAGCAACACCAGACATACCTAAAAAAAATGGGCTGTCACCCTGATGAAGCTAACACACAACTACTTAACACAAATAAAAATGTACTACAAGAAAAGGAAATTGAATTGCCACATCAGTGGAATTTTAAAATATATAAACTTTTAGTGTGCATGCTATGAATTATGGCTGTAAATCCTGAATGAGCAAGTTCTTAGCAATGGTTGACAAAGGTGGCTGACACATGTGAAAAAAGTAGTAGGCAATTACCAAGGATTATAGTGCTAAAGCATGCTAAACAACATAAGCAGTAAATGGTGCACAAAGCTAAGCAATCTCACAACCAAAGAATCAGATCTAAGATCTGTCGTCCTGCCACACCCAGACATGTGGTGGTAGACAGTTAAGCAATTCACTGGAGAAGGAGACTGCACAGGTATCCCCATCCTCAATGATGGAAGAGCCAAGCCCATCAGTGGATAAGGCAGGAGCATTTGCAACAATCTTCAACCATAAATTCAAAGTGGATAGTTCATTTCTGCCTCCTCCAGTGGTTCCCAGCTTCACAGATGCCTGTCTTTAGCCAGTTCAGTTCACAGCATGTGATATCAAGAAATGGCTAGAGGCATTGTATGGTGCCAGGGCTATGGACCCTGACAGTATTCTGGCAATAGCACTGAAGATTTGTGCTCCAGACTGTCATTGCCAATATGTTCCAGTAGAGCTACAGCAAACCTACCTGATAATGTGGAAAATTGCCCAGGTATGCCCTTGAGAGTCTGAAACTTGGATTCAGCCTAGCCTAGGCTGTATCCAAGCTTCAGACTTTCACCCTGTACACTAAAAGTAAGACATGTTCAACTTGGCCAATCACTGCCCAATCGGTCTACACTTAATCATCAGTAAAATGATGGAAGGTGATGTCAGCAGTGCTGTCAAGCAGCACTTGATCAGCAATAACCTGCTCATTGACACCCAGTTTGGGTTCCACCAGGGCCATTTAGCTCCTGACTTCATTACAGCCTTGGTTCAAACATCATCAAAAGAGCTGAATTCCAGAGATGAGGTGAGTGTGAGTGTGAGCCCTTGACATCAAGGCTGGATTGAACCAGGTGTTGAAGGAGCTCCAGCGAAACCTGAAATGGGGCAAACTCTCCATAGGTTGGGGTCATGTAGGAAGATGGATGTGGTTTTTGGAGTGATAATGGGAACTGCAGATGCTGGAGAATCCAAGATAACAAAGTGTGGAGCTGGATGAACACAGCAGGCCAAGCAGCATCTCGGGAGCACAAAAGCTGACGTTTCGGGCCTAGACTCTTCATCAGAAAGGGGGATGGAAGAGAGGGGAACTGGAATAAATAGGGAGAGGGGGGATGCGGACCGAAGATGGAGAGAAAAGAAGATAGGTAGAGAGGAGAATATAGGTGAGGAGGTGGGGAGGGGATAGGTCAGTCCAGGGAAGACGGACAGGTCAAGGAGGCGGGATGAGGTGGTAGGTAGGAAATGGAGGTGCGGCTTGAGGTGGGAGGATGGGATGGGTGAGAAGAAGAACAGGTTAGGGAAGCGGAGAGAGGCTGGGCTGGTTTTGGGATGCAGTGGGGGGAGGGGACAAGCTGGGCTGGTTTTGGGAATCTGACACAACCATCCAAGCTATTTTTCCATCCCCACCCTTGTCTGCCTTCCAGAGAGACCACACTCTCCACGACTCCCTTGTCCGCTCCACACTCCCCTCCAACCCCACTACACCCGGCACCTTCCCCTGAAACCGCAGGAAGTGCTACACTTGCCCCCACACCACCTCCCTCACCCCTATCCCAGGCCCCAAGATGACCTTCCATATTAAGCAAATGTTCACCTGCACATCTGCCAATGTGGTATACTGCATCCACTGTACCCGGTGCGGCTTCCTCTACATTGGGGAAACCAAGCGGAGGCTTGGGGACCGCTTTGCAGAACACCTCCGCTCGGTTCGCAACAAACAACTGCACCTCCCATTCGCGAACCATTTTAACTCCCCCTCCCATTCCTCAGACAACATGCCCATCATGGGCCTCCTGCTGTGCCTCAATGATGCCACACGAAGGTTGCAAGAACAGCAACTCATATATTCCGCTTGGGAACCCTGCAGCCCAATAGTATCAATGTGGACTTCACAAGCTTCAAAGTCTCCCCTCCCCCCAATGCGTCCCAAAACCAGCCCAGCCACTCTCCGCTTCCCTAACCTGTTCTTCCTCTCACCCATCCCTTCCTCCCACCTCAAGCTGCACCTCCATTTCCTACCTACCACCTCTTGCTGCCACCTTGACCTGTCCATCTTCCCTGGACTGACCTATCCCCTCCCTACCTCCTCACCTATACTCTCCTCTCTACCTATCTTCTTTTCTCTCCATCTTCTGTCCGCATCCCTCCTCTCCCTATTTATTCCAGTTCCCTCTCTTCCATCCCCCTCTCTGATGAAGAGTCTAGGCCCGACACGTCAGCTTTTGTGCTCCTGAGATGCTGCTTGGCCTGCTGTGTTCATCCAGCTCCACACTTTGTTATCTTATTATTGTGGTTTTTGGAGGTCAGTCATCACAGGTCTAGGACTCCTCTGCAGGAATACCTCAGGGTAGTTAGTGTCCTAGGCCCAACCATCTTTATCTGCTTGACAACAGCCTTCCCTCTTTCATAAGATCAAAAGTGGGGGTACTCACTGAAGATTGTGCAAATCTTCAACACCATTCGCACCTCCTCAGATACTGAAGCAGTCCATGTTCAAACACAACAAGACCTGAACAATATCCAGGCTTGACCTGACAAATGGCAACTAACATCCAGGTCACAAAAATGCTAGATAATAACCATATCCATTAAGAGACAATCTAAACGCTACGCTTTGACATTCAGTGATGTTACCATCAATGAGTTTTCCCACTGTCAACATGGTGGAGGCTACCATTCACCAGAAACTCAAATGGACTTTGCGTATAAATACAGTGGCTATAAGCAAGTCAGAGGCTAAGAATACTATGGTGAGCAGCTCACATTCTGACTCCCTAGAGTCTGCCCATCTTCTACAAGTCACAAGCCAGGAGTGTGATGGAATATTTCCATATTTGCCAGGAAGAATATGGCTCCAGCAAGGACAAGGCAGCCCACTTGATTGGCATCACACCCACAGGCATCCACTCCTTCCAGTAACGATGCTCAGTAACTATAGGTGTGCACTGTCTATGAGATGCACTGCAGGAATTCACCAAAGATCCTTAGCATCTTCCAAATCCCCGGTCACTTCCATCGAGAAGGACAAGGGTAGTAGGTGAATGGTAATGCCTCCATTACCTCCAAGTTCTTCTCCAGACAATTTACCATCCTGACTTGGAAATAGATCGCTGTTCCTTCAGTGTTGCTGGGGCAAAATCCTGGAATTCCTTCCCTAAGGGCATTGTTGGTCTACCTACAGCACATGGGCTGCAGCAGTTCAAGAAAGCAACTCACCACCACCTTTATAAGGCAGCAACAGACGAGCCACCCTGCAATGTGACATGGTAGCTCAGTGCTGCCTCACAGCACCAGGAATCCAGGTTCAGTTCCACCCTTGTGCGACTGTCTGTGTGGAGTTTGCACATTCTCCCTGTGTCTGTGTGGGTTTCCTCCCACAGTCCAATGGAGTGCGGACCAGGTGGATTGGACATGCTAAATTGCCGGTAATGTTCAGGGATGTATAGATTAGGTAGGTTATAGGGGGATGGATCTGGGTGGGATGCTGTGAGGGTGGGTGGTGTCTTGTTGGGCCGAAGGGCCCGTTTTTCCACTGTAGGGATTCAGTGATTCTCTTCTTCGATTCTGTGATCCCGCTAGTGAATAACAAAAGTTGTCAATGACATTTCTGTAGTTGTGGAGTCAGACATATGTCATACATATGCTTTATTCTGAGATAAGTGGTGGATGATGCTGTTAAGCAAGCATTTGTTGCATGTCCCCAATTACCTTTTGGAGATTGTGAACTGCTACCAAGGAATCACTGCGGCCCATCTGGTGGACAAATGCCCACAGTGTTCCTGGCACAGCAATTCCAAGCTTTAGACCCAGTGACATGAATTATTTTTCCACCCATCTGATACCCTTTACTTTTTAGATGGTAGAAGTTGTATTCAGAAAGGTGCTCCAAAGATCTTTGGCACGTTTCTGCAGGACATCCAATATGTTACACTGCTGTGTGTGTTGATGGTGGAGGGAATGAATGTTTAAGTTGGTGAATGGTGTTCCAGTCAAGCAGGCTGGTTAGCTCTAGGTATTGTTTTGCTTCTTGAGTGTTATTTCAGCTGCAATCATCCAGGCGAGCGAGGAATGTTCTGTCACATTTTGACCTGTGTTGAAGATGATAGACAGAGGTTTGAGTTCCCATCCTCTGATCTGCTGTTGCAACCACAATATTTATATGCCTGGTTCAGTACATTGGCTGATCAATGATGACCTCCAGGTTAATGATAGTGGGGGATTTAACAATGTTAATGTCAAGGGCAGATGGTTAGATTTCCTCTTGTTGGAAATCACCATTGCCTGAATGTGCCTTGAATATACCTTCCTGTTTATCAGCCCAAGCCTGAGTGTTGTTTAGATCTTGGCATGTACTGACATATACCTGTAACTTGTAGAGTTGTGAATGGTATTGAACACTGCAATCATAGTGCACATTGTCACTTATGACCTTTATGATGGAAGGATGTTAATTGAAGCAGCTTAAAATAGTTGGGTCTAGGGCATCACTAGCTATTCCTGCAGTGATGTTCTGGGACTCTTTAATCAACCTCCAACAATCACAACCATCATCTTTTGTGCTGGGTATAACTTCAACCTATGGAGAGTTCTCATTTGTATCCGTTGACTTCAATTTTGCTCTGCTTTCTTGATGTATGCGTGGTCTCTCCCATACGCTAGGTGAGATTTTAATTTGTGATGTGCAGCAATTGTTCAGTTCTCTGCATTAACAACACAAGGGCAAAAAATCATAACGCCAGGTTAAAGCCCCACAGGTTTATTTGAAAACACAAGCTTTCAGAGTCCTTCAGGAGCAAGTGTTCGTGAAAAAGTTTGCATCAGACACAGAATTTACAAGCAAAAGATCAAAGGGTCATAGACCTGATGTGAATGTATTGAACAAATCTAAGATGGCTGTTAAATCTTTAATCAGTTAGAAACGAGTGTGCAGGTTTCGGTTGATTAAAATGCAAATCCCAGAATTTATTTCAAGTCATTGCCCCAAGATAACTAAAGGTTTTCTAAGTATACCAGAGGCACCATCTCAGGTCAGACAGCGAATTTGAGGTATGAAGCCTTATTTAGAATCGGTCTGTGTTTTAATCCAGAGTCAGACTGCTTTTATTTCCAAATGCCACATTGACTGTCTACAAAATGTGTGCTTTTTGGATAAAATAGAATGTATCTACAATAACAAGTCTGCAAATGCACGTTCGCTCTGTGCGCCTGTGTTGGGGGCGGGGAGGAAGTGAGGACACAGAGGAAGGAGGGTGGTGGGAGGGGTGGGCGCATGCGTGTGTGCATGCACACCAGATGGAGGCGGGGAAGTGGTGAGAGACAAAGGGAGATGAGAATCTCCAAACAGGGATGCTCCCTCTCAGTGGGGGAACACTTCAGCGGTCAAGGACATTTGGCCTTGCATCTTCAGATAGCAGACTTTGGATATGCAACAAGGCAGAGTTGCCAAACAGAGACTGATAGCCAAGTTTGGCACACATGAGGATAACCTCACCCAGAATTTTGGGTTCATGTCACACTACAGGTGATCTCTCCCTCCCTCTCCCTCACCCTCCCATCATGACCCCCTGCCACACACAAGCTCACGCACAGGCACACCCCTCAAATGCATTGTCCGGTCTAAGTTGCCACCTCTGGTATGTTCATAAAACCTTCTGATATCTTGGGCCAGTGACTTGAAATAAATTCTGGGATTTGCATATTAATCACCCGAGACCTGCATCTCATTTCTAACTGATTAAAGATTTAACAGCCATCCTAGGTTAGTTCAATACATTTGCATCAGTTCTGTGACCTTTTGATCTTTTGCTTATAAATTTTGTGTCTGATGCAACCTTTTTCACTAACGCCTGAAGAAAGAACAAGACTCTGAAAGCTTGTGTTTTCAAATGAACCTGTTGGACTATAATCTGGTGTTGTGTAATTTTTGACCTTGTCCACTCCAGTCCAACACTGGCACCTCCATATCATGGTCTCCAATATAAGGCAAACCAACACGAGGTAGCATTCAAGATGGGTTTCGAGCCATCTGCACATGTGGTTTAGTGATGTTAGTCTTCACAACAGTCTTGGTTGTGCAGGTGTGCCCTCTGTACGTGGTTGTCATTATGACTGGTGCGCGTGTAGTTCTTGTATTAGCTTTTTATGAGGCTGTTGTACACTTGTGTTGTTCAACAGACTCTAAATTTAACAGTAGTGCATTATGAAATGGCAAAATGACTGTGAATGTGGAATCTGTGGCGTCAGAAAACAAAATGCTAGAAAGCTAGAGCAAAATAACGCCCTACCTGTGTACGTGTGTTGTGCTCTATGGGTGTCATTGGAGTTTGTTTCCAACCTGTGAATATATGGCCAGTGCATTTTTATGACTGGCAGCTGCTGTTCATTTCTTTGGCAGTAATGTAGTAGCATTGTAGCACTCTGTTTGTGCACTGATGTGCTCAGTGCCTTACTTGGTAGTGACATTGCAATCTTACTAACAAAGTTGCCACCACTTGCAGTTCATCAGAAGGTTGGTATTAACATTATCAAATCCAAACAGTAGTTAAAAGATAACATTTAATACAAATACAATTTTTGGAGAGCCTGAGTTTGAACACTAGTATATCCCCCTCATTTTTAATATTTGTTAGGGAGCGTTTAGGTTTTCTGTTTCAAACAAGAAAACATTTGTGCTATGTTCGCAATAACATTAACTTTGTCTGTTGAGTTTTATATATCTGTCTTGATCTCAGAATATCTCAAAGGGGTTTACATGTTTGTAGTGGAGTCACTTATAATGTTGGAAACAGAGCAGCCACTTTAGCTGGTGATCATAACGGATTTTTTTTTGTTTCTCATGCTGCCTCTTGAGATTTATGCTGGACACCAGAGAGGGTGATTCTGGGTTTCAAAATAATTAATTGGAATAATTTGCAACACTTCAGCCCCCATAATTCAGACAAGCCTTCAGTCTGACACTTCAGTTAAAATGTTCTGCCACCAACTGTGCAGCATTCTTTAGAGTCTGGAGTGTTAGGCCAGAATTGCATAGAATTTAAACCATCACTTTTTGACTCAGAAGAAAGACCCTGCCACTAAACCATGCTGTTAGTTATACTGCCACTTGCACATGTTAGGCAGTATTGATTAAAACTTCGGAGCAGAATGTATCCTTGCATGTCCTGTTGTTATGATTCATGACTAATTATTTTCTGAGTAAGTTACTGTGCATTCAATCATTAATGAGAATTTATAATGAGTAACTGTCTATTCATTAGTGAAACTTGATGTCATCGTAAGTAGAGTTAATTAAATGTGATGCTGTTCTGAAACTGTTTCTGTCAAACACATTTAAAACTTCACAGAATGGACAGAGATAACAAGTTTATTCTCTTTGGAATTGTATGACAATTCAACTGATTGGATTTCCCCATTTTTGTTCCTGAACCTGCTTATTTCCAAAGAATAGCTTCTGTGATTTCCTGCAATCGAGTTTTTTTGTTCCAAAATGGCTGTCATTGGTCCAACCGCAAAACCATCATTCTCTTAATT
The DNA here is from genome assembly GCF_030684315.1 of Stegostoma tigrinum. Lineage (NCBI taxonomy): Eukaryota > Metazoa > Chordata > Chondrichthyes > Orectolobiformes > Stegostomatidae > Stegostoma > Stegostoma tigrinum. The sequence continues at coordinate 10,470,656 of NC_081375.1, forward strand.
ATCCACTAGTTCATGGTTCATTTCATATGTGTTACATCTTGTAGACCATAAAATTTCTTGTTTTAATCCCTTGTTTGTGATAATAGCCCCTAAGGACTGTACAAGGTGTCCTTCATGTCACCAAACAGGAATTGTCCGCCTCCTCCTTGGTCATTCTGCTCAACACATAATTGACCTTAGTAGCCTTGGCGATCACAGATGTAAATAAACTGTTTGACATCTGATTAATTATTCTCAGAATTTTGAACTGGAATGTCAGAGGAATGTATGAATTCATTTTAGTTTATTTTCAAGTTCATAAAATGGGAGTTAAGTGGAAATTTACATAGATTTCCCAGATTTTGCTACAACAGTTTCTTCCTGGACAGGTAGTAGCTGTTATTCTAATATCAGCACATTTATTCAACTAAAATTGTTGTTCATGAAGAATAGTTCAGTGTCTGTGAAATCCATCATTCAGAAGGATGTTGGATGCTTTCATGGCAGTAAAATTTCCGAAGAAGGAAATTATTCAATCTATGATCCTAGAATTGCATGTTAATATGGCAGAAGATGTGATTTCTGAATGTATCCATTGGTTGGTTGGTTGTAATGAATGAAGAAATGATTATGTAAGGAATTTTTTTTGCAGTTGGCCAACGCAAAATGTTTCATGAAAAATCGAAGTCACTGAAGTGTGTTGGAGATCTCTTTCACTTTATTTATTTCTCTCTTTGAATCCAGAATGATTGTCTGTAACCAGGTTATGAAGTATATTCTGGATAAAATTGACAAGGAAGAAAAACAAGCAGCGAAGAAACGGAAACGAGATGAGAACGTGGAGCAGAAGCGCAGTAAACAGAATGCCACCAAGCTATCAGCATTGTTGTTCAAACACAAAGAACAGTTGAAGGCTGAGATCCTAAAGAAAAGGGCATTGTTGGACAAGGAGCTTCAAATTGAGGTGCAGGTACGTGACAAATAAGCATCAAGAACCCTAGATTTCCCTTAAATTTTTCTTTACAGCGCTTCAGAATTTTCAGGTCACACATAACTTTTTAAGGTAGTAAATCACCTCATTACTTTGAAGCACAGTCCCTGTTGTGGCAAAAATAAAAGCTATGATTTTTTTTTCCAAAACATGGTGCCAGGAGCAGCAGTGAAATGAATAATTACTGGAATCTTTTGGCTATGTCAACAGAGAAATTTTGAGGAATGGAAGAGCAAAGCTGTTCTTTGCATACCTCCATGGTTTCAAACGTTTATAACTCTCAAGTTGTATTTCATAGAATTGTGAATTCTTGCAAATGTTTCAGCTCTCCATGCCTGTACCTGCATGCTCATTAACTAATTGTGATAGCTCTTCCAAACATCTCCTTTTTCCCAAATGTTGAAAATGATTCTGTTCCAAGTTTACGTCTGATTTCTGTGAAAATTATGATTGCATCTGCCTCCTACTCAAGTACGAGATTTCAAATCAATGCTTATTCTTTTAAATAATTCTCCTCATCTCTCTCTGGTTATTTTAACAATTTCTTTTAGATCTGTATTGTATCCTCCGCTTACTAATGCATGCTTATTTACTCTACCAAATACCCTCAAGTTCATTTGAGTTGTCTTTATTCTGAAAAGATCAGTCCCAGTTTACATAACATTCCACATCATTTATGTTCCTCATTTCAGGTATTATTCTTAATGTTCCTTCTCAGTCCTTCCTAAAGCATGGTGCCCAGAACTGACAGAATATATTAGTTAAGGCCTAATTAGTGCTCCTCTGATGTGCCTGTAACTAGAGTTCAACTGCAAATTGAATAAAATTGGAATAAGAGCCAGAGATACAGGTTTAGGAGTAAATGTTTAGTATAATATTCTTATGTGTGCTTGAAATCCCTTTCTAAGGCAACAGATTTTTTTGCACTTTTAACTTAACAAGTTGTGCCATTTTCAATATTTCAGAATGTGAGCCGTCTCCACTATACCACAGGACTCTGTTTCCGCATTACTTTTAAAATTGTACTATTTAGTTTCTTATTATGTCCCTTCATTTTCTTATTCTTCATTTCACATTCCATCATTTCATTACTCTGCATGAACTTTAATTTATGTCTGCACATTTCACTACGTCCTGAAGTGTGCAATTGCCCCCTTTGTTGTTCACTGCATTTCTAATTTCTGTAAGTCAGCTGCTTGTTTGGAAATAATGCATCTTGTATCCAACTCCAGATTCTTCATATGTATCATAAAATGTTGTGGTCTGAATGCTGATCTCTGGGGAACATTGCTGTATGTTTCTGTCCAATCTAAAAAACAATTTAACACTACCCTTGACATTCTGCCTTTTAGCTGATTGTTTGATTTTAGCCATGTTTCCCCTTTAATTCTTGAATTTTAAATTTTCTTAAATTATTACATAAACAGATGCTTGCACTTTATTCCTGCCTAGCTTTTTTTAAAAGCAGACATCTTCCACTTCTAATTTTATGCGGTTGATTTTTTTAGTGCATTTTCACATTCTGAATTTAGACAGTGGTACAGTTCAGTCTGGGTGGAATAATATCCTTAAGTGCCAAAGGGTAGAACACGTTGCTTCCAAGGAGCATTGCACATAACAATTTAACCAAAAACTATATTCAGCTTACTCATCTGAAACAATCAGTTTCCTCTGACAGGCAATGCCAACGTCTGTGCCTCAAACTTATCTCACATAGGCAAGCGAGAGTTTAGATGACCATCAGCAGCAGTTAACGCTTATGAATAAACTGTCTGCATTCTGGCCATCACTACTGTCACAAGAGTCCTGGCTAGAAGACCAGGAAGTGAAATCTAAACTTGAAAAAATGGTGCAAAATGTGTCAAATCCTTCAGTACGATATCTTTGCTTTCAGATGTGCAAGATCCTGTTTGCAGCGGTGTATTGACGCACAGAGGCGTTCTGAGTTCTTATGCAGTTGACAACATTCTCTATGTAGTTTATAGCAGTTTGTTTCTGTTGACTGAAATTTTGTTTGTTTTGACAGGAGGAGCTGAAAAGAGACAGAAATAAGTTACGGAAGGAGAAAGAGAAGGCGCAGGCAGCTGCTATGCAGACTGCAGCCATTGCCGCTGCAAATGCTGTCCAAGTGGCTGTGACACAGAAGCGAAAGCGAGAAGAGGAGAAAGAGCCTGCAAAGGTCAAGAAGAAAAAGATGATTTCTACTACCTCAAAAGAATCCAAGAAGGACACAAAGCTTTACTGTATTTGCAAGACACCTTATGATGAATCAAAGTACGTGATCAATAAATGTTTTGTTCTATCAAAATTTCATTATTAAAATAGAAACTTTTCCAGTTCTGTTCTCTATTCCAATCAGATGTTTAGACCGCAGTTTGTAGAAGCAAAAGTAGACCATTTGGCCCATTGAGTCTGCTCTGCCATCTGATGTGATTATGCTGATCTGATAACACTCAACTCCATTTTCCTGCCTTTTTCTCCAGAACTCTAGATTCCCTTACTGATGAAAAATTTACCTCAGCCTTGAACATACTTAATGACTCTGTATCAATTATACACATACTGGTTCAATGCAGCTGATGTCTTTGTCTTTCTTGGAGACTGGTTCTCTAGTTTTGAACAGGCACAAGTCGGCAGATGCTGGTGAGAACCGTCTGATTTTCTGCAGTGAAAGTCCAAATAGAAAGTGGACAGATTTTTCTGGTTACTTTTTGTGATCGGAATTAGACACATTTCCAAGATGGTAGCAAAGAGCTATAAATACTTATTTTGTTTTCCATATCAGAACAATCTTTACCACATCTGGTTTTCTTTTGCTTCCTCATACCATGCACAGTTTTTGTGTTTTCACTTTCAACTTCTCTTATCCATGTAATACTCCCAACCAGCCAAAGGACATTTTCAATGCATTTGTCATTGGTTACTGACAGATGTTTAAGTGCAGATATAATCCACTTCAGCCCCCCCATCTTCAAAAAGTAACAATGTCCTGGCTGATATTGGGGGTGCTGCTGTGTGGATTGTTGAGAGAACCAATCCCTTATCATACTCTAGGCCTGGCACCAGAGTGCTGCACCAACACCTTGCCTCGTCATAAAAGGCTTGGGGCTCACCGGAACGAGAAAAAAAACTTAAACACACTCAGCTGTGTGTGTTCGTTTTTCAGGTTCTACATTGGCTGTGATCTGTGTACGAACTGGTATCATGGAGAATGTGTTGGTATCACAGAAAAAGAGGCTAAAAAAATGGATGAGTACATTTGCAATGAATGTAAACGAGCACAGGAGGGCAGCAGCGAGGAGCTCTACTGTATCTGTAGAACACCATACGACGAATCACAGTAAGCTGAAATGTCAACAAAGACTTTTTATTGGCCTGAAGTAGTTTCACTTTTGAGAGTCAGGCCTGCAGTACTGTCCTCCTCAGATGTTTCTTACCTACTGATTGTGATGCAGACTGCATGAAATCATATTAAGCTTGCCTGTGATATTAGATATAACTTTGCTTTTGAAACCTCCCCTCTACAGGCCAGGGCTTTCATAATTTATGTTTCTCCAGTGTTCTCATTTTTTTCCCTACACTTTGGGCTAATGCACTTAATGTACAGACAGTTCTCCAGTATCTTCCATTCAGCTGCTAAGGTTACCACCTAACTTTCCAATTGTTTTCTGCCCCTTTCCTTGTCAGGTGTGCTGTCCGTTGCTTGTCACAGCAATTATGGTAACCTGACCAAACAAACACTCTTCATTTATCAGTTCACATCATGAAGATTGGCAGGCTGTTGATCCATGTGAGGCAGGGCTAATGATGTCCTTGCCAACCATAAACAGTTTCATCAAGAATAGCAGTCAGAATTAAGAGACCTAAATGTTCCCCATTCCCCAATTCCTACACTAATATCATAATCCAATGAGAAATTGACAAACTGCAAAGACTGGAAACCAAACCAAACCAAACCTCCTCCTGACCTGTATGGCTCTGTTTCTTATTGTCTGTCTGAGTCATAGTAGCTAACTGCAGCATTGTGTTTTGCTCTTTTATCTACTTGGGGAATTTGTAGAAACACAAAGATTGGCCTTTCAGGTAGGAGAAAAAAATCTTGATTTCAGAGACAACTGGTTTAAAAACTCTTGAAATCTGCAGGAGGGAATCAGAATAACAGCTTTTGCAAGGTTTGTGATGAACATTATATAGTGGATTTTTTTCAGGATTCAAATGTCACATTCTGAACTTTGTTTAAAGAAAGCTCTGTTTTGTAATTTTGACAAAATTTAACGTGCACTCATTTCAAAATGAAAGCAGAATTCAGTGCAAAAGTAGTGTCACAAAGAATATATACTTGTTGTAAAATACACTTGGTAAATTCTTATCCCTTAATTTTGCAGTAATGTTCATTCATTTTGTGGGAGTTTTTAAAATTTTGAAATACAAACAAAAGGGGGAGATTATATTTGATTTACTTCCCAATTTAAAAAAATTCCGAATTCCCCAATGCCTCAATCTTGCACATATCCTGTGATATTGTTCCAAAATCTGAATTTGATTTTCTTTTCCTTTCAAGTTTTCCTCACCCATCTCTGACCATCTCCCCAGCTATCGACTTGTTTGGTACATGTCAACACCTAGACTCTATAGGTTCCTTGCACAAATGACTATCCTTTATGTTTTAACTTTCATTAAGTTACTTAACCTCAAAATTCTTTGACTGTCTAGGAACAGGGAACTAGAATGATGATTGATACCCCCCCCCCTGGGGGATTTCACCTGAGGCCTCCAAATCTGCAAAATTCAACTAGTTTTTCAGTAAATGTTTGGTGTGATCAGATGGGAGGGCCCTGATAAAATAATGAATAATCCATGGTGCATTTTGTTGATGCTGTTGATTTGGCTGTTTTTTTTGAACTGGAAGATTATAAGAAAACTGTATATATTGTTTAAACCTCCAGGTTTTACATCGGTTGTGATCGCTGCCAAAACTGGTACCATGGACGTTGTGTTGGCATTCTACAGAGTGAAGCAGATCTCATTGACGAGTATGTTTGCCCACAGTGTCAGTCTACAGAAGATGCTATGACTGTTCTTAGCCCGCTTTCAGACAAAGATTATGAGGGTCTTAGACGAGTGCTGCGCTCTTTACAAGTAAGAAAATTTTCCAAAATAATTTCTAATAAAACTTCTGTCACCTTTTCATTTCATGCGTCTTCTTGCATTTATTTTATGTTTTTCTTCTACTTTCACCCAAAAGCTCCCGCCGCCTTTACCAGAAAATCAGATGTCAACTTAGGTAGTAGCTTTCCATTGCTCAGGCCAGTGATACTCTGCCTGTAACAATCTTTAACAATCCTGTAATTGGGGGTGGGTGTGTGCGGATGGGTGTGATGGTACTGATTTGTTGTTCTTTACTTCATCCTGACCAAAAGAAATTAAACTGACAGCTGGTAGCTGGAAAGAAATAAACTTGCTGTAGAGAAATTTAGGTGTAGAGGCTCTGTCTTGAAAGCATTGTGCACCAGCTATCTCCACTGATTTGAACAATCCAAACATGAAGTAAGTCTGCAGTAAGATGGTGATTTTTGTTTTAAAAGAAATGAACTTTCAAAGCTATTAAATGCTGTCTCTCCATCTTATTGCCATCGTAAAATAAAATGTGAATTAAAGATATACCTGTAAAAGTCTGTACAAAATAGATCGTTTTCTAAGATAACAAGGTGTAGAGCTGGATGAACACATCAGAGGAGCAGGAAGGCTGATGTTTCGGGCCCAGACCCTCCTTCAGTCTAGGCCCGAAACGTCACCCTTCCTGCTCCTCTACTGCTTGACCTGCTGTGTTCACCTAGCTCTACACCTTGTTATCTCAGATTCTCCAGCATCTGCAGTCCTACTATCTCTGATCCTTTTCTAATTTTTTTTTGATAAACCTTCAGCAATTAGCTTCTGTTAGTATCTGGAGCTGCCAGTGTTTAGTCCACTTAATACATTGTTTTATTCTATTTGCTACTGCGGATCTATGATGTAAGTATGTCTCCCACCCTCATCTGTGCCTTAAACAGCAGAGAAATGATTAACTAGCACAAGTTGAGCCTCACTGGTTCAATAAGCATTGTATTTGCAGAGAGGTTTGCATTAACTTTTTCTTCTGGATCTTGAAATGGGGACTTGTCAATGGGTTTATGGATGCTGAGTGAGACCCTGATAAATCACATTTTGCAATATTGTCATTTGGATTGTATTTGGCACAATTCACCTCTGAGCAGCCAGGCTTCAGACAAGAAGTTTCAAGTGTTCCTGATTCTCTTTGTTCTCACCAACCCGCATGATTTATTTTGTTCTGCCCTCCTGCCCAAGAACAAGTTTAGGTATGCCAACCTGTGTGAGAAAACAGAAGATGTGTAAAGTGTTTTGTGATGGTGCTGATGAATATTCACTACAACAATGATTTGGATTTGAAAGTTTCTACTTGATTGCTGCATTTATCAAGCTGCCAGGCTGATGTTAAGCATTGGAGCCACAGTACATGCTGCTACTACAGGGATAAAGTTGGGATCACATTCCACATATATAGTTTCGTAACTGTTAGTATATTGTTCATTTGCTGGAAAAATTGCAATCACATGGGTGACAAGTAGATTTGGAAAGAGAGATATATGTTACGAATACCCTTTCCCTTCCAAACTCTCATTCCCAAACTTTCTGCTGCACTCCTGAAAACAATTACTTGTTCTCAGGTGTGATTCCACAGCTTTTGGTAAGCATTCAGCATTTATTTCAAGTGCCTTAGCAGTGAGGAGCAGACATATTAAACAAAAAAAATCTAAAATGCACAAAATTAGCAGTGAGTTTTTGCCGATTATTTATTTCACCCTGTTGACCTTGTTTTTCATTAAAATTTAATTGATTGTAAACATGAAAACTCTATATCTTAGTGATTCCAGTAAAACATGGTGAAACGTAAAAACTTTAATTCCTCAACAGGCTCATAAAATGGCTTGGCCCTTTTTGGAACCAGTAGATCCCAATGATGCACCAGATTATTATGGCATCATCAAAGAGCCAATGGGTAAGTCATTCGGTTTTTGTACTTTAGCCTGGTACCAAGGTAATTTTATTAGTTGGTCTGTTGAAGTTGCTGCCTGTGACGTACATGTTCCAGCCTCAACTGGGGCATTGAGGACACAAGGATGCTTCATGAATCAAAAGGGTTCATATTTGTCAAACATTCTTTATTGAGGCTGCCTGGAAAGCTGTTTGAACAGGACCAGGAGTAGGTCACCAAACCTCAGCATTGTGCAGTGACATGAGAAAAGCATGAATGGATAATCAATGTTTCCTATAATAAACTGTCCATCCCAGTTGTGATAGAAGAGCTTGCTGCTCCATTCACTGCCTGAGATTGTGGATGAAGAATGGCTACTTTGTAGAGGTACTTGTAGATTGCTGATCTGCACAGCCATTTTGCATCTTGGGTCAGGCCCTTCAGGGTGAGTGAGGGGCTTAAAGATAAAAAAAAATCTTTAAAAACACTTTGTGCAGGTATGAATGGATCAATTTCATGTCTAATTTAAAGAGTATTCTTTTTATAAAAATTTCAGTGTGTGATCCTAATAAAATGTGGAAGCCATTGGAATGATCTAATGGGGGTTTAAGTTTAGATAAAGAGAAGGAACAAATTTAATCAAAACATTCACTCAAAAGCCAGGTTGTATAATACCGAAAATGTTTTTTAAAATTTTCTGATTCACGATTTGTATAATACTCGTGGCAGCCTTCTCTTAATCCCATTGTATCTCATCATCAGTTTCGTTTCTTTTTAAGTCACTCATGCTTGTCTTCTGGTTCCATTTACTTCAAGAATTTAATTTGCAGAAGAGTAATCCAACCAACAAAGTAGACTATATGTTATGACTTTGAAAGCCACCTGTTTTTGTGTTGATGAAAAATCAGGGACATAAATATGGAGATGAAAGGGGCTTATTTTCTTGTCTTTCACACTTAAGTAACTGTGATCTCATGTGCGATGACTGTTTGAAGGCAGTAGCCAGGGTGTGCAATGATAATAATCTGCCTTCACAAGACATTCAACATGATGGTTTATTAAAATTTCTCATTTAGCAGAGAGGGTGTGGAAAATCTTTTATGGTCCAGTCACTTAAATCACATTACTGGGCTTTATTATGAGACTTCATTTATTATGACACTTAAATAATGTTTAAGGAGCATAGAAAAAGTTTGCTGTTCACAAAGCAAAGTGATGAGTTTTCTAAAGTGTGATTTAAGAAAATTGCTGTGCCCATGTAACTAGACCTCCTTTAAATTTTTGGTTGTGGCATAAGAATTACTGGTTCGGGCGAGTATTTCTCCACTGTTTGGAGTGGAGCTGCCTGTTGTTAGATTACCATTCTCAGTTCATAGAACAATACAGCGCAGAACAGGCCCTTTGGCCCTCGATGCTGCGCCGACCTGCGAACTAATCTAAGCCCCTCCCCTACACTATACCATCATCATCCATATGCTTATCCAAGGACTATTTAAGTGCCCCTAATGTGGCTGAGTCAACCACATTGACAGGCAGGGCGTTTCACGCCCTTACCACTCTGAGTAAAGAACCTGCCTCTCACGTCTGTCTTAAATCTATCACCCCTCAATTTGTAGCTAGCATTCACTCTAGTAACTGTTCTTCAGCTCAGAGCCTGTTCAGTTTGTTGACAGATTATTCAACTGTGGTTGCTTTGAAGCCAAGCTGGCTGCTGCCCTCGCCCAGTTTTTCCATTTGCACCTTGTCAGGCAGGACTTGCAAGATTGCAATTCAGAGAGATTTAAAGATCCATTAAAAATGGAGGAAACAGGACAATTACAGCCCATGTTTGAATAGCCTGTAGCTATTAAGAGCACTTGATAGCAGATTAAACCTCACTAGTGAGCAAATTATAAATTATTGGAGGGAGGCAGTGGCGTAGTGGTTTTATTGTTGGACTGTTAACCTAGAGACCCAGATAATGGGTTCGAATCCCACCACGGCAGATGGTGGCAGATAAAAATATCTGGAATTAACAGTAAAACGATGACCATAAATCCATTGTTGATTGTTGGAAAAACCTGCCTGATTCACGAATGTCCTTTAGGGAAGGAAACTGCAATCCTTACCTACCCTGGCCTACCTGTGACTCCAGACCCACAGCAATATGGTTGGCTCTGAATTGTCCTCAGGGCTATTAGGGATGGACAGTAAATGCTGCCCGGCCTCCAACATCCACATTTCATTAATGAATAAAGAAAATAAAAATTAATTTTTTCCTCACGTGACATTTTCACATTTGCAAATCACTTTCTAAATTTGTGCCCTCTCATCTTCTATCTTTTTACACGTGGGAACAGTTTCTCCCTAGCTTCTGTCCAAATCTCTTCTGTGAACCCTTCTGTGACATGATCTGTTAGCCTTCTCCCAAGGGGAGCAACTCCAACTTCTTCAATCTGTTTTCATAACTGAAGTTTCTCAACCCTGGAGCCATTCTTGTAAACCTGTTACACTTTTTCAAGTACATTCACATCTTTCGCCCAGACTGTAAACAGAACTCCAGCTGAGATCTTAAGTCTCTTGTTCACATGACCTCCTTGCTCTGGTACTCTTGCCCCTATTAATAAGACCGAGGATACTGCAGCTTTATTAACTAGTCACTTCACCTTCGGTGGCCAGTGCATATATACACAGCCAAGCCCCTCTGCTCCTACATCCCTTTAAGAATTTTATGCCTTATTTTGTATTACCTGTCCATATTCTTCCTACCAAAATACATCACCTCATACATAATTACATACAGTTTTGTCTGCCACCTCTCTGCCCACTCCACCAACTTGACTAGGTCCTTTAGGACTTTCCCCGCACACCAAGAATTAGATCGTTAATCCGTATCAGGAAAAACAAGGGTCCCAATACCAGCCTCGGGGATTCAACTACAAACCATCTTCCATTTCAAAAGACAATCATTGACCATTACTCCCTGTTTTCTATTAGAGTCATGGAAATGTACAGCAAGGAAAAGATCTTTCGGTCCAACTTGTCCATGCCAACCAGATATCCTAAATAAATCTAGTCCCATGAGCCAGCATTTGGCCAATTTCCCCTCTAAACCCTTCCTATTCATTCATATACCCATCCAGATGCCTTTTAAATGTTGTAATTGTTCTAGCCTCCACCACTTGCACTTGCTCTTGCACATCATACCATACACACACCACCCTCTGCATGAAAAAGTTCCCCCTTGGGTCTCTTTTCAACCTTGCCCCTCTCACCTTAAACCTGTGGCCTCTAGTTTCGTGCTCCCCCACTCTGGGGAAAAGACCTTGTCTATTTACCCTATCCATGCCCCTCATGATTTCATAAACCTCTATAAGGTCACCCCTCAACCTCTGACACTCCAGGGAAAATAGTTTCATCTTGTTCAACCACTCCCTGTAGCTCAAATCCTCCAAACCTGGCAGCACCCTTGTAAATCTTTTCTGAACCTTTTCAAATTTCACAACATCCTTCCCATAGCAGGGCGACCAGAACTATGTACCGTATTCTAAAAATGGCCTCATCAATGTCCTGTGCAGCCGCAACATGAACTTTACACTCAATGCACTGACCAACAAAGGCAAGCATACCAAATGCTGCCTTCTCTATCCTATCTACCTGGGACTCCACTTTCAAGGAACAATGAACCCGCACTCCAAGGCCTCTTTGTTCAGCAGCACTCCTGAGGACTTCGCCATTCAGTGTATAAGACCTGACTTGCCTTGCCAAAATGCAGCACCTCCACATTTATCTGAATTAAACTTCATCTGCCGCTCCTCAGCCTATTGGCCCATCTAATCAAGATCCCATTGTACTCTGAGGTAATTTTCATGGGTGTCCAGTACTCCCCATTTTTGTGTCATCTGCAAACTTATTAACTGTACCTCCTATGTTCACACCCATATCATTTGTATATAAATGATGAAAGCGGTGGATCCAGCAGCGATCCTTGTGGCACACTGGTCACAGACCTCCAGTCAAAAAAGCAACCATCTGTCTTTTATCTTCAATCCACTTCTGTATCCAAATAGCTAGTTCTCCTTTTTATTCCATGTGATCTAACCTTGCTAACCAATCTACCATGACGAACCTTGTCGAATGCCTTACTGAAGTCCACACAGATCCCATTGACCACTCTGCCCTCATCAATCCTGTTCGTTACTACTTCAAAAAGCTCAATAAGGTTCGTGAGACATGCTTTCCTACTCACAAAGCCATGTTTTACTGCCCCTAATCAGTCCTTGCCTTTCCAAATACATGTAAAACCTGTCCCTCATGATTCCTTCCAACAATTTGCCCATCGCCGATGTCAGTCTCACCAATCTGTGGTTCCCTGGCTTTTCCTTACCACCTTAAATCGTGGTGCCAAGTTAGCCAACCTCCAGTCTTCTGGCACCTTACCTGTGACTATTGGTCACAGGTACCTCCGTGAGGAGCCTGGGAATCACTTTCCTAGCTTCACGCAGAGTTCTAGGATACACCTGATCAGTTCCTGGGGATTTATCCACCTTTTGTGTTTTAAAACATCCAGCAACACCACCCATGTTGTGTAGACATTTTACAAGATGTCATTATCTGTTTTGATGAGGCAGCTTTGCTTCTGTCTGTTTTATTCCCTGAGCTCAACTTTGCCACTCAGCAGGTTTGTGAGAAATCTATGATTGCCTTTCGAAAGGCCATGTAGACCACCTCAGCAGCATTACACTCATTGACCCTTTGTATTAACCGCTTTAAAAACTCAGCAACTTAGCTGAATATGACGTGCTGTTTAGAAATCCATGCTGTCGCTTCGGTTTTCCCCTTGTCAGCTTTTAAGAAATTGAGTGTACAAAGACGACATCATAAACGCACCCCAGTATTATGGACCCACTTCAGCTTTGGTGCAGTGCAGAAGGCTCATATAATTTCTCTCATAATAGTCACAAATTTAAACAGGTAATATTGTAAAGGAATATAAACTAGGAAAAATGGAAATTTGAGTACTGTCCTATTGCAGAAAATGTATGAGGTGTTTTTTTTTCCACCTTGATGGCCATAAATGGAACTATGCGGCATTCATCTTTTTGCTTACATATTTTCCTGTAATGTTAGGCAAAGGTAGATTTGATACTTTTGCAAGGCAAGCAGGCACCAGGTATCTTTAGGTTCAAAAGATACAAGTTTGTCACAGAACTGAATGTGGACAGTTTCAAGTAAACGAAATGCAGTCGACAGCCTCACCTGAGGCTGCTTTCCCATTGTTGTGGTTGGCAGATGACATCTCAAATGTTTAAATTAACATTTCAGTTTTCTTATTAAAATTTTGAAGTTTTTTATAACTTTTGTGAAATGAGAGGCTTTATGACATTGTTCCAACATCAGATATTTGTTTAAATGTGTTTTTTCTAATATAGATCTTTCTACGATGGAAGAAAGAATACATCATCGGTTCTACAAAAAACTGACAGACTTTGTTGGTGATATGACCAAAATCTTTGATAACTGCCGTTACTATAACCCCAGTGATTCACCGTTTTATCAATGTGCAGAGGTTCTGGAATCATTTTTTGTACAGAAACTGAAAACTTTCAAGGCAAACAGGTGAGGCTGCAGTGCTGCTCTTATTTAAACAATTTTCTCTGATAACATTGATGCTAGGCATTCTTTAGTATTCCACCAAAGCGGACACCCTTGGTGTGAGAGTTTAGATCTTTGGAATGGCAGGTTGTTTGATCTGGTATAGCACTGAAGCCTTCTCCTGTTGAAAAATGTTCTAGCCAAGAGACGGAATTCCAATAAATTTTATCCTGCCTGGGATTATAGACAATTGTGACCCTACAACCACTGTGACTGAGCTCAGCTAACGTAGCACAAACTGAAGTCTGGTAGTACAGACTGTGGGACCTCAATCTGAGTGTTTACTAGTTTTAATACTGTATTTGATAATGGCTGTTGTTTCATTGACATGCTCTGGAGTTACTATGCAAAGTCAAAGGGGTATCCGAGGATACATGCCTTACCGAAAGGGAAGCGCATGAGCAGACGGAGCAGAGTTGCTCTGTTAGTACGAAATGAAATTAAGTCAATAGCAAGAAGTGCTATAGAGCTGGGAGGCATAAAATCTGTGTGGGCAGAGTTGAAGAACTACAGAAGTAAAAAGAGCCTGATGGGAGTTATTTACGGGCCTCTTAGCAGTAGTCAGGATGTGAAGAACAAATAAATCAAGATATAAAAAAGGCACATAAAGTCATGATAACAGTAATCATGGGGCACCTCAATATGCAGGTAGACTGGGAAAATCAAATTGGTAACAGATCTCAAGAAAAGGAATTTGTGGAATGACTCCAAGATGGATTTTTGGAGCACTTGTGGTTGAGCATGCTAGGGAACAGGCAGTTGTGGATTTGGTGCTGTTAATGAGGCAGACTTGACTTGGGAGTTTAAGGTGAAGGAACCCCAAGGGGCAGTGACAGTAATATGGTAGTATTCGCCTGCAGTTTGAGAGGGAGTTTTAAGTACAATTGAATTAAGTGAACTATGAAGAGATGAGGCAGAAGCTGGCTAGAGTTGATTGGAAGGGGACCCTGGCAGAGAAGACAGTGGAGCAGCAGGAGTTCAGGGGATTGGTATTCAGGTGGCACAGCAGAAATTCATCCCAAGGAAGAAGAAAGCTACTAAGAGGAAGATGGGGCAACCATGGCTGACAAAGAAATCAGAGACAGTTTTTAAAAAGACAAACATTGTGGTGAAGATCAGTGGGAAGCCAGAGGTTTGGGAAACTTTATACACCAGCAGTGGATAGCTTAAAAAACATAATGGGGGAGAAGATGAAAATTAAGAGTAAACCAGCCCAGTAATTTCAGAGCAGATTGCCAGAAGTTGTTTTTTCAGATATTGAAAAGTTAAGAGAGAGGCAAGAGTGTACATTGGACTGCTGGAAATGAGACTAAAGAAATAGTAGTGGAGAATTAGAAATAGCAGAGGAACTGAAAAGGTACTTTGCATCAGTCTTCACAGTGGAAGACACCAACAGCGTACCAGAACTTCAAGACGTGAGTGTAATAGCCATCGCCAAGGAGAAGGTGCAGGGGAAACTGAAAGGTCTGAAGTGGATAAATCATCTGAACCAGATGGATACAGCCTAGAGTTCTAAAAAGATAGTTGGTGAGATTGTAGAAGCATTGATGCTGGTCTTTCAGGAATCGCTGGAGTCTGGGAGGATGCCAGAGACTGGGAAATGGCTAATGTAACACCTCTGTTTAAGAAGGGAGAGACAGGGTCAGAAATCACACGACAGCAGATTATAGTTCAACAGGGTTATCTGAAATCACAAGCTTTTGAAATGCTGCTGTTTCATCAAGTGAACTGAAGAAAAACACAGACACACAATTTATAGGCAGAGAGATCAATGGGCAGAGAAATCAAAAGGTCATACAAATGATGTGAGTGGTGTGTTGACAGCCTGAATAATAAGTCTCTGCAGGTGATTAGAAGCATCAGACAGTGTAACTGAAGCGTCACCTGCTAAATAGCAATTGAAGGACTGACCTATAGTCGACACAGACATCAGGTTTCTGCAGAGAAGATCCCAAAAGGACTACAGATCACAGACCTACTCAAATTGACCTACAAAACAGTACATTGAAAGACTCTGCTATCATACCTCTTGCACATTGCTCAATCATCCCGTATACCAGCTCTACAGCAGACACCACAACCTTGAAATCGAGATAGGATATTCTTGCTTGCGCTTAGGATACAGGGAACCAGCTACAGGACACTGCCAAGCAGACAAAGCAACACCACCTAGATGCACACCAAGAACAGCACATTCAAGAAACTTGGCATCACCACGAGAAGTAACTAGTGGTATCCCCGGTATCACAGTTGAAAATGGTACCACCAGAGGGAAATTTATCGTCAACTTGTCTGAGCACACCCTTCAACCAGACAAAATCAAAGTTCTCAGCGAGGGCTCAATTTCTGCCGCACTACCAAAATGGATCCCTTTGGTCTCGTGGCAGACACAGGAATTTATCAGGCCAGCAAAGGTCCACTAATACTTCTACAAACCCCAAATGTCAACAATGAGCCTAGTGAGGCAACCAGCAAACTGGAGCAGTTGACAGAGATCACTGCAGCGACCAAAGAAGAAAGAGTCAGATTGGACCCTCCGGACGGCCACTGCCCTAGGCTGTATGTATGCTCAAGCTGTCAAGAGATGTGTTAATGCCAGGTTCATCAGCTGCAGTCACCAGATTGTGCTTGGGTAGCATCCTGCACTATGCAATGCTTTCCAGGCTCTTAAGACCAATTGCAACATTGTCTTCAAAACAACAGATAAAGGAGGAGCCATCATCCAGAATACTGACATTTTTACAACTAGGAACTCCACAGACTACTACCTGCCAATCTGACCAAAGAACACACCCATCAACTCAACAAAGTGATCAAAACTTTGACTCAGGCCTTGAGAGTGTCCGAGGCACGCTCAGCGAAGAGACTTCTTCTGCCTTCCAAAGATAAACAAAGACAACACACCTGGAATGCTCATCATATCAAGTAGTGGGACCCCATGTGAGAACCTCTCTGGCTATGCCGAGTGCATCTTGAAACCCACTGTACAAGGAACCACTAGCTTCTGTTGCTATTCTACAGACTTGCTACAGAACCTCAACACCCATGGACCAGTCAAGCCAGGAACGTTCTTTGTTACAATGAGTATTTCAGTACTCTGCACAGATCACTGCAGCAGCCACTGTACTCAATAACTATAGCTGCTAATTTCCAGGCTTCATCCTCGACTGCAATAACTTCACCTTCAACAACCAGTTCTTCACCCAGACACACAAACAGCCATAGGACCCATACTTACACCCCAACACTCCAACATTTTCGTGCACAATTTCGAGCAAGACTTCTTTGCTGCGCAGGACCTCCAACCAATACAGTGCAGTAGATGCATCAACACTTTTTTCCTCTGGACTCATGGCATAAAATCACTGAAATGACTACTCAACGATATCAACAAGTTTCAGCCCACCATTGGACTTACCGTGGACTACTCTTCAGAATCAGTTTCATTCTCCGAACACACACCTCTCCAAAGATGGACATCTCAGTATCTCACCTTACCCCAAACCATGGATAACTTCACGATGCTTCTCTTCACTCGCTTCCACACTAAACCTGTTAAAGAAGCCATCCCCTGTGACCACGCCCCGTGTATACCCAGGATCTGCTCAGACAAGGAAGAATGTGACAAACACCTAAAGGGGCTGAAAGACGCCCTCATAAGAACAGGATACTAAGCTCAACTCATCAATCACCAGGTCCAACGTGCCACAGTGAAAAACCAGAACAACCACCTCAGAAGACGGACACAGGACACCCTTCATTGTCTAGTACATCCCCGGAGCAGAGAAACTCTGCCATGTTCTTTGTAGCATTCAATATGTCATTAATGACAATGAACACCTCGCCAAGATCATCCCTACGTCTCCACTTCCCACCTTAACAAACCTTAAACAGACCATTGTTCACAACAAACTACCTAGCCTTCAGGACAACATCGACCACATCGTGCTGCCATGGCAACCTCTGCAAGACCTATCAGATCATTGACATGTATACTACTATCACACATGGGAACACCACCCAACACATCCAAGGCAGATAATTGTGGCTTGGCCAATGTTACCTACCTCATACGCTGCAGGCGACGATGGCCCGAGGCGTGGTGTATTGGCAAGATAAGCAGAAGCTACAACAACAGATGAAAGGACACCGCACAACTGCCACCTGACAGGAATGTTCCCTTCCAGCCAGAAAACACTTCTGTAATCAGGGACATTCAGCCTCCGATCTTCAGGTAAGCGTCCTCCAAAGCCAGCTTCGAGATACACAACAACGCAGAATCGCCGACCAGAAACTGATAGCAAAGTTCTGTACCCACGAAGACGGCCTCAACCATGATCTTAAGTTCATGTTGCGCCACAAGTACTCACCATATTGGTCTGTATTTGTAAAATTTTCCGTACTGTCTTGATTTGAAACCATCATCTTGAGAACTTATGATTTCTCTACCTTAATTAGTTTGTACAGCTTTGGGCTACTTGTTACTTTAGACCCTTGCCATACGACTGTTATACCTATCATGTTACTCCAGCCATTTGGTTTGTCTCCAGCACAACCTTATTTTACTTTTTTTCTAATTATCGCTCTGCCTCAATTAATCAGATTTCCCTTCACTTGCTGTTCAGCTGTTGATCTTTCTGCCTATTAAATTCTGTGCCTGTGTGCTTTTCTTCGCTTCACCTGACAAACTAGCAGTGCTCCAAAACCTTGTGACTTCAGATAAACCTGTTAGGCTATAACCTGGTGTCATGTGACTTCTGACTTTGTCCACCCCAGTCCAACAATGGCACCCTCACAACATAAGGGAGGGATGCAGAAAACAGGAAATGACAGGCCAATTGGCCTAACCTCAGTTGTTGGTAAGATTTTAGAGTCCATTATTAAGAATGAGATTGCTGAGTACTGGGAAGTGCGTGGTAAAAATTGGGTGAGTCAACACAGTGTCGTCAAAGTGAGGTCATGCCTGACAAATCTGTTAGAATTCTTCAAAGAGGTCATGAGCATGTTAGACAAAGGCAAGTCAGTGGATGGGATCTGAAATAATAGGAACTGCAGATGCTGGAGAATCTGAGATAACAAGGTGTAGAGCTGGATGAACACAGCAGGCCAAGCAACATCAGAGGAGCAGGAATACGGACGTTTCAAGTCTAGACCCTTCAGGTTATCAGTGGAAATGACCTATTTGGATTGCCAGAAGGCCTTTGACAAGGTGCCACACAAAAGACTGCTAAATAAGAGCCCATGGTATTAGGGGCGAGGATAGAGGATTGGCTGACAGGTAGAAAGTAGGAATAAAAAAAATCTTTGTCAAGTTGGTAGCTGATAACTAGTGGAGTTCCACAAAGGTCACTGTGGGGACCACAACTATTTGCATTATATATTAACAATCTGGACAATAAAACTAAGGCCTTGTTGCTAAGTTTGCAGTTAACATTAAGATAGGTGGATGGACAGGTCGTGTTGAGGAAGCAGGGAAGCTGTAGAAGACCTTGAACAGGCTAAGTCAGTAGGCAAAGAAGTGGCAGCTGGAATATGATATGGGTAAGTGTGAGATTATGCACTTTGGTACTTCAAAAATCTGAAACACAGAGGGACTTAATGGTCCTTGTTCTGGATTTTCTTAAAATGAACATGCAGGTTCAATTGGCAGTTAGGAAGGAAAAATGCAATGTTAGCTTTTGTTTCATGAGGGCTAGAATGCAACAGCAGAGAGGTGCTGCTGAGGCTTTATGAGGCTCTAAGTCAGACAGAATTTGGAATATCCTGCGTAGTCAGTTTTGGGCCCTGCATCTAAGCAAAGATATACTGATGTTGGACAGGATTCAGGGATGGTTTACAGGAATGTTCATTAAGCCATTCATTCCCGTGCCTTAGCCTTAAACTTGCATTTTTCTCCTTCTCTGAGCTCATTTTGCCCATGCAACCTTCCTCTTCCTTCCTGACCCAATTCCTATAAAGCTGCTGGCCTCTATGCTAGCTGACATGTATAAATGCCCCTTTCCTCCAATACTGTCCCCTTCCTTCAAATCTGCCATTACCTTTTTCCTCAAGAAATATAGCATAGTCTCCTCTGTTTGTTTAAAACTATTGTTGCATCTCCAACCTTCTTCTTGCCCTCCAAGTTCCTGAGCATATTGCTACCTTGTAAACTTTATATCCCATTTTTTCCACTTCGTGATTGAAGATGTTCGATCAGGTTTCTTCCCCATCCACTGCACTGAAATAATCCAAGGCCATAAATTGCATTCTCTGTCACTTTTGGCCTTAGTAATCGCCTTCCTCATCCTTCTCTACCCCTTGCTGTTTTTGAATTTGGCAATTTTGATCCTGTTGCACTGTCCCTTCCAAGATGCGTAGATGAATCAGACAGTCCTCACATTGGTTCTGCTGTTTATCTGTTCCTGATTATAAAAGTCTTTTTTTTCCATACTCGCACTATACATATGGAGTCCTGCAAGGATCAATCTTACTCTCTTTTATTTTCCATATACATGCACTCTCTTGGCAACATAATCAAAAGACATGTAATCAAATTCCACAAGTATACTGACAAAGCCCTGCTCTACAACACCTTCACTGCTTTTAGTTCACCTGTCCTGATAGCTCCTTCCTTGGTTCTGTCAAATTCTATTTGATTACATTACTTTGCAGCATTTTGTAAAGTTTCCTAAATTAAAGGTGGGAGACACAGTGACTCAGAGGTTAGCACAGCTGCCTCACAGCACCAGGGACCCGGGTTCTATTCCACCTTTGGGTGACTGTGCAAACTCCACACAGACGTTCTCCCTGTATGTGCGTGGGTTTCCTCCCGGGTGCTCCGGTTTCCTCCCTCAGTCCAAAGATACGCGGGCTAGGTGGATTGGCCAGGTTAAGTTGCCCATCATGTGTAGTTTAGGTGGGTTATCAGGGGATGGGTCTGGGTGCAGTGCTCAAAGTGTCAATGTGGACTTATGGGGCCGAAGGGCCTATTTCACACTGTAGGGATTCTATGTATGATTCTTGTAAAGGTGTGAAATAAACACCTATTTTTGCAACATTTGTCATTTTCCATGTAGTTCCATCAATAAACATATAATGTAACTAATTATTTTTCATTCCACGTAGTGAGCATATTTTCTCCTTGCTTTGCATGTTTATGAATCTTGGGTTAGTTATTACTCAAACAACATCGGTCATTTGAATCACTTAGAATCACAGAACTGTTTTAGATGGGAGAAAGAGAAACTTCAACAACATTTTGTTTTCATATAATAACACAACAGCAGTGTAAAGAATGCAGGATTCTTTCGAATGTAGTATTGCCAATTTGTGTACTTCTATGGTTTGTTTCATTTTTAGCCATTCTCTGTTATTCTGGAAGTGCACAAATACTAAAATCTGCCAATTTTTGCTCCACAGGTCTCATTCCTAACAGATCACACTCTACTGTGTAGATTGCACTCTCTAGACTTCAAACAACAATGAACAAAATCGTACAAAGCGTGAATAACAGGAATTGCATTCAGAGTGCAGCAAGAAGTTGATGCCACCAGAGGCAGATATACTTAGTCAGGCTTCCCTGACTGACTGACCTTAACCAGCACTGTTGTTCAAGCACCAATCAGTTAACTGAATTGGATAAAGCCCCATTCTGTTTGTTAGAAACTAAAAGGGAGAGTTTAAATGAAGAGGAGAAGGAAGGAAATTTGAAAACATTTGTAAAAGAAGCCACCTTTTATCAGCCCTGTTTGACTGTCATATCCTCCTCGCCTGAAATGGGATGGGAAGCATGAAGCGTCCTGTCCGCTCTTGTTATGATAGGGGGCTGGCTTCAGTTTTCCCAGCGAAATTCATCACCACAGTTCTTCAGTGAAGAAGCTGGCTGCAAGCTGTCTGTAATGAAACAAACATGTTTAAATTTGACAGCTGTATTTATTTATTACTGAGAAAAGATGAAGCTTTCTTTTTTAGAATCTGCTGCCCTTGTTTGTCAACTAATTATGTGCTTTTTTTCTTATTGATATGAAAAGACCCAACTTGCAGTAAGTTGGTCTTTTTTATGTAATTGCTGTAGGTAACGGTGAGTGATAACCCTCGATCCTTTCTTTCTTTGAAAGGAGTTGTTTCACATGCACGCGCACGCACGCACACATACAGACCCACATGAGCACAGCAGAATGGGATCCAGCCGGAAGTTATATTTTCCTAACTAATCTGACCGAAGTGAACCTCCACATGACCACTGGCTGAGCGATCTTCAGGATTGACTTCCAAGACTGCCACAGTGGCAATGAGGCAGCACCAGAAAACTATCAATCACTCTGCAGAAATTTGATAGACTGAAATAAACGGTGTGTACTGAAGTTATCTTGTATGTAAACATTTTGTCAGATGCTGAATTTTTTTTGTTTTTTTTGTATTAAGGTTCAGAAATATTGATGTATATGAAAACAATAAATGGAGGAAACCATTATCTCCCACTGAGAAAATTCACAAGTGTTTCTGTATGTGCTTAAAATGACACATTTGTGAGACTTCAGGTCTCTCCCAAGAATTCTAACAAAGGAAATAAACATTTGGAAATGGTGCAAGGACACTTTAAATTTGAAATGCTGCATATTGTATGCATTTGTATTGAGTTTAAAAAAAAGGGGAACTATGGACTAACTCTCGAGTTGTGAAATACTGCACATCTCATCACCACATCACAGTATTTCTGTACTATTTATTCATATCTACAAACTTATTTGTTTTGAGTAATGTTGCAAAAAAAAAATCTTTCCTACCTGTAGGCAATAGATTGCTATCTATGTTTTTAACAGATTGTGGCAACTATGAAGAGTAATTCTTTTGTACTTGATAGGACATTTCATCCTAGACAATAAAGTAATGTTTTTGACATCAACTTTGGTGTCATCTTTTTAATCACATTGAAAGCATACATAAATTTGGGACTTTTTGCCATTAATTTTTATTCATGGCAATTTGGCAAAAGAGGCTTTCAATAGCTTACCCTGGTTATGGTGTTAAAAACAGAGTTAACAAACAAAAATAGAAATATGCTGTTCAGTTTAACCTTGAAGTGCTCAAGTCAGACTGATGAGAAAATAATTCCTTATTTTTTTTCCTTCAGTCCAGCATGTTGAGAGAAGCTAGCTTGCTTTGAGCAGTCTAAACTAAAATGAGGAGAATTATTATGATAGATGGTGAGCGCAATGTTTGGTAAGGCAAATGCTAAAGTAGATGACATTAAAATATTCATACTGCTTAACACCTATACACCTCACTGCTATTCTGAATGAGGTTCTGATTTAACAAAGGAAGAGAATTTAAATTGCTATTAAAATATTATTCCTGAATTTGCCCAGTAGCCTAGTATTCTACTGATCTGCAGGCAGAGGATTTGAGCATGGACATCATGTCTGACTGGAACAGGAGTGAGAGCTGGAGTGTTTCAAATGGCCTCTGCAATCTTGTGGAAAACTGAAGTGTTTCTTGTACAGAAAATAATTGCAAACTCAGGATGGAGATGACGTCAGTTTCAAACGTGATATGCTCCAAGAAATGCGCAGCAGGCATCAACTGCTGGCAAGTCTCCTGCACGAATGGCCATTTGGCCAAGGAACCCACAGCACTGCCTGTATCTATGTAACTGCTCCAGCTCCAATCAGCACCTTAATGAGGTGACAAATTAGTCATCACAGCAAAAGACATAAAATGCATAGCTACTTCCTCCTGCCTAGATATTTTAGAAAGTAAATGGACTCCTCTGCCTAATAAACCACTGTTTCTGGTTTCTATTGCTCAGCATTGCTTCGTTGATTTAAATTAAAATACGAGTCAGGCCAAATGAAACCTTTAACATTGCTTCATACTGCTTCAGGAAAATCCAAGAGAGTGCTGATTTAACTTGGCTAAAACTTGAATTTTAAGTAATTTCTGCCCTGTCACTTACCTCCTTTAAACGCTTTGAAAATATTCAGCTGAACTTAAATGTTTTTAGTATCAAGCAATGAATTTAATTTTTCTTTCAAGAAAGCACTGACGAATCCAGAAGTCATTAGTTTGTACAGATTAAGTGTAGACTTTGCATGCTAGACAAGTAAAAACAGGCTTCCGGTAATTCCATGTTCGTTTTTTTTTTGTTCATTCATGGGATGAGGGTGTCACTGTGTAGATCAGCATTTATGGCCCATCTCTAATTACTGCAATTAAGAGTCAACCAATTGCAGTAGGTCTGTAATCATGTCGTCCAGAACAGTTAAGAATGGTAGTTTCCTTCCCTAAAGGACATAGCTGACCCAAATGGATTTTTCTGGAAATTAGACAAATGGCCTGTTAATTCCAGATTTTCATTGAATTCAAATTCAATGGTGGCATTTGAGCCCAGGTCCCCAGATCATTACCTGGGTCTCTGAGTTAGTTTACAGTGCAGCAATGATACGACTATGCTATTGCCTCCTTTAAAATTAAAATTTCTGCATCTAGGTTGGTGTGTACAACATAGTTGGGAAATGTGACTGACACTTAACTTACATCTACACCTCTACTAATTGGTGTAGATTTTTTATTTGATTATCGGAAATGGGTATTGCTGTCTAGGTTAGCATTGGTTGCCACTCCTAATTACCCTGGAGAAATTAGTGGTGAACTGCCTTGTTGCATCCCTACAGCCCTCAGGTGTAGAACATACACAGTTATTGTTAGGTAAGGAATTCCAGGATTTTTCAACCAGGAAACGTGAAGAATGATGCTATAATTCCAAGTCAGGATCACGAGGGGCTTGGAGAAGATCTTCCTTGGGTGGTGTTCCTTTTCATCTGCTACTCTTGTCCTTCTAGGTAATGGAGATTGCACGTCTGTGGGTGCTTCTGCAGTCTTGGTGAGGCATTCACCTGCCCTCTCGAGTTCAATTATTCAGTAAGAAGGAGAAATTCTTAACTCATCCTGAGCTTTATTGACTTGAATATATTTAATTATATTCTCTCCAGAAAATCTCACCCTTTCTGAGAGTCCCAGTTTTATGTCTGATCATTCAATAATGAGGGAAAATAAATGGCTTAGAGATAGGATTCACCACAAAAAAGGAATACAACTGCAGGAAGACTGAGTCAGCTCCTCCAATGGAAAGACACAGAAACA
The DNA here is from genome assembly GCF_030684315.1 of Stegostoma tigrinum. Lineage (NCBI taxonomy): Eukaryota > Metazoa > Chordata > Chondrichthyes > Orectolobiformes > Stegostomatidae > Stegostoma > Stegostoma tigrinum. Next base: position 10,495,414 of record NC_081375.1, read on the forward strand.
CAGACCGAGCAAAAGATAATGAGCACAGAGAGTGCTGGGTGCAATCCCAGTAACCATCCTGCACTAGAGATACCCAGATTAAAGTAGGCTAATCTCAATATTATAACATTTGGAGATATGAAAAAAAAGGCTAAGGAGCCTAAGATTGTTAACTCTGGAGAAGGGATAGTTGAGGCAGAAGATTTTTCAAATTATGACATCTTGGTAAGTTATGAATAGGTATCAAATGCACCTCCTCCTGAAACTCCCTAGTTCCCTTACTGGTTACTGAGTTCCATCCATGTGTAATGACAATGCATTGGGTAGTGAAGATAGCAGTGGGGGATGGAGGAATGTATGTGGCAAAGACTGACTAAATGAAGTTTGTATCCACTGAAGTAGTTTTCAAGTGGTTTCTTTAATACACAATCATATTGTTACAAACATGGCATTCAAAGATTGTATTGAATATTTTCAAGCCAGTTGATTTTTAAAAATTGCACATTTTTTCATTTGAGTTAGACCACTGTTCCCCGTTAGATATCACGTATCATTTTCTTTGATCTTGCTGTGTTTGAATGATGGGATCCCACAAGGTGTAATAATTTTAGGGATTGTAACTGCCAAAATGTTTCAAATCACTTCAATAGTGATGGAGGAAATGGGGGTCGTAACCTTGAGCTTTTTATTCACCTAAAGGCTAGATGTGATTGTAGGGGTCATTAACTGCACATTTAAGGGAACACGATCCCACATTCTCCCCTCAGATAATTGAGAATCTAACTAAATCCTCCTGTTACTGAATGAGTGCCAGAAAGCTTCAACAATTTATAGGGAAATCAAGCTTTCAGTTAATGGGCACATTGAAAAAGTAGCATGCAAATAAACAAATTAGTGACCTGCAGCAATTAAAATCTCTAAGTAAGATTGAATATTGAAATTAAAGTAACTTGGCATTCTTCAGCTATTGGACACGCACAAACGTTAGATTTTCATGAGATATTTAGTCATTACTGTAGAAAATCTGCAAAATAATTACAGAATTAATGCCCAGAAGTGTAATATGTGAATTTAATTTATTTTTTCTGATCTTTTTAAGATACTCATGCAGCCAGTAATTGTCTTTTTCCCCAATATAATGAATATCTCCAGCTTGGTTGCTCCACTTTCAGTTTCATAGTTTAAAGACTAGTTGCTTTTATACAGTTTCTGTACAGTAGTGTCTTCCATGTCCTGTATGTATTGTGTTTGTTTTGCTCACTGGTTTTATTCAAATATTTTAATAAGCTTCAACAATACTGCTTTGTTGATATTTCCACCTCACCCTAGAGTATTGTCACCTGATTCTTTTTGGCATTTTTGCTTTACAATACATTGCCCACTTAGAAAGTTAGGGTAAACTAGGAGCAGCTATGCAAATAACTTGTATTCCTACACACTTTCCAAAGTTGCTTGTATCATTCTGAGTACAAAATAATTAACACATTTCTAGATGGCTGGCAACTGGTAAGATTATCAACTTAATGTGATTTTTGAGACAGAAAAATTTTTGTTTCAGTGTTTGGCAAGTATTCCGTGATCTGACCTCAGCCAAAGCAGTTGCAAAAGTGCACAGTTAACGATTAATGCTGTGTCTGCATCAATACAAATTGGGCCATGATTCAAAGAAACATTGACCAGAATTCATGCTGATGATGACTATGCAGGGCCTGTGCTGATCTGCTGGGTGCATTGTATTGGACTCAGCAATGTCAATGCCTGTTGTCCAGTAATGTTCCCTTTTTTTTGACATGGTCTATTTATTACTGCCAGGTCCCTGAGCAGCATTATGCATATTAATTTGAATGCTAGTTATGGACAAGCTGTTTGTACTGTGCAGTACCTTCTGGATTGTTATGCACAGAGAATCTCTCTGAGTATTTTATCAGCACTGCTGGACATGACTTTTACCATTACTGCATCCTGTGTAGTATTAAAAAAAATGTCCAGTTTCAGCATTTAATTTAGGAAAGACATCAAGTACATGGTGAGAGTATTGAAGACATTTACTAAGATGGGATGTAATATGAGTTTATGATGAAAAGACATTAGGAAAATATTAGATTTGCAAAGCATTCCAAATTACTGTGGAGTTCTGAGGAGAAAAATTGTCTACAGCTTTTTCTACTGATCAATGATTTAGTAACTTTCTGATAATGAGTTTTGAGGAAAAGTTTGAAAAATAGATTTTAAAATGGGACTAAAAAAGCTCTTTGGGACACCAATTTTTTTTTCCTACATATCTAATTTTTACCATATCTCCATTATGAGTTTTAAAGAGTTTGTAGCTCTTTACTGGTGTCTACCCAACTGTTGTGTGACAACTTGCCCCAAAACAACCATTTCCTATGAATACACCTACCATGTTTCTTCCAGCTGTGGCACTTTGGTCACTACAGCAATATTCCAAACACAGAACAATGAACTAAGTGTGGGAAAAGCCTTTGTGGTTGCTCATGTCTGTTTATGTCATATGCTCTCTATGTCAGTGATTTTATATCGAACAATTACTGCTGAGATAAAGACCTCTGCAGGTGTGGAATATTCCACTCAGCAGGGTAGCAGATGGAGAGTTGGAATCTGACCCATTGACCCATCCTTCCCCATGGAACAGTCACACAAATGACTGATCCTAGAACAGCAGAAGCTGTGAGGTTGACAATCCCCAATTGTCAACAGAAATGTAATTACAGGGGAAGAAAATGGGAAGAGAACAGGAGTGAGTGGGAGGATGAAATATAGCACATGAAATCTTTCCTCGAGTTGTAGCAAAATGAAGCTAATCTGAAAAAAAATTCATTTGAGATAAACTAATATTTTCTATTGAAAATAATAACTCTTCCTTGAATGTTTTTTATTGTATACTTCCTAAAAAAGCACACGGTTGCTTGCGTATCTGAATAATGGTTGCTTGACTGTCAGTCTGCATTCCTCGTGTCCAATCCATATGGAGAAAATTTGCTCCACGATCTCCAGGGACTCTGGGGAAATAGATACAATCTCGACCTCATGGAAGACCCTGAAACATCAACCTTTAGATAAACAATTCAGTGTAAAAGACAGTCATGTTGCACCCATTCCAGATGCTTTGATCTCCTGGAAACAGCAGTTTCCCAGAGGAAGAGGAATGGTTGTTAACTTTCTCACAGTCTCCACTTTTTATGTCGTCTTCCTTTCACTGGGAAAAGTGTTTTTATTTTCTTTAAGCACAACTATCAGACAGGCAGCAACATACTGGAATGCTGAGTGAAGTTAGATTCGTACATTGCAATGTGTGCATTGACCGAAGCACACTGTCTTCAACTGCACTAATTGGTTTGCTGTCAGTTTAGCAAATCCAATCCAGGATGTGTCCTGAAAAACCTCAATGCAACCACTTTAAAATGCAGTGGTACTCACTAGAATACAGTTTGTTCAAGAACTGCTCCCTTCCTGAAGGCATTGAACCTTTCTGGATGTAATTTCATTGTCATCAACAATCCCTTCTAATGGTGCTGTGCGCCACTTAGCTATTCAGTTGTGATGAGGAGAAGGGGACCATCAAAGGGAGCCCAATCATCAATATCTGTTTAGAGTATGTTCTATTTCTGGCTCGTGGCACTGGATAGCAATAAGGAGGCGAAAACCTAGTTGATACTCTCTCCCATCTCTAGCCTAGGCTACTAAGGCCAATTATAGCACCCCAACTGATGAGCTTAAGTATGAGACTAAAAATCTAAAACATGTTGAGGGGTGACCTTTATAGAGGTTTACAAAATCGTGAGGACCATGGATAGAATGAATAGCCAAGGTCTTTTTCCTATGGTTGGGGAGTGCAAAACTTGAGGCCCTAGGTTTAAGGTGGGAGGGGAAAGATTTTAAAAAGGCCTGAGAGAGTAACCTTTTTGCGCAGAGGGTGGTCCATGTATGGAATGAGATGCCAGAGGAGGTGATAGAGTTTGGTACAATTACAACATTTAAATGGCACCTGGATGGGTATATGAATAGGAAGGGTTTGGAGGGGTATGGGCCAAATGCTGTTCAGCACAGATGAGTTGGAACAAAGGACCTGTTTCCATGCTGGATGATTCAATGACTCTGTACTTAAAATGTTAGAATATATATAATGAACTACATTAATAATAGCAAAAAACAATGCTACACTACTTGTCTTATTGTTACTGATAATGTAAAGCGCACACAGGCCCATTTCAATCCTGCTGAGATCTGAAAAATGTGCCTCCACATTTCCCATCACGCGCTAACTGGACTCTCTGGTCCCTCTTTCTGTTATATCGGCTCGCATAGCTGCTGCTCTTAACCAGTCCATCTCCAGGCTTTAGTCTCCCAGAAACACGTTCTTGGGCCCAAGTGGGTAGAATGTATCTCCTGTGATAAATCAGGCCCATCAAGATGTATTTAGCACCTAAGAAGCAATATGCAGAAAAATCATTAGTGAAGTGATGTGATCTGTTCCCATATTATTCCATTTATTTTAACCTCAGTTTTCTTATTGTCTATTAGCCATGATCTAATTGATTTGTGAACCAGGCTATTCCAGTTCCATCCTCAGAGTTGTACCAGTCTTGCATTTTTCCAATATCAAATTAGGGATATGTATTGGATTGTGGGCTTATGGGAAATAAACTTAGTGGCAAAAGTCACTTCATTGTTGCACTTTCATTGCTGACATGAAATTGTTCTGGTCTTACTGGACTATAGGGCTGCCCCCTCAATAGAGGGAGAAGACTGGTAGTGGTTTAACCTGAGGATCACTACCTCTTAGGCAACGTTAAAAAGGGCAGTCCTCCAGTCGTGCAGAAATTGAATCCGAAGTGCTGGCGTCGCTGTACATTGCAAACTGGCCATTCAGCCAACTGACCCAACTAACCCCAACAAGATGGTGTTGAGCCTAGATCTTGGTGAATGAACCTAGTGATCTAACTCGCTGCACCAGCTAAATTTCCTACACGTTCATAACCTATTATAAGGGGTTGGTCGTATGATCAGGAATACTGGACTCACCAAACTTCAAGTCCGGACATGATCTTCTACAGTTGAAAGTGTCAACAACAAGAATTTGCACTTTGAAGAAGAAACCATCAGGCGTGACATATAATCGACTCATGCGATAGAATCCATTGCTGTCTACCAATAATGTCACCAGCCGCAGCCCTTTACCAAGGGTCACTATATTGTGGACTATACCACTGATTGCTGTTGAAAGATTGAATACAGTCACTGCATTAAATAATTGAGCTGAAGGACCAAGCCATCAGATTTTGAGTTCTCATGTTCAGTTTATAAGGAATAATAAAATGTTTTTTTAAAAATACAAATTTAGCAACAACATTTAAAACCCGTCTTAAAATAGGAAAGTGTTCCATCTGAACAAGGAATCAGTCAGCATCTGAAAAATACAGGCTAGTGTTTTGGATGTCTATGAAACAGTAGGCTATTTTTCTATCTCAAATACCGACTAACCTATATATTTTCAGCATTTGCTATTGTTATTACATAGGAAGCCATATATAAGGCTCACAAAATGTAAATTAATGCATGAAATTAAGAAGGTTTATTAGTAATGTACGCATTCTAATCTTTATCTTAAGCTGAGCATCTTCGTACACAGTATCTCAGATATGTAGGCTGCAGAATGGAGACACAAATTCTCCAAGACAATGCCATGTCTTTTTGGTGTCAGAGTGGGAGGGTGCAGCCTGAGAACTAAAGAGTAGGAAAATAAGAAGACCTGACACCTGCATGACATCTCACTGTAGCTGCACATTTCAAATTGTGGGTCCATAAAGTAAAAATCTTTGTCATTTCGTTGAGCTTCTAAAAATCTAAGCTATATTATTGTTTTGATCCCCTTGCACACCACTTCAAACAACCTATTAAATTCTCCCTGCCTTAGCTCAGATCTTACATCCCCCAAGTTTCCTCTTTAAAGTTCTTTCCAAGGTTCCTCAACCACTTTCTTCACCAAAATGTCATAAAACCAAAGGATCAGAAAATAGCTCATTCAGACCATCGCATCTGCTGTGCCATTCCATTGTGGCTCATGAGTTTCTCAATCCCATTCTCCCACTTTCTCCCCATAACTCTTGATTCTTTTGACAATCAAGAACCTATATATGTCTGTCTTTAATACATTCAATGGCCTTCACAGCCCTCTGTGACAATGAATTGCATAGATTCACCACTTTCTGGCTGAAGAGGTTTCCCCTTATCTCTAATCTAAAATGTTTTCCCCTTTTTCTGAGGCTGTGCCCATGGGACCTAGTCTCTCCTACCAATGGAAATATCTTCCCAACATTCACTCTGTCCAGGCCATTCAGTATTCTGTTAGTTTCAATTTGATCCCCCCTCATCCATCTAAACTCCATGGAGTGTAGACCCTTGGCCTTCAAACGTTCCTCACGTGCTAAGCCTTTCATTCCTGGGATCATTCTTGTGAACCTCCTCTGGATGCAGTTCAGGGCCATTGTATCCTTCCTGTGGTATGGGGCCCAAAATTGCTGACAACTCTCCAAATGTGGCCTCACCAGACCTTTATGAAGCCTCAGAAGTACATCCTTGCTTTCACATTCTAGTCCTCTTGAAATAAATGCCAACATTGTATTTGTCTTTCTAACTACCGACTCAACCTGCAAGTTTACCTTAAGAGAATCCTGGACTAGAACTCCCAAGCCCTTTGCACTTCAGATTTCTAAATTTTCTCCCCATTTAGAAAATATTTTACACCTCTATTCTTCTTACCAAGTGTATGACCTCACACTTCCCCATGTTTTATTCCATCTGCCACTTCTTTGCCCACTCTCCTAACCTGTCCAAATCCTTCTGCAGCCTCCTGCCTCCTCATACTACCTGTCCCTCCACGTATCTTTGCAATGTCAGCAAACTTAGCCAGAATACCCTCAGTTCCTTCATCTAGATAATTAGTGTATAAAGTGAAACATCTGGTCCCAACACTGACCTTTGTGAAGCACCACTAGTCACTGGCTGCCATCCTGAGAAGGACCCTTCTATTCCCTTCTATTCCCACTCTCTGCTTTCTCCTATCCATGACAGTATCTTGCCTCTAACACGATGGGTCCTTATCTTACAGCCTCCTGTGCAGCACCTGGTCAAAGGCCTTCTTGAAGTACAGGTAGATAACAGCCATTGGCTCTCCTTGGTTTAACCTTCTTGTTATTTCTTCAAAGAACTCTAACAGATTTATCAGGCATGACCTCCCCTTGATGAAGCCATGCTGACTTTGCCCTATTTTACAATGCACTTCCAAGTATTCAGAAATCTCATCCTTCACAACGGACTCCAAAATCTTACCCAAAACCAAGGTTAGGCTAATCGGCCTGTAATTTTTAGCCTTTTGCCTTCTTAACATTAATGATTTTCCAGTCCTCTGGGACCCTCTCTGACTCCAGTGATTCCTGAAAGATCAACTCTAAAGCCTCCACTATCTCTTCAGCTATCTCTTTCAGAACTCTGGGGTGTAGTACATCTGGTCCAGGTGATTTATCCACCTTCAGAACTTCTCCTTGGTGATGGCCACCATTCTCACCTCTCACCCCGACTCTCCTGAATTTTTGGGATATTACTCATGTCTTCCAATGTGAAGACTGATGCAAAGTACTTATTCAGTTCCTCAGCCATTTCCTTATTCATCTTCACTACTTTCTAGATTAATTTCCAGTGACCTAATGCTACTTTTACCTCTCTTTTGCCCTTCCTATATCTAAAGAAACTCTTACAATCTTCTTTTATATCACTGGCTAGCTCACTCTCATATTTAATCTTCTCCCTCCTTATTTCTTTCTTCATTGTCCTCAGTTTGTCTTTGTAGGCTTCCTAATCCTCTAGCTTCCCCCTGCCCTTCGCCGCATTATGTGATTTCTCTTTGGGTTTTATGCAGACCCTGACCACTTCTCAGCAATGGTTGCCTCATCTTCCCTTTAGTATGTTCCTTTTACCCAGGGATGAAATTTTGCTGTGTCTCCCGTATTACTCCCAGGAACTCCAGCCATTGCTGTTCCATTGTCTTTCCTGCTAGGTTCCTCTCCCAGTCAATCTGGTCAGCTCCTCCCTCATACTTCTAAAGTTGTCTTTATTCAACCCACCCAGGTGGATAAGGTTGTTAAGAAAGCCTATGGTGTTTTGGCTTTCATTAACAGTGGATCGAGTTTAAGAGCCGTGAGGTTATGCTGCAGCTGTACAAAACCCTGGTGAGACCACCCTTGGAATATTGTGTCCAGTTCTGGTCACCCTATTATAGGAAAGATGTGGAGGCTTTGGAGAGGGTGCAAAGGAGGTTTACCAGGATGCTGCCTGGACTGGAGGGCTTGTCTTACGAGGAGAGGTTGACTGAGCTCGGACTTTTCTCTCTGGAGAGAAGGAGGAAGAGAGATGACCTGATCGAGGTGTACAAGGTAATGAGAGGCATGGATAGAGTCGATAGCCAGAGACTTTTCCCCAAGGCAGGATTGACTGCCACGAGGGGTCATAGTTTTAAGGTGTTAGGAGGAAGGTATAAAGGAGACGTCAGAGGGAGGTTCTTCACCCAGACAGTTGTGAGCGCATGGAATAGTTTGCCAGTGGTAGTTGTGGAAGCGGAGTCATTAGTGACATTTAAGCGAGTGCTGGACATGTACATGGACAGCAGTGAATTGAGGGGAATGTAGGTTAGGTTATTTTATTTTTGGATTAGGATTATTCCACAGCACAACATTGTGGGCCGAAGGGCCTGTACTGTGCTGTACTTTTCTATGTTCTATGTTCTATGTAATACCATTACATTGATTTCACCTCCTCTCAAATTGCAGAGTTAATTCCATCATATTATGGTCAATACCATCCAACGTCTGCTCTAAATTGCCTCTGACATGAACCTGTTCAATTCCTCTGAGGAATCTTTTCAACATATTCATTACCCTCTTTGGGAAGTAGTTAACTTTAAGCTGTCCATTCATCTTTTGTTGTTTCATGTTAAGTTGATACATCTGATACATTCAGTTGTGAATTTATGATTGTAGAGTCAATGAATGATGTCAAATAATTTACTCATGTTCATCTTATCTGCAAGTATCAGTTTAGATCAGTTGAACTCCTCTCTAATATTGTTGAGTGTATACCTATAACAAATGATCTTCAGCGGTTCAAGAATGCAGCTCACTGCCAATTTCTCATAGATAACTAGGGACAGCACGGAACAAGCTGGCACTCTTTTACCTCTGGAAATAGAGAAAGGCAATATTTTGAGAAAGGCCATTTCACTGCCATGATAGTTCAGAACGTGAAATGTAACCAAACAAAAGTGCTTTAGTAAGAGGCAGTGTCATCATTAATGAGGCAATATTTCATGCACATCGTGATGTCAAAGCACACCATTGGTAATAAGCTTGTGAATGACAAGAACCTTATTTGCAAATGATCTAACATGCTGAAAGAGATACATTTTGCCAAAGCTTTTTGATGTGTACTCATGATGTCTGTGCAGTAGTTGATAAGTGGACTCTGATTGGTAGATATAATTAAATAGTGACTATTTAGCTAGTTAGTTTGTGGTTCATAAATTGCTAATCACCATGTATCAAAGGAATGGAATATTATTTAAATGAAGAAAAATGGCAGAAAGCTGCTACACAAGGGGACTTAGGGATACTTTTGCAAGAAACACAAAAAGCTAACATACAGGTGCAGCAGGTAGTCAGGAAGGTTAATGAAATGTTGGTTCTTATTTCAATGGGGTTAGAGTATAAGAGTAGGAAAGTCTTACTGCAACTGTACAAGGTACTGGTGAGACCAAATCTGGAATACTTGTCAGTAGTTTTGGTCTCTTCATTTAAGAAAAGATATTCTTTAACTGGAGGGAGTTCATAGAACTAGGACAATCCCCAGGGTGGAGGCATTGTCTTATGATCAAAGACTAAACAAGTTGAGGCTCTACTCACTGGAGTACGGAAGAATGAAAGGTGATCTCATTGAAACACATAGGATTCTTATAGACAGGGTAAATGTAGACAGGATGTTTCCCCTTATGGTTGGAGGGTGCGGTCTACGACTAGAGGGCATAATATTAGAATTAAGGGGTGCAATTTTAAGACTTAGATAAGGAAGAATTTCTTTTCTCAGAGGGTTGTTAGTCTTAGCATTTCCTTGCCACAGACAGCTATGAGACAGCATTCTCATGTTTATATTTAAGGCTGGGATAAATAGATTTTTGACCATTAGGGGAATCAAGGGTTACAGGGAAAGGGCAGGAAAGTGGATATGAGCAATGTTGTTGGATCAACTGTGATCCTATTGAATGACAAAACAGGCTCGAGGGGCCAAACAGTCTATTTCTGTTTCTATTTCTAATGGTCTTATGTTCTTACATTGCTCAAACCTGTAACCTCATTCATTACTTGGTACACATAATCACTGTTGCCTCAGAACTCAAGGATGATAACGCATTCATTTAAGATTAATTGACACAGCATTACTCGTCTTATTAGTTTAACGTAATGTAGAAGATCTATATATAAATGAAAGTATAGAATAAACAGGATTAAGTAAACAGAAATGACAATAGTACATTATTTCTCATCTCAATGTGATAAGTTGTTAACTAGATCCTTCTCCATCATTTAAAGCAGAAAACAAGTGACTGGAGTAGGACGATGTGAAGACCATTGCCAAAATGTGGTAATGATTATACTTACATGTTATTCTTTTATTACATTATTTTATAATCAGTGATTCATTTTGACATCAAAGTTTGGAAGTTAGTTAGTAATAACATTAATTAAGTTTAATTTCATAGGACATGTCTCTTCATACTATTTTAGAGTGTTTAATATAAATGGATCTATTCTTTCAATAATTACTAATAGAGGGATATCAAATAAATACAAATGATATTCTTCTGATAGCAATTTTCTTTGTTCCAAACGTTCAATGGTATACAGAAAGAAACAAGTTTAATAAATTGAGAAATAATTTTCCAAAAGCATTATACTATAAAATATGTTTTCAGTCCAGGTTATTTGTGTATATCGTCCCAAATTAACATGTTTGTGTAGCAATAATAATTTAACTCAATGTGAGACTCCCCCAAAATCCTGGAAAATGTGCTAAAAAAAAGCAAAATAAATTGTATATTCCCACCCATGCCTTTCACAACTGCTGTCACTAAAACAAACCTAATGCCCATACTATACTGACTCCAAAAATCACCAGCTGGGATCCGTGACTGCTGATTCTATCCTATGGCATGACTTTTCATATATGGGAAGTCTACGGAAATGACTTTGAAACCTCAATCTATTCTTACCAAATTCACTGTTGCAGTAGAATTCTCTTTCATTCTTTTCCTTTCTGCATTCAATTGAACATAACTCTTTAGAGTAATCTTTGAAAGAAGCAAAGAAAACTAGATTAATTAATGAAGTAATTCACTGTTCACAATTGACAAAATCCTGCCTACCTTTATTTAGCATCTTTCATGTACTCAACATGTTACTAAATGCTTTATAATGATAGAGTCATAGGTTTATACAGTATTTAAGCAGGTTTCTCATTCCATTCATCCATGTTGACCTGATGTTCCAATGTGACCTAGTCCTATTTGCCAGTATTTGGTCCATATCCCATTAAACCCTTCCTCTTCATGTACCCATCCAGATGCCTTTTAAATGTCATAATTACACTTGCATCTAACATTTCCTCTGGCAGCTTGTCCCACACACGCACCACCCTTTGCATGAAAAGGTTAACCCTCAAGTCCCTTTTCAGTATTTCCCCTCTCATCTTAAACCAATGCCTTTTGGATTCTGCTACTCTTGGAAAAGAACCTTGGTTATTCACCCTATTGATGACTCTCATGATTTTATAAACCTCATAAGGTCACCGCTCAGCCTCCGATGCTCCAGAGAAAAATCTTCCATCCTATTCAGCAATTCAGCATCTCCCTATTACTCAAAACTCTAGTCCCGAAAACATCTTTGTGAGTCAAGTTTAACAGCATCTTTTGAGAAGGCTGGCCAGAAATGTATGCAGTATTCCAAAAGCGGCCTCACCAATATCCTGTACAGCAACTGTATGACATCCCAACTCCTGTACAGTATTCAGAACAATGAAAGCAAGTGTGCCAAATGCCTTCTTCACCACGTTGTCTACGTGCAATTCACTTTTAAGGAACTATGCACCTGTGCCTCAAGGTCTCTTTGTCCGATTAATTGCTTTTACAGTTGCAATTATTTCTAAAGTAAACAGAGGAGCTGATTTATGCACAAGACAGTCTCACAAATAGCCAAGATAAATCCCCAACTTTGATGAAGAATTAATGATGACCAGGGCATTGGGAGAATTCCCTGCAAATAAATAAATGTGCAGCAGTGATGGCAATGGTTCGATTTTAACTCCCACGTTTAAATGTGGTCTTGAAAATAGTGCCTGTCTCAAGGCAGCAACAGACAGGCTCATTCAATTTTAATAACCAGGACTTCTTCCTACCACAATAGTATCAGTACCCAGCTACTCAGGAAGCAGCTGCCTGATGATAAATATCAGCAGGAGGCAATGGTTTCCAACCCTAGTTAAATTCTGTGAGGGAAATTTTGGTCAGGTCAGGGAAGTGTGGTCAGACAGGGTGCATGAGAAATGGGGGCAGGGGTGAAAGAATTCCAAGCATTCGAAAATGGTTTTGTTGTGGGGGTGTAAGAAACATCTTGTGTCATAAACAACCCAGAAAGAATGCCATATTTTAAAAAATCATACTTCCTTTTGCTCTAACTCTAGCTTTTTTACAGCAGGATTGACGTATTGGGGATGACCTGCATCCTTAATGAAGTCTTGTTAAAATAGTAAATTGGCTCTGAACCCCTCTATCTGGATATTTGGAGAACACTGGTGGCTTGTAGACACTTGTTGCTTGCAATGTAAAATTGTTCCTAACAAATTTGGGAGAATCCTCTCTATTCTATCCTTTCCAAGGGAATAGTTTTAAAGAGCAGCAATGACAAACTTTTCATCGCAACACAAAAGAAGGGCTATATCTGCACTTCAAAATTTGCATATTGTTTAAACATAAACCAAACGTTGTCCAAGGACCCTGTAAACGCTAGTACTCAAAAACAGCCATATGTCACTTTAACTACAGGGTTAATGTTTCGAGTTTGATGTCTCTTCATCAGAGTCACTGACCTCAAAACATTAACTTTGCTTTCTCTCCACTGATACTGCCAGACCTGCTGAGTTTCACTAGCAATTTCTGTTGCTGTTTCACATCTCTAGCATCCAAAGTTCTTTGTTTTATTCTGTGCCACTTTAACTTCTTGTTTTTCCCTTTCAGTTTATTGATAAATATGTGTCAAAGACATCATCTGAGCAAGTAGTCAATCTGTGTGTAGGGAATGTGTGTAATTCTCCACAGGGATCGGATAGCAAAGAGTGTCAGATATTTTATATATCACAATTAGCAGCTCAAAACTGGGATTGGCAGAAATGGGAATTAAGTAATGTTTTATTTAAACTCTTTTTGACACTTCTGCTCCAAGATGCATCTATTCTAGCATCCTTAAGCTGGGTGTAAGGGGTTCATTAAAGCTTTGAATATGGGGTAGTTTCTGCGATTGGGCACTTCCAGGGTGATCTTGGGCTACATTCAAATAATTTCACAAGAAATTCATTCTGCAGGAAGTGACCTCTGCTGAAATCCTGGCTCACTTTCTCTCCCAGAACTCAAATTCCTCCAATGAATAGTGAACGCTGAAATATGGCAGATTCTGATTGATCCTCAATTTGGGGTGTTACCTGAGATGGAATTCTCCCCTTGGATAGGTGACTGCAGCTCTAACAACACTCATGAAGTTTGACACTGTCCAGGACAAAGCAGCCTTCTTGACTGGTATCATATCCACAGATAGTCACTCCCCCAACCACCAATGTTCAGTAGCAGCAATGTGTACTGCAGAAATTCTCAAGGCTTCTTAAACAGTACCTTCCAAACCCATGACACTCCTACCTAGAAGGGCAAGGACAGTTGGTACATGGCAAACTACCGCTTGCAGTTCCCATCCAAATTGCATTCCATCTTGATTTGGAAATATATTGTTGTTCCTGAAGTATTGCTGGGTCAAAATCCTGTAACACCCTCTCTGATGACTTGGGCATCTACCTACAGCAAATGGACTACGGTGGTTTCAAAAGGCATCTCACCACCACTTGCCCAAGGGAAACTAGGAATGGACAATAAATGTTGGCCCAGTCAGCAATGCCAACCCCTTAAGTGACAGAGTTGCATAAGCAGATATTAGGGCAGATGGCAAAAATTTAGGCCAAAGAGGTAAGTTTTAAGGAGAGAGGAGAAGTGAAAAATTTAGGAAAGGAAAATCCAGAATGATAATAAATGTCTTAGCAATATCAGCGTCATGTAACAACATAATAATTACCTTCTCTGAGTATGTTAAAATGATAGAGCAAACTTGAAGGGCGTCGATTGATTGCAGATGATGAATTGATTCCATTTATGAATGTTTCACTTGTTCTGTATCTAATAGTCTTTCTGGATCTGTTCTCCTCAAGGTCAAGATTGTAAGATGTAGCTCTTTCTCCCTGTTTTGTTACATGATGCTGGAGCTGTGTGCCCTGATGATACTTGTGGGCCGGATGCATTGGAAATCCTGACTGCATGCTTTTGGCCAGAAGGTTGTAGTAAATCGGTGACCTATTCAGCTTGGACTTATCTGGATACAATGATGACACAAGGCCTTGCAAGTTGTTTGATTGCCATCTTTCCTGTCTTTCAGGACGTTCTTTTGCAGTTGCTTTGTAATTCTGCCTCTCTGTGCTTTCATTCCTTTTGCTGATTTTTTCAAAGAAAACCATGGGACTAAGTTTGCCCTCTGTATGTGAGATTTCATTTTTGATCTTGTATTGTTGATAAGAAGTCTCTTTTCTCTCAAAAAAGGCATCAAGAACAGGTAAACTAGTCTCCAGGCAACTATGGTTTTTGTGTGGCAATTTTGTCAGATTTACTGAAGGTTCAAGAAGCCCTGAGGAGGAAGATCTGTGGTTATTCCAAATTGTAGTATGAGCTCTATATACAGAAGACAGGGTAAAATATACCAGAACTTCAGAGCTTTTTCCACTAGTCACAGTTTCAGAGAACTTTGAAATACTTTTATAAATAATTGCTTGGTTATACAGAACTTGAATATTGTTGAAAAAAGACACAATTTGTCAAAGTTTTTCATCTTGTACTCATCCTGAAAGGTTTCAGCAAAATGCATCTTTATTCAGCAATACAAATAGGGAAGTCATAGAGTCATAGAAGTCTACAGCACAAAAAAAACACTCAGCACATCAAGTCTGCAAAGGTCACTAAGTTTCACTAAAACTATGAAAGTACGCATCACTGTGAATAGTTTTGGTCCCGTATGCAAGGACTGGTATTAGAGGCAGTCCAGAGAAAGTTCACAAAGCTGATCCTGATTATGAAGGCACTGTTTTATGAGAAGAGGTTGAGTAGATTAGGCCTATACTCATTGGAGTTTGGAAGAATGAGAAACAATTTTATTGAAACATACAAGATTCTTAGGGGACTTAACAGGTTGGATGCAGAAGGGTTGTTTACCTTTGTGGGAGTGTCTAGCACCAGAGGGCATAATCTCAGAATAAGAGATCATACATTTAAGACAGATGAGTTAGAATTTCTTTTGTCAGAGGATCATGAATCAGTGGAATCTGTAGAGTTATTTTATTACTGAGGGCTGTTGAGGCCGGGTTATTAAATGTGTTCAAGACTGAGATAGAGATTTTTACGGTGGCTCAGTGATTAGCACTACAGCATCACAGCACCAGGGACCTGGGTTTGATTCCAGCCTCGGGTGACCGTCTGTATGGAGTTTGCACATTCTCCCCATGTCTGTGTGGGTTTCCTCCAGGTGCTCCGATTTCCTCCCACAGTCCAAAGATGTGCAGGCTAGGTGGATCGGCCATGCTAAATTGCCTGTAGTGTTCAGGGGTGTGTGGGTTACAGGGAGATGGCTCTGGGTGGGATGCTTCAAGGGGCGGTGTGGACTTGTTGGGCCGAAGGGCCGGTTTCCACACTGTAGGTAATCTAATCTAATCGGAAACTAAATTAATGACTATGGGGAAGAGCAGGAAAATGGAGTTGAGGATTATCAGATTAGCCATGGTCTCACTGAATGGCAGAGCAGACTTGATGGGCTGAATGGCTTGCTTCCACTCCTGTGTTTTATGGTCTACTTTTTTTTGGTCTACTCTTTTTTTACAATGAATTTACTGAACTCCTATCACTCTTCATCGCCCCTAAAACCTCTGGTATTTCCATTTTCCATCCAGTCATGTCTTCTTGCTCAGTCCTTACTTTCTTCCTCACACTCCACATTGTCGAGTACAGAAGGTGAGGCCATTTAGCCTAAGGTACTCAAACAGGAAGCTGGAAAAACACAGCAGGCCAGGCAGCATCTGGAGTAAAGGAGCAGTCAATGTTCTTCAGGGCTGGAAGAAGGGTAATACCCGAAACATTGACTGCTCCTCTCCTCCAGGTGCTGCCTGGCCTGTTGTGTTCTCACCTTTCTGGACCTCTCAGTCTCCATCTCAGGCAACCAGCTTGTAACTGATGTCCATTTCAAGCCCACCAACTCCCACAGCTACCTAGAATACACCTCCTCCCACCCACCCACCTGAGAAAATTCTATCCCCTATTCCCAATTCCTCCACCTCCGCTGCATCTGCTCCCAGGATGAGGCATTCCACTCCCGCACATCCCAGATGTCCAAGTTCTTCAAGGACCGCAAATTTTCCTCCCACAGTGGTCAAGAACGCACTTGACCGCGTCTCCCGCATTTCCCGCAACACATCCCTCACACCCCGCCCCCACAACAACCGCCCATAGAGGATCCCCCTCGTTCTCACACACCACCCCACCAACCTCCGGATACAACGCATCATCCTCCGACACTTCCGCCATCTACAATCCGACCCCACCACCCAAGACATTTTTCCAGCCCCACCATTGTCTGCTTTCCGGAGAGACCACTCTCTCTGTGACTCCCTTGTTCGCTCCACACTGCCCTCCAACCCCACCACACCCGGCACCTTCCCCTGCAACTGCAGGAAGTGCTACACTTGCCCCCACACCTCGTTCCTCACCCCCATCCCAGGCCCCAAGATGACTTTCCATATTAAGCAGAGGTTCACCTGCACATCTGCCAATGTGGTATACTGTATCCATTGTACCCGGTGTGGCTTCCTCTACATTGGGGAAATCTAGAGGAGGCTTGGGGACTGCTTTGCAGAACACCTCTGCTCAGTTCGCAATAAACAACTGCACCTCCCAGTCGCGAACCATTTCCACTCCCCCTCCCATTCTTTAGATGACATGTCCATCATGGGCCTCCTGCAGTGCCACAATGATGCCACCCGAAGATTGCAGGAACAGCAACTCAAATTCCGCTTGGGAACGCTGCAGCCCAATGGTATCAATGTGGATTTCACCAGATTCAAAATCTCCCCTTTCCCCACCACATCCCAAAACCAGCCCAGTTCGTCCCCATCCCCCACTGCATCACACAACCAGCCCAGCTCATCCCCTCCCCCAACTGCGTCCCAAAACCAGCCCAGCCTGTCTCTGCCTCCCTAACCTGTTCTTCCTCTCACCCATCCCTTCCTCCCACCCCAAGCTGCACCTCCATTTCCTACCTACTAACCTCATCCCACCTCCTTGACCTGTCCGTCTTCCCTGGACTGACCTATCCCCTCCCTACCTCCCCACCAATACTCTCCTCTCCACCTATCTTCTTTTCTCTCCATCTTCGGTCCGCCTCCCCCTCTCTCCCTATTTATTCCAGAACCCTCATCCCATCCCCCTCTCTGATGAAGGGTCTAGGCCCAGAATGTCAGCTTTTGTGTTCCTGAGATGCTGCTTGGCCTGCTGTGTTCATCCAGCTTCACACTTTATTATCTTGGATTCTCCAGCATCTGCAGTTCCCAGTATCTCTGTGTTCTTCAAGCCTCCCGTTTGACTGCCTTGGATTCTAACAACTGCAGATTTTTTTTGTCTCTAGCCCCATTTAGCCCATAGCAGGCTGGCTCTTCGAATAAAACTACAGAATTAAACCCAATCCCATGTCATTCCCAACAATGTTTAGTTTCATTGCCAATTTTTTTTTAATTATCCCACCTTGATGCTATGTATGAATTTGCTCCCTTTCGAGTGGTGCCCCAACCTGAACAACTCAAAAACGAATTCTCCGAATTTCTGAATTTCTTTCAATAATTACCTTGAGCTGCATCTTACAGTTACCAACCTTTGAGCTAGCGGAAACAATTTCTCCCAACGTACTCTGTCAAAACCCCTTACAACTCTGTACATTTCTGTTCATTGTAAAATTGCTTTAAACTTCGCAGTTTAACGATCTCAGGAAGTTTATTTTTACACAATAATCGCAGTATCTCCATGGCTATTAATTTTGATACGGTAGCAGCTTTTGATTTTAGAGTTAACTTTGACTAAATTAAAATTCATTTCTTTCTGTTGAGTTTTTCTATCACGATTATTTAGCTCTAAATTCAGCTATTACTATTAACTTAATGATAACGTTCCTGTACTCTTATAAATGGCACGTAACTCTTTAAGGCAATGATTACGCTAATCCATAGTTTCATGCGCTGTACTCATTTCTCCAATAACTACAGCCTGGTCTATGGCTACGAGCAGATGACAGAATTTCCACTTAGCCTGCTCACAAATGAATCCCTGGCATAATATCCGGAACTTTGGGAGAGTTTTTTCACTTCTTTCATCTCGGGAAAGTTGAACCCAATTGCAGTAGTTGAGATCAACGAACACAATACCGGCCAACCATTGACCCTGAAGCTGAGTACCTCACAGGCGAAATCTCCTTTTCAATTTTGGGAAACCAGAAAAAGTTCTAATTATCAAATTCGTGAACCAGGCTTCATTGACAAAGGCGGAGGGACTAGTCAAAGTGTTACTTTCTTCATGATTTTCGAAACATATTCGACTGAGTTTACAGCTTTACACTCTTTTAAGTTGAATCAGTTCCACAAGTTACATATACAGCTAAATTTCTTCAAGTTTTTTTAGAGACATCCCCTTTCTCCTACTTTTTTGGATTTAATATAAAATATTATAATATACGTCCGGTCATTTCAAATACAGCGTAGCGTATAAGTTATTTATTTTGTTTGCAAAGTTGGATAAACTTCTTCTCACCTTTAGTGTTTGAAAATACGACGACCGAAAAGGCATGTATAAATATCAAGCCATTCATACTGAAGCAGGAACGGGAACCAAGCGATTGAAGAGGAGAGTAAATTGAGGAGGACTGAGAATGTCCTTTTGTTTTATATCCTTCTTGGGTTATGCTAATGAAGGGGCAACAGCCTAGGATAACCCTGTATCAACAGATTAAATTTCACTGTTTTCCATTTAGAAACTGATTTGTTGAGACCTGACTTTTTTGCCTTTGAATAATACAACAATGTCCCTGGATATATAATGTGAAAGATTTCCAGTAACTTCCAGTACTCGAAAAGTGTCTTAATTGACCAAATATATTCGTCAAATGCTGTGTTAAAAGCAGCTCTTATAAAAGTTATGCTGTCTTCAGTAGTCACCGCGGTAAAAAAATAGCCAAATTGAATCGCTGTATTTTCCCAAGTAATCGAGGATTTTACTTTGTTTCCATTGAAACACCGCATCACTTGCAAAAATCATAACCAACACATCTTTGTTTACTAAATGTACTTTTGTGAGAACTTTCATTTTGCATTTGGGAAATAGAAGCTCCCTTTTTCTGTACAAGTGGCAATGATTAGCAATAAAATAGAATATACTGTGAGCATCGGGTGGGAATTATTGAATTGTAATCTAATCAGTTCTACTATGTTCTACCTGTTTAGTTAATAGCTTTTATTTTCGGAATGAGTGCCTCTATTCTGAATGATAATATCGTGGGTTTTTTTTGCTTTGCTTAAGGACAGGCACTTGCTGCATGACTATCGTGGTGTTTCGACTCTTCGCTATCACCCTCTGCTGGCACTTGGCTCGAAGCGCATCGAGTGCTCGCCACCGAATCACAGCGTTTTCCCGGTTGGGGTACCGCTTTCTCGCTGGGTTTTGAGGTGTTGCAAACCCGCATGCAGCGTCTTTGTTCGAGTCCCATGGGGGTAGCGAATTGGACTGAAGAACCGGGTCAAGCTGCCCAGGCTGGCGTGCGAGAGCGGTAGAAAAAGATGCGGATAGACGACCCAGATGGGACTCGAACCCACAATCCCCAGCTCCGGAGGCTGATGCCTTATCCATTAGGCCACTGGGTCATCACAACGAACAGCGGCAGACAGTACGACATGTATAAGGGGCAGTCTTAATATTGACAAATATTTACGTTTAAAATAAGGTTTGATAGTCATGGGGCCGACAGAGAATATTTATATATCAGTGGAGATGGTCAGAGCATATATTCTACTGTTTACAAGACTCGCAAACAGTTCACGTATAGACACAGTACAGGTAAACATTCAATCATTTGTACAGAAGAGTAAGTGCAACAAAGGAGTTTACAAGACGGAAGGCACGCAAAATAGGAAGAGACGGTGGCAGGTATCGTATAGAATAGTTAGGTGGTTGTTTTTGACTGTCATAGACACAATAGTCCAAATAACACTTTCACTGTGTTGTTGATCTTTATGACTATGATGAAGAAGGCCATTTAGACCATTGTGCCCATGCTATCCGCACTTACTAGTCCCACTTTACCACCTATTACTGGGAGCCTCGCAATTTCTTCCCTGGGCAGTTTTGAATTACTCAATGTGTGTCCGCAACGCACCCATGCAGTGCATTCTAGATCTTAATCATTGGCAGTGTGAAAATATTTTTCCTCCTGCCATGTTCTTTTGCCAACCATCTTAAATTGGCATCATAGAGTTGGAGCTTTTAGAACATGGAAGGAGCCCATTCTGCCTCTCTTGTGTCTACCAGTCATCTATTTTAGTCCCATTTTCCAGCAATTGGCCTGTAGTCTTGTTGCAATGGCAAATATTCAACTAAATAGTTCTTAAGTATCTTGAGGATTCCTTCCCAACTCTTCCACCCTTTTAGGCAGTGAGTTCCAGATGTCCACAATCCTCTGGATGAAAAAAAATGGTACTCAAGTCACTCCCCATACTTCCTGCTCTTTAAAACTATTCTCCATTTATTGACCCTTCTACTAAAGGAAAAAGATTCTTCCTATCTACTCTGTCGATGCTCTACAGAACCTTGTATGCTGTGGTAACTTGAATAAGGTCCATGAGGAATCACTAATCAATCTCCCTGTGGACATTCTTGAATATGAGTTCCCTTCATAACAGGAAATGACCTGCCTTGTTGGAAATCAATACATGAGCCCTTTATAAAGAAGATTCAACAGGTTAAAAGAAAAAAATGGAAAAGCAAAATGTCACGATGATTTTGCTGATAGGAAAGTTGCTCAGTTGAGAGTAAAAGTACATTGCAGTAAAAAATGAAAACATAAAGCAGACCTGGCTGGTTATTTGAAAACTCTTTTGAACATTGTCAACTTTATATAGTCATAAGTATTACAGCACATCCCTTCACATTCACATTGGTAATCAAGCATCTATCCACTCTAATCCTGTAGCTTTGAATGCTATGGCTTTTCAAGTATTCAGCTAAGCACTGCTTAAAAGTTGTGATCTAGATATACACCACATCTAGGCAAATTTTTGCTTCCATAAATTCCCTCTACACCTCTTACCCTTTACCTTAAAAGAATGTGCCTTGTTACCTGCTAACAGGAAAACTTATATCAATACCACTCAAATTTTATAGCCCTCAATCAGGTCCCCCTTCAGCCTTATTTACTCAAAGGAGAGCAACCCCAGACCAACCATTGTATTTCAAAAAAAAAGATTTTTAACTTATTACATTTAAGCATATTTACAATGGCAGCAAAATTATGTTTTCAAATAAATTGCAAGTTATTTTTCCTCACTGTGTTTTGCTGTTATCTGGAAACCAAACAATGTTTTATGAATTATACTGCTGTAGTATTTTATTGAAGCATAGAAATTTACAGGACTGAAACGTATGATTCTGCCATCCCAAGAATTCAAAACCAAGAGTTCAAACACAGTTAGTTGGCCTGTATCCCTCAATTCACTTTATTGCCAAATGGGTATACTGGACAGGCATAAAACTACCATGCTCTCCATTCTCTATATTTCTCATTCATCCACTGAACATTGAATCTCACCATTCACTTACCTGCTCCTAAGATCCATTCCAGGCCTCATTATCGCACTTGGGGCCACAGTAAGCTTTTTTTAAGTGTTGTGCTTGTCAAAGCTTTTTTAAAGGTTTTTGAATATTTGAAGATTAATTTGTTAATCTCTGGTTAGATTAATTAGTCCCTGGTAAATTGGGCATCCGATATCAGATAACAAATGGGCACCTCTTTGCATCTGTTTTATTACCAGGGTGCCCTTCCTGAAATATTACAGTTAAAAATGCATATGGGGATCCCCAGAACTAATGAACTTCAATGATCCTGTTATCATGTACTGTAATTTATTCTATCCATGTGATAAATAAATGAATATCCTCTTAATCTTATTTAGATTGCCATGTCAAATTGACTGACTCCACAATAAGTGTCCAATATTCACAAACCCTGTAGATTGGCATGTATTTTACAGTTCCAGTGTTATTTATTGTTTCCCATTATTACTCCACAGTCTCATTATTACTCCACAGAGCCATTAATGTTTGCAGCATTTCAAGCAGAAAATGTTGGAAATATTCTGCAAGTCTTCAGCATTTGAGGAGAGAGAAACAGAATTAATGTTTCAGATCAGTGATCTTTCAGTAGAGCTGAAAAAAAATTCCAGTTTTAACAAGTTTTGAGGAAAGACAGATGTGGGAAAAGTGGGGAGGAAAGGGCAAAAGGAAAGGTTTTCGATATGGTCATGATCAGAACTAAATGTCAACACAGCAGTGGTGTAAGGCAAATGATGGTAGTGAGGCAAGGAAACAGGATATGGGATCAGAGAAGGTGGAAATCAGAATAGCATAATCAGCACCTATAGCAGCTTTCTGTATAGTATCTTTCTATTTTCTTTTACAGAAATTTTGTTCAGTTTCTGTTAATTAAAATTGAAAGGCTTTTCAATGTTTCAATATTTTCCCTGGTGTATTGGAGGCTGAGGGATGACCTTACAGAGTTTATAAAATCATGAGGGGCATGGATAGGGTGAATAGCTAAGGTCTTTTCCCCAGGGTGAAAGAGTCCAAAGATTTAAAAGGGACCAAAAGGGCAACTTTTTTACACAGAGGATGGAACAAGCTGCCAGGAGAAATGGTGGAGGCTGGTACATGAATGGATGGATAAATGAATAGGAAGGGTTTACAGGTATATGGGCCAAATGCTGGCAAATGGGACTATATTAATTTGGATATCTGGTCAGCATGGATTGTTGGGCCAAAGAGTCCGTGTTGTACAGCTCGAAAACTCTGGGACTCTATTATCCTGTTAATGTTTTTAGAGATTGTTGAAATATTTTGAACTGAAGAAATATATTTTTATTTTCTCCAAAGATGGAGGAAAGGACAGTTAATTCATACCACTTTTGCCTTATTTTTAATGGGCTTTGCATATTTTTTAGCAATATGGACAATTTGCCCAGTTTTTTATTCTTCTCCAGGATATTCATACTGTTTCAAAGTGCGAGAGTAACATTGGACTATATTTTGTGTTTTTAAGAATATTTTAAGTTGCACAGCAAATAGTATATGGTGTGCTGTTAAACATCGATGAAGTTGAGAGAATGGAGGTGTGCATGTGAGGAATGTCAGCTTTACCAGCTATGTGCCATGGCCAGTGTGGCTTTGCAGCTGCTGTACCATGACATTGCCAAGAAGGGGCAATGCCCGATTGCCAATGCTAGTCCAGGACCACTGTGGCCTTTCAAAGATGGCACGGACTCAAGTGATACTGGTCTTTCAGTAAACATCCACTTAGTGGTAAACTCCTCTTTCATAGATAACAAAGTGTGGAGCTGGATGAACACATGCGGCCAAGCAGCATCGCAGGAGCACAAAAGCTGACGTTTCAGGCCTAGACCCTTCATCAGAGCGGGTCTAGGCCCAAAATGTCAGCTTTGGTGCTCCTGAGATGCTGCTTGGCCTGCTGTGTTCATCCAGCTCCACACTTTGTTATCTTGGATTCTACAGCATCTGCAGTTCCCATTATCACTCATCCTCTTTCATAGATGTTTGCTTTGGACCTATCTCTTATTGACACTGAACTTGTCAGGATTTATTTTACTCTGCTCTGACTATTCTAGAGTTAAACTGCTGTGCTGATAGGTGTTTTCACTATAAATGTCCTACTTATATCTAAAAGAAACATGTACTCTCACTTCCCTCCTTTAGAAAGAGAAAGCTGTTGCATAGAATCCCTACAGTGTGGAAGCAGGCCATTTGGCCCTTCAAGTCCACCCTCCAAAGAACATCCCACTCACACCCGTTCCCCTACCTAGCCCTGTAACTAACTTACACATGTTTGATCACTATGGGCAATTTCCATCTAACTTGCACATCTTTGGACTGTGGGAGGACACTGGAGCACCCAGCAGAAAATCACACAGACAGAGGGAGAATGTGAAAACTCCATGCAGACAGTCACCCAAGGTTTGGATTGAACCTGGGTCCATGGCATTGTGAGGCAGCAGTGCTAACCACTGAGACACCATGCCACCCTATTTCCATCTCTCTATCCCAAAAGCATGAGAAACAATGTAGGCAACATCCCCATTTTTTTCTCTCTTCTACCCTTGTAATGAACTATTCACCTCAAGGCTTTTATTCTTAAAAGGCCTCATTTAAATCACATGAACAAGTTTCCAGACAGTCCAATGTCACTCTCACAACTTAAAAAAATTAAACTATGTCCTTCCCTTCTTAGCCTATACAACATAGAAATATTAATCAAATTTAGAGCTATACTTGGTTCTGACCACATTAGAACTTAATTTTCAACTAACAGACCACAAACTTACATTGACTTTTCAAATAAACTCTTCTTATTTAGTAAAAGCTGAATGAGCTGCAGATGCTGTAAATCAGGAACAAAAACAAAGTTGCTGGAAAAGGCCAGTGTGTGTGGCAGCATCTGTGATCACATTTCGGGTTCAGTGACCCTTCCTCAGAACTGATGGTGACTGGGAACTCTGTTTTTCCCTTCACAGATGCTGCCAGGCCTGCTGGGCTTTTCCAGTAACTTTGTTTTTTGCCTAATTATTATGTGTTATTTTCAGGCCAAGTAGTCAAATTACGCTACCATTTTAAGAGTTTTCTTTTGTGAGCAAATGAGATAACAAAGTGTGGAGCTGGATGAACACAGCAGGCCAAGCAGCATCTTAGGAGCACAAAAGCTGATGTTTTGGGCCTCGACTCTTCATCAGAAAAGGGGGATGGGGAGAGGATCCTGAAATAAATAGGGAGCGAGGGGGAGGCAGACTGAAGATGGATAGAGGAGAAGATAGGTGGAGAGGAGAGTATAGGTGGGGAGGTGGGGAGGGGATGGGTCAGTCCAGTGAGGACGGACAGGTCAAGGGGGTGGGATGAGGTTAATAGGTAGGAAATGGATGTGCGGCTTGAGGTGGGAGGAGGGGATAGGTGAGAAGAAGAACAGGTTTGGGAGGCAGGGACGAGCTGGGCTAGTTTTGGGATGCAGTGGGGGGAGGGGAGATTTTGAAGCTTGTGAAATCCACATTGATACCATTGGGCTGCAGGGTTCCCAAGCGGAATATGAGTTGCTGTTCCTGCAACCTTCGGGTGGCATCATTGTGGCACTGCAGGAGGCCCATGATGGACATGTCGTCTAAGGAATGGGAGGGGGAGTTAAAATGATTCACGACTGGGAGGTGCAGTTGTTTATTGCGAACTGAGCGTAAGTGTTCTGCAAAGTGGTCCCCAAGCCTCCACTTGGTTTCCCCAATGTAGAGGAAGCCACAACAGGTACAGCAGATGCAGTATACCACATTGGCAGATGTGCAGGTGAGCATCCTTTTTCCAAAGATATATTTCATAACTTTTCCTCACAATTTTAGATGATTAAACAGCATTTGCTCCCTTTAATTGCTCAGCCTAGAATTTTTCCTTACATTTGAACATTTTCATCCTTTCTCTAAGGAACAAAACTCATATCGAACATCTGAAGTGTACTGCTGGATCCCAGGTTTATGATTCACATTTTCCCCAAGTAGATGGTTGAATCTCTCTGTGATGCACACAAGCATTTTCAATATTTCCCACTATTTCGAGCTATTTTGGGCTTCTCGAGGCAGGCTTAGTACTGGTTGTGCTCCACAATAATTTTTAACTCCAGGGTGCTGCTTTCACAGAACCTGACAGACACTTGAATATCAAGCTGCAATATTTTCCTTCTTTCTTCTCATTGGATGGCCTTTGCGTATGTAAAGCTGAAGATGTCTTTAGGATGGCACTGTCTATTTGAAATCCACACTGCTATACCATTTTGTGGTTGCATCCATCACAACTATCTGGGAGATCTTGGGTAGTTTCACTGCTATCTGCCCTCTTTATTGGTATTGGTCAAAGTAACTGACAGCAATTGGGGATGGATGCCCACACAAAACATTCAGAAAATAGGCTCAATCTCAATCCTTTCTAGATATTTAATCAATCTGTTCAGATGTGATGTTATCATACACTTCTGGCGTAGGTGGAACTTAAACATTACCACTATGCCACAAGCACCCCAACAGTCCTTTATGTCCTGGTGGGCAGAGCCATAATGTCAAGGAACCCTTTCAGGTGGTAACAATTCAAATGCCAAGATGAAATGGGACTGCCATAGTGTTAAGAGCTTAGGTGGTGAGGAATTTGTTAAATGTATTCAAGAAAATTTTCTTTATAAAAATGTAGATGTACTTACGAGAGAAGGTGCAAACCTTGATCTTCTCTTGGGAAATAAGGCAGAACAAGAGACTGATGTGTTTCTGGGGGAGCAGTTTGGGACCAGTGATCATAATTCTTGAACTTCCAGAAGTTGATTGGAATAGACTATTTGCAAGTAAAGGGATGACTAGTAAATGGGAGACTTTCAGAAGTGAGATTATGAGAGTTCAGAGGCATTATGTTCTTGTTAGATTGAAGGGTAAGGCTGGTAACAATGGATGAATAAAGATATCAAGGCTTTGGTCAAGAATAAGAGGAAATCATATATTGGGTATAGACAACTGGGATCTAGAATCTCTTGAAGAATATAAGGGGTGTTGGGGCATTCTTGAGAGAGAAATCTGGAGGGCAAAAAGAGAGATGAGATAACATGAGATAACTTTGGCAGATAAGATTAAGGTTAATCCAAAGAGATTCTACAAGTACATTAAGAGCAAAAGAGCAGCTACTGAGAGAATAGGGTCCCTTAAAAATCATTGAGGTCATCTATGTGTTGAACCACAGGAGATGGGAGAGATAATAAATGTGTCAGTTTTTACTGTGGAGAAAGACATGGAGGCTTGGGAAATAAATTTTGATGTCTTGAAAACAATCCATATTGTGGAAGAGGAGGTGCTGGGGGTCTTAAAAAAAACACAAAGATGGATAAATCTCCAGGCCTGATGAAGTATATCTCAGGACATTTTGGGAAGTTAGGGAAGAAATTACAGGGCCCCTAGTATAGATATTTATATCATCTGCAGCCAAGGATAAGATGCCAGAGGACGAGATGGTGGCTAATGTTGTGCCTTTATTTCAGAAAGGCTGTAAGGAGAAGCCTGGGAACTATAGATTGGTAAGTCAGATATCAGTGGTGGGCAAGTTTTTGGAGGGGATTCTGAGAGATAGGATTTACATGCATTTGGACTAGGATAGATCGTTCTGTTCAAGATCTGAGATCATAGATTCCCTACAGTGTAGAAGCAGGCCATTCAGTCCATAAAGTCCACACTAATCCTCTGAAGAGCATCCCACCTAGACCGAGCCCGTACCCTATCACGAAATTTCCTTCCCCAGACATCATGGGCTATTTAGCATTGCCAATCCACCTAACCTGCACATCTTTGGACTGTGGGAGGAAACCCACACAAACACAGGGAAAATGTGCAAACCCCGCATGGACAGTCACCCAAGGCTGGAATTGAACCCAGGTCCCTGGTACTGTGAGGCCACCATGCTGATAGTTCCGTTCAAGATTAGGAATGGTTCTGATCAAAACTATTCAAGATGGCAGCAGTGGATAAGCACTGTCTGGGATTTTGTGCCCAGATCTCATCCATTCTGCCAGCTTTCCTTTTTCTGTTTTTATCTTCTTTTCTCTTTTTTTAAGTAGTTTCTTAATTACCTTTTGGATGCTGTGGAGGCAGCGGCAGCAAAAGAACATGCCAGTGGCTGGGCCCCAATGTGACAGTGAGACAACAATTGGCAGCTAGCGGCAAAGGATGGTGGCAGCAGTGATGTGGTGGTTGCGGCCAAAGCCTTGTGAGTGCTGATGAAGCCTGATGTGCCTGGGCAGGTCTTGGCCCAGCACAGCGTAAGCATTCCCAGCGCTAGGGAGAGTGATGTGTCTTGGGGAAAGCCCAGCTTTAAGCATCTGTAGGCCCATAGCTTAAGACTGTAATGCTTGACATTTTAACTTTATTTTTCTATTTTTCAACATTTATGCTAAGTGCACTGTAGTGCTGAACTTTTTAAACTTATTACTTTATATTTCTATTTCTGTAACTAAAATTTTGTACCTAAGTACTTTGTACATAAGATGGCACCATATGTGGTGACGTTGTACACTTTTCACTGTGCTCTTGTGCCATGTACTTGAGTACACATGACAATAAAACCTAAATCTAGATCTAAAATCAATTGTTTGTCATTTATATAAACTATTTGGATGAGAATTTAGGAGGCATATTTAGTAAGTTTGTGGATGACACCAAAGTTGGTAGTGAAGAAGATTATCTAAGAATACAAAGGTTCTTGATCAATTGGGCCAATGGCTTGAGCAGTGGCAGATGGAGTAAAATTTGAATAAATATTATTGCATTTTGATAAAACAAACACAGGCAGCACTTATACACAGGCAGCACTTATACAGTTAATGATATGGCCCGGAGTAGTGTTTTCGAACAGAGAGACTTAGGGATCTAAGGATTAAAGTTCTTTGAAATTTGCATCACATGTAGAAATGATGGTTAAAAAGGTGTTTAGAATGCTTGCATTCATTGTTCAGACCACTGAGTATATCATGCTGAGGTTGTACAGGGTTTTGGTGATTTGATTTGATTTATTATTGTCACATGTACCTTGGTGCAGTGAAAAGTTTTGTTTTGTGTGTAGTACAGGCAGATCATATCATACAAAGTGTATAAGGGTAATAGAACAGAACAAGGAATACAATGTTATGCTCAGAGAAGATACACAAAGAACACGATTAACATTAAATTTAAAATTTGAGAGATCCATTCAGAAATTTAACAACAGTGGCGAAGAAGACATAGTAAGAACTGCTGATGCTTGAGTCTGAGATAACATAGTATGGAGCTGGAAAAACCTGAAGATTTCTGAAGAAAGCTCCTGACCCGAAATGTTAGCTTTCCTACTCCTCTGATGCTGCTTTGCCTGCTGTGTTCTTCCAGCTTCACACTATGTTAATAGTGGGGAAGAAGCTGTTCTTGAATCTGTTGGTTCATATGTTTAAGCTTTTGTACCTTCTGCCTGATAGAAGAGGTTGGAAAAGAGTATAACTGGGGTGGGCTTTGATTATGTTGGCTGCCCTCCCGAAACAGTGTGAAGTATAGATAGAGTCAATGGATGGAAGGTTGGCTTGCACGATGTTCTGAGCTGTGTCACAACTCTCTGTAGTTTCTTCTAGTTCTGGGCAGAGCAGTTGCCATACCAAGCCATGATGCATCCAGATAGAATGCTTTCTATGTTTCATCTTTAAAAATTGGCAAGAGCCTTTATAGACATGCCAAGTTTCCATAGCATCCTGAGGAAGAAGAGGCATTGTTGTGCTTTCTTGACTGTTGTATCAACATGGATTGTTGGTGATTGCCACGCCTCGGAACTTCACTCTTGGCTATCCCTAACTCAGCACGATTAATGTAGATAGGGGAGTGTCCTCCACCTTGTTTCCTGAAATCAATGACCAGCTCTTTCATTTTTCTAATGTGAAGGGAAAGATTGTTATCTTCACACCATGCTACCAAGCACTGTGTCTCTTTCCTGTATTCTGTCTTGTCATTGTTTGAGATCCAACCTATAGTGGTGGTGTTGTCAGCAAACTTGTTGATGGAGTTAGGATGAAATTTGGCCACGCAGTCACAAGTGTACAGGAATTATATTAAGATGCTAAGGCATGTTTTTGGAGGACTGTCTACAGTACTGGACTTCCTTCTATAGGAAGAATATTGTTAAATTGGAGATGGTTGAGAAAAGATTTGCCAGGATAGATGAGGTGAATAGCAAAGGTCTTTTCCCTGGGGTGGTGGAGTTCAAAACTGGGAGGAAATTTTAAGGTGAGAGGAGAAAGATTTAAAAGGAACCTGAGAGGCAACTTTTTCATACAGAGGGCGTTTTGTATGTGGAATGAACTACCAGAGGAAGTGGTTGTTGCAGGTATAGTTACAACATTTAAAAGACATTTGGACAGGTACGTGAATAGGAAAGGGTTAGAGGGACATGGGCCAAATGCAGGCAAGTAGGACTAGCTTAGTTTGGGAAATGCGGTATGCGTGGGTGAGTTGGACTGAAAGGTCTGTTTCTGTGCTGTTTGACTCTATGACTCAATAACTGTTATGGACTGTCCTACACTGGTGTGTAGCAGTATGACAATGAGCTACACTTGAGGCCATTGTTCCTTGCACTGAATGAGAAAAACAGGGTATTGTTAGTGATATATTTCCACATCTCTCATATGTATGGCAACAAGTGCCACAGCCCCACCTCATGCCCCCAGAGTTATTACACGTTGACCCTGTGCCAAACTATTCTTTAAATGTTTTGCCAGGAACTGGTCTCTCAGGAAGTTTTGGTGGGGTTGTGGTTAATAGTAGGACCAAGATATGAAAATCAACTTCAAGGAGAATCACTCAGTGTGAGGTTGCCACTGGTAGTGGGGGAATGGGGAAGGACCAAGCACAGACTCCTTTGCCGTAAAAGTTCGAAGGCACAGGACATAAAACTATGTTATCCTGTATGAATTACTGAGCGGTCAACCACACATAACTTGAGAGGTTTTCCGAAGACGTTGCAAAAGAGACAAAGACGTGACTTTAGTGAGTGTTTCCAGCAATTTTTATTCCTAAATCAGCAGTATTTTTAATACCACGTGGAAGAACAAAAGAGTAAAGAGGAAGTAATGTTTCGAGCTCCTTTAACGCGCAAAACAACAAAAGACCGCGCCAGAGACGGCGCTATGCACGGAGTAGTATTTTTAATATCCTTTACTTGATTGGCTGCGCGGTTGGTATGGGAATCCATCCAACCGCATCCTCAGCTTCTTTCAAATCAGCCAATTGAAATATTGCTTTGAATCGAATGAACCAATGGGAGCCGGGCAACTCAGCCGGTTTAAATAGCTGGAGCGGCTTCCAAGCTTGCATTTCTGTTGGTAATAGTGTTTTACTAGCGGAAGGTTATAAGTTGTAAACGGCTTGCTTTAATATTGCAGTTAAGTGCACTTTGTAAATCTTGTGATTAGTTCAACTGCTGTTCTCGTTTAATAGCGATAAGTTTTTTTTCCTTTTCACGACTAATTAAATTCCAGTAACCTTAACGGAAAATCTCCCCTTTAAATCTTTGTCTCAGCTTCCGCAAGTATGTAAGACTTGTTCATCTTTCGCTGTAAATGACTTTTGTCTAAACAGGCAATTAATCTAAATGCTGAAACGTAATTGTTGCTAACTTTTTAATCTGGATGCAGTGTAATTTTTTTAAAAAGAACAAAATTGTTAATTTTTCTACGTTGTAGCATCTTTCCAAAGTGTCTAAAAATCTTCCCCGCCTGTCGAAGCACGCTTTCTGTGACTAACTCTTGTCTACTTTGTTTCGTACAGTTTTTGCCAAGTTAATTCAAGTTGAAATATGTCAACCACGGCCAACGAGAACGCCTTCAGCCGCCTGATCAAGTTTAAGAACAAGGGGAAAGATGCTAATGTAAGATGGTATTATTTTAAGCTTTTTCGTAACTTTTATCATCGCCATCAATACATGGCCTAATTTTGGTTCCATTTTCCCTCTCCACTCCTTTTTAAAAGGAGTTGAGACGCAGGAGAATTGAAACCAATGTTGAGCTGCGGAAAGCTAAAAAAGACGACCAGCTGTTTAAAAGGAGGAACGTGAACAATTTTCCTGATGAGAATGTATCTCCACTTCAAGAAAAGAACAATATCCAGGTACTGTATTCTCGAAGGAATCCTGTTTTAAAATTCATGACTTGCTTTTTGGCTACTAAAAACTTTGCTGTTTTCATGAAAATCAGGTGCCTTTGAATTTGGATGAAATAATCCAAGGTATCCAGAGTAATAATTTGGAAACTCAACTCCAAGCAACTCAGGCTGCCAGGTAAGAATGGGTGTCTCCCATTGTAGTTAGAAATTTTAAATGTAAAATACCTTGAGTCTTTTGAAAGTAATGCAGAGAATTCAAGCACCAGTTATGGGACACTGGGATATGTTTAAAGGAACCAGTCCATGTCTGTCTGCAATCGCGATACTGGGAGTAAAAATACTTGTATCTTGTCACTTCAGGACTATATTTGAGTGGGTTTTTTGTGTAATAGTGCTATACTAATTTTTTTCAAACTGGCTGTTGGAGTTTTAAAAAATGGATTTGCCAATTTTGGAGGGAATGATATTTCACTAGTGATTTTGGAGTCTATTTTTGGTTCACGTGGCCAGTGTTCGGTCAAAATGAGGCTGTCTAGCACTACCTCCTTCATGTAATAACTGAGCCCTGATCTGATTCCTGCATATGTTTGGGTTTCACTAAAACTTGAGGCTTCGTTTTGCCCATTTCTATCTTTTGTAACACTGACTCTAGTTCCAGACTCCAACTTTGCACCCTATCTTATGCCTTGTTTATATACTGCTCAGGTTGCACCTCAGCCTGTGCTCTTGTGAAAAATCTTTTGTCTAATCCCTTGCTAAAGCTAATGTATTCCGATCCAGCCAGCATCAGGTAAAAGTGATAATGGGAACTGCAGATGCTGGAGAATCGTCAGCTTTTGTGCTCCTGAGGTGCTGCTTGGCCTGATGTGTTCATCCAGCTTCACACTTTATTATCTTGGGAACTGCAAATGCTGGAGAATCCATTATCACTGATACAATTTTAACCTCACTGCAAAGCCTCTTCCAGGGATGCCTAACCTGAAGTAGTTACCCTCCTCCCTCTGGAGGATGAAGGGTCTAGGCCTGAAACGTCAGCTTTTGTGCTCCTGAGATGCTGCTTGGCCTGCTATGTTCATCCAGCTCCACACTTTATTATCTAGTATCAGGTAAAATCTTTTTTGCACCTTCAAAACTTCCACATCTTTCCTATAGAGTATCAGAACTGCACAAATACCATTTTAGGTCATGCAAGATGCTCTCCAACCTACAATTGACAAAATTGACTTTTCACCAGCTAATTGGTAAGGTAGTCCAATTGTATAAAGTTCTTTATCTTAAACAATTGTTAATAATGAGGGATAATACCTAGGATTTTTTGGACCAAAATTTTAAGAACTGATTTTAGTCTTTTCTGTGCTCTTTCTGGCCAGAGGGTTGATTTCACAACCATTCTGTTGGTGTTTACATTGTATTACAAGTCAGACAATAGTTGTCAGTACACTTTTTTAAGCTGCTTTTTCTTTTCAGGAAGCTGCTTTCTAGGGAGAAACATCCTCCCATTGACAAAATTATTCAAGCTGGGCTCATCCCCAGATTTGTGGGATTTCTTGCTACTTTTAATTGTAGCCCCATCCAGTTTGAAGCTGCATGGGCCCTCACCAACATAGCGTCTGGAACATCTGATCAGACTAAGGCTGTTGTTGATGGTGGTGCAATACCAGCATTCATCAATCTGTTGGCATCTCCACATCCACATATCAGTGAACAAGCAGTATGGGCTTTAGGAAACATTGCAGGTAACTAACTACTTTTTAAATATAGAAATGTTCGTTCTTTGCAAAATGGAGCATGTAAATTGGCTGACTGTTGCCCTAGTAGAACAGCTAGTAGAAATTAACGTTTTTTAAAAAAAAACTAATTAATGTAATGTGGAAATCACTGGCTATATGGCACTTTATTCTTTCCTCCTGCCTTTCCCCTAACACCCTTGGACATGGCAGTGTACAGCCTTCAATGACTGAAGTCTCTAATCACCTAGTGTTAGAAAGATAGTTTTTCAGGGTTTTGATTCAACAATCGAGCTTAAACTCTGGGTAGTATGCCTTGAAGAACTCTTAAGGGTTATGGAGAAGGGCAAAACTGCTCAGCAGGTTCAAATTCTAAATTGGGGTAAGCCTTAATTCTATGAAAATTTGAGGAGCTTTCATGGATTGACTTTTGAGTAGTTTGCAGACAAAGGGACTCCTGGCAAGTGGGAGGCCTTTAAAAGTGTGATAGCTAGAGGTCAAGGCTTATGTTCCAGTGAAGGGCAAGGTTGGCAGGAATAGGGAACCTTATTAATAATGAGATTTTTGGCTCTGCAAGAAATGGCACGACTCAGGAACAAGTCAGAGGAATCCCTGGAGGGATGTAGTGGATATAGGAGCCTAATGCAGAAAATCAGGAGGCTGAAAAACGCGCAGCAGATTTTTACACCCAAAATTTGGGGCGAATCCCAAGACTCTTTCCAATTAATATGCATACTTTATTCTGAGGGGTCCTGTTCTGCATATGTGGAACCAGAGGAGATGAGGTCCTCAATCTTCTCTTTTTTGAGAAAGACACAAGACTTGGGAATGAAATTAGTGGGACTGTCAAGAGAGCACATCAGTTTGTTTTCTAAGTATTAGAATCTGAGGATAAATCTCATGGTCCTGATAAGATATCAAAGAACCCTGCAAGAGGCTAAGAAATTGCAGGAGCCTTGGCTGACTTATTTGCACTGTCATTAGCCAGATTGGGATCCCAGAAGACTGGAGGGTAGTGAATGTTGTGCCCTTATTCAAGAATGGCTGCAAAAGGAAAAACCTGGGCATTGTAGACCAGTAAGCTTAACCTCTGTTTCAGAGATAGTAGGAACTGCACATGCTGGAGAATCTGAGATACCAAGGTGTTGCACTGGATGAACATAGGCCCAGCAGCAAGGCTGACACTTCGGGCCTAGACCCTTGTTCAGAAAAGTCACTTGACACTAACATAGGCAGTATCATAGACAGTAAGGAGAGCTATTGAAATTGCAGCAGGATCTTGACCAGCTGGGGAAGTGGGCTGAGAAATGGCAAATGGAGTTCAATATAGCTTAGTGAGGTGTTGCCTTTTTGTTTTGGAAAATGAGATCAATGTAGGAATTAATGGTTTAAAAAATCGGGCCTTAGAGTACAGTTGGAGAGGGACTTTAAGTTCAGTTGCACAGTTCACTGAAAATGGAGTACAAATAGATAGGGTAGTCAGTAAGGCTTTTGGCACACTACTTCATCTGTCGGCATTGTATGAAGTCAGGAAGTTATCTTGCAGTTGTATAAGATGATGGTGAGGCTGCACTTGGGAGTATTGTGTTCAGTTCTGGTCACCTTTTGGAAGTATTGTTATTTAACTGGAAAGAGCACAGGAAATTATGAAGGCTGGTCGGGATTAGGAACTGTTTTAGGGAGGGAATGTAGCAGACTGAAGTGGGGGTGTGGTGGAGAGGAGGAGGAGGATGATGAGTCTTGATCACATCAGAGGCATGGATAGGGTGAATGCATTCAGTCTCTTTTGCAGGGTTGGGGTATCAAGGACAAGAGGGCCTTGGTTTAAGGTAAGAGGAGAAGGAATTCATGGGAACCAGAAGGGACAACTATCCTACACAGGATGGTACACAAATATGGAATAACCTGCTGCATAAGTGGTTAGGGTGGGTACGTTAACAACAATTAAGATAGTGGACAAGATAAGTCTAGGAGGTTATGGGGCAATTGTGGATGCTGACTTTAGTCAGCATGGACACATCTGGGCTGAAGGGCCTGTCTCCATGCTGAGGGACTCTGACTCGACTTCCCACATATCTGCTATCCTCAAAGTGGTTAAAGTCAGGGTCTGGAAGGTGCTGACAAAGGTTGTTTCTGCAGTGCGTCTTCTGTGTAAAATATTTGTAAATGAAGGGAGTGCTAATCAAGTGGGCTGCTTTGTCTTGGTGTTTAAAATTATCCTAGCAAGTGCAAAATATTCCATCACCCTAAGGCATGATAGAAATGTAAGGGGTGGGGGGAGTTTTTAGATACATTCCTTATGTCTAGACTAATCTGATTGGGTGCTTAATTCACATGTCCTGGTACACTTGAAGCTTTTGGTGTAAAGTAATAAGATTGTTTTAAACAGTCATGACAGGAATTTTTGCCAGTTCTGAGCAAACTGTACCATTTCTCCCTATCCTCCTCTTTTGCCCAATCTTCAAATCTGTGCTTCCCCAGTCCTTCCAGCAGCTGTTTGGAACAGCTTCTCTGTCCACTTTTTTCTAAGTACCATAGACTGGTAGACTTTCATCAAATTTCCTTTTGTCAATGCAACTTTGTACCTAAATTTAGCTTTAAAAATGTTTTTTAAATGTCAAATCCCCTCTACGTTCTCGCATTACCTTCCTGAAATATCATTATCAGAACAGCATACAATACTATTCCAAGCTAGTCAGAGCTGTAAAGGTTCAGCATAGCTTCCCTGGTTTTACACCACTGCCGCCATGCCACATTCCCTATTATTGCAAACTATCCTTTCTGCTATATCCTGATCACCAAAGATCTGTGCACAAAAACCCAGGTACATCCACACTACTTGGTTTTCCCAAAAAAATTGTACCATGACAATATTGCCGAAATGCAGTGGTTGCTGTTGTAGGAACGTCTGAAAGTTGACTTTCTTCAATTATTTCAAATAGTCTTCCTTGACTTCAGTACTGAAATAATGCAGCATAGTTTTGATTTGTAATTGTTATGATCAACCTCATTAAATTGTTTGGAAAACAAGCTGCTTATTTTTGTTTTAGGTGATGGATCTCACTACAGAGACTTGGTTATCAAATGTGGAGCCCTTGACCCCTTACTTGCACTGTTGGCTGTTCCTGAATTAGCTGCATTATCGGTAAGCCCTTCAGAGTTAAAGCAGCACAACACAACTGAAGCTTCTTTCAAAATAAGGTTCTACTCTGTAGGAATACTAAATTTTTTAAACACCTGAGGTAGGAGTGAGCTTTTTTGTTCATTCCTAATTGCCCTTGAAAGATGTTGCTGTACCATCTTCTAATAGTAGTTTGTGGTCTAGATATCTCGAATGCTGTTGTTAATCTAGACCAATATTGCTGCTGGATAAAACCTAATAAGCTTCTACCTGAAATAACTGAGTTTGAAAGAAGGAAGCATTAGGTTCACTCATGTCTAATGCATAATTGCCTCTTTTATATCCAGTCTAGCTATCTGCGAAATGTAACTTGGACGCTGTCAAATCTCTGCCGCAACAAGAACCCATCTCCACCTTTAGAAGCAGTGAAGCAGGTTCTGCCAGCCCTTGTACGCCTTCTACACCATGATGACAGAGAAGTTCTTGCTGATGCATGCTGGGCTATATCTTATCTAACAGATGGCTCAAATGACCGCATTGAAGTGGTAGTGTGTACTGGAGTTGTGCCACGTTTAGTGCAGTTACTAGCATCATGTGAATTATCAATAGTGGTAAGTCCAATTTTAGAAACCAACTCTGACACATTGAATAATAAATATTTGGAAGCTTAGAGGATATGCAAAGTGAGTCAGTTCAAAGTATCTAAGATTACACTAAGCTTCATAAAAATTGAACACTTGCAACATTAAGTGTTCAACTCAATAGTTTAGTCTTTGTACTAAATTTTAATTGGTGCCAAAGATTCTGGCAGCAGGAAATTGTGAATTCTATCAGAACAGAATTCCCAAATCACACTTTGGTACCAGTAACTATTATAGCTTCATTCAAGTAGAGAAGTCCACTTGATCACCACCATGCTAGCCCTGCTGAAGAACTTACTGCCTACCTTTTCCATAATGCAAAACAAGAAGTTGTAGAACTTAAGCTCCTGTCTGGACACACAAACTACTTGGCCTAATCCCATTTAATAACACCAGGTCCACATTGGCCAAAGGCCATGTCTTGAGGCAAAGATCAGACACATATAATAAAGGGTTACAAGGCTTTTGTCTTTGCCTCCTATCCTTTTTTGGTAAATCTATAATCTGTTTTAATTTTTTATCTCCTTGTTCTCATGAACAATAAGTTTATGCCCCCTCTAGTCACTTTCTCCATCCAATGGGGCTTTGCTATCTCGGGCCTGTAACCTTACACCTGAATCAAATTTCCCCAGTACAGCCACTGTTTTAGACAATATCTGCAGCCTGGTCTCTCAAGCTGCAATTTTGTAGTCTAAGCAATATTCTGGTAAACTTCCTCTTGTGCCTAGTCTAGTGAAACTTCCTCTTGTCTAATGAGGGTAACCAGAACTAGCCCCCAGCTTTGTGGCTATATTTTGTCACCTCTCCACACTTGTATTCTATGCCTTGGAAAGCAAAGAACTTGATGGCAGTCTTAACCATCACTAACCTGCACCTCCCCTCTTCTTCCCCACCCCCCCAAAAAAAAACTAGACACTTTCAAATCAACTTAGTATGACACTTCAAGTGACTATCTGAAGCAATTGGGACTGTTTGGTTATTTTTTAGATTAGATTCCCTACAGTGTGGAAATAGGCCCTTCAGTCCAACAAGTCCACATTGCCTCTTTTTTGCAGCATCCCACCCAGACCCATCCCCTTAAACCCACACACCTCTGAACACAATGGGCAATTCAGTATGGCTGATTCACTTAGCCTGCACATCTTTGGACTGTGGGAGGAAACTGGAGCACCCAGAGGAAACCCAGGTCTTGCCAGGTCTCCTGTCTTGGAGGTAAAGATACTGCTACTGAAGCACTAACTTTTTTATTTTGGGTATCTTCTTCCCACTTGTGCATTGTTGTATCTTGTTTTGCCTCACTTATGGGCTTAATTCCATTAGCCACTTTTTTCCCCTCACTGACCAGTTTACTAGTATCACTTTGTAGACTGTTTCCTTCATGACAAGTTAGCCACTTGGTTGACATCTGCAAACACTTGATCATGCTGCAAAATAGTCCAAATCATTAAAATACCTCCAGAGTGATATCTAATATTAAACCTTATGGAACCCTTCAGTGTTAAACATCTGTAAGCTTTCAGCCTTTTTTCTGCCACTGAGCCAACTTTTATATCCAACTTGCTACATTCCCTTGAATCCCCTGGGCTTTTATTTAAATATTGTGATCTTGTCAAAAGCCTATGGTCATTTTAGACCATATGACTACTCCACACTAATCCATATCAGTTAGTCTAATCAAGTTAGTTTAAAAATTAGAAATTGCCTTTAAATCTGTGACTGTCCTTGATTTGAACTGCCATTAAAGGTAGAGTAGTCTCACTTGACTTCTATATTTTGTCCACTACCAAGGTTAGACTGACCCAGAATTCTGGTTGTAGGGAGTTTTTAATGGTACTAATTCACTGGTTTCTCCATGATGACAATCTAACTTTTTAAATTCATGTTTGGCTGACTTTTGATGCCAATGTTAAAGCTATCTTAATTGTTGACTTTTAGGCAATCCAGCTATATAAAGGACTTGAAAATAAACTTCAAAGAACATGTTAAGTATGGAAAACAAGTTTTAAGTTCAATTTCAGGCAACTTTTTGTTTTTGCAGACTTTCCTAAGTCTTTTTCAATTTCAATGCTGACCACAGAATGCATCTGGGGACTAGAGGCATAACTAACAAGTGCTGGATATATCCTTTATTTCTAATAGTAACCTTAATATTAGCCCACTGAGTGGGCATAGAGGAATTGAATGCTAGAACTAACTGAAGCTTTTTTCCTGATCTTGTTTTCAGACTCCTGGACTCAGGGCAGTGGGCAATATTGTGACTGGTACGGATGATCAGACACAAATTGTCATTGACTCTGGTGTGCTGAACTACTTTGGTTCTTTACTTGCTCATCCAAAGAGCAACATCCAAAAAGAAGCTGCCTGGACAATCTCTAACATTACAGCTGGAAAGCCAGAACAAATCCAAGCAGTTATTGACAATGGATTGGTTCCACCCCTTATTCAATTGCTTAGAAAGGTGAGTAGTCTAAAGTGTCTGGGTCACTTCCCTTCCAAACAGTCTCTTAATGTTAACTTATTGGGAGCTAACCTCTAGAATTTACTCATGTTCTGCCTGAACTCTGGAATGTGTCAGAAAATCCTTGCTGCCCAACCTATACTTTAAGTCTGCTCACTACTATATTTTTTTGTTTCTCTTTTGGCTTGACATCCATTATTCCCCTTGCATGTACTATGGGATCCTAAGGGTGCACTTCAAATTTGACTGAGGACTTACAGGAACTAAAATATTTACAGGCAACAAATGACTTGGCTGGGGATGGTAGATTAAGATACTCATGGTCCTGTTGGACTATAGTGCTGTGTCTCTGATTTGATGGTTTAACCTGAAGGCTGCCACCTTGGACAAGGGAAGAGATTGAGGAGAATCCTTTTATAGTAACCACAGCAAATGTGGGAATTGAACCAATGCAGTTTGCATTACTGCTTTGTAACACTCATCAACAGGCAAACAGTATGTTTTTAAGAACTGTTTAACATGAGTGATCTAGGTTTGGAAATGCAGTTTGTTAAAAAGTTGCTCCTTGCCATGGGAATCCCTTGGAGTTTATTTAAAGTCCATTTGATGCTGTTTTACACAGGCTTGGGCAAGAGGGTGAGGCTAAGTAATATCAGTCTTGATTTGAGTCATGTCAGGGTAAAATTTGATGAACAACATGTCATTCTGAACTTCAGTCAGATGACAGACTGAACTGGTAAGTAGCCTCCTGTTGAGCAATGACAAGCTCTCGCTCTCGCTCCACTTGCATGACTTAAACTGCAGCTTAATTGGGTTAAATATTTTTGAGTTAATCCCCACTGCAGACAATAGTCTGTCTGACTTTAGTACTAAAAGGGAACATTGCAGATTGTGTATTTCAAATCTGTACTCCTTCCTTCAAATGAACAAAGGTCCTGATGTCTGTCATGTCACTTGGTGACTCCAGCTGCTCCCAAGCTACACTCTTCTGTATTGCATTATAAGCAACCTGCATGACTCTTCACCTTTTATTCCACAGGGTGACTTTAAGTCTCAGAAAGAAGCTGTCTGGGCTGTAACAAACTACACCAGTGGTGGCACAATTCAACAAATTATCTACCTTGTTCAATCCGGAGTTATTGAGCCATTATTGGCCCTGTTGTCAGTCAAAGACTGCAAGACTATCCAAATCATTTTAGATGCTATTGCAAATATATTTCTGGTAAGATTTTTATCACCTTTTAACATAAACCACTGGCAGCATCACATCTTGTCCACTTATCTTGAGTACCATACTCTTGAAATATGCAACTACAAGAACTAGTCTATAACATGTCAGCCAGGGAAATTATAACATTACAAAATGCTGAAGATTGTCTCAGCACATGGATTAATATTGTGAATATTGAGGGGTAACTTTTAATTTGTAAACTTTGAGGCACATCAACTCTTGACAATTCAGTCAACACATTGTAAGTAAGCATACTTAAGGCTGTACTTCAAGCTTGGTTTTTCACTGCATGTTTGTATACTCAACAGGCTGCAGAAAAAGTCAATGAAACAGATAAGCTCTGCCTCATGATCGAGGAATGTGGAGGTCTTGATAAAATTGAAGCTCTGCAATCTCATGAAAATGAGCAAGTGTACAAAGCTTCCCTAAACTTGATAGAAAAATACTTCTCTGAAGAGGTAAGTGGAAGTAGTTAAAGTTGAATGTGACTTCATGCCACTTGGCAAACTGCCATTTCAGTCATGGTGCTAAATCTGTTTGTTTTTTAGTTTTGATCCCACTTGGAACTATTTCAGCATCTAACCAATATTCCTATCTCCTCCCCACCTACACACCACCTTCTTTTTTCTTTTTTCTCTCTTTTTTTCTTTCCTTTTTAAAACTGGCTCCATTCCCACCTCCTTTTTGACCTGTCTGTCTCCTGTCTGCCTATTTTCTCCTCTATCCATCTTCTATCTTACCACCCACCCGACCCTTTCTGAAGTGTCTAGGCCCGAAACATCAGCTTTCTTGCTCCTCTGTTGCTTGGCCTGCTGTGTTCGTCCAGCTTGAGACCTCTGTCTGATTCTTCGGTTCCTATTATCTCTATGAACCTAGTGAAGTTGCACTTTATTGCTAACATTGAATAAGATTGAACAAACAAATGAAGTTTTAAATTTCTCAAGTTTCCACTATCCAGATTAATTGCATCACCTGAATTAACATCCGGCCCCTGAACTGCTTTTATTACTAGAAGTTAACTTCTTAATATTTGGAAGAATTTCCTCTTGTTGCTCATTATATTAATTTCTCTTTTTAGAATGAGGAAGACCAGAATGTTGTACCAGATTCTACTGAAGAAGCTTTCATGTTTCAGGCGGAGAACCCTACTGTGACTTTTGACTTTTGAATGACTGACATGTCTAACTTTTTTTGTTCTATGTAGTCACTACTTGTAACTGTCAAATGTGGTCTATCACTTCATACTTAATCCACGACTATCCACTTTGATGTACATTTTGTATAAATTTCAATTTTGTAATTAAATGTTGGAATGTAAATAATTCAACTTGTATCGATTACTCTTGTCTAGACATTTGTTTTGTTGAAACCAAATTAACATTAAGTCTTCTAGCAATGCATAATTCGGCCAATAGTAACATGCAACAGAAGTAGAGACTTGTAATCCCTAAGGTGACTGTTTTAATAGACCCATGGTGCATGATGTGATGGGTGCTTGACTGAGGGTTTTTGAATAATGAGTTTCAATTCTTCATAGGTAGCTCTTACTCTACTGACCATGAAATGGCAAGGGTTAGCTTACTATAAATTTTATGTAGGGTGGAAAGCTTAGCTTCTCTTCCACTTTCCCCTTCTTTCCAGGAAATAGCAAATGTATTACATTTGGTGTAATCACTGAAACAAACTAGTAATAAGAGGGCAGGCTCCAGGGTGCCTTGTCTTTTGGCAAAATTTTTTGAGGAACAAAGCTAGAACAATACCATATTCCCAGTTATAGGGTAAAAGTTGGTGTTTGATCAGCTTTAACTGTATTGAATGGCACAGGCTCCAAGCTGGCCTGACATGAGGCATAAAAATGTAATTCATCTAAGATGTGTTGTTGCCTAGGCTAGCTTTTTAAAATCAACCACATTGCTGTGTGTCTAGACTCACATCTAGGCTAGGCCAGACCAGGTCAGGATGGCACTAGTGAATCAGTGTTTTTAACCTGAATCCAGTCACTTGGAATCATTCCATTCAAATTTTACCATCTGTCATGAGGAGGCTTGGAATTTAGTTTTCCAGGTTTTCAACCTAGCGTAGTATCTATTTCAGCTCCTCATCTCTTGGGTTCTTCGAGCAGAAACAAAAAACACACTATAGATCTGTTTGCTATAGATTAGCTTCGTAAATGGAGTTACAAATCAAGATATGACCCCCTATGTTGGTGGTGTCAGTAAATCAGTACAGGCAAGTGAGCTTAATAGCACAAAAACAATTAGCAAAACTCCAGATGTGGTTATTGACTTCAAGGAATAAAGGCATGGTCTCCACTCAATGGTGCTGAGGTAGAGATTGAGTAAATATCAATCTGTTACGGTCCATCCATGCTCAAAGCACACTGCTGCTGAACTGCCTTAGCCTGAGGAAGTAGATGCCATGTCCACAATGACTTGCCACTTTACCATGGAAAGCATCCTCCTTCAGATGTGCCACAGCTTTGTATGGCAACTGTTTTGCCCAAGACTGCAGGAAATTGTGCTGGTAGGGACTGGTGGGAATTGGTCAATGGGATGGGAGGGACCAGTTGCTAGGTAATGAGAGGGGATGGTTGGATGTGGCATGAAGCTTGGGGTGGGCAGATTTTGAAGCTGGTGAATTATGTTCAGACTGTAGGGTCCTAAGGTGCAATGAGTTGGTGTCATTTGTGATACTAGAAGATGTCCAGAATGGACCCCCAGCCCAGAGGGGGAGTCGAA
Source organism: Stegostoma tigrinum (assembly GCF_030684315.1). Lineage (NCBI taxonomy): Eukaryota > Metazoa > Chordata > Chondrichthyes > Orectolobiformes > Stegostomatidae > Stegostoma > Stegostoma tigrinum. Next base: position 10,539,775 of record NC_081375.1, read on the forward strand.
ATAGTTTGTTACTGGAAGGTGTTGTCATGTTTTTTTTTCAAGAACAGAGCACAGGTGCTTGGCAAAGTGGTCTCCAAGCCTGATATGGCTGCCTCTAAATAAAGAGCAGTAGATAAAGTTGATGGATGTGCAGGTGACCTGTCTGTGGAAGATTTGTGCTTTGAATAAAGGTGATGGGGCAGGGGTGGCAGTTCCTGCAGTTGTCAGGAAAAGTTCTGGGGTTAGTAGGGAGTATGGAGTGGTAGAGAGAGGTCCTGACAAAAGGTAGATAGGGGTGGGAAAGGAAATATGGGATTGGATTGTGGGTAGGGGAAAAATGGACAATGTGTTGGTTGTGGAGGTGGGTGGGGTGATGAGGACAAGGAGAATTTTCTATTTAGAGATAGCAGGAACTGCAGATGCTGAAGAATCTGAGATAACAAGGTGAAGAGCTGGATGAACACAGCAGGAAAGCTGACATTAAGGCCTAAAACATCAGCTTTCCAGCTCCTGATGCTGCTTGGCCTGCTGTGTTCATCCAGCTCTGCACCTTTGGTTATCTAGGATTCTGTCTTTTTTTTGGGGTGGGGGAAGGAATGTGAGGGCTGAAGTGCAAGAAACACAAGATGCAATTGAAGGCATTGAATCACCAGAGCAGGAAAGTTGTGGTCCTTGAAATAGGATGACATCTGGGATGTGTGGGAGTGGAACACCCCATCTTGGGAGCAGTGGGGGCATTGGGAGTAAGGGATTGCATTATTTCAGGAAGTGATTGAGAGGAGTTGTAGTCCACGTCACTGTTAGAGTCAGTGAAATTAATGTCAGTTGAGGTAGTCACCAGAGATGGAGACAATGGAGATGTGTACAGGTAAATTTTAAGGCTGGGGTGAAAGGAGTTAGTAAACTTTAACTGTTCAAGCTCATAGGGGCATGAGGCAGCACCAGTACAGCCATTGATGTGGTGGGAGATAGCACTAGTGCTATCTGAGGAAGTGGAAGTGGAAGTGTCCCATATGCCTGCCTCTGTAGGCTAGCTCGGGCCCATGGCAATCCCCTAACAGGAAGAAGTGGAAGGAGTTAAAGAAGTCAAGGGTAAGGACCAGCTCAGTTAAGCAGATGAGGGTATTGGAGTGAAACTGGTTGGGCCTGCAGGAGAAGAAGCAGAGGGCTTTTAGGCCATCCATGTGGGGATCTAAGTCTCCAGGGATTGAGAGAAGATTAGGTGTTGTGGGCCAGGGAAGTAGAAGTTCTCTGCATCCAACATATTTTGTCACTTTTTCCATCTATAACCTGACCCCCACAACCAAAGTGATATCTCTCACCACCTTTCTGCCTTTCATAGGAGACTGCTCTTTCCACGACTCCCTCGTAAGCTCCACACTCCTCACTAACTCATCCAGCCCCTGCTACCTTTTATTGTTACTGTCAAAGTCCTGGAATTACCTTGTTTACAGACTTGTGGGTATATCTACTGCCATAGACTTTAGTTCAAGAAAGCTGCTCACCTCTATGTTGCTGAGAACTATTATGGTTGGGTAGTAAATGCTGACCTAGGCAGCGATGTCAACATCCCTGTGAATGAATTAAAAAGATTCAATCTATTGAATTCAGTGTGCAAGTACTAACTGCAGAATAATCAATACTAAGCCAAATGGCTGAACTTCTAGTTCATGGATGATCTGTGTAATGGTGGTGTTATTGACCCACCAAACACTGTTCAATAAACCTAATAAAACCATAAGATAAGACAGGAGCAGAAATTAGGCCACTCGGCCCATTGTGTCTGCTCTGCTATTCAATCATGGCTGATAAGGTCCTCGACCCCCATTCTCCACATAACCCTTGATAATCAAGAACCTATCTATCTCCATCTTAAAACGTACTCTGACCTGACCTCCAGCCTTCTGTGGCAGTGAATTTCATAGATTCACCACTCTCTGGCTGACGTTTCTCCTTATCTCAGTTTTTAAAAAGGTCTTCCCTTTCGTCTAAGGCTGTGCCCTCAGGTCCTAGACTCTCCTACTAATGGAAGCATTTTCCCCATTTCCACTTTGTCCAGGCCATTCAGTATTTTGGAAGTTTCAATTAGATTCCGCGCCCCCCCCCCCCACCAATCCTTCTAAACTTCAATGAGTATAGTCCCAGAGTCCTCAAACATTCCTCATATGTTAAGCTTTACATTCCTAGGACCATTCATGTGGACCTCCTCTGAACCCACTCCAGGGCCAGTACATCCTTCCTGAGATATGGGGCCCAAAACTGCACAATACTCCAAATGTGGCTTGACCAGATCCTTAAAAAGCCTCAGTAGAACATTCCTGCTTTTATATTCAAGTCCTCTCAAAATAAATGCCAACATTGCATTTACCTTCCTGACTACTGACTCAACCTACAACTTTACATTGAAAGAATCCTGGACTAGAACTCCCAAGTCTTTTTGCATTTCAGACTTCTGAATTTTCTCCCCATTTAGAAAGTAGTCCATGCTTTTATTCTTCTTATCAAAAGTGCACGACCTCCACTTTTCCACGTTGTGCTCCAGCTGCCACTTCTTTGCCCACTCTCCCAACCTGTCCAAATCCTTCTGCAGCCTCGCCACCTCCTCAATACTACCTCTGCCTCTACGTATCTTTGTGTCATCTGCAAAACTAGCCAGAATGCCCACAGTTCCTTCATCTAGATCATTAATGCACAAAGTGAAAAGTTGTGATCCCAGCAGAGACCCTTGTGACTCTACCTACCATCTTGAGAAAGACCCCTTTATCTCCACTCCCTGCTTTCTGCCAGACAGCCAATCTTCTATCACCTTGCCTCTAACACCATGGGCCCTCATTTTACTCAGCAGCCTCCTGTGTGGCACCTTATCAAAGGCCTTCTTGAAGTCCAGGTAGATAACATCCATTGGCTCTCCTTGGTCTTCCTCAACGAATACCAAAAATAATAATAATACAAAGATTGAATTAACATTTTGAGTTCACAGATCTTTCTTCAGAACTTACATTCTGACTTCAGGTCACTGGATCCAAAACATTTAACTCTGCTTTTCTCTTCACAGATACTGGCAGACCTGCTGAGATTTTCCAGCAATTTCTCTTTTTGGCTCTGATTTACAGCATCCAGAGTTCTTTGCTTTTTGATACAAATATTATTCTTGTAAGAATTTTGCAGACCTCAAACTGACTTATTGACTCAACACCTCATTTTTACTGACTACAAGTACTGGGGACCTAGAAAGTCTGTGGAAGGTCAGTTTACAGCACAGGTCTGCAACCTAAAGCAAGTCTGTTTTTGTTGACCAATTGTCAGATGAAATTCAGGTCAACTTTTCTGTAATCTCAATGTTGCCTCTTAGTTTCTTTTTCCTTGAAACTTTTTTGGTTTACTCCATTAGTTATTTTTCTGGATTTTATATATTTATGCATGGGGCATCCTCTCTGAATGAAATTCACTGCTTCCTTTCTCCAGCTCTGAAGACAGAGATAAATCCAGCCTCACTAACCAGCCCACTTGTGTAAAGTTATCAGCCTCCCATTGGTGTTCAAATTTCTAAAGTAATATTCAATTTGGTATTCATCAGTTTTTGTTGTCAAAAAGAAAAGCCATGAAAGTATGAGGCTTGAAGTTTTAGTTTTTCCATTAGGAATGAAATTATAAAAGATTTTAGCCCACAGGGGTGAAGAATGTTTAGCTTGGGCTTTTACTCTTTAAGGGTTCCCAAAGGTTTTTTTGTTTGAACAGTTTGGGCTGCTGCTTTTCAACAGCAAGTTCAAAAAGCTGATATCATTATTTTTCTTTTCATAAAAGAGATTAAAACAATTTGCCTTTTGAGATTATTGTCAGGGAGAAGGGAGGACTAAATGAAAGAAAATCCCTGATATTTATTTTTTAAAATAACAGGTAATTTATTTAACCCTAACAATGAATAAATCAACAGAACTACTAACAAACCAAGAAATTTCCCCCCCGCCACTCTAACTATTCCTTAACAGAACAAAATTGTACTGCTATGCTATTCCAATAAATACAAATTCCGCTTATATAATCCAAAGTAGTAAGAAAAATAATTAGTCTCTCAAAGTCCACACAGAATGCATCTTCTGAAATGCTTTGTATTCTCCATTATCTCCTCAGTTATAAGCTTCCACATTTTGCTGTTCTCAAATCATAAATGCCTTTCTTCCACTTATCCTGCTGTCAAGGATGTTTCCTCTGAAGGCTCTTAGCTAGAACAGCTGTGGTACTTTTTATGGCTAACATGGTGCTTTCTTGTGAGAGCTAGATGCTTATTTCTCAGATGGCAGTTCAAACGCTCACTGATTTTCAAAAACCCTCTCTTTATATACCTTGGAGGACATATCAATTTTCCTACAATAATATTGGTCCAAGGTTGGCAAAACCATCAGATTTAAATTCAGTTGGCTTTCATCTCTAAATGCTTGATTTAAATTAATTGGCTGATTCCAGCCTGTTGGCAAAACGTGAAAACATGCCTAAGGTTTCCAATCACACAGCCAATTGAAACATGTTTCCATTTTAGAACCAGCTGTATAAATCCCTAAGCTGAGAAGAGTACCTTATCTTTTAAAGGGACCCCACTGTATTCGCCCTTATTATTTTTACAAAGAAATTCTAGCTTCCTGCCTTCCAATTCATGACTACTGTACAGAAGTCTGTAACATCTCCCTGCTTAAGAAAAAAAAATCACCATTGTAAAAAGATGGCTTCATCTTTTTTACCCTTAACACCATTTTCAGAAGACAAATAGGTCAATCTCTAAAGTTATATCTTTCATACTAATTCTGCATACTCTAACATTGGATCTATTCAGCTCTACCTTACCTACACATTTTCTTTTAAACCTGCCATAACGCATCTGCAATAATATTTATACAACCTGCAACATGTACAATCTGTAAATTAAGAGCATGTAATATAAGACTCTGATGAAAAATTCTTGCACTTTCCCATTGCAAGGTTACAAAGATAGGAGTTGGACCATGAAGAGATTTAACAGCAAGAATCTGGATTCAAATAGAAAGGCTAAGGGACTGACATCTAATGTAGGTCTAAAATGACAGGAAGACTGATGTTTGAGCATGGAAAAATATCCAGTTTTGTTTTGAAATGAGGATTAAAATCCAGAGAATATGTAAATGTTGTATGTTCATACATCACCTGCATTTTTACTGATGAAATAAAGTATCACGCCTGTAAGGTCTCAATATTCAGGGGAAGAATAAACTTCCTGAATTATTAACTGTGCCTATTTTCCTTGAATGAGGATTTCACTGAGTATAAATACATTGCAAGAAATTTATTGTTTTGACAAATTCCTTCTTTTGGTGTCATAGCAAGCTACATGATTCTAGGGTTATTAAAATTTGCCAGAATTACAAGTCTTACAATGAGATCAAACCTGGGATGCTATGGAATATACAGAAAAGCTCACTTCTTCAGTGCCAAATAAGACGATCTGCCACTTTAACTTTTTAAATAGAATTATTCAAAATTTGCAGTTAACTTTTTGTTTTGTCTTAGACATTTTGACTCTTCAGATTTGATTATTTTTAAAAATTAATTCCATGGAGCCCAACACATGCCAATGGGGATTCACTGAATATTATTTTTGAAAGCAGAAAACACATGTATCTTCAAAAGTGCTGTAGAAAATAAGTCAGTGTTAACGTCTTGCTAATCATATTTGTCATGTTTATCAAAGTTTTCATTTTAAGTTCAAAGGAACAGGTGGTGGCTATTAATTAGTAAGCAGCTTTGATCTGGTGTGGAATGAGAGGGGTAAGACTGACAAAAGTCCATAAACCATCTCCCTACAAAGTAAAAACAATGTCTTTATTTCAAACACACCAGCTGCCTTGGATTCAATTAACAGGGCTTTAAAAACAAATGTTGCAAAAACGTTTTACAGTTTTCATCTGAATTCATAGCAATTAAAATTCAGTTGTATTAAATTGCCATTGGATTTTTATATTTAAAATTTATTCTCTTCCTTTCCTGTAGGATTGTGTTCTGCTGGGTTATGATACCAGCAATGTCCTCTGATATTTATACAAATGACAGTTCTTTAGAGTTCTGTTAGATTAAAAATATGGTTAATTGTTTGAACACAGGGGCAGGAGAGTCAAAACCAATCCTTTTATATTTGCAGTTTGCTGATATGTGATTACTGTTATACACTATAAGATGTTTCTTTTTAAACAGAGTCCAAATTCACACTTTTCATGAGAGAATTATTTTGGTTAACCATAGTCCAGAAATCTCTCATGACATTGATTACCAGGCTTCCAAATTTATACAACCAATTCATAGAAACATTAAAAATCAGGAGCAGGCTGCTCAGTTCATCAAGTCTGCTCTGCCATTCAATATAATCATGGCTAATCCTGTATCTTAATGCCATTTTCCTACATTCTCTCTATATGTCTTGAAGCCTTGAAAATCTAAAAATGCATCTAACTCTTTCTTGAATATTTTCAGTGACTTGGCCTCCAAATCTTTCTATAATAGAGATTTCCATGGGTTCACTACACTTTGAATGACGATATGTTTCCTCATCTCAGTTCTAAATTGCCTACTCCGTACTCTGAGACTATGTCCTCTGGTTCTAGACTTCACAACTAGGGAAAACATCCTCTTACATCTAATCTCTCCAGCCATGTTAGAATTTTATATATGGCAATCAGAAACCCTCTAATCTTTCTAAACTCCAGTGAATGGAGGTCTGGTTAAACCAATCTTCTCTTCATTGAACAGTCCTGCCATCACTGGTGAAATAACGCCACACAAACTGGTATCTTGCCACTAAATCACCCTTTATTTACACATGCAAAGTACTTGACATTCGGCTTCCTTACAGCCAACTCTCAGAGTGAGCAGAACCCTTGACACTCCAGTTCATTATCTGTCAGCCAGGACTCCCTGATTGGACCAGGTTAACAGCTCCAATCAGGGAACTCATATTCTATGAGATCCACCTGGCTGACCATTACAGTTACTACATCCTTCACTCTAAATTTGGGTTCTTTTTCTTGTAGTGTCTCCTGACACATTTTCACACTGGGTCTGACAGCCTCAAATATGGGTTGTGTGTACCCGCCTGTAGCCTACCTCTTGCACCCAGAGTATCTTGGAAGATATTTTCCCTTCAGGCAATAAAGGCGTCAAAACTGCAACATCTGATGTGTCCATCTCAGACTCTGAAGTTTCCTTAATGTTAGATCGAAAGGGGGAATACATGGGTTCCAACAACCTTTCTGGCTGTACTGAGGGGCCTGGTAAGTTTTGCTTTTCTATCATTGTCCCAGTGTCCGCGAATGAACTCTGTGCACATCCAACCATTGAGTGGGCGTCCACAATGATTAAGACTGTTGAACCCTCAGAAGGGCTGGCATAACCGATGGTTAACCGAGTCCAGAGTTTACTCAGCTGTTCCCAAAAATGTAAGGGAGCTAATGACAATAAGTTTTGTCCCTGTTGGCACTCTAGGCACTGCCCCACCACTATACCATGCCTAACATCTTCATTTCAGATACCCCTGGATGACTCTGGTGGAGTTCAGCTGGTACCTGCTTGGGATAATCACTCTTGCTCCCTGTACTAAAATGCTATCCTCTACTGTGATCTGGTCTTCTGAGGTCCAGACAAGTTTCAGTTTTGGTTGTGATGGCACTTTTGTTTCTCCCATCACCACCAGCTGTTTTAGTTTCGTCAACACTGGATCTCTTTTCGTTCACAGTTTGATTTTGTCAGTGTTGACGGGAAAGGTGTCTCGAAAGTTTAAGGCCAGAACGGACTCTTCCAGTGGCAGCGCCACCAGTGATGTATCTGCCAGTGGGAGGTAGCTCAAGGCATCCATTATTACTATATGGCCTCCTGGATGGTGTTCCAACTTGTAATTGTACGCATTTAAAATGAGAGCTCACTGCTGAAGTCAACCTGAAGCTATGGGCAGCATGGCTTTGACCTCTCTGAGTAACCCTAGCAGGGGTTTTTGGACTGTTATTGTTACAAATTTATGTTCATAAAGGCATCGATGGAACTTTCTCACACCAAACATGGCCAACAAACCTTTCTTGGCAATCTGGGCATATTTGCACTCTGCATCAGCTAAAGTCTGGGAAGCATATGCCATTGGGCACTTTGCTCCATTGGGTCAGCTGTGAGCCAACGCTATCCCGATGCCGTACAGTGAAGTATCACATGTCAACACCAGATTTTGCTTGGAATCATTCTGTGCCAATACTTTAGACAATGATAACTGCTTCTTCATTTCCCTAAAAGCTATGTCTTGGTTTTGAGACTATTTTCAAGGCTGCCTCTTTTTCAATAGCAGATGTGAGTGTACCAGGATGGATGCCAAGTTACGTATTATTCACCAATCTAAGGAAAGATGAGCTCCAGTACAGATGTGGGAGCCCAGGCATCTTTGGACACCCTCGTGCTATCTTCCAATGGGTGTAACCTGGTTTTGTTGACTCTGTAGCTGAAGTAGGTCAATTGAGGCAACTGGAATACACATATTTCCCTCCTAAGGCATAAACCCGGCTTGGAGAAATGTCTAAGGACTATGTTCATATTCTCCAAGTGCCTTTTATTGGTCTTCCCTGTTATTAGCACGTCATAATACACATAGCACATAAATGGTAACTGGGATAGATCTTGTAAAATATTCTCCATCGTTCACAGATAAAGGTCAGAGGCTGCCCAAATGGCAATCTTGTGTGTTGGTACAAATCCTTATGGGTATTAATTTAGCACATTTCTGGGAATCCTCATCTAACTGCAATTGCAGGTATGCATGGCTTTGTGAAGGATAGACCCCTGCCAGCTTTCTAGGTGAGGAATTTGCTATTTATCCAGCTGCGAGAAGAGATTCACCGTTTCTTTACAATCCCCACAAAGATGAACCAACCCATTGAGCTTCACAATTAGTATGACTAGTGCTGCCGATTCCACACATTGTATTGGTTTGATGATTCCTTCCCTTTCCAGCCTCCTGATTTCTGTCTCTACTTTTGCAAATAAGGCACAAAGCACTGGGGGGGTCTTGCAGAGTTGTGGAATTGCTTTCTGGTCAACATGCAAGTTGGCCTTGACTCCTTTGATAGTTAGATTAGATTAGATTCCCTACAGTGTGGAACAGGCCCTTCAGCCCAACAAGTCCACACCGCCCCTTGGAGCATCCCACCCAGACCCCCTATAACCCACACACCCCTGAACACTAAGGGAAATTTAGCATGGCCGATCCACCTAGGCTGCACATCTTTGGACTGTGGGAGGAAACCGGAGCACCCGGAGGAAACCCACGCAGACACAGGGAGAATGTGCAAACTCCACACAGGCAGTTACCCAAGGCTGGAATCGAACCTGGGTCCCTGGCGCTGTGAGGCTGCAGTGCTAACCACTGAGCCACCGTGCCGCCCTAGTTCCCAGACCTTCCTGAAAAACTTCTGGGTACTTATTTAGGACTTCTCTCAAGCAGCCATTTTCTAGTCAAAATGTTAAGCCAATCAAGGTGAATCTTTCTTAACCAATTTCACCCCATCAGGCTTGGGCCTGAGCCTTTTACTACAATCAGTGATAGCTGAACCAGCTGCTTCTTGAGACCTGAACCAAAGTTGTACCCTTAATCTGTAAAGGTTCCCTGGTGTAGGTTCTCAATCTGGCAAAGGACTTAAGTAAACTTAACTGCTGGAATCCAGAGCGAATTTTGTGAAAGACTGGTTCTACAATCTGTGGCAGAACAGCAAATGTATCAACCTGCATTAGAACTGGGTGATCATTTACCCAGACTTTTGAATAGCTCTAATTTAAACAATTAATTAATTCTAATAAACAATTTAACTGCCTAAGCCAGATGTAGGTGGGCTTGCCAGGATGTGCATTCTCCAGCCTATGAGTTCTCTTACTCAATCCAGAGCTAGTGGGACTCTTTCGCTGTCTCAAGTCTGCATACTGGTTGCAACTACAATGGCTTGACAGCCTGGATTCTGAAGAAAATATTAACCATTTGGGTGAGGCATGGCTTTGTTTTGGGGTTTTTTTGTGGGCTGACCTAGAGTCCCTCTGTTCGAGATATGTCCTGAGTGAAGCTATGCAATTACCTTCACTCAAATGCCGCCAGGCTTAGTTGACCTGGTGAGGATGTCCACTTCCACTGGGATCCCTGTAGCTGCCTTGCTCCACTTGCTGCATTTTCTAATCACAGCACCAGTTGTAGTGTCTGTTTGAAGTCCATTTGGACTTCAGCTAGTAGGCATTTTTGCATGGTTACATCATTAATCACACATACCAAGTGGTGTCTCAGCATCTCATTAAGGGTTAAAACCAAAGTCACATACCTCTACCAGTCATCTTAACTTCATCCAAAATCCCGATGCAAAACTCCCTGGTTCTCAAACTGCTGAGTAAAACTGGTAGCATCTCAGAATTAGAGGAGGCTTGTGATTGTAGTATTCCTTAGCTAAGTCTGACAACTCTTGAAGGGGTTCTAGTGCTTCACAAAATGTTCCTAATACCCAAATATGCTGCAGGTCCACAATCTGTCAGGAGAATTACTTGTTGCTTTTCGTCTATCCCAATTTCATTTGCCCAGAAAACATAATGCATTCTTTCCAGATGTGGTCTCACCAAGGTGCTGTATAATTGTGGTAAGACATCCCTACTTTTAACTCAAATCCTCTTGCAATGAAGGCCAAAACAGTATTTGCCTTGCTAATTGCTTGCTGTACCTACAGGTCTATCTTTGTATACCCTTAGTATATCCACACTTCCCAATATATCACCATTTAGATAATACTCTTCGTGTTTTTCACACTCAAGTATATAACTTCACATTGTATTTCATCTGCCATACATTTGCCCACTCACTCAATTTGTCAAAAAAACACCTTGCAGGCACTTCACAACTGCACCCAATTTTATGTCATCAGCAAACTTGGAAATGTTGCATTTGGTTCCTTCATCTACGTAATTTATATATATTGTGAATAGCTGGGACCCGAGTACTGATCCTTGTAGTACCACAATCAATGCCAACATACTAGCACTGAACCTAAAGATAATAGGAACTGCAGATGCTAGAGAATCCGAGATAACAAGGTGCAGAGCTAGATGAACACAGCAGGCCAAGCAAGTCTATCGCTTTCCTGCTCCTAAGATGCTGCTTGGCCTGCTGTGTTCATTCAGCTCCACACCTTGTTATCTAGCACTGAACCCACGTGCTTTAACTTTGCCCACTAATGTCTGATGAGGGACCTTATCAAAAGTCTTCTGAAAATCCAAATGCATCACAATCACTGGGTTTGCCTTATCTATTCTGCCAATCACATCCTCAAAAATGCCTAGTAGTTTTGATAAGCATGATTTGTCTTTTACAAAATCATGCTGGCTTTGTCCAATCCCATTAATGTTTTTCAAATGTTCTGCCATCACATCTTCCATACTGGGCTAGCATTTCCCCACTAATGTTATTAGGCGAATTGTCTTAGCTGTATTTTGCACTATCGTCCCTTTGGTTCATTTTGCCATTTTTTTTCCTACCTTCTGCTTTTACTTCTCACTCTTCTATCTTTTGTTCCTGCTCTTGTTTCTTACTCCTCGGTCTCCCTTTTCAGATTCCCATTCCCCGATCATTTTAGTTTAAGCCCTCCCCAATAGTACAAGCAAACATCACTCCTTCCTACCACACTCTCTAACCTGCCCTGCCTGTACTGATCCCACCTTCCCTAGGTCCGGTCCTAATGTTCCAGGTCGTTGAATCCTTCCCTCCAACATCATTTCTCTAGTAATTCTGAGATAGCTATCTTTGGGGTTCTAACTTTTAATTTACATCCCAACTCCCTATATTCTGCTTGTAGGACCTCATTCCTCTGTTACTTATGTCACTGGTACTGATCTCTACCACTGGTTGCTCACCCTCCCCTTTCAGCATGTCCTCCAGCTGCTCCAAGGCATCCATGACCCTGGTACCAGGGAGGCACTATACCATCCTGAAGTTTCTTTTGCGACTGCAGAAAGGCTTGTCAGTTCCCTAACTATTGCGTGCCCGATTAATGTAGCGCTGCCATTCTTCATCGTTGCCCCTTGCATCAGAGCCACACATGGTGCCATGGTCTTGGCTTCTGCTACTATCCCATGAGATGTCTGTTCCCTGTACAGTCTCCAAAATGGTATATCTGTCAGAAAGCGGATGGCCACAGGGGACTCCTACACCAAGTGCCTTCCTCTATTCTGCCTGGTGGTCACCCATTCTCTTCTGTCTGTTCAGTCTTTACCTCTGGTTTGACCACTTTACTGAGTGTACTGTCCATGACAATCTCAGATCCTGGATGCTCCACAACAATTTCAGCATAATAGACGCACCTCAGTGAGTTCACCCTCCACTCCAGTTCCAAAATATGGTTTGTCAGCTGGACACACATGTGGTTGCCGGGGAAACTGGACGTGTGCACGACTTCCTCTATAGCACAGGAGGAGGATGTCACAGGTGTGAACTCTGCTGCCACAATGTCCCTTTAGCTTAAGCATGTTAGTTACTCTCTTTAAAGAATACTAATTATGTTAGGGACTCTGTTCCAATCCAAACACACCCACTACATTACAAAGTCCACAGCAGGCCAAGCAGCATCATAGGAGCACAAAAGCTTACGTTTCGGACGGGTCTAGGCCTGAAATGTCAGTTTTTGTGCTCCTAAGATGCTGCTTGGCCTGCTGTGTTCATCCAGCTGTACACTTTGTTATCTCAGATTAACCAGCATCTGCAGTTCCCTTTATCTCTCTCACATTACAAAGTCCTTCCCCTTTGTCTTTGGAGGCCATATTTTGAGTCTTTACTTGCTCTGCATTGCACTTATTAACTTATTATATTGGCCCTTACTTTCTCCATGAAATCTAAGTGCAATTACTTGTTTAAAAATTATTCACTTTTCTAATATACAGGAATTTGTAGATAATTCCTTAGAGTAGTTTCAGAATAATCAGTGAATGAATGGTTTTCCTGCAAAGTCACTCCTTTTTTGTTTCAAATTCAATGCCAACTGGTCCTGCTGCCTCTCTGACTTTCAAGTTAAGTGATGAAAGCTTCACGACTCCATCATGAGTTATATATTTACATTCTGTACTGATCCCTCATAAGTACTGCTGTGTCTCTGACTTCTCAGATAGGATTCCAAAAATTCAATGCATCAGTCAGTGGACTTATAGATTTTCTGTGATGTCACTTGTTTTCTCAAGAAGAACTAACCAGAGGGCATCTTCCAGACTTCCTCACTGCAACGCTGACTGCAGGTCACTGTTCTCAGACTGCTTGACAATGAAGCTGCCGATGGGACATTCTTCCCACACTGCCTCACTGCAATGCTGAGTGCAGGTCACAATACCCAGACTGCTTTACTATGATCAGAGATAATAGGAACTGCAGATGCTGGAGAATCCGAGATAACAAGGTATGGCGCTGGATGAACACAACAGGCCAAGCAGCACCTTAGGAGCAGAAAAGCTGACGTTTTGGGCCTAGGCCCTTCATCAGAAATGGGGGATGGGAAGAGGGTTCTGAAATAAATAGGGAGAGAGGGGGAGGTGGATCGAAGATGGATAGATGATAAGATAAGTGGAGAGGAGACAGACAAGTTAAAGAGGCAGGGATGGAGCCAGTAAAGGTGAATGTAGGTGGGAAGGTAGGTAAGAGATAGGTCAGTCCAGGGAAGACGAACAGGTCAAGGGGGCGGGATGAGGTTAGTAGGTAGGAAATGGGCGTGCAGCTTGTGGTGGGAGAAGGGGATAGGTGAGAGGAAATATGGGTTAGTGAGACAGAGACAAGCTGGGCTGGTTTCGGGATGTGGTAGGGGGAGAGGAGATTTTGAAGCTTGTGAAATTCACATTGATACCATTGGGCTGCAGGGTTCCCAAGTGGAACATGAATTGCTGCTCCTGCAACTTTTGGGTGGCATCGTTGTGACACTGCAGGAGGCCCAGGATGGACATGTCATCTGAGGAATGGGAGGGGGAGTTGAAACGGTTTGCGACTGGGAGGTGCAGTTGTTTATTGCAAACCGAGCGGAGGTGTTCTGCAAAGTGGTCCCCAAGCCTCCGCTGGTTTCCCCGATGTAGAGGAGGCCACAACGGGTACAGCGGATGCAGTATACCACATTGGCAGATGTGCAGATGAACCTCTGCTTAATGTGGAAAGTCTTCTTGGGGCCTGGGATGGGGGTGAGGGAGGAGGTGTGTGGGCAGGTGTAGCACTTCCTGCGGTTGCAGGGAAAAGTGCCGGGTGTGGTGTGGCTGGAGGGGAGTGTGGAGCAGACAAGGGAGTCCTGGAGAGAGTGGTCCCTCTGGAAAGCAGTCAAGGGTGTGGAGGGAAAAATGTGGGGGTCCGATTGCAGATGGCGGAAGCGTCGAGGATGATGCATTGGATCTGGAGGTTGGTGGGATGGTATGTGGGGACGAGGGGGATTCTTTTTTGGTTGTTATTGTGGGGACGGGGTGTGAGGGATGAGTTGTGGGAAACGCTGGAGACACAGTCGAGAGTGCTCTTAATCACTGCCGGGAGGGAAGTTGCAGTCTTTGAAAAACAAGGACATTTGAGGTGTATGGGAGTGGAATGCTTCATCCTGGGAGCAGATGAGGCGGAGGCGAAGGAATTGGGAATAGAGGATGGCATTTTTGCAGGAAGAGGGTGGGAGGAGGTGTATTCTAGGTAGCTGTGGGAGTTAGTGGGCTTGAAATGGATATCGGTTTCTCTTATCTGCTTTTCGGAGGGTCCACCTTCTCCGTGAGGCTTGGAGACTGCTTTGCAGAACACCTACACTCATTTTACAATAAACAACCATACTTCCCAATCGCGAACTGTTTCAACTCCCCCTCCCATTCCTCAGATGACTTGTCCATCCTGGGCCTCCTGCAGTGCCACCATGATGCCACCCGAAGGTTACAGGGACAGCAATTCATATTCTGCTTGGGAACCTTGCAGCCCAATGGTATCAATGTGGACTTCAAAAGCTTCAAAATCTTCCCTCCCCCACCGCATTCCAAAACCAACCCAGCTCGTCCCCGCATCCCTAACCTGTTCTTCGTCTCACCTATCCCCTCCTCCCACCTCAAGCTGCATCCCCATTTTCTACCTACTAACCTCATCCCACCCCCTTGACCTGTCCAACCTCCCTGGGCTGACCTACCTCTTCGCTACCTCCCCACCTACACTCACCTTTACTGGCTCCATCCCTGCCTCTTTAACTTATCTGTCTCCTCTCCACCTATCTTATCCTCTATCCCTACTTATTTCAGAACCCTCTTCCCCTGCCCCATTTCTGATGAAGGGTCTAGGCCCAAAACGACAGCTTTCCTGCTCCTGAGATGCTGTGTTCATCCAGCTCCACACCTTGTTATCTCTGCTTTACTATGATGCTGCCTCACTGCAATGTTGACTGCAACTCTTCCCAAATCACATCCAATTTATCCTCAGTATATCCATCACATTTCCATTATTCCATTAGCTCTCAGGCACCCCCTCAGACTATATTAGATGAAAAGATTCCCCTTTTAAATAAATCAATATGTAATATAAAAGACATACAAAGTAAAAACTTGTTTTTTTTTGTTTTCTTGGTACATTAATGTAGAGGTAATGGCCTAGTGGTATTTTTTAAAATTCATTCATTGGATGAGGGTGTTGCTGGCTGGGCCAGCAATTAATACCCAAATCTAATTGCCTAGAGGGCAGTTAAGAATGAGCCACACTGCTGTAGGTCTGGAGTCGCATGCAGGCCAGACCAGGTAAGGAAGACAGATAACAAAGTGTGGAGCTGGATGAACACAGCAGGCCAAACAACATCTCAGGAGCACAAAAGCTTTTGTGCTCCTGAGATGCTGCTTGGCCTGCTGTGTTCATCCAGCTCCACACTTTGTTATCTTGGATTCTCCAGCATCTGCAGTTCCCAATATCACAGGTAAGGATGACAGATTGCTTCCCTAAAGGACATTAATCAGTCAGACAAATTTTTGCTTGACTATTAATCCAGGGACCCAGTTAATGTTCTGGGATCTGGGTTCAAATGTGCCACAGGATATGGTGGAATTTTAATTTAATGAAAACCTGGAATTAAGGGTCTAATGAAGACACATTGATTTTTGGAAAAATAATCCTATCTGGTTCACTACTGACTTTAAGGAAGGAAACTGATTTTTTGATTTAATTTATTATTATTGCATGTACCTAGGTACAATGAAAAATGTGGTTTTGCATGCAGTACAGGCAGATCATACCATGCAGAGTGCATAAGGGTAATAGAACAGAGCAAGGAATTCAATGTAGTGGGTGGAGAAGATGCACAAAAACAGTGAGATCAACATTAAATTTAAAATTTGAGAGGTCCATTTAGAAGTCTAATAATGACAGGGAAGAAGCTGTTCATGAATCTGTTGATATGTGTGTTTAAGCTTTTGTTCTTCTGTCTGGCAGAAGAAATTATAACCGGGACAGGATGGGTCTTTGATTATGTTGGCTGTCTTTCTGAGGCAGCAAGAAGCATAGACGGAGTCAATGGATGGAAGGTTGGCTTGTATACAGACTGGCCTGTATTCACAATTCTCTATAATTTCTTATGGTCCTGGGCAGAACAGTTGCTATACCAAAATGAAACGCATCCGGATAGATTGCTTTCCATGACGCATCTACAAATATTAGTAAGAGTCTTTACGGACATGCCAAATTTCCTTAGCATCCTGAGGAAGTACGGATGTTCTTGTGCTTTCTTGGCTGTCGAATCAACGTGGGTGGACCAGGACAGATTGTTGGTGATCATCACTCCTAGATACTTTATGCTCTCAACCATCTGCACCTCAGCATCATAGATGTAGAAAAGGGCATGCCCTCCAACTTGCTTCTTGAAGTCAATAGCCCATTGTTTCATCTTGCTGGCATTGAGGGAGAGATTGTTATCCTAATATCATTCCAATAAGCTCTCAATCTCTTTCCTGTATACTGTCTCATCATCGTTTGAAATCCGGTCCATAACAGTAGTGTTGTTGCAAACTTGTAAATGGAGTTTGGGTGAAATTTAGCCACACAGTCATGAAGGTATAGATAGTACAGTAATGGGCTGAGTATGCAGCCTTGTGGGGTTCCAATGTTGAGGATTATCATGACGGAGGTCTTGTTGCCTATTCTCACTGATTGTGGTATGTGGGTCAGGAATCCAGTTGCAGAAGGCAGAGTAGAGACCTAGGTTTCAAAGTTTGGAGATTAGTTTACTTGGAATTATAGTGTTGAAGCTGGAGCTGTAGTCAGTAAGTAGGAGCCTGACGTAAGTATCCTTGTTATCCAGATGGTCCAAGGATGACTGTGGAGCTAGGGAAATGATGTTTGCCACAGACCTGTTGCAATGGTAGGCAAAATGCAAGGTATCAATGCAGGCTGGGAAGTGAGAGCTGACATGAGCCATGACTAACCTCCTGAAGCACTTCATAATTATGGAGGTCAGAGCTATCAGGAAATAGTCATTGAGGCATACTGCATGAGTTTTCTTTGGTACTGGGATGATGGTGGTCTTCCTGAAGCAGGTGGGGATTTCAGATCATGGTAAGGAGAGGTTAAAAACATCAGCAAAACTGGTATGCGTAGGATCTAAGTGCATGGCCAGGGACTCCATCTGGTCTGCAGAAGTATCTGAGGGAACAGATGCATCCGAGGCTGTCAGGGAGGTGACACTATTTCACTGACCTTCTGTCAAAATGAATGTAAATGCATCGACTGTATCAGGAAAGAATATATTTTTGTCCGCGATTCTGTTCTGCTTTGCTTTGTAGCCTGTTATGCTGTGTGGGCATTGCCACAAACAGCGGGTGTCCAAACTGCCATTCTTACCTCGTCTCGCCTACATGTGACTCTAGATCCACAACAATGTGGTTAACTCTTAACTGTCCTCTGGACAATAAATGCTAACTTACCAGTGATGACCACATCCCATATATTAATATAAAAAAATTACAGCTCCAAGCATTCACAGTTTCTTAAAATTTGCTCCTTTCTTTGTAATACAATCAGGTAGCTGCCTGCAGATGTCCACACATTTCAATTTGATGATTACTCCATTCTAGTTTCTATTTTAAAGTTGCAATATCGATTCTCAATCATTTTTATTCATGCATTTTGTTGAAAGTACATTACCCCATAGTAACTTGCTATCAATGTAGTACTCAGTGGGTATTGCTGCTGAATCCCCTTTTAGAATTTCTTCTGCAGTAATTGTAACGAGGTCAGCCTGGTGGACTTCACAGAATATGTGTTTCTTGATTGGGGATGTTAAGCCAGGGAGCCCTGGCTAACAGATATAAACAGTATTGAGGTGACTGACTCAGAACTAAAAGAAAACAAAAAAAGGTGGAAAAAAAAGAAAAAATATAAACAGGAGTCTCACAGGTTTTGTTCACTCAGAGTTTGTTCTGAAGAAGCTGTGTCATTTAACTATGCATGTGTAAATAAAAAGTGACTTGGTGACAGGATACCAGCCTCTGTGGAGTTATTTCATCTTCCAATATAATCGCTCAGAAAAAAGACAAACCACCTCACCAAGAACAAGATTTTTGTTGCTGATATATTGTTCCGCTCTTCTCATGATTATAGTTTCCCAAATAAAAGAACAAAATTTATTTACCATGCCCTCAGAAAAGAAATTATGAATTTCCTGCACGTTTATTTATTCATTCATTGGGCGTGGACGTTGCTGGCTGACCAGAAATTTATTGCCCATCCCCAGTTATCCTTGAGAAAGTGGTAGCTACCTTCTTGAACCACTGCTGTCCACGTGCTGTAGATTGATCCAAAATGCATTTAGGCAGGGAATTCCATGATATTGACACTGCAACAGTGAAGCGATATATTTTCAAGTCAGGATGGTGGGTGACGTGGAGGGGAACTTGCAGGTGATGGTGTTCTCATGTATCTGCTGCCCTTGTCCTTCTAGATGGAAGTGGTCATGGGTTTCGAAGATGCTGTGTAAGGATCTTTGGTGATTTTCTGCAGTGCATTTTGTAGAAGTACTGCACCTACTCAGAGTTGGTGGTGGAGGGAGTGGATGGTTGTGTCAATCAAGCAGGCTGCTTTGTCCTGGATGGTGTCAAGCTTCTCGAGTGTTGTTGGAGCTGAACCTGTCCAGGCAAGTGGGAAGTATTCCATCATGCCCTTGACTTGTGCCTTGAAGATAGTGGCTAGGCCTTGGGGAGTCAGGAGGTCAGTTACTCACTGCAGTATTCTTAGCTTTTGATGTGTTCTTGTAGCCACTGTGTTTAAGTGGTGAGTCCAGTTGAGTTTCTGGTTAATGGTAACCCCCAGGATGTTGACAGTGGGGATTCAATGATGGTAACATAATTGAATGTCAAGAGGTAGTGGTTATATTGTCTCTTATTGGAGGTGGTCATTACCTTGCATTTCTGTGGCACAAATGTTACTTGTCACTTATCAGCCTAAGCCTGGGTATTGAGGAGAGTTTGTCGCATTTGAATATGGAATGCTTCAGTATCTGACAAGTGGTGATTGATGCTGAACACTGTGCAGTCATTGGCGAACATACTCACTTCTCACCTAATGATGGAGGGAAAGTCATTAATGAAGCAGGTGAAAATGGTTGGGCCTCGGACACTACTCTGAGGAACTCTTTCAGAGATGTCCTGGAACTGAGATAACTGACCTCTAACAACCACAACCATCTTCTGATGTGCTAGATATGATTCCTACCAATGCGAGAGTTTTCCCCTGGCCACTCACTGATTCCAGTTTTGTTAGGAGTCCTTGATGCCATGCTCAATCAATTTGGTTTGATGTTAAGGGCTGTCACCTGTGGATTTCAGCTCTTCATCTATGTTCTAACCAAGACTGTGATGAGATCAAAAGCTGAGGTGCCTGGAGAAGCCCAAACTGGGCATCACACTGATGAAGAGTCGAGGCCTAAAATGTCAGCTTTTGTGCTCCTGAGATGCTGCTTGGCCGGCTGTGTTCATCCAGCTTCACACACTTTGTTATCTTGGATTCTCCAGCATCTGCAGTTCCCATTATCTCAGATCCACTGAGCAGGTTACTGTGAGCAGGTGCTGCTTGATTGTACAGTTGATGACGCCTTCCATCACTTTACTGATGATTGAGTGCAGCTGATGGGGTGATAATTGACCAGGTTGTATTTGTCCTGCTTTTTGAGTACAGGATATACCTGGACAATGTCCACATTGTCAGGTAAGTGCCAATGTTGTAATTGTACTGGAAGAGCTTGGCAAGGGTTGGTGGTCGGGGGGAGGTGGCAAGTCCTGGAGTACAAATCTTCAGTACAATTGCTGGAATGTTGTCAGGGCCCATAGCTTTCGCACTGTGTAGTGCCTTCAACTGCTTTTTTGATATCACATGGAGTGAATCGAACTGGCTGAAGACAGGCATCTGTAATACTGGGGACAACTGGAGGAAGCCTTACCCTGAGTTTTCACTCCTTGTTGTAAATTGGCTGTCTGACCTAGCACACATAACAGAAACCTCTTCAACCTCCATGCTTAAAAACTACAGCCCTTGTTTTATTTCAGAAATCTTTATTCTTAGCCATATGAGAAGGAAAGGTAGAAAACTGAATAGAAAATAATTAGAAAAAATTGCAAAAGAGGAATGATAGAATATTAGTGAAATTTTAATTAATGTTGAGAAAATAGTAAAAAAATTGATCCTCATTTTACTACCTGGAAATAAAATTCCCATTATTTCCAAACAGGAAATCATTGTGATTTCTGTGAACATAATAGGCACTTCACCCAGTATCATACATGAAAGCAGGTTTCTTTTGATAGGGTTTAAACTATATTTTTCAAATATCCCCTTTGCCAATCTCATTGATCCACTTCTATGCTGCTCTTGGTCCCTCATCACTACTGTCCTCTCTACTTAAGCATTTCTCAGTTTAGCAGCAATGTGGCAAATGAAGGATTTAAACTGCACCCTTTAATGTCACAATACCATGCATTGTGATCCAGTATGTTCCAGTCGGGACCACAGGAATTTGGACAAATAATCCAATAAGTTTGAATGACTTAAGAATGATAGAATGGGTTTGGTCTACTTGTACTTAAAATTTTCGAGAAGATTTGTAGCTCGGGTTGTGGATGAGGTTGTAGACATGCTCATCAAGCCAGTGGGTTTAGTTGCAAATTTGTACTGCAGTTGGCAGGTAATTTTCATTCGGTAAAGGGAGCAGTAAAACTTTTTGACACACTCGTAATGTCGAGAGGTATCCGTCTTTAGCACTGCCGAAACATTTAGAAATATTGAATGACTGGTAGGAAGCTCTCACCGAAAGCGGCTGATTAAAAGATGAGGCACGTTGATAATCAGCCACCCATTTAAAAAGAAAAGCC
The DNA here is from genome assembly GCF_030684315.1 of Stegostoma tigrinum. Classification (NCBI taxonomy): domain Eukaryota; kingdom Metazoa; phylum Chordata; class Chondrichthyes; order Orectolobiformes; family Stegostomatidae; genus Stegostoma; species Stegostoma tigrinum. The sequence continues at coordinate 10,561,156 of NC_081375.1, forward strand.
TCTGCAGGGTGCATAAAACACAGCACAGTCAATCCTTAATGCACTGGAACACATTAATAGTACATGATTTCATGCCATTTACTTCCCATATGATGAATCACAGAGTTTAGTCTGTCTAATGTGAGGAGACACGAAATGAAGGACAGGATTCTATGAAGAGAGTCATGTCTTATATGCTTCCTAGTCATCACTTTTACAGCAGAACTGAAGGAAGTCTAATTGCAAGTCAAGTGCTCACATCCAATCAAGGATGGTGCAATTATATTCAATAATGGGGAAATGGTCAGCAAAGGAAATAACTTGATATTGACCTTCGAATCAAACAATAAAGTGGGCATGCTTGCTGAAAGTGCTCAGATGACTGTTAAAGATTTGAATGTGCAAACGGATTCATATTTTTCCAGAATAAATATTATCCAAATGTCCAAATTTCTGAGGAACGGATAGAGGCAGCAATACAGAGTAACTGAAAAAGAAAGCACAATTTACCTAAAAAGAGCCATTAACCAGTAAAATTAACTGGTACTAAGGGTAGTTCCCAATACATTCTCAAAAGATTCCTGATAATGGGAAGTGCATATGCTGGAGAATCCAAGATAACAAAGTGTGAAGCTGGATGAACACAGCAGACCAAGCAGCATCTCAGAGCACAAAAGCTGACGTTTCAGGCCTAAACCCTTCATCTGATGAAGGGTCTAGGCCTGAAACGTCAGCTTTTGTGTTCCTGAGATGCTGCTTGGCCTGCTGTGTTCATCCAGCTTCACACTTTGTTATCTCAAAAGATTCCTGACTTCTTGTAATGTAGAAAGGCACTATTGCAGATTATAGATTTGTGACTCATAGTTACGGGGAATCAGAGTGGAAAACAGTCCTGAGAATTCATTAAACCAAACAGAAAAGAAAAAAAGGGAATAATGAGCTACTAATGAAACTGGGACAGAAAATTTTGTGAGAGGCTGAGTGTCTCAATCTCAGTGCGGGAGTTAGAGCAGATGGATTGAGAGAAGAGACAGATGCAATGAGGTGTGATCATTATTGAGGGAGAGGACTAGAAAGAGATCAGTAACACAATGAGCTGGGGAATCAGTTATATGGAGACGAGCATATTATTTTTCAGGCTTGTCATTTGTAAACAAGCTTTAAAAGAGGATGTTCAGTGCAGCATGGTCATGTTTGGTTATCACACTGTCATGACCATATTAGGACCGAAATTGATCCCAGTTATTTTTCACATGATGTCTTTATATGTCAGTTTGGAAGCAAGATACTGAATTAACACTTCACTGCAGCCCTGATGAATACTCATCCAGACTTGAAACGTTAGCTTGCTGTCTCTCCATGGGTGCTGCCTGACCTGCTGAGATCACCAGCATTTGTTATTTTCAATACTGAATGAATATTGTGTTTCCCCTAATAGAAGTGGTTATAGTTACAGAAGCAGCCTTGATCAACATTTGTTATGGTTCTTTTGACTGTAAACTTAGCAATAACAGAAAGCCAGTAATAGCTTTTCATTCTGGCCTTGGTCACAGCTATAAAGCGAACCCTGAAAAAGCAGCAAAATGTACATTTCAGAATGCAGCTTTTATATTCAGCATGCTAATGTCAGCCAAAATGTAGGCTGCTTTAATATCAGCAGGAGGCGCTAATGGATTATTCGTCCATTTCAAGCATTCCTCCTAGAATAATTCTTATTCAGAAAAGGAAATGAGCAATAATTAAAACAGAATGACTTTTGCTTCTAAACAGCCTTATAAAGATCAATGAGAAATTTGTGTAGCACTGTCACATGCATTGTTTAGTTGAACAAGAAGCGAGATTTCAAAGTAAAGTTATTCAGTGCTGATGACAATAGATAGGTTTTCTGACACAGACATCACCAGATATCTAAGATAATGGGAACTGCAGATGCTGGAGAATTCCAAGATAATAAAATGTGAGGCTGGATGAACACAGCAGGCCAAGCAGCATCTCAGGAGCACTCCTGAGATGCTGCTTGGCCTGCTGTGTTCATCCAGCCTCACATTTTATTATCACCAGATATCTATGTGCGTTGCAGAAGACAAAAAGTATGGTCAGCAATAGAGGGTTTTAAAAGGGGCTTGATTTACAAAATATGCACTAGAAGTTAACACTATCTTTAAATAGGATTCACAAAATCTGACGATTTAATAATCTTCTTAAATGCTACTTGATTATTCATATTGTTAGTTTCATATTTATCCATCAGTATTGTTAATGTGATGTGAATACAGTGCATGAGCTGTTTGAAAGTTGTTTGCTTGAGCCAGCTAGAACAAATAGAAACAAGTTAGTTAGAACTTTAAATTTGACTTCAAAAGAAATCAGTGGTGTTCCTCAATATTCATGGACAATTAGTTTCTGAAAGTGCTACTGAAATGTTTTGAATTTTCCTCCTAAATTATGTGATTAGATGATGTTACCAGCTGATGAGGATAGATGACTGTTTGTATGTTGTGATGTGAAAATAACTCTCAGCTCTTCCTTCAATACTTCAGCAAGTGATTCAAATCAATTTCCTCAAAATGCTGATAATTGCTTTAAATACAAATTTTAGTAAACAAGTTTTGTTGCTTTGAACAGCATTCTTATGTTTCAATAAACAGTGTGTTATGACTCACTGCTGTATGAACTATTTAAAAAATTAGTCTACATTGAATTTCGCATAACTTCCTTGTTCTTGTACACTCTGCTTCTATTTACAAAGACAAAGGATTCTATATCCTGAGAAAAAATACAAAATGGAAAAAATATATAATGACAGTAAAACAAAAATTCCAGAAAAAATATTAACCCCAGTAAATCTATTTTATTATCTGGATGTAGACCAGATTTGTGGCCTTTGCACATCCCCATCAGGGAAAAAATCTGTCTCGCTTTTTTGATTAGTCATGGTGATACTTTACTGGAAAAACGCGCTTAAACTTCTTTACAATTTAAAATTATTCTGCTGTCATGCATAGTTTAAAATGTTAAAAAAACTAATTGTATCAATCATTACATCATTTTCTATGCATAAGACATTTTTGTTCGTTTTTGTATTCCACCCACCCTCTAAAGGGAAGGAGAGAATTATTCCAGTACGAAATGATCATACTGCCACACTCACCCTCATTCTTTAATATCCATGTATCTCGGCATATGGAAATTATTATTTATTTGTAGTATATATTTTATATGCTATATAACTGGTTGTTTTGAATTAAAAAAATGTTATGCATAGTGTTTGCCACTTTCTATAAAGACATTTAAAAATATAAAACTGATTCAGTTTAAAAATTACATTCTGACTATAACTTGGGGTGCTACAGCAAGTATTAATTAACAAAATTAATTGGTGTGGTACTATGAATCATACATGCAGCTTGATTCGGGTAGCACTCATATCTCTAGGTTAAAGATCATGAATTAATATGGCACTCCAGAATCTGAGCACAAAATTTAGACTGAAACATCAGTGTAGAAATGCTGGGGCTGGTGTCTTTCAGACAAATTGTCAAACTAAGGCCTTGTAAACTAAGTGTGTGAGCTCACATGGATAAAGAAGATCCATAGAACCAATAAGCGTAAAGATTACTTTCTCCTGGTATCAAAATAATAGTTATCTCTTAACTGAGCACCACCAAGAAAGATTTTACTTTTTCTCCCTGCTGTTTATAAGAACACATGACAAAACAGAAAAGGAAAGATACTCTGGTTCATCTGACTTGTCCTGCATATTTATAATATCTTGTGCATTTGTTTTCATTCTTTCATGAGCTGTGGGTGTTACTGGCTGGGCCAATATCCACCATTCCTAAATTGCTTAAGAAAGCACTCATGAGCTGCCTTCTTAAAATGCTGCAGTCCATGGGATGAATACACCAACAGTGTTGTGAGGAAGGAGGTTCCAGGATTTCGACCTAGCGACGATGAAGGAATGGCAATATAGTTTCAAGCCAGGGTGGTGTATGGCTTGGAGGGGATCTTGCAGATGGGTGTTTCTGCTAATGCATCTACTGCCCTTGTCCTACTAGATGGTAAAAATTTACATTACCATATATACATTCTTACTCTACCTGAAACCATTCAATCTCCAGGGAATCATTAAAAATCTAAACCAACGTTGGAGGAAGAAAAGTTTAGGAATTCCTTTCTGACCCTCTTTGGCAATCACAACTGGTCAAGTGTGATGATGCTATGGCTTTAACAGGCATATTTTGCCCTGTTACTTTTTATGAAGATAGGTTGAGACAGAGGTAATAAGTGGTCTGCTCAAAGCCAATAAAGTAAACAGCTTGTGAGGCCCTGTTTTTTTTAAAGTTTGGAGCAATAGAAGCAGCCTGAATAAATGGGGTCATGCTCCCACAGAACTAGGATTTTTAGTTTTAGATTTCTGCAGTTGCTGGGATCTTGAGGTTGGATGCAGAAGTTTTTATTTCTTTCTGTTATTGCTAAAAGCTGGGGTTCTATTCCTGCTGCTAGAGTTGCAAGTAAGGGTATTGGCATCTTCTTAATATATTTTGAGGTGGTTTGGTCGGGTCAATAACATGAAAATGTCATTCAATCCTCCAATTTCCTGCAATACCTACCTTTCTTCAAAGGTGACATCTGTCCTAGCTGGAAACAGTTCTAATTGTCATGAAGTATTCAATTAATTGCCACTGTATGCACAGTCCATCATTTTCTGAGAAGAAGACCGACATCTTGACATTTAACACAGATCTGGTCCTCTACAATTTAAAATTTGGTTCTTTGGTCCTTGATTACATACTAAATTGCAACAAATTGTCTACTCAAGCACAACTTTCCCCGCATCATCATCATAATCACCTAAAACTTGATCAGATCACCCACACCTATCCTTCTCTGAAGTGCATGGTCTCAGATCTTTTAATCTATCCTGATAACTAAGATGTTTCCAATTGTGAATTAATCTTGCATTCCTCCTCTGCATCTTTTCCATATCTCAATATTACCTATCTGTGAGGCAATCAAAACTAGGCACGAAATTCTAACTGAAGCCACACTAAGGTCATTTACAGGTACAAAATAATATGCTTAGACTTACTGTCAATTGTGTTTTATACACTATGATGATCAAATCTTTTTCTTCCACCATTTCTGTTAATGCCTTTCCTTGAGGTGTATATGTATGCTTAGCAGCTACTGTATGCATAGGCTTAAGATTGCACTTTTCCAAGTTAAACATAACCTGGCAGTTTAAAAGCCCACATTTTGCAATTCATCCATTCAGCCTTATGCTGACATATCAATATTTGTCCAAAATCCAAATACACTACATCTCTTGGTACCCCTCTATCCACCCTACTTATTACATCCTCAAGGAACTCTAACAAAATTGTTAGACATGACTTTTCCTTCATAGACACAGTTGACTCAGCTTGATCGTACCATGATTTTCAAAAACCCCTGCTAAAACTTGCTTGATATCAGATTCCAGCATCTTCTCAAAGACAGATGTTAGGCTAAATGGCCTATATATACACACACCAGCTTTACACATCCATCCTTTCTTGAACATGGACATTCTATTTGTGATTTTGCAATTCACTGGGGCCTTTCCATAATCTACAGAATTCTGAAAATGTACAATCAATGCAAACCCTATTTCTGCAGCCAATTCTTTTAAGACCCTTTCATGCAAGCTATTAGCTCCAGAGCACTTGTCACCTTTTAGTCCCATGAGTTTCGCGAGAACATTTTTTAAAGTGATGATTGCTTCAACGTGCCCTTGAATTTCTACTAATCTTGCGAAGTTTTTACTGACTTTCACTGTGAAAAAACCGACAAAATATTCAGTCCAAATCATAGTTGTGAGACAGTAAATAGGAAAAATTCTTTCCAGTTGCAGAATGATCGGCAGCTCGAGGACACAGAATTAAGGTGACTGTCAAAAATAACTTGAATTGACAAGAGGTAACAGCGACGTTGCAGTGCACTGCCTGAAAGGTAGGTTCAGTAGTAACATTCAAAAGAGAATTGGCTTGCGGAGGTTGGGGACTGTGGGGTTAACAGTTATGGGGAAAGAACAGGAGAATGTGATTAATTAGGTAACTGTACAAAAGAGGCAGCACGAGAGCGATGGGACGAATGGGCTTTTTCTATGCTGTATCATTCAATGACTGGCTCATTTCATTTCAATCGTGGATTTCATATTGATAGACCATGCATTTCGTAAACTCAATAATCCGAAGTCAAGCTCTGACAAATTTACAGGCATAGCTCGACCACATTTAGTCGCATTTTTAGTAACAGTGAAGTTTCCTTGGTGCTATTTCTCGACTGCCTTGTTCCCGAGACCCGAGCAGGAGGAGCTGCAGACTGTCAAGAGGGAGGGAGCACCAGGGTGATGTCAGCAAGAACTGTGTTCTGGCTCTCAGTTGAGAAGCCCTGTAGAGAGAGGACTTCGACCAAAGAAGCGAAACAAGAGAAGAAAGCAGCGACTTCAGCCTTAAAAAAAGAAAAAAAGTATCACTGACAACTTTTTGCTGCTGGAAAATAACCCTCAACCTCTCCTCTCGTCGTTTTGAGCGTGGATTTTCTGTGGGTGGAAATACTCTCAAAAATAAGGAAGAAATCAGAGCAACAACGAATCGACTGGATTCGAGCCTTCGACAAAATAACAACAATATACCTCTACAGAAGATCAATCCTGAGCTGTATTCGAAGATGGGAAGCGAGACACAGAGAAAGGGGGGAGTCTGGTTGCACTGATCGAGGCACAGAGACGGTCTGAGTAAGGGAAGAGAGACAGAAAAATCTAGAAGAAAAGTGAAAAATTGATTTTTTTTCCGGCGTATTGAAGGAGGGGAGTTGTTTTCTTTTTAAAAATTTCCTGAGGTAAATAATGTTTGTTTTTTTTATTTTGATCGAGTTTTTTTTGGTCGTCCGTTGGTGAGTGTGGGCTATGCACATCCGGGCCACCGGGCTGGAGGAGGCCATCATTGTTCGCTCGGGGAAAGGGGGGAAAAGCGGCGGCGGCCGCTGGCGAACGGGAGATACCATCACCATTAGCAACAGCAGCAGCCGGAATTAAACCTCATTTAAAAAATATAAACATACAAATAAAACATAAACGCTCGGGAACATGTCTAATCAAGGAGCCAGGAGGAATGGGCCAGTAAAGTTACGTCTAACAGGTAAGAAGCTGTGAATTGCACACGCATATGTAATATACACTGTGCGTTATGAAGACCTGGAGCTTTAAATGGATCCTTTCTTTTTCTCTTTTTAAATGATTTGTGAATGGAAAGATTGTTTTGTTTTTTTTCTAGTAGTTTCCTTCTCTTTGTCCCCACCCCCAATCGTGAGTGGCCAAATAAGTCATGTCATTTGCACACATTTTCTTTACAAAAGAGTGGTTGAACTTGAATGAGTTTTTTCCTGACTGGCAGATTTTGCTTTTGAATAATTTTTTTCTTATTCCCTGTATGTGGGCTTGGGGAGAAGGGTTGTGTCTTCGGATGATTTTATAACCAGGAAATTCCTGTTTCTGTTTGGAGGTTTCGGTGCTTGTAATACGTGTGAGGCCTGGCAAAGTAAACTCTTGGTTGTTGAGGTTATTCCTATGACGTGGGGGGGGGGGCGTGTGGATTCGAAACAATCTTTCTGCTTCTACCAACTCCTCTCTGATTTGCATACGGGCATGTCTGTAATATGAAAATATGTAAGATCAAGAAGACTTACGAGTTGCTGCATTTTATTAATCCAATTGTATTTATGTTCCCACCCGTCCAAAGAAGTGCAACAGCCAACTTGGCAACGGTTCAAAAGTTTAGTTTTGTTGCCTTGTGCTTATTCTGCACTATATTTATATTTTTATTTTATCTCCATGGACTTCACAATGAAAAGATGATTACGTTATTTAGAACTGGAGCTTAGTTTCTGGAAAGTTTATGAGAAAACAGCCACCCTTCAAATTGTGGCATTTTACATTAAGAACAGGTTTATTCAAAATAGGAAATGATATCTAAAATGTATTTTTTAGAAAAGGCATATTGTGAACATTATACTTGGACATCTTAACATTTTCATTAGCTGACGTTTTGCCTGTCTGCTTGGCTCAGAAATGATGTACTCACCCCTTACTAAGAAGGTTGTGGATTAAAAGTCCATTGCTTATTTTTGCCTATCATTCAGTACAGTAGAGGAGTCGTGATAGCAAGAGCTGCTGGCTGTAGGAAGAGATATTAAATCTAAGGTCTTGCATGACAGTTGGGTTGTTTTAAAAGATCCCTAGATATCATTTTGAAGAGCAGGGAGTATGTATTTTTTGCCAACGGTCTGACTCAATGACCACTCAAAAAGCATATAGTCTGCTCTTTAATCTTCTGTTTGTGGGATTGTGCTGCACTAACAACATAATTGCACCTCCAAAAAAAACTTCACATTCTATGGAATCTTGAAATGTTGTAAAGACATAAAAATGCTTCATTTTAGAAATAACATCAATGTTGTTGTGTTGGGAAGTGTAATAGCAAAAACAATGCTGTAAATATTCATCAGGCCAGAAACAAGAGTTAAGGTTTCAGATTGATGACCTTACACCATTTCTAATGAATTAGCATCTGTCTGAAATATTAACCCTGTTTCTTAGTCTACAGATGCTGCTTGCCATTCTGAGGCTTAATGGAATTTTGTTTTTGTTTTTAATTTCAGATTTCCAACATTTTTCAGAATTGCACACTCAGTTACTGTTATCAGTGGTGTTGGTTCAAGAATAAATGGTGGTTGGGATGCCTGCAGAGCTAGGCTGTTCAGATTGGAGTAAAGGCACATGACATCTTGAGTTAACTCCTGAGCCAAAAGATAGTGGTAATACTAATCCAGCATGAGAATATGTCCTTAGATCTTTTTGAGTGGGGCTAGAATCCATGCTCAAACAAGAATGACTGAACTATGTACTGTTGAAAAGAATTACAGACATGAGAAGTAAAGTGATAAATGCCTGAAAATGCATGCATAATTTTGGTTGAAGTATGTTTATATAAATGATTTGAATGAGAATTTGAGAAATGATTAGTAAATTTGCAGTTGACACCAAAATTGGTGGTATAGTCAACAGTGAAGGAGGTTATCTCAGATTATAAAGAGATCTTGATCAGTTGAACCATTGGGTTGAGGAGTGGCAGATGAAATGTATTTTGGATAAATGTGAGATGTTGCATTTTGATTAAGCAAATAAGGGCAGAACTTCTACAGTTAATGGTAGGACCCTGAGTAGTGTTGTAAAACAAAGAGACCTTGGGGTTCAGTTATATAATTCTTTGAAATTTGCGTCACATGTAGACAGGGTCATTAAGATGTTTAGCGAGCTTGCCTTCATTGGTTCAGACCTCTGAGTATAGGAGTTGGGAAGTCATTGTTGAGGTTGTACAGGAAGTTGGCAAGGCCTCTTCTGGAGTACTATGTACGGTTCTGGCCGCCTGCTACAGGAAGGATATTATTACATCGGAGTAGATTTAGGAGAGATTCACCAGGATGTTGCAGGGAATGCAGTGTTTGAGTTATAAGGACAGGTTGGATAGGCTGGGATTATTTTTGTTGCAGCATAGGAATTTGAGGGCTTTCTTTATAAGAGGTTTATAAAATCATGAGGGGCATAGATAAGGTGAATAGCAAGGATCTTTTCCCCAGGGTGCGGGAGTTCAAAACTAGGGGACATATTTTTAAGGCGGCAGAAGAAAGATTTAAAAAGGATGAGGGACAACATTTTTATGTAGGAAGAGTGGCAGATCATTCCAGAGAAAATGGTGAATGCAGGAATGGTTGAAACATTTAAAAGACATTTGGATATGTGCATGAATGGGAAAGACTTGGCGGGTAATGGCCCAAACACAGGAAGGTTTGATTTGGGAACATGTTTGGGGTGGGCTAGTTGGACCAACTGGTCTGTATCCACGTTCTGTAATTCTACATTGTCTAATGAATTCTTAACCTCAGTCTGCTTGCTAGCATTGGCCAATTTTGGGGGCATATTTCTGAAGCACATTTTAATACTTGAGAACAACGTGTGTTCATGGGAAGCAGAGAGGGTAATTTAGAGAGGGAGGTAAAGCTGAAAATCTACAATTGATTATCCGATCAACATGTCCTGTATAATTATGTATTAGTCCAGATGAACTGGAAGTATTTTATTTTCGTGTTTCTTAAATCTAGTCTTCTCCTATTTTCAGAGATGATAATGCTGTAAACTTAGTTCCATCAGTTTTATATAGTTGGCTTAATATTTTAATTTAATTGATTTTTTTCAGCGCCTCATCCTATTTCAAACTGTGTCTTCTAGGTTGAATATCAAGTGAATTGATTGGATCCACATGTGTTGGTGATTTATCTTTCGTAATTATTTTTTGGCAGTGTTTCACATTCGACATACATTTACAAATTTTCACATCATTTGGGCAGAGTTTCATCTCATGCTAACTCCTGGTATCTTCGTATAGGTGGGGTGATGAGCACTGGTTACAGTTTTTTTTGAAGCAAAGATGTTTGCGAAGCTAGTTGACTATGGTTCAGCTTGTGAACTTTACTTAAATGAAATCAACGACATTTACATTTATATTTTAAGCATGTAGCAGATCCTTCTGATTTTCTTTGGCTCAGCAAGCTTTTTTTTCAGTGCATCATGCAGATTAAGAGGGTCCCAAGTTCAAATATCTATCTCTGTTCAGTTAGGTGATCTCAACTAGGACATTTCATGTGATCACTACAGTTGGTCTCTAGGGTTAGGGAGGAGTGAAATCATCCAGACTTCCTGCCCCTAATTATGATTCGGTTATCATTGCTGGAAGTGTGCATGTGCATGTTTGTTGGTAACAGGATGATGATGTTGATGATAATTAAGTGGCCAAGAATCTTTCTATGTCCAAACTTTGTCACAATTTGTATTATAGGGTTCCCAGTTTTTCTGGAACTGTAGAAAAGTAGGAAGTGAGTCCTACAGCAGATGAAGAAAATCATCTGGAACTTCAAAAATCTCAATTAAAAGGTCTTGAGTTTGGCAGCTGGAGTATTGGAATGCTACAATTGACTTCATTACCCTTTGATTTGAGTGGATTATAATTGGCATGGCTCCAACTCTGTTGCTTTCTGGTAAACAGAGTTTCTGATGTTAAATCCAGGGAAGCTTTTTGTTACTTAAAACTGGCAAGTTTGCTGTTTTTGGAGTTGTTAGTAAACTTAAACATGATGTTGTCCACATATTACAGTTAAGTTGTAAGTGTAAAATTTTACAAGATTTCATGTGATGACTCCTCATTTGCCTATAATAAGTAATATGTACAAATGTATGGGAGAAGCTATCTTAAGGAGATCCACTTCTTATGGTGTTTTCTTCCTCTTTTTTAAAACATAGCGTCTTGCTTCCAATTTAAAAAAAACAAAAATTACTTGCTAATCATATTTAATGCAGTTGAGGAAGATTTATTTGAGTTAGACAACTAACCTAGTTTGGCGCCATTATAAACAGCAGGACTGGAGGACACTTCAGGGTGACTCTGAAAATGTTTGAGGACGTCTGACTTCTAGAATCTGTAAGACTTGTTTCAGTATAGAAACAGGCATTCGGCTTGTTATTGAGTAATAGAGTCATAAACACAGAAATGGACCCTTCGGTCCAACTCATCTGTGCCAACCAGACATCCCAGTCTGACATAGTCACATTTAGCTCATATTTCTCTAACCCCTTCTTATCATACACCCATCCAGATGCCTTTAACTGTTGAAATTGTAGCTGCCTTTACCATGTCCTGTGGCAGCTTGCTGCATACAAGCACCACCCTCTGCGTGAAAAGTTATCTCTTGTCCTTTTAAAATCTTTCCCCTCTCACTTCAGCTTGTGTCCTGTATTTTGGATTCCACCAATGTAGGAATATGACCTTGACTGAAAAAAGACCCTCCTTCACCACCCTGTCTACCTGAGACTCCACTGTCAAGAATGATACACCTGCACCCCGCGTTCTTATTGTTTTGCAACACTCTCCAGGGCCCTGTATAAGTATTAAGTCCTGCCCCGGTTTGCCTTACCAAGATGCAACACCGCACATTTATCTAAATTAAACTCCATCTACCATGCCCATTGGCCCATCTGATCAATGTCCTAATGTACTCTGAGATAATCTTCTTCATTGTCCACTACACTTCCAACTTTGGTGTCCTCTGCAAACTTACTAACCATGCAATCTGGATGTGAATCTAGGAGGTTTATTTAAATGATGAAGCAGTGGGCATGGAGTAATTTACCTAGTTCCACTGCTCTCTTTTTCTCCTTGTAATCCTGCACATTCTTCCTTTTTGGATAATAATCCGATTCCAAGTAACAATAAGTTTATACTTGCAAACTTCCATTTAATATTGTTAAGGTTTGGCCTCCAAGATTTATGCCAGTCGGTTGTCAGTTTTTGAGATAGGCAATCTGAGAGTTCCCACAGGTATTCCAGGTGGGACTGTTTCTTTTTCATGGTTGAAGGAAGCAGAATAAGATGAGAGAAAATCATTTGAAATATAAAAGAGCCAGAAGCAAGAAAGTAAAACTTCTCAGTGCATTTCACAGACCGATTAAATCTTAGCCATAGTTGGCGATTGAAGTGGAAACTCTGTCAGCTTTTAAGAGGTTAAGTGTGTGATTTAATGAAAAGGGATAGCATAATTCACAGGGGACATGGGACTAATACGGTTTTTCATGAAGGAACAAACATTGGTATAGAACTGGTTGGTCTGCACTGTTTTTATCCTTGCTTTCCTATAAAATGTAGGCAGAGATGCTTCATAACAGAGAAGCTCGAGTGATGATACTGACTGAGATAAATTGCATTATGATTGAGAAGAAAATTGCTGAGTGAAAGAGAAAGTGCGTGAAAAAATAGTGTATATAAAGTGGTGAATTACCTCCTTTTTGAAGTGAAAAAGAACTGAACTCCTCCATAATGATAGCAAGAACTGCACATGCTGGAGTCGCAAACCATTTTAACTCTCCTTCCTACCCCCTGGGTGTCATGTCCATCCTGGGCCACCTCCAGTGTCACAGTGACACCACCCGCAAATTGGAGGAGCAGCATCTCATATTCTGCCTCGGGAGCCTATAGCCCAATGGCCTAAACATGGATTTTACCGGTTTTAAAATATCCCCACCTCCGGCCTTGTTCCTTGTCCAACCCTCCCTCTCATCCCTGCCTTCTTGACCTGACACAAGCTGTCCATCTTTCCCACCTGTCTGCCTTCCCCACACCACCTTCGTTGACCAATCTCCTCCACTCCTCCCTACCTGCACACACCTATCACCATCCCATCTACCTTCCCCAACCCCACCCCTCTTCTCTCTATTTATTTCTGAGCTCCCTTGCCCCCTCCCCAGTTCTGAAGAAGGGCCCCAACCTAAACTGTCAACTTTCCTGCTCCTCTGATGCTGCCTGGCTTGCTGAGTTCCTCCAGCTTCACACTGCTATCTCTGAATTCCTCTACAGCTAGATTAGGGGAGGTGATGGTCTAGTGGTATTGTTAATCCAGAGACCCATATAATGTGCTGGGGACAGGGGCTCGAATCCACCATGGCAGATGGTGGAATTTGAATTCAATAAATATCTAGTATTAAGAATCTAATGATGACCATGAATCCATTGTTGATTGTTGGGGGAAAAAGCCCATCTGTTCTTTTAGGGAAGGAAACTGCCATCCTTTCCTGGTCTGACGTACATGTGACTCCAAACCCACAGCAATGTGGTTGACTCTTAACTGCCATATGGGCAATTAGGAATGGGCAATAAATGTTGCCTGGCCAGCGACGCTCTCAACCTGTGAATGAATAAAGAAAAAGGTGTAGTAGCATTTGAGTCGAATTTTCTCCTGCCCTTATAGGCTCAGTAGGAATCATAGAATCCCTACAGTGAGAAAACAGGCCCTTCGGCCTAACAAGTCCAGACCAACCCTCGGAGCATCCCACCCTCCTATAACTGACCAAATCTACACATCCCTGAACACTACGGGCAATTTAGCATGGCCAATCCACCTGGCCTGCACATCTTTGGACTGTGGGAGGAGCACCTGTAGGAAACCCATGCAGACATGGGGAGAATGTGCAAACTCCACACAGACAGTTGCCCGTGGGTGGAATCGAACCTGGGTCCCTGGCGCTGAGGCAGCAGTGCTAGCCACTGTGCCACCCTAATGAAAGACCTGTTTGAAAGACTTTTAGAAGGACTGGTCAGGTGATTTTTGGTCATGCCATGTTTCCTTTATTTTAAAATATCTTTGGAATTTAGGTCACATCACTAAAAGGCTGATTGCTAATGAATTACACTAAGTGGGAAGATGTGTTTTTCAAATTTTATACCAACATTTAAAAGGCATCTAGATGGGTATATAATAGGAAGGGTTTAAAGAGATATGGGCCAAATGCTAGAAAATGGGATTAGATTTATTTTAGGATATCCGGTCGGCATGTGTGAGTTGGATGGAAGGGTCTGTTTCTGTGCTGTACATCTCTGACACTGACTCGAAGTGGACAATAATATATCTTTTCAGCACGTTTAGTTGGTTAGTTTCAACCATATGTTTGCTAAATGCAAGATGTAGACATTGCTACAAGTATTTATTATCCTTGAGAATACACTGGTGAGGCACTTTTCTTAAATACAATTGGGTGAATTGCTAGCTAGTTTCAGAGAGCAATTAATGTCACAAGGCTGTGGAGTCTCAGAGCCAGACCAGGTAAGGACAACCAATTTCATTTTCTCAAGGAGATTAGTGAACAAAGGTTTCTTAAACTAGCAGCTGTCTGCTTGTTCACAATCACTGTGGCTTACACTAGATTGTTGCTCTAAATTTATTTCATTAACTGTATTCAATACCTGCAGCTCATACTTCTGGATTGTTAATCTAAGATTATCAGTACCCTAAGAATTATACTAAAGTTCCCTAGATTGGTTGGTTGTCATGACATCACTTAATTATTGTTAGTTTTGAAAGGATAGATGAAATGTTGTTGGTGTCTTGAACACTTGGCCTATTCTGTTATTTTCACATAAGCAACAGAAATGGTCAAGAATTGCACCGAATGTTTTTAACATTGGCACATTTTAAAATAAATTACAGGGTGTTAATATATTATTAACGCCATAACCAATTGTGCCTGCTTCTTTAAATCTTTAATGTTGACTTTAATTCAGATAAATCTGGATCCATCTTACTTTGAGCCAGCATTATTTGCCCTGGAACCTAATGATGCCATGTTCTATGTATTTGCCATGAATCACAACTTGTGTCCGTAGATTAATGAGATTGTGCACTCTGTAATTCAAAGAACCAGCCTGTGATGTAATTTGAAGAAAATGGGCCACATCATCATAATGATATAGGATCTCAATCACTGAGCTGAGGTTTTTTGTTACACGAGGAGCCGTATTCTATACCACCTTCTTTCATTCCGTGCCACCCTGTTTGAAATTTAGAATTTAGAAATTAAAATTGTGAAAAATATAAATTTCCTCCTGTATGGAAAATCATTGTATATTTTAATTAATCAGAGCTTCTTTCTCGTTTACTAGGTGCTGCGTAATTTTATTTTACATTGTAACGCATGGAACTGTAGGAATCAAAACATATAAGGGGTATATCATGGTTCCTTGATCTCATCCACATTTTCTCCAAGGAGGATGGAGCAGACAGCTACTGCATTTTCTGGATAAGAAATAGTGAGAACTAACAACATTGCAAGTTTCATAGTTTCATTCAGTTTTCACCTCTTAAAAGTTGTGTTCATCCTTTTTAAAGTTGGCAGTCAGATACTTCTCAGAACTAGTCAGTGACTGCAAGCTACTGCAGAACTGAGTCCAGATGCACAATTAAACATCAAGGAAAAAAATTAGCCCACCAGACCACAAGGTGCATGCAAATTACAAGATCTTAACACTTGTTGCAAGCCGGCAAAGGGTCATAAAAGAACCCTCTCCCCTCTTTGCACTATTTTCATTCACACTTTTTGTTTAAAACCTCGACCTTGATCTCTGTCCTATCCTCCTCCCTCTCTCCCCACCCACTAGCTGTGAAGCATCTGCTAGCATTAGGAAGTTGCTAAAGATGGGCCAGTATTTATTTTGTTTTTGTATTCTTTCAACATCAGTTATTCTGGCATTACTGTCTCATGTGACAGGTTTGTGGATGCCAATACTAACTAGTTGACACATTGTGTGGTAAATATATTGCTGCTGAAGGTTGGAAAAAGTATACCTCTCCCCATTTATTCACAGACAAATGGACTAACAATGTATTTCAAGTCTTAATATACTGATTTTAACAAAGCATGGTACAGAGAATATAACCCAAGAAAGAACCAATTAGATTTTGGTGAAGATTCAAAGCTAAATCTCAGAACTTTTTTAAAGGATCTGATTGATTTATTGTCACATGTACTGGAGTGCTGTGAAAAGCCTTGTTTATGAGCAGTACATACAGATCATTGTAAGCAAGGATGTACAGATAAAAAGACTTGAAGGCAAATAAGTTACTTGTTAATTTTGGGTGATTGGACAAATTGATTATTCTAACTAAAACACCTTTTAAAAAAAATTGGTGATTGTCAACCTTTGATAGTAAATTCTACTGATATGTTTTATGGGAAAGAGGTTCAAGTAGAAGTATAAAAATCTAATGTTGTAGTTTAACAGCAAGCTCATACACCTTGATGGAGGGATGTACTTTGCTACATGTCTTGTTGTTCTTCTGTAATTCTGTGAAGCTATGATCAATTGTAATGCTGCAAGCCCACAGACAGGCCGTGTTGTGCTTTACTGAGGTAAATTACATATATTTTTGCTTTATCAGTTGTGATCCTTACAGTGAAAGCTTCAGCTTCTGCTCTTAACATTCAAAAATTTGTGTTATTTAAACCAGGCTAATGCTAACAATTCCAATCTACCACTAATTTACTTGTAATTGCTATTTTCTTCTGTTAAAGTAATGATAACTTGGTGTATTTTTTTTAAATGGGCAGTCACTTCTGTTTTTAAACTTACATTTGTCCTCGATTATTCAGTACTTTGGGGACGGATGAGAAAAATTGAATTCTGAGCTGAAGGGGTAGAGTTGAAATAATTAGTCAGAGGTGATTTTTGAAGAAGCTCTCAAAGGGCAGAGAGTATTAGAGAGGCTGGGAGTTTGTGAGGCTGAAGGCCCAGCTGTTGGTGATGAGCATAAGGAAGGGGAATATGCAAAAGGCCTATGTCAGAAGAACTGAGTGGAAAATAAAGACAGTTGTTGATAGGATGTTGAAGTCTATTGTGGTCTTGGAGGAAATATGTCGGCACTTAAATATCAGGAAGGTGCGTAGGTTACAAATTAGAATGAACAAGAGTTAAGGAAGTAACTCGTATATCTCGCCAAAATAACTGCCAGGAATTATTGGAATAATGAAGGAATGATACGTGCATGTAGGGGAGATCAGGAGAGTGAGAGATGACATCTTGGGAAGATTGAGAATTTGTGAGGAGTTGGGGGAAGCTGAACGGAACTGCACTGCAAGTATATGTCTGCATGTTAGTAAATGTGATATAAGTAGTGGTTGAGAGACACTCACTAGTCAAAACACTGCAGATTGTAGCGTGACATTGGGTATTCCTGGGAGGTGATGTTTTGAACATGAGATAACTTGGAGGAAGCGATGTGTACAGACAATTAGGGGCAAGTATTTGATAATGCAGTAAGATTATTTTGTGATAGACAAGAGGTAGCCATAGCAAGCAAATACCAGATTTCCTGAAAATTCCTAAGTGTTTGCAGTGAAATCTCAAATTGCTGCTTTTTCTAGCAAGTTGAGATTTATTTACTAGTAACATAGTCATTTGTATAGAAGAATGCATGAGTCTGCCACTCGGTCTGTTACTTATCTTCCAAATCTCAATTTGTATTTATTTTGTATTTTATGCCGTTTGGTTATTTGGATTAGACTTGTGACTAATTCTATTTAATTGAATCCAGTCTGTCTACTTTTGAATGTCCTTGATTTTAGACAAAGTTTAGTATCATTGGTTCAGTCTTTAGTATGAGCATTAAAGTATTGTACTTTACATATGCTTTTGGAATAATTTTAATACAATTTTAGTTATTCTTTATTTATGAGCATTGTTTGATGACGAGCCTTCACTTTTTGAGGGATGAGATGGAAATCGTGGCCAGGCCTGATCTAGTCCTCCCTTCATGTTGACAGATATATTTACCAGCTGATTTTACGATCAGGTACAGCAACTTGATTGATTTTATTCCACATCCTAGTTCAGGACTACTGAGCCTCAGCATTGGGCTGCTGCTCCTACCTGAGGTCATGTTGTGAACAATGCATGATTTTTTTTTCACTGTAGAAGTTTCAAGTTGTGCAAGCAAAAGTATACCTAAAAATGGGGGACAAATGTAAAAATTGAGTTTACAAACAGAAATGACTGCCCAATTTAAAACGCTTTCTAGAAATTAACTTTTGTTTTTGGGTCATTTGTACTCTTCATAGGAACTCTGTGATAGTGCACAATTATTTGTGGCAACTTTGCATAAAGCAGTTTGTGCAATTAACCCACTTCTAAGTTTTTTTTTGTTCTGTTAATTGTATTGTATGGAAATTTGTATGATAGGGAATGCATTTTCATAATAAATTGCACAGTTTCAAAATTGTGCATTCAAAATCTACTTTGTAAGTGATAATATATTTTAAAAAGTTTTTTAATATGCAATATAGTAATGGCCTTGGAGATTACTACATGATGAGACTCGTTTCTAGTTAAGAGGCTTGAATGTGTAGGGTCGTAGCTTGAGATTGGAAATTATTTTCAGAGAAGTAATGTTTAAATTTTAAATGAATGGTTTTATGAATATTATTGAATCATTTATTATTTTTGTCCCTCAATTTTTACTTTTCCCTAATGGGCGTTTCACGATGGGTAGTTTTATAGACATTGGTTATCACATTGAAGTAGATATTATTCATGCATGAGCCAGAGAATTAGGGGATTGCATCAAAACTAGAATGCGATGACACAGGAGGCTTATTAGCTTATGGGATCCATGCCGCCTATCTGTAGACCAGTCCAGTCACTCCCATTCCCTCATTCTATCCCTGTAGCTGTCTAAATGTATTCTGTTCAACAGCCCATTCCAATTTGCTTATGAAATCATTCATTATTTTTCCTGCTTCCATCTCCATGCTGGGCAGCAAGTTCCAGACAATTACCACTCCCTATATTAAAAATAGGTTCCTCCAGGAGACACTGCAGAGTAACCAGGCTGGAACCTTGTTATATTCTTCATTTGTCCAGGCTGCTGACCATTACCCGACTGACTCACTGTCTAACATCATGGCAGATGACTGTGGAACCAAAGTGCACATTGAATCAAGGAAAAAGGGGAATAGTGAAAATTAATCTAATTTTAAACCTGCCTAGATGTGCCATTTGGGTGAAGGAAGTGCTGTGCTACTTTTTAAAAGCATTTGCGAATCCATTATGCTATGTTAGATTAAAATCAATAATTGTGAACTCTTCTGCTGACCTGTATTATGTACTCCTAAAATACCATACACCTGTACATCAATGAGTCAATGGTAGTTAATAAAAAAAAGTCATCAAAAGTCTCATGGAGTTAACCCCTGTGTTTGAAACTAACCTTTTCGTAATTACTTTTTATGAAGAGACCTGTATTCAGGATCCAACATTGCAATCAACAGAAATCTGGAGGAAAAAATCTGATGTGTGTTTAATGCTTCTTAGAGAGCAGGACATTTTACTGTTTGCCATGTTAGGCGGGTACAAGGAGTTTGTGGTACCATTGGAGACTCCAGAAACATGAGGTGGACTGAGCCAGTGGGTGAATATACTCTCAAATGTGAACAAGACAACTGTATTTCTTAAGAAGCCTTATTAGATCACCTCTGCGCCAGACTTGAAATTTCATAAAAAGCGTCTGCAATTTCACTTTAGTCTGAACACATTTTAAAACCAATGCCTGTGGAGGAAGAAAACCTAATATATCATAATTTCTAGTAGCATGATCCCTGGTTAGTGTTGCTTATCAAGTTATTGCCCAAAGTTAAAAAAAGCATCTTAGAGATATTCTTGAAAGCATTTTTAGTTCACTCACAACTAGGAAATGCTAAGTGAGTATATGCTGAAGATTGTAATTTCTCTAGAATTGAACTTTTTTCCTTTCTTGATCTTAAATTTCAATCAAATATTTACTTTCTGAGACCACTTCTGAGTATTTATTTCAATTTAGGTTGATAAATATCTATTTTTTTTTGGCAAAAGGAATGGGAGGAAATGCCAGTTACCAATATAGTTAGACTCGATGCAAAAAAATCTTTGAGCAGCTTCTTATTACTTGCCCTTAATGATGAAGAGGATTTGTAAGGCCTGTATTAAGGAAGCAATAGGTATGAGGGGAAAGAGAAGCCATAAATTTTCCTTGCTTGCTTGATAATTCTAGAGTTTTGAGTTTTGGTTCAGATTGAAACACAGTAATCTTAATTTAGACAAACCAGATCAGATGAATGCTAACAAAGCTAGTTTAGTTTTATGCCTCACTTAGTCAGTGACACAAGTCAGCAGTACATTTGAGAGTTGAAGTTGGAGGCTGTGTGGAGGATGACTGATCGTGACAGACCCTGAACAGTCTGAGGTAAGGTATTGAGTATTAATGATAGATCAATTTGAGTCATGAATGACTGAAGTGTCTTGACAAGTATAATCAGCCGCAAGTGAGTTTTTGTGGGAACTGTGAAGTGTTGGATGGATGGTGAAAAAATTGGATCAGAAAAGTTAGTGTGAACAGCTAGGGAGAAAGGTGATCGGAGATGGTATTTTGATGATCAAAATTGGGTGTGTCTGTAGAGGCACGATGATGAAGCCAAAATTATGGATGTAGGAGCTTGTATGAAGGGTAAGATTATGAGAGGACGGCCATAGATGTTGAGTTGTCGATTGACCTAGGTCTAGGAAAATTAGGACCATCTCTAAATAAGCTAGTA
Organism: Stegostoma tigrinum; assembly: GCF_030684315.1. Lineage (NCBI taxonomy): Eukaryota > Metazoa > Chordata > Chondrichthyes > Orectolobiformes > Stegostomatidae > Stegostoma > Stegostoma tigrinum. The sequence goes on from NC_081375.1 coordinate 10,582,178, forward strand.
TAAGCCTTGGGGAACAATAAATGCAAATTTTAAATCAGCATCTTAAAAGCTGTTTCGAATAGAACAGAATGGGGACGTGGAGAAAAATGTGTGTAATAGGCTTACAAGTGATGGCAGCCAAAGTGCAAATTAGTATGAAAACAAAATAATGCGAGGTAACGATGCGTAATATGTAGTTTGTTACAAAGGATGAGAGAAAAAAAAACTATTAAATGGAGCACAAATAGTAAATAGCATCCAAAAAATTTTTTTTCAGAGATAGTAGGAACTGCAGATGCTGGAGAATCTGAGATAACAAGGTGTAGAGTTGGATGAACACAGCAGGCCAAGCAGCATCACAGGAGCAGGAAGGCTGACGTTTCAGGCCTAGACCCGTCTGGAATCATATTCCAGGACCTGTCTGGGTCTGGGCCTGAAACATCAGCCTTCCTGCTCCTCTGATGCTGCTTGGCCTGCTGTGTTTATCCAGCTCTACACCTTGTTATCCAAAGAAAGTTAGTTATTTTCTGCTGAAACCTGTTCAATATAAGGCTGCTCAAGGTAAAATTTTAAACTAGAGATTCTTGAGCCTTAGAAGCCAAATATTTCTAAAGGATGTTGTATTACTGCTAGTGTTAACCTGTTCAAAGTGAATACTTTAATGCTGGTGAAAAATGTTGATTTGAAAATGTGGACTTTTTATACTGTTTGCACAGCACATTTTTGTAAAGATGGACTTCATTCATGTTAAGTTCATATCAATGGAATGTGTATTGTGAAACTGAACCCACAGGGCTAATATTCATGCAAGATTTCCTGGTGCACAATGCCAAAATTTGGAGATACTTTGGATTTAGTTGAAAGTCTGACACCAGCGATAGTTATGGTTTTACTTTTGACTGTCAGTTAAACATGCATCCTAGTGGGCTTTAGTTTATTGCTTGTTTTTACCAGTGACCAAGTATGTGTCTATTAAAGATAATGTTAATCTGGTTGTCATAATATTGGAGTGTTTACTGGGAGACCCTAGTCTAATTACACAGTCCATGATATTAGGGTTTTACTTTTGGGGCATATTTTTCTAGTCTGACCCATGTTTCCCAAGATAGAGTTTCATTTTCATTCTTCTCTTCACACTCTACTATTCAGGATTGCTGCTTTTAATTTACAGAAACATTGAGATTTCTGGAGATGCTAATAGGCTGGGTCATTCTAATTTGAGAGTAAAGTGACAAAAACTTCAATAACCAAATACTGTACGCTCTGACAAAATACGCAAATGTTTTACAATCTTCTCGTGAATGTATTCTCGTGCCCTAAGTTACTAAGTTTGATTTTCTGTTACTTATTGTGCATGAAAATAGATGTTGAATGTGGATAGTACTAAATTAGTATATACTGAAGACAGTATTTGGGACTTTAAAATCATATTCCAGGTCTGATTTGAAAAGTCTATGAGCTTTCTTCACGATGCTTACAAGAAGTAAAGGCCTCGGGACACTGCGTGTTCCAATGCACTTTGTGCCCCTGCAGGCCAGAATGTATACTTTTCATCTGATCTTTGTACTCTATGTTAAGTTGATATATTTTGGCAAACTAAAAGGATATCATAGCTTTCTCAGAAACAGTCAATATATACCGGTGGGCTATATGCTCTGACAACAGATTATTTTGTATCATTTTTAATGTAATAAAGCTTCCAAAGGTACTCGAAAGAGGAGCTGTCAAACAGTTTTTGACGCATGTAATGTTAGGTCAGGTGACAAAAAGCTTGGTTAAAGAGGCATGTAGAGAGTGAATGACTCGGATGGAGAATTGTACAGTTTAAGACAAAGGCAGCTGAAGGCATGATTCCAATGGTGAAGTAATTAAAATTGGGAATGGGAAAGAAATCAGAATTGGGGAAATATTGTTGTTGAAAGAGTGATGGTTATTTCAGAGAAATAATTCAAAAATGATGATTTTTAAAATTTAAGGTGATACTGGGCAGACAACCAGTGTTCTTACTATGTAACTTGTACAAATTTGCACATGTTTTGCGTTACTATTAGGACTACAAGTAAGAGGACTACAAGTTGCAGCCTCATCCCATCTAAGGCTAAAACAAAACATTTTGGGCTAACAAGATAACCAAGTGTGGATCTGGATGAACACAGCAGGCCAAGCAGCATTTTAGGAGCACAAAAGCTGACGTTTCGGACCTAGATCCTTCATCAGAAAAGGGGGATGGGGAGAGGATTCTGAAATAAATAGGGAGAGAGGGGGAGGCAGACTGAAGATGGATAGAGGACAAGATAGGTGCAGAGGAGAGTATGGGTGGAGAGGTAGGGAGGGGATAGGTCAGTCGGGGAGGTTGAGGGGGTGAGATGAGGTTAGTAGGTAGGAAATGAAAGTGCGGCTTGAGGTGGGAGGAGGGGATAGGTGAGAGGAAGAACAAGTTAGGCAGGCTGGGACGAGCTGGGTTGGTTTTGGGATGCACTGGGGGAGGGGAGATTTTGAAGCTTGTGAAATCCACGTTGATACTATTGGGCAGCAGGGTTCCCAAGCAGAATTAGTTCCTGTTCCTGCAATCTACAGGTGGCTTCGTTATGGTACTGCAGGAGGCCCAGGATGAACATGCCATATAAGGAATGAGAGGGGGGAGTTGAAATGGTTTGTGACTGGGAAGTGCAGTTGTTTACTGCGAACCAAGTGTAGGTGTTCTGCAAAGTGGTCCCCAAGCCTCCACTTGATTTGCCCGATGTACAGGAAGCCACACCATGTACAGCGGATGCAGTATACTACATTGGCGGATGTGCAGATGAACATCTGCTTGATGCGGAAAGTCGTCGTGGGGCCTGGGATGGGGGTGAGGGAGATGGTGTGGGGGCAGGTGTAGCACTTCCTGCGGTTGCAGGGGAAGGTTCAGGGTGTGGTGGGGTTGGAGGGGAGTGTGGAGCGGACAAGGGAGCCGCAGAGAGAGTGGCCTCTCGGGAAGGCAGACAAGGGTGGGGTGGGAAAAATGTCTTTGGTGGGGTCGGATTGTAGATGGCGGAAGTGTTGGAGGATGATGCGTTGTATGTGGAGGTTGGTAGGGTGGTATGTGAGAATGAGGGAGATTCTCTTGGGGCGGTTATTGCGAGGGTGGAGTGTGAGGGATGAGGTGCGGGAAATGCGTGAGACACCGGTCGAGGACGTTCTCGACCACTGGGGGGAATTGTGGCCCTTGAAGAATGAGGACATCTGGGATGTGCGGGAGTGGAATGCTTCATCCTGGGAGCAGAGCAGCGGAGGCGAAGGAATTGGGAATTGGGAATAGGGGATGGAATTTTTGCAGGAAGGTGGGTGGGAGGAAGTGTATTCCAGGTAGCTGTGGGAGTTGGTGGGCTTGAAATGGACATATGTTTGTAGGTGGTTGCCTGAGATTGAGACAAAGGTCCAGGAAGGTGACGGATGTGTTGGAGATGGTCCAGGTGAACTTGAGGTTGGGGTGGAAGGTGTTGCTGAAATGGATGAACTGTTTGAGCTCCTCTTGGGAGCATGAGGCGGTGCCGATACAGTTATCAATGTAATGGAGGAAGAGGTGGGGACCAGTATAGGTGCAAAAGAGGGACTGTTCCACATAACCTACAAAGAGGCAGGCATTGCTTAGGCCCATGCAGATACCCCTGCCCACCCCCTTTTTCTGTAGGAAGTGGTAGGAATTGAAAGAGAAGTTGTTGCGGGTGAGGACGAGTTCAGCCAGGTGGATGAGGATGTCGGTGGAGGGAGACTGGTCGGGTCTGCGGAACAGGAAGAAGCCGAGGGCCTTGAGGCCATCTGCACGGGGAATGCAGGTGTATAGGGACTGGCTGTCCATGGTGAAAATGAGGTATTGGGGACCAGGGCATTGGAAGTTCTGGAGGAGGTGGAGGGCCTGGGTGGAGTCACGGACGTAGGTAGGGAGTTCCTGGACCAAGGGGGTGAAAATGGAGTCCAGATAGGTGGAGATAAGTTCGGTGGGGTAGGAGCAGGTGGAGCCAATGGGTCCACCAATGCAGGCAGGTTTGTGGATTTTGGGAAGGAAACAGAAGCGGGCCATGCGGGGTTGGGGAACAATGAGGTTGGAGGCTGTGGGTGGGAGGTTACCTGAGGTGATGAGGTCATGGATGGTTTGGGAGATGATGGTTTGGTGCTCGGGGGTGGGGTCATGATCATGGGGGCGGTAGGAGGTGGTGTCGGAGATTTGGCGTCTGGCCTCAGCAATGTATATTACAACTGTGCCTTCTTTGTCTACGGGTTTGGTGAGGTTGACAATTTTTTTTTCACTACCGCATTTGGAATCCAGTAGTCATACAAATTACTTCCTACATTATGCAACATGCTATATCGTCATAGATTATCTCACAATTAATGGCTTGTGATGCAAGGTCTTGCTGATAATCAATGTTGGAGAAGTTTTTGGTTTTGTCAATCCTGTGCTGGTCACTGAGATCAGCCCAATTTCAGACCAACACTCGATAGCATCCAAGAATCGAAGTGACTACTACATCATCTGAATATCATTCCTATGTGAGGGCTGAGAGCAAAATTACCCTGAGACAGGCATATACACAACTGTATCCAGAAATAATTATCGGTACTTTTTAACTCCATCCTTGCAATAATTTCCTGCAACATTGTGATACACTCACTCGCTAAGACATGATTAGGTTTGCGCAACTCCTGTTTATTTAGCATAATTAACATTAGTACATCCAAAACAGCTACACAATAGCATTATAATTGACACTGAGTCAAGTAAGTTTGGGAAAATGGCCAAAAACGCAATTGAAGGGGATTTCGAAGAGCATTTTAATGGAGAAAAGTGCTGTTGAGTTTTACAGAAAGGATTCCAGAGCTTAGTGTGCAAGTGTCTAAAGAGGGCTATTAGTAATTTCACATAAAATCAGGCATGGTCAAGGAGCCAGAATTAGATGATCAAGGGTATCTTGGAGGATTGTAGGATATAGAGGATATGTAGTAGGGCGGGGTGAGTTCCTTCTGCTAGTTTTATTATCCATCCATAATTGCCCAGATATCAGTCAAGCATCACCTACATGACTATGGGTTTGGAATATGTATAAACTGTGCAGTTAAGGATGACAACTTTCCTTCCCTGAAGGCTTAGAGACGAACTTGCAGATGGTGGGGTTACCAAGCATCTGCTGACCCTTATAGTCTAGGTTTTAGAGGTCGCTGGATTGGAAGGTGCTTTCAGGGATGTTTTGGGAAGTAACAATTTCTCTCCAAATGCACACCATCCTGACTCGGAACTATACCACTGCGTCTACACTCTCTCATTGAGCAAGATACCTCAAGCTCCCTTTTGTAACGGCACTGTGGGTATATCTACACCATGTGAACTATGTCTTTTGCTTCCTTTGCTGTCAGCACCCTCAACCCAAAAAATGAATTTAAAAAACCTTTATAAAGGTAAGAATATTTGAGGACAAAAGGGAATGTTGGAGTAGTCAAATTTAAAGTAACAAATGCATGGATGATAGCCTTGAAGGCAGTGAGCTAAGGAAGGGGTAGATTTATGGAGGCAGTAATAAGTGGTGAGGATATGTATCCAAAATCTCATTTTGGCGGTAAATTTGCCGCAACAGTTGAAAACAGCCTGGTTAAGCTCAAACAGTAACGAATAAGAGGGATGGAATTAGTGGAGGGGGACATAAGACAACTGATTTTGCCTTCCCAATATTTATGATTGCCCAATATTGGATGTCTTGGCAAACAGCCACTTAATTTGGAGACAGTTCAGGATGATGTTGATATACAGGTGGATGTTATAATTGCATGAGTAGGAACGGTTTGGAGGGATATGGGGCAGGAGCAGCCAAGTGGGACTAGTTTAGTTTGGAATTGTGTTTGGCCTGGACTAGTTGAACTGAATGGTCAGTTTATGTGCTTTACGACTCTGTGTACTTGGGCGAAACTTGCTTCTTTTAATAAAAGGAAATTGCTAGTTTTGGGGAAATGAAGCACTGGATAGATGCAGAAAATTTAAAAGGAAAAATAAAGATAATGAAGTTGAAAAGACAAACTTGTTTTTTTAAAGGCAAAGTTGGAGGACATCTGATTCAATTCTCTTTGATGCAGGCAATCCACGTCTCTCTTTTCATAGCAGTAAGTTCTGTTTTGGATGAAGTGTACTTTTCACCTGGCAAAAAAGGTCTAAATGTTTAACAGGGTAGAAAAAAAAATCTAAAATTAATGTAGTGCCTTTTAAAAAAAAAATTAGCCACATTGGCTGAAAGAAAGGCATTCAGTCATGCATAAATTAAGCAAACAATGTTAGTGTATTTTATGACCGTGGTGGTGAGATATTTTGGGAATGTCATTTAATCCTTCCTTCCAAAAGAAAATGTCTTCCATACTAGGGAGATGAGAAATTGACTTCCACAGGACATTAAATCACTTTCCTGATTAAATGCTCAAGGGGAATAATATTTGATTCAGACAGCAGATTACTGGAAATAACTTTGGAAAATTGCCCAAGACATTTGTACTTCAAGCCCATTATGAATATTAGGTGAAATACTGTATTCCAGAAATGGTATTTAATTGCTATTATGGGTTCAAGGCTTGTTACAAGCCATCAGTACATAATCTAATTTTCTACTTTTGGTTTAGTACTTCACTGTCATAGAAACATTCTTTCACAAGTGACTTCAAACCAAAGCTGTTTCCTTTCAGTGGTGATTCGGGTACTCTAAAAGTTTTTCTATTATCTACAGCACAGTATTACGTTTATTCCCTTGTTAACTATACCCCAAGAGTAACACACTCAACAGAGTCAAAATTGTGGATTCACGCTCCTACCTGCTCTATGCCTTTGACTTCTTCTGCAGTACACTTCCAGTATGAATTGAAATTGCTGTGGTGGTTGCAGTGTTGGGGTGAAGAAGTAACTGTTGTGAATGTGCTGAAAATCCATATTTAAGGGGGGAAAAAACTGGAACTCTTCAATAAAATAATATGTATAATATAAAACCTTACCCATTACATTGGATCCTCACTGAAGTTTGTGCAGTGGACAATGGATACCAGCAACATGTATAAGAATCCAGGACTTGAGCACATCAAGGTAGGCTGACTCCAGTGTAATACAGAGGGAGTATTGCACTGTCGGATGTAATTGTCTTTCAGACAAGATATTAAATTGAGGTCCTGCCTGTGCTGTCAGGTGAACTTAAAAGTTTCCCATGGTACTATTTCAAAGAAGAGCAAAGGGGTTTTCCTGGCCCGTATTGACCTCCTTAGCCAAGACCCTGACAAAGTAGATCATTTTCATTCTCTGCTTTGCGCAAAATTGCGTGCTGTAATACTTCAAAAATACTTAATTAGCTGTAATATGCCTAGGAAGATCCAGAGAGAGGTCTAATGTAGATGCTGATCTTGCTTACTATATGGCTTCCCTCTATCTCTGCATGTCTGCCCTGTCAGCTGTAGGCTATTTGACTTGCCAGAGAAAGTGACTTCATTAACAGAAACATGAAAATTTTAAAATGGGCCTGTTTTGTACAGTCTGAATGTAGTTGCTCTCTGTTACTGTTAAATTAATGTAGTATGTGTCCTGACTATGGTCCAGTGCCTCGTGTGCCAAGCTGGGCCCACTAAATCAAACCACCGACCAGCAAAAGTGGGGACTGACAAAGGCGGCATGTTGTTACAGATTGGAACATGCTTGGCATTTTGCTTGTTACAAATTTATATACCGATCAAAAATTTCTTTCAGGTGTAAATTCTATTTTGATAAACATGAAGTAATGGTATCCAAATTATTGTCTCATCTTGATGGTCTTTGTGCTTTATTGCTGTAGAATATGTTGAAATTTTGGAGTACTATCTGCTATTGGCTTGAGCCAGGCCAAAAATGGAATTAAACTACTCTAAAATTAACATTGTAATATAAAAGTGACTTTGAAATAGTAATCAAGTCTTGGGCATTTGAAAGCTTTTGACAAGCTATAACTTCCATAATTGGATTAATGATTTCTGTTTTACTAGTTAGCATTTATTCTTTTGTGATTTGTATTTTTCTAGTCTAAGCAGTTAACAATAGCTGTGAGATCTTTTAAACAATGCTAAAGGAGTGTTTACTAAAACGCTCAGTCATTTTTTTGAGTCATACTTTTAGGCTGCCTTGTGCTTCTTAAAGGACTATTCACTGCTTTTAAGTGATTCAGACTGTTTGAAAAATATCTTCTCGGGGAGGGGGTTGGTTGCTGATATATTAAATATTTTAAAAGCTCATTTGACTTAATACAGTATCTTTGCTTTAAATTAATTCATATAAAGAAATCAATTGGTCTGATCTTTCTGAGGGGTGATAATTGCTATAGCTGAAATTTGTTTTTAATTTTCCAATGCTGAAGGTAGTATAACGCATTGGCGGTAATAAAAAACCAAGTGCTGAAGAAATATGGTTCTGAGAAAGTGATATTGGATTGAGATGTTAATTTTCACTGCAGCTGCTTTCATACTTACTGAGTTTCTTCAGCACTTTCTATTTTTGTTTCAGATCTCCAGCATCCACAGTGCTTTGCTTTGTTTAGAATATTGGAAGATTGGGTATGGAATATTTTACAGTTAGCACCATTAGAATAGCTGCTCAACAACTGCTTTGTTACTTCCAAAAATAAATAATGACCTAAACAATACCTGTTACTAAGTGTCAAAATTTAAATAGGTGGTCATTTAAATTCAAATTCTGACTTGGTTTTGTTGCAGCATGCCCAATTGCAGTGATTTTGGCTTTTTGACTTTTGTTTGAGTTTAGTGAGGCTGCTGTTTAATGGGAAGACTTGAAGGAGCCGTAATTGCTTTATATTAATGACTTAGATGCTGGGATAGAAAGTACGATTACTTAATTGTCTTCTGCAAATTTGGAACTGGGTAAGTAAATTGCAATGAAGAAAAAAAATTACAAAATGAATATAGTTAGGTTATATGAGTGGGCCAAAAGTTGACAGATGGAGCTTAACATGGATAAGTGTGAGGTTATCCATTTTTTGTCAGAAGTATAGAAAGACAACCTATTACCTAATAGGAGCGAAACTTCAGAGGACTTGGGTGTCCTCATGTCTGAATTGTAGAAAACTTGTATGCAGGTACAACAGATAATAAGGAAGGCAAACAGAAAATTGGCTTTTAGCGCTAAGGGAATAGAGTATTAAATTCTGGAGATGTTGCTGCAACTCTACAAGGCATTAGTGAGCTGCATCCAGAGGTGTTGCATACAGTCTGTAGTTCCCTTACTTGGGGGATGTAGTTGTATTGGAGGCAGTTCTGAGAAGGTACACTAAATTGATTCCAGAGATGAGGGGTTTGTCTTTTGTTGAGGGAGTGAACAGTTTAGGTCTATACTGCCTGGTGTTTAGGAGAATGAGGGGAGATCTACTTGAAATATATAAAATGCTAAAGGGAATTAATAAAGTAGATGTGGAAAGGATGTTTCCTCATGTGGGGCAATTTAGAAAGGGAAGTAATTCCTTTTAGGATAAGGAGTAGTATATTTAAGCTGAGATGAGGATAAGTTATTTCTCTGAAAGGGGTATGAATCTGTGGAATTCATTACTCCACAGTGTGGTGAATACTGGACATTGAGTAAATTTGAGAATGAGATTGGCAAATTTTTTATTGGTAATTAGTTTGAAGGATCGTGGAGTTAAGGCCAAGGTGAAATTAGCTATGGGACTTATGGGGCTGAATTGCCTATTGTTTCTAGTTTTTGTATTCAGACTTTTGTTTTGACCAGTTCTTTCTGTTCTCTCCGTTTTAAACTGTACAGTATTTTTGTGGCTGATCATTCCATGGATGTTTTGTCATTTTCAAGAAGAATTTTTGACATTGAATGTTGGCAGCCTATTTATCTTCAGTGATACAGCACTTAGCTTAAGTGTCTCTTCACACAAAATCTACAAGTTTCCAGCAGAAGGAGTAATCTTCACCAGAAATCTTGTAGTGGTCACTAGAGACCCAGTCACTTCATTATATAGAAAAGACCAGTCTGGAAGTAAATAAGTAACTGGGCCTACTTAATTATTCCTCACAGATTGCGCTTATATAAGCATTTCTTAAAATTTTTTTGTTGGAAAAGTCCATAAACAAAGCATTGCTTTCATAACATGTTAGGATGTTAACAAGTTTTCTGCATATCTTGTGTGATGGAAAGAGCTTTCCTTCAATTGCAGTTATTTATTAAGATTATGATCTGTTTAATGTTCAACTGCCTTATTATCTGGTCTTCAGACCTAGTCTTTTATAATACATTTTACAACTGTATTTGGATATTTCATTGTTTTTCTGACCTTCCAAAATTGCCCATTTTAACAATTAAAAAATATGACAGCACATGCTAAAAATGGTAAAATTCCGCTTACGGTTAGAGTTGGCGTATTATAGACAACATACAGCGAATATATCATTAGCAGCTTTTCATATTTATAAAGTTCTTCGAAGAAAATAGATATTTTAGGTACTCAGCAGCCCATTACTTCACCAGAACTGTGTAACATGCCCAAATATGGGGCCAAACTCTGTCCATCTCAGTATTGGGTTTTATAAGGAAAGTAGAATGCTTTTGAATGTAATGTTACCGTTACTGTTAATGTTAATAATAATTTACTGGCCACTGACCTTTCAGCCCATACTCTCTGGTGACAGAAGACTCTGGGATCTCTTGTCCTCCTCCCTCAGTGCATTCACTCTCTTTCGCTCTGCCACATTCACACAGACATCTCCTCTACCCTTGGACTACTAGTGACTTGTAAGCTTGAACTACGGTGTTGGCTGTACATTAGACTTCCCCAGTGACTCAGAGGGAGACTAATAGAAAAACAGGTCAAAGATTGGACTAGGTCCTTGATACCTGTGTGAGGCTCAGTTTTGGATCAGTTTCTGGAACGCATTATATTGGTAGCATAAGTTCTGAGGTTTTGCCAACATAATAGATTTTTAAAAATCAAATTCTCTTTCAGGTTGTATCATGTACATTTGAATCATAGTGGAAGAGACAGTTGTGGAAGAATTTATTTACTTCTGCAGAGTTCAACTGAAATTTGTTTTCTAATTTCTATATCCTCTAATGCTGTTTGGATGTCCCTGGGCTCGTAGTCAATAATTCATCCCTGGATCACAGTGTAAAATATTATCTGATCCTTATCAGATAGCTGCTTACGTGAGTTTGCTGTTTACAAATTGCACTTTTACATCATAACATTGATCACACTTCTTTTAAGTACTTCTAAATTGTAAAGGGCTTTGAAACGTCCAGTCAGTGTGACAAGACCTATGTAAAGTAAGATTTTAAAAAAATTGTCTAAATTAGATTTTTGTTTTGTAAATTTGTGTGTTGGGTAGGCAATCTATTTTCAAATGATTGCCATGAGTTCTGTCCCTAAATTTTCCCCCTACACTATAGTAGCACTTCCAAGTTTGACCTCGTTCGGGAGAAATGCAAGCCATTCTCTGGAATCCTGCACCACAAGATCAGCATGGTGATTTACTCCAATTCTTGTTCAGTTGCAGTTTGAAAATTGTACAGAAAATAATACCACAGTGCAGTTCCTCTTGCCGAATTGTGAACCTTTTTAAAATCTATTGAACTTGAGTTTCCTATTATACATTAATGCAAGTCAGGTGTATTCAAGGTTCATTAGCTCAATTAAAGACCTTTTTTTTAGAAAAAAAGAAGTCTATGTCCTTTCACCAAACAAAATTAATAAGCAGACCAAAAGAAAGAAGTGTTTATGTCATTTTGTGACATACACTTAGTGGGTTCATGTTGTGATCTTATGTTGCTTACTTTCTGTTTATCTTGCATTATTGGAATTTGCTGAAAAGTTTGCATGATCGTAACCCAATTGTAAATTTTTTTCTTCGAATTGATGAAAGTACTTAATATAAAACTTATTTATAATATTATATTTAGTAATAAAAGACTCCATCAGTCAGACTTCCAGAGTCATTTCAACTGAAAAGTCAAGAAAAATTGAGAGCAACAAAAGTGGAGCTGTACTTTCAGGTGGGTTCAACACATTTTAGAAAAATGTGATCTAAATCCGTGCCAGTTGCAAATGCATAGAATGTCTGCACCACATCAGCCTCTTAATGGGCTGCTCAGGGTAGATCAATTTAGGCTTTGGTATTATCTGATTTAAATACTAAACCACTTGTTAAATAATTGAACTTGTTTCGCTATAACACTGCAGAGAGGAAAGCTATCAGGATCTCTTATTTACAAACAAATAAGGTCATTAGCCTAGTGCCTATGATATGGCTCCCACATTGTGCAAGCAGTTATAAAAAAAACGCATAACTATTGAACCTAACTTACAATTGGCCTTTGAATCCACTGAATCCTAATGTCCCTGCACCTGATCTAATGGGTGTTAACATAACTAGTTTGGTTGTATTGTGCTATGTCATCAAGATGTCTGTTAATAAAATTAATTGTCACCGGCATGAGATATCAAAATATAAGTGGTGAAGGTGGCGATAAGTTTAATGAAATGCTGTAAAATCATGGTCTTCTAGAGTTTATTTGATTGCCTTAGGCAGATAATGAAATTACAAGAATTTTTTTTTCCTGTTTTTCTTTTTGCCTCCTCCGGAGTTGGTTGCCAATGACTGAAGATAGAAATAGTAATAAAGGGGCAATTTAAGGACTATGTAGGAAGAGCAGGCTTTAGGCCTAATTGGGACCAAAGATGCAGCACAAGAACTTGTGGCAAAGTGGGTACCCTTTTTGGTACTATACTAAAACTATAATAGTGAAACTGTGTTGTCCTAACAGGTAAAATAGCTAATACATTTTTCTTGTCTTTTTACATATGTTTATTATGAAATTTACAGCTCCCCCTGTTTAAAGTAAATGAGGAGTGACTGAGCCCACCTGAATTCCAAGTGTGTGTCGAGTGTGTTTTGATACAGATTTATGTTCAAGAACATAGTACAGGCCCTTCGGCCCATGATGTCTATCAACCTATTATTCTACTCAAACTAAACAAGATCAAACTAACCTATGTGCCCTTCGTTTTACTATCATCCGTGTGCTTATCCGAGAGTCATTTAAATGTCCCTGATGTGTCTGACTCTGCTACCACTGGCAGTGTAATCCACGCACCCATCATTCTGTGTAAAGAACCTACCTCTGACATCTCCCCTATACCTTCTTCCAGTCACCTTAAAATTATGCCCCCTCTAGCTGGTCGTTTCTGCCCTGGGAAAATGTCTTTGGGTATCCACACTATCAATGCCTTTCATCATCTTGTACATCTCTATGAAGTCATCTGTCATCCTTCTTTGCTTTAGTGAGAAAAACCCTAGCTCCCTCAATCTTTCCTCATAAGACCTGCCCTCCAGTCCAGGCAGCATCCTGGTAAATTTCCTCTGCACCCTCTCTAAAGCTTCCTCGTCCGTCCTACAATGACGCAACCAGAACTGAACACACTATTTCAAGTATGGCCTAACCAGGGTTTTATAGGGCTGCAGCATAAGCCTCCGGCACTTCAACTCAATTTCCGACATAATGAAAGCCAAACCACCATACGCCTTCTTAACGACCCTATCAATTTGGGTGGAAACTTTGAGGGGTCTATGGAAGTAGATCCCAAGATCCCTCTGTTCCTCCACTTTGCCAAGAATCCTGCCATTAACCCTGTGTTCTGCATTCAAATTCGACCTTCTGAAATGAATCACTTCACACTTTACTGGGTTGAATTCCATCTGCCACTTCTTTGCCCAGCTCTACGTCCTGTACGACCTATACTGATCTGTTCAACTGTTCAAAAGGAAAGCGATTAGTAGCAGTAGTGTTGGGCAGAAATGACTTTGCACAAAAGTCTAATTTTACTTTTGTCCAAAACAAGAACCCTCTCAGAAGCCTGGAGTTGCTGAGTACAATTTCTCATTGATGTAATCAATTTAGGTCACATCTGAGATTTTCTAATGACTTGAATCTAAATGTATGCCTAATTGGTACAGTGCACTAAAGCACCAGATCCTGAAATTGCTTATTTGGCCACTAAACCATTCACAAATCCAATTGAACTTAACATATTCTTTAATTGTTATGATTTTAATTTATTTTCTTTTAATTTGCCAGTGTTGAGGTCTATGACTTTCTTGGTAATGTTCTAGCCTGTATGTCTGCCAAATGTCCCAGCCAGACCCAATTGAGAATGTGACTGGCTCAAAGCTGTTTTATATAATTATTAGTAGAGTCAGTCCAGATTGTCAAATTGACACTACGTTTGTAAACATAAGATCAAAGGAAATTGTGTTGGACTGAAACTGAATTATTTTTGAGGAAGAACAATAGTTTAAATGCTGATACAAGAAATTATGCAGATGAATAGGAAGAAGGCTTTTTCACAATTGTGGTGCAATCTTTTCAACTAGCCTGATTGATGAATTCATGAAAATATGATATGAATACTGTTCATTTGCATCACCTTGAGTTCTCTCATTTTGTCTTGTTTCTTGCATCGTAGTATTCACTGTTACATTAATTATGTATTTTTACTGTTGTGTACAGTCTTTATTGGTCTTCACATTACACTGGATCTTTTCTTTACCCAATGTGCCATCAGTGAAGTTACATTGCATTCCTTCGGCTCTCTAATTATACGGTAGGAACTGGACTTGCAAATCTGTCTTGGCCTGATGCTCAATAGAGTAATGATTAAGGCTGATGGCTTGTATTAAAATTCCAATTGTTACATTACGTTTTGTTGAGTGGTTCCAGTGGGACCTTGATCAAATGAGTCAGTGGGCTGAAAATGCCAGATGGAGTACAATCTGGATAAATGCGAGGTAAAGCGTTTTGGTACATCAAACCAGTGTAGGTTTTAGACAATTGATGGTGGGGCCTAGGGTGGTGTTGTGGAACAGAGGGACCTAGAGGTGCAGGTATGTAGTTCTTTGAAGATTGAGTGGGTGGTTAAAAAGGTGTTCGGCACGCTTGCCTTCATCGCTCAGTCCTTTGCATGTAGGAATTGGGAAGCCATGTTGAGGTTGTACAGGAGATTGATGAGGCTTCTTCTGAAATACTGTGACTGGTTCTGAAGATGGAGAGGGTTCAGAATAGGTTTACCAGGATGCAGCCAGTTGTGGAAGGCTTGAGTTAGAAAGAAAGGCTGGATAGACTGGGACTTTATTTTCACTGGAATGTAGGACATTGAAAGGTGACCTGATAAGAGTTTATAAAATAGTGAGAGGTATAGATGGAGTTGATGGCAGTTGTCTTTTCCCTAGGATGTGGGATTTCAAGACTAGGGAGTGCATTTTTAAGGTGAGAGGAGAGAGATTTAGAGACATTACAGGCAAATCTTTTACACAGATGGTGGTTCGCACGTGGAATGAACTTTCTGATGAAGTGGTGTGGATACAATTACAATGCTTAAGATATTTGGATAAGTATGTGGATAGGAAAGATTTGTAAGGATATGGGCCAGGAGCAGGCAGGTGGGACTAGTTTAGTTTGGGATTATGTTTGGCATGGACTGGTCGGACCGAAGTGTCTATTTTGGTGCTATAAGACTGTATGACCGTTTGACTGGTCTAGATTCCCTTTGGGATTACTGAGGTAGTACTCATCAAGAAGCCAATCCAAACTTGCAACTGTAAAAACCTTTTAGGATAAATTAGTCTTAATCTCTCTTTAATCTCCTGCTAAATATACTTCGCAATTGGGGCGCAATGAAGTTTTATTTCTGACTATGTTACCTCGTGTTATTCCTTGATAAACGTATAGAAATATTATCAGATGATTCACCCCTTTCAGTATGGTTTGTCTTGTGATTAGGGTGCCTGAAGAGCTATTGATGTTGTATCTACCATGGGCTAAAATTGAATAAAGGTCTGTGAAAAATGAACATGCAACTAGTTACAAAGAAGTGATCACTTTTTGTACTTGGACAACTGTTAGAAACTGCTTGAGCTTTGTTTAGAATGTTTGTTATCCTCTGAAATATTTGTAGTTGTAAGAATGTAACCATTTAGTGCCATGGTCTTCAGTTGACTGTGATGTTATCATTCAGAATACCTGCAAACGGCAATGAGACGTTTAGTGTCTAACATATTACCAGCCCAGTGTATTTATAAATGTGTAGATATTTGTTAAAATGTCTCTTTTAGCACATTTCAATTGAAATTATCAGAGTTCATAGCCTTCAGGTTGAATACTAAGAAAACAGTAATGATCACCAATTGAGTTTTACCTATACGTGCTAAGCTACAGTAACGAAATATCCAAGTGGAACCCACTATCCCTGAGTGGTGTTCTTGAAATGAAAGTTATCCCACCACACAATCATTGGGTGGTATGGATTTATGTGGAAGTAATGCAGATAGTTGAGACCAATCATGACTACTATTTCTTATTTTTTGGCTTGGAACTGTGAGCTGATGTTGATAATTGAACTTTGAACAGCAGCCTATTTTTTTGTTAAAACAAGAACAAACCGGCTGCTGTTTGTATTTGGTAACAGGCCTGGAAAGATAATTCTTAAGAACACTGCCGATGTTCAAGGGATTGGCAGCCAATTGGATATTGCATTGATCAGTGAATGGGAGGCTGATGCTGGTCAGCCAAGCACATCTTGAAAAATAAAGAGGAGTCGTCGTAGTTTGAACTGGTTTTTCATTGAGTTTTTAGACAGAACGTTGTGCGCTGTAAGATGTTGGACTGAGAAGGTGTGTTTAAGTTTTATCCTTCCTAATATGGTAACTAGTTAAAGAATTGTTGAATGTTCTGAAAAGAATTCCGGTTTATAAGAAATAAGTGAATATTCCTCTGAACCTGCTGTAAGCTGTTTGCCTTAACCAGTGACTATGGAAGTCAAGTGATGATGCAGTTGTTTGTTCCTGGGATACAATTCATCATTCTGGATTACATAAAGACCTAACACTCATCACTGAAATGGTTATTGAACTGGTCAATTACAACTATTTTTTTTAAAGTTTATCCCTGAACCCTGTTGTTGGTCATTGTGTGAGAGTGGGTGTTATGGTAAAAATTGGATTTAAATCATACACTTTAATTGGTCACTTTGTTCAGCTTGGCTTTACTAAACATTGCACTATTAATTGATTTCTGTTTAAGTTCTAAACTGGTGTCTGATAGTTATGATTCTTAAAGTCTGATTAGGAACAATTAGGCAATTTTAAGAACCATCAGATATTTTAGTTTTACTGTACTATAAATTCAGTGTTAGTGAGACTGATTAGGTGTTGCTTGCTATCCTTGTGTCATAACAAGATCTAACCGACTTTTTATTCTGTAGGGATGTGAATGTTTATTCTCTGATTTCTACACATCCGTTGCAAGCGGGTGCTGACTTGGGTGGTGGGAATTTAATTGTTGCAGTGGCAAATGAATAATCTTCATGGAACATGTAGTTTACAGATACATTAATTTCGATTTTACTATTTACACTCCTCATTGCTGTAATATCTATTGTCTGTAATCCATCAAAGAATGTAAATATGTGACTTACAAAGCTGATTTGTAAGTTATCAAACCTAACCTATAGTCATAATATGGTGATATAATAAGAATATTAGCCAAAACAAATTGGGTTTGTGTGAAGAGGGCTCAAAAGAATTAGCTTTTGAATCTGTCATTCAGATCACCGAGACAGCACCGATCAGTGGCAGTGATATTCTGAGTGTATTTGACAAACAGTTGATCAGAAATGATGTGGTGTTTCCATTAAGTATTACCTTCAACTGTTTAACAAGATGAAAATATTTGAAACCTGAGTGTGTTTACCTTGCTTATGGAGACCTTGATGTGTAGTATTAAAAGCAGAAACTGCTCGGAAATAGTCAGAAGATCAGAAAACATCAGTGGAGAGAAGGAGTTAATGTTTAACATTTCACATCAATTATCTTTCATCAGAACCTTGATACATGGCTTGCTTTGTCTAACTTCTGTACATCAGTGGTATTTAATCCTATCAATACACTAATAGAAAAGTTAAGGTTAAATTTTTTTGGAGCTCTGTAGTTCTGGACTTTGATTACTGCTGAAGTATTTTGTTGAATCTTGTCTTGCACTCAATATAATTCACAAGAATACAAACTCAAAGGGAAAACCAACGCTTATACTCCATGAGAGTGCTGATTAGTTGGCGAGTGGACTCTTATTGGTAGAGGCATTGCCATAGAGAATGCAGCTGTTACACTGATAATTAAATCAGGTAAGTTGATTGATGTGTTAGGACATTCTCCCAAGACAAAAACTAGTGAATGGCTGTCACTTGCTGAGTTGAAATGGTCCCAATGCATTCTCATAGTCTTTCCCTGTGCGAAGAACTGGGCCCTGTGTATAAACCTATGGAGCTTCCAGTAAATGCAATTGCACCACGCTGCAAGCATGACTGACATACCAGATTAGTTGTTGGCGTAATTCTTTTATACACTCTGGATTACCCAGCAATGTTACCCACTTGCAGAATCTCATCTAATGTTGAATGCTGTGGTGTGAGTTTAGCACGTGCCGATTGGATGAGTACAAGTCAGTACCTTTCTTGTTATGAATAGCTGAAGGGAAATGCTGATTGCTACGCTTTGCTGGCCTATTTGCCAGGCATTATAATGGCACTGAAACTTGTATACCATATTAGTCATTACTTTGATAAAGTGTTTGCAAGATCTGAGCCTAGCAGTAGGCATCTTTTTGGCTTGACAACAACGTTAGCCGTGAGCACCACTCGAGTTACTGTTGCATTGTAGTATTATGAAACAGCTATTTTCACCCATTGTTCCAACCTTTTGGGTAGATCCCTCAGGAATGGTAAAGTGAGGTACCCTGGGTGTCTTTCAGGACCAAGAGTGACTGCCTTTGGGTCTTTCACTGGTTTGTATGATACAACAGTGAGCTAAGTCTAATCAGGGTAATCATTATTCAGCAGGCTGGCTTTGACGTGCTCTATTTCAGATCAAGCTTACAAGGTGAGCAAGTATCTTGGGCTCTATTGACTGCGTTGGAAATATGCAAATAAATAAGGCCAATCTTCTGACCTGTGGAACTGTTGGAATCCCAATGTGTATACTGATCGGTAAAGTTAAATTTGTGCCAGACAGTAGTAGAGACCTCCTGGCCAGTTTCCCAACTGGGACTTCAAGGAAAGAGAGCTTGTTCGACTGTTCCATCTCAAAGGTGAATTTGAGATTGACCCTGTTAAGATGCATAAAGAAATTCTTATTTGAAAATGCGGCTGCATATACAGCAAACAGATTGTGTAAATGGTAAAGGCATCATTGTCCTCCCAGACCATAGTTCATGCTCTCCCACTTGAGCGAAATGACTTGGTGGTTTTGCCGGAAAATGACTGTGACTCATGGGAGAAAATTTGAGAATCTGAGTAATTCATGATAACCTCCAGCTGGTAGAGGAATTGAACACATGCTGTTGGAATCATTCTACATGGCAAAGCAGCCATCCAGCCAACTAAACTAATCAACCCATTTACAAATCACATATATGCAGTGAATGAGTTTAGGTATCATTATATTGAAGATGTGTTTTCTCATGGAATCCATCAAAGGTGTTTGCAAGATCTGAGCCTAGCAGGGATCCCATGGCTATGCCATCTATTTGGGAATACATGCTGCTATTGACATTGAATTCAACTTGCTGTAAATTGCTGTGATTAAAATGAAACTGATCATGCCATGGTAGTGTGTCTAGATTATCTTGATGTAAAACTGTAATACAGAAGTTGGTGGCTTCTTTGAGTGGTACATTAGTGAATGGGCTAGCAATGTCAAATTAACAAATTAATACTACTATCAACATGCAAGTCCTGTATGGTCTGATTTGGGAAAAGGGGCCTGCAGTTTGCATTTCGTGGGGAGAAAATAAGTGTGACATCTAAAAGTTCATTGGCTGGAAATGTAAAAGGAGGATTTGAAGGCTAGAAGAATAAACCAAACATCAGACCTGACACAGACGCCTGTTTATCAGAAGTGACTCTTGACTGAGGCCTATTTTATTCTTAAGTTTCAACACCATATACACGTTGGTGATAAAGTTAAATATTTATGTCACTTTTTATGTGTTATGAGTGAACAACATAACTAAACAATTAATTAAAAGCTCACCAGGAATGACAGTACACTTGTGTAACGCTGCAGTGTGTGGAGCTTACGTATACCATTGTGTTATATTTGTCATGGATCACAAACCATTGTCGGTGTGTGAAATTTGAGCAGCTTTGGCTCCAATATTTGTGAGCTGGAGGCTGTAGTTTAGACACTGAAATGCAACAGGGAGGGGGGAAAATTAACTGGATTCTTTTATCATGAGGTACTTACACCTGTTAGGATAGGGTGTTCTGATATAGTTAGTGGTCTGGGACAGGAGGGTGTAACAACATGTGAAGCATGTAAGTGGACCCAGTGCAGGAGTGCCAGCCTCCGCAGTTATCCGACAGGTTTGAGGTTCTCTCATCTTGTTTGGAATAAGAGCAGGAGCTGTGGGTTTGATGAGCTGAGCACCCATGTTACTGTGGTACTGGAAGCCATTCAAGTGAAGGGAACCAAGAGGAATGTAGTAGAAGGAGGGTACAATGTAGACAAGAGATTGACACTCTTCTCTGTAGCAAAGAGCAGAACCCAGACTGCTGTGTTGTCTGCCTGTTGCCAGGGCTCAGGATATCTGTTCTGGGCTGGAGAAGAATTTACTGTGGGAGAGGGAAGATCTGTTATTGTGGTCAATGTAGACACCAAATACAGGTAGAACTAGGAAAGAGGTTCTACATAGCTAGTAAGAAAAGCTCGGAACTAATTCAGAAGGAGCCTCCGGTGGTAATCTGTAGATTATTACCTGAACTCTGTACAAACTGGCATAGGATAAACCAAGGTTTGTGAAATTTAATGTGTATTTGAAAGACTGGTGTGGGAGAAGTGCGTTCTGGTATATGGGGCACTGACACCAATACTGGGATAGTGGGGTGTGTATCATTGGGGCAATTTACACCTGAACCATACTGGGTCTGGTGGTCTAGTGAACTGCATGACTAAAGAGGTAGAGCAGGTTTTAAACAGTAGTCGGGACAGGGGCCAAATTTGGGAAGTTATGATGAATGAATGAGTAGGGAAAATGCAACAAATTAAGGAATTAATGACAAAATGGTAAACAGGTAGGAAGGGACAGAGACTGCAGAACTTAAAAGACATTGGATAAGACTAGAGGTTACGAAAATTAGTGAAAGGACAAGAGCCTAAGGCACTGGATTTGAATTCCCATAACATTTGAAACAACAGATGAACTAGTAGTACAAATAGAGATAAATAAGTACAGTCTAGTGGCCATAACGGAGACTGGCTGCAGTATGACTTAGATTGGGACCTGACTGTTGAGGATATTGACGTTTAAGATGGTCAGGAAGCTAGGAAAGGGTGGAGGAACAACACTGCTAATTAAACATGATATTAGCACAAAGTCAGGAAACTAGGGTATGGAAGTCTCTGTTAGAGATGAGGAATGATAAAAGCACAAGATCGCATGTGGGACATGAGTATAGGAATATGGTGGAACCGGATATCAAGGAAGAAATAACAGGAGGTTGTCTAAAGGGTGCAGCATTTATAAACAGGGGAGTTCAACCTACATACAGACTGAAAAAAAAAATCAGATTGGATAAAGTAGTCTAGATGAGGAATTAATTTAATGTTTTGGAGACTGTTTCTTTGACCAGCATGTGTTATGGCACTAACAAAAGAGCAGGCTGGAAAATAAGTCTATGCCTCTGTTCTTCCAAACTACATAATCTCAAATTTTCCACATTGTATACCATCTGCCACTTTCTAGCTTGTCACAGTTCTTCTGCAGCCTTCCTCCTTCCTTGACATCTAACTGTCCCTCCACATACCTTTGTGTCACCTGCAAACTTAGCTACAATGCCCTCAGTTCCTCCTTACAGATCATTAGTATATAATGTGAATAGTTAAGGTCCGAATACTGACCTGTGTTAATGAGGAACTGGATAGCTGCTATCCTGAAAAATACCCCTTGTATTCCCACTTTCTGCAGTCAGCCAGCCACTTATCTTTCCTTGCCAACACCTTGCCCTAAAAAACATGGGGTCTTATTTAGCAGCCTCCTGTGCAGTACCTTGTCACAGGCCTTCTGGGAATCCAAATAGATCAAGTCTCGTTCTCTTTCGTCTTGCTTGCTCATCGTCACCTCAAGGAATTCTAACATTGGTCAGGCATGACCTCCCTTTTAATGAAGGGAACATGATGGCCTCATGGTATTATCATTGGACTGTTAATTCAGAGACCCATTTATTGTTCTGGAGAGCCGGGTTTGAATCCTGCCACAGCAGACGGTAGAATTTGAATTCAATAAAAAATCTGGAATTACAAGGATCATGATAACCGTGAATCCATTGTCGACTGTCAAGAAAAACCTTTCTGGTTCACTAATGTCCTTTAGAGAAGAAAATTGCCATCTTACATAAGACTCCAGACCCACAGCAATGTGGTTAACTCCTAACTATCCTCTGGGCAATTGGAAATGGGCAGTAAATGCAATGCTCTCATCCCTTGAATGAAGAATGAATGAAAAAAAAGCTGTGCTGACTTAGCCCTTTTTTGTCATGTGCTTCCAAGTAGTCTGCAACCTCATCCTTAATAATGGCCTCTTAAAAGCTTACCGACTGAGGTCAGACTAACTGGCCTATAATTTGCCTTCTGCCTCCCTCCCTCCTTAAACCTGGTGTTACGTTAGCCATTTTCCAGTCCTCTGGGACCCTCCCTGACTCATGAAAGATCACCACCAATGCCTCCACAATCTCCTTAGCCAACTCCTTCAGGACTCTGGGATGTAGTCTGTCTGGTTCAGATTATCTATCCACCTTCAGGCCATTTAAGCATACACAGCACCTTCTTCTTGGTAATTATTACTAGACTCATCTCTGCCCCTGACTCTCTTGATGTTCTGTTATGCTGCTGGTGTCTTCCATCATGAAAAGTGATATAAAGTAGCCGTTCACTTCCTCTGTCATCTTTGTTCCCTATTATTACGTCTCCAGCTTCATTTTCCAGCAGTCCACCGTGCACTCTTATGTTTTATATCAATAAAAACTCTTGCACTCTTCTTATATATTGCAAGCTAACCTATCCTCATATTTCACCTTCTCCTTTTTTATTGATTTTTTTTTCTGTTGTTCTTTGGTGTTTAAAGGTTTCCCAAGCCTCTGGCTTCTCACCAATTTTTACTGTATTGCATGTGCTTTTTCTTTTGCTTTATTGCTGTCTTTGACTACAGTTGTTAGCTATGGTTGCCTTGTCTTCCCCTTGGTATGTTTCTTCTCTTCCTTGGAATGCACCTCTGCTGCTCCTCCATAATTACCCCCAGGCACTTCTACCATTGCTGCTCTACCATCATCCCTGCTAGACTTCCCTTCCAATCAATTCTGGTGAGCTCCTCGCTTATGCCTTTGTAGTTACCTTTACTCAATTCTCAGTGGTACTACTGTTAAAATTGTTTTTAGTTTCTTGCTCTCAAACTGCACAATAAATCCTTCCATATCATGATTACTGCCCCCCTAGAGGTTCTTTCATCGTAAGGTCCTTAATCAAGTCTGCCTCCTTACACAGCACAAAATTCAGAATTGCCTTTTCCTTTGTGGGCTCAACCATTGCCTCTTGCTATCAATTTTAATTTTATTTCTTAAGAACAAGACAACCCTGCTCCTTTTTGTCCATCTGCCTGTCCCTTCAATAGGGAGCATCTCCTTGGATATTTAGATCCCAGCCTTGATCCCCTTGCAGCCACATCTCTCTGCCCACAACATGGTAGCCACCAATTTCAATCTGTACTACAGTTTCATTTAGCTTATTTTGTGTACAATGCACATTTAAATAAATCACCCTCAGTCCTGTGTTGACTGAGATAATGGGAACTGCAGATGCTGGAGATTCCAAGATAATAAAATGTGAGGCTGGATGAACACAGCAGGCCAAGCAGCATCTCAGGAGCTGCTTGGCCTGCTGTGTTCATCCAGCCTCACATTTTATTGTCCTGTGTTGACTGTCTGCTCTGCTCATAGCTGACCCCTTATCTGTCGTGCCTGAAAACTAGAGGCAGATGACTTTAGTTTGACCCTAATGAGATGTTGAGATTCCTGACCCTTTGCATACCCTGTGTTAATTGTTCTGAAACTTTGATATCCTCTCTCTTGAAACCCCTCCTCCTCTTCCATACCCCTCCTCAGTCCTCATGACCTTCATTTACCTTTATTTTCATCATCAGTTCATCTACCTTATTCCGAATGCTTCATGCATTAATATAATAGATAAAGCCTTTAAGTTTGTTTGATTATTGAGTTTCTCTACACTTCTTTGCTTCCTTGGTACAATATGGCATTCACATTCTGTTCCTTGCTTTTATTTTTTGCTGACAGTCAACATCATCGCTAACCAGCAATTCCATATTCTCCATCTTTTTGATTTTATAATTCTCCATGCAGCTGAATGTGACTCTCACTAATTAGTTTAAAGCTCTGTCTACAGCCCTAGCATTGTGATTTGCCAGGACACTGATCCCAGCTTTATTCAGGTGGCGTCCTTTCAATCAGAACAACTCTGTCCTGCCCCAGCCTGGATGCTAATGTCCCATAAATTTAAAGCCATTCCTCCTGCATCAATCTTTGACCCATGTATTTACCTCCTTCTAGTCTAGTTCATCCTGTGCCAATTAGCTTGTGGCTCAAGTCGTAATCCAGAGATCATCTTGTTTTGTTTCTGCTTTTTAATTTAGCCCTTAGCTGCTCACATTCCCTCAGCAGAATCTCTTTCTGCTTATATCATTAGTACCTACATGAACCACGGGGATCTTTTCCCTCCTACTCCAAGTTCTTTTGCAGCCCAGATGCGATGTCTTGAATCCAGGCATCAGGCAGGCAACACAGCCTTTGGGATTTTTACTCAAGGCCATAGAGAACCATGTCTATTCCCCTGACAGAAGTATCCTCAATTGCAACTACATTTCTCTTTCTCACTGTTTTCGAATGACTCCCTATACCATGGTTCTGTGATCAGTTTCCACAACCTACAGCCCTCCTACTTGTCCACATAGAAATGAAGTCTGTCAAACCCGTTTTGTTAAGCTCATTGGCTAAGGCTTCTTCAGTACTACCTTCTGGATGTCTTTACCTGCCTTGCTAGTAGTCACACTGCCCTGTCCCTGACCACTGACTGAATTTGAGATAGTAATCTAAGGGATGTGACTGCCTTCTAAAGCACAGTGTCCCAGTTAAATCTTCCTCCTCTTTGACATGTTGCAGTATTTGATGCTGAACTCTAGCCCATCAAATCTAAGCCAGAGATCCTCAAACAACACTTGCTACAAATGTGTTCTCTATGAACAGAATAGGGTCCATCAGTTCTCGAAGACACATACTGGATCCACATCTCCACTTTATTTACTTAATTCTAAATTTGTTATTTATTTTTAAATTCCAACTGATCTTTTAGTAATCTGTAAATATTTCTCCTACTTCTGAAAGTAGCTTATAGTCTATAGTTAAATTAGTAGCTATTACTGACCAACTAACTTGCATTTTTCCTGTAATGTCACCCGTTTTTTTTGTGCTGGGCCCCCAGTCCCAGGCTTCAATTTAACCTGTTTCATTAAAAAAAATCTTACAAACTGAAAGCCAAAATACCAAACACAAAGCACCTCTTCCTTTCTGCATTGATATTCCATGCTGCTTTAAGTCCAGAGCTATATGCTCACTTGGGCTGTCTCTCACTCCAAATATAATCTCTCCATCCTGACTGTGTGTGAACCTTACTAATTGTGAATTTTCAACAGGCCATTTCTTAAACAGAGCTGGGATGAGCGATGAGTCACTTCACGTGAGTTTTATTGAATAAGATTTGATTCTGAATCATATGAGATGTTCTAACAGATGACCAGGAAAATATAAAGACAATGTGCTGCAAAAACTCAGCAAGTCTGGCAGCGTCTGTGGACAGAAATCGAAGTTAAAGATTTTTTGCCCAGTGACCCTTCCTCACCTGGAAGAAAAATTGGCAGAGCATTAAATACTAAATAAAAACTGAAAAAAAAAACCCGTTGATGCTGGAAATCAGAAACAAAAACATATTATTAGAAAAGCTCAGCAGCTCTGGCAGCATCTGTGAAGAGAAATCATTCCTGGTCTAGTGACCCTTCCTCCTTTTAACCGGTAAGATATGTGTACCTGTACCTAATTAACAAGTGGCTTCCTCACAGCCTTTAATACTTCCATAACATTATGGTTTATGACTTTCTGAGCAATTGATAAACAAAAACAGTAATTGCTAGAGAAACTTAACAGTTCTAACAGCATTTGTGGAGACAAAACAGATTTAACACTGAGCCCAGTGAACCTCCATCAGAACCTGAGTGATTGATGATATTTTGTAGATCTTTTTAACCTTCCTATTCCCATTAGGAACTCATATATGGGGAATTGACAGTATGAACCTGTCCAATAATACACTCAGCTGATTGAAGCCAATGTGTCATCTTTTAATTTGTCATATGTAAAAGTATTATACTGTGTGGAATTTAAGATTAATTTTGAAACTTGCCTAATGGTATTGCAGCACCAAGCTTGACACCATCTAGGATTATACAAATTCATTGGCACCCCATCGTATTCTTAACTTTTAAGTGGTTGCTGTGTGTACCATCTACAAGATGTCCTGTAGCATCTCGCTTCTTCAACTCAGCATTGTCAACACCTCCTAGACTCTGAGCCTCTATCATACTGAAAGAATGGAATGCTTACTGTCTCCAAGTTTACTTCCAAATCAGAATGCTATTCTCACTTACACCAGTTATTTTTTGCCTGTTTAAAAGACTGGAGCTCCCTATTTCATAGCATTGTGTGAGAGTTTCACCACACAGACTGCAACAACTCAAGGAAGTTGACAACTAGTTAGGGATAGACAATAAATAAGGACATGCTCACGTTTTGCAAATGAAAAATCAAGTTTATGCCTACTTTACAATCATCGTGCGATTTAAATGAACTTCATTTTTCTTTTATAAATCAACTGGAAGAATTTGGGTAATTCTGTCATGCAGATGTTCTCCATCTTGTTTGGCAATCTTCAGAATTTTTTAAATTACACATTACAATTTTGTGGCATCTATTTTCTGAGCTTTAGATCAAATTATGAATTGGGAAAGGGACTTGATCTTGGTCTTAGTGTGGTGGAGTGCTAACCGAACAGAGCTATGTAATTCTGTCGAAGGTAGGCTATTGGTTGAGCTGATTTCTGCAGCTATTCTAGAGCAAAGAGAGCTTTTCTAGATACATTTTTATTTGGCTTTCTTACAAGCTTTATGGCCAGATTTGTAGCATGTTTCAGTAAGTTAATACATACTCTTTCTCTTTCCTCTCCATTCCCCCCTCCCTTTTCTAGCATGTATGCATAATTAAACAACAAGAAATTGCTGAATTGCAAAGTGTAGGAGGTACTAAGAATGGGGATGCCAGAAGAAGTGCTGGATGCTGTCATATTTCTTTGAGTGTTTCTCTGCAAAATATGAGCACATGCTGTTTCAGCACTTAACCTGTTTCAGAAACTTAATAACAGTAAATACATTTGCAGGTTTTCTGCATGTCCCAAAGGATATGTGCTGATGGAGGAGACCTTGTGGTATTGTAATATAAAAGCTCAGAACTCTGAGCTAACATGTCTGATGTTTCTTAGAGACTGGTTTTGTTTTAAGGTATTTGGTATATATGCATGCCTGAAGAAAGGGAAGCAAATCAATCTTTGCTGAGCCAAAGCGAGCAATAGGGAGAGACCATTTCCAAAAATGGTTGAAGATCTTTGTTGCCAACTTTGAATATTTCACATACTTCGTATTATGTGTTTCCCTTCTGTATATACTTAACCCTGAACATTTGTACCTGTTATTTGAAAATATTTTTGTTCAGTAGTCTAATGCTGACTGTTACTACCAGCTCATGTTTTCAAACATCACTAAATGTTTTTGAAATACTTAAGAAGCTGATAATTTAGCTTAATTTAATTTTAGGTGTTCAACTGTTGTTAAACGTATCATTTTTAAAATGGATGCACCTTCATGGATACTAAGATTTTTCATTAAGGGGAAGTGCTGGACCAGTGTAATGTTGAGTTTGACTTTAGAGCAAATGATCATAAGCCTAAATGCTACGGAGCTGTTTTGAAATTTCCAGTAAATGTATTAATGTGAAAATATTTAATAAACTTGAGCCATGGAAACAGTCTTGTTTGGGTACAGTATTTGCTAACGGCTAAACCAGATAGCCACGTGAATACTTTATCAACCACATTCCTGGCCACAACAGAAAATACAGCATGCACATAATTTGAACAAATGAACAACTGTAATGTGAGTTGCACAAAGTAAAATTCATGTTTCATTTTGCATCAGATATATTGTTAAATGCTTGAACAAGTGAATGAATGAGCAAATGCAAATTATTCGAATATGTAGAGTTGTTGAGTCATAGAGCACAGAAGCTGACCCTTTTGGTCCCACCAGACCATGCCAACCATAATCCCAAACTAAACTAGTTCCACCTGCCTGCCCCTGGCCCATATGCCTCCAAAGCTTTCACATTCATATATACGTCCAAATGTATTTTAAATGTAACTGTACCGGCGTCCACCACTTCATTAGGAAGTTCATTGCACACGCGAACCACCCTCTGTAAAAAGTTTGCCTCTGATGTCTTTTATAAATCTCCCTTCTCTCACCTTTAACGTGTGCCCCCTAGTCTTAAAATTCCCCACCTTAAGGAAAAGCCACTACCATCTGTACCACCTCATTATTTTATAAACTCTTATCAGGTCACCTCTCAACGTCAGAAAAATTGTCCCAGCCTATCCAGCTTTTCTTCATAACTCAAACCTTCCATACCCAGCAACGTCTTAGTAACTCTCTTCTGAATGTTCTCCAGCTTAATATCCTTCCTATAATCGGGCAACCAGAACTGGATACAGTACTCCAGCAGAGGCCTCACCAATGTCCTTTACATCTTTAACATAATGTCCCAACTCTCACACTCAAAGGACTGTGTAATGAAAACATGCATGTCAAACACCTTCTTAACCATCCCGTCTATATGTGATGCAAACTTCAAAGAATTATGTACCTGCACCCTAAGTCCCTCTGCTCTACAACATTACCCAAGGCCTTACCATTAATTGTATAAGCCCTGCCCTTGTTTGTTGTACCAAAATGCAATACCTTGCATTTATCCAGGTAAACTCCATCTGGCATTTTTCAGCCCATTGACTCACTTGATCAAGATCCCTTTTTAATCTTAGAAAACCTTCTTCACTATCTACAATGCCACCAATCTTGGTGCCATCCACAAACTTATTAAGTATGCCTTCTGTATTCTCGTCCAAATCATTTGCATAAATGACAAACAAAAGAGGACCCAGAACCAATCCTTGTGGAACACCATAGGTCACAGGTCTCCATTCTCAAAAACAACCCTCTACCATTACTCTGTCTCCTCCTGTTAAGCCAATTATGTATCCAGTTGGCAAACTCACCCTGAATCCCATGTACCTCACTTTTCTAATTAGTCTGCCATGCGGAATCTTGTCAAAGGCTTTACTGAAATCCACATAAATGATGCTGCTGTTCTGCCATCATCAACCTTTTTGGTAACTTCCTGAAAAAAAGAATGCAAAGTTTGAGAGACACAATTTTCCTTGCACAAAACCATGCTGACTATCTCTGATCAATTTTTGCCCCTCTCAATGTTCATAAATCCTATCCTTTTATAATTACCTCCAACAATTTACCCACAACCAAAGTCATACTGTCAGGTTAATAGTTCCCCAGTTTCTCCTTACAACCTTTCTTAAACAAAGGTACAATATTAGCCATTCTCCAGTCATCAGGCACCTGACCTGTAGTTATCGATGATGTAAATATTTCTGCAAGGGTTCCTGTTAATTTTTTTCCTTACTTCCCACAATGTTCTGGGACACATTAGATCAGGTCCCGGAGATTTATCCACCTTTATATCCTCTAAGACCTCCCAAACTTCCCCTCTTGTAATATGAACTGCAATCCAGTAGTGTAGTCGAAGTATGTTATTTAGTTGACTTTCAGATTGTTGTCTTGTTTTATTCCATTTGGATGTGTTTTGGGACAGGGGACAAAAAAGAACTTGTTCTGAGGAAGGGTCACCGGACCTGAAACATTAACTCCTTTTTCTTTCTCAAATGCTGCCAGACCTGCTGAGCTTTTCTGTTGTTAGTGGTGGTGGTATATGGAAATTGGGCATCTTACGACTTTGTCCCAAAATGCTTCACAGCAAATATGGTACTCCTAAGGCATCTCTTCTGTTGTAGGAAAGAGTGTATGGCAAAGGAATATGATCAGTGATTAAGCAATCAGATAATCTATTTAGTGACATTAAGTGATGTAACTCATTCCTTTGTCAAAGCCTGCAGCAGATCTCCACACCATGCATAATTATGTGACAGCTGGCAGCATGGTATTGGACCTCATGTGCCGACATGAGCAGCATTAGGAACTGTAGAAGTGATATTCAAGTCCTCATCTACTGACTGTTGGTAAAAGCATGATATTTGCCTGTTGACCAATTGAAATGATGAGATCAGGTGCTTGATGGTATGGGTTTATACCTGTAACATTTTGAGCTTCAATTTCTACTTCAATTAAATTCTGTTTGCAAATTCCACAGTGAAAATGGTTACTCATGTTGAAATACAGTTTCCTGGATGCTAGTGACCCTTCAGTACTTTCTTGAGATTTGCGAACTTTGGAAGTTTGATGCATGGCATTTTAGGGGATTTTGATCCAGTCTGCAGCAGGCTTTGGACAGTGATTAGGACTAGCAACTGGGGCTATTCTTCTTCCCTAATGCATGAAGTGTGCATTAAATGTTGGGCTCTTTCTAGTGCCCATGCACTTGATCAAATCTTGGAACCTTTCTGACCTCTGCTTCCTTACTATACGTAATGGAATGTTTCCATGAATCATTTCACTATGTCCAGAAACTGTTTGTACTGGTGAAAAGATTGATAATTTGAGGAAAAAACAAGGGAAGTGGACAATGTTTACAGAGCATGTTTTTCTGATCAGGATTGCACTATGTGAAACTGTGATTGGAAGTAGATTTAATAGTAGATCTTAAAAAGGAATTGAATAAATGCTTTTTATAAAGGGGGAGAAATGGGCTATAGGGCAAGAGTTGCTAAATTGTATGAATTTGAGAATGCACAGGAGTGATGGGCTGATTATTGCACTAGAGGCAATCAGACTTCTGATGGTGTTTATTTGATGCCGGCCCAAAATGTTGGGGTTCCCAAATCATGAAGTAACGAAAGGATTTGTTCTATAAATTTTGGCTGGGCAACATATAATCCATATAAATATTTTATTTATTTTTGGTGTGAATCTTGTTTTTCCACTAACTGTACGGTTTATCTTCACTTTTATTGGATTTGCAGAGTACGGATCTGGAAGTGGAATCCTGACTGATTTTTGATCCAATGAACTCCAATTTGTTGAGCCCCTGGCTGAAATCAAAAAATTACAGCAAAAAAGCACAGTCTTGCCATGAGATTTTCTGGTTTGTATGATTTAGTGCTACATCAGACAGTGCTTGTTACCCATTAGATCTGTGTAGAAAGTTTAAATAGACCTGCCTTGTTTCCAGTTTGCAGACAGCTTGGATCACTTCAGACTGTTTGTTTGGTTATGGCTGTCTGACCCTACCTTTCTACCACATTTCTGTGTACAGAGTAAACCAGAGTGTTGATGGCAGAATTATTTTGGTTAAAGAGTTAGTTTTGTCTTGTGAAGACATTTTGTAGGATCTTACTAGAGCTGTGTGTAAATGCCTTGAACATAGTTACATCACGAGCTGGCAATTATGTTTTCAGTTAATATTGAACACATTTTAAAGTGCAAGCCAGTCTGGCCAAAATGAAATGTTGGGAAGTGTATTTGAAAGAGGATTGAGTTGCAAACTCCCTCCCCACCCCCAACACCACCACCATTGTGGCAGTTTTTCAAAATCAACATTCGTAGTGGTTCTCTGGTATAGACTTGTTCAGCAACTGATTCCTCTCTCAAACTTACCATTGTATGACAACAGTAGCTCTGTAAGTATTGCAAGATCTTTTCATGTTGATTTCCATTGACCTGTACATAGATTTTGTGAACTGGCTCTGTGATCTTGGACCAGATAAACAAAAGCAAAGCAAACTGACATGCCAGTTGTAGTTTTTAAGGTACAGTATTGGTCCGGGGTAGCAATACATATTTTTGGTGGACAAAGTTATCTTCAATCAAAGTGCACTTTCACTAGTTAGTTTGTGACTTCCAGCACGTTTCTTGTCTGATGTAAAGATTGCAACTTGCAAAAATCTGACAGCCTCTATTAATTCCAATACAAGCAAATATGGATACTGGGGATCTAAAATATAAAAAAAAGCTGGAAAAACTGGGCTGGCTTGGCAGCATGGGCAGGGTGAGAAGCTGTTGCTTTTTGAGTCCAATTTGACTCATTTATTCTCTGTTCATTACAAGATTCCTAATTTGACTCATTTATTCTCTGTTCATTACAAGATTCATTGCAGCTATTCTGTTCAGTTGTCTTCTATCTAAAATTGATTTTTTTTGTATACACTTGCAATCACCCGTAATCACTTCAGTGTCTTTTGGGGCCATAACTTTTCACAATTTACATTAATTAGATGAGGGGATCGAGGCATGGCAGCTAAATTTGCAGATTACAAAATGATAAGGATGTATATTGTAAAGAAGTCGTAAGGATTTTGCAGAGGAAATAGATTACGTGAGTGAGCAGATATCTGGCAGGTAGACTATAATGTGAACTTGTTCCATTTCGCAGCAAAGAATGAATGACTGCAGAAGTCTGAGGGGCAAAGTGACATTCCCTCTGAGTTGTACTGATGCCAATGGGTGCTCCCATGCTGAAGCATTAGCTGCTTCTTCCAGAAGCCACTGCTGTTTATGGGTCTCTGAGGAACCAAATGGTGCACTTTTCCTCGTGTGTCCTTCTTGACAAATTTGTGCATATAGTTGATGTACATTTAAAACTGATGGTAAAAATTTGCCCTATTAATAAAATTTAGGTATTTGGTAAAAATTAACATTGGAAATTTTGTTTTTGAGCAGATCGAAGTACTTCTGTGCTATTGTGTTGCTTATATCATTTTGTTGTTTGAGAAACATGTAGGTCTTGTAAAGCATTGACATTCATCAGGGACATAAAATAACAATTAAAAATGGAGCCCCTATCAAAGGACAAAATATGTGTCTTTGATTGTTGTTCAGGGTTATTGTCAGATCACAGCACTAATGGTACCGTGTCGGAGGGGTGTAGATGGGAACCTACAAAACTGATGTAAGAAAACACTGAAAATACATAAATGAATGGATTTCTGTTGCACACCATTTTCCTCTTTCCTAGCTCATACGTGTTATTTGCAAGTTTGAAAATCTACGAATTTCTCAAGCTAAAGCATTTTAAAAACTGAGTGATTTATCCATTCATGTACAAAAACATAGCTGATGATGTTTGCTGGCGTTGACTGGCTACTGGAAATGTCTGATTGTGCATGCAACACTGATGTCATTGGGCTGGGGTAAGGGGAGATGCAGGCTTGTGGCTGTGAAGCAGAGATTTCCTTACCTCCAGTGCCCGGGGCCGAGGTCTCCTTAGCTGCTATTCCTTCACTGCATTTACCTCGCTGCTGTAGATCTTAAATCTGTTTGATCTGTTTATGTTTTCAACCAGAATAACACAAAACGAATGAGTGTTCTAAGTTGCAAGTATTTGTGTTCCATCGCTTCTGAATAATGTCTAGTTTTTCTTCTTGTGTGCTTTGCAGTGTTTTAAAAAGAAATTTGTATCTCCAATCTATTTTCCTATTCCCCTCTGCCTTCGTTTTGTTTAGACATGTGTCAACTTCTATGTCACCCAGTAGATCATTGTTTAGATTTTTTTTCTGTGTGTCATTCTGTCTTTCCATTGTCTCTGCTCCATATCAGTGAGATTCTAACTGGAAACTTCTTTTGAAGAATTGTGAATGCTCACTTGTACTCGAGGAACAGAGAAGCAGCAACAGCCTATTCAACCTGTTGAGCTTGTGTCAGCTTGGGCAGTTTCTCCCAAGATGAAGAATGAATTGTTAACATTCTGTTTTGATTGCTTTGGTTGATCAGTCCAATACATGACTTGCAGCCTCTCCCACATGTGAGCAAATGTTATTTGAATGGTACATATGCTGTCGAAAGGATTGTGTGCTCTGGCCAATGGCTTAACCTCGTTTTTACGTATTCCCAATGACATATGTTTTGTGGTGATGCCCTCCCAGATATGCCTTCACCATTTTGCCCTGTCCCAAGCCAGGGATTATCATGACCTGGTGGGGATATTTGATTTCTTCAGGAAGCTTTGAGGATACCCTTCAGCTGTTTCTAATGCTGGCTAGGTAGTGTTGTGCTAAGGTGGAGTTCTGAATAGAACATTGGCTTTGGGAGTCTGGTGGCAGGCATATGAGTGACATATCCTAACAAACAAATCTGTTTATGAATGGTTAATGCAATGATGCTTGAGCTTTTTAGCTTGAAAGAAGATGCTTCGGGTTGTGAAATGGGCTAAGTGGACTTTGTTTCAAAAAAGAAAATTTTAAGACAATTTTTTTCTTCATAATATTATTGTAGAAGGACTGATGCTGAATTTTAAAAAAAATTCTAATTTATTACAATGATTTTGTACTTTCAAAGGACTTTAATGCTGGACTTTTTCTTTCTTAGGGAAAAATGTTTTTCCCTTGTGAGTACGTGACAATAAAGCTAATTCAGTTGCAGCAAAACATCCTTGTCCCTGTGCTCAAATCCTCTTGTTTTGAAGGTCAACGTACAGTTTGCTTTATTTATTGCCTGCTGCAACTACACATCTTCAATGACTGGTGCATGAGGACACTCGGTCTCAGCTAACAATTCCCTCCCTTAATTTAAAGCCTTTCAAATAATAATCTGCTGCCTTGATTTTGCTGTCAAAGTGCATAACCTCACATTTATCCACATTATACTGCATCTGCCGTCATTTTGCCCACTCACTACCTTTAAAAACCCAGTAGATGATAACTTAAAAAAAGCAGTCAGGGTGGAGAAGATGAAATTTGAGAGTAAGCTAGCTTGTAATACACATGAAGATTGCATGAATTTCTTTTAGATAATGAAAAGGTAAGAGAGAGGCAAGAGTGGACATAGGAGAAGTAGTAATGGGGAATAAAGACATGGTGGAGGAACTGAATAGATACTTTGCATCAGTTTTCATAGTGTGGCAGCATACCAGAACTTTGAGTCGGCGAAGAGGTGAGTGTAATGGCCATTACAAAGGAAAAGGTACTGGAGAAGCTGAAAGGTCAGGAGGTTGTTGAATCACCTTGATCAGATGGATAGTGTCCCAGAGTCCTGAAGAAGATTAGCTGAGGGGATTGTGGAAGCATTACTGATATCTTTCATGAGTCAGGGAGAGTCCCAGGAGAGTGGAAAATGGGTAACGTAACACCCGTTTTAAGAAGGGAGGGAGGCAGAAGATAGGAAACTATAGGCCGATTAGCCTAACTTTGGTCTTTAAGTAAAACATAAACACAGAAACATAAAAGATAGGAGGAGGCTATTGGTTCTTTGAGTCTGCTCTGCCATTCATTGTGATCATGGCTGATTGTCCAACTCAATAGCCTAATCCTGCTTTCTCCCCATAACCTTTGATCCCATTCACCCCAAGGTTAAGCATTCATTTCGACACACTAGAATACAAGAGCAGTGATGCACAGCTCAGGCCGTATAAGGCTCTGGTCAGGCCTCATTTGGAATATTGTGAGCAGTTTTGGCTCCTGTATCTAAGGGAGGATATGCTGGCATTGGAAGGGGTTCAGATGATGTTTACTAGAATGATCCCAGGGATGAAGGATTTGTCATCAGAGGAACAGTTGAGAATTCTGGGTCTGTATTAAACAAACCATAAAAGGTTTTAATTGATTTAATATGTATATGCAAATCTCCAAATTCCTTTCATCTCACTGTCCTGAGGGAATTAAAGGTTTCATCAGTGTAAGGAAGGGATGGCATTTATGACGTCTGTTAAGTGTGAGACCTTAGGCCCGAAACGTCAACTTTTGTGCTCCTGAGATGCTGCTTGGCCTGCTGTGTTCATCCAGCTCCACACTTTGTTATCTTGGATTCTCCAGCATCTGCAGTTCCCATTATCTCTAGAATCTGTTTGTATTTTGTTTTGGAGGTTAGACTGGTTTTATTCCTAAAGTGGGAATTTAGAAAACGTCACCTTAACTAGCTGTAAATTTGTGTACTTTTTGAACAAAATAGAATGCATCTGCAAATACAAATTCCACCCCATAGATGTATACACACGTGCGTGTGCGTGTGCGAGTGAGAGTGTGTGTATAGAGAGAGGGATGGAGACTAGGCACCTGGGGAGGAGGGAAGGACTAGGCATGTGAGTATACAGTGTGGTGGGGGTCACCTGTAGTGCAACATGAACCCAAGATCCTAGCTGAGGCCGTCCTCATGGGTACCGAACTTGGCTATCAGCCTCTGCTCGGCAACTCTGTTGTTGTGTATCCGGAGTCTGCCTTGGAGGACGTTTACCTGAAGATCTGAGGCCGAACATCTTTGACTGCTGAAGTGTTTCCCACTGGGAGGAAACATGCCTGTCTGGTGATTGTTGCATGGTGCCTATTCATCCGTTGTTATAGTGTCTGTGGTCTCGCCAATATACCATGCCATGGGGCATAGACAATATTGGCCAAATCACATGAGTACCTGCCATGCACATGCTGGGTGATGTTCCCACGTGTGATAGTAGTATCCATGTCAATGATCTGACCTGCCCTGCAGAGGTTACCATGAAAGGGTTGTGTAGAGTTGTGGTTGATGTTATCCTGAAGGCTGGGTGGTTTGCTGCGAACATGGTGGCTCAGTGGTGAGCACTGCTGCCTCACAGTGCCTGGGACCCGGCTTCATTTCCACCCTCAGGTGACTGTCTGTGTGGAGTTTGCATATTCTGCCCGTATCTGCATTGGTTTCCTCCGGTGCTCTGGTTTCCTCCCACAGGCCAAAGATGTGCAGGGTTAGGTGAATTGGCTATGCTAAATTGCCCGTAGAGTTCAGGGATGTGTCGATTTTGGGGTTGGCTTGCTGTGAGGGTTGATCTGGACTTGTTGGGCTGAAGGGCCTGTTTTCACAGTGTAGGGATTCTGTGATGATGCTCTATGATGATGAATAGTTTGTTTAAGGTTTGGCGGTTGTTTGAAGGTGAGAAATGGAGCCGTGGGTAAGATTTTGGCAAGGTACTCATTGTCACCAATTATGTGCTGAAAGCTACGGAGCATGTGGTGTAGTTTCTCTGATTCTAGGAAGTATTGGATGATGAATGGTACCCTATTGGACGTAGCCTGTGTCTCTCTTTGAAGGAGGTCATTACAGTTTTTCGCTTGCGGTTTTTTTTTAGCATGTCAGAACTGGCAATCGATGAGTTGAGCATCGTATCCTGCTTTTGTAAAGGCATGTCTCTCGCATTCCTCCTCATCTGAACAGATCCTGTGTATGTGTAGGACTTGACTGAAGGGGATGGCTGTTTTAATATGTTCAGGGTGGAAGCAAGAGAAGGTCACCATAGTGATGTTATTTGTAGGCTTGCGGTAGAGTGATGTACTGAGGTGTCCGTCCCTGATGGAGATGCATGCGTCCAAGAATGAGACTGATTCTGAAGAATAGTCCATGGTAAGTCTGATGGTGGGATGAAACTTGTTGATATCACTATGTAGTTGTTTCTGTGATTCCTTGCCATGAGTCCAAAAGAAGAAAATGTCAGTGTACCTGGTGTATAGCATTGGTTGGAAGTTCTGTGCAGCAAACCAATCTTGTTTGAACCTGAGCATGAAATTATTGGCATTTTGCGGCGCAAATCTGGTCCCCATGGCTGTATGTGTGAATGAAGAACTGGTTGTTGAAGGTGAACAAGTTGTGGTTGAAGATGAAGCAGATGAATTGTCTGCGAATTGGCGGTTAGGGGTATTGAGTGCTGAGGCTGTTGCAGCGATGCTGTTGTTGCTCAGGTTTGAACAAGACTTGTTTGCTGCATAGAACTTCCAACTAATTCTTCCTTGCAACACACACCAGCAGCTCCATCAGCAGTGACAGCATACTTAAATTACTGGACCTCTGCCTCGCCACGTACTTCGTCTTTAATGGTCAAGTATACATACAGAACAACAGTACACCAATGGGGCCACCCATCATCAGGACTCCATAAGACCATAAAACAATAAGACATAGGAGTGGAAGTAAGGCCATTTGGCCCATTGAGTCCACTCCACCATTTAATCATGGCTGATGGGCATTTCAACTCCACTTACCCGCACTCTCCCCGTAGCCCTTGATTCCTTGAGATCAAGAATTTATCAATCTCTGCCTCGAAGACATTTAATGTCCCGGCCTCCACTGCGCTCCATGGCAACGAATTCCACAGGCCCACCACTCTCTGGTTGAAGAAATGTCTCCTCGTTTCTGTTTTAAATTTACCCCCTGTAATTCTAAGGCTATGCCCACGGGTCCTCATCTCCCCGCCTAACTGAAACAACTTCCCAGCATCCACCCTTTCTAGCCATACAATATCTTGTAAGTTTCTATTAGATCTCCCCTCAACCTTCTAAACTCTAATGAATACAATCCCAGGATCCTCAGCCGTTCATCGTACGTTAAACCTACCATTCCAGGGATCATCAGTGTGAATCTCTGCTGGACATGCACCAGTGCCAGTATGTCCTTCCTGTGGTGTGGGGCCCAAACTTGGACACAGTATTCTAAATGGGGCCTAACTAGAACTTTATAAAGTCTCAGAAGCCCATGACTGCTTTTATATTCCAACCCTCTTGAGATAAACGACAACATTACATTTACTTTCTTAACTTGCAGGTAGAGTCCATGATTAACATTTAGAGAATCCTGGACCAACACTCCCGGATCCCTTTGTACTTCTGCTTTACGAATTTTCTCACCGTTTAGAAAATAGCCCATGCCTGTATTCTTTTTTCCAAAGTGCAAGACTTCACATTTGCTCACGTTGAATTTCATCAGCCATTTCCTGGACCACTCTTCCCTAACTGTCTAAATCTTTCTTCAGCCTCCCCACTTCCTCAGTACTACCTGCCTGTCCACCTATCTTCGTATCATTGGCAAACTTCGCCAGAATGCCCCCAGGCCCTTCATCCAGATCATTAATATATAAAGTAAACAGCTGTGGCCCCAACACTGAATCCTGCGGGACACCACTTGTCACTGGTTGCCATTCTGAAAAAGAGCCTTTTATCCCAACTCTCTGCCTTCTGTCAGACAGCCAATCCTGAGATGCTGCTTGGCCTGCTGTGTTCATCCAGCCTCATATTTTATTACCTCAATCCAAGCCAGTAGCTCACTTCGAACACCATGGGCCCTCACCTTACTCAGCAGCCTCCCGTGAGGCACCTTATCAAAGACCTTTTCTTTAAACTTACTAACCATGTCTCCTAAATTCTCATCCAAATCATTTTGTATAAACCTACTTAACAAATGAAAATTCTATGCGCATTTTCAGGACTTTATCACTTTACTGCTCATGTCTGTAATTCTCTCCTCAGTTCAGTCACATTCTTGCTTGAGCATGGGTTCTACCCCCACTCAAAAAGATCTAAAGACATATTCTCGTGCTGGAATAGTATTGTCACTATCTTTTAGCTAAGGAATTAAATCAAGATGTCATGTGTCTTTCAAGTGGTTTTCTCTAATCTGAGCAGATGAGTTCTCCAGGCATTCTGATCACCATTTACCCTTCAGCCGACACCACTGATCATGGTAATGTGAGTACACTATTCTGCAAATGATGGAAATCTGAAATTAAAAACAAAAACAAAATTCCATTAAGCCTCAGAATGGCAAGTGGCATCTGTAGACTAAGAAACAGGGTTAATATTTCAGACAGATGCTAATTCATTAGAAATGGTGTAAGCTCATCAATCTGAAACCTTAGATCTTGTTTCTGGCCTGATGAATGTTTACAGCATTGTTTTTGCTATTACACTTCCCAACACAACAACATTGAAATTTCTAAAGTGAAACATTATGCCTTTATAACATTCTAAGATTCTGTAGAATGTGAAGTGTTTTTTTGGAAGTGCAATTACTGTTGTTAATGCAGCACAATCCCACAAACAGAAGATTAAAGACCAGACTACATGCTTTTTGAGTGGTCGTTGAGTCAGACTGTTGGCAAAGAATACATACTCCTGCTCCTTCTTCAAACAGTTTCCAGGGATCTTTTAAAACAACCCAACTGTCATGCAAGACCTTAGATTTAATATCTCTTCCTACAGCCAGCAGCTTTTTCTGTCACTACTTCTCTACTGTACTGAATGATATGCAAAAGCATGCAATGGATCTTTAATCTGAACCTTCTTAATAAGAGGTGAGTGCTTATCTCTGAGCCAAGCAGGCAGACAAAATGTCAGTTAGTGAAAATGCTAAGAAGCTCAAGTATAATGCTCACAACATGCCTTTTCTAAAAAATACTTTTTAGATATCGTTTGCTATTTTGAATAAACCTATTCTTAATGTAAAATGCCACAAATTGAAGGGCGGTTGTTTTCTCATAAACTTTCCAGAAACTAAGCTCCAGTTCTAAATAATATAATCATCTTTTCATTGTGAAGTCCATGGAGATAAAATAAAAATATAAACATAGCGCAGTATTTGCACAAGGCAACAAAAATAAATTTTTGAACTGTTACCAAGTTCGCTGTTGCATTTCTTTGGAAGGGTGGAAAACATTAAATACAACTGGATTAATAAAATGCAGCAACTCACAAGACTTCTTGATCTTGTACATTTTTCACGTTATTGACATGCCCTGTATGCAAATCAGAGAGGAGGTGGTAGGAACAGAAAGGTTCTTTCAAAGCCACCCCCCCGCCCCCTTGTCATTGGTATCACCTCAACAACCAAGTATTTACTTTGCCATGCCTAAGACGTATTACAAGCACTGAAACAGGAATTTCGTGGTTATAAAATTATCTCAAGACACAACCTTTCTCCCCAAGCCCAGAAACCCTGGGGGTGGGTGGGTGAGGGAGAGGAATTCACAAGCAAACTCTGCCAGTTTAAAAAGGATTTCACATTCAACCACACTTGTGTAAAGAAAAAAGTTTCAAATAACCTGACTTGTTATTTGGCCGATTGGGAGTCGCATCTCAGTCACCCCATCACTCTTTTCCTTTGGCATTTATCCATGCAAATTCAGGAGGTACAGCACCTCCCTTTCTCTGGTGTAGGTCCTGAACACTTCTTGCAAATGAACCAGAGACTGACTTTTAATTGTTTCAATTTAATTTACTTGAGTCACTAGTCATGATGTGGCCTTCTTTACATTGGAGAGACCCCAAATGCAGATTGGTTAACTCTAGCACATTATTAGTTCTTGTGAACATTCAGGGCTTTGATGCCAGGGTCAAATTATTTGTTGTGATCATATAAATTCTTCTACCTTAGAAATTTTTGAATTGTGTACCAGAAGTCAATCCAAATATATTACTAATTATATTCACTATTGATTCAAGAGATTTAGTCTTGGTTTACTTTGATATTGTTCTGTATAATCAGGAATTAGTCTGTAGTTAGTTAGCATTGCGATATTATGTTTGGTATTTCAAACTCCCCTCTTCTAGCAATACCCCAACCCAATCCCGTGGAATATTACATATGAACAAGCCATAAAATGTTACACAAACTGGAAAAATGTTTCCCTCAATAACTAATTCCTCCAACTGTTCATGTATATTTGCTTGTGCTGAAAACTTTTTTTTATACAAAAGGAAATCATATAAAAAGGACAGGCTTTAGTGCAATTTTGAAAGCCTCAGTATATTGTTTGATCCCATTCAGATTAATAATATAGATATTTTATAATTTGATGTAGCGCAGAGCTTGTCATTTTCCAGATAACCTACATGTTTGTAGAACATAAGTGCTCTGTGTATGACAAACAACACCGCTTTCTGGTTGTGAAGCATTTTAACTTGCCCGCTCATCCCCTGGGTGACATGCCTGTCCTGAGCCTCCCCCAGTGTCATAGTGACACAACCCGAAAACTGGAGGAGCAGCACCTCATATTCTTCCTCGGGAACGTGCAGCCTGATGGCCTAAATGTGGATTTTACCTGTTTCAAAATCTCCCCATCCCTGGCTTCACCTCATGACCAGCGCTCCCTCTCATCTCTGCCTTCTTGACCTGACACAACCTGTCCATCTTTTATCTCCCGCCTATCCGCCAATACCACTTCACTGACCAATTCTCACCACTCCCTACCTGCACTCACCT
This sequence comes from Stegostoma tigrinum, assembly GCF_030684315.1. Lineage (NCBI taxonomy): Eukaryota > Metazoa > Chordata > Chondrichthyes > Orectolobiformes > Stegostomatidae > Stegostoma > Stegostoma tigrinum. Next base: position 10,624,632 of record NC_081375.1, read on the forward strand.
CACCTGTCACTATCCCATCTCCCTCCCTCAGCTCAACCCCTCCTCTCTCTTTATTTCTGAGGTTCCCCCCCCCCCCCCCCACTCTCCCCATTTCTGAAGAAGGGTCCTAACCCGAAATGTCAGCTTTTCTGTTCCTCTGCTGCCTGGCCTGCTGTGTTCCTCTAGCTCCATACTGTGTTAACTCTGACTTCAGCATCTGCAGTTATTGCTATCTGTGGGTATGTGTCCTGCCTGTTCGCGACACAATCGTAAGATGTATCACATGCTACCTCTGTCACCCATTTATGTTTGCTTTGGGTACTGATTTAAAGTTTTCTGTAAGATCATCTCAACAGTTGGGATTTTGTACTGCTAAAACCTTGTATTCTGTCACTACAATAAAAACACTTAAAGGTACCATTTATAAAATGTAAATTTGCGACACTATCTTGCTTGTTGGATGTTAAACATCTGATTGCTCCTCTTAAAGACAAGGAGGTTTTTTGTGTCTTTACCAATATGCCAATCTTTTTAGTTACCCAATACCAAAGAGGGAAAATATGATTATTCATAATTGTTGACCAGTCCAAACCCCCCTTCAAAATATGTCAAGCAGATAGCCTAGACCCTGTTGCTTCTTTAATTTAAAGGCACGTGTAAGATGCTGTGTTCCAGATGTCATTCAGTTGGTTGCAATTACTTGGCTTTAAGCAAAACACACTTTGTTCTTACCTTTGTAGTTAAAATACAAACAAGAGAAACAGGACTTGACCTAACTTTTAATTTGATTGGAAAACTTAACAGATTAATAGGTTATGGAACTACTAAACAGCAACCATTACCAATATCATAACATTCCATTAACACACCCTTGGCAAAGGTAAATTCAGTGCAATAGATTGGCTCAAATGCAGTTCTCACAGCAGAGTGAACCTCAGCTTTTAGCTCTAACAGAGCGAGGAATAACAGTTCCCACATCCGTCTTCAACACCCCAGCAACTCTGAGAGCTAAACTAAAGCCCAGTGTCAGTGGAAACCTGATTCCATCCATTCATGTTGCCTCTGTTGTTCCAACTTTTAAAATATGACCGAGGCTTCTCAAGCTGTTTGCGATATTCACTTGGTGGAGGCAGCTTGGCTCCTATGGCTCAAAATCCGTTCAGTAAAAGCCAGGACAATATACACCTCTTAAAAGCCGTAGTATTATCACACAAGCTATTTTCTACATAGTTACATGAATTAATTTTTAAACTCAATTGACTGTCAGACATTCTAGAAGGTAGCTGATTGTATGTGAAATTGTTTAAAACATTTTGTAAGACATCAAGAAGCCAAATGTGCATCTATCCTTTGCTACCTTGAAGCCAGCAAAACACTACTGCCGATGATTGAACGGGTGCTCAGTCCTGTTCACTCAGTCCTTCGCTCCCTGTTCACTGGCTTGTATAACTCCTGTTTATGCGCTGTTTCCATTTTTAAAATTCACAAACAATGCTGCAGAAACTCAGCAGTTATAGCAGCATCTGTGAAGAGCGAAAGAGTTAAAATTTCAAGACCAGTGTGACTCTTCAGAATTCTCATCTTTGTTTTGAAAAACATGCATGCCCTTATGATTCCATCTATCTTTATAATCTCATCCAGTCCTAATTCTCCAAGGTCTTGGTGCTTCTCCAATTCTGGCTTCTTGAGTATTTGCAATTTTAGTTGTTTCACCATTGTAAGCTCGGCCTAGAGATGCCAAGATCCTTTGATCTGAAATTCTACCCCTGAATTTCTCCTAGTGTGCACATCTCTTCAATATGCTTCCTAAATAAAAAATTTCACAAATATCTAACCTAATATATCCTATTCTAGCTTGGTGATTTTTTTTGTTGGTTTTCCTGTGAATGTCTTGTTAGTCTTATTAAAAATGTGCTACATTATGTGAAAATTAATTTTGCATGTTTGTCCGCAAATACGAATGCTCTGGAGCTTTAGACCATATATATAATTGTAAATTCATGATCCTCTTGATGGTTGTGTATCTTCAGATGCTGCTACTGGTGGTTTTGCAGTTATGACTTGGTAATTTCTCTAAGCAAGAGGCAGTAGTGCAACAAGCAATCCTTTCTAAATCTTTGAGTCCACAAAGTTTAAGCTGGAAATCGTGCTAAGTGTAAATGGAACAGAGCTGTCTGGGCTTTTGAGGTTTGATTTACAGAGCTAGAATACTACGTGTGGCCTATAATCTGATGTTCAGACATTGTGCCACATAGATGCAAATTACACCTTGTCTTAAGCAAATCTGGTTAGCAGAATCTATCCTGACTCTTATCAGAACGTAACAGGCTCTGTAAATGAACTTGTTCTGAAATGGAATAGTAGTTTTATACTAACTGATTTAACTATAAAACTAATCCATGTAGGTTTTTTGTATTTTTGCTTTTGCAGTATGATTTAATATTATTCTATTGTTGTATTATATGAGCTAAATATTCGCATTATTCTAATTTTCACTTCATTTGGTTAACTACACGCAAATGAAATTCTGAGCAGTACTTTTATTTGAAGTGTGTATGTTACATCTGCAAATGTAATATGGGCCGAGAGTTATACCTAAAACCCGTTATACCTAATCCTCAGTTGGATCTATTGTAATAAATCCAAATGTATGCCACTGGAATGTGTGGTCACATAATAAGCTGCTTTAGGAAATCTTTCTAAATGAATGTGGTTAATTTGGTATGGGTTAAAAAAGACAGACTAAGACTCAAAAGGACATTTTTTTCTCATATCCTCTATGCATATTTAGACTTGACTATTTTTACTAATATGGAGTGGTTATTGCAGAACATATTATTATAAAATTTTAAATCTGTGCTAGTTTGCAAACTTTTCCCAACTGGTTGTAAGCTTTGACTCCCAATAGGATAGCTTTAGTGTGTCTGGTAAACAGGACGAGGTCTAGTCTGACCAGCTGGCAACAATAGCAATGCAAAACGTCAGGTGTAAGAATCCATGCGCGTCCATTGCAAAAAGAAGATCTGCAGTATACAGTCTTTGCAGGCTGAATTGCTGCCAAATGGGAAATGAATCACCGTCTTTGAATGGGATGAGTGCTATGCGTGAGCAGTTTAATATTCAAGTATTTTGGCTCAAATTCCACTAAAAATGATTAATAGTTTATCATATTTCCTTTTCACAAAAGGGTGGATTGTTGTATTTTAATGCTTCAAACTTGTATAATATAACTTGTACCTCTGCCATTTTGATTTTTGTGTGATAGTCACTACAGATTGCTCATTCTAGCAGAAAAGTTTTAATTTTCCTCATTTTGATTTTCATTAGTATGATTTTGCAGTAGAGCATATGAAAACATTTGACACATTTATCAATGACCTTCCCACCATCAGAAGGTCAGATGTGGATCTGATCACTGATTGTATAATACTGAGCACCATTTGAGACAGCTCAGATGCTGAAGCAGGTCATGTCCAAATGCAGCAAGACCTGGGCAGTTTTCAGGTTTAGACTGGTGTGTGGCCAGTAACATTTACAGTAGAGGACTGTAGGAGCAGAGAGGACTGGGTTCACATGTATATAATTCATTAAAGGTGGTAGGATAGATAGAGAGAGCTGTTAATAAAGCATACTGTATTCATTAATAGGCTTCATTAATGGAGGTATAGAGTACAAGTGTAGGGATGTAATGCTGAACTTGTATAAAACACTGGTTAGACCTCAGCTGAATTATATGTACAGCTTTGGGTTGCCACTCTTTTAAGAGGATGCAGATGCTTCGTAAAGGTTGCAGAAGAGTTTTAGGAGAATGGTTCCAGAATTGAGAAACTTCGGTTAATAGACTAGATTGAGAATTTAGGATTAGTCTCCTTGAATAGAAGAGTTGATAGAGGCTTCAAAAACCATGCAGAATCTGGAAGGAGTATATAGGGAAAAACTATTCTTACTTGTTAAAGGATCATGCAATTTTCCCATAGGCCCGAAACGTCAGCCTTCCTGCTCTTCTGATGCTGCTTGGCCTGCAGTGTTCATCCAGCTCTACACCTTGTTATCTTTCCCATGCATTTATGCTGACTTTGGTGAATCAACCCCCCCCATTTTTCCATGTGACAAATAATTAAATCCCAGATAATTGTTTCTAGAAGGTTCCTTATTGGATTACCAGTTTAGTTAGCAAATTTTCTGCAAAAACCTGCCATATTGGTGCCCACATGCTTCCAGAGTTGATCCAGGGTATTCTGCTTCTGTTTGAGGGAGCTTCATTTCCTTGATAAAATTTCAAGCTTTTGATCGGCCCTGAGCATGAAAAATGTTTGTAAATTTTCAGCGTCCTTTTAGGGAAAGAAAATTGTAGGAAACATATCTTGAAGTCTCTCTAGTACTATCTGAGCAACATAATGTTTTAAACATGTGGAGTGAGAGCATCCCAATTTTTTTTTTAATATTCACAGGAGATGGGTGTTGCTGGCCAGACCAGCTTTATTGCCCATCTTTAATTATCCAGGTGGCAGATGAAAGTCAACCACATTGCTGTGGGTGTGGAATCATACGAAGGCCAGACCAGGTAAGGACAGCAGTTTGCTTCCCTAAAGGACATTAATGAATTGGATGGGTCTTTTCTGTTAATAGACACTGGTGTTATAGTCATCCGTTAGGTCTCAGTTCAGATTTCTACTGACTTCAAGTTCCATCACTTGCCATTGCCAGAATTTAACATAGAATCATAGACGATAGGAGCAGGAGGAGGCCATTTTGCTTTTCGAGCCTGCTTGGCTATTCTTTACTATCATGGCTGATTGTCCAATTCATTAGCCTAATCCTGCTTTTTCCCCATAACCTTTGACCCCATTTGCCCCAAGTGCTATATCTATTCACTTTTGAAATACGTTCAATATTTTGGCATCAACTACTTCCTGCGGTAATGAATTCCACAGGCTCATCACTCTCTGGGTGAAGAAATGATTGCTCATCTCCATCCTAAATGGTCTACCCCGAATCCTCGTACTGTGACCCCTGGTTCTGACACACCCACCATTGGGAACATCCTCCCTGCATCTACTCTGTTGAGTTCTGTTAGAATTTTACCAGTCTGTAAGAGATCCGTGCCCCCCCCCACCTCCTTTTGTCTGCACCCTAGTGAAAACAATCCCAATTAAGTCAGTCTTTCCTCATATGCCAGACCTGCCATGATGAAGGGTCTAGGCCCGAAACGTCAGCTTTCCTGCTTCTAAAATGCTGCTTGGCCTGCTGCGTTTTTCCAGCTCTACACTTTGTTATCTCGGATTCTCCAGCATCTACAGTTCCTATTATCCCTAGAATCAGTCTGATAAACCGTTGCTGCACTCCCTCGAGAGCAAGAGCGTTCTTCCTTAGAATGTTTCCTGGGTTTCTGGATTGCTGGTCCAGTGACAATATCACTTGGCCTGTGCCTTCCCTATAAGGACCAACGCGTATTTCCTTTCCCCTAATTGCTGTTGCGAATATGGTGGTGAGCACATATTCATCCTGCAGTGCTGTTACGAAGGAAGTTCCAGATTTTTGACCCAGTGATGGTCAAGTAGCAGCAGGAGCAATATGGTTCTAAATTGGGATGGTATGTAATCCTTTGGAGGGGATATTGATGTGGCATTCCCATGCATCTGTTCCCTTTACTCTTTTAGGAGGTAGACGTTACAGGTTTGCAAAGTTAGTAGAAGGTACCTTGGAAAGTTGCTTCAATGCATCTTGAGTTCAAAAAGTGGAGTGGAAAATTTGCATGTATATTATCTTGGAGTAGCTTAGTTGCAATTCTACATGAATAAAAGGGGAGGGGGCAATGAATGTCAAATCAGAAATCCAAGAACAAGTTTAAGAAAAATATGACACAGTTGCAGGGAAGGAGTGAAAGCTACATTGGATCTGACTGGCTAAGTTATGAATCTCTGGAATGTTGTGTAATTTCACTAATGTGTGTGGTCTTTGTACTATTTGATTGCTTCTTAAATTATTCAGTGATTTTTTTTTGTCTTCACTAGTCTGTGGAAGGAAATCTTTTAACTACCAGCCCTGAACTTACCATTTGCAAGATTCAACTAGGTTCCTGATATTGACATTGGCTTAGTGGCCAGAAGGTTGCGAGTTCCAAGACTCTCTTCAAAGACTTAGTCTTTTAATCTAGGATGACCCTTGTAATTTATTATTAGAATTACCCACTTGTGATAACTAGCCGGCCATTGCTTTTTGGACGACTGGTCCTAATTAGCAGCAGAGATTGCTCCCATAGCCGAGCAGACGTTTTTAAAAAAAAGCAGTAATGTCCTTGGGAGTGAATCATATCCGAGGCAATTCTTCCGGAGGAAGGTTACAATAAGATTTTTTACTTTCTCCTCCCCACACTGGGGGCACAGGACCATTACCTAAGAAAGGATTCTGCTATTACTTATTAAAAGAAGCATGTATTTCAGTTCCTCATTTCCATTTACTTGGTCAGTTGGATTATCTGGTGTATAGACTTGTCGTCCAGACTGTGAAAGATGTTCTCTCAAATGTTGGCAAGCTATAATGTTGAAAATATTTTAACCAGATGCAAAATATAATAACGATCCATTCCTTTTAATTAACAATTGCATAAACCAAGCATTCCAATGTGTTCTGTTGTAAGTTTTTAAATGGGTGTGGAAATCATTTGTCTTTACTGTTGAAGGAAGAATATTTTGGCTGCTTATTTTGAATTTGAGTCTTTCACTGACTTTACTGCAGCTGTAGCAGTCATCATATTGGGACGGAATCCATGTAAGTTGATATCACATGGCATATAGCCATTAAGGGAAAAAGTTTAGGAAATGCAAAACATAAAACTGCAGTCCGTAGAACCTCACAGCATTTTAATTCTGGCATGATGTAACATGTTGAGAGGAATTGGGAGGGAGAAATGAGGAAGTGGGAGGGATAAAAAAGGAAGTGCTTTGTTTACTGTAGAACAATGATGTGAAAAATGCAACCTGGTGTTAAACAGTGGTCTAGACATGGAAAATGCAAGCAGACTCCAACTTGATGTGTCTCCTAGTCACACAGGCTACATTAACAGAGACAACTGGACTCTGTGCCAGATCATGATAATCCGTGCTGCAATTTTCCAGGAAAAGAAAACAAAAAAAAGTTCCCTCATTTATTTTGTTTAAACGCCTAATAGTCTTTTCAGAATATTTACTCACCTCAATTTTGGAGAAATAAACAGTGCGTGTTGAATTAGTGACCCTGATGTGGATTATGGACTTAGGACATGGGACAGTTCACTGGCTCCCAACCACAACTTTCAAAAGAATCAACAGTAATGTTTGTTCTCAGACTTTTGGTATCCAACAACCATTTATATTTTCCATTTTGTCACAAGTATATTGTATGTTATCTTCATTGATTAGATTTCTGTTAATACTCAGTGCAACTTGAGTTATGCTGAGTGATCCATGCGGAACAATATGAGAAGAGGAAAACCAAATATCCTCCAAGAGACTGCCTTCTCCCTTTTTACTTGCGTTGTTGTACTTACAGATCGGTGCACTCAACAACCAAGATTTAGAGTTGGGCCTGCCACGGCAGGTTATTAGTTGTCCAAGACACTAAGCTATCTCTTGCTTTCCTTTTGATCTACTTGAGCACTGTACGACCTGACAGTGTGTGTATTTGATAGACTTAGATCTTTGAATACATTTTAGTTCCTTACAAACATTCAGATTTGTCTCACAAAATGTTCCAAACTAGATACTGTTGAGAGGCTTTGAAATAAGCTTCATTTTATTTGTTTAGCATCTTTATACGTATCTGCTGTAATAGTTGACCTGAGTTAATCAGCGATTAGTCCGTGAGCAACCATGGGCACCTATGCCTGTTAAGAAGAGTTCAGGTTAAGACTGTTTGTTGTTATGATGTAAGTCCCAATTATCTATGTCTGAATGTTTAAATGAATTTATGCTTGTATGCAGAGCTGTTCGTCCTTCTGGTGAAATTTAAGTTTCGAGTGTGAGATTGTGAACATTCCCATGCCTTATCCTCCATAAACTTGTTCATCCAAGCTTCTGCCCATTTCCTATATTGTTTCAAGTCCCATTTACTTCCCTCTCGTTGAAATACATTAATACACTGTACTGCAGCATCTTGTTTTAAAATCCTCATGTTCAGATCCAAATATGGTTTGTAATCTGCCAGCCATAGAACTTGGCCCACCTAAAACGCTACGTTCTATTGATCTTACGCATAACCAACCCTTGCCTCTCACCCTCCTGCGTTAAAATTAATTCTTTAAACCTTTGGATTGTCCTCTGCTTTTAAGAGCCCCAACCCCTCTACAGCCACTTTTAAAAACCAAGTCTGAAACATTTATTCATCTCCTCCAGTGTGTACTTTGGTTTGTTTTCCATCTTTGGCTACGTTTTTGAGAAGAGCCATGAGATTTTTTTTCTATAGTTAAGGTGACGTCATATGTACCCTGTGGAAAGACAGCTCCCTGGCTCCTTACCTGCTGATGCCTCATTCTTAGCTTTGTCTTCCACTCTTAGCAGCTGACCTACCTGATCTGGAATTGGAATTGAACCTATGCTAAATGTGACTTTGTGCTTGGCAAATAGTGTTTTACTACCTTGATTGAATTTTTGAACAAGTGACAAAGAAAATTGATGAAGACAGAGCAGTGGATGAGCAAGGCATTTGACAAGGTTCTGCATGGTAGACTGGTTAATAAGGTTAGATTGCAAGAAATCCAAGGAGTGCTCGTCACTTGGATACAGAACTGGTTGAAAGTTAGAAGACAGTGGTTAGTGGTGGAGGGTTAATTTTCAAACTGGAGGTCAGTGACCAGCGACATGCCGCAGGGATCGGTGCTGGGTCCGCTGCTTTTTGTCATTTATATAAGTGATTTGAATGTGAGCATAGGAGGTGTGGGTTAATAAGTTGGCAGATCACACCAAAATTGGTGGTGCAGTAGACAGTGAAGAAGGTTAATTCAGTACAACAGGATCTTGATCAGAAGGGACAATGGGCTGAGGAGTGGCAGATAGTGTTTAATTTAAATTAAACACCATGTGTTGCATTTTGGTAAGGCAAATTAGGTAGTATTTTTATGCGTAATGGTAGGCTCCTGGGGAGCGTTACAGAGCAAAGAGACTTTCGGGTGCAGGTTCATAGTTCTTGGAAAGTGGGTTACAGGTACACAGGGTAGTGAAGAAGACATTTGGTACATTTTCCTTTATTAGTCAGTGCTTTGAGTATAGGAGTTGGGATGTAAAGTTGTGGCTGTACAGGACATTGGTTAGGCCAATTTTGTTCTCCCTGCTATAGGAAAGATGTTGTTATTGAAAAGGTATGCCAAAGATTTACAAGGATGTTGCCATGGTTTTAGCATTTGTGCTTGAAGAGGCTGTGGCTATTTTCCCTGGAGTGCCAGAGGCTGAGGAGTGACCTTAAGAGGTTTATGAAACCATAAGGGACATTGGATAGGGTGAATAGCCAAGGTCTTTTCCTCAGGGTGGGGGAGTCCAAAACTAGAGGGCATCGGTTTAAGGTGAGACGCAGGAGACCTAAAAAAACACTCAGGAGCAACTTTTTTGTGCAGAGGCTGGTGCACAAGTTGCCAGAGGAAGTGGTTGAGGCCGGTACAATTGCAGCATTTAAAAGGCATCTGGATGGGTACATGAATAGGAAGGGTTTAGAGGGATGTGTGCCAAATCCTGGCAAATGGGACTAGATTAATTTAGGATATCTGGTTAGCATGGATGTGTTGGTCTGTTTCTGTGCTATGCAAGTCTCATATTCTGAGCCATGTGTAAGCCATCTAAATGTGAATTTAAATTATTGTTGACCTCAAAAATTGTTCACGGAGAATCTTTATCCTGCCTCAATTTTTTTGAAGCGACTATTTCTCTACTTATCTCCCATCCTCTCACTGTTATTTTTTTCAAGCTTTGTCCTCTTGACCAACCTTTTGAGTTCCAGCTAATTTTTATCTTAAGTGCTGTTTCTCTTTGTTATTAGTGACTCTAACTGTTCTGACTGCCATGAGAAACTGCTGACTTTGCACAGCATCTGAGTGTTTCAGTTCAGATTGTAACTCTTAAAAAGCTGTTCCTGTTGAGAGACTATACTGGGACAGACTCCTACCAGTTTAATTAGTATGTTTTACAGACTATATGTTTTAGTGAGGTTGTCTGTCACTGAAACATGAGCATGCATTGCTTCAGATTTGTTTTTAACAATAAAACAGAAGTTTATTTTTCAAAAGAAATGAAGATAAATTTGTGTGAGCCAAACTGTTTACATATAACTCCCGTTTGAAGATTTTGAAACAGTAAAAATATAATGTCATTAATCCCAAAGCACCCTTTTACAGCCCCCACACCAAACTGAATTCCTTTCTCCATCATCCCTTTTTGGACTTTATTTAACTATGGCCATGATTCTATGTCTTAAGTATGTGATAGCCTCTTCCTTGATTCTTCATACAACCGACCTTAAATTTTTTTCAGCTTCAAATAAGCCGTTCAGGATTTTTAACCGTACACTTCTGCTCTGTAACTTCTACTAAATCCTTACATCTGGGTTAATCTATTTTTAGCAATTCCAAATAATCTTCTCAGGAGCAACTTTCTTATACATCCAGCTTCAGCCACAAGCCCTACAGAACTTCCCAAACTGAAACTTTTTTAAAAAATGATTTTTCTGCCAAGTATGGATATTTTCCCCCAGTTGAAAGGGGACAAAAAAAGGCAATCTCTGACCTTCTAAATTGGAACCTAATGCATAATGGTTTATCTAGTTCATTGGTGAAATTTTCTCAGTATAAGCAATAGCCCACTACTTTTGGGAAGTTTTTCTCATTCCATGTTTTAAAGAAAATCACCATGGCTTTAGAAATATTTGTAATTAGTCATAAAAAGCCCTGCAGAGACTTGGAAGACCCGAGGCCATTAGTTCAAATTCAAAAGTCCCAACTCAAAAATAAATGATATTAAGACAGATAAATGTTACACCTTATATTGCAGAAGAGAGTTGATGTTGATTTGATTTGTTTATTGCCACCCATTTTAGAACAAAATATAGTGAAAAATATTATTCCAGGTTGTTATATTTGTAACTGTTGGTTTTGCGTCTTGCAAGCCTCAGCCCTGTCGCTTAGTCATTGCGTTAAAAGAAGTTTGTGCCTTTCAAGACCTTGGGACATCTCAAAAGTGTGTCTTAGCCACTGTAGCCCTGTTTTAGGTACTTACTTTTTTTTTGCTTTTACTTTTGTTACTATATTTCAATAAATGACAATGGACGCACAGCAAATCTGACAAATTTCATCTGGCAATGACAGAGTAAATTATTTTTGGTGCTTGAGATATCAGTGATGATGCTGGTAAAACCTCCGTCCATCATTTTCAAATAGTAGTGAGATATTTTGCACCCACACGAAGGGAAAGATGGCCTTCTGACAATGCAGCATGAAATGTCTTAGATGATGCAAGGACTTCCAAGCTGAGAAGTGATTTTGGGGTCGTAAACCTTGAGGCATCAACAGCTACTATGGAACTCAGACTGAATGTTAACAGCATTGAGCAGCCTCTAAATCTTTACTTTCTCTATTGTGGTTATTACCCATTGGTCAGAGAACCAGCATCTGCTACAGAAGAGACAGTGGAAAGGTGATGTTTGTCTGTCTTGTAAAAAGAAAAGCTGGATGTTGAAAAATCCTAAACCTATCAAACTTCACTGCAAGATAATAAAGTGTGAAGCTGGATGAACACAGCAGGCCAAGCAGCATCTCAGGAGCAAATTCCCCTTCCAAATTCAAAAGCCAAACCTGTCATCCAGCCAGCAATTGAAGGCATCCTTTCAACACTCCCACCCAAAGAAAAGTGTATTGTGAGCTCTGAAGCACTTAAGATACAGTAAAGAGCTTCAATTTGGAGTAAACTTTAAGTCAGTAACCATGACAGCCACACGTCTAATATCTACTTACCTTGTGTAGCTGATTGGATACAGAAAATATTTTCCAATGTTACATTATATCTGATGTCCTGTAACATGGTAGCTTGACAGTTCCTTTGATTTTTTTTCTGGGATACATCTGAACAGATTGGGATATTTTGCCTGTGGTGCTGTATATTGTAATTGATATTTTTGATTCTGGTAAAATTGGTCATGGTCTCAACTTTAATTTCTTACTGCCCCGAGATCCTTAATTCCCTTGTCAATCAAAAACCTAGCTGGATGTTAGTATTTTGTCACACAGGAGTTTTTAATATATTGCTGTTGTTGTTGTTGTTGTTTAATTATAGCATAATTCATTCAAAATGAATGTTCCCAACATTTTAATTTTAGTGACGGGAGAAGCAAACATGTTATTGGAACTACCAGGCTACACAGTTGTGCTTTTATCAAGCATGTTGTTTGTTAAGATCTTTCTTGTGATTAAACTTTTACATATATTATAAATATTTTTACCATTTTAAATCCGTTCCCTGCCATGAAGAATATCTACCCAAGGAAGAGAGATGTGCAATCTTTTCTATACCACAAACTCTGGGTAACTTGCTAATATTTGTCTCCCTGTCCTATGTTTGGAGCAACGGAGCTGTGTGCACATAATCTCCTGATTGTTTATGTCATTTGAGGAGTGAGGATTGGGAAATTGAGTGTTGTGGTCCACATCTGTGTCAACATTCCATGATATATTCCCATGGATTACCTTCCTTTCAACCATTGCCTGTTAAGCATTTCAGTGCTAATAGGGGGAGCTAGGGTTTTGTATTGAAGTGCAGGAAGAAGGTTTTGTATTTCTGGACATCTTGAATAACTGATAAAACAATTGTAGCAAATGGAATCCAGGAAGTTCCCTAAAGGGAGGGAGGGAAAATAAGAGAGCATTCTGAAATGGGCAGCTCTTGTGCATTTCCAAGCGGCTGGCTGTAGAGTAACTCATATTGGCAGAGACCAAGGAGCCGGTTTCCTGCTCGGCTGGCCTGTTGAGTGGTGCAAACCAATGGAAAGAAAAACTAATCCCTCACTGGTACAAAGAAAAGTATTAAATTGGAGAGTCTCTGACCACACCACCAGTCACACAGCATTAGTATCTGTCTGTCTTTAGTAGTGTTTTGAAATGTTTGACTGAGCAACTGTACGTTTGAGTTGAACTCAGTAATTTGTGATATTTCAGTATAATTTGCAAAAAAAAATAGTTTTATATGGTTGGGACGAGGGAGGGAATCACTCCTAGGTTTAGTTTTTATTCCGGTCATAAAAGCACATTAAAATGTTGAAAAGTATTTACACAGTCAGTCCTTGTCACTGAAGTTGGATTAATTGAAACTGATGTGCTTGTAATTAAATACTCCTTACCATTTTTCTTTTTAGAAGAATAGCCTATCAACATTAATCAAAACAAGTCCTGCTAGTGCCTGCCCTTTTTCCTGCTTAAATTATTACTAATATTAAAATTAGACTGCACTTGGGGACAGTATTAATTTAACAGTTTGGCAGGATATAAATGTGTTTCAGTATTTCCTTCATTTAACACAATTGCAAACCCTAATTATTGAACTACGCAAGATGTAACTCTAAAGCACAGTAACATACAGCTTATAATGTACTACTGTATGCCATTAGAAAATTGGAGACATGGAGTGTTTTTGTCTGAAACAGTTTCATTCCAGTCGTAAGTGTAATTGGAATGCAGTCAGTCTCTGGAGGAGGGAAGGGGAATCTGGCAATAAGAGCAGTTGAGAGCATTATTCAGATTAGAATGTAGCTAGTCATTCATTATTACTACACACGTTAGTACAGTGTATCATTGTGTTTCCACAGCTGGGACTTGTTTAAATTGTCCGATTATGTGATAGAGTAAAGGCGTGCAGCTGTTGTCCAAGTTCACAAAAGAAAATAAGGTTTTAATATTTTTAATCAAATACCATTGCAATCCCATTATTATTAGGCAAAATTTTACATCAGTTTTTTTGGCTTTTGTGTTTTTAAGTGAACTGATGAGTGTCTAAGAAGCTTATTGGCCCCTTGAAGATGTGAGTCATTAACAATAACATCAGAATTGCACTCTGAATGTAATAGTGTGCCATTGTTAAAAGGAAATTCTGATATAAAAATCTTTAACCTGTTATTTTTACCATATACAAGTTTAGTTTAAAATTGTTTCTTATAAAAGCAAGTTTGAGTGCATTTGTATAATACTTTCCATGGCCTTATGAGGTCCTAAATAACTTGCAGCAAATTAATTATTTTTGAAACATAGTCGCTCCTATAATGTGGCATTCTTAACTGTGTCCTGCTGTTTGTCAAAATTTCTGTCAAACTTACCCATGACTATTGAGTGCCAGTGGTGATATGGTTTCCTGTCCAGAGATAGTAGGAACTGCCAATGCTGGAGAATCTGAGATAGCACGGTGTGAAGCTGGATGAACACAGCAGCCAAGCAGCATCAGAGGAGCAGGAAAGCTTGACGTTTTGGGCCTAGACCCTTCTTCAGAAATGGGGGAAGGGAAGGGGATTCTGAAATAAATAGGGAGACGGGGGAGGTGGATAGAAGATGGATAAAGGAGAAGATAGGGTGAGAGGAGACAGACACGTCAAAGAGGCGGGGTTAGAATCAGTGAAGATGAATGTAGGTGAGGAGTTAGGGGGAGATAAGTCAGTCCAGGGAAGATGGACAGGTTGGGGGGGTGGGATGAGGTTAGTGGGTAGGGGATGGGAGTGGGGCTTGAGTTGGGAGCAATGGTTAGGGAGGCGGGGCTAGGTGGGTTGGTTTTGGTATGTGGCCGGGGGAGGGTAGATTTTGAAGCTTGTGAAGTCCACATTGATACCCTTGGGCTGCAGAGTTACCAAGCGAAATATGAGATGCTGTTCTTGCATCTTTAGGGTGCTGTCATTGTGGCAATGCAGGAGGCCCAGGATGGACATGTCGCCCGAGGAGTGGGGGCAGTCGGGGGTGGGGGGGTGTGGTGGTGGTGGTGGAGAATTGAAATGGTTTGCAACTGCAAGGTGGAGTTGTTCCGCAAAGTGGTCCCCAAGCCTCCGTTTTTGGTTTCCCCGATGTAGAGGATGTTTCCTGTCCAGTTGTCTATGTATGACCTACCATAACCTAGTGTTACTCAAATTCTAGTGAATAGTTTGTCACATAAACACTCTACACTTCCCTTGCTCAGCATCTCCTGTTTCATCAAATCCCACTTGCTCATCACTGTCCATGAGCAACATTGCTTCTCTGATCTCCAGTGCATTAAATTTATGATACTTGTGTTCGTTTTCTTTATATTTGCTGTAATAAAGTAGTTAGTGGTGATCCGAAAACCTGGACTAAAAAAAGCGAGTTCAATCCTTGGTAGAATTTTAATTTAGTTGTCTTTTTATTTTTAAAAATTTTTAAACTATTTTTTTCTTTGAAATTGTAGTCATGGTCGTTAAGATGTTTAGCAAGCTTGCCTTCATTAGTTCAGACCTCTGAGTATAGGAGTTGGGAAGTCATTGTTGAGGTTGCACAGGATGTTGGCGAGGCTGTGTGCGGTTGGAGTACTGTGTACCGTTCTGGCCGCCCTGCTACAGGAAGGATATTGTTAAATTGGAGAGGGTTCAGGAGAGATTCACCAGGATGTTGCAGGGAATGCAAGGTTTGTGTTATAAGGACAGGCTACATAGGCTGGGATTATTTTCACTGCAGCATAGGAGGTTGGGGGCTGTCCTTTCAGATTTATAAAATCATGAGAAGCATAGATAAAGTGAATAGCAAAGATCTTTTCCCTGGTGTGAGGGAGTTCAAAACTAGGGGACGTATTTTTAAGGTGACAGGAGAAAGATTTAAAAAGGACGAGGGACAACTTTTTTTTTATACAGAGTGGTCTGCATGAGGAATGAACAGCCAGAGAGAGTGGTGAAAGCAGGTATAGTTAAAACATTTAAAAAACATTTGGATATGTACATGAATGGGAAAGGTTTGGAGGGTTTTAGGCCAAATGTAGGAAAGTGGGACTAGTCTGAGTTGGGAAAATGGTCAGGGGGATCTAGTTGGATCAAATGGTTTGTTTCTGTGCTCTATGATTTGACATTGTCTAATGAACTTGTTCAGAGGTGTTGTTATACACCTACAGTCATAGAGTTTTACATCACAAACAAACCCTTTGGTACAACTTGCCCATGTTAACCAAATATCCTAGATTACTCTAGTCCCATTTGACAGCATTTGGCCCACATCCCCCTTTAAATTCTTTCTATTCGTGTACCCATCCCAATGCGTTTTAAATGATGTCATAGTACCAGTCTCCACCACTTCCTCTGGCAGCTTGTTCCACACATGCACCACCCTTTGAGTGAGAAGGTTGTCCCTGGGATGCTTTTATAATCTTTCCCCTCTCACCTTAAACCTATGCCTTCTAGTTTTGCACTGTCTTAACATGGGAAAACGGCTTGGCTATTGACCCTATCCATGCCCCTAATGTTTTACAAATCTCTAAAAGGTCACCCCTCGGCCTCTGACGTTCCAAGGAAAATAGCCTCAGCCTATTCAGCCTTTCCCTGTAGCATGGTTTCCAACTGAGGCAACCCCCTTGTCAATGTTTTCTGTACCCTTTCAAGTTTAACAACATGTTTCCTATAGCAGGGAGACCAAAATTGAATACATTATTCCAAAAGTGGCCTAACCAATGTCCTGTATAGCTGCAACATTACATCCCAACTCCTGTACTCAATACGCTGACCAATAAAGGCAAGTGTACCACATGTCGTCTTCACTACCCTGTCTACCTGTGATTCCACCTTCCAGGAACTATGAATCTGCAGCCCAAAGTCTCTTTGTTCTGCAACGTCCCCATTAGGAGCCTACCATTAAGGGTACAAGTCCTGCCCTGATTTGTTTGATGAAAATGCAGCATGTAAATTTATCTAAATTAAACTCTATCTGCCACTCCTTGGTCGACCTGATCAAGGTTCCATTGTATTCAGAGATAACCACTTTCACTGACAACTACACCACTAATTTTGGTGTCATCTGCAAACCTACTAACCATCCTCCTATATTTGCATTCAAATCATTTATATAAATGACAAAAGCAGAGGACCCAGCACTGATTCCCCCCAGCATATTGATGGTTACAGGCCTCCGGGTCCATAAAACAACCTGCCACCATCGCCCTCTGTCTCCTACCTTCAAACCAATTTTGTATCCACATGACTAGCACACCCTGGATTCCATGTGATCTATCCTTGCTAACCATGTGAAACCTTGTTGAATGCCTTTCTGAAGTCCAGATATACAACATCCACTGCTCTGCTACCTTCAATTTTCTTTGTCACTTCTACGAAAAACTCAATCAAGTTAGTGAGATGCAATTCCCCGTGCACAAAACCATGTTGACTATCCCTAATTAGTCTTTGCATTTCAAAATACATGTAAGTCCTGTCCCTAAGAATACCTCCCAACACCATTAGCCACCCTCCAGTCTTCTGGCACCTCATCCATGTTTATTGATGAGACACATATCTCTACAAGAGGCCCAGAAATTGCTTCCCTAGTTTCCAATAAAGCTCTGGGATACACTTGATCAGGCCCTGGGATTTATCCACCTTCATGCACTTTAGGATGCTCAGCACCACCACATCTGTAATATAAACACTATAAACAGTGATATCTTGAATTTCTCCAAGTTCTCTAGCTTCCATATCCTTCTCCACAATAACTACTGAAGTGAAATACTCATTTTTGTATATCACCCATCCCCTATGTTTCCATGCACAAATGTCACTGTTGATCTTAAGGAGACCCTGCTCTGTCCCTCGTTAGTCTTTTTTTTTGTCTTTAATGTATTTATAGAATCGCTTTGGATTCTCCTTAACCCTATGTGCCAAAGCTATCTAATTTACCCTGTTTGCCCTCCTGATATTCCTGTTGAATATACTCCTCCTGCCCTTGCACTCCTCAAGGGATTCACTTAATCTCAGCTGTCTCTCCCTGCCATATGCCTCTGTGGGACTTGAACCTAGGCCTCCTTGTTCAGAAACAGGGGCACTCACTGTGCCACAAGAACTCTACTAAATTAGTCTTTTACTTGCCGATTATAAGTGCAGTAAGGCTGTTGAAATATTGTTAAAGCTCAATTAATACATTAATGTGCTTCATGGAAGGAAACCTGTCATTTATTTTCCAGCCCTATATTAATCAAATTCCACACCAATATGATTGACTCTTGCACAAAAGCAAATGCCATGGACGTTGAAAATCTGAATTAAAAATATTGGAGAAAGTCAGAGCAGTTCTCATCACATCCATGGAGAGGGAAACAATCAGCATTTTGAGTCAAATATAACTCTTAATTGCCCTCTGAGTTTGTTTAATAATACCATCCAGTCTATCCAGACACTTAAAAGAATAATTAATCGGATTGAATAGAAGGGCTAACATTCTCTGCAGTTAACTTGTGATGGGCAATAAATGTTTGTGTTGACAATTATTTTCCAAGGGGTATTTATAATTAAAATGAATGCAGTTTCTAACAGCTTTACACCACCCTACAATTGTGATATCCTTTAGCCTTGCACTTCTGCTGCCTGTCCTCCTTGCCAATGCTTTTTGTAAAGCCTGGATTTTTCTCTCTCGAACCCATTCCATAATTTCTTACCTATCTAAGTAACTTGTCTACTCACAATTTTAACCAAGATTTCAATCCCTTCTCAAAATTTTCTCAAGGACATAGTATATGTTCCTCTACCCTACTATTTATTCTCAATTACTGTTAGGCTCTGTTTATAATTTTTATATGAAAGATGTAAGAATGAATGTTATTTTTAGTGTGATGTTAATCATCTTCAACTGCTTCATCAATGACCTTCCCTTCATTCTAAACACAGAAGTGGGGATGTTTTTGATGATGGAGTTTATTTAAAATTGAATGCAGCGTGGCCTGGCCAACGTTCTGGATTAGGCTGAGTGACAAGTTATGATCACGCTCATAATCAATGGACAACAGTAATCTTGAGCAGTAGAAAATAAAATAGCCCTTTCTTAACCTTCAAATATCTTGCTGCTATAAAAGAATGTTATGATCATGGGGGTTACCATTTACCATAATCTACCATTATTTGTAGAGGGATTGAGTTCCGGAGCCGGGATTTAATGCTGCAACTGTACAGGCAGCAGAAGTGCAAGGCTAAAGGATATCACAATTGTAGGGTGGTGTAAAGCTGTTACTGCGGCCGAATTTGGAATATTGCGTGCAGTTCTGGTCACCCCATTACAGGAAGGATGTGGAAGCATTGGAAAAGGTGCAGAGGAGATTGACTAGGATGTTGCCTGGTCTGGAGCGCAGGCCCTATGAAGAAAGGCTGAGGGACTTGGGTCTGTTCTCATTGGAGAGAAGGAGGCTAAGAGGGGATTTAATAGAGACATACAAGACGATCAGGGGATTAGATAGGGTGGACAGTGAGAGTCTTTTTCCGAGGATATTGACTTCAGCTTGTACAAGAGAGCATAGCTACAAATTGAGGGGTGATGATTTAAAACAGATGTCAGAGGCAGGTTCTTTCCTCAGAGAGTGGTAAGGGTATGGAATGCCCTACCTGCCAATGTAGTTAACTCGGCCACATTAGGGGTATTTAAACAGTCCTTGGATAAGCATATGTCTAATGATGGGATAGAGTAGGGGGGAGGGACTTAAATTAGTTCACAGGTTGGCGCAACATCGAGGGCGAAGGGCCTGTTCTGCACTGTATTGTTCTGTGTTCTGTGTTCTAACAGAAGGGTTGAGAACGAACTTCCTTTTACAGAACAGATTAATCTCTGAGCATGTGAAATTATTTACCTTGTTCATTAAAATGGGACAGCAAGGAAAGTTGGCTGGTCAGCAATTTGCTCAGAAGTGGGAATCAGATGGATCAGGCAAGAGGGGAGCGGGAAGAACATGACGCAAGATAGAGACATTGGAGAGTAACGCAAGTACAGTGAATTCAAGGTTGGAGGTTGGGGGAGCAAGATTAAATTTGGCTTGGAGGGCAATAGAACTAGCAGGGGCAGCTTCTTTACAGCTTCTAAGTGAAAAGAATGGATAGTTTCAGCTTAGTTTGCATGTGGGCATTAGCAGTTGTTCTTCATATGCAATGGTATCTTCTCCCAGAAGATTTTGACTTATTATGTGCGCCTTTGCTCAGAAACAAGGCATGCTCCAATGTCCTATTATGTGTGAATCTTGATATTGTTTGACAACATGACAACTGAGCTTGGATTTTGTTCTGGATCATCATTAGTGCATTTCCATCAGTATTTTGATAGTGTTCAGAAGTGGAATCCCTAAATTAGTGCCTCCCCATAATCTGCGTGCTGGATGTGCTGGGATCAATTGTAGTATCCCTTCTAGAATCTTAGTTAAGATTAGCATTGTCAGTGACACATTTTATATTAAATGGATGAGCCATTGGGGAAACTTTGTTTAGTGTGGTGATAAATGTTTGAAGACTACCTAATGTAGCTTAATTATGCTACGTTTACCTTTATGGCCACACAGTAAACTGATCTGATTATGAATGTACATAAACACAAAGTCTAATTTTGCAACTAGTCTCCGCAGTATTCCCCAGTATTCAACCAGTATTCTAGGACCTTGTCTCAAGTGCAAATATGAACATGGGCCATCTTAGCTACATCCTCGCCTGTAAGTGAAATGGATTTAGGTGGGCAAGATATTGGTAGCTATTATTTCAAATCTAGAGAGGTGGGATGGGATGCGGTTTCCAAAACATCAGTATGTCATCATGGACTTGCATCATGTTGGCGTTGCTGCTAGAGATCATAATATATTTCGATCACTGCATTTAGGAGGGTGACAGCAGAAAAAAAAATGCTACAAGAGTACTATAGCCTCCAGTCTTTACTAATCCATTGAATTTAATCTGATAGCACAGAACTTGAAAATACTGAAAAAGGACCATATATTGTCTAAGCTTTTCATTTTACAATAATCAGGATTATTCTCAAGAAATACCAAATATAAACGGAAAACACATTTTATTGTATGAGAAAAGAGTGCTGATTTGTTGGTAAGCAAATTCTGACTCGTAGAGGAGTTGCCATGAAGAGAGCACCAGTTAATTGTCAAATGACAATTAATTGCCAAGTAGTATTAAAATTTTATTCCCAGCAGGTTGACACCGGTTAACGCATTGACTTCGGAAGTGAGCCGGGGAATGACTGTCATTTGTTGTGTTAGAACAGGTACAGTGTGTGTATACTCTCTTTCTGTCTACAAAGATCCAAGACCCTTTGCACTGATATAAGCAGCGTCAAGGTGTGCCACGTTCCAAGCCTGACTGACTATTCTAAATTTGGTTTCTCAGCCCCTTGACTAATCAGAGTCAAACGTGCCTGGTTTAAAATTTAAACAAAGCTTGGCTGTTAAACTCTGACATTTATGTCTGCCATCAGCTGCATGTGAGTAGAGTGTTGCTAAGTTACAAGTCTTGATTGTGACTTGCTATCATATCATCCTTGTTCATTAGTCAACTTTAATTGAGGAATTTAATCAATTTTGCTAGCTATAATACATCCTATAAATTTGTAACTTGAATAAAGATGCTCATGATATGAAATTGCTGTTTTTTTTATTTCAATGTATTTTTTAAAGATCACAATCAGGTGAGCACTGTTCTGATCTGCAGGTAGGTTAGACAAAACAAAATGTATTTATACATTGACCCTTACTGGTAAGAATTTCAGAAATGCAAGTTATAACATGTCTGATGTTGAAAGTATAGAAATACTTTCAGACTTCCACATTTTGATGACATAAGGCTGTCAATTTGATGTAACAAGATAATAAAATGTGAGGCTGGATGAACACAGCAGGCCAAGCAGCATCTCAGGAGCACAAAAGCTGACATTTCGGGCCTGGACCCTTCATCAGAGAGGGGGATGGGGAGAGGGAACTGGAATAAATAGGGAGAGAGGGGGAGGTGGACCGAAGATGGAGAGTAAAGAAGATAGGTGGAGAGAGTATAGGTAGGGAGGGGATAGGTCAGTCCAGGGAAGACGGACAGGTCAAGGAGGTGGGATGAGGTTAGTAGGTAGATGAGGGTGCGGCTTGGGGTGGGAGGAAGGGATGGGTGAGAGGAAGAACCGGTTAGGGAGGCAGAGACAGGTTGGACTGGTTTTGGGATGCAGTGGGTGGGGGGGAAGAGCTGGGCTGGTTGTGTGGTGCAGTGGGGGGAGGGGACGAACTGGGCTGGTTTAGGGATGTAGTAGGGGAAGGGGAGATTTTGAAACTGGTGAAGTCCAAACAACTGCACCTCCCAGTCGCAAATCATTTCCACTCCCCCTCCCATTCTCTAGATGACATGTCCATCATGGGCCTCCTGCACTGCCACAGTGATGCCACCCGAAGGTTGCAGGAACAGCAACTCATATTCCGCCTGGGAACCCTGCAGCCATATGGTATCAATGTGGACTTCACCAGTTTCAAAATCTCCCCTTCCCCTACTACATCCCCTAACCAGCCCAGTTCGTCCCCTCTCCCCCACTGCACCACACAATCAGCCCAGCTCTTCCCCCCCAACCCACTGCATCCCAAAACCAGTCCAACCTGTCTCTGCCTCCCTAACCGGTTCTTCCTCTCACCCATCCCTTCCTCCCACCCCAAGCCGCACCCCCATCTACCTACTAACCTCATCCCACCTCCTTGACCTGTCCGTCTTCCCTGGACTGACCTATCCCCTCCCTACCTCCCCACCTATACTCTCCTCTCCACCTATCTTCTTTTCTCTCCATCTTCGGTCCACCTCCCCCTCTCTCCCTATTTATTCCAGTTCCCTCTCCCCATCCCCCTCTCTGAAGAAGGGTCTAGGCCCGAAACGTCAGCTTTTGTGCTCCTGAGATGCTGCTTGGCCTGCTGTGTTCATCCAGCCTCACATTTTATTATCTTGGAATTCTCCAGCATCTGCAGTTCCCATTATCTCTGATACTAATTTGACGTAACACCTTTTTTCATTGTAAAAGTTTAGATCTTTAGAAAGGATGTAAATGAATAGGAGGTGGTTCAGAGCTTGATACCTGGAATGAATAAATTATCTTATGCAGAAAAATTTGATGGTCTGGGTTTATTTCCACTAGAGTTCAGAACAATGAGGGATGACTTAATTGAAGTACATAAGATCTTGAATAGTCTTGCAACGTGGATGTGAAAAGATGTTTCCTCATTGTGCAGAGGGGGCGTGGTCAAACATTAGGAGGGGTATTACTTCAAAATGAAGTCTTGTACTTTTTGCACATTGTTTTGTGAGGGTTGTGAGGCTTTGGAAAACATGTCTCCACTGTTTCTGAGACAATATTTTCAGGGCAAAAGTAAACATTCTTGTTGGTCAAGGGTATGAAAGGTTATATGAAACACATAATGTCCAATGCCAAACACCTAACATCAGCCATGAGCTTATTGAATGGCAGAGCAGGCTCGGGGACCAAATAGCGTACTTCTAATTTGATATGCTTGTAGGTAAACACACAGTGGAAAGTTTTCAGTTTGATTTCAATTGTTGTAAAATTACACTTTGCAAACCTCCTATGGTGCTTAAAGAGTCTTAAAATATCAGGTATGGATCATTTTTTTTAAATTTACTCGTGATGTAGGGGACAATGGCAGCATCATTATTTATTGTCTTTCCCTAGTTGCTCTTGAAAAGGCGGCAGTGAGCTGCCTTTTTGAACAATGTAATCTGTTTGGTAGAGGTACACCCCCAATGCCATTTGAGAGGGACCTCCCAGGATTTTGATCAACAGGGTTTTAGAATTTCGATCATTTTGAACAATCGGCAATTAGAATGCACGAAGGATTGTGTAGTTCTAATTGGATAGTCTGTGCAAATACCTGCCCAGGCATAATGGACCAAATACCTTGCTAGGTGCTGTATGATTAAGTAAATTTATGCAAATGCTTGCTTGCTTGCTTTTGTGTAAAAGTATAGGTTGCACTCTTTGCAAAATACATTAGGATTTAACGGTATAACGATTATCTGCAGACAGTAGTTAAGTAGCTCAACTTTTTCAAAATGTTGTAAAACATAATGGAGAATTTCAGACTTCTCATAATGTTTGCATATTCATGTAATAATTTTGTAATATACGAGAAGTTTCGGCATGTGCCTAGTAACACTAAAAATAGTCCACAAACATGGGGGTGTCGGTTAAAGCAGTGGCCAAGGAATGCAGGCTGTCATGTGTTTTGCATAAATTGATGCAGAAAACTCACTTGTTTGACATAGTTCTTTTTTGATTGTCTGATTGGGAGACATTAAGAATTTTGATTATTGTATCCTACTTTATTGAAAAGCTGGTGTTTAGGATGCGTCTTGTATAATATCTAAGGAAATTATGATTTAAACGCTAGTTGTCATCTTCCCTTTTTGTTTAAAAGTTTACAATTTTATTGTCTAATCAGCCTGTTCAGTGATTATTACGCACACCTGTAGTAAGCAGGACTTAACCCAGGCCTCCTGGTTTGGAGGCTGGGGCAGTACCATTGCACCACAAGAACCTCCCCACAGATTAGATTGTAGGCTTGCCACATGTTGTTTCTGGCAGATCATCTAAGTTATTGACACACGTGTGATTTGCAAAGAGTTGACTGCATTTCAGTGAAGACCGTTTAAAAAGTGGTCCCTGAAAAGATTGTACTATTTCAGTTGTTTTAAATCAGATGCTGAAGTGACAAATAGTTTGTGAACATATTGTTCAGGATTGAAGTATTTTAAGGAGCAAGAGTAAAAACAGTTGCACAGTCCAATTACCAGATTGGTAATGAAATCTAGTTTGTTCTCTGGAAAAAAACTATTCTAATCAACCTGTTCTGAGATGTTATTACACACCTCTGGATAGGTGAGACTTGAACCTAGACCTTCTGTCTCAAAGGTACAGATGCTGCCACTGCACCACATGAGACCAAATGAACACCCGAACAGGAACTTGAAACCTGGATCTTCATATTAAATGTCTGATGCTGTACTGCGACTTCAGTGCTTAGTTAAGAATTTGCGAAAATATCCTACCTGGTATGCTTCTGATTGTCTAAAAATGCTGCAAAGCATAATGGATAAGAATTGCTATATAAAACATCTTTTCAGATCAGCGCAGCCTAGCAGGGTGTACTGGAGCTTTAGATAAATCAGTCACAATTGGATTTAAACCTTTTGGTTTCCAAGTTTTACAGTATTGCACAAATGTTTTACAACAACCATTGCACAAATCCTGCATTTAGGCTTGAATTGGAGTGCTAAAGGTCACAAATGAATGAATCCATGAAATTGACCACTTAAAACATTTGAGCTTGTGTTACACAGTACGTATGCTTGTATAAATATAATCTGGTTAGAATTAAAACCGTACCTTGGACGTGGAATGGTACCAGTATGCACAAAATCAATTTTTTCTGTTTATTTATCTCTTTAATAAATGCAGAAGAATAATTTGCAATGGAATTAACTTCACATATTTCAAGTTCTTTTTGTAAGCAAGATGCTTGAATTGCTCCTTTCAAAAGTTGTTCGGGATCTTTCACGTTAATTTATACAATGAGGGAAATGCAAAAGACTGTCTCGGATTGAGTTTACAGCACAAGACGAAGCCATTTAGCAATATATACACACACCTGTTTAGTTTGGTATTTGTGCATTTCCTTTGAACGAGACATGTTACAACTCTTTGCTACAAACCACTGAATTGTACGGTACAGAAGAGACCCCTTGGACCATTGAGTCTACACCAGTAAAGCTTGCCTTACTTCCCAGCTCTTGGCCCATAGCCTTGAATGTTACGACATTTCAAGTGCTCATCCAAGTACTTTTTAAAAGGGTGAAAGGTTACCCACCATACAACACTCACTGACAATGTATTCCGTAGCTTGGATTGATCAGGATAATTCATTTGATTAAGCAAAACACCTGTGGTTAAATAGACCTACAAACTGATACACTATTTTGTTCGTGAATATTAAAATTTGCATTGTGAACTTAAAATGGATTTGTTTGTTTGTTTTTTTTTTGCCTTGGTCTATCATAGAGGTGGAGCAAGGAATTTTAAGTTCAACATAGGGGCAAAACAGGACAAAGGAATTTTTAGTCCAGCATGTAAAGAATTTGTAGCATAGAGTGAGCCAGTTTTTTGTATTGTTTGTTGCAGCTTACAAAGTAATGAGTTATTAAGCTGATGCATTGCCATTTTTGCGAGTAGCTTTATTGATATGAGCTGTCAAAGAATTTGTTGTAATCCTTGCTTGAGGGTAGGTATATAGTCAAGTGATTGACCTTGACCTCAGTTGGTGTTTTACTACAGAGTCGCAAAATAAACTGATAGCCTTATCCTTCAGTTTCACTTCAGTGTTACATCCATTTTGCAAATATTATCTTTTTAATGAGAGAATCCTCATTAATATGGTGCCTTATCACATCCATGGGACATCAATATAATAGTGATTACATTTTGAAATTAACAAATTAATTTCAGTGTTATTTTAAAGCAACTACAAGCTGCGTAGGTGGGGGTAGAAGAAGACAGTTAAAATGTGGATTTTGAGCCTAAGATGTGCACATTTAGTTACTCTTTGACATATGCCATGTTTTCTTTTCTGTACAGCAAATTTGATTTGTATTTCCTTAACTTCTCAATTTCACTTGTAAAAATTATGAAACTTGCACCTTTAGACCAAAAGAACTGTAATTTTTTATTTGTTCTCGGGATGTGGACATCTGTTAGAATGCCTTTTATTTATTCCTCACTCCTCTTAATTGTCCTGAAGATGGTGGAGAGCTACCATCTTGAATCATTGCAGTCTATGTAATACGTAAAGAGTGCTTTTAATAAAGGAGTTCCTGGATTTTAAACAATTAACATTGAAGGAGTGGAGGAATATTTACAAGTCTGAATGGTGTATGGCTTGAAAGGGAATTTGGTAGTGGTGGCATTCTGAAGTGTTTGCTGCCTTTGTTTTTCTAGGTATTGGAGATCAGAAGTTAGGAGTGTTCTGTCAAAGAAACCTTACCCAGTTTCTCTATTATAGATGGCATACACTGCAGCAATGCTGCACTGGTTTTGATGTGAGTCTATATCTAAAATGGTGAATATGGTTAAAATCAAGTGGGCAATAGTGTGGCCTTGTGGGGAGCGCTGCTTGCTTTGTTGCATTAGAGTGCAACTGGAGTTTGGTGAAAGAGGGAAGTGGTGATCAGTCCCTCCCTTTTGTCATGTCAAACTATATTTACTTGTCAATAAGTTATAAATATTCAGTTTGTATTCTGCCAGGTCCACTTGGTTCCTGACCTCATTAGAGCCTTAGTTGAAACATGAATGACAGTGTAGAATTCACGAAGTGAGAGTCACTGCCCTGGACATCAAGGGAGGATTTGACCAAGTATGGTATCAAGGAACACCAATAAAATGGGAATTGAGTGGTACACTGTTCGCTGGTGCATGTCGTCATACCCAACACAATGGAAAGTTGTTCTGATTATTATCCAACAATCATTTCAGCCCCAGTATACCACAACACAGGTACATGAGAAAATTGTGCTCAATCAAACAATCATCAGCTACTTTGTTATTGATCCTTCTTCCATCATAGAGTCAGAAGTTCATTGAATACGCAGTATTCAGTTAAGTGCCATTTGCACCTTTTTTCTTGTGTGGTTAATGCAATGAGCTGAGCAACTCTCCTCATTATCAGGTACATTTGGGCTTTGGGCTAGGATCGCAGATCGTCCGGGAGCACATCCTCAACACTTTACCCACAATGTTGTCAAAGCCCTCGTAAGCCTTTGCTGCATTCATTGTGTTCAGTCAGTTCTTTCTCACTTAGAATGAATCAAATTGGCTGAAGAGTGGCATCTGTGATGCTGAAGACCTCAGGAGGAAGCTAAGAGGTGTCATCTACGCATTGTCACTTGTGGAGAATGGTTGTAAATGTTTGTTTTGCACTCTTAGAAAGCTTCACTGCAGTTGACCATGGCAGTGTTTGTGGAACAGCCTCCTCCTATCATTTATTTAATTGTTCACGGATATTCTCAGTTGGATGTGGCAGGACTGCAGAGGTTTGATATAAACTGTTGTTGGAGAGATTGGTTTGCACTGTCTATAGAATGCTGCTTCTGCTATTTGGCATGTATATAATCCTGCATTGTAAATTCACTGGGTTGGCACTTAACTTTTTGGTATGCCTGGTATTGTTCCTATACACTCTGCATTCTTGATTAGATCACAGTTGCCTCCTTGCTTACTAGCAGAGTATACTGGGCTAGGGTGTTCCACATTGTAGTGGTTTACATGTTTATAGCTAGTGATGTTCCACAGCACCTCCGGATGCTCAGTGTTAACAACTAGATCCGTTCTAAACGTGTCCCATTTAGTATGGTGGTAAGATAACTGAACACAATAGAGACTGTCCTCAGTGTAAAGATGGGATTTTGCCTACACAAGGATTGATCAGTGGCCACTGCTGCTCGTGTTGTTAAAAATCATGTTGTGTGCAAACCTAGTTAAGTGGTATGGTAGTCATAAGGAAATATTAGTGTTAGTAGAAATAACTTGGGCTGAATATAGAATTGCCCTTTTGGCACAGCTAATGCTCCAGTCACCGTAAAGTTTGAAGATGGTAGGATTAAGCCCCGCTAAGACTTGAGCATAAACTGATCCTTAATCAAGTAGGACTGGGAGCATCAGAGATAACAGGAACATGTCCATCCTGGGCCTCCTGCAGTGCCACAATGATGTCACCCGTAGGTTGCAGGAACAACGACTTGTATTCCGCTTGGGAACCTTGCTACCCAATGGTATCAATGTGGATTTCACAAGCTTCAAAATCTCTCCTCCCCCTACTGCATCCCAAAACCAGCCCAGCTCATCCCCGCCTCCCTAACCTGTTTCTTCCTCTCACCTATCTGCTCCTCCCACCTCAAGCCGCACCATCATTTCCTTCCTTCTAACCTAATCCCACCCCTTTGATCTGTCTGTCCTCCCCGGACTGACCTATCCCCTCCCTACCTCCCCACCTACACTCACCTCCACTGGCTCCACTCTTTAACTTGTCTGTCTCCTCTCCATGTGTCTTCTCCACTATCCATTTTTGATCCACCTTCCCCTCTCACTACTTATTTCAGAACCCTCTTCCCCTCCTTCCCCATTTCTGATGAAGGTCTAGGCCCGAAACGTCAGCTTTTGTGCTCCTAAGATGCTGCTTGGCCTGCTGTGTTCATCCAGCTCTACACTTTGTTATCCAGTACTGGGAATATGTAATTTGGTCAAAAGTACCTGCCCTTAACAGGGGGTGTTAAATTAGCATGTACATCCAGATTGGGGCATTCACGCAGTCATTCTGTAGAGGTTATCATATATCAAACACAATTCTAAATAACACTCAGCAGAAGTCAAGATTTCCCATACCTAAAATGATATGTTTATTTCAAGACCATTAAAAGTAATAAAATATTTTGTCAGAACTGAATCTCATTGAAACAAAATGAATCAGTAAATGTGCAAAACAAATGACCACATGAAACATGAATAAGCAAATTGGATTTTTCATTAACCATTGAAGTAAATTCCAAGTATCTCTCTGCCTTTGAGATCTAATCAGCTGAGTTATAGGTTTTTATATGTCTACTTCTGGTTGCCAGAGTTAATATTCTGTCAGACATGCGGAACAGAAATGCATATAAAAGGGATAAAGTGACAAATGTTTTAGGCGAGCAAGAATTACCTTTTCCTATCTTTTAAAAAAACAAGATTCAGATCAACATTGCATTGTCTGTGCATAGCTAGAGAATAATAGTGATAATGGGAACTACAGATGCTGGAGAATCCAAGATAATAAAATATGAGGCTGGATGAACACAGCAGGCCCAGCTGCATCTCAGGAGCATAAAAGCTGACGTTTCGGGCCTAGACCCTTCATCAGAGAGCTCTGTTGAAGGGTCTAGGCCCAAAATGTCAGCTTTTGCGCTCCTGAGATGCGGGTGGGCCTGCTGTGTTCATCCAGCCTCACATTTTATTATAGAGAATAATAGCATCAGTTGACAAAAGGCTCTGATGGCATGCATACGTGGTTAAGTGATTGCCCTGATGTAAACTAAAATACAGTCTCACATTTTATAAGTTAATTTATGTTTTATGTAATTAGTATTAATTTCCAGCCATAGTAATGAAGGTTGAATTGGAAATGAACTTTTGCCTGCATTTTATTCCAGCTCATTAACACTTCTCATCTAGTTGATTATTTGTTGGTAAAAGATATTGGTTTCAGAAAATTGGTGGTTTGGCCATTTTGGTGCATGATTTGTAGAATTAAATTTGTTGAATCTTGAGGAATTCACCTCTATTTTATCTTTCCATATAGTACCCACTGGCAAAATTTATCTTAGACTTTGCGTTCATGACTTTTCTTTGTTTGTATCCAAGAGGCAATTGCTACACTGTACAGGCCTGACTGGATTCCTTTGATCAAACAGCTGCTGAAGTAATCATTTTTTAAAAAGAAAGACACAGTGATAATTGCAAAGACTACACAAAATACTTGGCATGATTTAGCATTTAGGAAAAAGTACTATACTTATAAACTTATGTATCTGTTGAATTCTATCCCTGAGAGCCTTTATTATTTTACACAAACGTAGGTGTTCATCAGGCTATTGTTATGCCTCCATTGATCTACAGTTGGCACCTACTAGTTTGTTTAACTTGGTATTAACTTCGGTTTTAATTGCCCATCTTCCTTACCGGAAAGGTAATCAAAGCAAGATGTTAGAAAAAGCAAACATTGACTGTTTTATTGATATTTCTGTTCCTTTCTAGGCATTTCCTCAAGGAAAAGAAATTCAGTCAACCTCCCAAGTAGAAATTTCTTTCCATTTGAAATTGTATTTGGGATTCTGTTATGCTGAAAGCCAAGCAAATTCATACAAGCAGGTTCAAATGTAAATGAATGCTGGCATTGAAATTTGTAACCCTTGTGGTTGGGGGGGGCTACAGGATTCAACCACTGGAACTACTTTACCAGACTGTCAGGGGATCTTCGTGCCATAATACCATTTCAAAATGGCTTGAAAAGTGGTTTGGTAGCAGGGATGTACTGAAGTTCTTTTCATATGACATGAACGCTAGCCATGAATAACTTCATTGAGGTCACCTCACTCTCTAGATCTGTTTTATAGCTTCTAGCTTGGTGTTGGGTTATATACCATCACTGGGGGAATGGTGAAACGTAATAATTAGCAAGGGAATCTGTCCTGCAAAGTAAACCACAAGTTGAATTTTAATGAAACTGGCTTTGAAACTTAACTTGAAACTCATTATGGTGACAATGTTGCCTTTTAGGGAAAAAACACTATTTTGATCCAGAAGTAATGTTAGATTTAGCTCTCAAAATGGGCAGGAAAAGATGTAGAATTATAGAATCATAGCATCCCTACTGTGCAGACAGAGGCCATTTTGGGACCATTGAGTCTCCATTCCATGACCCTCTGAAGAAACCCAGGCAGATACTAGGAGAATGTGCAAAATTTGCACAGTCACCCAAGGCTGCAATTGGACCTGAGGTTTTAGTGCTGTGAGGCAGCAGTGCTGATTACTGTGTCACTGTGCCACCCTGGTGTATTGGATTATATAGTAGAATTAATTTTGAATATTTAAATTGCAAACCAAATTTTGATAAATTAAGCTGAAGACTTTTAGTTCCAATCTCTGTCTATTTAAGCAATGTATTGAAGAGAAGCATAGATGAGGGTGATTAGAAATCAAAGGATGCGTTCAGAGTTTTGTCCAAAAGAGAGCTGCAAGATGGCTAATGTGGAACGTAACCCTGACCCTAAAGAGCTGAATGGCCTACTTCTGTAAATACAAATCAAATATCGGAGCTACTGCTAATAAATGCTTGGAAATTTCTCCTCAGTTTAGTCAAAATTGATCAATTACTTTAACAATGTACCAGTAGGCCAGAAATAGAAATGCCTACCAAGCCACAAGTGTGTTAATAACCCCATGTTAATTATGTGCATTAGTTTTAGTAGAATATAGCAGACAGAAGATGTAGTCTTGTGGTACAATGGTAATGTGCTGACCTCTGAGCCAGGAGGCCTGAATTCAAGTCCTGCCCGTTCCAGAAATGTATAATGACATCTCTGAATAGGTTGACGAGAAAATGTTTCAGATACCATGCAGGTAAATGTATTGCCCAAACATCAGCCACTGTTCAGTGGAAGGCATTGCAGTCTTTCTCTTCTGTCAATGTTTGTACCTTTACAATGAATTTCTCAGGGTTAGCATGTTTTGGTGCAGCTTCCAGGTTCACATTCAACTATGGCGAGTCGTACTTTGATTTATGTCAGCTTGATTGCTCAGAATGTTGCCTGCACAATGAGACTCACTGCTTCTCGTCACCCAGGCCTGGATAGATGTTGCTGGTCCTTTGTAAGAAATGATTAGTTGGTTGATACTTTGATGTTAGTGATAATGGGAACTGCAGATGCTGGAGAATCCAAGATAATAAAATGTGAGGCTGGATGAACACAGCAGGCCCAGCAGCATCTTGGGAGCACAAAAGCTGACGTTTCGGGCCTAGACCCTTCTTCAGAGAGGGGGATGGGGTGAGGGTTCTGGAATAAATAGGGAGAGAGGGGGAGGCGGACCGAAGATGGAGAGAAAAGAAGATAGGTGGAGAGGAGAGTAGGTGGGGAGGTAGGGAGGGGATAGGTCAGTCCAGGGAAGACGGACAGGTCAAGGAGGTGGGATGAGGTTAGTAGGTAGGAGATGGAGGTGCGGCTTGGGGTGGGAGGAAGGGATGGGTGAGAGGAAGAACAGGTTAGGGAGGCAGAGACAGGTTGGACTGGTTTTGGGATGCAGTGGGTGGAGGGGAAGAGCTGGTCTGGTTGTGTGGTGCAATGGGGGGAGGGGACGAACTGGGCTGGTTTTGGGATGCAGTGGGGGAAGGGGAGGTTTTGAAGCTGGTGAAGTCCACATTGATTCCATTGGGCTGCAGGGTTCCCAAGCGGATTATGAGTTGCTGTTCCTGCAACCTTTGGGTGGCATCATTGTGGCACTGAAGGAGGCCCATGATGGACATGTCATCTAGAGAATGGGAGGGGGAGTGGAAATGGTTTGCGACTGGGAGGTGCAGTTGTTTATTGCGAACCGAGCGGAGGTGTTCTGCAAAGCGGTCCCCAAGCCTCCGCTTGGTTTCCCCAATGTAGAGGAAGCCACACCGGGTACAATGGATGCAGTATACCACATTAAGCAGAGGTTCACCTGCACATCTGCCAATATGGAAAGTCATCTTGGGGCCTGGGATAGGGGTGAGGGAGGAGGTGTGGGGGCAGGAGTAGCATTTTCTGCGGTTGCAGGGGAAGGTGCCGGGTGTGGTGGCGTTGGAGGGCAGTGTGGAGCGAACAAGGGAGTCACGGAGAGCGTGGTCTCTCCGGAAAGCAGACAAGGGTGGGGATGGAAAAATGTCTTGGGTGGTGGGGTCAGATTGTAGATGGCGGAAGTGTCGGAGGATGATGCGTTGTATCTGGAGGTTGATGGGGTGGTCGGTGTGAACGAGGGGGATCCTCTTAGGG
Source organism: Stegostoma tigrinum (assembly GCF_030684315.1). Lineage (NCBI taxonomy): Eukaryota > Metazoa > Chordata > Chondrichthyes > Orectolobiformes > Stegostomatidae > Stegostoma > Stegostoma tigrinum. The sequence continues at coordinate 10,658,187 of NC_081375.1, forward strand.
CGGTTGTGGTGGGGGCGGGGTGTGAGGGATGTCTTGCGGGAAATGCGGGAGACACGGTCAAGGGCGTTCTCGACCACTGTGGGGGGAAAGTTGCGGTCCTTGAAGAACTTGGACATCTGGGATGTGCGGGAATGGAATGCCTCATTGTGGGAGCAGATGCGGCGGAGGCAGAGGAACTGGGAATAGGGGATGGAATTTTTGCAGGAGGGTGGGTGGGAGGAGGTGTATTCTAGGTAGCTATGGGAGTCGGTGGGCTTGAAATAGACATCAGTTACAAGCTGGTTGCCTGAGATGGAGACTGAGAGGTCCAGGAAGGTGAGGGATGTGCTGGGGATGGCCCAGGTGAGCTGAAGGTTGGGGTGGAAGGTGTTGGTGAAGTGGATGAACTGTTCGAGCTCCTCTGGGGAGCAAGAGGCGGTGCCGATACAGTCATCAATGTACCGGAGGAAGAGGTGGGGTTTGGGGCCTGTGTAGGTGCGGAAGATGGACTGTTCCACGTAACCTATGAAGAGGCAGGCATAGCTGGGGCCCATGCGAGTGCCCCCCTTGACAACTTCTCTTTCGATTCCTCCCACTTCCTACAGACAAAGGGGGTGGCCATGGGCACTCGCATGGGCCCCAGCCATGCCTGCCTCTTCGTAGGTTACGTGGAACAGTCCCTCTTCCGCACCTACACAGGCCCCAAACCCCACCTCTTCCTCCGTTACATTAATGACTGTATCGGCGCCGCCTCTAGCTCCCCCGAGGAGCTCGAACAGTTCATTCACTTCACCAACACCTTTCACCCCAACCTTCAGTTCACCTGGGCCATCCCCAGCACATCCCTCACCTACCTGGACCCCTCAGTCTCCATCTCAGGCAACCAGCTTGTAACTGATGCCTATTTCAAGCCCACCGACTCCCACAGCTACCTAAAATACACCTCCTCCCACCCACCCTCCTGCAAAAATTCCATCCCCTATTCCCAGTTCCTCCGCCTCCGCCGCATCTGCTCCCACAATGAGGCATTCCATTCCCGCACATCCCAGATGTCCAAGTTCTTCAAGGACCGCAACTTTCCCCCCACAGTGGTCGATAACGCCCTTGACCGTGTCTCCCGCATTTCCCGCAAGACATTCCTCACACCCCGCCCCCACCACAACCGCCCAGAGAGGATCCCCCTCGTTCACACAGACCACCTCACCAACCTCCAGATACAACGCATCATCCTCCGACACTTCCGCCATTTACAATCTGACCCCACCACCCAAGACATTTTTCCATCCCCACCCTTGTCTGCTTTCCGGAGAGACCACTCTCTCCGTGACTCCCTTGTTCGCTCCACACTGCCCTCCAACGCCACCACACCCGGCACCTTCCCCTGCAACCGCAGGAAGTGCTACACTTGCCCCCACACCTCCTCCCTCACCCCTATCCCAGGCCCCAAGATGACTTTCCATATTGGCAGATGTGCAGGTGAACCTCTGCTTAATGTGGTATACTGTGTCCATTGTACCCGGTGTGGCTTCCTCTCCATTGGGGAAACCAAGCGGAGGCTTGGGGACCGCTTTGCAGAACACCTCTGCTCGGTTCGCAATAAGCAACTGCACCTCCCAGTCGCAAACCATTTCCACTCCCCCTCCCATTCTTTAGATGACATGTTCATCATGGGCCTCCTGCAGTGCCACAATGATGGCACCCGAAGATTGCAGGAACAGCAACTCATATTCCGCTTGGGAACCCTGCAGCCCAATGGAATCAATGTGGACTTCACCAGCTTCAAAATCTCCCCTTTCCCCACTGCATCCCAAAACCAGCCCAGTTCGTCCCCTCCCCCCACTGCACCACACAATCAGCCCAGCTCTTCCCCTCCACCCACTGCATCCCAAAACCAGTCCAACCTGTCTCTGCCTCCCTAACCTGTTCTTCCTCTCACCCATCCCTTCCTCCCACCCCAAGCCGCACCTCCATCTCTTATCTACTATCCTCATCCCACCTCCTTGACCTGTCCGTCTTCCCTGGACTGACCTATCCCCTCCCTACCTCCCCACCTATACTCTCCTCTCCACCTATCTTCTTTTCTCACCATCTTCGGTCTGCCTCCCCCTCTCTCCCTATTATTCCAGAACCCTCACCCCATCCCCCTCTCTGAAGAAGGGTCTAGGCCCGAAACGTCAGCTTTTGTGCTCCTGAGATGCTGCTGGGCCTGCTGTATTCATCCAGCCTCACATTTTATTATTTTTGTTGTTAGTGCCTTTGTTTTCTGCTCCAGACAAGGAGCAGCTGTTCTGATTGTTGAAGCTGGTACCCTGTTTCAACAATGTTAATGGTGTTTCCATGCTGCTGAAGTACTGCATTACAGACCAATGAAAGAAACATGCACACTGATCAAAAAACGCTCATACTCTGTGCTTTTCAGATCTACCACTTTTCCATTAACCATTGAAAAATTAAAGCAAACACGTGTATGTTTTGCAAATGTGATGGTTAATATTAGCTGCTCACTAGCTGTCTATAACGAGCATCTAAGTTGAGGTCAACTACATTTGGTCTCCCAAAGTTATATCTGACTAGGGTCTAATGCAGTGAACAGTGTTGTATATGAGATGCTTAAAATAACGCCCCTCCTCCACCCTCCCTTCACCAAACACACACTCCCTCCCACATGTGCATACATGTAGAACGATACAAAATCAAATACATTTGAGCAAAACAGTGGGAATGACTAGTGTGAAACTGCATCAAATAAACTATAAACTAAGAAAACCTCACATTTATCACAATCTATGTTAAATTGTCAGAATACTTGGTTTTGAGTTGAATTTATGTGCTTATATTTTTCTTGCAGTTCATTTCATTCCTTGTTACTGCATCCCAACATCCCAATTCTTTGACAGATTGGATAGTTTGTATACAGCTTCAGGTTGATTCTAAAATTCACTTCTCATTTTTACATGGCCCAAGTCCATACATTCATATCTGGACAAGCTGCAAACTATTTGTATAGTTCCAATAAGAGTGTAATTCTCTTAACTAACTTGATAGTTTGTACTACTACAAGTTGTCTTATCCATGTACAGATTCCATTGGGATACATGTCTCCTCCCATCATGTTTTAAGTTTTATCCATCATGTAGGTACAGTAACTAACCACATGCAAGATGTTAAGTCAGAATTCATGTTCGGTATCTACTATAGAACATAGAAAAGTACAGCACAGTACAGGCCTTTGGCCCCTGATGTTGTGCCGTGAAACTACTATGGTTAATGAATCTATTTGGTTGCACTACAGTATTTCAAAGTAACATGTTGTTAGCTTGTGTAATGAGATAAATAAACAAGGAATTGTTACAACCAAAACTGGAGGGGTGCACTAGTCTCACAACTCTCAAAACATACAATAGAAAATACTTATTCCTATTACTAAGATGACCAATGAAAGATCCTTGTCAGGTTTTAAACGATAAGATCTACACAGTGATTAATTTACTATCAAAACAAACCTTATTCACTGAAGATAACAAAGTGCTAGCGGGTTTTGAGAAGATTTGTAGCTCAGGTTGAGGTTCTGGATGTGAGTTTGCTTGCTGAGCTGGAAGGTTAGTTTTCAGACGTTTTGTCACCTTCTAGGTAACATCGTCAGTGAGCCTCCGGTGAAGCGCTGGTGTTATGTCCTGCTTTCTATTTATCTGTTTAGGTTTCCTTGGGTTGGTGATGTCATTTCCTGAGGAAGAACAGGTTAGGGACGTGGGGACGAGCTGGGCTGGTTTCACCTCATTTTCACCATGGACGCCCTTGGTACAGGAACTCCTCACCTGTGTCCGTGACACCATCCACGCCCTCCACCTCCTCCCAGAACTTCCAGTTCCGTGGCCCCCTACACCTCATTTTCACCATGGACATCCTTCCCAAAAATCCACAAACCCGCCTGCCCTGGCCAACCTATTGTCTCCACCTGCTCCTGCCCCACCGAACTCATCTCCACCTATGTGGACTCCATTTTTTCCCCCCTTGGTGCAGGAACTCCCCACCTACGTCCGTGATACCACCCATGCCCCCACCTCCTCCAGAACTTCCAATTCCCTGGCCCCCTACACCTCATTTTCACCATGGACGCAGCTCGTCCCCGTCTCCCTAACCTGTTCTTCCTCTTGCCTATCCTCTCCTCCCACTTCAAGCCGCACTTCCATTTCCCACCTACTAACCTCATGCTGCCTCCTTGACCTGTCTGTCCTGCCCGAACTGACCTATCCCCTCCCCACCTATACTGTCCTCTCCACCTGTCTTCTCCTCTCTCCATCTTCGGTCCTCCTCCCGCTCTGTCCCTATTTATTTCAGAACCCTCTCCCCATCCCCCTCTCTGATGAAGGATCTAGGCCCGAAATGTCAACTTTTGTGCTCCTGAAATGCTGCTTGGTCTGCTGTGTTCATCCAGCTTCACACTTTGGTATCTTGGATCCTCCAGCATCTGCAGTTCCCATTATCTCTTAGTCACTGAAGATACCATATTTGGTCAACATGCACACAGAATATAAATGCTTATCCCTCTAAATATCTCCAAATCAGATAAGCATGCATACACCCACTTTGGGAAAAGAGAGAAAACAAAACAAGTTTTTCTGCGTTACTGGCTTTCTGAAGGAAAGAAATGATGGTTTAATTTTTGACAGCAGAGGGATGAAGGTTATAATGTTCCAGAATTCAGTGCCATAATGTTCAGGCACATGTGGCCAAGCCTCTCGTCAGGCACAGTTGCTTGTCGAGTCTCTGGACACGTTTCGCTCAAGTAATACAATACTGAGATGTTCTTTCAATCATTATTGCTGAGAAAAAGAGACATTTTGTTCAAGTGTTTTTGTCTGTTTTGGCAAATAGGTTCTGATTAATAGAAGCACTGCCATGAATATTGTGCCAGTAATGATCATTAACACTTAACTCTCCATTTTCTGGTTCATTACTCAGGGCAGTGCCTTGACTAATCTGAGCGAACCTGCCTGATTATAAAATGTAAACAGGCCTAGCTGGCCAGCCAGCTGAACAGCTCCAGAGCAGATCCTACAGCAAAGGAAGCAGTTATCAACAGTCACATGATTTACAGGAAGCCTTGCTTTTAAAAAATGTCTATAGTGATCTTCTAATGATTTTTTTTCCTACAGAAACCGCTCTAAGTATTTCCATAAAACTTGATATTAATGAATTTGACTTATTTCTTTGAAAATTATCCTTCAGGCAGTATGAAATGTAAAGTGTCTAGCGAGTTTTGAGAAGATTTGTAGCTCAGGTTGAGGTTCTGGATGTGAGTTTGCTCGCTGAGCTGGAAGGTTAGTTTTCAGACGTTTTGTCACCATTCTAGGTAACATCATCAGTGAGCCTCCGATGAAGCGCTGGTGTTATGTCCCACTTTCTATTTAAAGTGTCTTCATTACAAAATGATTAAAATATTGACGCATTGCAACTAAGTTGAAATTGAAATCAAAGTTAGGAGTCACTACTGATGTTAATGTGGTCGGTCATAGATGAATGCTGTGTTTGTAATGAAATGAATAAGCCTGCCAAGTGTCAAGAATTTTGATTAGGAAGATTTGATCCCTATATTTTCATGAATTTTCTTAACACTTAGCATCAAATATACTTGTATTAAATTTTCAAGTGCTGGGATTTGTAAATATTATTGAGATATGAGCAAAAAAATTGGAAATTAAGTGAAATTTATCTACTTTTATACCTGATTATATAGCTTTAATAAGTGACATGGGCATTCTGTGTACATCACTTTCATGTATTTATTTTGCCATAAGTTATAACTCCTGCATGTTCTGAAAGCATAACAGTAGACTATTTGGCTTTTTGAGTCATTGGCACCATTCTACAACATTTTTGCTCCTCAGATTACGGTCTCAGCTACTTGCCTGCCTGCACGCCATAAGCAAAGTTTGAGTGTGTAACCTCTTCACCACTTAATATAGTACTGTCTGCTAAGGACCTGGGAGAGATTCCTCTTGGCTAGTCAGGATGATAGAAACTGATTGAGCTAGTGTCAGTTTTTACTGAATATTATCTAATTTTGTGGTGTCGCATAATTGCAGTATTAAGTCCATCAAGTTTGCTTCACTGTTAAATTAGATCTTGGCCAACCATCAATCTCAATGCCATTTTCCTGCATTTATCTCCATATACTTTGATGTCTATGGTCTTAGTAATCTGTCAGTTTCTGTCTTAAACATGTAGTTAATTGAGCTTTCGGAGCTCCACATGAAGTGTACTTGAGATTTTACAGTTTCTGCATAGTTTCTGCCCCCAGTGTTTTCACATTTATAACAAGGTATTCATTCTTGGTGATTTGAGATTAATATTTTTGGTTTTTCTTTGGTCACTGATTCTAATGAGTTGCATTGTTTAAAGTATCATTAAGTAAAATAGTTCAACATTCTACAACTGAAATCAAAATAAATACATCAGACTTCAAGTAATTTTTTTCCTTTTTTTAATTTCTAGTATTATGTGCTAAGAATTTGGTGAAGAAAGACTTCTTCCGTAAGTATTCCAACTGCATGTTGTTATTAGACAAGATTACCTTTTAAATGAAAAGTAATACAAGTTAGTTCTGTAATAATATATTTTCAAGATTGCCTGCATCATTCTGTTGGTTAGTATAAATACAGTAGGCTTCCAGAAAATTGCTTGTCCAAAGGTAGACATAATAATGGAATAGAGTATAATAATAATCATATTCAAATGTGTGAAACAATAACACGAGGTGTGAACTTCATACAGTAAAACTTTGTCAGAATTGATCCCATTTTAAGAAATTTTTTTCCTAATCACAGTTAAGGAATAACTGAACTGTTCAGTAGTGGAGCTTCATCACTACAGTGGATTTGTAGACTGTACGTAGTTACTTGGTTTGCATGGAATTGTATGTTTCAATTCCTGTCTGTATCCATTTCCTTGTCTTCCCTTTCTCTGGTCCGTGCCATCACCCAATATTCTCAGCTAGAAATATGATCCAGAAGCGAATCTTGCCTCCCTCTTGCGATGTAGCTCCAGAGGTATGAGCAGTCATCTCCTTGCATGCCTTACTTGTCATTCATGCGTGAACATTGATAACGAGTGTTGGTGGGCTTTTGATCTGTGGGTGTATCACTTCCCAGGCCCCTACAATAATCACTGGATGTTCACACACTCACTTTATAGCAGGAGTCATTGGATACCAGTCAGCTGCTTTCTCCATGCCATACAATCCCAAACCAGGCCTGTTGTAGCAATGCATTGTCAGTTAATATCTGCAAATTCGGCACAGATTTAAACCTGCATTGCAGCCAGTCCGTATAACTCAGTTGAATGGCACATAAAACAACTAGGGTAACCCCAATATACTCCTGTGGTGTGAAAACCAAGTGAACTAAGTGGATTTTGGAATGATGTATTAATACAAGCTTCTTATTTCTCAAACCAGTATAACCGACTGTGTATGCCATCCTCACTAATCCCTAGAGGTTTATCATTTGTAATAATAATGACATTTCATCTGATTGTTCCAGCATTGTGCTGTGGAACACAGGTGTGATCAAGGATTAGATACATGTACACTAACCAATCTCACTTCATAGTCTGAAGACTTTTAGTTAAGATAACTATAAATTATTGGATTGAGAATATGATCCAGTGAATTTAATTTAAGACTTGAAGTCAAAGTTACCTGGTTAGATTTGTTACTTTTGAATATTTCATTTGGATAAGAAAAATGCAGTTCTTTTTCTTTAAGAAAGGCAAGAATTAAACTGCTGTGCTTTAGGAGAAAAATGTTTGAAAAGATATAATTGTTATGACACGTAAAGAACTCCTTATGATCTCTCAAATCCTCTTCAGGTTTCTTCTGTCATTTGCCCTGTTGGTGCTTGATGAAAAATAATATAAGACCATAAGATGTAGGCGTGGAAGTATGCTATTTAGCCCATCAAGTCTGCTCTGCCATTCAATGAGATCAGACTGATCTGGTAATCCACAACTCCTTTCCTGCCTTTTCTGCATGAACCTTAATCTCCTTGTTGATTTTTATTTTATTATTCATTGAATGTGGGCATTGCTGGCAATGCCAGCATTTATTCCCCATCCCTACATGCCGGGAGGGTAGTTAAGAGTCAACCACAATGTTGAGAGTCTGGAGTCACATGCGGGCCAAACCAGGTAAGGATGGCAGTTTCATTCCCTAAAGGTCATTATTCATCTGTCTCTCTCAATCTTTAATCTATTTAATGAGCCATCCCCTGCAGCCCTCTCCAGTAAAGAATCTTACAGATTTCGCTCCTCTTTTGAATGAAGAGTTTCCTCCTTATCTCTATCTAATTCTAAGAGTATGCATTCTGGTCCTAGATTCTTCCACAAAGGGAAATGACTTTTCCACATCTACCATGTCAAATCTCCAAAGAATCTTGTTTGTTCCAATACAAGAGGCTCTCGTTCCTCTATACTCCAGTGAGTACGGGCCCAACCTACTCGTTCTGTCCTCATAAGGTAGTCCGTCCATATCCAAGATCAACTTGGTAAACCTTCACAGCACTGCCTCCAATGCCAGTAAATGTTTCCCTCGGTAAGAGAATCAAAACTAGTCACTGCATTCCAGGTATGGTCTCATTAATGCCTTGTATAGTTTTAGCAGAACCTCCCTATTTTTATACTCCATTCTCCTTGAATTAAACACAAAATTTCAATTTGCCTTCTATCTTACCTGCTGAATGTATGTACTAGCTTTTTGTGATGCATACATGAGGTCTCCCAAATCTTTCTGTTCTGTAGCTTCCAGTAGTCTTTCCCCATTTACATAATATTCATGCCCGACCCTCTCATTTTCCGAAATTATATTTCAGTGGCTATTTTTCCCCACTCAGTTAACCTGTCTATGTGTAGACACTGTGTCAGTCTCACCACTTGCCTTCTCATGTGTTTTTTGTCATCTACATAATACATTCGCTGTCGCCACCCAGGTCACTAATATATATTGCAAACAATGGTGGCTCTGGCAATGATCCCCGTGGACCCTACCAGTTAAAAGTTGCCACCCTGAAAATGCCGGACTTATCCCAATTCTGTCTTTTATTAGTCAACCAGCTCTCTATCCATGCTGCTCTGTTACATCAGACACTCTGAGCTTATTAAGCAGCTTAACATGTGGTACTTTCATCAGATGTCTTCTGAAGATCCACAGAGGGCATCTATTGGTTGTCCTTTATCTATCTAGCTTGTTACCTCCTTTAATAAATTTGTCAGGCATGATTTCCCCTTCATGAAGCCATGCTGACTCAGTTTGATCATTTTTTTTTTTAAGTGTTCTATGATTATAACATTTTCCCAATAGCAGATGTTAAACTAAGTGGACTATAGTTATTTTCTGAAAAAGAGTCACAACTTGAAACGTCAACTTTCCTGCTCCTCTGATGCTACCTGGCCTGATGTGTTCCTTCAGCTCCACAGTTTGTTATCTCTGACTCCAGCACCTGCAATTCTTGCTCTCTCTGGACTATTGTTTTTTTTTCTGTATCCTTCCCTTCAATGAAGTTACTTTGGCAGTTTTCCAATCCTCTAAAACTTTTCCAGAATCCAAGGATTCTGAAAGATTACTATCTTTGACTCCTGTATCCCTGCAGCTGATTCTTTTAATATCCTACAGTGCATCCCATCATGTCCAGACCTTTTATTGCCCTTTAGCCCCATTACCTTCTCTTGCACTTTTTTTCTAGTGATAGTTATTGTATTTATTTCCTCTTGACAAAGTTTCTGATTCTGATATTTGTTACAGAGTAATCCAAAACTGCTGCCTTGAGTGCAACAGTGGAACTGTTTTCCTGCATCGTTTGATTAGAATATAGTCACTTGATTTAGGCTAATAACTATATAGTGAAAATTCCAAAGTGCTTCTCAGGAGTGTACTTGAACAAAATTTAACTCTTTCGAAGAAGGAAGTATTAGATGCAAATATTTATGGAGGAATAGTGATGGAATATTTAATTAAGAAAGTCATAGCAAGGCACGTAGAAAATCTTGATGCAATCATTGCAGAGTCAACCTGAAAGGAATCGTGTTAATTTATTAGAGTTCATTGTGGAAGTAATAAATAATGTGGCTAAGTGGAACCTGTTGAATTGGTGCACGTGGTTTTCCAGAAGGCATTTGATGAGATACTACATAGAATGTTGTTTCACAAAACCAGAGTTCATAGTATAGAGGATTATATATTAGTTTGGCTAGAGGTTTAGTTAGCTGAAAGAACATGGAGAGTAGGGATAAATGGGTCATTTTTGGGTTGGTAGGATGTAACAAGTGGAGTAGCACAGGATTCAGTGCTGAGGCCATAACTATTTGCAACCTGTTAAATTGACTCAGTTGCTAAATCTGCTGATGACAAGAAGATAGGTAGGAGAATTGCCAGTTGAATGCCATGAGTCTACAACAGGTTATAGGTTGGTTATGTGAGTGGGCAAAAAAATTGTCAGATCAAGGATAATGTGGGAACATGTTATCTGGCCCACTTTGCAGGGGAGAATAGAGAAACAGCACTTTATTTAAATAGAAGACATTGCACAACTCTGTGGTGGTGAGTACAGAAATGTTGGTGTTCTGGTATATGTATTACGAAGTTAATATGCAGGTGAATTTTGCAAGTGATTAAGAAGGCCGATATCATGTGGTTGTTTAAAGAAGACTAGAATATAAGTGCAGGCTGTTTTGCTATATTTGTACCAGAAATTAGTAAAGACACATCTATACAATAGAGATAATGGGAACTGCAGATGCTGGAGAATCCAAGATAATAAAGTGTGAAGCTGGATGAACACAGCAGGCCAAGCAGCATCTCAGGAGCACAAGGATGAAGGGTCTAGGCCGGAAACGTCAGCTTTTGTGCTCCTGAGATGCTGCTTGGCCTGCTGTGTTCATCCAGCTTCACACTTTATTATCTACTATACAATAGTTTTGGTCTCCTTATTTACGAAAGGACATAGCTGCATTTGAAGCATTTTCTGAATGCATGATAATGAGTTAGGAGCATGAGTAAGCCATTTGCTGCCTCAAACCTGCTCCACCATTTGATGAAATCCGTAGATAAACCAATCACAGCCTCCGCTCCATCCTCTCACCTATCCCAGGTACTCCTTGTCTCCTTTGTGACTGAACAATCTAACTTTATCTTAAAAATATTCAGTGATCATGCATCCATTGCATTCTGAGGAAGAGAGTTTCATAGACTGTCAACCCTCAGAGAGAGAACTTCTCATTGAACAAGAGCCCCTTATTTTTTGTTTGCATCCTGTAACATCCCTATCCCACAACAGGGAACATAATTTCCCTGTCCACCTTTATATCCTCTTTTATATATGATAATTGACTCATCCCTAGACAGGATATTGTGGGTAGCTGGTGCTCCCGGTGTGGTATTGCAATTCTTGTAAACCATTCGAGGATGTCCAATAATAAGGTAAGAGTACACAAAAGAGTTCTGTATGGCTGTGAGAATTTAAATTCAGGGATGACTATTATGGCAACATCCATGGATTCTGAATGACCAGGAGAAAAAGAATACTCCGATACTTGCATGGTAGCATGGGGAGAGCTCTCTGTGGCTGGGATCAGAGTGTTGTTCTAAGTTCAGGAAACTTGAATGTATGGCACATTACAACTGCAGGATTGCATTTTGTTTTCCTGTCTGTGGTGTTCTCATCTCTGGTGAGATCTTTTGAGAAAGTTCGCAGCTGATTCTAGCAATGAAGAGGTGATCGTGAGAAAACGTTGGACAGTTTAGATGTGAATCCATTGGAGTTGAGAAAAATGAGAGGTGATTTTATTGAAACAAAGCTGTCTGGATGGATGCAGAAAGGATGTTTGCCCTAGTAGGAAAGATTAGCACCAGAGGGTCTGTTTTTATTTTAAAGACAGATCTCCCATTTAAGACTAAGTTGAGAATATTTTTCTGAGGTATGAGAGTTTATGGAGTATTGAAAGAATCCAAGGGAGTGTTAGTAGACAGGAGAGTAGAAACGACAATCCAGTTAACCATGATCTAATCAAATGGTGGCTCTGGCTCAGAGTCACATGGTCAACTGCTCCTAGTTCATTTGTGCAAAGCATGATGCTAATGGTGCAGTGAAGAAAATGTATGCAAGAGGTCATTTAGAGAAACTGAGAGTTCCTGGGCGGGTCTATGTTGAGGCCAAAGAGGCAGGGAGGAGTTGTCTGTGGAGGCGTTTGAACACATACTGAGTTATTAAGTCAAGTAATTTTGACCTGGGAGCCAATACAGAATAGTGAACATGGGTGATAGTGTACACCATGTGGGATGGAGTAAGTTAACATCACTGGACTACTTGCATGCCCAAACAATGTCACCTGCACACGAAAGACAGAGCTAAGCAATCCCAAGACCAATGGATCAGATTTAAACTCTACATTTTTGACACATCCAGTTGTGAATGATAGTGAACAGTTAAAACAACTAAATGGAGGTGGAGGCTTCATAAATATTCACACCCTGAATAATGGGAGAACCAGCATTGTAGTGCAAACGATGTGGTTGGAGCATTCGTATCCATCTTCGCTGAGAAGTATGAACTGGATGATCCATCTGTGCTTGCTTCTGAGATCCCTAGCTTCCCAGATTCCAATTTGATTTGCTTCATGTTACATGATGTCAAGAAATGGTTGAAGATCACTAAATATTGCAAAGGCCAAGAGCCCTCACAGCATCTCTTCAATTGTACAGAGGCCTGTTCTCCAAAGTCATCTCCATGTCTTGCTAAGCTGTTAAAGTAAAACTGTGACACTGGAATCTATGGAAGATTGCCCAGATATGCCCTGTTCACACAAGGCAGAACAAATTTGATCCAGCAAGTTATTGCCCCATCAGTACAATTGCTATCTTCAGTGTCATTATTAAGCAGCACTTAGTCAGCAATAATTTGCTCACAGTTCTGCTGGAGCAACTCTGCTCCTGATCTTGTTGGAGTCTTGGTCCAAGCATGGACAAACAATTGAACTCTAGAGGTGAGGTGAGAGTAACTTCCTCTGATGTTAAGGCAATACTATGTTGAGTGAAGCAAAATTTCAATTGGGTGAGTACTGCCCATTGGTTGGAGAGATACTGAGAACAAAAGATGGTGGTGGTTGTTGGTAGTCAGTTACCTCAATACTAGAATGTTGTTGCAGGAATTCCTCAAAATAATGTTCTAGGCCCAGTGATCTTCAGTTGCATAATCGATAACCATTCTTTTATCATAATGTCAGAAGCGGGGATTCATAATTGCATGATTGCATGATGTTCAACACGATTCTGTTCTCAAATACTGCAACTGGCCACGTACTTACTTAGGAAGACCTGGACAGCATTCAGAGTTTGAACTGTTATGATAAATAATATTAATTTATCAAGTGCCAGGTAATATCCATCTCTCCTTGACATGCAGTACTGTTGCCATTGCTGAAGTCTCCACTGTCATCATTTACTTTGGGGTGGGGGGATGGTGTTGCAGGTTCCCATTGACCTGAAACTGAACCGAACTAACCAGCCAGGCAGGGAGTGCAGAAGATCCAAAAATGCATCTTGCCTGTCTAATCAGTATTTGGCTTTGAATACTGATGAGATTGATGATTCCTGTTGGAAATGCAGCCATCTATACGATACTGTGTGTGTCCCACTCTACAGTGGAGTTTAGTGCTGGCTGGGAGAGCCATAGTTATAGATGATTCAATTGTTAGTCACACAGTAGGCATTTTTGTGTCCACAGTCATGAGTCTAGGATGGTATATTGCCTCCCTGGTACCAAGTCGAGGATATCACTGAGCAGTTGGTGATACTCCTGAATTCAAGCAGTTAGGTGGGAAATTAGCAAGCAAGTCTTCAAAAGTAATTCCTGGATTACTCCCTGTGTTGAGCAAGGGTGCATAGAGAAAAGGAAAGATAAGACTGATCAATACATGGATGGAGACTCAATGCAGCAGGAAGGACTTCTGATCATTGTGACTCTGTACTAGGGTGTAGGAGAAATAGATCAGTCAATTTGCATCTACTGAGTTCTTTGTTAGGTGTTTCAGGGAGGAATACCAGAGTGTGCAGAGTAACAGGAATAATCATTCGTGCTGGAATGATAAGTCACATTATAAACTAAAGTGATAGAGTTTAACTCTGGGTTAGTGTGTCTGTATGTAAACATACACGGTGAAAGAGTCTTAGGTGCAGATTTGCAAGTAGAAATATGAGGTTCTCAAGGAAGGGCTTGACTGGATGTTAAATATTGTCGATATAAGGCCTTGAGGAAAGGATGACAAAAGGGATGAGTATTTGTTTTGATTAAGGATAGCTTTACAGTACTGGAGATAATATGCAATATTTGCACATCATCCAGGAGTGCTTTGAAGTCTGGGTTATAGTATGAGCTGCAATTTGTAAGCATTCTGTTGGACATAACTATTTTCATTTGAGAGAAACAGAAATTGCTGGGAAAACTCAGCAGGTCAGGTAGCATCTGTAGAAGGAAAGCAGCGTTAATGTTGTCGGTCTAGAATGCTCTGAAGAAGAGTTACTGGAGTCAAAACGTTGCCAGCTTTCTCTCCAGAGATGCTGCCTTATCTGCTGAGTCCATTGGTATGCAGAGCTAAAGAAAGCTTTCACTTTAAAAGAGCAGAAAGGTAGAACTAAGTATTTTTGAGTCCCTAAAAGTTGCTGTACTTTTGATCTGATTTTCAGCTTAACATCATTTTGCCTAGTAATTGTCTCCATAGCAACTCAACTGCTTTGTAAATCAAATACCTGGTGAAATTTGGTAGCCAACTCACCAATGTCTACTTGAAGAAATGGATTTGAGATAAACAAAGCAATTCGGTTCATTGTGTTTAATTCTTGAAATCAGCCATTGAATTTACCTAATAACTTCGTCAGGTTTGCACAGAGATTTTCTAGGTGAAACCATTCATCTTAGTCTTTGATTTTTTTTCTAGCATTTTCTCCAGACTCTGCAAGTGTTTCAATGTTTTACTTTTTAATTAGAAGGGCAGCAGACCCAATTACAATTTAAATGCATTACATACAGCATTGATCATATGTTGCTAAGTCTCTGTAATTTCCCTGCAGTTCACAGTTCAGATTCCTTACAGCCTACTGTCAAAATTGAAGTCAAGCAACCATGCATTGACCAACCGCTCATCGTACACTTCCTTCCTTGATTTAAGAAAAGTGACAATTTCAGGCATTAAATCTAAATCTTTCCATGACCTTCCCTTGAGTTTACCACTTTGCATCAGCATGGGGGATCGGTTGACAGTAGGCAGCATTGAGTTCAACAAGTAAGGGTTTAAACAAGTTGTGCTGATTTTGTTTGCATTGGGTTTGCAATTTTAACTTTAACTCACTGCTACACAGCTTAGCAGTCTGCCATCTACAAGTTTCTTGCAGTTGATCTGCAAGGTTTCTTCTCTACCATCTTCCAGACCTGTGATTTCTACACCATAGGAGGACATGGGATGCATGGGAATACTTGCAAATCTCAGAATAACATAATTGTTCCATTGCAGAAGGAGGCTGTCTACCCCATCGTGCTAGCATTGGTTCTTCAAATGAGCAACATTACCTAGTGCCAATTTCCTGCCATTTCCCCCATACTCTTGTCAACTATTTCTATCCAAGTACACGTTCATTGCCCTCTTGAATGGCTCAGTTGAACCTGATTCCACCATATTTCCAGGCAGAGCACTGCATATCCTAACTACTTGCTGAGTGAAAAGTTTTTTTTCTCACATTGCATATCACTTTAAATCTATGCCCTCTCATTCTTTTTCCTTTTACGAACGGAAACTGCTTCTCCCTACCTACTGAATTCAGCCTGCTCATGATTTTGAAAACCTTTATCTTATCTCCTCTCAAACGCCTTCTCTCTGAGGAGAGCAGTCCCAACTTCAATCTATCCTAAGAACTGAAGTTTCTCATTCCAGGAATCAGGATCGAGAACGCCCTTGACCGCGTCTCCCGTATTTCCCGCAAGACATCCCTCACACCCCGCCCCCGCCACAACCGCCCTAAGAGGATCCCCCTCGTTCTCACACACCACCCCACCAACCTCCGGATACAACGCATCATCCTCCGACACTTCCGCCATTTACAATCCGACCCCACCACCCAAGACATTTTTCCATCCCCTGCCCTGTCTGCTTTCCGGAGAGACCACTCTCTCCGTGACTCCCTTGTTCGCTCCACACTGCCCTCCAACCCCACCACACCCGGCACCTTCCCCTGCAACCGCAGGAAATGCTACACTTGTCCCCACACCTCCTCCCTCACCCCTATCCCAGGCCCCAAGATGACATTCCACATTGAGCAGAGGTTCACCTGCACATCTGCCAATGTGGTATACTGCATCCACTGTACCCGGTGCAGCTTCCTCCACTTTGGGGAAACCAAGCGGAGGCTTGGGGAGCGCTTTGCAGAACACCTCCGCTTGGTTCGCAACAAACAACTGCACCTCCCAGTTGCAAACCATTTCCACTCCCCCTCCCATTCTCTAGATGACATGTCCATCATGGGCCTCCTGCACTGCCACAATGATGCCACCCGAAGATTGCAGGAACAGCAACTCATATTTCGCCTGGGAACCCTGCAGCCATATGGTATCAATGTGGACTTCACCAGTTTCAAAATCTCCCCTTCCCCTACTGCATCCCTAAACCAGCCTAGTTCGTCCCCTCCCCCGACTGCACCACACAACCAGCCCAGCTCTTCCCCCCCCAACCCACTGCATCCCAAAACCAGTCCAACCTGTCTCTGCCTCCCTAACCGGCTCTTCCTTTCACCCATCCCTTCCTCCCACCCCAAGCCGCACCCCCAGCTACCTACTAACCTCATCCCACCTCCTTGACCTGTCCGTCTTCCCTGGACTGACCTATCCCCTCCCTACCTCCCCACCTATACACTCTCCACCTATCTTCTTTACTCTCCATCTTCGGTCCGCCTCCCCCTCTCTCCCTATTTATTCCAGTTCCCTCTCCCCATCCCCCTCTCTGATGAAGGGTCTAGGCCCGAAACGTCAGCTTTTGTGCTCCTGAGATGCTGCTTGGCCTGCTGTGTTCATCCAGCCTCACATTTTATTATCTCAGAGTTTGAATTGCCTGTTTTGATCCCTTAGAATGTACGGCTAAGTTAAACAAACATTTGTACTGTAGAAAATACACCAACTGTATGCAATCTGACACTTTCGCTGCTGGAACCATGGCATCATCTTATGCATCTGATTGACTTTACACAATGATGTTTGATTTCTGGTCTCGAGCTGAATTTGATACATTATAACAAAAACAAAAATTGCACAAGAAATTCCAAGTCTTGCTGCATCTGTGGTGACAAAGTTAATATTTTGAGCCCAGTGATCCTCCTTCAGAACAGACCGTTAAGAAGAAGGACCACTAGATTCAGTGTTAACTGTACTTTCTCTCCACAGATGCTGCCAAACCTAAGTTTTTCCAGCAATTTCAGTTAGTGTTTCAGATTTCTAGCATTGGTGGTTCTTTATTTTATTGATACATAACTTGTCAAAATAGCAAAAAGAATAACGAGTCTAGCTCAATAGGTAATATTTTGCTCATGGTTGCTGTTTAAAATAAATGTCCAGCTGAGAACTTTTTATTCCATTTATTTTTTTTCTCAGCTACTGCAAACATCTTGTGTTTAGTTAAAAATGTGCATGAGAAGCCAGATGAGGCAAACCTGTCTTGAGTTTTGTTTGCAATCTTTGTGTTTAACCTGCACCAGACTGTGACACACTAGCAAGCAGCATATTGAATGTAGTTTCAGTTACAGGGCTGAAGCCAAGTGATGAACCATACTGGGGGACTGATCGAGTTAACCACTGAAATTGGAGAACAAATTTTATTTGGACAAGATTGGGCTCAGCTACATGTTCTGAGTTGAATAAACTGCTGATGCTCACTTTAACTGTGTAATGTCACCAATAAGAATGGATAAGAGTAGGCCTCCGTGCCAAAGGAATCTACACAACCAAGAAAGTCTATACCCTTAGGGGAGGAGGTGAAGGAGGTACAAGACAAATAGGGTCCCAGAAAAAAAATCATGATATTTCTAAGAATCAGGTGGGTGTCTTCAGCACCTACCTATAAATTGACAAAGTATATTTCAAATGTCTAGCACTTTAATCTGTTTGTAGGAAATTCCAAGAGTCCAAAGAATTTCCTATTTTTGTACTTCAGCTTATTTTATATCCTTATATAGCCTGAGTTGAAAACTATTAAGTCCTTGTACAGGAAGAGAAATGTTCCATATCTGCTCAGTTAAATAGTATTGAATAATTGCCTGACTGGTTATGTATTTTTCATTTGAACTGTTTGCAGTTAATTGTTGTACTTTGTGTTCTATTCCCCTTCCCAAAACAAAGGTCAATGACTGGACACTATTAGCTCAGTTCTACCGTGAAATTCAACATAAATGAAAAATTATGCCTCCTTATATTGTACTTAAAGCAGCCCCTTATGCAACATTTCTTTGATTACTACACGAAAATAGCTTAACTGAACTTGCTGGCCTTGTGCTGTTGAGCTGTCGGTATAGATATTTTTGATTAACCTGCTGGATATATTGTGACATATTCCTGGAGCAGGTGGGATCTGAACCTGGGCCTCCTGGCTCAAGAGTAAGGACACTACCTCTGCGCCAGAAGAATCCCTTAAATTGCTGATGTATGCTGTCATTTTCCTCAGAATCTGACTGCAGTTTAAAGATAAGGCGTAAACCCAGAGTAGAAATCCTACTGTTGCATCCTAAAGTTGCTGCACTGTGGACCCCTATCCACTCAGAGCAAAGATTTCCTCTCTTCTCACTGCTGTCAGTAACAACACAGAAAGTAATTTTTGATGATGCACTGACCTTGTCCTGAATGCATGAAATATAGTTAATGTCTTCATTAAGATTAATTAACAAGTTTGTAAACTACATTCTATTTCTGGTCAACCTTTTGATAGTTTAGCTTCTATTTTTGCTTCCCGTCTCACTCTTTATTTCTGTGGAAGGAAAGGAATAGTGTTTGATTGTGAGTGCTTTTCATTTCCTGGTAGTTTCTTTATTACATGATGGACAACTTGATTATGCCACTGTAAGTCATACTGGGAATCCCCATGAAACTGCATTGCAATCAGTTGAATGTTGTGCAAGTTAGAGGTCTGTCATAGAGATACAAGAACTCTTAGTGAGTCGACTTCAAGGTCAGCAGCAAATACCCTTTTCTTGCTGATCATACAATGTGGGTAATTATAAAAAGTGGATTGAGTGGAATTGAGCTGGAATGAATGGATTGCCTTATCGGGAGAGGCTATACAGGCTGGGCCTGAATCCTCTGGAATTTAGAGTCAGAGGTGACCTAATTCAAACATACATAATCCTGAGGGGACCTGACTATGTGAATGTGGAATGTTTCCTCTTCTAGGAGAGTTTAGAACAGGGGTCATAGTTTAAAAATAAAGGGCTGGCTATTTAAGAGACAGATGGGGGAGAAGATTTCTCTGAGCATTGAGTGTCTTTAGAATTCCCTTCCTCAAAAAGCAGTGAATGTGGAAACTTCAAATATTTTTAAGATAGAAGTAGATAGCATTTTGATTACCATGGGGAATGAAAGATTATCAAGGTTATCCAGGAATGTAGAGTTGAATTTAAAATTGTGTCTGCTGTGATCTTATTGAATGGTTGAGCAGATGTGAAGGGCCAAGTGGCTTACTCTTGTTACTTTTTTATGAAAGATGTGTCACTTAACTTCATTATTGGCATAGGAAACTGCAGCAATTTAATGACTTGAGTGCTGTATAAATTAGGTTGAATAATATTTAGGCAGAGTGGTACATAATCTGGTATGTATGCACTAATCTGATGGAGCTGTGCATGGCATATTTAAGATTATGCCTACAGTTGTACATCAGAGCCACTGGGTGTCTTTAAGTTATTTTTACTAACGACGCCCGACAAGAAGAGTGTAATACAATATTAAATCAGTACAATATTCCGACGTGCATCCTGAGATGGTGCTAAGAAGCAAATCCTATGTGAATGAGGGGGAGAAAAAAATATGTAATAGAGATAAGGACACACTCTCATATTTTTGTGTGATGGAATGTACTAATTTATACTTCATTGTGAGCTCAAAGATCTTTAAGATTAATCACAGCACTTAACATTTAAAGTACTGCACTGATCGTTGAACAGTACTGTTTCTCTTCACTCAGAAATTTGTGGTATTCACAAACACTATTCCTGTATGTATAAACACAGGCTACAAAAGATGACCATGTCATAAAATGTTGCAATTTAGATTTTAAAGCACAAGAAGCACATTTTGTTGTGTTTATTCAAAGATGATCATAAGATTTTTGATTGAAGAAATACATAACAACTGAGGTGAAAAAAGTATGTGTGATTTAGACCTAGGACTGGCTATTTTCTTTAATTTGAACTTCACCAAAGTGGAAAGGCATGACGCTTACTTCCCACATGATTGACACTGCTGAAAAAGGGATAAGACGAAATAGAGACCAGCAAGCCATGCGTCATCTTAGCATACTGTCATCCTCTAGCAAAGTGCCATAAACTGCCATGCCAAAATGGGGCTCCTGAGTCACACCACACAATGCTTAAAACACTTAACCACCATGGCTTTAGCTTTCATTTTAATGAGAAAGAAGGCTGCCATCAGATCATAGAAAATAGTTTCTTCATGGGGACAAAACTTTCTAATAAGTTTGGCAACACAGGACTGTTTGTGACTTTGACTTAGTGTGTAAATGATATGAGTTGCCATGAAAGAGCATGCATTCCTAAATATTCCCAACAATCAGATTTGTTAATTTTTCCAAAAAGTGTATCACTTCTTCCCCACCCCCCCATCTAAGTTGGGATATAGGTTGATCTGGAGCACGTTGTTATACTTGTGCAGAGAGACTTGTACGTCATACTTGCATGATTTTGTACATCTGGTGCAATTATTTGAGAAAATCCATGATTAACACGATCAGGTAGACTGAAGTACAAAATATTCGACAGTGTTCTCAACTAAGAGTGCTTTGCATGTCATGGCAAATTATGCCTGCTCAACAAATAGAGGCAGCATAATCTATTTGGTTTATACACAAAAATCTTCTGCATGGGGTTTTCAAACACATAGTATGATGATGTTTGGTAGTGAAATTCTGTTTAGTTGAGAGGAAAATCTCTCCACCCAACTTGTTTGTGGGCTGTTGTATTTGGTTCCGTCTGTGGACTTGCTCATTATCTCTTCACCAATATCACTCCCTTTGAAATGGGGCCTCTGCCACTTCATTATATATATTTCATGGACAGTAGACTGTGGGTCAAAATAATTGCATGTTTTGTTTTTATATTTCTAGATTTATATTTCTAAGGCTTTCCTTGTTACTCAATTGAAATAGCTTCCAGATCTTTTTCAGTATTGCTGTACAACTTGGTGCAGCACGACTTGGTGAAAAATGAATTGCTGCTGGTAAAAATCTGAATTTTGATTTATTATTGTCACTGCAATAGTGACAATTATTGTTTTGCATGCTATCCAGGAAAATCATACCTTACATAGTACATCAGGGTAATAGAGTAATAAACTCTATTTAGAATGCAGAATATAGCGTTATAGCTGCAGAGAAAGATCAACTTTTAATATAAGAGTGGTCCATTCAAAAGTCTGATAACATCGTGGAAGAAGCTTTTCGTATGTGTTTTCAAACCTTTGCCACCTTCTTCCATCAGGCAGAAGATATAGAGAGTATAACCAGGGTGGGAGGGGGTCTTTGATTATGTGGGCTGCTTTCTCGAGGCAACAGCAAGTAGAAATGGAGCCAATGGATGGGAGGTTGGTTGGCATAATGGACTGGGTTATGTTCATAACATTCTCTGTAATTTCATGCGTTCTTGGGTAGAGTAATTGCTTCACCAAGCTGTGGTACATCTGAATAGGATGCTTTTCGTGGTGCAACTATAAAAATTGGAAAGAGTCATTGTGGATATGCCAAATTTCCTTAGTCTTCTGAGGAAGTAGAGACGTTGCTGTGCTATCTTGACCATAATGTTGACGTGGATGGTTGAGGGCAGATTGTTGATGATATTTACTCCTAGGTCTTGAAGCTCTCAACCGTCTGAACGTCAGAACCATTAAAAGTCGTGAATGCCAGAAATGCGTGGAACAGATCAGTTAAACCATTTTGGGTACAGAACCATGTTTAAAGGTACTTTTACTCCGAATCACAGAAGTATTACGGAGCAGAGGAGTCCATTTGGCCTATTGTCCCTGTGCTGGCTTGTTAAGTTAGCCTTATCACCTAATTCCAATCTCTTGCTTTCGTCCCTATACTCGTGGCATTAACAATAATCTGAGTTGATAAGCCTGGAATACACAGTCGTTTACAACAAAAACCACTAATGTTTGAAAAGGAAGGTGACATTATCTGCTAAGAGTTGAAAAAGAGAGCTTTCTTTGAAGGAATTCATAAAGAATTGTGATTTATATAGAGTACTGTTAGAATGTTAAATTCTAGAAAGCTATTCTAAGAATAAATGCAAGTGTATCTTTTGTAATAATTCTTTTCTGCCAGAAAATAAAGATAGCATAGTAACTGAACAAAATATCATCATTTTTTTTTTGTTTCCCTTTAGGACTCCCTGACCCCTTTGCAAAGGTGGTAGTAGATGGGTCAGGACAGTGCCATTCTACAGACACAGTAAAGAACACACTAGATCCAAAGTGGAATCAGCATTATGATCTGTGAGTGCTTGATTAAATTCTAAGAATTATTATCACAATAAAAGTGCATTATGTAACAAAACCAAATGTTTGGAAACATTTTTCTGTTAAAAGAAATTGTGAAAATATTATTTTTCTCTCTTTCAGCAGACTGGTTTGACATAATATTATAGCCTGAGAAATGTGATTTTGTCTGTACCTCTTAGTACGTATCTACCCGAATTCATATCCTAGAAGAAATAAAGCTTAAAATCAGATACCTTGTTTATGCCTGAAAGTGAGTCTGTCTAAATTAGGAATTATTATTACAACTTTCTTGAATGTCACCTTTTACATTTTTAAATGCTCAGTTGCTTTTTTGGCTTGACAGTGCAACTTTCCATTTGTCTGAAGACTGATGTGAAAATGGTTTAGCTGAGAGCAGGTGAAACGTACTATAATACTTTGTGTTTGGATGGATTACGTTGAAATCTCATGGATTGGTTGTGGAAATTATGAATTGAAACCCGTGTCTTTCCTCATGATGAGCATGTTGGAAGCTAACAGAAACAGGAAAATAGGAGGAGGAGTACACAATGTGGCCCTTTTGAACCAATTCCAACATTGAATATGATCATGGCTGATCATCCAATTTGGTACACTGTTCCCACTTTCTCCTCCTCCTCCCTTTGGCTCTGAGAATTATATCCATGCCTTTCTTGAAAGTCTTCACTGTTTTAAACTTGGTAGTTTCCTGTGGCAGAGAATTCCACGTGCTCACCACTCTCTGAACGAAGAAAATTCTTCTCATCTCTATCCGAAAAGGCCTAGTCCTTAATCTTAGACTGTGATCCCTGGTTCTGATTCCCCAGTCATTGACAGCATCCTTTCTGCATCAACCCTGTCAAATCCTGTTAGAATTTTATATGTCCCTTTGAGAGATTTCCCTTCATTCTTCTAAACTCGATTGAATATTTGAAGTAGATTTTTTTGTCACATGTACTGGAGTACAGGAATGACGTCTCTCCCTATACATCAGTCTTGCCATTCCTGGAATCGGTTTGGTATACCTTCCTTGCACTCCATCCATAGCCAGAACATCGTTCCTCAAGTGAGGAGACCAAAACTGCCTACAGTACTGCAGACCTGGTCTTTACAAAGCCTTATACAGCTGCAGCAAGGCAGCCCTTCCCTAGTGCTTGAATCCCAATGCTATGAAGTCCAGGATACCAATTGCCGCCATCACCATAAACTATAATTAGTGCGTATATTAATGATTATTGTAGTCAGCTGTCCCATGATTTGAGGAAGATGTCAACCCTGGGTTGAGTGTTTCTACCATGGATTCTTAACTTGTAGATTTTTTTTTTGTCTGAGGTCAGGCATCGTGTGAGGTTGTGGATGCTGGAGTGCAGAATTTTTCTTTAGTTTTTCTGATGCCTCAGTGTCTGTTCATGCAGACATTTAGATTTGAAGTATCATACAGTTTTCTGGGTAAGCTGTTGATTTTGGATAACTCGCAAGTTCTTCCGGTCTTAAAGATAAATACTGTTGGGCTTCAAGGAAACCTTCAAGATGTTTTTGTACACTTTTCTCTGACTGCCCTAGAAGATTGGGCATTTGAGAGTTTAGGAATCAAAACATGATGGGGCAGGCATTTTTTAGTCACTGGAACCAGACTAGTCCATCGCAGGTGATTTTGTAAGAGATTTGCTTGAATGCAAGTGGAAGTGGTTTCAAGAAGCTCTTGAGTTTGTTTGGTGGTCCTCCCTCTGCATCCACAGAATGCAGTAGATTTGTTACTGGTCAAATTTCTCTCATACTGTTACGTATCAATGGTATATATTTCAATACCCGCTGTAGTACATGCGTGGTGACACCAACTGCTCTATACACTAGGATGCAGCTGATCCAATTTTCTAGTTCCTAATCACTGGGTTTTTTTTTCCAAAGAGGAGGCTGACAAGGTATGGAAATTCCTCAACATATTTAAGAACTCTCCTGTATGTATGGGAGGTAGAATATTTGGCTAAATAGGACTAGGTGGATATATTTGTTTTGGCATCATTCACAGACTGGTTGAGTCTGTTTTATGCAGAATTGAAGCAATTGAAAATGGCTTCCCAAGCTGAGTGGCCGACGACATTGCCGTCAGCGTACTGTACTTCATTTAAGTCCATGGTTGTCAGTTTAGTTTTTGGTGTTTTCATTGTCAAATGTAGTCAGTGTAAATGAGGCGAAAGAGGGGTGCTATTAAAAATAAGTAGTTCACTCTCTTACATTCACAATTTGTTTAATTCCTATCACTAAAGAATAATCTTGACTCAGTATTTGGTTAATAGATTAGATTAGATTCCCTACAGTGTGGAAACAGGTCCACACCGCCCCTTTGCAGCATCCCACCCAGACCCATCCCCCTACAACCCACACACCCCTGAACACTACGGGCAATTTAGCATGGCCAATCCACCTAGCCTGCACATCTTTGGACTGTGGGAGGAAACCAGAGCACTCAGAGGAAACCCATGTAGGCATGGGGAGAGTGCAAACTCCATACAGACAGTCACCCAAGGCTGGAATTGAACCCTGGCCCCTGGCACTGTGAGGCTGCAGTGCTAACCACTGAGCCACCATGCTGCCCTAATGCCGAAAGACCTTTTTGTCTTTGTGAACGTGTTAGCATGTAGTTTCATAATTGTATTAGTGTAGGCCTGGGAGCAAATAAATGATATGCTGGAGGTTTGCAATTTATTAAGTCAATTGCTTTGGATCGAAGTTTGTAGAATTTTATAGAATCCCTGCAGTGTGGAAACAGGTCCTTCGGTCTAACAAGTCCACACCAACCTTCAGAGCATTCCACCCAGACCCATCCCCCTATAACCCACCTAACCATACATCCCTGAACACTATGGGCATTTTAGCATGGCCAATTCACGTAACCCTGAACCTCTTTGGACTGTGGGAGGAAACCGGAGCACCCGGAGGATACCCATGTCGACACAAGGAGAACATGCAAACTCCACAGTCAGTCACCTGAGGTTAGAATCGAACCTGGGTTGCTGGCACTGTGAGGCAGCAGTGCTAACCACTGAGCCCCTGTGCTGCCCATGGATGTTGAAACATTTGAGTCAAATTCCATTCATTTTTATACTTGCATGTACAAGGCTTTGGTGAGACCACGCATGGAATGTTGTGTGCAATTTTGGCCTCCTTTTCTGAGGAAGGAGTGTAGTAAAGGTTTACCAGGCTGATTCCAGGGATGGTGGGTCTGATGTATGAGGGCAGATTGATTAGATTGAGATTGTTTTTGCTGGAGTTCAGACAAATGAGGGGGGAATCTCATAGAGGCTTGTAAAATTCTAACAGGACTAGACAGGGTAGATGCAGGTAGAATGTTCCCGATAGTGCCTGTGTCCAGAACCAGGGGCATAGTCTGAGAATTTGGAGTAGACCATTTAAGTCAGAGATGAGCCATTTTGTTACCCAGAGAGTGGTAAGCCTGTGGAAATCATTACTGCAGGAAGTAGTTGATGCCAAAACATTGAATGTATTCAAGAGGCAACTAGAGAGGGCACTTGGGGTGAATGGGATTAAAGGTTATGGTGAGAAAGCAGGATTAGGCTATTGAGTTGGTTGGTCAGCTGTGATTGTGAAGAATGGTGGGGCAGGCTTGAAGGGCTGAGTGTGCCGCCCTCCGGCTCCTATCTTCTATGTTTCTACATTTTCTGTATGATTACAGTAATTTAGGTTAAACAGTTTGGAAAACCATGACCGACTAGCTTCTGAGTCAATCTGTGGAATGGCACATGTGCATCCAAAGAGAAAAGGTTATTTGGGTTGGGGCTAGTTGGTGGCTAGTTAGGGACTGTGAGAAACATTACAAAAGCTAAACTGGAAGAAAACTGACAATAAGGATACATGAACACCAAGTAGCCACCAAGAGAAACGACCAATTCTCCCTGGTCTCGATACACACAGGCAAAGAAGGACTAGAATTTCACTGGGACAACACATCCATAATATCACAAGCCAAATGGAGACATGCCCCCCCCCCCCCCGATTAAAATTAATGGAGAAATCCTCCCAAACACAGAACATTTCTTATACCTGAGAACCTACCTCTCATCTAAGGCTGACATCAGTACTGAGATTCAACATTGCATAAACCTGCAAACATCCTTCGGATGCCCAAGGATGAGAGTCTTTGGCAACTGTGACATCTGTGCAGATACCAAGATCCTTATGTCTAAGGCTGTCATCTTCTCACTTTTCCATATGGCTCCAAAACCTGATTACTTTTAGATGCCACCTCAAGACCCATGAGTACAATCAAGGTTGTTTGAGATTGATTCGCGGAGGACAGACATACCAATATCTATGTCCTTGAAGCAGCTAACCACGTCATCATTGAGGCTACAATCATCTGAAACCAACTCCACTGGGCCGTGTGCTTAGGATGCCGGAGTTCTGACGACCAAAACAAATTATCTTCACCCAGCTCAAGGAAAACACTTGAACAAGAGGAGGGCAAAGGAAGAATTTCAGACTCTTCCTGTTTAAGGTTTTCCGTCAAGAAATTAACATAGATGTCAATGCATGGGAGACTCTAGGTCACTATTTTAACAGTTCTGTGATGACCTGGGGTGAGATGGGTGACCTCCAGCAAACCAAAACCAGCTTGATGCTTGACACAAGTGGGGAATGTTCCCTGATTCCCATGCCATACTTGATTAAAATGCCGCTTTGATTTAAAGGTCATCACCCTTGCCTTGTCTCTCGAATTCACTTATTTTGTTCTCCTGGATAAAGAGGACTGGAGTTGAGTGATTATGGTGGAACCCAAACAGAGTATTGGTGAGCAGGTTGTTGCTGAATAAATGCTGTTTGATAGCACTGATATGCAAATAGGCACAAGAGTAGACCATTCAGCCCATTGAGCTTGCTTCAGTAAGATCATGGCTGATATGACTGAATCCTTAAATCCACATTCCCAGCTTTCTCTGAACCTTTCAACTCCTTTCCACAAATATCTCATAGAATCATAGAAAGCCTACAGTGCAAAAGATGCCATTCAATCCATTGAGTCAGCCCTGACCCTCCACAGATCACCCTCCCAGACCCTGCATTAAACCCAGAGCAAACCAATGCAGATATGGGGCAAATGTGCAAACACCACACAAACGGATGCCCAAGGCAGGATTTGAACCCGGGTCCCTGGAGCGGTGAGGCAACAGTACCAGCCACTGCATCTAATGTACCCAGAAGTGGAATAGTGAAAAGATAATTATTTGGAAACTTCAAATTTGTAGATTGTCTAACAGTGGGGGAATATGATTTTAGTGTTTTTGTCAAGTTTAAACCAGTGTTAGATTTTTGCAAGTTGAAAATGTATCAATCTCATGTTTAATGTATTTGTTTGAAATGACTGCCTTGTGTTCATGTTGTCTGTGAGACTTGAAATCTATCCATGTATTGTCGTCATAGCCTTTAAGTCTAATACATTTATCTATCACAATAAAATCTAACCCAGGTGTAATCATCTTTTGAGTTTAAAAATGTTCAAGGACTCTGCTTCTACTAAACTATTTGGGAGAGGTGTTCCAAAGGCATGCAATCCCTGAGAGCATTTGTTTTGGCTTAATTTCTAAATTACATGGGCAATGCTGATTTTGAGCCACTTCTGCCATAAGTAGAATCATCCTCTCCACCTCAAGATCCCTCAGAATTTTTATGCTTCAGTCAAGGTGCCTCTTACTCTGCTAATCTCCAGCAGAGCCTAGCTTGCAAGCCTAGCTTCACTGACTTTACCTCCTATAACAAGGCACCCATTACAGCTATTAGTCTAGTAAATCTTCTATGAACTACCTCCGACGTACTTGCATCCTCCTTTAAATAAGGTGACACTGTTACTGTGCACAGTGCTCCAGATATGATCGCCATGCGGCTTATGTAACTGAAGCATAACCTTCCAATATTTGTAACTGTTTTCTCATCAACTTGTTCAGAGATGTTATTACACTCAGCCTGGAGCAAGTAAGACTTGAACTTAGGCTTCTGACGCAGAGGTACCGCTGCACTACCACCCTCCTTTTGTGGACAGTTTTTCACATTATCAGATCAATACCAGTATGAAAGCTCTTCTGGAACACACATCCTCAGTAATACAGCTGTGATGCTTGCTATATCTAGTGTCATTATAATGCTCTTCTTGGAATATTTTCAAATGAGGCTTAAACTGTAACAAACATGGGGAAATAAATAGTGATGTTGAAAAATGTCCATACTACACAGGAGGAGGTGTTAGGCGTTACAAAGTGCTTAAAGGGGGAGAAATCCCCAGGATCTGATTGAGTGTATAACTCCATGGGAAGGTAGGGAAGTCTTTGGCGCCCCTTTCTGAGATATTTATGTCATCAATAGCCACAGATGAAGTGCCGGCAGACTGGAGGTTGGCTAACATGGTACCACTATTTAAAGGTGGTAAGGAAAAGCCAGGGAACTATAGACCAACAAGCCTGACATTGGTGGTGGGCAAGCTGTTAGAGGGAATCATGAGGGACAGGATTTGCACGTATTTAGAAGGGCAGGGATTGATTAGGTAAAGCCAACATAGCTTTGTGTGTGAGAAATGGTATCTCACTAATTTGAATTTTTTGAAGTAGTCACAAAAGAGGATTGTTGAGGTCAGAGTGGAGGATGTGATCTGTATAGACTTCAGTAAGGTTCTGGATGTGAGTTTGCTCGCTGAGCTGGAAGGTTAGTTTTCAGACGTTTCGTCACCATTCTAGGTAACATCATCAGTGAGCCTCCAACGAAGCGCTGGTGTTATGTCCCACTTTCTATTTATCTGGTTAGGTTTCCTTGGGTTGGTGATGTCATTTCCTGCGTCGGTGATGTCATTTCCTGTTCTTTTTCTCGAGGGATGGTAGATTGATTTGGAGCCAATGTGTTTGTTGATGGAGTTTCAGTTGGAATGCCATGCTTCTAGGAATTCTCGTGCGTGTCTCTGTTTGGCTTGTCGTAGGATGGATGTGTTGTCCCAATCAAAGTGGTGTCCTTCCTCATCTGTAAGGAACGATACGAGTGATAGTGGGTCATGTCATTTTGTGGCTAGTTGATGTTCATGTATCCTGGTGGCTAGCTTTCTGCCAGTTTGTCCAATGTAGTGTTTGTCACAGTCCTTGCAAGGTATTGTGTAGATGACGTTCATTTTGTTTGTTGTCTGTATAGGGTCTTTTAAGTTCATTAGCTGCTGTTTTAGTGTGTTGGTGGGTTTGTGGGCTACCCTGATGCCAAGAGGTCCGAGTAGTCTGGCAGTCATTTCGGAAATGTCTTTGATGTGGGGAGAGTGGTTATGGTTTCTGAGCCCGTTTTGTCTGTTTGTTTGGGTTTACCAACACACTACAACAGCAGCTAATGAACTTAAAAGACCCTATACAGACAACAAACAAAACGAATGTCATCTACAAAATACCTTGCAAGAACCTTGATCAGATGGGCCAATGGGCTAAGGAATGGCAGATAAAGTTTAATTTAGATAAATGTGAGGTGCTGCATTTGGAAAGGCAAATCAGGGCAGAACTTGTACACTTTAATGATAAGGTCCTGGGGAGTGTTGCTGAGTAGAGTGACCTTGGAGTGCAGGTTCATAGTTCCTTGAAAGTGGAGTTCCAGGTAGACAGGATAGAGAAAAGGTGTTTGGTATGCTTGCCTTTATTGGTCAGTGCATTGAATATAGAAGTTGTGGGGTCATGCTGTGGCTGTATAGGACATTTGTTAGGCCACTTATGGAATCCTGTGTGCCATTCTGGTCACCCTGCTATAGGAAGGATGTTGTGAAACTTGAAAGGGTTCAGAAAAGATTTACAAGAATATTGCCAGCAATGGAGGGTTTGACTTATAGGGAGAGGCTGAATGGGCTGGGGCTATTTTTCCTGCAGCATTGGAGGCTGCAGGGTTGCCTGATAGAGGTTTGTAAAATCATAAGGGGCATGGATAAAGTGAATAGACAAGACCTTTTTCCTGAGGTGGGGAAGTCCAAAACCAGAGGGCAACGGTTTAAGCTGAGAGGCGAAAGATTTAAAAGAGACCTAAAGGGAAAATTCTTCATGCAGAAAGTGGTACATGTATGAAATGAGCTGCCAGACGTAGTGGTGGAGGCTGTTACAATTACAACATTTCGAGGGCATCTGGATGGGTTCATGAATAGGAAAAGTTTAGAGGGATATGGGCCAAATGCTGGCAAATGGGGCTGGATGTATTTAGGGCATCTGCTTGGCGTGGATGAGTTGGATTGTGCTGTACAACTCAATGACTCTCGTTACAATTCTTTAAACTGAAGAATTTCAAGTGAGATCCATATTTCTTGATTTATATAGCATTCAAACAGAAACAGATGAACTGATAGTGTAAATGGAAACAAGTATGTTTGGCCTGGTGGCCATTACCAAGACACAGTTTCAGACTGATATGGTTTGCCACCTGCATCTTGAAAGTTACAGGCTAATTAGAAAGGACAGATAGCTAGGAGCTGGTGGTGGAGGGGTGTGCCTATATTTGCTAAATATAGTGTTAGCACAATAGAGGGGAATGATCTGTTCAGGAAGACAAAATGTGGAAACTGGCCCTCTTGTTGACCAGTAGCAGTGCCCCTACCTCTGGACCAGGAGGCCCAGGTTCAAGTCTAACTGGCTCCAGGGGTGTGTAATAACATCTCTGAACAGATTGACTAGAAAATAGGTTAAAATAGAGATGAGAAATGATAAAGGCAAGACCTCCCTTGTAAGAGTGGTGTTCCAGCTCTTCTCTTGCACCTCCCCCCCGACACACAAAAAAAGCAGTAAGTACATAGGGTAGACCATAGAGGAAGAAGTGAGAAATGGTGACAGCTTGCCATAAAGGCACCAAAAATGTGGAAGATTCAACCTGCGTGTGACCTGGAAAAGTCAGATCGGCAAACCAAACCTATATGATGAGTTCATAAAATGTTTTTGGGATAGTTTGTTTTAAGAAAAGTGTATTCTGAAACTGACCAGAGAGCAGGCTGAACTTGATCTGGTATTGCGCAACAAGATGAAATCAATTAATAATCTTACAGTGAAGCTAGGTAGCAGCAACCATAATAGGGTTTAATTTTCTGTACAATTTGAGGGTGAGGAGTCTATCCAACAATTTTTTTTGAAAATCTAAGTAACAACAATTATTATGATATGAAAGCAGAGTGAATTGCCAAATTAGAATTAAGGATGTACCAATAGAGATGGAGTGACTGACATTTAAGGGGATATTTCAGAATGTTAAAATAGCTACATTGCAGAGAAAAAGGAAAATTCCAAAGATCGGATCCAGCATCTGAGATTAATTAGAAAGCTTAAAGATAATATCAAACTGAAAGGAAAAACAGATTACTGTGAAAAGACAAGTGACAGTCAGAAAGTTAGAGTATAAAGTAAGCTGCAAAGAATGCCCCAAAACTGAATAAGGAGAGGAAGATCAGAGTATGAGAAAAAGCTATCCAGAAACATAAAAACAGATAGCAAAAGTTTCTGTAAGTATTAAACAGTAAAAGTGGCTCAGTGGTTAGCACCACTGCCTCATTGTGCCAGGGACCTGGGTTCAATTCCATCCTCGGACGACTGTCTGTGTGGAGTTTGCGTGTTCTCCCTGTGCCTGCATGGGTTTCCTCCGGTTTCCTCCCACAGTCCAAAGATGAACAGGCTAGGTGGACTGACCATGCTAAATTGCCCATCGTGTTCAGGGATGTGTAGATCAGGTGGGATTGAGGGTTGGTATGGACTTGTTGGGCTGAAAGACCTGTTTCCACACTGTACGGATTCTATGATAAATAACAGTAGAAGAAAAGAATTAACAAAGTGAGAGTTGATACTTCAGAAAGTAGATAATAAAATGTGAGGCTGGATGAACACAGCAGGCCAAGCAGCATCTCAGGAGCACAAAAGCTGACGTTTCGGGCCTAGACCCTTTCTTCAGAAAGTAGATGGGAAATGGCAAATAAACTGAACGAATATTTTGCGTTAGTCTTCAATTTAGGGGATCCAGTAATGTCCGAGAAGTAGCAATAAATCAGGAAATAGAAGGGAAAGAGGAACTCAGAAAATAACAATTAACAAAAAAGTAGGACTGAGTAAATTGTTGGGGCTGCAGAATGACATTTACCTGAGTCTTGATCGCCTTTGTTCCAGGATCTTAAAAGAAATGGCTTGTGAAATAATTGATGCCTTGGTTATAATTTTCCAGCCCTGATTCAGAAATGATCTCATTAAATGAAAGATAGCAAATGTAATCCCTTTATTCAAAAAGGGAGACAGGAAACTACAGGTCAGCAAGGTTAATATCTGCCATAAGGGAAATGTTAGGAGCTATTAACAAAGTTACTACAATGCTTTTGGATAAGTATGGCAATCAGACAAGTCAACATTGTTTCTGAAAGGGAAATAATGTTTTACCAGTCTTTTGAGGAGGTAGCACGTGCTGTGGGTAAAGGAGAACTGCTGGATGTACAGATTTCGGGGAAAGCATTTGATAAGATCCCTATCACTGGTTATTGCGGAAAATAAAATACATATCATGGTAGCATGCTTCAGTTATAGAGGACACTGGAGAGATGACATCTGGAGTACTATGCAGAGTGTTGGTATCTTTAATAAAGGGAGGATGTAAATACATTGAAAGTCGTTCAGAGAAGGTTTGCCAGACTAATACCTGGATTGACTGCGTTGCCTTGTGGGTAAAAGAGTTACATCTGCAGGAGATTAGAAGAATAAAAGATGACTTCGTTGAAACAAATACTGTTCCAAACAGTCTTGATAGGATAGATTGGAGAGGATGTTCCCTCTTGTGGGATAATCTGTAATTCTTGACGTGTGATTTTTAAACAGATGAAAAATGATTTTCTTTGCAGGTTGAGTGTCTTTGTAACTCTGTTCCTGAAAAGTTGATGGTAGCAGAGTCCTTGAATATTTTTAAAAGATGGATGGAATTTTAATATGTAGTAATGTGATAGTATTGCAAACTTTTTCCCTTTATTCCTGCAGAATTTATCTTTGGTTTAAATTGAAATTATCAACAAGTTCTGTAGTAGTCCACCTTTAAGTCTGATGGCTTAGAGCTTTTGTTTTTGATATTACTTAAAATCATAATGACAGAAGAAGTGTGAGAGGAGTTGGAATCCTTGAAAGTGGATAAGTAGCCTGGATTGTTCCCTGGGATTTTGAAGGAAAACAGGGAGGAAGAAGGGTCTCAGGCTGAAACATCAGCTTTCCTACTCTTCTGCTGCTTGGCCTGCTGTGTTCATCCAGTTCTACACCTTGTTATCTCAGGAAATAGCAAATGCTCTGAGAATTATTTTTCAGCCTTCACTGGAGACAGTTGAGGTGCCAGAGGACAGGAGAAATGCAAATGTGGTTCAGTCGTTTAAAAAAGTACAAAGAAAATGCCAAACAATAATCAGCCAATTCGTCTTTCTTTGGTGGTGGGCAAGTTGTTAGAATCAGTTGTGAAAGTTTGGATAAACTGTCACTTGGGAAGGCATGGACTAGTCTGGGATAGTCAGCATGGCTTTGTTATTCTTTGAGGAATTGAAAAGGAGGATCAATGAGGGTAAAGCAGTTGATGTTGTTTAAATGGATTTTAGTAGGGCATTTAGCAAGGTCCCACATGGCAGACTGGTCAAAGAAGTAAAAGCCCATGGGATGGAGGGTAATGTGTTGATTTGAATCCAAAGTTGGTGTAACCGGAAACAAAAGGTCATGGTCTATGTGTGCCCTTGTGAATGGATAGCTGTTTGAGGTGGTGTTCCACAGGGTTTGGTGTTGGGAGCCCTGCTGTTCGTTTTATACATTAATGATTTGGACTTGAAAGGTGTGCACTTGGAAAATTTGCAAGTGGCGGTGTAGTGGATGGTGTAGAGGATGGCTGTAAGCTCTAAAATGATGTGGTTTGCTGGAGTGGGGAGGAAAATGGCAAATGGAGTGTTATGTGTGAAGTAATGCATTTAGGGAGGTCAACAGTAAAATGGAATACACAATAAATGGTAATATACTGAGAGGGGTAGATAATATGAGAGATTTTGGTGTGCATGTACGTAGATCCTTAAAAAAAGGAGTACAGGTGCTAAGGTTGTAAAGGAGCGTATGGATAAGGATATCCTTAATTGACAGAGATACAGAATTCAAAAGGTGTGATATAATAGTGAAACAGTATAAGACACTGGTGAGGCCACAACTGGAGTATTGTATGTCATTCTGGTCATTACACTACAGGGAAGGACATGTAGACAGGGTCATTAAGGTGTTTCGTAAGCTTGCCTTCATTGGTTCAGACCTTTGAGTACAGAGTTGGGAAGTCGCTGTACAGAATGTTGGCGAGGACTCTTCTGGACTATTGTGTACGGTTCTTGTTTGCCCTGCTACAGGAAGGAATTTATTAAATTGGGGAGGGTTGTCTTTTAACTGTTTCAACTATACCTGCATCCACCACTTCCTTTGGCAGTTTATTGCACATATGAACCACTCTATTATATAAAAAAAAGTTGTCCCTCATCCTTTTTAAATCTTTCTTCTGTCACCTTAAAAATGTGCCCTCTAGTTTTGAACTCCTTGATCCTAGGGAAAAGGATCCTTGCTATTCACCTTAGCTATGACTCATGATTTTAGAAACCTCTATAAGGACAGCCCTCAAACTCCTACACTGCAGCAAAAATAATCCCAGCCTATCCACCCTGTCCTTATAATTCAAACCTTGCATTCCCTGCAACATCTGGAAATTGGGACTACTTTGATTTGGGAACATGGTCATCCTGGGTCAGTTGGACCAAATAGTCTGTTTCCATGCTCTATGACTCTAATTGCCCTGGAGAAAGTGAAGAGAAGATGTACTAGAATGTTGCCAGCGCTGAAGAATTGTAGCAACAAGAGGAGCCTGAAGAAGTTGGGATTGTTTTCTGTGGATCAGAGAAGGCTGAGGGACGTGACATGATGGAGGTATACAAAACTGTGAGTGATAGAGCTAGACAGGAGGAACCTGTTTCCTTTGGCAGAGTTCAAAACCCTGGGGTCATAGATTCAGGCTAAGGGGCAGAGGATTAGAGGTGATGCGAGGAAAAATTTTTTTGCGCATAGGGTGATGGGTGTTTGAAATTCAGTTACTAAGTTAGTAGTGGAGGTAGAGACCCTAAACGCTTTTTGAAAACTGCCTGGATGTGCTGTCCAGCGGCATGGCTATGGGCCATGTGCAGGAAGATGGGACTGAAGTGGATGTCATTATGTCGGCATGACAAGATGGGCTGAAAGACTCCTTTCAGTGCTGTGTCATTTTTGTTGTTTGTAATTGGGAGTTAGACCATAAGACATAGGAGTGGAAGTAAGGCCATTCGGCCCATCAAGTCCACTCTGCCATTTAAATCATGGCTGATGGGCATTTCAACACCACTTCCCTGCACTCCCCCTGTAGCCCTTGATTCCTTTTGAGATAAAGAATTTGTCGATCTCTGCCTTGAAGGCATCCAACGTCCCGGCCTCCACTGCACTCTGCGGCAATGAATTCCACAAGCCCACCACACTCTGGCTGAAGAAATGAAGAAAAGTTATTTGATTGAATCAGTATGAAAAATGAAAAAAAGTCCTTGATTATGAATGATGGTGAAAGTAGGCACAGTTCTGTGTGTATCTTAAAATCCCTAGAAAACTGTATTTTCAGTCCACCACAGTAAAGGCTTTTGTATGAAAAGCAGACAGCGACTGACCTATGATACATGTAGTGTAACAGGAAATAGCTTACATGCCATAGATGGCAGATGGTGTCTCACTGGCAAAGTGCCAATTTGCTCATTTGATTGCTGTTTCAAGATTAAAGCAGATTATGGCCAACATCCCTGCAGACTGATCAATGTAGATAGTTTGTGCATTTTTTCACTGCGCATGTTTTCTTTAAATATAGAAATGTATTCAGAACAGGTTATGGCTATAATTATTTAGAAAGAGAAGATGCTGTGTCGTGAAACTGGTTGGGTTTGCAAAGGTTGTTGTGCTGTCTAGTTTTTAAGTTAATGTTTGCATTTGTATTTTTTCCACTGAGGGGGGATGAGGTATGTGGCGGGGCAAGGAATAAATCAAAGTTGTGTAGGTACTATATCTACAGCCAAGATATACAGCCTTAAGGTTTCCTGTATAGCTTGACTGGAGCAATCCAAATCAACGATTAGCATGCAAGCAGGTAATTAATACCTGTATTTCTTTTGCATCTAAACAATATTTAAGTGATTTAATTACAGGGTAGTCAGCTAATGGGTCACATGGCTGTCTATATGATCAAAAATGACACAATGTTCAGATGTAAAATATCAAAACAATTAGCTGTTCTCTTTTCGAATTTATTTTGCCACATGTTTCTGATATAGCCGGAAGGCATGAATCCCTGGAACAGTGTAGAATGATTTTTGGAAAAATTTTGAATACTGAGGATGATGGAAGGTTTGATTGTGGATTTTTGGGTTTGAATTACTGGGTCTGCCTTTTAACAGCTACTTTATTCTTCATAATTTAAATATTTTCATATTTTATCAAAATATTCAAGGTGTTATTGGAAGATGTGAAAGGCAGAATTATCTAAATTTACAGTATGTGTTGATTTTTAAAGTAGTTGATATGACATCACAATTCTGTTTTATTTATTTGTGCAATGTTGACTTCTCTGGCTGGGGTTAGCTTTTATTGCCATTCCCAGTTGCCCTTGAGAAGATGGTGAGGGGTTGCCTTTTTGAAGAGCTGTAATCCATTTGAAATAGGTACATCCGCGATGGTGTTATGGAAGGATTTCCAGGAATTCGACTCTGCTACTCTGACAGAATGCTGATATATAGTTAAGTCAGGGTGATGACTAGCTTGGTGGGGAAATTGCAGGTGGTGATGTTCCCACTGTGTTTACTACATGTGTTTTTTTTAGATGATATCAGGTTTGGAAGAATCCCTACAGTGTGGGAAGCGGGCCATTGGTCCATTGAGTTCACACCGCTCTCTGAAGACTCCCCACCCAGACCTACCCCCCTCCCCAATCCTTCTAACCCAGCATTTTCCATGACTAATCCACCTGGCCTGCACATCTTCAGACTGGGAGCAGATCAGAGTACCCAGAGGAAACTTATGCAGACCTGGAGAGAATGTACAACCTTCACACTGACAGTTGCCCAAGGGTAGAATTGAACCTGGGTCCTTGGTCCTGTGAGACAGAAGTACTAAACACTGTGCCACCCAGTGTGCTGTTTAAGGAGCCTTGGTGAATTTCAAAGTGTATTTTGTCAGTACACACTGCTACTGCTGATCGTCACTGGTAAAAGGAGTGAATGTTTACGGTGTCAATCAAGCAAACTGTTTTGTGCCGGAAGATGTCAGGCTTCTTGAATCTTGTTGGAGCTGCAAGTGGAGAGTATTTCATCACACTCTTGACTTATGCCTTGACATGCTGGACAGACTTTGAAGAGTCAGGAGGTGAGTTACCTCCTGTAGGTTTCCTAGCCTCTGACCTTCCTTTGTACGCACAGTATTTATATGGCTAGTCCTGTTCTAGTCCTTGATAACTTCAGGACAGTGATAACGCGCGATTCAGTGATAGTTAGATTCTGCCTTGCAGGAAATGGCTGCTGCCTGGCACTTGACTGTTGGGAATGTTACTTACTACCCAAACCTGGCTATTGTCCAGATCTTGCAGCTTTTGGAACGTAGTATGTGAGAACTTCAGTATCCTAGAAGCCATATGATAGTTCTGAACATTATGCAATTGTTAGCAAACATAGCCTTATGATGGAGAAAAGATCATTGTTGAAGCAGTTGAAGATGGTTGGACCTAGAGCACTACTCTGAGGACCCCCTGCGGAGATGATCTGTAACTGACGTGACTGACGTCCAGCAATCAGAACTGTTTTCCTCTGTGTTGGTTCAGGCCATACGGGTTTTCCAGCATATTGTGGAGTTATTTTTGGTAATATAATACTGAGAACAATGGACAACAGGAACAATGTATTTTCAAATGAGTTCCTCAAATGTCTGTTTGTAACTTGAGCAGTTTGACTGCTCATTTCCATTCAGTGCTATGTCCCCAAATTGGGGGTGTTGGGACCATGAGAAGAATAATTTTAACATAGGTTACAGCATAGAAGTAGCATTGCATGGGGGAACCCAGTTGATCCACAACCTGTGGCTTTTCCATATAGTTTTGCAAATTTTGCGCATCAAATAATCATCAAATAATACACTTTGGAAGTAATAGTTGAATCTCTTTCACGTATTAAGACTGTGTGTTCCAGATCCTAACCACTTGCTAAGTAAGAAACACCCATTTTTTGCATTTCACCTTTGATTCTTATGATGTTCCCATAAATAGGTGTTTACTGGATCTTGACTCCTGCTTCAATTGGAACAATTTTTCCCATCCTCTCAGTCCAACCCCCTCATGATATTTAATACTCTGCCAAATCTGTCAACCTTCCTACCTCCAAAAGGAAAAATTCCAGCTTTCTCAAACCTCAAAAGTGTAGCTAAAGTCCGCCACATTTCTGGACATGTTTTGCAGTTTTTCCAGAGCCTTCACGCTTTCCAAAGTGTGGTGTCCAGAAATGGGTGTAACACTCCACTGAGTAAATGTAAATACAATAGAATGTAATATTTAAAAGTTAATACTACAGCTGTATAAGGCATTCGTGGGACTGCACCTGGAGTATTGTGTACAGTTTTGGTCCCCTTGCTGAAGAGGAGTGTAGTTGCATTGGAGGTTGTTCAGACAAGGTACACTAGATTGATTCCAGAATTGAGGGGTTTGTCTTATGAAGAGTGTTTAGGCAACTTAAGCCAATTCTAGCTTGAATTTGGAAGAATGAAAGGAGATTGAATTGAAATATATAAAATTAAAGAGAATTGATAAAGTGGACAGGAAGCAGATAGTTCCTCTTATGGAGCACTCTAGAGTGGTTTTAAAACTCAGCTGAGGAAGAATTACTTGTCTGAACGGGTTGTGGATTTCACGACCCCAGAGTGGGGTGGATGCTGGGACACAAAGTATATTTAGGATTTAATATTTATATATTTCCCTGTGGTCTGACATTGCCCTCTGGTAACCTGTAGCATGAGGCTCCACAAAGGTGACGCAGAATTTGGCCGTTGCTACCTACTCTAGCATTTAGCGGTGAATACAAGGTGAATTTGGTTAATCATGAGTATTGTACATGTTCAAAGGAATATCCTAACCATGCAACAGTATTGCATTTAAATACATTTATGTCAGATGTGGAAACCCAAAACAACATTTATTAATGGCTTCTTTTCATAGGAATAAGAATGACGTCTGCTTCAGTTAAACACAAGTTAATGTATTTTGGTATTATAACATGCATTGTAAAGCTTTTCCAAGCTATTCGGGGATGATAAAAACTGAAAGAACTGCGATTGCTGTAAGTTTTTGAAACAAAAACCAGTTTTGAGGAAGGGTCACTCAACCTGAAATATCAGCTCTGATTTCTCTCCACAGATGTTGACCTGCTGAACTTTTCCAGCAACTTGTTTTTGTACACTGGGATAGTCTTGGAGACAGTGACTTAAACTGATTTGGAATTATTTTAACATCATGCCAAATTGAAATGCTGAAAGAATATAGGCAGAAGCAGTTATTTTTGATTCTAGCAAATGATTGTAGCAATCTGATTTTTAGTAAAAGAAAAACCTAGGAAAATATGAATTAGGTACTTAAGCCCCTTATTGAACTCAACATTGGCAACTTCCTTCCTGTCCTGCTCATCCCACTCACCCACTGAGTCTGCTAGTGTTTACACAATCACAATTTCCTTTTTTGTTTTCTATTGTATGTTTAGTTGAGCTATGTCTCACCACCTAGGATCGTCATGTGGATGATTGCATTGATATCTTGCCTTTGACTGTAGTAGGTTTCTTGAATGGTGACATGTGGATTTCTGTTCAAACACTTGTTGTTCCTTCCAGCTTCTATTTTATCTAAATGCCTGCAAAAACTGAAATATGGTAGCCACCCAGCTTTCATCTCTGTATATAGAAATTCCTCAAAGATGAGTTAGCTGAAAATCACTTTAGCTCAAGAATGTGCAAATAGTGACATTCATTTCCCAATAACACCAATATGGCCGTCACATTGTGAAATGCCTTTTGAAAGGAAACACCTTGGTAATTCACAGGTATAGCATAGAACAGGCAGACTGTAACTAAGATCACAAAGCAAAGGCTTCTTGGCCACCAATAGGTGGGTTCCTACTAGATAATCGCACAGACAGAGAAGTAGGACTGTTGCTTTCATCTGCAGACTTTTGTTTAGAAAGCTAAGTGCATGCTACATCAATTGTAAGAGATAATAAGAACTGCCAATGCTAGAGTTAGAAATAACAATGTGGACCTGGAGGAGCGCAGAGGAGCAGAAAAGTTGATATTTTGGGTTGACACCCTTTTTCCAGAAATTCTCCTTCAGAAAATCTGCTCCCTCACAGGAACCCAGGTTCGATTCCAGCCTTGGGCCTGAGTGAGTTTCCGCTGGGTGCTCCAGTTTTCTTCCACAAAGATGTGTAAGTTAGGTCGATTGGTCATTGCTAAATTGCCCATAGCGTTCAGGGATGTGCAGGCTAGGTGGGTTAACCGTGGTAAAATGCAGGGTTACAGGGATAGGATAGGGGGTTGGGTCTGGATCGGATGCTCTTCAGAGGGTCGGTTTGGTTCTGTTGGGCTGAAGAGTCTGTTTCCACACTCTAGGGATTCTACCATTCTATGAAATGTCTACACTTGGTTTCAATCTAAGCCTGGCTTGTGTCT
The DNA here is from genome assembly GCF_030684315.1 of Stegostoma tigrinum. Lineage (NCBI taxonomy): Eukaryota > Metazoa > Chordata > Chondrichthyes > Orectolobiformes > Stegostomatidae > Stegostoma > Stegostoma tigrinum. Next base: position 10,699,759 of record NC_081375.1, read on the forward strand.
GTTCTTAAAAATCTCACTCAAAGGGTTAAAACACTTGTTTAAAACACAGCGAGTGAAGAGGTGTGAAATTGGAAGCAATCCTACCATCTCTCCCTTGTCTGCAACAACAACCATAAGCTACTCCTACATTTGTGACGTCATTACAAAAATATCCACGAGTGTTGGATATATCTTGCGCATTGCAATTTGATTCTGACACCCTATCATCAGTTCATTTTTGTTGAAGTGGTTGGGTACTGTGTTGCTAATAGATTTGATTAACTTCCTCAAAACAGACATTTGACTAATGTATCTGTAATTTCCTGATTTATCTTTCCCACCCTCTTAAATAATGGAATTTTTGAATGTACGAAAACATTTCCTAAATGTTTAGAAGTTTCTGACTAAAACATTGATTATTTCCTCACCCTACCTCTTATAGCAATTGCCTCCTTTGGCTTGCCATACATTTAATCCCTCTCTGGATTTCTGAAAACACTTCTTTTTTACATTGAAAGCCTACTTAGTTTTTTTTATGGCTTATTCTTGATAGCATTGTCATTTGCAAACCATTAACCGCCCATCCCTAATTGCCTTTGAGAACTTGGTGATAAGCCTAGAGAAGGAGGAGGTAGCCTAGAGATAATGTTACCAAACTAGTAATCCAGAGGCCTGAAGTAATGCTGTAGTCATTTGAGTTCAAATCATACAGCTGTAGCTGGGGGTGGAATAAAATACTAGCCTCAATAATAATAATAATAATCATCATCACAAGACTTCTAGATTGTCTCATATGACCTACCTGGTTTACTAATGCCCTTCAGGGAAGAAACTTGTAATCCTTACTCTGTCTCTGTACATGCGACACAGCAAAGTGGTTGGCACTTGACTGCCTGAAATGAGTTAGCATGCAACCCAGGCTCAAAATGCTACAGAAAAGTAATAATAAAAACAATAAAGTGATGTTATGACTTTTGCCATTTAAACAACAGTAGTCTAGACTATTGGATGTAATTTGTTCTACTCTACTGGAAATGAGTTAGTAGACGTAACTCAGTTCTGGTTTTACATTGGAGTGGTCTTTAATTTTGTATTAAATTGGCAGACAGAAATGTCACATTGATGTCGTATAATTTAGGTCCAGGCATACTGTGGGTGCTGAATGGAAATAGTAACTCTTACATTGCATCTAATCAAGCTGTACAGATCCACAAGAGTGCCTGATATGCCGAAGAAAACACGGCTTCCTTTCCTGTTTGCTCTCGGAGTAGAAACTTCAAAAACATGCCTCATGATTAAGAACATGGCATGTTCTCAGGTGTTGTTAATAAAGTTTAGATCATGTCATGTTGTTTGAATGTGTTACAGCTGAAGCTCTAATTGTTAATGATTTATTCTGCAACATACTGAATGCTTCAATATTTTCACTATGCAAAAGAGCCGTTTGGGTTTTCTTGCACATTCTGTTTAAAGTGGATTACAGCAGCAGGGTTCTGTACTTCCAAGCACAGTAATGAGATTTAAGCTAATTAAAAGTAAAAGTTGCTGTAGGATTAATGGTTTGGTAGAAATGAGCCCTGCTTTCATTTAGTAGGTAGTTGCCATTTTTCTAATGGGGCAGCAATTAGTCTTTTGTCACACTTCATTTTGCTTCATACAAGCAGAGATTTTAATACTGAAAGTAATTCACAACCGTGTAGTCTTCCAAATGGAACTGTATTTAAGTTATATATCTTGAATTACTTTTGCACATTGTATTTGCTCCACTAGAATATAAAACAATTGTACCTATGATCTGATAACCAAAGATTATCTTAGGTTTTATTGTTCTTGACTCTCAATGTTGCTGTTGTCTAACCCTAGTGTAACATTTTTGTGGAGTATCAAAACAGTAGGATGGGTGATGGGTTGAATTCTTCACATAGAAGACAGAAGATGTTATTTTGTAGAGCTGGGCATTGGTAAAACTAATGCTGAACACAGTTCACTGAAGCTGTAGAATTTGAAGTGCACTGGAGCTCTTCTATTTCCGTTGCTAACGTGGTCGTTTCTGCCACCTTGCACATAATGGCTACCATTATGGTCTTCAGTTCTGCTTCCTTAATTCTTTTTACATTTTCCTGGTCCCTTGTCACCGAAATAAATCTCCCAATCAGCCCAGTTCTCTGTGACTAAATGTTCTACTTTCTTGTGCCAATCCATCAACATTGCTATTTTTCTCCTAACTTCTCTCTAAACTCTTGTTTTTATTAAATTGTCTGTTAGGTTTCCAATTCAACAAACTGGAATTATTTTTGTGAAACTATCCTGGCAAATTCCAGTAACAAACTTCGCCGACTCATTTCGTTCTCTTGCACCATCTCACTTCCCATATTTCTCTGTGATTGTCTTTGGAAACCTCCTCCAAATGGCAATCTCTTTTAATTATTTCATTTTGGATTCCCACATTCTTTACAGCGAATTGACATTTCACATTTTGCTAGAACTTGATTTTCTCCTGATGACTCCTTCCACTTCAAAACCACCCAATTTGATTTTACATTCAATCATATGTACAGTCAACCCAATTACTGGACACACCATTTATGAAATATGCAACCAGAGTTTCCCTGGGAGACAGCAATTATTGTATATCATTCAAATAACTATTCTTCAAGCAGCTGAAATTTAGAGAATGTCAGTAAACTGCTAACTTAGGGCACCAGTGGAGGCCTATCTATTTTTCATCCAACATTTACACATCTACACTTTACAGTCGAGGTTTCTACCTGAAGGAGTCTTGTCCAGCCAGTCCATCTGTAACCCCCATGAACCTACTGAAGCTATGTGTAATAGCCCAAATACTCCCTTGCTTTTGCTTAGATACATAGACACCAGGATGTCGCCTGGTATGGAGGGTGCTAGCTACGAAGAGAGGTTGAATAGATTAGGATTATTTTCATTAGAAAGACGGAGATTGAGGGGGGACCTGATTGAGGTCTATAAAATCATGAGGGGTATAGACAGGGTGGATAGCAGAAAGCTTATTCCCAGAGTGGGGGACTCAATTACTAGGGGTCATGAGTTCAAAGTGAGAGGAGGAAAGTTTTTAAGGGAGATATGCGTGGAAAGTTCTTTACACAGAGGGTGGTGGGTGCCTGGAACGCGTTGTCAGTGGAGGTGGTAGACGCAGACACGTTAGCGTCTTTTAAGATGTATTTGGACAGGTACATGGATGGGCGGGGAGCAAATGGACACAGACCGTTAGAAAATAGATGACAGGTTAGACAGAGGATCTTGATCGGCGCAGGCTTGGAGGGCCGAAGAGCCTGTTCTTGTGCTGTAGGTTTCTTTGTTTCTTATATAATAGCGTGGTAACAATTGAGAATAATTTCATGCACTTAGAGTCACAGTCATGGAGAGATACGGTACAGAAACAGACCCTTCGGTCCAACTTCCCCATGCTGACCAGATATCCCAAATTAATCTAGTCCATTTGCCAGCATTGTGCCCGTGTCCCTCTAAACCCTTCATATTCATATACCCATCCAGATGCCTTTTAAATGTTGTAATTGTACCAGCTTCCACCACTTCCTCTGGCAGCTCATTCCGTACATGTACTAGCCTCTGCGTGAAAATGTTCCCCCTGAAGTTCCTTTTTAATCTTTCTCCTCTCACCTTAAACCTATGCCCTCTAGTTTTTACCTCCCCCACCCCGGGGAAAAGACCTTGGCTATTTACCCTATCTATGCCCCTCATGATTTTATAAACTTCTAAAAAGCCACCCCTCAGCCTCTGACATTCCAGGGAAAATAGGCCCAGCTTATTCAGCCTCTCCCTCTAGGTCAAACCCTCCAAACCTAGCAACATCCTTGTGAATCTCTTCTGAACCCTTTCAAGTTTCACAACATCCTTCCTACAGCAGGGAGACCAGAATCAAATGCAGTATTCCTGCAGTGGCCAAACGAGTGTCCTATACAGCTGCAACATGACCTCCCAACTCTTATACTCAGTTCACTGACCAATAAAGGCAAGCATACCAAATGCTTTCTTCACTATCCTGGCATATTTTTCTCTGTGACTGTAATATGTTTTCAAAGTACAATATAAACATGACACACATAAATAAATATATGTATTTGTGTTTTATATAGTGCCTTTTAAATGGAAAAACATCTCATTCTGATAGATGAATGCTAATTTGCAGAAATATGAAGAGGGAGAGTTTAAATAGCTGCTTATAGGAAGAAGGAGTGGCTTAGCCAAGATGGCTGAAGGAAGAGTCTTCAACAGGCATGATGTGGAAGTGTTAAAGTCACCCATGTGCTTGTGGTTAGAATTCAAGGTTGTCGTCTACAGGTTATAGATAGTAATTAAAGATAGGAAAGACGAGACAGGGCCAGATTAGAAAGTGTAAAAATATAATTTGAGTTGATTTTTAAAATGGAGAGGTTGCGGAACCAGGAAGCAGTACAGGTCATATGGCATACATGCGAACAGAACCTGAAGCAAGTTCATATACAGCTTGTGGAATTTTTGCCATAGTTTGTGTTTATCGAGGTTGCAAGAGTACATGCTGGTCAGGAGAAGATTGGGAAAGTCCATTTTAGAGGTAACAAGGACACAAGATCAAATGTAAGAAATTTAGGACTGGAAACAGGACAAACCTTTCTCTGTAGAGGATGTAGGATTCACTGCTAGAGCTGGTGACACAAGCAGAAAACATGGTCTAATGTGCTCCAGGAGACAAAACAGATGAAGACGTTTTGGATCCAGTTAACAAATCTGCAATTAAAAGCTAATCCACTGATGAACATGAACCTTTGCCAGTTGTTGTAAAAAGCCATTTGTTTCACCGATGACCTTCAATAAAGAAAATCTTCCCTCCTTAACTAGTCTAACCTTTGTCACTCCAGATTTAAAATCATTTGGTTCACTCTTAAATGCCCTCTGAACGGGCCTAGCAAGCCACCTTAATGCAGTAAAGTCACTACAAGATCAAAAAGGAATGAAGCTGCCCCGATTAGTTAGCATCGACCTAGGCACTGGTAACAATCGCAGCACACCCAGCCTGTTGACCCTACAAAAAATGTCCGTACCTACATGTAGGGGCTTATGCCAAAATTGGGAGAGATGTCCCACTGACTAGATAAGCAACAGCCTGACATTGTCACAGTGACAGAATTATAACTTTCAAATAATGTTCCAGACAGTACCACTCAACATTTCCTGTCTCACAGTGGGACACATCTACCACAGTTGGGGTATGGTGGTACACAGCAGGAAATGAATTACCTTCTATGTTAACTTGGACTTCAAAAAATCTCATCTTGCCATCAAGGAAGTTCACCTGTGGAAAAAGCCTGTGATTTCAAATAAACGTTGTTGGACTATAACCTGGTGCTGTGAGACTTTTGGCTAGATGTTTTCTCTTCAGGGATATTATTGCACACTTCCAGAGCAGTTTGAACTTGGAGCCTTTATCTTCTGGACCAGAGGCAAGGACACTACCAGTGCACCACAAGAACCCTCTAGACTGTTCGGCTTTGATATTTTCTACTCATCCTGCTCAGTGATGTTATACGCACAACTGTAGCGGCAATCATGCGAAGATCACCCACTTCCCCACGGTGAATTGTACCCTGCCTCTCTCCTGGCAGCCAGTGATGTTAACCACTATACTAATGTGGAACCTGCAGTCAGACCTCTAGAGCAGATCCTAGGCCTAGCCATCTTCAGTTATTTAATCGATGACCTTTCCTCCATCATGCTGTCAGAAGTGGGGATGCCCACTAATAACTGCATAATGTTCAGCACCATTCATCCAGATAGTGAAGCAGCAGCATCAAGGCTTGGGCTGATGAGTGTCATGTTACATTCATGGTACATCAGTGCCAAGCAATGATCTTCAGATAAGAATATATCTAATCAATACCTTTTAACTTTTAGTGGTATTGCCATTGCTGAACCACCGTAATTAATATCCTGGGGGCGTTACCATGTTCAGAAACAGAAGTGGATCAGTCTTATATACTGTAGCTGCAAGAACAAGGTAGAGGCTAGATATTCTGCACCAAGTAATTTATCTCTTGTCTCCCTGAAAACTTATCCAACTTCTACAAGGTACAAGTCCGAACTGTGATAGAATGCTCCTCACTTGCTCCGATGCTCTGGCAACGGTTGAGAAACTCTAAATCATCCAGAACAAAGCAGTCCACTTGATTGACACCTTGTCCAGCATATATTCCTTTAATTATTAACACTCAGTGACAGCAGTGTGTATCATCTACAAGAAGCTCTGCAGTAACTCACCAAGATTCCTTCAATATTACCTTCCAAACCCAAGACCACTGTCACTTAGACAAAGGCACAGATGTGTGTGGACACAGCCACCTGGAGAGTCCACTCCAAGCGATACATCTTTCTTCGTTGGAATTATATTGCTTTTCCCTTACTACTATTGGATCAAATGCTGAAACTCCCTTTCTCGCAGCACTGTGGGTGTCCCTACACCCCAATGTCGGCCAGGTCCTGTGCCCCATGGCTGGCTCCGCTGTTAAGCGAGCTGTGTTCAAGTTCCTAGCCAGTGATAGTAATAGGGGACTCTCTAGCTGGGGCACCGCAGGTGTTTCTGCACCCGTGAGCAAGACTTCAGGATGGTGTGTTGCCCCCCTGGTCCCAGGGTCTAGGATGTTTCAGAGCAGTTGCAGCAAATTCTCAAAGGCATGAGCAGCCATAGTTCGTTGTACGTGTTGGTTCTGATGACATGGGTGGAGAAAGGGATTAGGTTCTACGGCATGAATAAAGGAAGTTAGGCAGGAGGCTTAAAAGCAGGACCTCAAGGGTGATAATCTTAGGATTATTCCAGATGCCACGTGCTAGTGAAGGTAGGAATAGGAAGATAAGGCAAATTAATGCGTGGCTGAGGAACTGGTGCAGGGGGCAGAGATTTAAATTTTTGGATCATTGGGATCACTTCTAGGGCAGAATGATCTGTATGAGAGGGACAGGTTGCACCGGTATCGTGGCAGGGAGATTTGCTAGTGCTACTTGTGAGGCTTTGAACTCCTCAGGCGGTGTGTGTGGAACCCTAAGCAGTAGTAAGGAAAGAGAAAAGTTTGAGGCTGGTTCACAAGTTAAAGGGAGCAAGTTAAATCACCAAAGCAGACAGGGCATGGCAGAGAACGAGGTAATACTAATGAGTTAAACTGCATTTATTTTAATGCAGGAAGCCTGACGAGTAAGATAGACGAACTCAGGGCATGGGTGGGAGCATGGAACTGGAAAATTCTAGCTATTACAGAAACATGACTGAGAGGGAACGGTATGGCAGCTCAGTGATCCAGCGTATGGGTGCTTTTAGAGGTTCAGGAAGGGAGATGAGGAGGGTGTGTGTTTTTGATTAGGGAAAACATCACTGCTGTACTTAGGGTATTCCTGGGGGATCATCCAGAGAATCTGTATGGGTAGAACTGAGAAATAAGAAGGGGATGGCCATCATGATGGGATTGTACTCTAGGCCCCCCCCCCCCCCCCCCCCCCCCACAAAGTCAGTAGGAAATTGAGGACCAAATATATATGGAAATCTCAGACATCGATAAGATTAATAGGGTTGAAATGGTAAGGAATTTTACCTTTTCAAACATAGACTGGGACTGCCTTAGTGTTAATGGTTTGGATGGGAGGAATTTAAGTGTCTTCAAGAAAAGTGCCTACTAGAGAAGGAGCAAAACTCCACCTTCTCTTGGGAGATGAGGCAGGGCAAGTGGCTGAGGTGTTACTGGGGGGAGCATTTTGAGACCAGTGGCCATAATTCTGTTAGTTGCAAAACAGTAATGGAAAAGGATAGGCCTTGTGTAAAAGTTAAAGTTAAGCTGGAGCAAGGCAAATTTTGACCGTATTAGACAGGAACTTTGAAAAGTTGATTCGGATTGGTTATCCACAGGTAAAGGGACAACTTTCAAGTGGGAGGATTTCAAAAGTGAGATAATGAGAGTTCAGGACATTATGTTTCTGTTAGGGTGAAGGGCAAGCTGGCCGGAGTAAGAAACACTGGAAGACTAGAAATGTTGAGGCTGTGATCAAGAAAAAAAGGAAATATATGTCAGGAATGGACAGCTGGGGTCAAGTGAATCTCTTGAATATAGAGGGAAGTGGAGTACATTTCAAAGGGAAAAACACTTCAGAGAGGAAATCAAGAGGGCAAAAGGGGACATAAGATCGCTTTGGTAGGTAAGGTTAAGGAGAACCCAAAGAGATTCTATTCGTACATTAAGGGCAAAAGAGTAACTAGGGAAAGAATATGGCCCCTTAAAGATCAATGAAGCCATCTATTTTGCGTCAGTGTTTACTATGGGGAAAGACATGGAAGCAAGGGAACTTGGGGAAAATCAATAGTGATGTCCTAAAGTGAGTCCATGTTACAGAAGAGGAGTTGCTGGATGTCATAAAATGCATAAAGGTGGATAAATTCTTGGGCTCTAATCAAATGTATCCTAGGACATTGTGGAAAGAGAATGCAGGGGTCTTAGTAGAGACATTTCTATCATCTAAACCACGACTGGAGGCTGACGAATATAGTCTTTCTTAAATAGTGACACAATAAAGAAAAGCCAGGGAATATTGACTGATGAGCCTGTCATCAACGCTGGGTAAGTTGTTGGAGACGATTTTAAGAGACAGGATTTACATGCATTTGGAAAGGCAAAGACTAATTAGGCATAGTCAGCATGGTTTTGTGCATGTGAAATAATGCCTCACAGACTTGGTTGAGTTGTTTTTGAAGATGTGACCAAGAAGATAGAACATAGAACATTACAGCAGAGTACAGGACCTTCGGCCCTCGATGTTGTGCTAACGTACTTTGGAATAATGTAGTTATGATATCGGATACTTCCCACTTCCTTTAAAACCGGTATCAATTATCACAGCATACCAATAAATGCCTGTGTACCAATATAGCCCAGTATACCAGCATATGGTATGCCACTTTAGCTTAGTGTAACAGTATGCCTTGGAGAACCAATTATTTTTACGCTGGTATTTCCTGGTCTGCCAGATAGATGAAAAAAGAATGGTAGACATTGTCTACGTGTACAGTAGTAAAGCCTTTGACAAGATTCCGTGTGATAGACTGGTTAGTAACATCAGATCACAGGGGATCCAGAGACGGTCAGTCAATTGGATACAAAATTGGCTGATGGTAGGAGACAGAGTGTGGTGGTAGAGGGTTATTGTTCGGATTGGAGGCCCGTGAGCTGCGGTGTGCCGCAAGGATTAGTGCTGGGCCCACTGTTGTTTGTCATTTATATAAATGACCTGTATGACAATATAGGTTGCATGTTTAATAAGTTTGCAAATGACACCAAAATTGGAATTATAGTTGACAGTGAAGAAGGTTATCTAAGTTTATAATGAGATCTTGATCAGCTGGGCCAATGGACCAAGGAGTGGAGTTTAGTTTAGATAAGTGTAAGCCACCCATAATCAGTTCCAGATCAAAAGTTTGTCAGCAAATTGGATTGACACTACAAACCTTATAACCCTAGGTGAAATAGTGTCCTATATTCCTCTACACTTTCACCACAGAACTGAATGAAGAGTACAGTATAAAAAAAATCAAATGAACCAATGTCTTTACAGACAAAAAAAACCTGCCGATGCTGGAATCCAAGGTCGACAAATGGGAGGCTAGAAGAACACAGCAGTCCAGACAATACCTGGAGAAAAGCAGCAATCAGTGTTTCGGGTATTACCCTTCTTCAGGACTGGACGTGGGGATAGGGGAAGCTGCAAATAAAGAGTTGGGGTTGCAGCGGAGATGGAATGGTAGTGATAGGTGAATACTTCAACGGGAGGGATGAATCCGGTTGGTGGCTAGAAGGAAGAGTCAAAAGGTGCGATGGAACGGAGGAAGTGGGGCTGGAAGCAGAGCCAGGGATACGTGGGAAGGTTACAGGAAATTGGAGAACTCAGTGTTGAGTTCTCTGGGCTGTAGAGTGTCCAGGTGCAAGATAAGGTGGTGGTCTTCAAATTTGTGTATGAATTACTGCAACACTGCAGGAGGCTGAGGATGGACGTGACAGGAGGTTAGGTTGGCTGTTATGAGCTAGGTGGAGATGCTCAGCGAAATGGCCACCTAGTCTTTGTTTGGTCTCACAGACGTAGAGAAGACCACGTTGGGAGCACCAGATTGCAATAGACTAGGTTGGAGGAGATACAGGTGAAGCTCTGTCTCTCTTCAAAGGGCTGTTCAGGGCCCTAGATGGAGGTGAGGAAGGTGGCGTGTGGTTTTATCTGCATGTCCTCCAACGTAGTCTGCTGTATCTGATGCTTCCAATATGGTCTTCTCGACATTGGTGAGACCAAGTGTAGCAGGTGACCATTTCACCAAGAATCTCTGCCTGTCCTGAGGTGGCCAACCTAACCTCCTGGTCACTGCCCATTTCACTTCCCTGCATCACTACTACGCCTTTGACATGACCATCCACACAGGCAAAAGACAAAAGACAATGTTGTCGAGGAGAATACTGAGATACAGGCTATTAGACTAGACAGAATTGAAGTTCCCAAGGAGGAGGTGTTAGCAATTCTGGAAGGTGTGAAAATAGGTAAGTCCGCTGGGCCGGATGGGATGTATCGTAGGATTCTCTGGGAAGCTCGGGAGGAGATTGCAGAGCCTTTGGCTTTGATCTTTACGTCGTCATTATCTTCAGGAATAGTGCCAAAGATTGGAGGATAGCAAATGTTGCCTCCTTGTTCATAAGGCGAGGAGGGACAATCCTGGTAATTACAGACCAGTGAGCCTTCCTTCAGTTGTAGGTGAAGTGTTGGAAAGGATTATAAGAGATAGGATTTATAATCCTCTAGAAAGGAATAATTTGATTAGGGATAGTCAACACTGTTTTGTGAAGGGTAGATCCTGCCTGTCAAACCTTATTGAGTTCTTTGAGAAGGTGACTAAACAGGTGGATTTCAGTAAAGCGTTTGATCAGGTTCCCCACAGTAGGCTGTTGCATAAAATATGGAGTCATGGGATTAAAGGTGATTTAGCGGTTTGGATCAAAAATTGGCTAGTCGAAAGAAGATAGAGGGTGGTGGTTGATGGGAGATGTTCACCCTGGAGTGCAGTTACTGGTAGTGTACCGCAAAGATCTGTTTTGGCACCACTGCAGTTTGTCATTTTTATAAATGACCTAGATGAGGGCCTAGAAGGATGGGTTAGTAAATTTGCAGATGACACTAAAGTCTGTGGAGTTGTGGATAGTGCGGAAGAATGTTGCAGGTTACAGAGGGGCATAGATAAGCCACAGAGATGGGCTGAGAGGTGGCAAATGGAGTTTAATGCGACAAAGTGTGAAGTGATTCACTTTGGAAGGAGTAACAGGAATACAGAGTACCGGCTAATGGTAAGATTTTGGTAATGTGGATGAGCAGAGACATCTTGGTGTCCATGTTCATAGATCCCTTAACATTGCCACCCAGGTTGATAAGATTGTTAAGCCGGGGTGCGGGGTATGGTGTGTTAGGTTTTATTGGCAGTGGGATTGAGTTTCGGAGCCATGAGGTCATGTTGCAGCTGCACAAAACTCTGGTGCGGCCGCACTTGGATTTTTGCACACAGTTCAGGTCGCCGCATTATAAGAAGGATGTGGAAGCATTGGAAAGGGTGCACAGGAGATTTACCAGGATGTTGCCTGGTATGGAGGGGAGGCCTGATGAGGAAAGGCTGATGGACTTGAGGTTGTTTTTGTTAGAGAGAAGAAGGTTAAGAGGTGACCTAATAGAGACATACAAGATGATTAGAGGATTAGATAGGGTGGACAGTGAGAGCCTTTCTCCTCGGATGGAGATGACTAGTGCAAGGGGACATAGCTTTAAATTGAGGGGTGATAGATAAAGGACAGAAGTCAGAGGTAGGTTGTTTACTCAGAGTAGTAAGGGCGTGGAATGCCCTGTCTGCAACAGTAGTAGACTCAGCAAGTGTAAGGGCATTTAAATGGTCATTGGATAAACATATGGATAATAATGGAATAGTGTAGGTTAGATGGGCTTCAGTTTGGTTTCACAGGCCGGTGCAACACCGAGGGCCGTGGGGCTTGTACTGCGCTGTAATGTTCTATGTTCTATCCTCTGCCTCCTCCAGTGTTGCAGTAATTCAAACACAGATTTGAAGAAAAATACCTTATTTTCCACCTGGGCACCCTACAGCCTGGAGGACTCAACATTGAGTTCTCCAATTTCAAATAACCTTTCCCCTCAACCCCCTGCTGTCCTTCCAGCCCCATCTCCTCATTTCCAATCCACTTTCTGACCCTCCCTCCCATTGACCAACCAGGTTGTACCTACCACCAGTGTCCACCTATTGCTACCATTCCGCCCCCTCCCCCTTTATCTGCTGCTTCCCCTACCCCAACGTACAGTCCTGAAAAAGAGTAATACCCAAAATGTTGACTGCTACTTTCCTCCAGATGCCGCCTGACTTGCTATATTCTTCCAGCCTCCCTTTTGTGAACCAATATCTTTAACTTTGTTATGGAGAACCAACGTACTGCTGTTTCATTAACTGATAGCTTATGTCACCATTCACAGGGAGATTTATACAACTGAAATTGTATTAATCCTAAATGCTATATAATAACGATAATGCTGAAGATATTAGGCTGTGATACAATGCCAGTATTAATAACAATGCATCAATATTCCCCCTACCTGCAGGATTGTGGAGAGGTAGAAAATTGAATTTAAGAAGTGGTCCTGATTGAGGAACATTTTGCTTGTTATTTCATCAGGCGTATCTTAGGAATAGGCATTGTTTCTACGCAAAATATTTATTGTTGGCATTGTCTAAACAGCAGTTCTGAAATAGTGTTTTGTAGCAGGAAAATTAGAAAGAAGTTAATGGTGACTAGGTTCTCTTCTTAATATTAGGAATACTAACCTATTCATCTGAATAGGGATGCCTTTCTTTACAAGAAATACTTGTTACAAAAAAAGTTGATTTTTTTCTCCCCCAGCTGATAATTTTCATTTCCAATATTTTATGTCATTCAACTAAACACAAGTTTTTTTTTGTGTTTCTGGGAAAGTAACAGATATTCATGATTGTTCCTGTATTACTGCTCTTCCCAGGAACAAAGTTACAAACAATAAACAGGACAGAACTTCATAAAGTAGTGTTTGAGACAAATGTACCGTGCAATTGAGAGAAACTACAATGTATAATTAAGAAAATCACTGCAGTTTATCTGACATGAGTCAGTGTTTTGTATTGTTCATTTCAACCAATATTTAAAATAAATACTTAAATAACAAAAGTGATAAGGGTAAAGGCCGTTCATGTTTTGTGCAGATATTATTCCCATTTTGGTATTTTATAGTGCTTGAAAATTAGCTTCATTTGTGCGATGTTCAGCTTCACTTTCTGCTGTGAATGAGTTGCCAATGAAAAATTTGAGTGCCACAGGGAATTATTTCATGGTTTTTCTATTAACGTGTAACAATCATGGTCGAGCCTCTAGAGGAAGAGTTTCCATAAAGATTGATAACTTGTATTTTTATGTTTGTTTTTCCTTAAAATAGCATGATTTCTTATGATGCTTCTGTAAATGTATAAGACATCACCCCATTGGTCCAGGAACTCCCTACCTACGCCCGTGACACCACCCACACCCTTCACCTCCTCCAGAACTTTCAATTCCCTGGTCCCCAACACCTCATCTTTACCATGGATGCCCAGTCCCTATACACCTGCATTCCCCATACAGATGGCTTCAAGGCCCTCTGCTTCTTCCTGTCCTGCAGGCCCGACCCGCACCCTCCTCCACTGACACCCTCATCCACTTAGCCAAACTTGTCCTCACCCTCAACAACTTCTCTTTCAATTCCTCCCACTTCCTACAGACAAAGAGGGTGGCCATGGGCACCCTGCATGGGCCCAAGCTATGCCTGCCTCTTTGTAGGTTACGTGGAACAATCCCTCTTCCGTACCTATACTGGCCTTAAACCCCACCTCTTCCTCCTTTACATTGATGACTGTATCAGCGCTGCCTTGTGCTCCCATGAGGAGCTCGAACAATTCATTCACTTCACCAACACCTTCCACCCCAACCTTAAGTTCACCTGGACCATCTCCAATACCTCTCTCTCTTTTCTGGACCTCTCTGTCTGCATCTCTGGCAACCACCTAGAAACTGATATCCATTTCAAGCCCACCGACTTTCACAGCTACCTAGAATATGCCTCCTCCCACCCACCTTCCTGCAAAAATGCCATCCCCTATTCCCAATTCCTTCGCCTCTGTCGCATCTGCTCCCAAGATAAGACGTTCCACTCTCATACATCTCAGATGGCCTTGTTTTTCAAGGATCGCAACCCCCCACCCCGGGTCGAGAACACCCTCGACAGTGTCTCCTGCATTTCCCGCAACTCATCCCTCATACCCCCTCTCCCTGCAATAACAACCAAAACAGAATCCCTGTCATCCTCACGTACCAGCCCCACCAACCTCCCGATCCAACGCTTCATCCTCCGACACTTCCACGATCTGCAATCTGACCCTGCCACCAAAGACTTTTTTCCCTCCCCACCCTTATCTGCTTTCTGGAGGGACCACTGTCTCTGGGACTCCCTTGTCCACTCCACACTTCCCTCCAGCCCCACCGCACCTGGCACTTTTCCCTGCAACCACAGGAAGTCCTACACCTGCCCCTACACCTCCTACTTCACCCCCATCCCAGGCCCCAGAAGAATTTCCACATCTAGTAGAGGTTCACCTGCACATCTGCTAATGTGGTATACCTCATCTGTTCCCGTTGTGGCCTCCTCTACATCAGGGAAATCAAATGGAGGCTTGGGGACCGCTTTGTAGAATACCTACACTCGGTTCAAACTAAACAACTGCATCTCCGAGTTGCGAATCATTTCAACTCCCCCTCCCATTCCTCAGACGACATGTCCGTCCTGGGCCTCCTGCAGTGCCACAATGATGCTACCGGAAGGTTGCACAACAGGAACTCCTATTCCTTTTGGGAACCCTGCAGCCCAATGGTATCGACGTAGACTTCACAAGCTTCAAAATCTCCCCTCCCCCGACCACATCCCAAAACCACCCCAGCTCGCCCTCGCCTCCCTAACCTGTCCTTCCTCCCACCTATCCCCTCCTCCCACCCCAAACTCCTCTCCCCCCCCCCCCCCCCCCCCCCCATCTCCTGTCTACTACACTCACCTTTACTGGCTCCATCCCCGCCTCTTTGACCTGTCTGTCTCCTCTCCACCTATATCTTCTCCTGTATCCATCTTCTATCTGCCACCCCCCTCTCCCTATTCATTTCAGAACCCCCTTCCCCTCCCCTAATTTCTGAAGAAGGGTCTAGGCCTGAAACGTCAGCCTTCCTGCTCCTCTGATGCTGTTTGGCCTGTTGTGTTCATCCAGCTCTAAAGCATGTTATCTCAAATTCTCGAGTATCTGCAGTTCCTGCTATCTCTGATTTATCTCAAACCTTCACATAGTACTTGCAAATCAGCTTTATTGCTGTTTGAAATAAACCATTTTGGTATATGTTGGTTCTCATTTTGTGGTAGCAATAATGATGAAGCAGCCTCTGTTTGGTAACGTTGCTCCTTCGAAGCTCGGAGGAACTGGTATGTAGATGCACAGTTAAAGGCAAAGTTGCTTGTACAGTGATTCGGCGCTTCTCCAGAGGGTGCTGCTATCTTTCTGTCTCTAATGCTGTCATTCACTCTCACACGCACGAGTGTGCGCACACACCCAACCCCGTCATTGCATTGATGTGATCTTTTAGTTGTTAGCTTTTGGTATTGTTCTTGGACAAAAACAACCTGACAAAGCCACATTTTGATGTCTAAAATATTTCTAACTGTCGGTGCTGAAACTCTCCATTGTTCTGAAGGAAGAATCCTTTTTGTGCTCAATGACAACATTATGTAATTACACCTGCAAGTTGTATGAATTCCAGATACAGATAGTTCTGCTATAATGTGTGGTATACTGCATCCACTGTACCCGGTGCGGCTTTCTCTACATTGGGGAAACCAAGCGGAGGCTTGGGGACCGCTTTGCAGAACACCTCCGCTCAGTTCGCAACAAACAACTGCACCTCCCAGTCGCAAACCATTTCCACTCCCCCTCCCATTCTCTTGATGACATGTCCATCATGGGCCTCCTGCACTGCCACAATGATGCCACCCGAAGGTTGCAGGAACAGCAACTCATATTCCGCCTGGGAACCCTGCAGCCATATGGTATCAATGTGGACTTCACCAGTTTCAAAATCTCCCCTTCCCCCACTGCATCCCTAAACCAGCCCAGTTCATCCCCTCCCCCCACTGCACCACACAACCAGCCCAGCTCTTCCCCCCCACCCACTGCATCCCAAAACCAGTCCAACCTGTCTCTGCCTCCCTAACCGGTTCTTCCTCTCACCCATCCCTTCCTCCCACCCCCAGCCGCACCCCCAGCTACCTACTAACCTCATCCCACCTCCTTGACCTGTCCGTCTTCCCTGGACTGACCTATCCCCTCCCTACCTCCCCACCTACACCCTCTCCACCTATCTTCTTTGCTCTCCATCTTCGGTCCGCCTCCCCCTCTCTCCCTATTTATTCCAGTTCCCTCCCCCCATCCCCCTCTCTGATGAAGGGTCTAGGCCCGAAACGTCAGCTTTTGTGCTCCTGAGATGCTGCTTGGCCTGCTGTGTTCATCCAGCCTCACATTTTATTATCTTGGAATCTCCAGCATCTGCAGTTCCCATTATCTCTGCTATAATGTGTGTTTCATTGGTGCTAATTGGCTGTAAGGTGATTGATTAACGGTGGACATTGGATAACGTGAACATCCCCCTCTTCAGGTATAGCAATTTCCCGATAACATGATTTTAGATTACTATTTTCTATCGCACGAGATCATGCAAGAAAGCAGCTCTTGCGTTATAGGAGAACTACCTGTAATGCCAAATGTTATGGAAAGTTGCAGTTCCAGTTTGGGATTTAAATAATTGTTCTAAACTGTTCTGACTTTATTTATTAATCTGACAAGATGGACCAACCCTTATACCAAAATTGGCTTAGAGTGTGCTGAAGTTTGTTATCTTGTACATATTTGCCTGTAAGTCTAATTTATATTGGGAGGTAAAGACTTCGCAGGGCTGAAGGGAAAGGACTGGGAACAGGACTAACTCTTTTGAAAGAGTTGAAACAATAAGCCAAACTATCTAGAATTCAGTAATGCGGAGAGATCACAAAAATCAAGGCTGTATTTGCTGGAATGTAGAAGATTATGGGGTGATTTGATTGAGGTATAAGGATTTAGAATGGCAATGTTATGTAGATAGACTTTTCAACTGCTGTGGAGTTTAGAACAAGAGGTAATTACCATAAAATCAGAACCAGCCTATTTAGAAGAGAAATTAGGGAACACCTGTTTGCGCAAAATATTGTAGAAATATGAAACACATTTTCTGAGAAAGCAACGGCTACTAATCCAATGTTAAACTTCGGCCAGATTTATCCCTTGATATTACGGGATTATGGAGCCAGCACTGGTGAACAAAATGTGGATGCAGGTCGGCTGCAATTTCATTGTGTGGCTGAACAGAGCAGAATATTCTGTTGTTAGATTTCTATTCTTATAGACAGCTTGTGTAGTATAATCTGTCGACTCTCTTGGATGGTATATAGCATACAAAAACAAATAATTGAGGACAAGGGGTCGAAGCAAGAAGTCGTAGTGAGAAGAGTCATACTGGACTCAAAAGATTCTTTCTGTTTCTCTTTCCGCAGATGTTGGGAGACCTCCTGAGGTCATCCAGGACTTTTTTGTTTTTGTTAAAGCCCTCTAACATCTACAGTATTTTTGCCTTTATTTTAATCAAAACTGACCTGAAAAGAAAAGCAAACTAAGTGCTTTTATTCTGAGTTCTGAGAAAGGGTCACTTGACCCAAAACATCACTCTGATTTCTCTCCATCGATGTCGGCAGACTCACTGAGCTTTTCCAACAACCTCTGTTCCTGTCTCTGATCTACAACATCCACCATTCATTTGGATTTTAAATTGCTTCTATTATCAATATAATTTTAATACCTTTTTATTGTTTCTAGATATATTGGGAGATCTGATTCTATAACAATCAGTGTTTGGAATCACAAGAAAATTCACAAGAAACAGGGCGCAGGCTTCCTTGGTTGTGTGCGACTCCTTTCCAATGCCATCAATCGCCTTAAAGATACTGGTTGTAAGTATAAACAATTTAAAGAACAAGAACAAATCTGATAGTGATTTAGATCTTTATTAAGTTTGTCATTAATGATTTATCTTTCAAATTTTAATCCAATCTTAATTATTTTGGAAAGCCATAACCATTCTGAAAAGCAATAGCAAAATGATTGTACACTTGTGTATTTGCACATTTTCACTTTTCAAAACTTTAATTTTTGAGAGACATGAATAATGTGAATTATTTGTTTCTGTGGCACTTTGGATTGTTCACTCGCTTAAATTTGCTTCATCCGGTTGAAATGTGAAGATAAGTATATTATTTGAGTGTTGATGTCCAGTGTGTCCAGTGAGAAAGCATGGAAGGAAATACATTGATTTCTTTCCAGTCAAATTAGCAGCTGTTACGGTTCTCTCGTAGCATCAAATTATATCTAGCAACCTCTCCAAAGGGAGGAACATTTGGCAGGTTGATGTCAGTTCCCAGAAGCTTTTGCCTCTGTCAAAGCCCTGTAGCTTAGTAAAACTCAAGGAGATTTACTTTTTCATAATGTTAAATGTCAAAACTGAGTGTAGTTTCATTGATTAATCTATGCTGTTCTACTCCTCTTCTTCATCTACTTCTTAAAGGTTCCTAAAGGTTAAGTTGCGAATGGGTTTCCACACTCGATAACACCATGTTTCTGCACTCACTCTCCATCCAAGTGGTGGAGAAGGAGGCCATTTAGCTCATCAAGTCTGACTGGCTGTCTATTATCAGTGCCCTCTTAAATACCTTGATTGAAACTTACTTCACCACTCTTCCAGGCAGTGTATTCCATACAAGAGCCACTTGCATGTAAACATATTTTCTCATCTTGCATTTTCTTTTCCTGTAGATCATTTTATAACTCTGCCATTTTGCTGTTGATCCTCTTGAGAGTGGGAGCAGTTTCTCCCTATCTCCTTTATTTACCTCCCCCTCATAACTTGGAGACTATTAAATCTCCTCTTCCTCATTGTCTTTCCAAGAAGAGTTTATCTAATTTCTCCAATCAGTCCTAACAACTGAAATTTCTCACCACTGGAACTGCTGTTGTAAATTTCTTTCCCATTCTCTCCACCAAAACTGTACACAATATTGTAGCTGAGACCTAGTAAGTGCTATATGCAAGTTAAGCATCACCTCCTTCATATTAATAAAATCCCAGGTAATGTATGCTATTTTAATTGCTCTCTCCACTTTCTGTGATCCCTGCACAAATGCAGACTATTTCCTCTGCTCCTGTATCTCCTTTAGAATTATACAACTTCTGTTAAAATATCTGATCATGATTTTCCTACCGAAACGGCATTACCTTACACTTCTCTACATTAGACTTCAGCCACTTATCTGCCCACTCCACCAACTTGTCCATGACCTTCTGAAGTTCTACACTGTACTTCTTATTGTATAGAATTCTTTCAAGTTTTGTATCATCCACATTTTGAAAGCAAGGCTTCAAACAGACCCTCAAGGAACTCCACTACAAACCTTCCTCTAGCTTGAAAATTATCCATTGTCTATTTATTATCACCCAGCTAGTTTGGATCCATGTTGGTCCTGTCAATTTTAATCCATGAACCAAGTTGTTCTCACTCTGTCCTTTCTGTGGCACTCTATCAAGTACCTTCTGGAAGACCATGTTCACCACATCAACAGCAGTATCGTCATTAAATCTTTCTGTTACCCCTCTCCAAAATGGGGCAGGTTTAAATGTGGTTTCCTGTTTCAAAGTCGGTGTTGGTTCTTCCTAATCAATCCACCTTTTTCCATCTGACTATATTACAGTTGCAAATGATTGTTCGTGAAGCCATCCTAATACTGAAGTTAAACTGGCTTCTCTGCAGTTGCTGGGTTTGTCCTGCAACTTTTTTTGAACAAGAATGTGATATTTGTAATTCTTCAGTTCTCCATCTCCCAAGTGTAGGAGACACTACAAGATTATAGATATCTGCAGTTTCCACTCCACTCCCTTCAGTATCATTGCATCTCTTTCAGCTCCAAACTCGTGTTAATTTAAGTACTAGTAGTGTATCCAACATACTTCCTAAAGTAGTGAACCTTTCCAGTGACAGTTTCCATCTTTATCAACATGACCTGGGTGACATCTACCTCCTTAATGAAGACAGATGTGAAATGTTAATTTAATAACTCAGCCATGCCCACCACATCCCTTTTTCAGCCGACTCCTCCTTTTGCCACTCCTTTTTACTATTTATATGCTTGTGGAAGACTTTGGGATTCCTCATTTATGTTGGCTGCCAGTCTTTTCTCATAATTCCTCATTGCGTCTCTCATGTGCCTTTTCACCTCCTCTCTAAACCTTCTGACTTCCTCTTGGCTGTCAAGCGTATTTTCTGTCTGATGTTTGTCATATGTACACATTTATCTTAATTTATACCTCCTTGATCATCCAGGAACCTCTGGATTTGTTGGCTGTATCTTTCCCTTTTGAGTGAATATAGTTTAACGTACCCAAACTATCTCCTCTTTAAACTGTCTGCTCGCCTCTCTGAGCCCTCTGCTCGGTTACAATTTTTTCCACTAGTCTTTTATTCCAGTCTATCCTGTCCAGCTGCATTCTTGCCCCAAAGAAGTTAGCTTGCCACAAGTTGATTTTTCTTACTTTGGGCTGACTCTTGTCCTTCACCACCATCATCCTAAAGCTTACAACATCTCTATCTCCAAAATGATTTTCCCCCGCCCCCACACCTCTGAATCCACGTGTATTTGATCAGCTCGGTTCATCTTATCTCAAGAACAAAGTTAAACATTGCATCCCTTCTTGTAAATACGTATGGCTGTAGGCAATTCTCTTGTATGCAACAATAGGGAAGCACACAGGGTGGTTTGTATGTGGAATGAGTTGCCAGAGGAAGTGGTTAATGCAGGTATTGTTACAACATTTAAAAGATGTTTGGACAGGTACATGAATAGGCAAAGTTTAGAGAGATATGGGCCAAATGCAGGCAAATGGGACTAATTTAGTTTGGGAAACTTGATCAGCATGGATAAGTTGGCCTGAACGTTCTATTTCTGTGTTTTACGACTCCATACACCTCTCAACCCCTTAAAATACCAGAATAACAGTCTATGCATGGAATTCAATTTCTACATTAAAACTATTCTATAATGTTGTCTTTTTGCTGTGATTTTCCCTACAGATTTATTCCTCTACATCCTTTAACCATTAGTGGTTTGTTGACTACAGCTAGCAATATTCCTTAGATCTAGTCAAATTGATTCTGTCTTTGAACCCTCTGAAATGTTCTCTTTTTCTAGCACTACAATGCTCTACTTAAACTAATACTGCTAATCCCTTCCTTTCCTTTTGTGAATGCTTTCTTGAGTCATGTTTCTGTTATTACTACAATAGCACTTGGAAAACATTGACAGGATTGGATAGAATCAGTGTTTAGAGAAGGACAGAAATGCTTGAGAAATCTGTTGGAATTTTTTGAGAATGTAACTTGTAAAGTTGATTGGGGCAAACAATGGATGTGGTTTACGTGGACGTTCAGAACACATTTGATAAGATTTCCTAAAAGGGATTAGCATGTAAAAATGAAGCACACAGGATTGTGGGTAGTGTACAGGCATGGATAGTGAACTGCTTCACAGACAGGAAACAGCATAGAAACAAATGGGTCATTTTCCGAGTGGCAGACAATGACCCCTGGGTACCACAGTGATCAGTGCTTGGATCCCAGCTATTCACATTATATTAGTGATGTACATGAGGGAACTAAATGTAATATCTCCAAGTTAGCAGATGATGCAAAGTTGCGTGGGAGGGTGAGCTGTGGGGGAGATAAAGATGCTTTAGTGTGATTTGGACAAGTTGTGTAACTGAGCAAATGATGGCCGGTGAAGTATATTGCGGATAATTGTGAGATTGTCCATTTTAGCAGTAAAAACAGGAAGGCGGTTATTATCTAAATGGGGGTAGATTGGGAATTGGGAGGCGCAGCGAGACCTGGATGTCGTTGTACATCATTCACTGAAAGTAAACATGCAGGAAGAAGGAAAATGGAATGGTCACCTTCATAGTGAAAGATTCCAACAGGTCTAGACTGGGTAAATGGAGGAAGGATGAATGTGGAACCCAGAACCAAGGGTCAAAACATTGAATATTTTCAAGAAGGAGAAAGATATAGATATTGCGGCTAAAGAAATCTTTTGGGTACGGGACAAAAGCAGGATCAGCTACTGAATAGGATGATGTTATGATATTTTTGAATTTCCCTTCCTATACTCCATGCATTTTCTTATGTGCGCAGTAACATTGATTTAGACATCATTACTTTCTCACATTCTCAAACTTCATGTATTCATTCAATGTTCTCTATACGAGTGCAATCAGTCTGTCCAAGTATTTTGTGAACTATGGTATTCTTGTAAAATATTATCTTGGTTTCCACATCTTTTCCAAGTTACCTTAAGGCCCTTACCACAGCACTCCTCGTGGACCTCAGTCCTAGCTCCATTCAGGTCCAACCCATCCAGTTTGCACAGTTGCTGTCTTCCTAGATCTTCCATCTTCTCCATGTTCTAGGAATCTAAAGTCCTCCCTCTTGCACCAACTTTCTAGCATTGCAGTAATCTATTTTATCTTTCTATGCTGTCTTGCTTGTAGTGCTGGGAGTAATCCTGACATTACTACATTTGAGGTCTTGCCTGCTAATTTTCCACCTCACTCCCTAAATTTCGATTCCAGGACCATATTCCACCTACTATCATGTCATTGGTATCCACGTGGAACTTGACCTCTGGCTATTCACCCTTGCAAGAAAATGTCTTGCAGGTGCTGTGACATCCTTAACCTTGACACCAGGAGACAACATTCCACCACCTCTGTTGCCACTGAAACATCTCTCTACTCCTCCTAAGTAATGAATTCCCAATCTCTGTATATCTGTTGGTCTTCTTTTCTTTTTCTTCAACTCCTGCGCAGCTGAGCTGCCAATGTTGCTACAAATGTGGCCCTGACTGTACTCCCTTGGGGACCCAGCACGCCCATCAGCTTCCATAAGTAGATACATTGCTGCAGTTCTTGAGTTATTAAAAGGTTGATTTTAAATTTAAGCTGCAGGTGCAGTTTTGCAGTTAGTGGTACCCCTTATGCAAAAGCTATGCTCTGAACTACTGCCTGAAAAATGTGAAAGTCATCTTGTGGTGTGTTGGGGAGATGACAGTTGGTCCTTTGTTACTTTTGCTTGTACCTCTCCTTCCTGTAATTATATAGCGGTCAATGAGAGCCACTTCATCATTTTTGCACAATGTTGCACCAATTTATTACGATACCATGCTGCCAGATATTTAGTCTGTTTTGTCTATTTTGTCTGTTTTGGCCATTTATCTCCCTTTGCCCTGCTCATTATGTTTCCTTCTTAACATATTGCAACATTGATTCCATTCACCAGAAGATTCACTCAAGATTTCCCGTTGTAATTTGTGAAAGTATATAAGTATATTTAATTATAGCTATGTGCCTGTAATGAAAACTAAAGTTATTGCGTATAGTTGTAAGTGCTTGGAGAATAAAGAATGCTTAATAATTAATTCCAAAAATAAAGCCTCAGTAATGCCTTATTGAGGAGCACCTCATTCCAAATCAGTAAGTTGTGAGTTCATGGTGGTGAAGCACAAATTCTAGGTTACCATTGCTATGTGGTCTGGAGCAAGTGGCTGATTGATGGTAGGTGGAGGTAAAAGATTTCATGCCATTATTTTGAAGGCAGCCCTTTTGAAGAAAGGCAGTGTTGATCTCTAAATTATTACAGATTATCTAACCATTATTATGTTACTGTTTGTGAACCTGAGCACGTATGAATTTTCTGTCTCACCACCTGCACCAAAATGGTAACTACTGTTATGATCTCTGTTAATGGTAGTACTCAATAAATGAGGTCTCTGAGTAAAAACTAACTTGATCAAAATTTTTGTTTTGCAGTTTGGTTACCTTGGTAATCATTCACGTTTGTTGGGAAAATGATAGAGTCCATTATTAAGGAAGATCAAACAGAATATTTTAAAAAGCTTTATATAATCAATACATTTTGTGACAAGAAATCATATGCGGTATTTGCCAGAGTCCCTTTGAAGATATAACCAGCAAAATTGATATGGAGAACCGGTATAGTGTGCTTGATTTTCAGAAGCCATCTGCTCAGGTCCTACTTGAAAGGTATGTGGGCATTGCTGGCTGGGTCAGCATTTATAGCCCATCCCTAGTTGTCCTTGAGAAGGTGGTGGTGAGTTGCCTTCTTGAACTGCTGCAGACTGTACTGTAAATAAACCTACACTGCTGTTAGGGAGGGAATTCCAGGTTTTTGAACCAATGACAAACTTTGGTTAGACCGCACTTGGAATACTGCGTCCAGTTCTGGGCGCCCTATTATAGGAAAGATGTGGATGCTTTGGAGAGGGTTCAGAGGAGGTTTACGAGGATGCTGCCTGGACTGGAGGGCTTATCTTATGAAGAGAGGTTGACTGAGCTTGGTCTCTTTTCATTGGAGAAAAGGAGGAGGAGAGGGGACCTAATTGAGGTATACAAGATAATGAGAGGCATAGATAGAGTTGATAGCCAGAGACTATTTCCCAGGGCAGAAATGGCTAGCACGAGGGGTCATAGTTTTAAGCTGGTGGGTGGAAAGTATAGAGGGGATGTCAGAGGCAGGTTCTTTACGCAGAGAGTTGTGAGAGCATGGAATGCGTTGCCAGCAGCAGTTGTGGAAGCAAGGTCATTGGGGTCATTTAAGAGACTGCTGGACATGTATATGGTCACAGAAATTTGAGGGTGCATACATGAGGATCAATGGTCGGCACAACATTGTGGGCTGAAGGGCCTGTTCTGTGCTGTACTGTTCTATGTTCTATGTTCTATGACACTAAAGGAATGGTAATTTTCTTTTCGGCCTTTGTCGTTTCTGATGTGGAGATTAATGCCAAATGGACCTTTTTTTCCCATTTTAGTGGGTGTTACAACTAACTGGCTTGCTAGACCATTTCAGAGGTCAGTTAAAAGCCAATTACTTTGCTATTGGGTTGGAGTTACATGTAGACCAGACGAGGTAAAGACATTCATGACCCAAATGGATTTTCTAATGGTCATTATTAGACCCTTAATCCCAGATTTTTTTTGCATGAGATAGCTTATGCTGTTGGGATTAATGTATGAGTATGCGTTAAGGTTAGGACAGAAGACAGAGTCTGGAGGTCTTATTCAGGTTGGAAAGACATGTCTACCACAATGCCTCAAGGATCAGTCCCAGACCCTTGATGATTTGCTCTCTGTTAATGACTTGAAGGAGGCAACAGGAAGTGATGTGTCCAGATTTATTGATGTTACAAAAATATGGGAGGCCATAAGGAATCTACAAGGAGACATAGTTTGAATGAAACTGTCAAAAACTGGAAGATAGAGTTTAATGTATGTAAATGTGATGGCATGCACTTTGGCAGGAAGAAACAAACGGCAGCCTATGATTTAAGTGAAAAGAAACTCCAGAAAATGCAGCACATAGGGATCTAAGTGTTCTTGAGCATGAAATGCCAAAAAGGTAGCATGTAGATGCAGCAACCAGTTAGGAAGACAAATGGACAATTGAACTTTATTGCTAGGTGGTCGCAGTTTAAGTATAGGGAGGTCTTATTACAATTATGCAGGGTGTTGGTAAGGCTGCGCGTGGAGTGCAGTGTGCAGGTTTAGCCTCCATACTTAAGAAAGCACGCACTGACATTTGGAGGCAGTTAAAAAAGAAATTTACTAGGCTGATCCCTGGGGTAAGCATGTTGACTTATCAGTAATAACTAATCAGTTTATGCTTTTATTCATTAGTGTTTAGAAGAATTAGTTTAAAAGAATGAAGACTGATCTTGTTGAAACATATGATTCTGAGAATATTTGACAGAGTAGATATTAGGAAGATGCGCCCAGTGGCGCACGGGTAATCTCAAACTAGGAGACCGAGCTACAGTACAAGTTGAGGAATTCATAAAACTGAGATGTGAAGGAATTGCTCCTGGCAGACAGTAGTGATTTTCTGGAATTCTGTACTGTAGACGGTTGTAGAAGCTAGATCACAAAGTATTGAAGAGGAGGTAAATTTTTGAAATATCAAGGAGTTGAAGCTCTGATCAGACGGCATGAAAGAGAAGTTGAGGTCTGAGGCAGATCAACCATAATCTTACTGAATGGCAGGGCTGGCTTGAAGAGTCAAATAGCTGGATCCTACTCCTATTTCCTATGAACATATTTACTACACAACTTCTTTTATCAAAAATACACCGATTAACTACGTACAAGAAAAGTAACAAAGCTATAGCTATATCTATATGGCAATTGAGAAGGATCTTAACAACATGAACGGCAAGAAGAAAGATTCAACCCTTTTCCTGGCATTGTGCTTTATAGTCACTTAACCCCTGTTTCGTTATTGCTTTTAAAATGATGCTATCTTCTCTTTGGACTGCTGAAGTAGGTTTATTTCCCACTCTGGCGGCCAGAAAATGCCCTTCCTGCTTGGATAACTTTTCCTCAGAACTCAACGTATTCATGGCCCCTTAAAATTTGTTTCTGCATATCATAAAACTCAACTTTGTAAACATTCAGCAATTGAGTTCTCAGGTAGCTGATAGTAATTTAGTTCGTCACATGCCTTTATTGGAAATACTTGTTTACTTCATTTCTCAAAATAATTTCCTGATCTTTGTTTAAAAAGCAAGTTACTTTCACAGAAGTGAAAACTGAAATCTGCTTTTCCTCCATTTTCAAGTTCCCGAATAATAACCATATACTACACATTCAAAAATGTGTCATTGTTGGTCAACAATGTCACGAGATTGTGAAAAACAGTGTATAAATGGCAAGTCTGTTGTGGCACAGTGTAACGATTCTACCTCTGAGACAAAAGATCCAGTTTCATGTCTCAACTGCTACAGAGGTATGTAATAATATCTCTGAATAGATTGATTAGAAAATACCTGTAAATGTCAGGGTTTTTTTTGTTTTCACCTTTCAACAATAGTAAGGTCAAGTTAATGAAGCATACTGACACCTGCTGTCAGAAAGTTCAGTAATTTGTTTCTCTTTACATTTTTCTTTTCCCTATTTGCTGTTGCAGAAAACATGTCTTTATATGTAGGTTCCAATAAAATTCCATTTTTACTTTGCTCTCTGTGGTGCTTTTCTGGCTTGGTAACTTATAATGAGATAGTAAGAATGCTGATGCTGGAGTCAAAGATAATACAGCGTGGAACTAAAGGAGCGCAGTAGGCCAGGCAGCATCAGAGGAGCAGGAAGATTGACGTTCCGGGTCAGGACACGTCTTCAGAAGAAGGAGAAACCCCATCTTTGAAGAAGAGTCCCCAACCAAAACATCAACTTTCCTGCTCCTCTGATGCTGCCTGGCCTGCAGTGCTCCTTCAACTCCGCACTGTGTTATCTCAACTTAAAATGAGTTTGCCCAAAGCTGAAACTAATACCAATGGACTTGCTGTGTATTTGATAAGATCATGGAATGATATAGCACAGAAGGTGGCTATTTGGTCCATTGTGTTTGTCCCATTTCTCTGCTCTTTCTGTACATCCATAAATTTTTTTTGTTCTCCTTTAAGTATGTATCCAGTGCCTTTTTGGAATTCATCTACTGAATTTGTATCTAACATCCTATTAGCATATTTAAAATGCCAACCCATCATTGGATAATTCAATTTTTCCTCATATCCCTTCTGGTTCTTTTACCAACGACTTCAGAAGTGAGTCCTCTGGTTACTGAACCTTAACCCAGTGGAAACAACCACTGTTTTGTACTTCAGGTAAACTCTTTATGATTCCAAATATCTTCTTCAAATCTCCTGTTAGCAGCCTTTGCTCGAAGAAGGATAATTTCAACTTCTACAGTCTATCAACATGACTTAACTCCTTAGCCATCAAACCATTCTGGTTAATCAATCTGAACCTTCCTCTAAAGCCTTCTCATTCTTCAAAGTATGATGGCTTGAATGTATAGATTTTCCTTTAAATGAGATGTTTAATATAATTTAGCGATAATATAAAACACTTGGTAAAGGAAAATTTATTAGTGCATGCAAGCGTTTGAAGCCAGATAGCACAAGGAAGCACTGAGATCTCATCTGAGGAGAATAAATGACCTGTATTCATTTAATGCGGTATATTAAATTTTAAACCAAACTGTATTTATTCTATTTAACAGGGCTATCAGGTACAGTCTGGTGTTTGAGCAGTTGCGATGCCTACCAATCCTTCACTATTGCTCTTTCATTGGGAGCCAGTTTAGTTCATTTGGCTGGGCAGCTGGTTTGTGAAACAGTATGATGACAAAAAATGGCTTCATTTCCCTCACCGGCTGAGGTTGCCTTGAAGATTCTACTTCTTGACTTTCCCTATCACCAGAGCAGTGACCTCTCATGAGAGAGCAGTCCTGTGGTCTGGTAATACCCTGGTGACATGACCGTTATTGATTTGTGGGATGTGGTATCACTGTGCTAGTATTTATTACCCCCACCAGTTAACCTTGAGAAAATGGTTGTGAGCTGCCGTCTTGAACTGCTGCAGTCCATTTGCTGCAGATAGATCCACAACACCGTTAGGGAGAGAGTTCCAGGATTTTATTTGTAAGATTAGAAAGAAAATTTGTCACATGTAGTAGGTATAGGAATGCATAAGTACAGTGAAAAGTACACAAAGTCACATTCACTGGCACTCACCTGGCTACAAAAAGCAGAATTAAAAGATTTTAAGATAATAAAATGTGAGGCTGGATGAACAGAGCAGGCCAAGCAGCATCTCAGGAGCACAAAAGCTGACGTTTCGGGCCTGGACCCTTCATCGGAGAGGGAACTGGAATAAATAGGGAGCGAGGGGGAGGCGGACCGAAGATGGAGAGTAAAGAAGATAGGTGGAGAGAGTATAGATTTTAAAAGATTTTAACAGAGCCAAGGTAGGCAAGAAAGAAAAGGGAAGGCCCAGATCTCAGAGACCCAAGTCCCATCTCCACAATGGCACAGGTGCTGCTCCAATCGCTAGGACACTCAGCAGGCCGCTGCTGCCATGCGAAAAGCCCACTCTCACTGCTGCTGCCTCCCTGGCCTGCTCTCACCGATCACTGCTGTTGCCTTCCTGGCCCCCCTCTCTGCCAACCTGGTGCACTCTTGATCTGCTGTTGTTGCTCTGGCTCACACTCGATCCACCATCACTGCAGGATATGACTTGCGCATTCAGCTCCCACCTTGTGGTTCCCAGTCATGATTTGAATCATGCCCGTCTCCTTGGGTAGGTAGTTAAAAGAGCAGGGGGTTGGTGGGGGATAGAATTACTGCGGAGAGGAGGGAGAAGAAGAGGAGAAAATGAAAGGGTAAGGAAAGGGAACTGATGAGCAGAGTGTGGAGCTCTGAATGGAACGATTTACCCTGCCACCATCTTGCAGCTAATTGACCCAGTGACACTGAAGGATGGCAATATATTTCCAAGTCAGGGCAGTGAGTAGCTTGAGGGGGAACTTTCAGGTGATAGTGTTCCCTGCTGCCTTTGTTGTTCTAAACTGGTAGTGGTTGCTGGCTTGGAAGCTGCTGTCTAAGGAACCTTGATGTTCTGCAGTGCATCTTATAGATGGCATACACTGCTGCTACTGAGCATCGGTCGTGAAGGGAGTGACTGGCACCACATCCACAGACAGTCAATTGGACTGCTTTGAAGTTGGTTTCACGCTTCTTGAGTGTCTCTGGAGCTGCAGCCATCCAGGCAGATAGGAAATATTCCATCACACTCCTGAATTGTGCTTTGTGCATGTGATAATAGGCTTTGGGGAGTCAAGCAATGAGTCTTCACAGTAAATACTGATGCAAAATACTCATTTAGTATCTTGCCTGTCTCCTGTTTCTACGTGTATATGGCCTAGTTGGCCTTTAAGGGGCCCTATTCTCTCCTTAGTTATTCTTTTACCCTTAATGTATTTGTAGGATCTCATTGGACTCTCCTTAACCCTATTTGTCAAAGCTGCCTCATGTCCCCATTTTGCCCTCCTGATTTCCCTTTTGAGTATACTCCTACTTCCCTTATAATCCTTGAGGAATTCACGTGAACCTAGCTGTCAACACCTGCCACATACCCCCTTCATTTTCTTGACCAGCGCCTCAACTTCATCCGGCATTTCCTATACCTACAAGCCTTACCTTGCACACTAATAAGAACTACTATTTTGTTGGATATGGACATTGCCTGCCACTTGTCAGGCATGAATGTTACTTACCATCTGCATGTTCAAACCTGGACATTGCCCAGGTATTGCTGCAATGAGACAATGGCTGTTACAGTATCTGAGGAGTCATGAATGATGCAAAACATTGTGCAATCATCAGAAAACATCCCCACTTCTGATATCATGATGGTTATTGATGAAACAACTGAAAATGGTTGGTCCTCAGCCACTACCATGAGATATCCTTGCAGAGATTTCTGGAGCTCAGATGACTGGTCTCCAACAACCACAACCATTTGCCTTTGTACTAGGTATGACTCTAACAAATGAAGAATTTTCGCCCTGATACCCATTGATGCTACTTATGCTAGGATTCCCACACTTGATCAGATGCAACCTTAATCTCAAGGGCAGTCCCTCTCATTTCTGCTTTGGAATTCAGCACTTTTGATTACGTTTGAGCCAATGCTGACATGAGATTACGAGTTGTGTGACCCTGGCAGAACCCAGGCTGGGCATCAGTGATGAGGTTACTCTGAAGGAAGTGCAGCTTGATCGCACATTTGATGTTCCTTTCCATGACTTTGCTGATAATTTAGACAAACTGATAGGCCAGTAATTGGTTATGCTGGACTTGTCTTGCTTTTCGCATACAGGATGTCCCTAGGCAATCTTTCCTGTACTGAAGCAGGTTGACTGAACTTAAAAAAAAGAGACATCAAACGGGTGAAGTTTTCAAGGGTTTTGCTGGGGCAAATGTTGGGGAGGATGTTTTTCCTCCTAGCGAAGTCCAGTACTAGGAGTTTCAGCCTCTGAATTACAGTTTGGCTGTTCATGATTGAAATTAAACTTTGTTAATTCAAAAAATTATGAAGTGTTAGAATGCTCAGTTCCAGAGGGCTGTTATTGTGCATTCACACAATGGATAATAGATGTTCTTAATCAATGATATGAGAGAGTACAACAAAGTTGAGTGGAAGTGGAAGATCAGCTGTGATATTGAAGTTGGTGCAGGCCCAAAGCATTGTGCATTCTACTCCTGCTCCCATTTCTCCTGTTCAACATATTAACCTCTAACATATTAAATATCATCATACTATTAGCAACCCATAATATGTATTGTATACTTTGGCAAAAGTTTATTTTAGGGTCTGAAATTCCTTAAACTGCTAAATACATTTAAGAAGAAACATAAAATATTTCCATTTTTCACAGACCAGAGACTGGATCTATGCAAACTAAGCCCTAATGACAATGATACTGTAAGGGGACAGATAGTAGGTATGTATAAGCATTTTTGTTCTGAAGTGTAAAAATAATTATTGGAATATTTTTAACATTGATGTAAAATTAGAATCTCACTTCTGTTGTTGCACTTTGCACTGTTTTATGATGTTGGATCACGTGATTGAAATCTGTGTGCAAGATTGCAGGAGAGTGATCTTTTAATCTCATTTGGTGAAATGAATCATCGAATGGACAATCGAAACGTATTTTCATCTGCAGGAAATAATTTGAAGGCAAATTAGCCTTGAATACTTTTCAACAATTAAAATTATTACAGAAGGTGAAGGCAGGGTATTTACCAGGATGTTGCAGTACAAGGAGACATAATTATACAATTAGAGGCAGGCCGTTTAGAAGGCAAGCAAGATTGAGAACACTTTTAACACAAAGGATTGTTAGAATTTTGATCATTGCACCCAAAATCTTTGGAACTTGGATCAGTTGAAATTTGCAAGCATTGCAAGATTTTTGTTAGATCAGGAAATCGAGGGATATAACACCAAGTCAAGACATTACTAGATTACTATAATCAAGTTGTTTGACACAACCAGTTCAAGGTGACTACAAGGTCTTCTCCTCTTTAAGTGCTGTTCTTGGTTGAAGAATGACATTTGACACAGGAAAAGTACAAAAAGAGGGGAAAAAAAGCTATGTTATTTACTTAGTGTTTAATTTATATCTGTTTCTAAGTACAAGGAAATTTGATAGAGATGTGTTGAGTGAACTGAATTCTTATTTATCTCTTAACAGTAAGCCTTCAGTCTAGGGATCGGATAGGCAGTGGAGGTCCTGTCGTGGATTGCAGCCGTTTGTTTGATAATGATTTGCCAGATGGGTAAGAAAGAACTGATTGTAATATGGTTGATTTGAGAAATTGAAACAACTTAAAATATCACGTGATAGCAATATACTGTGGATGCTGGAAATCCTAGCTTTCCAATTTCTGTTGCATCAGGAACATGTTCACCTTCTCTTCAACAAAATATAATTATCATTATTACTTTTCAATATTTCTCTTGGCTAATTTGTAAGCCAAGTTTCTTTCTGAATTATTTTATCTTGGTACCTTGCTTTGAATAAGTCTGGGTACAAAAGTACAGTTTGCAAACTACAGTGAAGAGATGGTTTTGTTGTTCTGCTCTTGTGTTGAGAAAATATAAGCAATGGTATTTGGCTTTAAAACTGGTACAAAAACCACAGGAGCTGGTGTTAACTTTTTCATCTGATTTTTATGCTTCAGTAATGTTTTGGTTGACTTGTTTTGAAAGCTGAATTTAACCAGAAGCAGCATTTGATCCTTAACCTATGCCTAATGGAATAAAATTGCAGGTAGATTTCTAGTTGGAAATCAACATGCCCATACTGGTAACTTGTTAACATAATTAGAATTTGTGTGTTGTATCTGATCATCATTTAATATCTCAGAGTTGTTGTTGACACCTAGTAATGAATATAATAAAGACTTAGGTGGCGCTTATTGCAAAATACAATTTAACATGCTCATTTATTTTTTTCTTGATTTGATACCCTGAATCAGTAATGGATTGCTGCTGAATTTATTCTGAAACTAGAAAGACATGAAAAAAAACTAATAGGATTGACAGAAACTGATGTGTATAGGTCAAGTGAATTTAAATAGCATGCCCTGAAATTTGAATTGAATAAATTTGAAAATTGAAATCTATGTGAATGTGCATAACTAAAAATAAAGAAGGCATGACGATAAAATTGGATTCTCTGAATGCTAAGTACTTCACAAGTTGTGCCCTAATTGTTCTAAAGACAAATGCAAGTTTATAATTTGTTTTCCTTGGATTTAAACAAAAACTAAGTACTAATGGCTTGTAGTTGATTGAAAAGAAGCTGCTGCTAATGACACAAAGCAGGTAGACTCTAAGGAGATCCTGCCTGCTCAGACCAATATGTCATCTTCATAGTTCTGTAGCAGTTGTTGTGAGGTCAGCCAGGTGGACCTCATAGAATAAGTTTCCTGATTGGAGCTGTTAATCTGGCTGATGGGTAAGAATAGGAGCATTAGAGCTTCTGTGCATGCGGAGCTGGCACTGAAGGAGCTTGATAAGTGTCAAGGACTTTCCATGTGTAAATAACGGGTGACTTGATGGTGGGATACAAGCCTCTGTGGAGTTATTTCAGGTTGAACATAGGAAGTGTAAGAAACTGAGGCTCCATAGAACTTATCAGTGCAGGAATATTTTATTTTCATGATTTCTTATAATTTTAAACAGCTTCTTGTATTAGCGAGTTTTGAGAAGATAGAAAATAGAAATTGAAAATAGAAAGCGGGACATAACACCAGCGCTTCATCGGAGGCTCACTGATGATGTTACCTAGAATGCTGACGAAATGTCTGAAAACTAACCTTCCAGCTCAGCGAGCAAACTCACATCCAGAGCTTCTTGTAAGTTTAGAGAAAAAGCACAAGTCCTTAGCTGGAGTTTACTCCTTTAAAAAAGGGATGTGCTCCAGAGATGCTGCTTGGCCTGCTGTGTTCTTCCAGCTCCACACTTTATCTGATCATCTCACTCAGTTGATGAATTGAATAACTTGTAATTATTTCACCTGCGTATACAAATCACAAATTAATTTATACAAATTGGCTTGCGTATAGATCTTCAGCTTTACTAATATGCAGATTGCTTCTAAATTTTTCCGATTTATAAGTCCCCTTGTAGCCAAAACTTTGATATTACTTGATCAAGTATTGTTCAAGTTGACTTTTTACACTTTGGAAATACAGCCTTTAAAGCCCAGGCAACACGGACCTGCCTCATACTTAGTCACTGGATTTGGTTTTCATATTTTGTGCTCCTTGCTATTTACCAAACTCTATTCTTGACACAAAACAAATTGCTGCAAAAGCTCAGCAGGTCTGGCAGCATCTGTGAAGGTAAAACCAGAGTTAACGTTTCGGGTCTGGTGACCCTTCCTCTAAACTTGACACTTACCCTGATAAGTTCCAAGCCTGAACAAGCACTATTAGTGTCTCTGGTGTGAGGTTACGATAATGAAGGGAAGTGGATTTAAGTCATTTTGAGCTACAAACTAATGAAAATATTAGTTTAAATTTTGTACGTAGCACCGAGATTTGGTGCTGCTTGTTTTTGCAGCTGGATAATCTGTTTTGTTAGATTAGGATATTTCCTAATTCTATGAATAGTTACATTTGGCATTTTACATTCACCTAAACTCACAAGAGCCAATCTATATTTTAATGTTCAATCCACAAAAGCCTCTGAGCATGCAACTCCCCTTTAGTTTTACACCAGTGAGTATAGGTTATGCATTTGCCTTGCAATGAAGTTTGAGTCTACGTAATCTTAAGAACATTTTTTTATGACAGATGGTTTATGATCACTCCACCTGACCAGGCTACATTCTGACAACTAATGAATCTGTAACCAAATTTTGGAATGTATTTTTTGATAACAATTCCTTAGTATTGAATTGTTTCCTTTATTGGTTTTGGATACATTCCTATCCCCATTCCCAGGAAATGTCACTTACCATTCTTTGTTTTGGTCGCCTAGCTGGGAAGAACGAAGAACTGCCTCAGGTCGAATACAATATCTAAACCACATCACACGAACAACGCAGTGGGAAAGACCTACTCGGTAAGTGAAGAATAATTGGCAATCATCTTCTTGCTACTGTTGAATCTGAGGTCTGTCTGTCAATAGTTAACAAGATATTTTTGAACATGAAATAACTTCGTCAGCATGGACGAGTTGGACCAAAGGATTTGTTTCCATCTTGTGTGACTCTATGACTGCTACTCGAGGATTATTGAAGAAAAATGGCAGCTGTTTAACATGGCATGAAAATAGAACCCATTTGTGCTTTTCACTTCTTATTTCATTAGCGTTTCAACCATATTTAATCTAAATGATCTGTTTTAAGCTTTTCCCTACAGTCGTCCAATATTAGCATTAAAAATGGTATGCTGTACTGGTTACAATATGGTATAAACAAAGCCTTTAATTAAAATGTCTGCAATTGGATGTGTGGTTGTGCAAACAATTGTACAAAGTGAATGACAAAATGGTTTGAATGTAATGGCTAAATGATTAATCTATGGAAAGCAGTGTCCAATGTTCTGTAATGTAATGTAATGTCCTTCATTAAGGACAATAAATGAACAATAATCATGTAGTTTATGCTGTTACATTTTGCTTCCTAGTGACTGACTTATGTGTCGAGTGTCGCTGCATTCACAAATTTGTGGTGTCCCACCATGCATTTGGAACATAGCATAATTGTAGTGATAGAGCTAAAATAGATATCAGGAGCAGCTTTATTATAGTAATATTCTTTTACAGATAAAACACAAAATCTGACATTACATTTTGAGTTGGTGTTGCTTGTCTTTGCAGGTAGATAATCCGTTTTGTTGGTGTAGGATATTTCATTATTCTATGAATAGCTACATTTGGCAATTTACATTCACCTAAGCTGGCAGAGACCATCTATATTTCTGAGTCTACTCCTATTTTACTTTGAAATCCTGACTTGGACTGTTTCTGCTCATCCTGGCATCCATCCTTTATATGGAGATTACACAAAGTTTGTGTTCAACTGGCGAAGTACTTTGTCCAGAAGTTTAATTTTGAGATTCTCCAAAGGCAAATACTTCTTAACTAGCTACTAATGAGTAAGCAGATTGATTGAGAGTAGCAGAGAAAACTATGCCAATCTATTGGATTCTTATAAACAAGGAGTAGGCCTTTTGGCCCTTTGAGTCTACTCTCTTATTTTATAAGATCATGTAGAATCTAATTGTAAATTCAAATCAACATTCCCACCTATCCTAATACTCTTTCACCCCCCGGCTTACCAGGAATCTTTGTAGCTCTGTCTTTAAAAATGTACAAAGATTCTCACCCCAAAAAAGCAGTGCAAGCAGTTGCCAAGACACTTGACCACCTGTAAGAAAAGAATGTTGCCTTATCTTGGTTTTAAATAGATGACCCTTAATTTTAATTTACTTCCTAGGAAAAAAATCTTAAAATTTTAATGAAATGTAGCCTTTTGAAATATTAAAATGCTACTCAGCATACATCACCAGGATCAGTGTCGTCACAATGATTCAAATAAGCCTGACCTAGTAACTGATTTGTTATGATAGCAGTTGGAGAATTTGTAATCTGAAAATAAAACACTGGTACCAATAAAAGTGACTATGAAGCAGTTGGATTTCTATACAAATAGGAACTAGGTTTCCTTTCATTTGTCCTTTCCTGCTCTGACCAATTTATATACCTCCACTCAGACACCAACATGGTTAAATTCTAACTACCCTGTGAATTGGACTAGTGAGGCTCTCCATTTCATCAAACCACAATAAAGAACGTCTGACCACATTTTTGTTCCAATGTTTTTGCTTTTCCCTTCCATGAAAGCATTGACTTTGGTTAAGTTTGACCCCACCAGCTGCTTGAGTCACTCGTTCTTTTTCTCTATATCTAGCCATTCATCAGCTTTGGAGGGAAAAGTGCCACCTTAATTAAGGCCATTTCAGACTTAAAATTGTGTTGTGCAGCTGCTTTTGAGCAGGGTTTTCTGTGCAGTAGTTAAGACTGGGATTCAAGATGATTTTCTTTTTCAAAAACCCAGAACTCTACTCTACTTCAGAATATTTGCGTTTGACAGAGATTAATTATCCCACTGCTGACTTGAAATTGAACCTGAATTTGTTAGTTATGTGAGTGGAACACCTGATGACTATTAATGGATTTAGTTGGAGAATTTTTGGAACTCAATTTTTCATTAAAAAATGTGCACATTAAATATGATCTTTTAAACATAGAAAAATGTTTATAATAATTTAAGTTACAAAATTATGTCCATGTCTCTGTAATAATGAGCTTCAATTTTTAGTATTACTTACTTGAATTTTGTAGTCAATAAAATACACGTTTCTTAGGTTCCTCCCCTTTCTCCTCACCTCTCAAAACACAACTTATGAATTGCTTATTATGGCTGGAATTTTGTGGCAGATACACTTTGTTGCTCTGAACTATTGAGCAGAGAAGAATTGGGAATCATTGGGTTGTGGTGCAAGTCAAAATTAATGTATTTGTTATCACTGCATTACACACGTAGATTTAACAACAAAAGTTATGTTGTCCGATTACAATGTGTTTTTTAAAAAAATCCCAGATAAGTGAAGAAACCATGACATCACCAGACACCAAGACCACAGTCTCTTTCATAAATTCCACCATATCTGACTCCTTCCTGCAGTACAACATGACGGATATGAGTCATGTGAGCACATAAACCAGTCTTTCTATTTCAGTTGCTTCCTTAATGACTGGATGAGGGGCGTGTCTGAGAGTTTCAGCTGATTAACATTTCAATCATTCCTGCATAAAGATAGCCTTTGTTTCAATCTGTAAGTTACAAATATTATACTAAAATGAGTTAGTGGTAATTGGGTATTTATCTTCAAGAATGTTCTTTAACCAGCTTTCCTGACATAGAGGATACTTGCACCTTGAATGTGGTTTTCAGCCACGAGATCCCCTAAAGTTCCTATTCGGCACTCAGTTGTTGGATTTTAGGTGTAACAGCAGAGAGCATTCTGTAAATCAATACCCTAGCCACAAACAGTGAATTCTGGCAACTGCATTTGTGTGGATTTCAGATGATAGCTAGGTCCAACTAGTTTGATACTGTCAACAGTTCAAATATCGTGTGATTTTTACATGTAGACTCAAATCAAGATTGACCATTTGTCAAGGTGCGAAAGAGCATTTCAGTGGCTATGAAATTGTCATAACAATAATCAACATTGTGAAGAGATGAGGAAAAGGGAGAACACTAAGGATGAGGTCTTGGCACAGCCAGAGAGCAGGTGGCTTATCAATGCTGCTGTACAATTGGCTGTGAGAAGATGAACTAGAGCAACTAAAGTTGATGCTGTTTAACTTTGGCTTCTATGAAATCTCTCAGTTGCTTATACTTTCATATTTTGCCTCTGTGATCAACATAACTGAGATACAGAACTCAAAACGATGAATGCTATTAACCCATTGCTGAAAGCAAAATGCTTTAAAATGCGATTAACAACACTGTAATAAAAGCTACAGTATAGAATAAAACTCTCTCTGGTGCTTCACTCACACTGGAGCATATAGATCAAACAGTGGGAGAAGAGTTTGATAAATGGTAGCTTGGAAAGCAAGTTAGGTGGAGGCTTAAAAGATGAGGAGGAACACATGTTTAGGGTATGAGTTCCAGAATACATAACACAGTGAATGAAAGCTCACCACTACAAGGAGAATTGAATAGACAAAGAACATTGACCAGACTCAGAGGATTGTCTGGAAGGTCAAGTAGGTTACAGAAGTAATGTGGAGCTAGGCATAGAGGTATTTGCCAATGGTATGTTGAAGAATAGGGAACGGTTTAGGTTATTGAGGCATTTCTCTGAAACTAGGTGCAAGTGATGGATTTTTTTCACTGATTGGACTCTGCCATGCTTGTAGCTTCAGAGATTAATGAGAACCACTTTGAACCATTTTTTTAGTAGTGAGAGCAAGATGGAATTAATTGGAATATGTTGGGGGAAGGAGGGATTTGAAGAAATTAATTGAAATTACTGGATGAGGATTTCATTGATGGCACTTTCTTATGGCACTCTACTTGGTCACAGGCCGGCCTCTGAATATGCTAGTCCTGGCAGGCCACTGAGTTGCATTGTGGATGAGAATACGCCAATTACACCAGCAAATGGTGCTTCATGTGGACAAACCCCTGACCCACGGATGGCAGAGAGGAGAGTGAGGTCACAAAGACACAGAAACTATATGAGTCGGACACATTTGCACCTCCCACCAGATCTCCCAGAAGGTTATGGTAAGTCATTTACTTTGAGAAAAACCTATCCGTTGTAACCTTAGTAATTGCTATACACAATATGGTAAAATAATCAAAAGGCAACCGTAATATTGCTGAAGCTTAACTAAAATTATAACATTTAGTGTCAGGATACCTTAAGTCTTTTTTTGATTGGAGTGTGGTCTGGTATGTGTGGAGAGCTCAGAATTTGAGCGTAAAACACAATTTTACATAAATTTTCACTTCCCAGTTTACATTACCAAACCATTTGACAAGCTTATACATTTGAGGTTTCTATTTTGTGTGTTGACTGTTAGTTTATCAGGCTATTCAATCATGTTTTTCTGGGTATTTTCCATTTTCTTCTTCAAATAATTTATCCAATCATGTGTAATCTGAAATAGTAAGCAGTGTACTAATTACTTTTTGTTGGAAAAGTGTCAATTTAACATTCAGAGCATCCTTCCAAAGAAGAGTCTTTGGACTCAAGACATTAACTCTGTTTCTGTCTGCACAGTTGCTGCCAGACCTGCTGAGTTTCTCCAGCATTTTTGTTCTTATTTGAGATTTCCAGCATCTTCAGTATTTTGCTTTCATCTAACATCTGTTTCTTGTTATTCGTGTTCTTCCTCCATTCCAATTTCTAAGGTTAGTTTTTGGCTTTGTATTCAATTATTCTTTTGCACTTACTTTTGTTTTGATTTCACTTTTCCCATTCCTTTTCTTTGCATACTGCTTTAAGAGAAGAAATGCTGAAGGTACAATTGCACTGTCCTGCTAGTAAGAAAAAGATAAGTCAATTTACACCGTTGGGGCATTTCACGGTAATAAGGAATTCTATGAAAATCTGCCTTTGGGACCAAGCTTTTCAGGACTTGAAATGAACATAGAACATAGAACAGTACAGCACAATACAGGCCCTTCAGCCCACGATGTTGTGCTGACCTATTATCCTACTAAGATCAATCTACCCTGCAAACCCTACATTTTAGTATTCTCCATGTACCTATCCAAGAGTCGCACAAACAGCCATTTTCTGCAGTGTAGGGGTTCCATGATTCTATAATTCTTTAATTTTGAATTGAGGGTTTTAGTTAGGAAAAGACAGGAAGGTGAAATTGAGGATTATCAGATCACTTGTTATCTCATTGAATGGCAGATCAGACTCAGTGGATTGAATGCTGTACTTCCGCACCCACATTTTATGATCTTTACTAGAAACCATCCCCCTCCCAAATCTAGCTGCAATAATGAAAAAGGTAGTTTTTCTTTATAAGCATCATTAAACTGCCATATCTCCTTAATCATTGATTTTTCTGGAAGCCTCTAACCTGATCTCAAAAATAGCTTCCTCTCCTTGCTTCTCCTTGGCAACACAAACACATTAGTCATGCATCCAGTCAGAAATGCTGATTAGGTAGTCTTGACTGTTTTATGTCAGAAGAAAATAGATAATGTACAGGCTACTGTTAACAACTCAATATTCTCAACACCTTTCTGGAACTTAGAGGGACCTACTTTGTGCCGTTAATGTATGAGCTGTCCAAGTTGTCTCCAAGTGTAAATACGGCAATGTTCATTTAAAATTGTCCTGTTTAACATTGCTTTGCTTCAACTTCAATAAGCTAATGTGACCTGTAATCTTGTTGAGCATTGCAAGATTTATTGTAACATAATTTCCTACGTGACTGGTTTGGTGCATCCTCTGCCCCCCACAGCCTCCGTGCAGTGACCTCTAACCCTTGCCAACTTCTGAATTTTGGGCACTAAAATGAAACACAGAATGCAAATTGTGGAGATCTAAAGCAAACAAAAACAGATATTGCTTGAGAAACTGCAGGCCAGACGGTTAATGTTTGAAGATCAGTGACTCTTCTTCACAAAGGTTTTTGTTTATTTCTGAATTTTGGGGCATGTTTCCCCTCCTTGACTAATCCACCGGCTGTTTCATCCACGTGGATTTGCCGTTCTATTCACTATCTAGATTCGGTCTAATGCTGGTGCTTGAATATAGTAAGAGTGCATGTCTCAATGGTTCAAAATTGGCGGGGCTTTTGCAATCCATTGCTTTTATATCATTTTCACAGCTTTTCCTGTCTCTCTGCACTTCTCCCAATCCCATGTTCACACTGACTTCCAAGAGAGGGAAGCAGCAAGTAGGATTTTTTTTAAAAGCTATCTCCTGAGGCTTATCATTCTCAAGGGTGATTGTAACAACTTGTATAGAGCTGGAACTTTCGGTATCTTTCCTTTGTCAGGATCTTGACGACCATTCATTCAGATGCTTTGATGGCCTTCGTAGCAAGAGGATTTGATTGTAGGAGTGTGGCTCTTTTGTTGCAGTTATACGGTGCCTTGAATGCCTGGAAAGTTGTGAGACTCCTGGCCTCCTTACCTGAGGGAGGATGTTCTTGCTAGAAAGGGAGTACAACAAAGGTTTACAGACTGATTCTTGGGATGGCAGGACTGATGCATGAGGAGAGATGAATAGTTAGGAATATATCTGCTGGAATTCAGAAGAATGAGAGAGGATCTCATACAAATTTCTATAAAATTCTAACAAGATTAGACAGGATAGATGCAGGAAAAATGTTCCTAGTGATTGGAGACCAGAACCAGAGGTCACAGTTTAAGGATACAGGATAAACGACATAGACAGAGATTAGAAATTTCTTCACCAATGTATGATGAACCTGTGGAATATGCTACCACAAAAAGTATTCGAAACCAAAACACCAGGGCAGCATGTGGTACAGTGTTAGGCACTGCTGCCACACAACACCAGGGATAAGAGTTTGATTCCAGCCTTGGGCAACTCTCAATGTGGAGTTTGCATGTTCTCCCCCTTTTTTTGCATAGATTTCTTCTGGGTTCTCCGTTTTCCTCCAACAGTCCAAGATGTACAGATTAGGTGGATTGGCCTGCCAAATCGCCCTGTAGTGTCCAGAGATATGTAGGTTAGATGAGTTAGCCATGGTAAATGTGGATTTTTTGAGGGATAGGGTTAGGTGTGGGCGTGAATGGGATGCACTTCAGAGGGTTGGTGCAGACTTAATGGTTTGAATGGCTTCTTTCTGCATTGTAAAGGTCTTTGAGCCTGTATTGTATGATTCATGAAGAAGTTGGGCATTGTGCTTCACCCCATATCCTTTAATCACGTTAGCCCAAAGTGGCAACAGGCTATATAGTTGAATGATCAACCATGATCATAAATGAATGATGGAGCAGGCTTGAATGGCTGAATAACCTACTTCTGCTCCTGTTACCTATGGTTACTCGGTGATATATGGATTGTGCAGATATCTTGAAGTCTGCAAAGGTACGATCATGCTGGTATGTAGTTCACTGAGATTGTTAGTGAGTTACAAAGCATTCATAACACAAAAATTTTGTCTAGCAGATCTATACCAGTGTTTTTCAAGCTCTGTGCCTCTTTGTCTAAGTCCATCAACATATCCTCCCATTATTTCTCTATAATGATTATCTTTTTTCTCTTCACTGCATTAATTCATTTTAATTCTACTCACCCCAACTATTCCCTTGTGATAATATGTTACATACACCCATTACTGTCAGGATAGAGAAATTGCTCTTAATTATGATATGTACAATTTGTTTAATTGCACAATATTTTTGGGCTCAAAGTAAAGCTTGCCGTGAATTCAGGGGTGTGCTGAAAATAAACCTGTATGGAGTGAGAATATTTAATAAATGAATGTTTTAAAATTTTAAAAATACAATTATTAATTGCAAGGCGAAATGCTTCTGGTCAAAAGTAACAATACCACAAATATCAAATATATTAATGATAGGTTTTGGTAAAGACCCAGAACTCAAAATGCAAGAAACCTTCACATTGAACAAGGTATAAATGAGATCAAATAAATCCAGAACGTTGATTAGTTTGCAACAATATTGGGAACTCATGCAGATTGTAAGAAGCATACTCATGCTTAACTAATACTGCCCCTCTGCTTGATTAATGAAGCAGATAACATAGACAGGATTTACAGTGTTGAAACTTCTTGATATATATTGCTAGTAAGGATGTCTTTTACGACAAAGTGGAGGAAAATGAAACAGCAGGTGAAGTTGTAGTGAGTCAAATGTTGTATTTGTCCCAGCGATAACTCTCACGCTCAGAGACAACAGTGTGGAGCTGGAAGAATACAGCAGACCAGGCAGCATTAGAGGAGCAAGAAAGTTGATGTTTCGGGTTAGGAAGGATATTGTTTCTGACTCCACCATCTGCAGTTCTTGCTATCTTTGAGTGATTCACAACTCTCATTCTTGTCTGCCAGCAAAACGACACTGTTTATTTGAAGATTAGGGGACTTGTAGAACATGCTACTGTATCTTGAATTTTTATATACATAAAATATGGGCAAAATTCGTCACTTAGCTGTTTTCCTTGGAAGTGAGAAAAGTATATCTGCTTTGCTGTCTTGTTGCACCTTACTGTAGCTACTACTTGACCTTTTTGAAGACTTTTGCTCCTACTGGGCTACAGTTCCAAAGGGACTGATTGCCTGCCACAACCATGTGCAAGCCATTCTTTGTATAAGTTTTAATGGTGCTGTGGCAGTGTGCTTACCACTGGACCATAAACCCTCGGTTCAAGACCCACCTGC
Source organism: Stegostoma tigrinum (assembly GCF_030684315.1). Classification (NCBI taxonomy): domain Eukaryota; kingdom Metazoa; phylum Chordata; class Chondrichthyes; order Orectolobiformes; family Stegostomatidae; genus Stegostoma; species Stegostoma tigrinum. Next base: position 10,743,971 of record NC_081375.1, read on the forward strand.
TCCAGACACGCGTTGTAGCATGTGAGCAGGTTAATTAAAAATATCTAGAAGGTGAATGCAAACTGACTTTATTTCTGTCTGTGGTCTGCATGTTTTTCATTCTGAATAGCAATTGGGAATGGGAAACCTGGTTGATCCTTGGCTTGTTGCCTCAGGATTTGTTTCAAAATTATTTTCATTGTGATGTACCTTCACAAATTTTATGATTGCAGTTCAATTATGGCAAGACATAAAGTGATAGTGTCTCTCATTTGGTTCAGTAAGATCAACAATACCTTAGTTCATTTGGAAAGAATTTGCAGTTTAATTAATGAAACATTCGTTCCAAGTGGTATTATGTTGTGTCCAGCCCCTCAGTATACTATGGAAAACCTGTTTGGCAAGCTTCATTGAATCACCAAAATGTCATGCTGGACCTTGGCGCATGTAATTCTGCAAGATTGTTGAATCACTTCCTTGCTTTGTAAAACCAAAAGGTTTCAGGTAGACCAAACACCAATTTGATAGCATTCCAGTTTGATTCAGACTATGTTCCTGGCAAAAGCCATAGAGACAGTGCTCTATGTTATGGAGCTGCTCAGAATGAACTTCAATTTGCATCCCTTTCCATGCATTCTTTACAAAGGCATATTTCAGAAAGAGAAGGGGCAGTGGGGCAACTGTCTGTGTGGAGTTTGCACGTTCTCCCTGTGCCTGTGCGGGTTGCCTCTGGGTGCTCTGATTTCCTCCCAAAGTCCAAAGATGTGCAGGTTAGGACGATTGGCCATGCTGAATTGCTCATAGTGTCCAGGGATGTGCAGGCTTGGTGGATTAACTGCAAAACGTGCAGAATTATAGGAATACAATAGAGGATTGGGTCTCGGTGGGATGCCGTTTGGAGGGTTGGTGTGGACTTGTTGGGCCAAATGGCCTGTTTCTACACTGTAGGGATTCTGTGGTCTATAGACCAGTTACCTTCTTTTACCTACTATAGCTTTCTTGAAACTCCTTCTGTTCATGCAGAATCTGACAGGGAGGGATTTTAATCACTTGGCAGCCAAGCTGCATTTCGGTGTTCATTTGACATTTCTGTTGGTAAGGTGTCTGCTAAATAACTTCAATCTTGTTGTGCAGAATTGCTAAGAAAAATTGTTGTCTTCCCACTGACATCGAAGCTGAAACCTCCTAACTTGCGACCTTACAATAGACTTGAACCTGGGACCTCACTATTTGTTGGTTGAATTTATCACCTACAGTAGGGCTGCATAAACAAATCTTTCAGTTCTGGGAACTTCTGCACTCCTTGCACAGTACCATCTCCCTGTCTCCTGATCCATTAAACCAAAACATAAAAATACATGAAGAAATAATCTTGTAGAATATTGACAATCTATTAATAGGAAAGAAAATCATGTGGCATTATACTGTGCATCATTGAAACTGCTTAGATGTCTCATTGTCACAATGTTTACTGTAAATACTTTAACTCTGATCTGTTTTGTAACAAATATCTACTATTCACCTAAATTATAACTCGGGGTTCAAAATAGCAAACCAGTCAATGCAATATTTTCCCATCAAGAAAAGACAAGAAGCATCAGGAATAGTGCCAGATGACTGGAGGATAGCAAATGTGGTTCCCCTGTTCAAGAAAGGGAGTAGAGACAACCCTGGTAATTATAGACCAGTGAGCCTTAACTCAGTTGTTGGTAACGTGTTGGAAAAGGTTATAAGGGATAGGATTTATAATCACCTAGAAAAGAATAAATTGATTAGGGATAGTCAGCACGGTTTTGTGAAGGGAAGGTCATGCCTCACAAACCTTATTGAGTTCTTTGAGAAGGTGACCAAACAGGTAGATGAGAATAAACCGGTTGATGTGGTGTATATGGATTTCAGCAAGGCGTTCGATAAGGTTCCCCACAGTAGGCTATTGTACAAAATGCGGAGGAATGGAATTGTGGAAGATATAGCAGTTTGGATCGGAAATTGGCTTGCTGAAAGAAGACAGAGGGTGGTAGTTGATGGGAAATGTTCATCCTGGAGACCAGTTACTAGTGGTGTACTGCAAGGGTCAGTGTTGGGTCCACTGCTGTTTGTCATTTTTATAAATGACCTGGATGAGGGCGTAGAAGGATGGGTTAGTAAATTTGCAGATGACGCTAAGATCGGTGGAGTTGTGGATAGTGACGAAGGATGCTGTAGGTTGCAGAGAGACATAGATAAGCTGCAGGAGCTGGGCTGAGAGGTGGCAAATGGAGTTTAATGCAGACAAGTGTGAGGTGATGCACTTTGCCTTCCGGTTACTCCTACCAAAGTACAGGGCTAATGGTAAGATTCTTAGCAGTGTAGATGAGCAGAGAGATCTCGGTGTCCATGTACACAGATCCTTGAAAGTTGCCACCCAGGTTGACAGGGCTGTTAAGAAGGCGTACAGTGTTTCAGCTTTTATTAATAGAGGGATCGAGTTCAGGAACCAAGAGGTTATGGTGAAGCTGTACAAAACTCTGGTGCGGCCGCACTTGGAGTATTGTGTACAGTTCTGGTCACCGCATTATAGGAAGGATGTGGAAGCTTTGGAACGGGTGCAGAGGAGATTTACTAGGATGTTGCCTGGTATGGAGGGAAGGTCTTACGAGGAAAGGCTGAGGGACTTGAGGCTGTTTTCATTAGAGAGAAGAAGGTTGAGAGGTGACTTAATTGAAACATATAAAATAATCAGAGGGTTAGATAGGGTGGATAGGGAGAGCCTTTTTCCTAGGATGGTGACGGCGAGCACGAGGGGGCATAGCTTTAAATTGAGGGGTGAAAGATATAGGACAGATGTCAGAAGTAGTTTCTTTACTCAGAGTAGTAAGGGAATGGAACACTTTGCCTGCAATGATAGTAGATTCGCCAACTTTAGGTACATTTAAGTCGTCATTGGACAAGCATATGGACGTACATGGAATAGTGTAGGTTAGATGGGCTTGAGATTGGTATGACAGGTCGGCACAGCATTGCGGGCCGAAGGGCCTGTACTGTGCTGTTATGTTCTGTGTTCCATCTGCCTCAGTTTGACTCTGTATTTGTATTCACTTGGTGTCAGTTAATTACATTATCTTATTTATTTTTGAGGAAGGAATGGCTAGAAATGAATGTAGTCTTCTTTCTTGACGCGTATTGAACAATAGATGGGATTCCAATCAGAAGACAAGAATCTTGTATTTATTATGACTATTTATGACTGACGTATATGGACTAAAATACCTCTACCTCAGTTTTAAGTGGTGCCATTTGGTACCATTGTAAAAACAGCTTAGTCTACTGTAAATCATGGAATTCTTACTGTTGCCACAACATTCCTTAATTCTTGTTCACTGTGAATCAAAGTCTTGAGTTTTCTTGAGACTCTAGTCAGGAAGGATGTGTGTGATGTGTAAATCACTAGCCTGTTTTCTCCCAGTTGCTTGTAGCACCGCATGAGAGATTAGTCTTTGGTGCTTGGAGACTTGAGTACAGTCTAAGGGATGATTTGAAAATTCCGAAAAATGTTCTGCATGTCGGGTAGCATCTGTGAAGATGGAGGTAGAGTTTTAATATTTTAGGTTGATGACCTTCATGAACACTGGAAAATGAAAGCAGAATGATTGTTAAGCAAATGCAGATATAGGAAATGGAAAACTACAAAATAGATAGAGGTCTGTCATGGGGTGGAATGCAGGTGGTTGTTGAATGACAAAAAGCATAACTATGCAAGACAGCATGGTGTGAAATGTTGCAAGAAAATAACAGGAAACAAAAAGAGCAGTGTAGAAAATGTGGCAATTAAAAGACTGCCGTGACCAAGAAAGGCAGGTAGACCCTGGGTATGTGGGCCAACTTGCCAGCTTTCTGGAAAGGGAAGAGGTGAAAGTGTAAGTGTTGTATCTGTTGTCCCTATTTGAGAAGGCTGCCTCAGTTGTGTAATCTGTTGAGGGTGCCATATGTATAAATACAGAGGGTCTCCTTTTTTGACTTGGGGACCTGAGCACATCCTGTTTGGGTTGAACATTGCGTTGGTGTTGTTGGGGTTTATTACATCTGGAAGAAAAGGGTTGCAGTGGTAATGGGCAATGTGTTTATTCAGCAGTGCATGGTTTTATGGTAGGTATGTGAAGCATGCAAGGCATCTAATTAATTGCATTAGATATGTTGGAAATAATTTCAGACAACCTCTTACTGTGTTTTCGTTGTTTGAGACTGGGTTTGGACGAAGAATCCATCTGGGAGGGTTCTGTGCGCTTCAGAGATTTATTATTTGATAATTGGTTTAGTTTTCAGTGACTTCCAAAGTTTATTATTTAAGTTTACTCCACCTGCCCTGTTTGAATCAATAATTACTTCACTGTTCAGAGTCAGAAGTTGCATGACACCAGGCTATAGTCCAACAGGTTTATTTGAAATCACACGCTTTCAAGGCGTAGCCTTTTCGTCATTGTTCAGGATTAGGCGCGTGTCATTGGGATAGTCAAAAAGAGAAGGAACAGAGCATAAATGTTTTGACTAATAGCTGCTTTATTTCTGCTGTGCATGTCTCATACAAATAAAGCAATCTGTGAAATTCCTTCATTTATCTGCTATTTCAATATTATTTTAGGCTTTTACATGTTAATTAAGTGTGCCTAATTTCTTTCACCTTCCTGCCCATGAGGGGCTGATCTACACTCTGCCTCAGCTATCCCTTGGCATCCTGCTTAGGCACTGAACAGAAATTTCTTTTCAACTGTGAGAAGTGTCATATCCAAACCCAGTTCACCCCACACCTGACATCTGCATCCATAACTTCCCAACAAACACCATTCAGTGAATTGGCTGATTTCTGTTTCATTTCTGCCTTCCCACGCAGGCCATTGGGTTAGCTGTTGGTTCCATCTAATGTAAGATCAGCTAACACCAAGATCAATGAAATAGTACCTTCTTGGTTTGTGGGTTGAGTAGCATATTGAGCAGAATGTTTAACTTAATAAATGAAAACATGTATTCAACATCATGTTAATAACAAAATCAGTGTCATACTTGTAAGTTTTATACTGTAATATTTCTTGACCCTTTTTATATTTCTTTCTTGGCTATTGCTCTATCTATAATATTTATCATTTTCTCATTCCCATATGCTGCTCATATCAGGCCACTCATCATGCAGTCAGAAGTCTGGTTGTTTGCTGTGTTGAATAATTGCTAGGAGATTGAGACACAACAGCCATAACTAATAGCCTTGTTCCTAGCCCTATCGCTGAAAATCCCTTCCTATCTCTCTCCCTTTCCCTTCCTGCTGAAAAAAAATTGTAACATTTGTTTTTCTTGATCATAATGCCAGTTGTTTGTAATGAAACCTACCTTCCTTGACTTATATATTGTGGCATCGTAATGAAAAGATTCATTTAATTTTCATCCCTGAAATAATTAAGACTGCTTCAAACTCTCAACCACTACCGTCTAGAAGGATAAGATTAGTAAATACATGGAACACTACCACCTGCAAGTTCCCCGTTCACCATCTTGACTTGGAAATGCATCACTGTTTCTTCAGTGTCATTGGGTCAAAATCCTGAAATTCCCTTTTTAAAAGCAATGTTGATGTACCTACACCAAATGGACTTAAGCAGTTCAGGAGGGCAACTCACCACCACTTACCAAATGCAACTCAGTGGATAATAATTGCTGGTCGAGCCAGGGATGCCCACATCCCATGAAAGGATTTTTAAAAATCCCATAGTTTTATTAATATAAATTTATCCTTTTCCCTAAACAGGCATATTGCATGTGTAAATCTTTACATGCGATGAATTGTCCAATTCATGTACTGTATGTTGGATGACACAAATCTATATTGCAAACTCTCAAATGATCTGACCTTAAAATATTTCCTGGATCCTCAAAGTGGTCTATTTTCCGTGAGAGAAATTAAGTTGTGCAATGAAAATTTGAAGGAAGAAATTGAACAGATTCTAGTACAGATACAAGTAAGTATATAGCTGCAGAACTGTATAAGCCAGTAGTGACTTGATAAAAACACTTCTGGCCATACTGGACTAGATTTTGAGATTAATGGGCTTTGCCTGGAGGTAACTTCTATACCTAACATGGCAAGCAGAGAGGAAACACATTCTATTCCTAATAGGAAATGTTTTGACTTGGCTTTGTACCTATTATTTCTCATTTCTGAAGTTGATTCCAGACGTGCATTTGTGGATAAGTGTTGAATGGAGGGATTGCATGCTTTATTACAAACAGAGCAGAAAAGTCTGAGCTACCATGGGCTGCTCTCTTGCACCTCCTGGTGGTTAATAACATTGAACTGAACTTAAAAGATTATGTTGTCAAATTTGTTGACCCATTTTGTTATAAAGGCAAATGCTATATTGCCAATCCCCCTCTGTCGCTGGGTCAAAATCCTGGAACTCTTTACCACACAGCACTGTTGGTGTACTACAGTGGATCACCACTCCCTACACAATGGCAAATGGAAATGGACAATAAATGCTGATATCCTATGAAAGGAGATAACAAGGTGTAGAGTTGGATGAACAGAGCAAGCCAAGCAGCATCGGAGGAGCAGGAAAGCTGAGGTTTCGGGCCTAGACCCTTCTTAAGAAATTTTCTGAAGAAAGGTCCAGGCCCAAAACGTCAGCTTTCCTGCTCCTCTAATGCTGCTTGGCCTGCTCTGTTCATCCAACTCTGCACCTAGATATCTCAGGTTCTCCAGCATCTGCAGTTCCTCCTATCTGAAACAACCCTTTGGAAGGATACGTTTTTAAAAGCAGGCAGAGGGTTTACTTGTCAGCACTCTTCGTAATGGCCAAGAATGAAGAGGGAGGTAGAAGAAAAACATCTTCTGAAAATACTACTATTTCCATGTATGATTGTCCATCACCTTCAACTCTGCAAAATTCAGTAACTTCTCCTGTTCATTTGCATGGTGACACTTTCTGTAACAGTCTGTGCCATGTTCCGTACAGGAACAGTTGAAATTCACACTGGTGTGGATCTCATTGGCTGAAAACAGCTTCCTCTTTATTGCTACCATCATTAGTATTTATTATTCTTTTATTTTGCATAGAACAAAGAACAACGCAACAAGGTCAGGTGTACTTTCTACACACACAGACCGGGGTGAGCACATGGCACGATCCTCGAGTACCCAGGTAAAGAAAGCCTGGCCTAATGGGTCTACTTTGTTGATGGAGAGATTAAACAAAAGGATAATGATTTCAGTTTACATCCCAAGCTGCCTGTGAGGACCAGAGATTACTTCTTCAGATTCTGATAAATTTGGCATTTGAAATTGGAGAATCTTTTCTATTTCTGGCTTGCAGTTTGGTTTGATATGCAAAACAAAAATCATATTTATATTTTTAATGATTTGAATCTTAAACATGCTTAAACTCCTTAGTCAGAGATGGGGATTTCTGCTCCATTTCCATTAGCTGCTACTCCCACACTAAAGCAGTCTGTACCAAGAAGCAGCACTACCTAGATAACAAGGTGTAGAGCTGGATGAACACAGCAGGCCAAGCAGCATCAGAGGAGCAGGAAGGCTGACGATTCGGGCCTAGACACTCCTTCAGAAATTTCTGAAGAAAGGTCTAGGCCCAAAATGTCAGCCTTACAGCTGTTCTGCTGCTGCTTGGCCTGCTGTGTTCATCTAGCTCTACACCTCATAATCTCAGATTCTCCAGCATCTGCAGTTCCTGCTATCTCCCCTACCTAGGTAAGATTCAGGCTTGAGCAGATAAGTTGCATTTGTGTCTCACATTGTCCGACAATGACCGTCTCCATCAAGAGTGAATCTAACCACCTGCCAAAAACCAACGCCATCAACATTCTGGGAAATTATATTTGACCAGAAACTTAACTAGATGAGGAACTTAAATACTAGAGTTACATAGACCAAGTTGGATGCTGGGAATTCTGCAGCAAGTAATTCACCTTCTGACTCTCTAGTCTTTGCACCATCTACGAAACGCAGTTTAGGAGCGAGATGGAATATTTCTCATTTGCTGGAATGAGTGCAGCTCCAGCAACACTCCAAAGTTCACACCATCCAGGGCAAAGTAGTCTGCTTGAATAGCATTCCCACTGACAACCTTAAACACTCACTTTTCCCCATCATTCACACACTGTCACAACAGGCTACAAGAAACGCTGTAGTTACTGTCGTCAAACTTCCCCCGCCAAAGCCTCTTCCAATCTAGCAAATTCTTCCATTTGCAGGAACATTGGTAATCAATTCTGCCTGTAGTAATTCCCTCTGAATTACCCACCAATCTGGCTGTTGGAAATATGGTGCTGTACCTCATTGTAACTGGATTGAATTGCTAGAACTTATTTCCTTACAGTACTGCAAGTGTAAGTACACTATAGCAATTCAACAATGCAACTCAAGCAAAATAACATGTACATTAAATGTTGGTCTTGTCAGATTTACCTGTTGACTGACTTAATGAATTTACCATTCATCATCATCTGTCAGTGCATTTCAGATTCTAGCCACTTGTCCCATTTATGAAACAGTAAGTGTTTCCTCATGTCACCATTTGGTTCTTTTGCCATTTACCTTAAATCAATGTCCCGTGCCTCTACCAGCAGGTCCAGTTTTTCTTTATTTACTGTATCCAGCCTCATCTTGTTAACCTCCTTTTCCAAGGCGAACAGCCCACCACCCATATAATGGATGGATGGATTCTATTATGGATTCTTCATTATTGTTAACATGGAATTGGGAATTACCCCTCAAGGCAACCTTGCTATTAATGGTGGCTAAGTTGGGACAAAGCAACTCTGAGCAAGGGTGGAGAGTGAACCTACCTAGACTGCTGACCCAAACCAATTGGCACACAGCTAAATAAAGTTTTTAACAATGATCCAATAAAAGGTTAGCTGCTTTCAGTCTTGGCTAAAAATGTGAAATGGTTGTGAAGAGGAAAAATTGCTTGAAAGAGAGAAAACAAGGTTGATTCAATTTGTCAAAAGGTTTTGAGCAAAAGTGACAATCAGATTGGGGGAAGGGCCTGGGTTCAAAACCTACCATGACAGATGATGGAATTGAAATTTAATCAAAATCTAGATTGTCAATAAGAAAACCCCATTTGGTTCACAATTGTCCTTTAGTGTAAATTTTATTCAATCTGGCCTACATGTGAGTCCAGAACCACAGCAATGTGGTTGGCTGTTAACTACCCTCTGGGCAGTTATGGATGTGTGACATTTGCAGGCTGAACTAGCGACACCCACAGTTAATGCCTAAATAAAAACCAATTTAAGTACATGCTTTTGGAAGTGTAGTGGAGCAAATATGCTAAGATATGTGTTTTGTGGTAATTGTAAAATGTTTGTTGAAAAATTAGTTTCCATGTTGCTTATTATTTCGGGAAGAACTACCAATTGGATATGAATGTGAACTACCAGAATATTTGCTTTTAATGGACTTACTCCTTGGGATAAAGCCACTTGGCTGAGACATGCAGCTAAGATGTAGATTAATGACATGACAACTTGGTTTTCAGGCCTGTACAGGTTTTAGTGAGCTTGTATCTTGGGATACTATAGGATTATAACAGAAAGTATCAGGTTTTTGGAATGCTTTAGTTTTTCTGACAATGTGGAATTGTATTCTTTACAAATTTAATTGGTTTGGCATGAAATAAGCTGAGGTAGCCGTCTATGTTTTGTTTTGCAGGGATCTTAGCAACGTTAATTGTGAGGAACTGGGGCCTTTGCCTCCAGGTTGGGAAATCCGCAATACGGCCACAGGAAGGGTCTACTTTGTTGACCACAACAACAGGACAACACAGTTTACAGACCCACGCTTATCTGCGAACTTGCATTTTATTTTAAAGTAAGTAGAGAAACATCTTTTTTGTAATTGATATTCTCCATCCCCACCCACCTTTCTTAAAATTTCAAAGGGTGAATTTCAAATGTAGTTTATGGATGTCCCATTATTGAAATTGGTATTGTGGGTTTTTTCCAATGCAGCTGTTTAAACAGCACTTGAAAACAGATATTAACAGCAATCTGGAATCGTTTGATTGTACAGTTATTAAGCTGTCCCATCAAAACATTTGAAGTTTGGCTATTAGCAAGTTTTAAAAGTCAGAATTGCCAACTGCTCTGATTTATGTCAGGTCTTTCAGACTTTTCACATATATGTTTTGTTACCAAATGGTTTCGCTTTCATATCCTGTCTTTTACTCATAATGTCTTGCTTTGAGGCAAAAGAGCACTTTGTTTGATGATGATCCCATCTGATTGTTCAAATAAATGTGCTTAGCATTTCTGTTTGGCGGCAAACCCGTTAGGTGTCTGTAGCCGTTTCCTCCTGTTTAGAAGAACTACTTGATCCATGATCTGATGGAAATAACCAGTAGCAAAATAGGGTAGAGTTTCAGTGTCAAAGTCCTAAAAGCTGAAAAATAGCTCAGCAATTTGTACCAAATAAAACTTCCCAGCACTTGATTTGAAATTGGCGCAGGGCAAGTGTTTAAAACCCAAGTGAACACACAAATTTGTTCAGTCAACGAACTTAAAGAATGATTCACCGAACAAAAGAATGGTAATGCCAAATGTAGTACAGTCACTTAACAAGCATCATTGACTGGACCGTTCACTTCATACACAAATTCCTCTTGTTCAAAAGATATTCATATATGTTGTAATGAGGAAGATTACTTACAGTCAATGTGCTGCATTTATTCTTGATATTACAATGTTAGACTCATGTTGAGGCACCCAGTAATTGGTACATCTGATAACTAAATTTCTAAACTCATTTCTATTCATGTAGAAAATACTGTGCTGCGCAAAAAGTGCATTTGCATTGTCTTAGTTCTTGTGGGTGTAATTGTATATTGTGCACGAACTTTGGAACATTTGTATAAAGGGGAATTCTTTCCTGATCTTTTCCTTTTGAAGAGCTTAAGCCAGGTACCTTTTATTGACAGTTCAGATTGTCAATCATGTTCCAAACCAGTGGTTAGAGATTTTTAGATGAAAGATGGAATAGCCATGTAAATGCAAAGGGATAACGTTTGTCTTAGAAGGATTTGAATATCTTGTCATTGAATTATAACTGCCAGCCGCTTACTCTGGGCAATTTAAAATACTTAATATTGGAGCAAGTACCTTAAAAGAATCATATGTTAAGTAGAACAGTCAAGCAACAATGTAAGTGAGGCAAAACAACAAGGATTACCATTGTAAATTCTATAAATCGTTTTTCACAATTATATACAGAAGAGGGCAATTGATGACTGGATTACATTAGCAGTAATAGGGATAGCTGAAGAAATTGCATTTCTGCTGTACAAGAAATTCGTGGAAACACTAGCTGGAACAATGTGTACCATTCTAACCATCTAATTCGCAAAGTTGTATGTTAAGCAGACACAAATGCAGGTAATGAAGGTCACTGTACCTACCAAGGTTAGCCTTAGAAAAATGGTCAGATAAATTTGGATTATATTCTTTGGAATAGATTGAAAGCTATCTCATTAAAAGACTGATGCTAAAAATTTTTCACCATGGTGATGGGTTCAGTAATGAAGGGGTGCACAATTGAAATCATATTAAAAGACAAGTTGGTAGAACATTTTCCACAAAGGCTAAGAACATTGTCGAGGAAGGTTTTTTGAAGTTGCTGTGTAAATGTAAATTCTGTATTCTGAAGAAGAAAAATATTGAGCTGTGTGCTGCAATGGTGACTAAGGGAAGTTCATCCATGGGAGATTTGTTTGGCCCAGTGACTTTTCATTTCCCTTTTAAATAAAAAAAAAATTCTGTTTTGGTGTTGAGACTAAAGTGATCACACATTTTAAAAAAGATAACAAAGTGTGGAGCTGGATGAACACAGCAGCCAAGCAGCATCTCGGGAGCACAAAAGCTGACGTTTTGGGCCTAGACCCTTCATCTCTAAAGGGAAATCTCTGATGAAGGATCTCGGCCCAAGACATCAGCTTTTGTGCTCCTGAGATGCTGCTTGGCCGGCTGTGTTCATCCAGCTTCACACTTTATTATCTTGGATTCTCCAGCATCTGCAGATCCCATTATCACTCTCACGTTTTAAAAAGATTGTGCTATAATCTTACTATTCAGGATATACCTGATTATTGGTTGTGATTGTTTTTCCTTGTTGGGTCAAAAATATTTTTACCGTATCTGGCCATGGACCAATGAAAATGTAGTATGTATTAATCAATGCATAGAGCCAACCCAACTAAATCCTTGTATTTTTATTTAAAAAGTCGCAGGCACATCTGGTCATGTAGCTCTGTTGATGTTTTAGTGTGACATTGCATGCACTACTATGTGTTTGCTAGTATTTGCTCATTTATACATGTAGAGAGCTGGAGCTGAGTTTGACAGTGAGCTTCATTATCTTGATGAATGGTATATCAGACTTGAAGGGTCAAATGGCCTACTTTTGCTCCAATTAATTTTATTTAAAGTTCAGTTTAAGTTTTAACAAAGTAGTTCTCACCTAGTAGATCCTGTAAATATTGAGATGTTGCTTTTTACTTTATTTTCTTAGTAATACTTTGTACCAGACTATGCCATGAAATATTAAAATCCAAGAACTTCAAGTGAAAAATATTAAGTGGGTTTTTTATAATTAATTTCTGTACCTCTTTTTGTTTTAATTTCTTTATTATGGGTACTGTGCTACAGGAGGGACTCGAACCAAGGACCGAATCTACATTACCAACATACCAGGTGAAGTAATGAGAGCATTGCCTGAAAGATAAATTATTTCACTTTATCCAAAGCCACTTCCTCAATCAGAAATGACTTGCATTAAGTGGTCGGCTAGTAAAGAGAAAATAACGTTGCATTAATAGTATATCTGGTCTTCAAGAGGATATGGGCACCCGTGTCTTTATTTTAAATAAGTCAGATCATAAAATACCCCACTCTTAGCAAGCAAGGCCTGTTTGATCTTTTGCGTGGGGTCACGATGCGTATTTGGACTTTGCCATTACTCTGGACCAGTGAGAAAATTTTAGTTAATTTGAATTTCAAGGGGGGGAAAAAAACTCTAAAGAAATAAATCAATAATGTAAGTGAGTATTTCATTAAAAAAGTGCAACCAAAAATTACCAAGCTGCAGGGATAATTAATAGACCTTTTTTTGCCTTTTTGGTTAAAAAGCAGAGATGGAGATATACATACTAGGCCCCAAGTCCTGATCACCAGGAAGGGACAAAGATCCCAGTCAAGCTGGGAAGTTGGGTTTAATTATTATTCACCTTGATTTGCCTCTCATGGTGCACTTGCGTGTCTCCCACTTACGCATCCATAGTCTCCTTGTCATGTGCATGTCTCTACCCTTCAACCCTCCAAACCATAACTGGCCTACCATATGCATCTACTCTTCCCGACATACCTCCTCCACGTGCACCCCCCCCCCTCCCCCCCCCCACTACATGTGCTCTCCCCATTTCTGCCTTCCCACACACGCCCTTGCCCTTTCTGCCCTCCCATGTGTGAGAACCATCCGTATCCCACCCACCAATTTTTGAGGAGGGAATCTCTGCTTTAACTCTTTCACCCCCATCTCTGGCTTCAAGTCCAACCCTGCAAATGTTCAGCAAATCTTGGGATCTTTCACCCCGTCCCCCACACGCACCAGCAAATTTGATCCTCTTTGCCTCAACCCCATTTCTAATGCATGGAACGTCCGCTCCCAGTGATGAGGACCCTCTGTATTTTTTCACCTCTTCAGCAACCTGCAGCTTCTTTGCCCTGTACCTGAACGACATGAGCCCCTTTTGTCCTGTACCCACCCAGCTTGAGGTGCCGATGTCCAATATCCACCTGATAACTGAGCCTCTGTGTCTCAACCCATTTCCTACGCTATCTCTCCAGTACCCTCAGCAGCCTCTGCTTTGCTGTCACCATTCCAAGTGCACAGGCCTCAAGCTGGATGAAGTTATTAATGTTGCTGTGCAATTGTAGATTCACTAGTAACCCAATTAGTAGCAAGAACAGGAGAGAAATGGCGTTTGATTGATTGGAGGAGTATTTCCTGAAAGGATCTTCCACTGGTACGGTCTACTTCGGAGCACCAATGGCAGGCTCCATTAGAACCACCTACAGACAAACCAGTTGTATAGTTATAACATTTTGAGAGCTGAGGGAATTGACTAGAAAAAGGTAATGAGAAGATTGATCTTGGACTTGGGCGATGATGTGGAAAAATCATGTTATGTATGGCTAACTGGAAATATGTTGCTAACTCCTAAATAAAAAAAATCATAAAATTAGCTAATAATGATTCATGTGTTGCAACTTCCAGTCTGTGAACTGTCTGTGAAATTGCCAAATGTAAAAGGCCTATGACAGAGTGCTAAAGTTTTAAGAATGCATTAAACTGACTTAGCTGTCTTGCTGAATGTTTGGGTTAGTTGTTGTCCAGATATCACAGTCATCAATTTTCCATAAATTAAATCATATTGTTTGTCTTGTGTTTCACCTCGATGTATTCTTTTAAAATTGGATTTTCTCTTCTTTGGAGCAGTTTTGCAGAGCACGCTTTAGTTTTGCTACCTCTGAGTTGCTGCAAAGTGAAATGGTCACAAAGTACTTAAGAATAGTTCAGAAGCAGGTAGTCAAGTGTGGATAGATAGGAAATAAGTTGAGTTTCATTAACATTTTAATGTGTAAATTTTGAAAAAGGACACCTTACAAAAAGTAAATTAAATGGCTATGGGGTAAAGAATGATGTAAAGCATTTTAGAGGTAGATGTGCCTGTTCAAAATAATTCAAAAGTGAATTGTATTCTTGAGTTTTTTGTTGCGTATCAGTTGTTTTTCAAAGACGATTAATAGAGTAATGTGTGCCAGAGTTTCATTGCTAACCAAGCTTTCATATCAAGATGGCTTACTGTCCCAGAGACAGAAGATAATTGAAAAATCTTTGAGGAAAAATAGAAATAAAATCTAGAGTGAGCAGACCTAAGAATGAAAGATTGTCAATCTTTATTTCAAACTTGTTAAAATGTGCTGCTTTTGGAACTCATTTGATTTCAGTGCTTCTGTATACAAAGTATAGCTCTGTTGGGAGTGGTTGCAAATTCACTTTAATTTCTAAATGCTGTGGCCCATCCATACCTTGCAAGACTGACTTTTAAGTAACTTGAGCAACAAAAACAGAAATTGCGGGAAATCTCAGTGGGTCTGGCAGCATCTGTGGAGAAAAGTCAGAGTTGATGTTTTGGGTCTGGTGCCCCTTCTTCAGAACCCAAGTTTCTTCAGATGTGACTTAACTTTTTCATGTCACATGTTTTGGAAGGTGTGACGTAAGATGTTGTAGCAGCTGAACTGCAGCATCTGTTTGATTCAAAGTGCTGTACTGTCTCATTGAAAGAACTGTCCACTTCTCTGTTTTACCACAGTCCTACAGCTTTTACATTTTCAAGTACATGTCCAATTTCCCTTAAGAGTAATCACATATTGAATCATCTTGAATGTTCATTCATACATTGAATTTCAAGTTGTCATAACTTGCTTAAAACAAAGTGCATTCATTTCTACTGATTTTGCACTTTGCCACAAACTCACATAGTTGTAAGTACATCTCAATTGCTTTTGTTGTTCTCGTGTTACGTAGAATTCCTTTAGGTCGAGCTTGTGTCTTTTTGATTGGCTGATATTCCCATGTTTGGTCCAGGATCATAGTACGAGGCATTCTCAGAATTCGGTTATACTGATCAAACTTTTCTTCTACTTCAACAATAAGTAATGATTTCTGGAATTCAGTTCAGTTTGTCATATTGATAATTATGAAGTACTAAAGAGCCTGTGTAGTGCTCACGTTGATCCAAAAAACCTGGATCAAGTTTATAAACAGGGCTGACAAATCTGCAGTGCTTGCAAGAATTCTAATGATGTCCATCTTGTGCAGTCATATGAAGTATGAATCAACATGTGAATTATACCCTTTTAATGAGCTGGTGCTAACAAATTGTGATGTTTCATAATGAATTTGTTTATTGTGAATGGTTTGGTTAATTGACTGGTTCTCTGTGCAAATGAATTGTACTTAAAAATCTGAATGAGGTGTTGATGATACATTTTAACGTATCATTTAAACACCGGGTTAGTACCTAAAATAGTTACATCTATTGATAACGTTATAGAGGACACAAATCATCTACTTACCAATATTTTTTTTCAGTCAGGGACTGAGCATGCCCATCAGTCTTTCCACCCTGATTAAGTTTTATAACCTTTTGTTTTAACAACCTGAGAGTGAAGAACAGTATTCCCCTTTTACTGATAGAGTTCTAATAGTAAGGCAAATGAGTTCAAATGCAAGAAGATTGTATTGTGAACAGCTTTGAAAAGATATTCCATTTAGTAATTCTAACTTTTAATTTAGAGAGGGGTGACTGCCTTAAAAGGCTATAATCACAGCATTTGTACATCATGCAACAGAATTAAAATTACTTGAGATCAGTTTACGCGTGCGTGGTCAAATACTTCTAACATAAAAGTTATTTCATCCTCCCTGCTGGATCTACATTCTCCCACCCACCTAAACCCACAATTTACTCTTCTACAGTTCAAACCATGCAGGTGCCTTGTTCTTAAGCGCCTGTGAATATCTCTCTGTATCTGGCTGCTGGCAGATGTGGAAGTGTGTTCTTGGGTAATTTGCTGTTTGATTTTAAATATTTTCCTTCTACCACTGCCCTGAAACTTCCCACCACATCCCAGTTGGAAACTGCATGGCTTCTATTCATCACTACTGGTAATGAAACAATGCCAGAGTTTGTCAACACATAGATGTATGCTCAATTCTCTGATTCACCAAATATAGTTTCCTCCACCTTCTATCACAAGTTAAACTGTTTAACAGGTATTTGCAGATGTAGGTGTATGTATATATGATTAATTGAGCCTACTGTAAGCTGGTGTTCTTCCAGTTAATGAAATAGCCAAAGCAACAGATGTTTCAAGGAAGGATAAAGGTCATGGGTTCAAGCAAAAGTCGTTTATAGTAAGAAAAATTCAGTGG
Organism: Stegostoma tigrinum; assembly: GCF_030684315.1. Lineage (NCBI taxonomy): Eukaryota > Metazoa > Chordata > Chondrichthyes > Orectolobiformes > Stegostomatidae > Stegostoma > Stegostoma tigrinum. The sequence continues at coordinate 10,760,988 of NC_081375.1, forward strand.
CCTGGAAATGCAGACAGTTTTCGGTAAATAGTCAGACACCACAGTGACTGACGGATGCTGCTTTATATGCTCCTCTTAGCAGAACCATGTAATAAACATCATTACAAAAAAAACCACGACCTATCTTGATGACTGTCTGCTTACCCAAACTTTATTTTCACTTGTCTCTGTGGATCTTTTCCTGGATAGCGTCCAACTCTGGTAACATGGATGGGAACCACAAGCAGCTTGTGTTTAAATCCTTTTATTAAGGGTCTAAATCCATCAATAACATGGACTTTAAGGGGACTTTTTCTCCTCCGTTCAATTTAGGATTTTCACGCTTCTTCCAAGTACCAAGCACCATTTTTTTGGTGAAGACAGCAGACAAGTAACCTGGCCCCAGGCTGCTTCTGTTATTAACGGGCTGCTGGCAGACACATTAGCGTGTTCTGTGTTGACTTGCCCTCCAATTTTCCTTCATTCCCTCATTATGCACGAAACATGTAATTTTGATTCATTGCAACTCCTTGATGACCTAAAATACAGGAGCTTTGGTCACTGTGCTTGTACTTTTTCAATGTGTTTCTCCCTTTCTGATGCAGTTTACTGCAATGTTTTTTTGGTGCCATGCGAGTATAACATATGAGGAGAAGTTGAATCGACTAGGAGTTCAGAAGAATGACAAAGGATCTTGTAGAAACCTATAAAGTTCTAACAGGACTAGATAAAGTAGATGAAAGAAGGAGGTTGCTGATTTTAGGGAAGTTCAAAACAAGGGTTCTTAGGATTGGGGGGTTGGTGGAAATCATTTTGGACTGAGATGAGGTGAAATTTTCTCACCCGGATGGGTCTGTGGAATTCACTGTCACAGAAAACAGTGGAGGCCAAAACATTTTACGATTTCAAGAAGGATTTGGATATAGCATATTGGGGTTAAGGGCTCAAGGGATTTGGGAGAAAAGCAGGAACAGGCTGATGAGTTAGATGATCAGTCATGATCATATAAATGGCAGAGCAGGTGCAAAGGGCCAAATAACTTACTCCTGTTCTTACTTCCTGTGTTTCAATGTAAGGGAAAATTGTGGGTCTGCACTACCTACTCTTATACCACACATTTAATCTAGAAAACTGACCTCTGCTCATGCATAGTTAAATACGTACACAGAGATCCATTCAGTAGTTTCCAAATGTTTGTGAAACGTTTTAATTTCTTAGTGATGGAAAATCACCCTGTCAGCCTTTTTCTAACTTTCTGAAGAATCCATTGTGCTGACCTGTCTTTAATAAAGTTTCAGACCTCTGATTCACACTGCAACTGGTGCAGAACAGAAGAGATATCAAGACCATCCCCTTTCAGAAGCTTTTCACTCTTCGAGAAAGGCCAAATCACCAGTATGACAAAGTTAAAATTACATTTATACTGCTTATTGCAAAAATAGTCATTTCAATGCCATCTAAAGAAAAGGTCTTTGCATTCAAATAAACAAAAACATTGCTTTTGTGTTTGTGGGCGTTTTGTTTAATCTTTTAATTATCTAGCATCCAGAGCTAAAATTTCATCCTTCTGTGCACCAATTAAGATAATGCTATATCAAGTTTAAATTTGCATGTAATGTTTTTCCACATCTGCTCTATTCCAAATTGGTGAAGCTGATCACTCTTAGTTGAATTTATGTTGCTGATATTATGTTCTGAAAAGATTCTGCAATTAAAAATCGGCTTGCAGCCGGTTATTGTTTGTGGTCATAGTCCTACTTTCATACTTGTTTCAATATGCAAATTAAATCGTGACATTTCGTAGGCCTTGAAAAGAATGTTACAACTGAATTTGTTAGTTGTTAAGTTGTACTGTAATCAGAATGCTGCAGAGCTGATGTATCCCAATTAATCTCACAGGTTAAAATTGTCTCAGAGATAATGGGAACTGCAGATGCTGGAGAATCCAAGATAATAAAGTGTGAAGCTGGATGAACACAGCAGGCCAAGCAGCATCTCAGGAGCACAAAAGCTGACGTTTCGGGCCTAGGCCCTCCTTCAGAGGGCTCTGATGAAGGGTCGAGGCCCGAAACGTCAGCTTTTGTGCTCCTGAGATGCTGCTTGGCCTGCTATGTTCATCCAGCTTCACACTTTATTATCTTGGTTAAAATTGTCTGTCTGCATTTTAACTTTATTCTGTGTGCAAATGTGGAAAATTTGTCTACTGCTGCTTGATCACAATGATGTAGATCGTTGCTCTTTGGAAATATTGAAAGGAAATAAATTAACCAGTTTGGAGTTGCTTCAGACTCTGCCCTTCAAGAATTGAGTTTTTGATATCATTGGCAATTTTTAAGAGCAAATAATTTGGCATGCTAGACTTGGAAAAAATAAGCCAAAAATTTTTGTGGTTTCTTTTTCTGGAAGACTATAATGGAAATGCTTGCCAAGCGAAGTTAAGTAACTCTTAAGATGGATGTTTCACACTTGTATTATGGCATAGCTGACCCTAACATTGTTTTCATGTTGCGCTATTATACTCATCCTTTAAGGCATTACTTAATTGTGTAAAATGTTAAATGTAAGGCAAATTAAAATGTTTATCTGTCCTTGAAAGCAGGGGAATCAGAGGAAAATGCCTATCTATAAACTGTAATTAAAATGGTGGCTGGGCAATTGAATATTTTACATTTCACCTGTTCTGTTGCCATGCCTGTTATTAACAGTATCTTGAATGAGAGCCTACCCTTTGTTACGACAAAGTAACTTTTCAAAGGACCGTTAGAGCTTAATGATGCAAGTTGACTGTTTACTACTACTTCCTCCATAGAATGCTCTCCCTTTATCTGTTTGCTCTTGTTTATGCCATTCCCCCATGAACAGAAGCATAGCCCACATATATTTTTCCAACATCTTTTATTTTTTATTTGCAAGTACTGATCAATTTCTGCAGCATCTGGGAAAATGAAATAAAGTTAGCATTTCAGGTTATGACCTTTCACCTGGACCTATTTCTGTAAATTCGGGAAGAGTGGTGAAGTGCCTTTCAGGTTTCCAAATGTTTGAGAAAGTAAGATGCCATTTGTGTCTCAGTCATTTTTAATGCTGATTTCATAAGTGGTACATAACATTGGAGGATAAATTGTTGTTTTGTGGATTGATAGAAACTAAGCTTATACCTGCTAGGTACCTCAAAGTTTAGGTGCTTCCTCCTTCAAAGAAGCCAGTTGCTGTTGCATTCCTCCTAGAATCCATTGCTGGCAGAAGCACAAAGCAGTTTGTCACCTTCCCTTTCCACTCAGGCTACAGTGAAGGCCTTGAACAAGAAAATGGAAAAAAATATATAAAATAATCTACTTAAGGATTTGTATTGCATTGAGACTTCTATTCTAGAGGGGTGGGGAGGACTTCCAGTAAATCTGTACAAACACTAAAAACATCAGTTTTTGATGATGTCAGCTAATTACGACAAATGAATGCGTACTTAAAGAATTGGCGTTGTATAAATACGTTTTGTTAAACTGCACAGAAGTTGCAGTCCAATATAAAGTAAGGTTTCGGCATAGATTTCCTAAATCCCTGTCGCAATATTGGTTTTGTTGTGTATACTTAGAGTTTGGACATTGAGACCTGTGGTACATTTTGCCCTTTTTACAAAAATATGTAAAGCAGGGGTAGACCTTTCACTCATTCAAATCTATTCTACCATTCCATAAAATCGCAGCTGATCATCTCAACTCCACTTTCCTGTCTAATCCCCCAAATCCTCGATTCCCTTTGAGTTTTTTAAAAAAAGCTATCGAACTCAGCCTTGAGAGAACTTAATGACTAAGCATCTTAAACTTTCGAATATGAGAGTTAAGACCCTTTAGCACGTACCATTGACTGGTTTACTAGAACGGATCCTTGAAATTGAAACTATTAAATAGGGCTGCCAAACATTGTAGATTTTGTGGTGAGTTGGATTTATTTTTAGTCTTTCCCAAATGCATAGTGCAATTGAAGTTTGATTTAAGGAGTAATAAAATTGTTTAACTTGTGAAATCTTTTGTTGGTTCTCTTTAAATCTGTATCTATATGTATAATAAATGGATTCCTGGTCGTTGTAGTATGTGCTTTAAATCAGGTTTCATTTGAATTGCTCTTTAACGTGGAAGTTCAGTTGTTAAATACAGTGCAAACATAGAAAATTCCCTGTCATGATCCCTGTTTGGAGGCTGAAACGTTAATCCAATGACAGTTTTGTAGATTCATAGGGGAACAAATGAATTGCTAGACAACAAATATCTGTGTCCCCTTTGCTCACCTGCTAACATCTTGGTAGTCATATTACCCAATGAAGATGGAATTGTTGACTTGCAACAATCAGAGTATATGCCTCCAGCAGACAGCAATGATACAAGCATGAGCTGAGTGGAGAACTTTGGGTGGCTAGATTCATGATTACTTTTTCCCTCTTTGCATGCTGCACATACCAGATCATGTCCTAAATTACTCAGATACTAATCTCCAAGTGTTATTCTCTGAAAGTATTTGCCTAATTTTCTCATACCCTGCTTCCAACATTTCCTTAAAGAGCCTGTACCATAGATGAGTCACTCCCTCTCTGCAACACAGTTTACATAGATTAGTTTCACATTTACCCCTCCTTCAAGAACTGCTGTGTTTTGGTGCTGATGTTCTGGGCAGGGTAAAATATTTGGTTGTGGTCCACATTATCTAATCCCTGTAAAATCTTAAAATCAATTGTTTTGACATTGCTCAGCCTTCTGTTTCCATGAGAATGTCTACAATTTACATGATCATTCCTTACAATCCAATTCATGCCAATGCCAGCAATCATAAAGGTTGGCTTTTCTGTATTCTTTTGCTAGCTGCAATGTCCTTTTGAATTGTAGCTGCTAGGACTCTGACTGGTATTCTGAGTGACTGTACAAACGTTCATAAAGTGACAGGGATACTTCATCTATTTTGGCTTAGTGTTGACCTTTTAATACATCGCGACATTTGATTTACTTCACTTGTTGTTCATAGGGTCATACAGCGCAAAAGGAACCCTTTAGTCCAACTCGTCTGCACCGACCAGCCATCCCAAACTGACCTAATCCCATTCGCCAGCATTTTGCCCAAATCACTCTCAATCCTTCCCATTCATGTACCCATCAGATGCCTTTTAAATGTTCTGATCGTACCCTCCTCCAAAATTTCCTCTGGCAACTTGTTCTGTACATGCACCACTCTCTTTGTGAAAAAGTTACCCTCCAGGCCATCTTTAAATCTTTTCCCCCTCACCTTAACCCTATGCCTTCTAGTTTTGGACGCCCCTACCCTGGGAAAAACACTGTGGCTATTCATCTATTCATGCTCCTCAAGATTTTGTAAACCTCTATGAAGTCACCCCTCCTTCTCTGACAGTCCATGGAAAAAAGCTCCAGCCTATTCAGCCTGTCCCTTAATTCAAGCCCTCCAGTCCTGGAAACATCCTTGTAAATATTTTCTGCACCTTCTCAAGTTTAACAACATCCTTCCTCCCTCATTCATTAGATGTAGTGTTCATAGTTCCAGGTAGCTTGTGTTAATATTAAGAATTACAATTGAAAGAGGAAGAATGACAGAATTGCTGGCATATGTTGGTCTATATTATAAAAATTACTTTGTTTGCCTTTATATTGAAAGTTTTTAACATGACTTTTGTGAAAGATTGAAATGCTCTCAACAAAGGTACCGTCTGATTCCTATGGAAGGAGGGGTAGAAGCATTGGAGGGATAATCAATCATGTGACTTATTGCATTGCAGCATTTGACTGTCTAGCTTCTCAACTGAAAGCATGCATGTAAAAGAAATTCAAGGAGTACAGATATGCAGATGATTCAAAACTTGGAAGAACTGCGAGGAGGACAGTGTGCAACTCCAACAGTATTTTGATAAGTTGGTGTAAGGTAGGAAGAACATTGAAAGAAAATATAAAACAATGAGTTATATGCTGAAAGGGGTGTGAGAGCACAGGGACCTGGGTGTAAATGTGCACAGGTCATTGAAGGTAAGCAGACAGGTGGAGAGAGCCACTGTTAAAGCATGTGGTGGCCTTGGCTTTATTAATAGAGGCATGAAGCACTAGAGCAAAGAGCGTATGTTGAACTTGTTTAAGACGTTGTTAAACCTTAGCTGGAGTATTTTGTACTGGGTTGTGGGCCCCTCATTATAGGAAATACATGAATGTATTGGAGACAGTTCAGAAGCAATTCACAAGAATGATTCCAGGAATAAGAAACTTCATTTCTGAGGATAGATTGAAGAAACTGGGCCTGTTATCCTTGGAGAAAAGAGGCTGACAGGAGATTTGAGAACGGTTTTCAAAATCATGAGTGGGCTGAGTAGAGTAGGTGGGGAGAAGCTGTTCCTGCTCTCAAAAAAATCAAGAATCGGGGGCACATTTAATGTGATGTGACATGAGAAAAATCTTTTTCACTCAGCAAGTAGTTAGACTGTGGAATGCACTGCCTGGAAATGTGTTGGAACCAGGTTCGGTTGAGGCATTCGAGAGGACATTGAACGATTGTTTGTAAAGAAATAATGTACAAGGGTATGGAGAGAACACAGGAGATTGGCGTAATGTAACGATGCTCATCAGAAGAGTTGGTGCAGGCACGATGGGCTGATTGAATTTCTTCTATGTTTTAATAAAAGCAGAAAAAAATGTATTTCACAAGAAATGAGTACTTCATTAAGTAACTTATTTTGTTGCTAGTCTGGTGCATTGTTGCATTGCTTTGCAGTTTCATATAAATGTTTATCAAGATTTTCTCTATTTCCTGTGTGCTAAAGTGATAACGTTAATAACCGTGCTAAAAACCTGTGAATATATCTAAGCACATTTAAAAAGGAGTAATAATGTCTTTGAAAATTAAAACGTGATGTGGAATTTTGATTTTTCTCCGTTCATCCGAGTTGGCTTTTATATTTAAATGATGATACGTTCTGACTTGGTAGCAGAATTAGTGAAGCCATCCATGTGAAAAATAGATGGAGGGTAATATGGAAAGGGTTGTTGATTCATTGGAAAACAGTCATCTAATATGCTGCTTTGTGAGCCACATGACCTGCCTTAGTATCACAGAGTGAATATATTCATGAAGCTACTTTGAGGATTCTATAGTGAAGGTAAATAGAAAAATGGGCAAGAGCATCCGTACCATGACACTTCTCAGAAGACAATATGAGATGATTGATCCCTGACATTGAACAGTTGGGATGAAATATTTTGATTTATTAGCTCAAAACAACATGAAAGACATACCATTTCAGTATAGCAAACAGAAGCCTTGTTCTAACCGTTAAAATGCATTTCTTCTGTTTATCAGTTCTAGCTATCATGTGAACAGTGCAGTCACTGTGCACTGGGGTCCTTCTGTGCTTATATCTCAGGATGGTTTTAATAGCTGGCTCCACAGTGAAGTCTGGCATGCAAAACCTAAATAGGGTGAGACTTCCTGTTGACTTTTCTGACATTGACATTTGTTCAGGGCAGCAGATAAAGAGGGAATTAAGCCCATCTTATTTCCAGCCCCTACAAGACGAAGCTTACATGTCTTGCATACACGAGCTGGAACAAAACTCAGACTAGGCAGATGTCGTTCATCATTGGAAACACTGATCTTTGACCTTGAATGTCTCAAGTTAGAAGCAACTCCGGCGGCAGAAATCATAACCTACAATTTGTGAGTGTTTTAGATGCAGATGGTTGAAGCATTTTAGATTGAATTACTTTGTTGAGATGGCTCTAATTTGCCATTTTGATGAGACTTGAATTTTAGAAAGGATTTTATGGCAATATCAGACAGCTTAAAATGCACCTTATTTTCTTGCAAATTATGATGCTCAAATTGCTTTCTGGAAATATATTGCATGATTGACTTATTTTTGAATTCAGAAAGTAGATATTTTCTAAATTCAGTTCTAAGGCTGTTTAAGAGTTGTTTATTCTTAATAGCTCATATTTGGGAACATAGATTGGGAATGAGCCTGAAATGAAATTTGCCTCTTTCTTCCTATATTTCATATTGAGTTGTCTTGATACTGAAGTAAATTCGAGCTGATTTTCAGTATTCCTTAATACTAAATGAGTTCACATGAAATTGAACAGTCACAGTGATGCTTTAGAGATTTCCTTAAAAGCTTTTGGGCTAATGGGACAGACCAAAAAGAACTCTGTCTTCATTTAATGCATGCTGTTTGGAATTCTTGCAGTGGATATCATTGGTGTTGAGGCAAAAAATAAAAGTAACAAATGCATAATTTGCCAGTGCTGATGTTCCACACTATGATGGTTCAGAAAATACTTTTCTTTAAAAATAACTTGTACTATGTTATTGCATTGAGATTTGGTATTGGTTTATACTGATAAAGATAGTCCATATTTGATCTGTAGTCTGTACTGAGTTTCCAAATTCAAGAAATTTAAACACAGAAGAATGTAATTGCACAGTGTGTCTACCCATTCTCTTCCTCCATGCCACCCCTGCCCCACAACATCCTCCACAAACACCAAACCTCCTTTTGCCTCACCCCAAAACACCATGAATACCCAGCTCCTCACATGGTTTTCAGTGAAGAAACTAGTTGTTTTCACCTGTTGGACAATACTAGCACTTCTAACCCAGAAAGGCTGCCTACCTCTCTACTTAATCTAAACTCATCAGTGTAACTTTCTATTCCTTTCTCTACAATGCTTATCTCACTTTTCATTAAATGCATCTGCTCTTTATTGTGGTGAATCGAACATTTTCACCACCCTTCAGTTAAAGACATATCTCCTGAATTCCTGATTGGATTTATCAATGACTACCTTCAAATTAACTTAATTTTTGATGCAGTATCAAATGGGAACATAGAACATACAACAGTACAGGCCCTTTGGTCCACGATGTTGTGCCAACCTATAATCCTACTCTAAGGTCAAACTACCCTGCATACCCCATGGGCCCCACACCTCAGGAAGGACATACTAGCCCTGGAGCGTGTCCAGTGGAGATTCACACGTATGATCCCTGGAATGGTAGGTTTAATGTATGATGAACAGCTAAGGATCCTGGGATTGTACTCATTAGAGTTTAGAAGGTTGAGGGGAGATCTAATAGAAACTTACAAGATAATGTATGGTTCAGAAGGGGTGGACGCTAGGAAGTTGTTTCCGTTAGGCGGGGAGACTAGGACCCGTGGGCACAGCCTTAAAATTAGAGGGGGTCAATTTAAAACTAAAATGAGACGACATTTCTTCAGCCAGAGAGTGGTGAGCTTGTGGAATTCATTGCTGCAGAGTGCAGTGGAGGCCGGGACGTTGGATGCCTTCAAGGCAGAGATCGACAAATTCTTGATCTCAAAAGGAATCAAGGGCTACGGGGAGAGTGCAGGGAAGTGGTGTTGAAATGCCCATCAGCCATGATTTAAATGGCAGAGTGGACTTGATGGGCCGAATGGCCTTATTTCCACTCCTATGTCTTTCTGGTCTTATGGTCTTATACCCTACAGTTTACTATCCTCCGTGTGCCTGTTCAAGAGTCGCTTAAATGTCCCAAATGTATCTAGCTACCACTATTGGCAGTACATTCCATGCATCCCCTACTCTCTGTATAAAGAACCTACCTCTGATTTCTGCCCTGGGGAAAAGTCTCTGGCTATCCACTCATTTCTGTGCCTTTCATTGTCTTATACACCTCTATGAAATCATCTCTCATCCTTCTTCGCTCCAATGAGAAAAGCCCTCAACCTTTCCTCATAAGACCTGCCCTCCAGTCTGGGCAGCATCCTGGTAAATCTCCTCTGCACCCTCTCTAAAGTTCCACATCCTTGCTGTAATGAGGCAACCAGAACTGAACACAATATTCCAAGTGTGGTCTAACCAGGGTTTTATAAATGTTTTCTTTATGTCTAGTTGGGATGATTGATGATCAATCAAGATGAACCAAGCAATCTCAAGACCAAAGGCAAGATACACTAAGGGAACAGGGCTATCATTCTACTAGAAGGGATAATATTCCAGTAAGGCCCCCATATTCAGCAGCAGGAGTAATAATAGAAAAGTTTTGAAGAAAACCAATGACGTTGCTTTTTTAGAAAACTGTTTAAAAGTTGCAGACTTCACTAAACTGCTCAAGCAGAGCTATGTATTTAAAAATAAGACAAATTCAGACTTGGCCATATGCCCTCTCTGAAACACACGTCAAGATTGTCTGACAGGTGGTTAATGGTAAAGTCTGAGGTTTAAAAGGCAGACACTAAAGTTGCATTTGTGGTTTTTTTCTTTAAAAATGCACCAATGAGATGCATTAGTGCCCAAAGTTATTTTGAAGCAATTTGTGCAATGTTGAAAACACTACAAGGAGTAGTTCCTTTTATGTGTAAATAGAGGAAATGTCTCAAGCGTACAGTTTTGTGGTCATAATCACTCATTATCATCTTCAAAAGTAGTTATCAAAACAGCCAATTTCCATAATATACATATAAAATGCAATTCTTTTATTCATTTAGGTAGACCCTTTAACACTAAGATATTCCAAATTTTGTGTTCAATATTTTGCACAAAAATTAGATCGATGCCAAAAGTAATATGTACTCCATGCTGATGAAATGATATGAACATAGGGGCCTGAGTGGTGAATGTTGCATTTGCACTTGCCCAAAGACCTTTTATAAGACTCTACCCTGAACATTACTGAGAGTAGAGCCTTGTTACAGCATAGTACCTTCCATAGGGGAATGAAAGAGCAATGTGAATGGGTCAAGCAACAGTGTGTCACTGACCAATCAGTTTTTTAAAAATTATTAAACTGTGCAGAGTCTAACCCAGTAAATCCCAGTTAAGAACATTTAATTGAATCACTCATCATTTCTGGAAATGGAAAGATGAGGGAAAGAAAGGGGAATTAAAAACAGAAAGGAAATGTTTAAAAATATTGAAATCTTGAACATTGAATAAAGGCTGAAGGCTTAAGTTGCAACACTGGTAAAATCTCACTTTCAGTGCTCAAGAGACTGACCAATTTAAACTTGACTTGTCACAATATTAAAAATATACTTAACACCAGAATGTTGAAGCCTTAAACTTCTCTTGCAAGTTCAGTTCATGTTTATCTAATAGGTGTAGAAGCTCCTCTGTTTTACATGTATATCAACGTGGCCCACCTTCTGGAGAAAAAGAATAGCATGACTGATAATGTCCTGAGGTCCACATTTAACTCTGCATGTACCAACAAAAAAAGTTGCTGATTCCACAGATTCTTAGAGTGTGGAAGCAGGCCATTTGGTCCATTGATCCTCTTAATTACACTGACCACTGATGACCCAGTTTTAATTGGCACTGCAACACTTGAGCCGTGATGTACAACTTTGTATTTGTCTGTTGCATTGCATCTTGAAGACGTAGTAATGTGTTGATTAGAATTGTCCCAAAGTAATGCTATTATGATTAATTTCTGGAGACACAAGTGGGACATCCTCTGAGGAGCAAATGTAAGTTTGTTGTTTTGAATTGATTAATATAGATTTCAAAATTGGTACATGTTCAATGCTGATGAATCAGATGCAAGGTAGGTTTTTTCATGGATCTCACGTAAATGTGGAAGGTTTTTTTTGACTGAGTGAACGACTCCTGTCATGTGTCCACATTGTAAGACCTGTAATGCTACTAGTATAGGCCTGGCTCATCCATAGGATCGTCCTGGCATGTAATTGGGATGTATGTAGGTTGCAAGCAGCAGAGAGTGAGTTTTTATCAAAAGAAAAATGACTGTTGTTTGTCTAAAAGCTACTGGAGCAAATGAAAGTTGCTTTGAGTTTTAGTCACACTTGTGACTGTGGGAGGTAAAAGGAGCGATCAAAAGAACAGTCAAAATAATTATCTTGCAAACAAGAGCGTATTTCTAATTTTCACAATTTTGATTCTTTCATCCTGTGGTTTCTAAACAGAATATGGTAAAACCTTTTAAATATGTGAAGAAGCTTAAGTTGAGCTTCTGTTTAGCTGAAAAAAACAGTTTCGATGACTGTTATGAAACAGGTGCACCCCAACGAGCTAACCCAGCTGTGTAAATGTTAATGCGAATTTAATCCTTATGAAGACATTTACAAACAGTTTTCAAGAAATACTGCTATTATTTTCATATTGAAAATCATTATTCCAAGATTTTAAAAATTTGGGGCAATTGATGAGCTTTGTTTAGAAAGAAAATCATGCTTTAACATGAATCAGACGTGGAACCCAGTTTCACCTTTTATGCAGATACTAGTTCCTGTTTTAACAACCTGTTTACGGCACAGGATATTACTTTAAAACATTTCCATTGAAGGAGTGGAAATAATTTGCTTGAAGCCAATTTGTTTTCTAAAAAAGCCTTCCTGCTCATATGATGCTGCTTAGCCTGTTGTGTTCATCCAGCTCTACACCTTGTTGTCTCGGATTCTCCAGCATCTGCGGTTCCTACTGTCTCTTGTTTCCTAAAAGTGTGTTTTGGCGTAATAAGGTTATGTGCAACAGTGACACATCTTTATTATCCTTCAAATTGGAGCTATTTGAACCTTACTGTTAAAACAATGAATTATAAGTACCTGAAAACCCATCTGTTTATGAGTTGCAGAAGTCTGCAAAAATTGCCAAGAATTTTTTGTTTTATTGCCAGTGGGTAATACTGAAAAATTCCCTCATTCCTGTGGTCAGCCAGCCATGGACAGTGTCTCAGCCAGGTTGCTAACACAAACAGCATTTTGTAAGCAATAACATCTTGCAAATGAGTTCCTTGGAACTGTGGTACTGAGCTTAGATCAAAAGTGTAAGGATTGGCATGCTATCATATTTTGAAATGCTACCTGTAAATTTGAAATCTCCTTTTTTGTCTTGACAATAGGTGGAAGTAAGATTCAGCAGTTCAGAATTAGCATCACTTTCAGAATGACCCTGTTTAGTCTATGAATGTGCTTTTTCTCCTACAGCTGCTGCATTAATAAGATTGAGGGTCAGGCTAAAGAAGAGTTCAGATTTCGCAGGGGACTGTTAAAATTTGTGTTTCCTTCTCTCGGATACCCTCTCTTTGCTCTGCATCAGGGCCCTTGCTGTGATGTCTTGCAATTTGCCCTTAATATTATTTAAAATAATGTGCAAATGTGAAAAATATTCTTAATATGAATCAGTTTCATCTCCCTTTGTGTTACTCGGTGGGAAATGAGGGGATAAATGTTCTCTCTTTTCTAGGAGAAAGAATGTGCATGCACACTGCCTTTCACAACCTGAGAAAACAGCAATCAATGGGCTCTGTTTGAAATACTGTATAGTCACAATTGTCATTATCTACTTCTCTCCCAATTCCTTTGTGTATCTCATGTTTACTGCGAGCATGCATTTTAGAAGAGGAAGAAAACTTAAGAGAACTTTTACTTTATTGATGCATTGACTTTGGGGAAGAAAAGCTTTTTTATTATTTTTATGAACTTAATTTGTTTAAATCTTTAAATTTATCTCCTAATAACTGATTAAAACCGGCATATAATACTCTGCTTGTGCTTCAAGAAAGCATATAGGGACTGACTTATACAAGATGCTGCCAGATGTGCACATACATATACATACTAACCCCCCAATTAAAATTGTTGAGGGAATCTAAAAGAGACCTGCTGGCAAATCAGCTGCCAGAGGCTCTGCATCGTTTTGGGACAGCGATGTGTAGTGGTGAATTGGTGTTTTGGCATCTTACCAGATACTGAGCTGGCAGACTGCAGAGGAGTGGTTGAGGAGTTGGTTTGAGAAACTGTACACTTGATCTGTTTGTCAGAACTGTTGACATGACATTGGTTTTATGAACTTCCATGCCCACCCTCACCTATTCCAGCCTATGTGTCGTTGAACTGACTGCACTCTGTGCTGTCACATCCAATTCTGACTTTATAATTTAGCATGCTGATGAGGGTGGTGCTCACATTGTCTGGTGGACCAACATCTACATTGCCAACTCTAAGGACCAACTCTTCAATACCTCCTCTTATCTTCCCTCTGGACCATGACCCCACCATGGAATAACAGGCCATTGTGTCCGCTACAGTCACTAACCTTATCACATCTGGTGATCTCCCCCACCCCCAATGCCTCAAGCGCTCAGTCTTCCAGCTCCACACAGCTTGCTTCTATCTCCTTCCCAGAATTCGCAAGCAGGACTGCCCAGGTAGATCTGTTGTTTCTGCCTGCTGCTGCCCACAACCCATCTCTTCTAACCTCAACTCAATTTTTTTCTCTCCTTGTCCAGTCCCTTCCCACTTACATCCGCACTTCCTCTGATACTTCACATTAGTTCCAGAATTTCCAGTTTGCAGGCTCCAGCCACACCTCTTTAGCATGGTTGTGCAATCCCTTGACACATCAGGACGGTCTCTAGGTTCTTTGCTTCTTCCTGGAGAAAAGGCCTGAACTGTGCCCATTCACCACCCCTCACACTGCCTGGCTGAGCTTGTTATCACGCTGAACAGCTTCTCTTTTAACTCCTCTCATTTTCTTCAGGCAAAAGGAGTACCTATTTTGCTTCCACTTCTCACCACCGTCGGCCCTCCTTCACCTTCACCTTCACCCAGTTCATCCCTGATTTCTCTCTTCCTTGACATCACTCTTTCCATTTCTGGGTATAGGCTAGCCACTGATATCCACTACAAACCAACCAATTCCCATGGTTATCTTGACTATACAAGATCACCCACTGCTTCCTGTATTCCATTCTTCCAGTTCTTCCATCTCCGTTGCATCTGCTCTGTGGATGCCAACTTCGAGGAGACAGCCTCCTAAACGCCCTCTTCCTTCCCCCACACCGTAGTTGTCAGGGTCCTCAGTCAGGTCCAACCTATCTCCTGCACTTAAGCCCACACCTCCCCCCTCTCACCTCCTACAGCAGCGATAGGGCCCCACTTGTCCTCACTTGCCATCCCACCAGCATCCACGTCCAGAGGATCACTAGCTGCTTTTCCACAAGCTCCAGGAGGATGCCACCACCAGGCACACATTCCCCTCTCCTGTCAGCCTTCCACAAGGGCCATTTCCTACGGGACACTCTGGTACCCTCCTCCTTCACTCCCAACACCCTTCCACAACTCCATAGCATCTTCCCCTGCTGCTGCTGAAGATATAAACTTGCCTGTTAATTTCCTGCCACCTCAGTATCCAAGGGCCTAGACACACCTCCCAGATGAAGCAGTGCTTTACCTGCACTTCATTCAATCTAGTCTACTCACAATGTGGTCTCCTCTACATTTAGAGGAACGAAGTGTAGATTGGGTGATCACTTCGTAGAACACCTATGTTCTGCCCACAAAAAAAGACCCTGAGCTTCCAGTTGCCTGCCACTTTAACACATGACCGTGTTTCCTGGCCAAAATCTGTCTCAAACTTGCCGCAGTGCTACAGCGCAAGCTGAAAGAACAGCACCTCATTTTCTGCTTGGGAACTCTACAGCCTTCTGGACTCAATATCAAGTTGAAAAAACTTAGAACTTGAGGCACCTTCTCCCATGTCCTTACCCCAGCCCCCACACAGCAGGCCGAGTTATCACATGGTCTGCTATTACACATACACCCACAATTAGCCGCTATTTGTCACTAATAGCTATTCATTCTCCCAGGTTGATTGTTATTCATTCCTTTGTTGTCCAACTGTTCTTCTCTCTCGTTGGCCTCTATCTCCAGCAATAGTTTACTCCTTAGCCCCTCTGCATTTAAAAAAAAAACATTTCCTACCTACCATCAGTTCTGAGGAAGGGTCACTGAACCTGAAACATTAACTCTGATTTCTCTCCACAGATGCTGCCAGACATGTTGAGCTTTTCCAGCAATTTATGTTGTTGTAGTTGTTGAGAAGTTGTGCGTTTTGGGTGAAAGCAGCCTAGGAAATCTGGCATCTTGGAGTGTGCCTTTTATGAATACAGCGGAACCCACTAAATAGGGAAATTGAGCTGGGTGCATGACACGAGTCTATCCAAAGATGGTAATGTGAGACCCATAAGTGGGCAGCCGTTATTTCAGCTGACTCACTGCGAGTTGCCTGCCTGACAGCACACTCACTGATGGAATAATTGCAGTGCAGGGAGTGACAGGTGTGTAAATTTAAGCTGATGTCAGTAATAGGGAAAATACTAGAGCCCCTTATAAACAATTTCACAGCAAAGCACTTGGAAGAGAGTGACAGGATTGGACAGAGTCAGCATGGATTCGCAAAAGGGAAATCATGCTTGATAAATATACTGGATTTTTTGGAGGATGTAACTAGTGGAGTTGATAAATGGATGTGGTGTACTTAGACTTTCAGAAGGCTTTTGATCAGGTCCCACTTAGGAGATTAGAATGTAGGCATGGAGGTGCAGCAGGCAGTGAAAAATGCAAATAAAACCTTGGTCTTCATAGTGAGAGGTTTAGTGTACAGGGGCAGGGATGTATTGCTGCAGTTGTACAGGGCATTGGACATTGGTGAGAACACACCTGGGATGTGGTGTGCAGTTTTGATATTTTTCTGTGGAAGGATATTCTGGCTGTGGAGGGAGTGTAAGGAAGCTTTACCAGACTCGGATAGTAAGAACTGCCGATACTGGAGTCAGAGATAACGGCGCCGAGCTGGAGGAACACAGAAGCCAGGCAGCATCAGAGGAGCACGAAAGTTGACATTTTGGGTCGGAGAAACAAAGAATTTCTGCAGAAGCGTCCAGTCCCAAAATGTCAACTTTCCTGCTCCTCTGATGCTGCCTGGCCTGCTGTGTTCCTCCAGCTCCAATCTAGGTTTACCAGACTGTTCCCTGGGATGTCAGGGCTGACGTATGGAGGGAGGATAGTTAGAATTATATTTACTGCCGTTTAAAAGAAAGGTTTCTGTGAAATTTCACACCCAATAAAATTCTAACCAGATGAGACGGAGTAAGAACGGGAAGAATGTTCCTGGTGACTGTGGAGTCCAGAAGCGAAGGTCACAGTCTAAGGATGTGGGGTAGGCCATTCAGGACAGATGAGAAATTTCTTCACCAGTGAATGGTGAACTGATCAAACTTTCAGCCACAGAAAGTGTTTGAGACCAAAATAATATATGTTTTCAAGGTGGAGCTAGATATAATTCTGATGGTTAAAGGTATCAAACGGTACGGGAAGAGAGCAGGAACAGTGACTTGGATGATCAGCCAAGATCATGTTGAATGTTAGGCAGGCTCAAAGGGCTGAATGGCCTACTCCTCTTGACTTCTATGTTTCTAAGTTTACAAGGAGGTTACCCACTGGATTTAACAATATCCTCTTGACCTCCAAACTCTTTGGTAAGAGACTATAAAATACAGGCCCATCTCTGTGCATCACCATCCTCCCGTTTCCTGATGAAACATCAGTGTTTGTGATTAACTTGTGGGCAAGAGACTGGCCTCAACTGTGATACCTATTTTTGTCAATAACCGCTTGGCATTACTACCTACATTCATATGTGCTGAATAGCTACATCAGAAGGGTATTAAAAAGGAGGAAATTTTATAGATGGCATAATTTTCCATTTTACATACTGAAGTTGTGGTGGTACATTGATATACTATTCAGTGGGCTGAAGAGTGGCAGACGGAGTTTAATTTGGATAAATGCAAGATATTGCATTTTGGTAAAACAAACACAACCAGGACTCGTACAATTAAAAGTAGTGCCTTGAGTGGTGCTGTAGAACAGAGAGGTCAGGCATTTAGGTATATAATTCTTTGAATTTTGCATCACATAAAGATAGAGTGGTTAAGAAGGTGTTTAGCACACTTGTCATCATTGCTTAAACCTTTGCATAGGATTCTGGATGTCATGTTGAGGTGATACGCGACCTTGGTAAGGCATCTTGTGGAGTACTGTGTCCAGTTCTGGTGATAGAACGTAGAACAATAGAGCACAGTACAGGCCCTTTGGCCCACCGTGTTGTGCTGACCTATTATCCTACTAAGATCAATCTACCCCACATTCCCTACATTTTAACTATCCTCCACGTGCCTACCAAGAGTGTTTAAAAGTCTCTAAAGTATCTGACTCCACTACCGCTGCCGGCAGCGCATTCCAAACGCCCACAACGCTGTGAAGAATCTACCTCAGACATCTCCTCTATGCCTTCCTCCAATCACCTTAAAATTATATCCGCTTGTAATAGTTATTTCCGCCCTGGGAAAATGCCTCTGACTCTATCTTTGCCTCTCATCATCTTGTAAACCTCTATCAAGTCAACTCTTACCCTTCTTCACTCCAATGAGAAAAGCCCTAGCTCCCTCAACCTTTGCTCATAAGACCTGTCCTCCAGTCCAGGCAGCGTCCTGGTAAATCTCCTCTGTATTCTCTCTAAACCTTCCATACCTTTCTTGTAATGAGGCGACTAGAACTGAACACAATATTCCAAGTGTGGTCTAACCAGAGTTTTACAGAGCTGCAGCATTATCTCACGACTCTTAAACTCAATTCCCCTGCCAATGAAATCCACACACCATACACCGTCTTTACAACCTTATCAACATGGGTCGCAACTTTGAGGGATTTATGGACGTGGGCCCCAAAATCCCTCTGTTCCTCCACATTGCATGTGAATGTGTACAGTGTCCTTCAACGCCCTGTAGGCTTTTGCAATTTTACTGTAGATAACATTAAATATAAAACAGTAACAAAACAAAACCCAGAGTAAAATTAATAGAAGTTAATGTTCAAATAGGAAGGATATTATTCGGCTAGAGAGGATTCAGAAGAGATTTACCAGGATGTTGCTGGGAATGGAGAGTTTGAGTTAGAAGAAGCTGGATATGGTGTGACTTTTTTCACTAGAGCCTGGGAGATTGGAGGGTAACCAGACCAAGGATTGTAAAATCATGAGGGGTACAGATAAGATGAATGGAAGTTGTCTTTTCTCAAGGGTGGGGGCTTTTAAGACTAGGGGACATACTTCAAGGTGATAGGAGAAGGATTCTAAAAAAGGCAATGAGGGCAATTTTTTTTTTACACAATGGTTCATGTGTGGAATGAACTTCCAGAGGAAGTGGTGGATGCGGGTACGGTTACAACATATAAAAGATATTTGGATAACAAAATGAACAAGAAATGTTTGGAGGGATTAGGGCCAAGCACATGTAGGTGAGACTAGTTTAGTTTGGGATTATGGTCAGCATGGACTGATTAGACGGAAGAACCTGTTTCCATACTGTATGACTGAGTCAATGTTATAATGCTTGCAGCTGTGCCAGAATCTCCCATTCAAACATTATCCCAGAGCAAAGATAACCCCTAGCTATGAATCTACATTTTTCTCTTTCTCTCATCCTCCTTATGCAATGCCTGACTTCATCATCTCTGTGACCCATTGTCTGTACCCTTGAGACTACTCCTCCTAAACTGCTTGACCAAACATTTCCCTTCCTGGCTCCCAGGCTTGTTGATGTTGCAAGCGGCTTCATCTACTGTTCTTCCTTTCTGAATCATCATGGCTTTGCTTAAAAGATCAGTCTATTTTAAATCATTTACTGGATCTGTCTGACTAGAGTGTTTGAGAAATTTTTGTTTAGATTTAAAAAGTTCACTAAATGTTGCTATGTTAGCATTGTTTCTGAGTCACCTTGTCCAATGTCATGACATACCAGAAAATTGAAGTAATTATTAGGAAGACTGCGCAATATTGCACCTTGTAAATGAACCCCACACAGTTTGTCTAAATTTTATCCAAGTCCTTTTGCATTTGGAAAAGTATTTTTTGTTTTAGTAGCAAGATAGCTTCTTGCTTCAGTGATATACTCTAATATTGGTAGTGAGAGAGCCACAAAAAAACATTCCATTTTAAATGTGCAATGAATTTAAAGTGTCAGTACGTCTTTTGACCAGCTTGAAGATAAAATTTGTTTTTTTCAATGCTGCACTAATTATGTTAATGTAAAAAGATTTCTGCTGGAAAAAGTTGCTGATGCAATTAATAGTTTCTACCATGCTGTAGAGATAAAGAGCAAGGATCTGTCTGAAGTTTATTTTGGTAGTAACTTCATTGGAGTGCAACTCTTTCTGGCATGCAACAAAACTTGCTTACAGCATTTGTAATCTGCACTGAATTATGTTATTTAGATCAGCTTTAAACCATTCTCCGCCTTCCTTCTGCTTATGTTTCTCTATCCAGTCGTCAGAATCACCTGAAGGAACAACAGCAGCAACAGCCGCTACCAGCACCTCCAATCCTCCTGCCTGATGAAGCTGAATGCCTGACTGTGCCAAGATATAAACGAGACCTGGTCCAGAAGCTTAAAATCCTGAGGCAAGAACTCTCTCAACAACAGCCCCAGGCTGGCCACTGTCGCATTGAGGTTTCCAGGGAAGAGATATTTGAGGTATACAGATTGTCTCGTTTTATTCTCTTTGCGAATGTAGAAACTGCCATGATGTAATTTGCAGCTGCAATGGTCAGTTAAAACATCTAACTGAGGGATGAAGCTCCACAAATATCCTTATCCTTAAGGAGCCTGGCGCATCCTTATAAAAATGAGGCTGTAGTATTTGCATCAGTCTTCAATCAAATGTACAGAGTGGCTGATCCATCCCATCCCACCTTGGGAGTCACAGCATTACACACACACACGCCAGTCATCAGCCACTTTGATTCAGTCCATATGGTGTTAGGAAACAGCTAAAGGCATTGGTAACTGCAAAGCCCATGGGCCTTGACAACCTTCCAACGGTGGTACTGAAGACTAGCTTCTGAATTTGCCACATGCCTAGCTGAGCTGTTCTAAAAGAGGTACAACACTGGCATCTACTCAGCAATGTGAAAAATGCCCAGGTATGTCCTGTTCATGCAGAAATGCAGCAGAAGAAAATGTGGCCATTTATCACCCCTTCAGTATACTCTCAATCATAAATGAGGGTGGCAGATGCTATCAAGCAGCACTTGCTTAACATTTAACCTGCTCACAAACATTTAGTCTGGGTTCCACCAGGGCCACTGAGCTCTTTCACCTCTTGATTCAGGAGGAACAAAAGAACCAAAATTCACAGCAAAGTGAGCATAACTGGCCTTGACATCAAGGCATTTGCAAATTGGAGTCAATGGCAATTAAGGGATGCACTTTGCTGGTATATGACTGTTCAATTACTGAAGCATGGCATTCAACTGCCAGACAATGTCCATCTCCCAGCAAAAATTATTTAACCTTGGCTCCTTGATATTCCATGACATTGCCATCACTGAATCCTCCGCCATCGACATTTTGGGACTACCAATGATTGACCAGAACTTAAAATGGGCTGATCGTTTGGATATTATGGTAAGACTAGGAATTCAGTAGTGAGTGAATCGCCTCCCGATTCCCCAAAGTCTGTCTGCAACCTACAAGGCACCAATCAGGAGTGTGATGGAGTACTCCTCACTTGAATGTTTGAGTGCAGATCCAACAGCACTCAAGAAGCTTGACATCTTCCAGGACAAAGCAGATGCCGGATTGGCTCCATATTCACAAGTATTTACTCCCTCCACTGCCAACACTCAACAACAGCAGTATGTGCTGTGTACTAAATGTACTGCAGCAGCTCTCAATGGCTCATTAGATAATACTTTGCAAACCTGCGACAACTACTATGCAGAAGGTCAGGAGCCGCAAATGCATTGGAATTCCATCATTTGCAAGTTCCCCTCCAAGCCATATTTTGTCCTGACTTGGAAGTGTATCGCTGTTCTTTCAGTGTCACTGGGTCACAATCCTGGAACTCCCTCCCTCGTGTTCCACCTAAATCAAAAGGGCTGCAGCGGTTCATCAAGACAGCTCATCATCAAATTCTCAAGGGTAGTTAGGGATGGGCAGTAAATGCTGAACCCGCAATTGAAACCCATATCCCATGAATGAAATTTTCATGAATGAAATTTCCAAATGCAGACTGTTTATCAGTCAGCCTGCAAACATCAGTGTAATGAGCATTTGTTCCAATTCAAACCGTATGTAGGTGACCTTTATTAAATTTACTAGCTTGGTGGTTGATATATCTCAGTAAGCAAAGATCTTGTACACTGTCAGATTGGCACTTTCTGAGATATTAATATTCTGAGCTGTCTTTCTCCCTTCAGAATATATGTCTGTGACTGCAGTAATGTGGTAAACAGTTACTGAAACACTTGATTAATGATTTAATTCTTTAAAATTTGACCTTTTTAGTTTTCAAGCGACTTGGATTTTTAGTTGAGTCCATGAGTTGTGATTTTTACAATATTTGTCCGTCCCTTGCTCCAAGATTCCTCTTTGCCATTGCACAGTTACCCCAGAGTAGTGACCAGGTGTGTGATGGCTGTGACTTGCATTCTAAATTGTCCATCCAGTTGTGTCTGACTTCTCCACTGTGCTTTCCTTGACTGGAGCTGTCATCTATACTTCCCTATTTGTTATTGCAAGGATAAATTTGATTTTATTTTCATAGTTTATTAATTGATTCTCTCAAGGTAAACTTGTAAGCTCAGTCAGTAGTTAGGAAGACATGCAATATTGGCATTTATTTTGAGAGGACTTAAATATAAAAGCACGGATGCAGTCCTGAGGCTTTATAAGGCTCTGGTAAAGCCATATTTGGAGTATTGGCCTCATATCTCGGGAACGATGTACTGGCCCTGGAGCAGGTTCAGAGCAGGTTCATGAGAAAGTTCCCAGGAATAGAAAGCTCAACGTATGAGGAGCGTTTGAGGACTCTGGGACTATACTCATTGGAGTTTAGAAGGACCTAATTGAAACTTTCAGAATACTGAATGGCCTGGACAGAGTGGATGTTGGGAATGTGCTTCCATCGGTAGGAAAGACTGGGACCCGAGGGCACAGCCTTAGAGTAAAGGGAAGACCTTTTAGAACGGAGAGAAGTATAAACGTCTTCAGCCAGAGAGTGATGAATCCATGGAATTCACTGCTGTGAAGGCTGTGGAGGCCAGGTCATTGAGTACATTTAAAACTGAGATAGATAGGCTTTTGATTATCAAGGGTTCCAGGGAGAAAGCGGGAGAACGGGGTTATCAGCCACGATTGAATGGCGGAGCAGACTGGATGGGTCGAATGGCCTAATTTCTGCTCTTATGATCTTATGGGTTTACTGATCTTTTTAATCAAAGAGAAGGTCTTAATCTTATTGTGCCTGGATAGATATTCAATATTCTTAACAATTTTTTTCATGGATATGAGCAGTGTTCACTCTGCCGTCATTTGTTGCCCATCCCTAAGATCTGGACTCACTTGTAGGTTACGGACAGCAGATTAATTTCCTTAAAGGACATTGAACCAGATCAGTTTTTACAGCAATCAGTAATTATAATGAGCATCGTTACTAAGATCAGGTTTATGTTCCAGGTCTATTAACTAAATTCAAATTCGATCTATTAGCACAATTAGATTTAATATCACATCCCTAAAATATTACTCTGGGCCTCTGGATTACTAGTTCAGATGCAATGACACTATGTTATAGTCTACCGACTCCTTCACTAAGTATTCATCTGAAAGGGACTGGAGTCATCACAAGAACACATTCAGTAAGCTTCTCAAAATGCTATTGAGTATGTTCTTCACAGAGCATAATGTGGATTGGATTGCTTTCAGATGCCCTTCTGTAGCAGCTGTGTGATTTTGGAATGGAAGTTGCAAACAGTGCTTTTTCTTAAACACTTGAAGTGGGATTTTACATTTTGTAGTATGTTATTCTTTGGTTCATAATTTAAATCAATGTTTTAATTAACAAATGGTCAAATATTTTATTTCCAGGAATCTTATAGGCAAGTAATGAAGATGAGACCGAAGGATTTATGGAAACGATTAATGGTAAAATTCCGGGGTGAAGAGGGATTAGATTATGGAGGTGTTGCTAGGTAAGTAATTGTTAATATACTCTGTGTTAGTTGACTTTTAAAAAAATGTTGCCCCTCTTTTCACTGTACCTTCTGCCACAAGCTGTGCATGCGAGTTCTATTTAGTCAAAGGCAATTGACCAATGCTACTGCAACAGTTTTATTCAGATGCACATAAGTACACGGTGACATTTTAGAACTTTTTTTCTTTAAGATGAAATGTTAATCTGGCCGCTCCTTGAATGGACAAGGCAAACAAAAATAAAGAATTCACTACTTGGGGAACTTCAGACATGATGCTCTACCTCCTGGGGCATGTGATGTCTCCTGACAACTAATTTGTATGATGTAGTTTGAAACCTTTATACAGACTGTGGTTGATCTGAGAGTACCACAACTTGCTGACAAGTTTCTGCATTGTAATACTCATTATAGGAGACTTAAGGCAACATTGATGCAGTGTTAAATGGAGATGATCTTAACTATCAAGTAAATTATGAGTATTGTTATTGGCAAATTCATAACTGAAATGTTTGTATTGTTCCTTCCCCCCCATTATTAAATAGTAATTTTGCTCAGTGATTGCAGTTCAGTTTAAAATGGTTCTGTGTGCAGCACCACCTCGTGGATACTTTCCTGAACATGGAAATGTACCAATCCTAAATTCCACCATTTGTGGTTCCTGTTGTTTGATGGAATTAAGTAATACTTTTCACCTTAATTTAGTTACGAATATCACTTTTGTCTCTCCTGTTGTTCTCGTAGTTGTTTCCTTCTACTGAAGGTGCTGATTCTTTCCTGGCATGATTTCATGGTGTTAGTCACCTGTGTAGTTATTCTTGATGCACAAATTTAATGGCAAACATCGGCAGACTCTGACTGTTTATGCATGGATGTATCACAGCTAAACCTGTTGCTATTTTCTGCAGACCTCCATGCCTCTGCTTCTTGGGGCAGTGCAAAGGAATAAGAATTCTAGGGGCCCTAAAACCAATCCCAATTACTGAACAGCAGACAAGAGTTTGCAACTGAGTACGGACTGAGAATCGAACTTGGAAACTTGCTGCTTTAGTTACTAAGGGCTGAAACATTTGCAGAACTTATAATTTATTTTCTTTCTGCTTTCGCCTACACAGTCTGATTTAGTTAAATTCTCTCCCTCCCTGAATTATGAACTACTCAGCTTAAACCAATGGGTGGGTTTTCCTGTTTGGTGAATTACAGTTAGTGCGATGAATACCCCTATACTGACAGCAGGTTTCAAAAAGTGTTTTTGGTATTCCTCAGGACTGGCTGACTTTGTATTATTTTAGATCAAGGTCTTGGTTAATGGGGGGAAGGGGAAATTACATGGAAAAAAGAAATTAGCAATAGCTTTACTGTTGTACTTCTTAACACTACACTAGCAAAATAAATATAGTTGTACATAAAAGTACTCTTGTACTAAACCTGCCATCCCTTTACACGACAGTTCCTTATTCTAATTTAGTTTAGCTGTGTTTTTTTTAAATGGCAGCATATTAGCTGTTATTATCTGATGCAAATACTTGTATAATTTCTATCACTGCCTTCTTATTTCCATCATATGTTTTGGTTTGGATATAATGCTCAACCACAAGTGCCATTTGACTTGCTTAAAATGTAGTTTGAATTTATCAACAGGCTAAATGCCAAACAGCTCGAGGTTGGCTTGATAGCAAATGTTTCAGTCCTGAATATATGTCCATACAGGAAGAGAATGCTGGCCAGTGATTGTGTTGAATACCTGCTCTGAGTAATCTTATCTGTACCACTCTTGAGTAGCCTTTGCAATGTGGAGATGTTTTACTTAAATTCTGCAAATGGTTGTAATGATTGAATAAAATTTTGTAAGGCCTAAATAATTTTTTACTGAAGAAATTTATGTTGCCTCCTTTTGATCTGTGCCATCGGCTTTTGAACTACGATACTCTCGAGTCATTTGACAGTTAGATACTGCTTCGACTGAGATTAGAAGGCTTTAAATGTTTTAAAATATGGAAGAAAAATGCTCTGACCTGGAACTGATTTCAGCATTGCAGAGCATTTGTGCTTCATGTCCCTAAACGAGCACATATAACTATACTTTAATGATGGAAGAATATATTCTTATGTGCTATCAGGTCCTCGTAAAGCAAGGCTTCCTGTAACTTTCTGCAAGATTGCCGCTGAATATCATAAATATTAAACAAAAGGTGCCCACTTTCTTTCTTGCAGGGAATGGCTTTATCTTCTGTCTCATGAAATGTTGAACCCATACTATGGACTCTTCCAGTACTCCAGAGATGACATCTATACATTACAAATCAATCCAGACTCTGCGGTCAATCCTGTAAGCAAAAGACTGTCTTTTAATTGATGCCCTTGTCAGCTCCACTACATAATTGTTCCAGTGATAATCTATTATTTTATAGTAAGATAAGAATAACCACTAATACTAATTACTGCAAGCAGTGCAGTGCAGTGATACTAACCTGAGAAAGTGGATACAAAAGGAGCTGGTTTAATGACTAAAAGCCTACAGAACTGTGTGCGCATGTGTGATTGCTTTCAGAAATGTACTGTGCCCAATAGAGTAATTGGCTGTCAATGGACGTAGGTTGAATGAGAGCTTCCAGTGAGAGATCATATTTTAAAATGTAACTATAGTGAAATTTAAGAGATGAACACAGGATACTTATTAAATTTCAAATGCGTAGTTATAATTTTGTGCAGCACCTAAACTAGGTTTTAAAAGTTGATGTTTCTGCAAACTACTCATTTGAATTATGTATTTACAGCCAGCCTGGGATATAAGCTTGAAGTTAGAAAAATATGATGAATACAAGTATGTTTTTGGAGCACTGTGAAAATTCTAATTTTATTGAGGTAGTTGCTAATAAAACTCACGTTTTTTTTTCCATGCTACTGATTATAGTTCCATTGGACATATGTTCGGTAGAATGGCAATCATTTTGGGAAATATGGGCTAATGGGAGACTACATTCACCTAACATTCAAATAACAGAAGAATGAATTTGTGTCTGCAGCTAGTGAGCAACAAGTGAAACCAAAGTCTGTCTGGGACAGCCTCGTAGATCACTGATATGCAGCTTTTCATTTAAGCATTTAAGGTTGGCTAAAGAATGGTTTGTGGTGCAGAGAACTTAAAGAAGTGGGAGAAAGAAGAAACAAAACTAAGGCCAGTAGTTGGCTGTGTTTTCTAAATTGACATGAAGTTAATTGAACATTCTTATTAATTATGCAAATTTAATCCATCCTTGGACTTGAGTAGAAGAGATTTTTAAAACTCTGTACGTTTAGCTGGAGACATGTTGGTAAAAATTGAATGGAGTTGCCCAGTCAGTTCATATGGTGAAAATATTGAGTTACTTATCTGATGTGTTAGTCTTTGACATAAGACCAGAAGATCATAAGATGTAGAAGCAGGGATAGCCCCAGTGAGTCTGTTCTGCCATCGCTGATCTGATAGCTTTCAGCTCCACTTTCTTGATTTGTCCCCCCCATTCTTGTGTCCCTTTTGCATGTTTCAGTAATGTCTCCTGTCATCCTCCCTGCAGTCTGTGCCCTTGTCCCCAGTGGGAGAAGAACCTTATACCTATTGGACAAGGGCACAAGATGAATCTCCTCCAAAGCTAAATTCTGAATCCAAATACCTTCCTCATTCGCGGGCGCACCTTCCTGTCCGCAATTGCAGATTCATTTAAAGCATTTGATTCTCTCCTGAAATTCTCCCAGTCACTACCCTAATGTGTCACAGAGTTTGCAGCTCAAACTCTGAGCCAAAGGTCCTTAGCCAATCAATACTTGCTATAGATGTAGCCACTATGGATCACACCGGTATCACCTAGCTCTCTCATACTACAGCTGCAACATATCCCTTCCCAGCCACCTTTATTCTAACTAATTGTGATGTTAAATATTTTGAAAGTAGATTTCCTAATTCTAGTCTTCAGATTTAATGACATCCCCTGATATAAGCACTTGGCCAATCACAGAGATATGGAAAAAATACCTGTGATGTCACACTCTGGCTCTGACAGATTGAATCATGTTAAAGGGGCTCTCTGCTGCTGGTTTTATTTCCAACTTTGCTGACATTTTCATGCAGGTCTGCTCTTCCAGTTATTTTCTGCCTTTTCAACATATGCCTTTGAGGCTTTTTTTTTAAAAAGTACTTTGTCAATGAAAATTTCTTGTTGAAACTTGAATGTCTGGATCTTATTGGAGGAAAACATTAGGACAGACACCTCTAGAAAAATTGAATGGGAAAATGTCTGATGTACATTTTTAATATGAACTCGTCAACTTTTTAAACAACTAGGCTACAAAGGAATTGGGTCGAAGTAAAGGATGACCTTTTTTGTTCTTTCATATAATATCTTGATAGGATTCTTTATCAAATAGAGCTGACAAAATTTTAATTGGAGACAAATAATTTTAACTGCCTTGTAAGTTCTAATTCAAATTTCCTTCAAAATAGGAACACTTGTCTTACTTCCATTTTGTTGGCCGGATTATGGGGATGGCAGTGTTTCATGGACACTACATCGATGGGGGCTTCACTCTTCCCTTCTATAAACAGCTGCTGGGAAAGTCGATCACACTGGATGACATGGAGTCTGTGGACCCAGATCTACACAACAGCTTAGTCTGGATCCTGTACGTACATTGCTGCTCTACTCCTACTGCTTCTTAACTCCATGTAACTATTTCACTAATTTGCTTTTAGACTCCATTACAAGTTAAGTCAAATCAACTCAAAATGGGTTTGGATGGAGCAGAAATTGCTTTCAGGCTCCTTTGAAGAAATTTGAACAGGCTGAGTTTACACATGCCACTTTATCTCTAGAGCCTGTGAAACTGTTGTGGACAAGAATGTGGACTTGAGAATACCCCATACAGGTGTATGCAGTCGGGTGATGGTTGTTTTTGTCTCGAGTGCAATGTGATCATTTTTTCATTTTATCAGAATGTAATTGAAATAAAACCAAGTTTTGATCAGCATTATGCTGAGTTAATGTAGCTTGATGGACTGTTGCAACAATTAATCTGGTCCTTGTTGAGCCCTTGAGACCAAGGGAGAACAAAGCCATTTGGTTCAAAAGCAAAGTTTTTTTTGATTAGTTTCTTCATGTAGTTTTGACTGGAAGCTCTGTTTGAATTAATGGCTATTCAGATTTACTGGGTCCTCCTCATTATGTTGACCATTATCATCTTTTTTTTTCCAAAATCACCGAATGTAATCTTTGAAGGTAATTAGTCAGGCCAGGTGACATCCATATCTGATGATAGAAGAGGAATAAAGAATCTTCACCTATGAAAATGTCCAGTCATTTATTTAATACAGTAGATGAGAACTTTTATTTTCTTTTTTTTCCACATTAACTAATCCTAAATTGTATGTTGCATTACTGCTTTTGTTTGCATATTAGTGTTTAATGTGTGTTTGGTGGTTAATATCCAAGACAAGGCCCAATCAGTTACTCTGCTGCCTTCCAAATCTCCAGAGGATGTTTTCAAAGCATAAAACCAGTAGCTGAAAGAAGCTGTGATAAGTTCTTTGTTCATGATACATGGAGAGTATTAATTACGTATAGAAGTGGTCTGAAATGCAGTTATAAAAAAAAATGTAAATTTAATCAAAAGGGGTGAAGGGAACTAAAAAGCATGGTGCCCCTTTTCAATTATGTATCAAATGTTAACTTTTTAAATGACGTATCCTATTTTGTATATGTCAGTTGTAAATTACTGGTTCACAAGTAGAATCTGTTTTTGTAATTCTTCTCCTCCAATATTATCTGTTGGAGCGAATTTCAAAGGAACATTTTATCTATTTGTAACTTTATTTTGTTTAAATTATTTCCTATTTATAACTTTTAAATGATCATGTTTTAAAAATACATTGTCTTTGTTATTTAATCATGCAAAACTAAAAACTACTTTGCAGCATTTTTGTTATTGTAGCAGAATTTGAAATCTTAAAATCTGTCAGCTGAACCTTCTGTGCTCTAGCTAATAGTAATCCTGGAATGGACAACATTTTTTGGATTGGATTAGGAAATTATTGTTTTTCCTTGTTTAAAACTTCAAACACTGTTTTAGTTTCTCTATGAATTTACAAAGTTTGAAAAAGGAGGAGCAATATTAATGGCATCTGTGCCTTGCAGATTTGAACAGTCTTTATTCTGCGATATGCTACAAGCGCAGAACTTGTTGGCAAAATAGTTTAAATCAGAACAAAATTTGTCACAAATCTTTTTCACTTAATTTGTCACAAATCTTTTTCACTTAATTTGTCACAAATCTTTTTCACTTAATTTGTCACAAATCTTTTTCACTTAATTTGTCACAAATCTTTTTCACTTAATTTGTCAGTGCTTGTTCTGATTCTGGCAGTATTTAAGGAGAACTGTTACCAAGACATGCACTGCTAAGAAGTTGAAAAGTAGTGTGTGTTAACTATACAGAAGAATTTGATGCAAGTTTCTCTTAGCTGCAAATTGACCGCTTTATCAGCTGATAATACAGAATACATACTAAACATAAAATGGCAATATTTTGGGGGCAGAGAAATTTCAGTGATCAATTGTTTTGTTTTTCTGCTGTGCAGTGAAAATGACATCACAGGTGTCTTGGACCACACATTCTGTGTGGAGCACAATGCCTATGGAGAAATCATTCAACATGAACTAAAACCAAATGGAAAAAGCATTCCTGTAACAGAGGAGACCAAGAAAGAATACGTTCGGTAAGAGAGACAACAGGTCTGTTCAGCTTACTGCTACTTTATGATTCTACTTTGTGAAACTTTAATTCAGTTAGCAAAATATTTGACAACAAAATAGTTTGGTAAGGGATTGGATTTCTTGGTTTATGTTTGCATGGCTAGATGCAGGCTACAGTTGGCTTTGTATTAAGATAACGTAAGCAAGCTACGTGTATAGGTGAGTAGCAGTCTTCAACAAGTAGTTGATTGAGGCTATATCAGTCAGTACTATGGATTGAGTACCTAGAGATTTCACTGAGTCCATTGAGCCCAATCTACATTTGTTGCAATTATTTCACTTCTGATCCATTTCTGCAACATTTTAGGAATACTCTGATGGTGAAACAGAATGAATAAATAGGTTTTCTAAAAAATCTGAAGACCATTGTTGTTTAATATTAGCCCCAAAATATGGAAAGGATAAAATGCATCGCTGTGTAATAACATGAACACTTTATCTGTGTTCACCTTATCATCCCTGTTTCTTCTCATCTGTGCTTTTTTAATTTTAACTTTATGCTGCTTCCTGGTTGCTTCCTGTCTCCTATCCAATAAAACTGTTTTTGCATTGTTAAATTATGAAATGAATTGAGCAGGGATTCATAGGATTTGGTTTCTGTTCAGTGCATGCTTTTACTTGTGAGCCAAGAAGTTGATTATTTGATAAAAGTTATAGAAATTTATTATTTGATGTTAATCTCGTCCAATAATTACAGTTAATTTTTAATGTTCATTACATCTTGAGTGGACAGCCTGAGGGGTTTTATTCAGTTTCTGGCCTTGAAAGGCCTTGATTGTAGGCCTGTCCCCTTTGCTCCCCAAGCATTAGTGTATCCCTCAGCACGTAACCTGGACCTTGTGATGTTCCAGTCTACAACTCTCAGCCATGGAAAATTCTTTATCCTGGAAGACCAGTTGGTTTTGAACATATCAAAGAGCATCTTTCATGGAGTTGATGGTCATCTAGCCACAATTAAGTTTTATCTTGGCACGTATCCCAGGGAACAATCTGTAACACAGAGTTAACTATATCATGGAGCAGTTCGGCTGAACCTTGACGAAAATCCCTGCATCTCTTTTCAACACCGCCTCTGCCATGGAACATCCTGGAAAGACATAGACAAGGGTCTTTTTCCCCCACTGTAACCATCTGGAGGGCAATTTGCAGAGTAGGTGAAACTCCAGCAGATGGCACCGGTAGATAGCTGTAGCTAAATGGTAAAGTATCAACGCCTGTTCAGTTTGCTTTCCACCATCTGCTACTATGGTACAATATTTCTTAGGGAATTATTGACTGATCATAACAATCAATCTCAATCAAATAACACATCCAGAAATGAGGTGAAGAAAGTATCCAATGATAGAGAGTTTTGTTGGCTACAGATCTAAAGTCATCTGTGCCTCCCAAACATGCTGTTCTTAGCAGGTATTAAATCACAGCCATGCCTATTTTTGTCCTAATGAGTGCACTTTTCAACAGAAATCATTTGATATTGGGGGGATAAAAGACCCAGAAAATCCTGGAAATGCTCATGTCTGACAGCGGAGTGTGGAGAGTGAAAATGAATTAAATCTTTGTGACCATACCTCATGCTTTTGGATCATTTGATTGTGATCAGAAGCAGGAATCTGCCCCTGTCACAGGCCTACTGTAGAAAATTCTATAAGTCACTGACAACAGGTTATAGTCCACAGGTTGATTTGCAGTCACAAGCTTTCTGAGCATAGCACCTTTGTCAGGTGGTGAGAGAAACACCCAGACACAGAATTTGCAGGCAGAGAGATCCAAAGATTATGATCTGTCGTTCTTTCGGGATCTTCTCTGCTTTCTTGCATTTCTGCAGAAACTTGATGTCTGTGTCGATATGCGTGATCTTCTTAGAGGCCCTCTCCACTTCGAGCTGACAGTTGGTGGTGTTAATAGTAGCCATGATTTGGAGATGCCGGTGCTGGATTGGGGTGGACAGAATCAGAAATCCCATGATATGAGGTTACAGTCCAACAAGTTTATTTGAAATCGCAAGCATTATGAGAAAAAGCACAGAAAATCTGTAAGAACTGTGGATCACGATCTTTTGATCTCTCTGCCTATAAATTCTGCGTGCTTCTCTCATATTTCGCCTGACAAAGGGGCTCTGCTCCGAAAACTTGTGATTCCAAATAAACCTGTTGGACTATAACCTGGTGTTTTGTGACTTCTGACTTTGTCCATCCCAGTCCAATACCGGTGCTTCCACATTACGGCAAATTCTAGTCTCCCTTTTACTTTGGCTAAAATCAACTAATTCAGTACTAGCCAGGACTTAAATTTGAAATCTTTACGTTCATGTGACTCAGTTTTACATTGACTTCAGCTACTGATCCAGCTGGGATCACTAACCCTAACCCTGTCGCACTTGTATAATCCATCGAGTGGCAAAGGCTAAAACACTGTTATGGTTGCAGCAAGGACTCATTGTTTTGCACTGATAGGAAAAGAGCTGCCAAAAGTGGATTGAGTCTTTGCAATTCGGCTAAGAGCCTATCCTTATAAATTAACCTTTTTACAAAGGTTACCACTTCAATTGCAACAGTAGAGTCCATGTGAAACACACTGACTTGAAGAAATATTTCCTGTTTTAGGCTATATGTGAACTGGCGATTTCTGCGAGGTATCGAAGCACAGTTTCTTGCTCTGCAGAAAGGATTCAATGAGGTTATCCCACAGCATCTGCTGAAAACATTTGATGAGAAGGAGTTGGAAGTGAGTACTAAGTTTTTAACCTAATTTAGTGAGATAATCGTGTTTCAAACACGTATGCTCACTTTTCTGAAGATATTCAATCTCCTGTTTAAACTAAAACTGCTTGAAATGCATTGATTTTACATTTGATGGTGAAGTGGTGTATATCAATAACTTCTGCATTGCTGTTATTGTATTAGTACATGAGATCGTAGGTTGATCCATGCCTTTAAAAACTGCAAACCTTGATCGTTTTAAATTATTCACCAAGGAATGCATGTGTCATTACTCTGCTGTCTCTGAAGCTGGTCACCAGCACTTAAATCAATCACCAATTTTATCCAGTCTTAATGGCCAGTTTCGTATTTGAGCCTTCAAGGTACTTGACATATATTCTGTGATTTTTTTTTAATAATATGAACTGGGATTGAAGTTGTTTTTAATTTGTTCATGGAACGTAGGTGTTGTTGTCCAGGCATTTATTACCCATCCCTAAGCCCCCAGAGGGCAGTTCAGAGTAAACCACATTCGTGTGATTCTGGAGTCACATGTAGGTCAGGCCTCGTTTGGAAAGCAGATTACTTCCCTAAATGATATTAATGAACCAAATGTGTTTTTTTTAATGGCAACCAATAGTAATTACATGGTCGCCGTTAGACTAGCACTTTATTCCAGATTATTATTGAATTCAGATTTCGTTATCTGCCATGTTGGGAATTTAAACCTGTGTCATCAGCACATTAGCCTGGCACTCTGGATTACCAACCCAGCAGTGCTGCCAATGCACTATCACATCTCCTTTTAAAGCTGAAGATTATAAAGGGTCTCAACTTTAAATGTTACATTATTTTTAAAGTATAATGGTGGAGGCACCCTGACTCTGAGTTATATCTTTGTGGATATAAGTCCACTGAAAGCGCCCACATTTATCTGTGGTCTTAGCTGAGTTAGTTTATCTCAACTAGACAGCCATAGAGGTGAAACGGTTATGTTTGGGGAATTGACCCAGATTTATTAAAAAAAACAGGAGTAGGAGAATTACAAGCCTGCTCTGTTATTTAAAATCATGGTTGGGGTTCACCTTAATTCTACCTTACTGCCTGATCTCCATATTCTTTGATTTTCTCTCCTCATCCCAGTCGTCTAACTACTTATTCGAAGATTCTGGCTCCGTTTCTAGATTTTCAGTCTGAAGAAAACGGCAGTGACACAGT
Source organism: Stegostoma tigrinum (assembly GCF_030684315.1). Taxonomy (NCBI): domain Eukaryota; kingdom Metazoa; phylum Chordata; class Chondrichthyes; order Orectolobiformes; family Stegostomatidae; genus Stegostoma; species Stegostoma tigrinum. Next base: position 10,795,521 of record NC_081375.1, read on the forward strand.
GAAAATTTTTAAATGACCAAGGTTTGCAAACTATGAAGGCATGGATCAACTTATGACCTTCTCAATGTTGACATTTAAAGCCTTTAGGAATCCTGTATGTTCAAATCAGGTCAACTGTTGGCCTTCTGTATTCCAGATCTCTCAAACTCATTCCACTTTAAGAGGGCGGTGATGGTGTGGAGGTTTTGTCACTGGGCTGGTAATGTTTTGGGAGCATAGATTTAAATCCAACTGTGCCAAATGGTGGAATTTTAAATTCAATAAACCAGGAATGAAAAGTTAGTCTGGTCTAGCCTACATGTGACTCCAGACCCAAAGCATCGAAGAAGAAAGCTGAACCACAGAGATGAGTTTGAGAGTGACTGCCCTTAAAATCAAGGCAGTTTTTGACTGAATATGGTCTTAAGAGGCTCTTGCAAAACTGTACTCAGTGTGAGCCAACGATAAGCTCTCCACTAGGTTAGAAACAAAAAAAACTGCAGATGCTAGAATCCAAGGTAGACAAACAGGAGGCTGGAAGAACACAGCAGGCCAGGCAGTATCTGGAGGAAAGCAGCAGTCAGTGTTTTGGGTATAACCCTTCAGGGCTGGCAGACTGGTTGAAGTCATCCTGGCAGAAAGGAAGATGGTTACGGTTGCTAAAGGTCGATCATTTCAGCCACAGAAGATCACAGCAGGAGTTCTTCAGGGTATTTCCCTCAATCCAAGCATCCTCAGCTGCATCATTAATGACCTCTCTCCCCATCATAAGTTCAGAAGTGAGCATACTAGCTGCTGATTGCATGATGCTACCATTCACAATTCCTTAGATACTGAAATAGTCTGTCTCCAAAATTCAACAAAATATGGATATTATCCGGGTCTAGGCTGATAAGTGGCAGTTGACATTTTCACTACGCAAGTTCCAGGCAATGGCTATCCCTAGCAAGTGAGAATCTAACCACTGTCTGTTGCCATTCAAAATCCTTACCATTGCTGAATCCCTCACTATCAACACTCTGGGGGTTCTCAGTGACCATAAACTGAATTGGACCAGGCATTTAAATACTCTGGCTACAAGAACAGATCAGAAACTTAGAATTCTACAGTGAGTAACTTGCCTCATGTCTTGTCAATGCCTATCCAAGCCTATAAGACATAAGTCAGAAGTGTGATGGAATACTCCTCACTTGTGTGGACAAGTGCAGATCCACCGATGCTCAAGAAATTTGACAGTATTTGAGATGAAGTGTCTCGCTTGTTTGGCATCCCATCCACCATTTTAAACATTCTTACCCTCCACTGCAAATATACAATGGTAGCAGTGTGTGCCATTTACGGAAGGTACTGCAGTAAGTCACTGTCCTTTGACAGTGCTTTCCAAACCTGAAGGGATAAGGGCATAACATGCATGGAACATCACCACCTGCAAGCTCCCCTTCAGTCATATTGTAAGATATAAGATAATTTTAAGCATAGTTGCGTTCCTTAAAACCCTATTGTTCCTTCACTATCACGGAGACAAAATCCTGGAATTCCCTTACTTTCTAACAGCACCAAGGACGTCAACTGCACCAGTTTAAGGTAGCTGCGAATGCTGTCTGAGCTAGCAAAATCCACATCGCAGAAACCAATTGTTATAAAAATTCAAGTTAATCTTTCTTCAGAACCCTACTAATGATGCTTCTACTGTTAATCATTGTGCAGCTACTTCTACGAGAAGCTATTTGTGTTGGATAGTTGCAAGGCAATGTCAAAACTTGGTGTTATCCTATGTAGCCTGTTCTACCAAAGTAATGACGCGTAATGCTGCTTGAGCAAGTCAGGGCAGCTACTGCATGTGAAACACGGCTCAGTAAGAGAATTGACATATAGAGGAGGGCAAGAAATAAAATTAGTAATAACAAAGGTTCAACAGTGCATTCGAGGAAACAATCCTGAAGTAAGAAAGAAATACTTTCAATTTATCTAGCTTTTTTGGGATGCCATGAGGCAATCTTTGCAGACATAAAATCTATTATAATAAAATGAAATGTCAAAAGCTAAAATAACATCAGCAAATATTGTTTATAGCTCTGTGATATAGTCTGAATCATCATCAAGTGATCTATTAAAGTTGTGCACAACTTTGAAGAAACGAGCAAAATTTATGTGGGTTCATTGGACAAAGTATAGTTATAGCATTTAACTTACATTAATTAACTAGGCAATGTTCTGTAGAGGGAAAGCTGTCTCCATGTGTTAATTTGGCATGTTTTGTTGACTCTTCCCAGCTAATTATCTGTGGACTTGGCAAGATCGATATTAACGACTGGAAATCAAACACTAGGTTGAAACACTGTACACCAGATAGCAATATTGTTAAATGGTTCTGGAAGGCAGTGGAGTCTTTTGATGAAGAAAGGCGAGCCCGATTACTCCAGTTTGTAACAGGATCCTCTCGAGTGCCTCTGCAGGGTTTTAAAGCGTTACAAGGTGAGTGTGATTTTGAGGCTGTGTACAGTTATGTGCTCTCAGTAAAACAAACAAAAACATAAGCTTGATTATTTCTTTCTACCTATGTACCAATGTGGACAGGGTAGAAATATGTACCATCATGATGACATTGAGGTGAAAGAAACCATTGGTTTACAAGGCACGTCATCTTTGGTGTTATATATTGTGAAACCAAACACTTGCTAAGATTACTGCTCATTTTAAGTATATTGATACTTAAATGGTCTTCACGTTACTACAGGTGCAGCAGGTCCAAGGCTCTTCACCATTCACCAGATTGATGCCAGCACCAACAACCTCCCCAAAGCACATACCTGGTAGGTAACTATACTTTATTTGTGCTTTTCCTGTCTGTTAATGTTTGAATTTCTTTTGGTATTAAAACAAAAGAAAACTAGAGAATGGAAATGAAAACTTTAATCCATTAAAATGGAGAAATGATTAATCTAATATAATAAGAAAGATATATCTTTGTGAGTCATCCCAACCCATTCCATTTGTTCCAGACCTGGCAGGAATTCATTAAAGCGAAGATGGGATAGTCTTATAAATGGAACCTATCATTAATAATTTTCTGTCATCATGCTGCAGCTCTTTGACTCTTTTTCCCTGGAGTGAACAAATTACAGTATAATGCACTTGAATGAATGTTATTGCACACTTTGTTTTAAGATTTGCACCTGACCATTAGAGATTATGAATACAGCCTAGGCATGGTACAGATAATAAAACAGTAATAAAAGAAGTCCTTGTGGGGTGGGGGCAAATGTACAATCCTATCGAGACTTGAGGACCCAACTTTGAGACAATGTAGCTGTGCACATAATTTACAACCTGTTAAGGAACTGGATAGTAAAACATGTTTCTTGACTGTTTTCTTCCTAGCTTTAATAGAATTGACATTCCTCCCTACGAGAACTATGAAAAACTCTATGAGAAGCTGCTAACAGCCATAGAAGAGACTTGTGGGTTTGCTGTGGAATGATTGTTTTGTGAATCATGGGACTTCCGTACGCAACTGTCGGTGAGGGCTTTCTCCTGCCGAGGTTCCAGCAGTGCTTGGAATATACAGGATGTCTTTCCCTTACCTAGCGAGAGCACAGCAAGAGGGATTGGATGATTAGGGAATTTTGAGGAATTTGGTCACCTGGCATTTGCCATGAGACTATCAGCTGCTAAACTAATATCTGGAAAATTACAGACTGCTAGCTTTTTATGATTTGACCAGTTAGCAGTATTCTTGATAGCGTTTCTGACTTAAAAGACTACTACAACAATTTTGACATCTGTCTTAAGCCCATCTACTCCTTACTAATGAATAATACCATCATGCGTCATGATGTAGACTGCAGCAATCGGTACAACAAAACCATTGTTGGGCTGATGCAACTATACCATCATTGCACCTTTTTTCCTACTGGTCATTCATTTGGTAGTGAAGTATCTATTAACAACAGTGCAGTAACTGAGCTATCATAAAGTAAATATTCCAAATGAATTCTCAAATGGAAAATTGGCTTTTTTAAATTTTCAGTCGTCTTCTTGGTGTATTGCAAACCAACGTCTGTTAGGCAAGTTATTTTTGTACAAAATCATCATAGGAGAAACATTCCACTTCATTTTGGCCAATTCAGTCATAACCACTTTTCTCCTACCCCTCCCAAAATGACAGGGAAGAATCTTTTTATGAACTGCATATTACCAGCCAGCATTGCTAACTGGGAAATTTTCTTTTGTCATTTTTCTTTCGTTATCGCATCAGTTATATTACGACATGGGAATAATTACTCCTTTATAGCATATTAAAAGCAACAACACTCTACAATGCGATGTTGGTTTATGCTCTCAGAATGTTTTCTAACATGAAGTGTGTGAGTATATTCCATCTTTTATTAGTTATAGCTGGGCTGAGACAAACTTCATTGTATAGCCAACAATTATTAAAGCAAAAGTTAAATATATAAATTTAAAGAGAGTTGTCCTCGGTTATGCTTTTCTATCCATTGATGAATTATGACTTGTATATTAAATTGAGGCAGCTCAAAACCCCACATTGACTTTTTTTTATAAAGAGTTTGAGATTTTTTTTGTAATTTTAATGATAGGAAATGTTCTGCAGATCCTATCCATTCACGTGAGTTTTAATATATTTATAACCTGTTGACATTCTTGTCAAATAGTATTTCTGTACTGGGAGCACCTGTTGATACAGCATTCTTATTTTTTTTGCCCTGCACTGCTGCCTATCAATTGCAAAAGCATCATCCAGCAGTGAAGTGTTCTGCAATGGTGCTTTGTACAGTCTTGGGTGAGGCATATATATAAATCTGAGGCTAATACTGTGACTATTACAACTTTTAAGTTAAGATACAATTAACTTTTATTTTAAACCACTTTTTGCACATCTTAAGACTTTAGTTCTGTTTGGTTTGTTGACCTTTCCTCTCCCCTCCCCCTCCTCTTTCCTACCAATCCTAAAAGGTTAACAGCTGACATCCCATTACCAGAACAAAGTCTTCAATGGACATTTACAGCCGTGTTCTTCTGATGAATGTCCAATGCACACGTGGTCTATTTTCATGATCTGTTCAGAACCATCCATAACACTACACCTAAGTTTATCAATAATGGATTTAAAAATGGACTGCGTACCAAGAAGGAAAAGCTAAAATCAGCAATTAGAGTGTTGCTCTTGTAATAAACTGCATGCTTCATCGTACAGCCAATAGCTCCTAGCATGCGCCCATGGCTTCACAGACTTGAAATATGCTGAATAAATGGAATAATATGTTATAGCAGACAGGAGCAGTTCACTGTATGTAACACTTATTGGTTAATAGAATATTGTCTACCAGTTGTTAAAATCTTTTTTATATAGATGTAATTAGTTTACGATTAACCCCTTGGCTTTATTTCCCAGTTCTTAAAAACACCATATTTTATTTTGTTTTTAGGTTTTTCTCATTTCCATTTTATTTTGTATTTATTACAGAGTGTTTTAGCGTCGTTAACACATTGTATTTCACTCCCGCTGTTACATGGGCTTTAATAATTAAAAAAAAAACAAAACTGTATGGAAAACAAAACTTTGCGTGTACACCCATGCAGAATGAGCAATAAAGTGTATGCTGTTTGCACCCTCACAGCATAACCAGTTCAGTTTATATTTGCCTTCTGTCTGTTAACTATTCAATTATGAATTCCTTAAATCAATATTGAAAGTGATATCCCACTACTGTTGATCATAAAATTCAATTCATTCAATTGAATCCTAACCTAGTGTGAATTTTAGATTATTGCATAACTGTACTAACTTATCAACCATTTAGAATAGAAAAAGAGTCCCAGCTTTAATCTAAATTCTGGGTTCTGTTGACTAATCTCGGCCAGTTTGGAATTGGAGATGTTCTGCAGTGCAATTTCAGTAACCTTGATGAACAGTTTCCGCATTTGATCACTGTCTACTCCTGGTAAGTAGGCATCAACCTGCAGGACTTGCCTGAATTTAGGATTAAGTTCTGAATGCAACCCAAAAAGCTGTTCTTTTAATTTCCTTGGCTATGTTTGTTTGTTTGCAAGGTATTTATGACTAATATACAGAAATGACAGACATGTTAAAATATACTTGAATATGTTCAATGAAGGTTGACAACCCTAATATCAAGTTAAAACAACGTGGTGTTTGTTAAGTTTGTATGCTTATGCACCACACCACCTGACCTACTTAGAGGAACCCCTACCTGAGCATCCTGAACCCAAAATACCATGCTCCATGAGACAATAGCATTAAAGCTATCTATAGATTTTTGTATTGAATTTTTAAAAATCCTTAATGGCGCGATTTTTTTTTACACAATGTGGCATTATACCATACTTGAAACTGTGTTAGATGTTTTAAGTGCAAATTGGTTTTGCCAACACCTCATGAATGAGATCCCTTTAAATAATTTTGTAATAATGAATGGGAAAATGATGATAATCAGAAATACTTAGAATCCCAAACATCATCTGTATTGTCAGTCTATTCATTCCACTCTATTTGCAGACTCAGAAGCACTCTCCAATTGGTCCCTCTTGCCGCTCTTCCCCATGACCTGCAATTGTCTTCTGAAAGTTACTACTGGATACAGTTCTGGCATGCTTTCAGATAATACATTCCAGATCAGATTTTTTTATGCAGCCAGTCATCATACTTCCCTGGCTTTTTGCTGAATATTTTAAATCCGTACCCTTTTTTTTAAAAAATCAATCCTACTGTCTTGCCAAGGCAGATCATTTCTATTCTCCCTCACCCTCTCCATATTTATGAACATAGCAACAAATATTAAGAAAAGATTAAATGAGGAGGAGAATAATTCCAGTTTCTTCAGTCTTTCCTCAAAGCCAGTCTCATTCCCAGTGCTAAGCTCCCCTGTACCCCCCTCAACTGGTTCTGCCATCTTCAACAATGAGATATACCTTTTGTAATAATGACTAATACACAACTTATTATTATTGTGATCAGAGATGGTGGGAACTGCAGATGCTGGAGAATCCAAGATTACAAAGTGTGGAGCTGAATGAACACAGCAGGCCAAGCAGCATCTCAGGAGCACAAAAGCTGACGTTTCAGGCCTAGACCCTTCATCAGAGAGGGGGATGGGGAGAGGGTTCTGGAATAAATAGGGAGAGAGGGGGAGGCGGACCAAAGATGGAGAGAAAAGAAGATAGGTGGAGAGAGTATAGGTGGGGAGGTAGGAAGGGGATAGGTCAGTCCGGGGAAGACGGACAGGTCAAGGAGGTGGGATGAGGTTAGTTAGTGGTTCTTGAAAAGGTATACTGTGAAGTTGCGTTTGAATTAACAATATTAAACTGCAACCAGTATGAAAAAACATTTCATTGCGTATTATAAAAGTGACAAAGAATTGGAGTGACTTGAAGAATGATTGATTTTCTCTTGGGCATCAAAATGGTTATTTTAGATTTATTGTCTGTTACTTGAAGCGACTTCAAGTACAGTTCACATTTAAAGAATTGTTTGAAGTGCTGTGCATGTTAAATTAGGAGAATCACCAAAACTAGAGAATAGTTAAATTTTTTGATTTCAATTGAATCTAATTCCACACTGTTTTCTAAACACTTTTTTTTGCCCCCATAAATGTGTAAAGCCACCTTATTAAATACTTCTGTGAAACTGCTTCTGAAACTCCTTTGGATGCTCTGTCACTGACCACTACAGTAAGCAAACAGTAAAAAAGACTTCTGGTCTATCAAATGGAGTTGTGTTCGAACATTTAATTTCTGCCATTAGTGGCTTACAGGCTGACGTGCACTTTGTTTCTGGTCTTTTTTAAAAGGACATGGTCTTGAGACATGGCAACATTGCTGCAGCATTCATCATCCTGTGGTGGTGAGCTATATTCTTGAACACAACTAAGCAACTGGCTAAGCATTTTCAGAGGGCAATCAATCAACCATACTATGGGTCCGTAATGCCACCCTTGCATGGTTTGGGCTGCATGGAAGACAGTAATCCTACTGTAATTGTACCAGACCCTTGAAGTAATTTTGAGGACAGTTGGCCAGAGAAAAGCTTTGCTTCTCTTCAAACCATGCAGTGGGATAGTAATACAGTCCAGTACAGAGGTCGTACTGAAATGTTTGTACAGATTACAATGGGAATTTGAAACAACCTTTTGTTGCAGACTTCAGACAATGGCAAAAACATGTCATCCCTGTTTATACAGTTATTTCATATTAAGTAAACAATGCAGCAGCACATCCAACTGGTGAACCTTGAAGTAAGTGTGGCCAGGTCCGTATCTCTGAGCTAGGAAGCTCGAGTTAAAGTCCCATCTGCTGCGGAGGTATGTAATAACATCTGACCAGATTGATTAAAAAATATCTAAACCCAATTAATAGAAAAACTGAGGCACATTTAACATTAATGCAATTTGGAATGAATATGATTCAGGTTCTGCTCCATAACAAAACCTAAAACTCAAAGATCACAAACAAGAACTTGTTTTTGCATGCCAAAATTTAATAAGTTAGTCTCAGGACATGATCATGTCGAAAGGTTAGATCAATAGAACTGCCTTTCTTTTCCTGGTTAAATCTGTGGGTAATAATCCACTACAGGATAAAAATGTACAAAATAATTTGAATGGAATGAGCTTTACACTATTAGTGTCAAACCATCTTGTAAACATTGATGCGTACATGTAGAACTTCTTAGCAGCAGGCAATAACAGTAATCTTTTAACATGAGGCATAACCCGTCTGCATTTCAGGATGCTGACATTGTAGAAAGATTTGCTCACTGATTCAAGATAAGTGGAGTAATTATTAAAGTAGTATTTATATTAAAATCTCCAAAGCTACCACTGTACATTGGAAAATGTAAAGTGATGCAGAAGCTAGAGTCTATCAACAGTAATCATCTGTTCCCACTTAATTTAACTCAAAAGGGTCATTAAAAGAGCAGTCTGGATTCAATATGGATTCTGTGCTCCAGTTGAATTAATTTTCCCTACTATGTACAAATATTCCATTTCTTTTCCTGGTTAAATAAATGCATGAGGGTTAGCTCTCTCAATCAGGTAGCTAAGAGCTCATTCCTCAATAGTGAATATTTATAATGGTGTTTTACTGTACTGGAAAGATGCCATCTGGAGTTGCCGCTGTATTCTCTCTGCTTCCAATTCTCTGAAGTACACATCGTCATCCTCCTGTATTATCATTTCCTGGAGTTCACGAATTTCCTTTTCCATCTTTGCACGCAGTTCTTTCTTCCATTTTTGGAGTGCCTAGAAATTCAAGCAGTGTTAGAAGTGAAGATAACAAATTGGGGATAGTAATTTTAATCTGAAGTCTAAGCGCAACTAATTCGAGTCTATGTTGTTAATAGCAAATGTGGTTCAGCCCATTTATATTGGAGCAATGGCTACAATATGACTTCAACTGTGCAACACTACAATAGGAATGCAGCTAACAAGGAGTTAGTTTGAAATAAATTTCAAAGCAAAAAGCAAGGTGTAGACATTTCTGTGCTACTCTCAGACAAAGGATTCTTCCATCAGTAAAGTCACCACAGTCCCAAAGCACCAGAGGGGTCCTGTCTAGAGAGAGAGATGACTGGCAGTGGTTTAACCCCAGGATCACCATGCCTCGGGAAACTGGAGGTGTCAAAAAGGAGGCGTGTTCATGGTCATCTCAGCTTCAGCGATTCAAGTTGCGCAGTTGGCTTCACTGCATTGCAAACTAGCTGTTCAACCAACTGACTTAAATGCAATGTTCCTGCAAACATATCAAGTGCTTTGCTGTCTTTTGTCTCTATCAGAAACTGCAAAGTCAGAGTTTGCAAGTTTTGCTTTGTTTAAAAAACACTGATTCTTTCAAGAAACACTGGTCAAAGCAGAAGAAAATGAAGTTACCTTGTTTTGTGCAGTCTCCCGAAGGTTAACTTTCTGCTGCTCCTGCGCCAGAGTTTCGGCCAACATTAAAAACTAGATTGAAAGTAAAGTTTTTTTTCAGTTCACAATTAACATGTTCAAAGTCTTAACACTTTAGGCAAGAGATTCATTATTTTTAACCATCTAGGACAGATCAAAGTAAGTAGCAAGTTCAGTTGCTAGTATAATACATTTAAGGGCATTTACGTTACGATAAATCACTCAAAAGAATTTATTCTGCAAAGAGACTGGTTGGTATCAAATATACTGGATTGATTTTTCACACCAGTTTACTTTTTTCTAGGGCAAGGCCAGTCATGTAGAGAAACAACCTTTAGCCATTAGCTCCTCTGCCAATTAATAAGCCTTGGCATAAAGGCAGCAATCTAGATTGGGGGCTGAACCTATGATTTCTCCCCCCCCCGCCCAACTCAGGCTTGAGCACATAATCCAGGCTAACAGATGCCTTTGAGACCCTGTGACCCCTTGAGTAAGCATGAAAGATATATTATGATACAATTTAAAAGAGCAGGTGATTTCTTCTAGGGTCATGGCTAATACTTAAAATTACCAGATGATTTATTTGTGACATTGGTTGGTTGATGGTTCCACAAACAGCCATGTAACTTTGTGGTGAAAATTATGTACTGTATTTCTCTACCAAAATGCCTGCACTTCACTTCAAAAAATACTTGACTGTCCAACTGTGGTACTTTGGGAAGTCAGACTTGAAAGGTACTGTATAATTGCAAGTTTATTCTACAAATTGTTAGACATATACTGTGCAATAGTTTCTTGAAGTAGTAAAATGTTAAAACTAGGTTACTGCAAGGTTCCTATTTTTCTGTATTCAAATACCTGATCTCTATAGTAATTCTCCATTGACTGCAACTCTTCCTTTTGTCGTTTCTTGTACTCCTGACGTTTCTCTTTGGCGTAAGTCTTCAATTCACGTAATCTCTGTTTCTGAATCTCCAAACCTTCTTCAAACAGGGTTTTAAAAATCTTTTAGAATTAAGAAAACAACATTAGGCCACTTTCTACAGAGAGAAATAAGATACTGCGTCTATCTGCATTAAAAAGTCCCCTGATTGATTATACAGGTGTTTTTCAAAAGTAAATTCTCCTCTGATACAGACTTCCTCTGATGTTCATTGGAATACATTCTGCAAAGTACATTTTGGTTTGACACTTCATAAAATGAGACTAGCGCTTGAAATGTTTTAATGTAGTCACCAATAATTATATACTATTTGGTGTCTCAAAGGTAGCAAAATGTTCCAGCTTAGATAAATTAGTGTAAATAGTAATGATTGGGGAAAAACAAGGAAGTAACTTTTTAAAACAATGGAAAAAATGTAGGATGAAGAGGAACAAGAAAAAAAGCAGCTTGGCCAATACCACAGATAGTCTTAGTGATGAGTATTGCGTGCACTGTGGACTTAACCTCCGGATGGAACAAAATGCTGATGTCACAGTTTCGGGATAAGGGAATCGTAACTGTAATTAGAGGAGATTCAGGCACATTCGGGGTCACTGTAGTTAGGAGTGTGAGAGGTAGAAAATGTAAAGACATCAATTGGATAAATATAGAAGCTAGCCCCAAGCCTTTTCAAAAAGTGATTGGTTGGCAGGGGTCAGTGCCGAGATCAGAAACTGAACAGAGTCCAAAAATAGAGTACAGCAGGATTGGCTGCATGGAGCTAGAAAGAAAAGAAATGTCCAGCATTGAGACACTGAAGCCAAATAACAGCGATGTCAAAAAAAGACTTTTTTGAAGATTCTATTGTAAATTGTTGGTCTGAAAAACATAAGATGCCAAAAACCCTCCAATCACATGGCCTAGCTAAACTCGATGTAGATTCCCTGGGAGGAAATGCTTTGCTCAAGCCTTTTCCCCTCCACCCTGATATGAGAACACAAAACTCTCTCAGCCTCACATCAGCAATGCTGCTCGCACTGTAGAAGTAGTATCAGTGTGACTTGCCAGATGCAGTTTTGTCCCATCCACAAGTAAATGTGTTAATTCAGAGAACAATGCAGAACAGGAGGTAATTTTCCCCATTGGGTTTGCCTTACTCTTTCTTCTCGCGTCCTTGCTCGCATCATTTTTGCACGCAGTTGAACATGATAATCATTATAGTATTTCTTGGCACGGGCAATTTGCTGCCTTCGCTCCTTCATCTTGTTCTGGGCAGATTTCTGCTGCCGAATTCGTTCCTTGAACTCTTTCTAAGGAGAAGTGAAAAGGTAAGTGGTTTGGAAGAGATCAACGCCCAGTACCTCAACAAGCTATGGATTTGATATGTAAAAGAAATTTGATACCTGCGGGGCCAAACAGAATATATGGGGGGGAACCTCAGCTAGAATGATCACACAGCCAAAACAGACTGCCCATCATAGTAAATAAAACCAGCTTGGGATATACAGAGTATTGAAAAGTCAAAGTAAATACTATCAGTTTCACTAAATAGTATTTTAGAAGAGTTAATTTCATCCTTTTATGAAGCCTTACCAGACGCAGATTATGTTCCTGTTCCTTTTTAATGATATTAATTAAGAGATCATGCTTTTTCTGAGCTTCTTCAATCTAATAAGAAAATAAAAAGCAGTCATCATTGTTAAACCTTAGGAGTTTACTGTACATGCTCAAATGGTATCCCTGCAACCCAGTAATATCTTTAAAACATTGAATATAGAGGCCATATTCCTCATTCCTCCTCACCCCCAACCTGCAAACACACACAGGCAGTTTATCAGTCCATCAGAAGCAAACAAAAAACATGACGATGTACAACATGATAAATGAAAGATTTGGCCAGAGTTCTTGAAAAGAATGAGGCATGAGACACGACTCACTGCTGACTGCAGCTTGGCTTGACTCCGGTCCCCATCAAGACCAGACTTGATCAACTGTTCTATTTGCTTAAACTGCTGCTTCCACATCCTATTCATAGCATGTGGAGAGAGTGGTAGATAAGGAAACTCTTCCAATAATAAAGGCAGAAGGTCATTATCTTGTATCTTCACTGCAAAACAAAAGAGTAACAACACTTAAATATCTGACTAGAAAAAAATTACAAACAATAGTATATATATCATCATCGGAGTTTATTCGGACATCACAGCCAACTCTTATAGGTTAAAAGACTGAATTTTGGTCCGTGTCAGATGGATATAACATTGATTGTGTGGCTCTAAAGTGTACCAATCATGCACTAGATGGCAGTAAGCTGCAACTGCCTCCAGTTGATGGAGTCTGGCACCAGAGGGTAGCATTACATCTTATCCCAATGCTGCCAAGAACTTGTTCACCTGGAGAGCAGACACAATACAAGCCTGGACCTCTTGAATAGGCTTGCAGCCATCTATTTCCGGTGAAATAAATCTGTGATCGTGTTTAATCCTTCTTCACATTCTGAAGTGTGGCGTGATGCTGGCTGTATACATTTAAACAGCCAAAAAGACAAAGACATCAATAATGGTTTGAGTGGAATGAACTGCGAAAGGAAGTGGCAGATAGTATTAAAAGATGTTTAAGTACGTGAATAGGAAAGAGGTACCTGGGGCTTCAGGTACATAATTCTTTGAAGTCTGTGTCACATATAGAGACGGGGTGGTTAAAAAGGCATTTAGCACGCTTGCCTTCATTGCTCATGTTGAAGTTATACAGGATGTTTTTTAAGGCCTTAAGCAAGCGGTGGGATGGATGCAGATGAAATTACATTTAAAAGACAATTAGCTAAGTACATGAAAGGTCGGGGGGGGGTGGTGGGAGAGCGGAAATAGGCCAGAAGCAGGCAGGTGGGACTAGTCTAGTTTGGGATTATGTTGGCATGGACTAGTTGGACCGGAGGATCTGCTTCTATGCTGACTCATGACTCTATAAAAGAGAAAGCATGGTTGGAATAATGCCTTGCAGCTTAAAAGAAAACTTTGCAACCATCAATTGTTTTATTTTACTTTTTCTATACAAATGCAAAGAACAGTGAAAAAATTTAATCAATTTTTGGAGGGAATTGAGAAATGAATAACTACCATAACAGGGCTATCAAAGGATGACTAAATTGGATAATTATTTCAAATCATTGGGGTTGGAGGAAGAGAATTCAAATTAAAATATTTTACACATCATCAAAATACACTAAACAGCGCAGCTGAAAAGATGTCAAAGAAAAAGTTTGAAGCAAACAGAAATAGGGGATTGTAGTGGTAGTGCCCCGCTGCTTGGCTAATAGTTCCCTGGTTCCACCTGCTCCAGAGGAGTGTAACAAGTCTCTGAACAGGTTAATTCAAAAATAAATTGAAGAATGGAACTAAGAAATATTTTGTAATAGGAGTGGAATTTGCAAGTAACTAAGATATTGATGAATTCGTTCGCAATAGTGGGATAGGATGTATTTTTATTGCCCACACATCACAATCAATTATTTCTACAGCTTGCCTGTATACAAGTTAACAAAAAATAACATGTTACATTTGGGGCAGGATGGTGGTTCAGTTGTTAGCATTGCTGTCTCACAGTGCCAGGGACCGGAGTTCAGGCAACTGTGTGAACTATGCGTATTCTCACTGTGTCTGCATGGGCTGCCTCCAGGTGCTCCAGTTTCATCCCACTTTGGAGGAGCAGTGTGGACTTGATGGGCCAAATGGCCTGCTTCCACACTGTAAAGGATTCTATGAATTCACATTATTTCATTTGAGGCCCATCTTGATTAATTTGAAATTTAATCTCCTGAATCCCCTCTCCCACTTCACCTTTTCACAGTCCTCAACTGTCTCCTGTTTCCATGGCTGAATTTAAAAAATACATTATTCCAGACATTCATTATATCCCAGCTGTCCCATTTTCTGAAATGTAACTCTGTAAACTTTATTGCTTCCCTGCAAAATGATGGCAGTTTTTTTGCTGTCAAAGGTTCAACATTCTATTCCAGAATTCTCCCGACTTGCTTCATCTCTGGCCAAGCCCAATGTTTGGCCACTTCTTTGATCACCAGCCCAACAGACTCTTGGCACCTGCTTAGCATCTGTTCACCTTCCTTTCTCCCTTTCATGAACTACTTAGGTAAGCTCTTATGCTAAAGAAACCATATTAAAGTGCATGTTATTCATGGCTGTGAAGATATCCAAAGCCAGTCCTCGGAGTTCAACAGAATGAAACAGTTTAAAACACAGGTTAAAATTACTACTGCAAATACTAGGGCAAAGTTCAAAAGGGTTGTTGGTGCTAATTTATCCAGTGTATTTTGGCTCAATGCTAAATGTTCTGTACAATTATCCTTAGTAGTTCCACAAATTAACATTTCTCTCAATCACAATTTTCCACTCAGCAGAAATCAAGCTATTTCTTTGAATTCTTACTAGGAGTTGCTTTCCTTGGCTTTGTCACTCCTGTACGTGTCCACTGGCTGTGCTTCTGCTTTTGCGGTGTGGTTTTTGCAGAATAAACTTTTGCTGGCTGTGGAGTTTTTGGAGTTTCTTTGAAGATATTTTCTTTATATTCTTGTTCCTTCATAACAGATATGCAGAACAAATGTAAATGTCAAGTATACATAAGGAATAGTCTGTTTATTTTATATGGAGTCTTGGAGCATCACAGAACTCATCACATAACCCATTATATTGAGTAAATATAAATAGAGACAAATAGCAATGAAGAATTAAACATTGGCAGGGTAGTCAGGAGTCAAAGAGCTATGTGGATTTTGACATTTGTTACTTGTTATGTCCATGAATTTAAGAAATTACGTTTTGAGACGATTACCAAGTTATGTCCTTATGGGAAGGAAATTTGCCATTGATATCCAAATTAAAACTCCATACACCCAACAGTATGGTCAATTCTTATTTCCACTCCAAAACAGCCTAGCAAGCCACTCAGTTGAATAGAGACAGGGAATAAATGCTCATAGAACATAAAACACGACAGCACGGTATAGGCCCCTTGGCCCTCGATGTTGCGCCGACTTGTGAAACCAAACTGAAGCCCATCTAACCTACACTATTCCATTATTATCCATATGTTTATCCAATGACCATTTAAATGCCCTTAAACTTGTCCCTAAACATGTTCCTAGGTGATGCCCACAGTATTAATTATTTTTTTTAACGAAAGCAAGCTCTGGCCTGATAATTACTAATCATCTTTACTAAGCATTTAGAAAAAAAGAAATCAAACCAAAATACATTTAATAAATATCACTCACTGCTTTCTGGACGCTTTTTTTTTCTTTTTCAATTTTAGATTTCTCTTTCATTTTGTAGTTCTCCAGTTCTTCTTTGTAAGACTCACTCACTGCCTGTAATGAGGCAAAAGGAAAGAAAAAGTCAAATGTGTGTGCACATCACTATGAAGTGTTTAACTACAAGATGTTACCATTCCAGTTGATTAGTAGCAGGGGACAAGCAAAATCCCAGGACTGAACAGGCTATAAATTTCTATCATTTGATTACTACTGTGATCAGTCACTGAACATAATCACAGGATTCTGCCAGTGTACTTTTAACAAAAAGAACAGAAAGTGTATCACATTAACCTTAGTTACATTCACTTGTAATTTGGAAAGATTGTCTCAAACAGCAAATAATAAATTTTCAACCCCTTCCCCACTCCAATTCCCATTAAAGACACGCAACAAACGTGGTGAAGTTTCATGTCCATTATTCTATTCCTTTTTATTTAACTGAGGAGTTTGCATTTTCCTACTGTGACTTACTGCACCTTAAGCTAGATGTAATTCTGCCTCTCCAAGAACAAATGCACTGATGAAATCACTGACTCTTACAGCAACTGGACAAAACCCTACAGTTTTCAAAATAAATATGATGAGGCTGCTAAATAGCTCCACTTCTGGTCTTTGGTCCCTTTGTCTTAAAATCACAACTTAGTAAATGCTTCAGCTATTATCTCAAGGTAGTTTGTCTAGTCGTTTAGCTCTAGTCATGATTTCTTGGGAATACTGTGACCCACTCCTAAAAGAAAAGTTCCACATTTTAAACAGCTACCTGCACAGAACTGAAAATATTGCAGATCACAAATATTACAGACCTTCACTGTACAAAATCATGAGGGGCAGATGGGAAGAATATTTCCCCCTTGGTGGTGGGATCAATAACCACAGGGCACTGATTGAAGGTAAGGGACAGGAGACTTAAAGGTGATAAGAGGAAAACCATTTTCACCCAGAATCTGGAACTCATGGGCTGTAAGGTAGGTACAGGCAGAAACCCTAGTAACATTCATTGTATTCAAATTTACACTGGTGTTGTCAAGGCATACAAGGCTATGGCCCAAGTACTGGAAAGTTAGATTAGTTAGGTGGTTGATTTCAACAGGCCCAGACTGTAGGGTCTTTTTCCATTCTGTACACTTGTATGGCACATGACACAGAAAAAAAATGTTAAAAAGGTACCTTTAAGATGCATTTATCATTTGTATCAATTTCCTCATCACTATTCCAATCTTACATACAAAGCTATAACATTTACAAAGCAAGTCAATTTTTGACATTTCCTTCCACATTTGCACTTGACAAGTATTGGATACAATGTCCTTTAGTCACATGAAATATTTTCAAATTATGAATGTAGCATTAAATGCAAAAGTCTCACATTTGTGAAATCATTTGATAAATGAGAGAACTGTGATCTGTAGGGTTGTTGGATACATAGGCTTGAAAGTGTTATAGATCCATTACCATGCTCACCATCTCTTTCACCACAGTTGAATACTATTGCCACAAATTCAGTTTTCTAGAAATATGACTGACTGGTGATTCAATCCCCACATTGTCTTCTTGTAACAGCACTCCACCAATACTGATGGCACGAGCATCAGCCAGTCAAGTGTTTCATCATAAATTGGTACAATTCAAACTGGTGTGGTATTCAGTGTATTTTAAGTTGTCAAAAGATTTTTTTTGTTAATTTTGTTCTTTGGCGAGCTTATCAAAGGAGACATTGTTGTGCTGAAAATCGGAACAAATTTCTGACAAAATCCTCTTATTCCAATATATTGCTAAATGATACATTTGTCTGAGGCATTGGAAAATCAAAGCAACTCCTGCATCTCTGCTTTGAGTCTGTGACTCATATAAGTCACTTTTGTTTAACAAGACAAATTCATTTTGAGCCAAAATGTGACCAAATTAACTCTTCGTAATTGATCAGACAATTTCCCCGTGTTTTTATTCCCAGGTTTTACTGAATACAGCAGTTACATAATCCTTTAACCAATCAGCAGATTAATCATTGAAATGTTGCTGTTTATTTCCCCATTTTAAACACAGTCTGGCTTTTACATTGAAAAAGGGTATCTTCCAAAAGACAATTGATACAGTGCCATGTAACAGACGCAAGTTAGAGCTCCTGCAATAAAAGGGGACAGCAGCATTACGGATACAGAGTTCATTAATTGCCTTGAAAGAGGTTAGTGCATGTTTTCTAGGCTGCAGACATTTGTAGTAGGTTCTCGGGGGTCAGTACAAGACCTTTGCTTTTCCCCTAATCCATATTAGATGTCTTAGATCTTAGTGTAAAAAGGCACAATTTCAATAATGTTGAATGATACAAAACTTGGAAGCATTCAAAATGATGTAGCTAAGTTGATGAAGTGGGCAGACAGGCAACACAAAGTTCAACATTGAAAATGAGGGGTGATTAATTTGGCTAGGAAGAACTTGGAGAAACAATACAATAAAAAAGTATAATTCTAAACAGGGTGCAGGAGCAGAGAGGTCTGGGTAAATTACTTATGTATATATACAATGACAGGACAATTTGAGAAAGTGATTAAAAACATACAGACTTTTTTTCCTTTCAGCAGGACCAAAGAATACAACAGCAAAAATGTTATTTGGACTTGTTTAAGACATCTCCTGACTCGTCCTTTTTCCTCAACCAAGAATTACCCCGTCACACCCCACTGTGGTTGACAGGACTCTCAATTATGTCTGGACCATCATTCAATGTCTGCCTTTGCCCCTTTCCTTCCATGATAAGCAAGAGTTCCCCTTGTCCTCAACTTTCACCCCACCAGTCTCTGAATTTAAAAGAGTCATCTGCCATTTCTGCCAGATATCACCACCAAGTGCATCATTTCGTCCTCTCCACTGTAAGCATTCCGCAGAAACTGTTACCTCTCTAACATCCTGGCCCACTCTTGCATCACCTTCACTCCCCCAAGGTATGTTCCCATCTAAATCACAGAAGATGCGACTCTTGTCGACTTGTCGATATTTGAGAGAGGTTTGTACACTGGTGTGAGATGGGACTATCACAATGTGTTAGCCTCCAAACCATGCAGCAGGCACGATTGAAACTCTCCAGAAATGGTCAGAACGCCGAGAGCTGACTATTTATACCCAGACCCTACGGAGGGCTCCCTCTTGCCGCTAATTTTAGCAGCTGAAACAGAAGTGCTGAGAGACCAGTCACACAAATATCTCTGGTCTCCTTGATAGGCAGCAAATGAACTATGTTATTCACTGGCCGGGCCAGTAAACTCTCCAAACTGACTGGCTCTCAAGGCCTTTTCGGGGGCACTTAAAGGTCAAACCCATTGCCGAGGGACTGGAGTCACGTGAAGGCCAGACCAGGTAGTGAAAGCTGACTTCCTTCTCTAAAGGCCACGAGTGACCAGATGGATTGTTGTAACAAACCGTTCTGTGGATTAATTTAGAACAAAGAACTGCAGAAGCTGTAGATCTAAAACAGAAACAGGAATTGTTGAAAGAAACTCCGGCTCATCTGTATCAGTGGAGAGAAAGCAGGGTTAAGGCCCTTCAGTACACCAGGCCACTCGGCCCTTCAACTCTGCTCCACCATTCAATAAGATCATGGCTGAGGTGATTTTACTGTCAACTGTACATTCCTGCATATCCCCAACATCTACATCTGCCTCAAAAGTATCCAAACACCCTGCAGCCACTGCCTTTTGAAGACAGGGATTCCAATTTCCCGTTTGAATGGAAGGTGAGGCCGGTAAGGCTAGGGAACAATGGATGAGTAAAGATATTGGGGCCCTATTCAATAATAAAAGAAATCGTATATTTGATATAGACAACTGGGATCAAATTAATCTCTCCGATTATAAAGAGTGTGGGGCATCCTTAAGTGAGAAATCAGGAAGGCAAAGAGGAGATATGAGAGAGCATTGGCAGATAAGAGATTCTACAAATACATTAAGAGCGACAGGGTGGGGTCTCTTAAAGATTAAGGAGGTCATCTTTGTGTTGAACCTCAGGAGATGGGAGAGATACTAAATGAATATTTCGCATCAGTTTTTACTGTGAAGGAAGAAATAGAGGCTAGAGAACTTGGGGCAATAAATATTGATGTTTTGGAAACAGTTCACATTACAGAAGTGGAAGTGCCGGAAGTCTTAAAGGAGGACAAATCTCCAGGATCTGATCAATCGTATCCCAGGACATGGTGGAAAGTTAAGGAGGAAATTGCAGGGCCCCTAACAGAAATATATGTATCAATTCTAACCATGACTGAGATGCCAGAGGACTGGAGGGTGGCTAATATTGTGCCTTTATTTAAGAAAGGCTGTCAGCGGAAACCTGAGAAAAACCAAAAGAACTGTGGATGCTGTAAATCAGGAGCAGGGACGGGGTTGCTGGAGAAGCTCAGCGGGTCTCGCAGCATTCGTGAAGGAATAAAACAGAGTTAACGTTTCGGGTCAGGTGACCCTTCCTCGGGGTCTGTTTTTTCCTTCACGGATGCTGCCACACCTGCTGGGCTTTTCCAGCAACTTTGTTTTTGTTCCTGGGAACTACAGGCCTGTGCGTCTGAAATCAATGGTGGGTAAATTGATGGAGGGGATTCTGAAAGATATGATTTATATCCATTTGGAGTGGCAAAGAATGGTTAGGGATTTTCAGCATAGTTTTGTGTGTAGGAAATTGAGTGTCACAAACTTGAACGAGTTTTTTTTGAGAAAGTAACCAAGATCGATGAGGGCAGTGTGGTAGACGTTGTTTACTCAGAATCCAGTGAAGCCTTTGACAAGGTTCCACGTGGTAGATGAATTAGTAAAGTTGGATCACATGGGATTCAGGGAGCGTTTGCTAACTGGATACAAAATTGGTTTGAAGATAGGTGCCGGAGGGTTGTTTTTCAGACTGGACCAATGGTGATCCTCAGGAATCACATTACAAAGGGATCTTGATCTATTGGCTGAGGAGTGGCAGAGGGAGTTTAATTTGGATAAATGCAAGGTATTGCATTTGGTTTAAAAGAAACAAGGGCAGGATTTATACAAGTAATGGTAGGGCCCCGGGTAGCACTGTAGAACAGAGAGATTTAGGGATGCAGGTGTGTAATTCTTTGAAATTTGTTTAATAGGCAGATACAGTACATCGGTGAGGCCTCTACTGGAACACCGTGTGCAGTCCTAGTCGCCCAGTTATAGGAAGGATATTATTTAATTGGAGAGGGTTCAGAAGAGATTTACCAGGATGTTGCCAGAAGTGGAGAGTTTGGATGGGTGACCTTAGAGAGTATATAAAGTCATGAGGGGCATAGATAAGGTGAATGGCCATTTCCATTGACAGCTCGTTCTCAATTCTCCCACAGGAGGGGCCATCCTTTGCACACCCACCTGGTCCAGCCCCCTCAGGATTTTATATGTTTCCATTCAGCTCCCTCTGACTGTTTAAACTCCACAGGAAGCGGGTCAAGCCAGTCTAACCTTTTCCTGCTGGGGGAACCCACCCCGTTCCGGTTATCGGGCTGGTAACCCTTCTCTGAGCTGCTTCCAACACATTCACATCCTTCTGTAAGTACAGTGCCCCGTACTGTGTACACAGTCTCACCGAAACCCTGTATAACTGAGGGATAACCTCCTCCCTCACCATAAACCAGCGCATTGTTGGAGTTTTCCTGGATTACTTGCTGTACCTGCAGACTCACTTTCTGGGATCCATGCACTCGGACACCCAGATCCCTCTGTATCAGAGATAATCAGAGGGTTAGATCGGGTGGATAGGGAGAGCCTTTTTCCTAGGATGGTGACGGCGAGCACGAGGGGGCATAGCTTTAAATTGAGGGGTGAAAGATATAGGACAGATGTCAGAGGTAGTTTCTTTACTCAGACAGTAGTAAGAGAATGGAAGGCTTTGCCTGCAACGGTAGTAGATTTGCCAACTTTAGGTACATTTAAGTTGTGGTTGGACAAGCATATGGACGTACATGGAATAGTGTAGGTTAGATGGGCTTGAGATCGGTATGACAGGTCAGCACAACATCGAGGGCTGAAGGGCCTGTACTGTGCTGTAATGTTCTATGTTCTATGTTCTATGTTCTCTATTGAATATAATTTTGTTATTAATTTGTTATTACTTGACGTAAGCTTTCTACTTTAGTATTGAGTGGGTGTTCAGATAAGTGGGGTATGGATGCTAGGGCAGTTGCTTGCTCCTCCTGCAGAATGTGGCAGTTGGGAGATGTGGCACACGTCTCCGCTGGCTACATCTGCGGGAAGCGCACCCAACTACAGCTCCTTGAAAACCGTGTTAGGGAAATGGAGCTGGAGCTGGATGAACTACGGATCATTCGGGAGGCAGAGGGGGTAATTGAGAGGAGTTATCGGGAGTTGGTCACTCCTAAGGCTCAGGACGAGGATAGATGGGTTACAGTTAGGGGGAGGAAAGGGGACAGACAGACAGTGCAGAGATCCCCTGGGGGCATTCCCCTCAGCAATAAGTATACCGTTTTGGATACTGCTGGGGGGGATGACCTACCAGAGGAAAGCCATAGTAGTCAGTTCTCTGGCACTGAGCCTGACACTGTGGCAAAGAAGGGAAGGGGGCAGAATAGAAAAGTACTCGTGGTAGGGGACTCGATAGTTAGGGGAATCGACAGGAGATTTTGTGGTCAAGATCGGGATTCCCGGAAGGTATGTTGCCTCCCTGGTGCCAGGGTCCGGGACGTCTCCGATCGGGTGTATAAGGTTCTAAAAGGGGAGGGCGAACAGCCAGAAATCGTGTTACATATTGGCACAAATGATATAGCCAGAAATAGGATTGAGGATATAAAAAGTGATTTCAGGGAGTTAGGATGGAAGCTGCAGAGCAGGACGAACAGAGTAGTGTTCTCTGGTTTACTACCGGTGCCACGAGATAGCGAGGTGAGGAACAGGGAGCGGGCGCAGCTGAACACGTGGCTCCACAGCTGGTGTAGGAGGGAGGGCTTCAGATATGTAGATAATTGGGATGCCTTCTGGGGAAGGTGGGACCTGTACAAGAAGGACGGGTTGCATCTGAACTGGAAGGGGACCAATGTCCTGGGTGGAAGGTTTGCTCGAGTAGTTCGAGAGGGTTTAAACTAGTATGGCAGGGGGGTGGGAACCTGAGCTGTATACCAGAGGTGAGCGTTGATGCAGGTGAGGCAGTAGCAAGAGGTAGACCAGCTGGGAAGGAACCAAGGGATCGGTTAAAGTGTGTTTGCTTTAATGCAAGGAGTATCAGGAATAAAAGTGATGAACTTAGAGCATGGATCAGTACCTGGTGCTATGATGTTGTGGCCATAACAGAGACATGGGTTTCTCATGGGCAGGAATGGTTGCTGGATCTTCCAGGGTTTAGAGCATTTAAAAAGAATAGGGAGGGGGGGGGGAAAAAAGAGGAGGGGGTGTAGCACTACTAATCAGAGAGGGTATCACAGCTACAGAAGCTTCCATTGTCGAGGAAGATCTGCCTACCGAGTCAGTATGGGTGGAAATTAGGAACAGCAAGGGAGCAGTCACCTCGTTAGGGGTTTACTACAGGCCCCCCAATAGCAGCAGGGAGATTGAAGAAAGCATAGGTCGACAGATTTTGGAAAAATGCGGACGCAGTAGGGTTGTTGTAATGGGTGACTTTAACTTTCCTAATATTGATTGGAACCTCCTTCGAGCAGAAGATTTGAATGGAGCTGTTTTTGTAAGGTGTGTTCAGGAGGGTTTCCTAACGCAGTACGTTGACAGGCCGACGAGGGGAGAGGCCATTCTAGACTTGGTGCTCGGAAACGAGCCGGGGCAGGTATCAGATCTTGTGGTGGGAGAGCATTTTGGTGATAGTGACCATAACTGCCTCACATTCTACATAGCTATGGAGAAGGAGAGGATTAGGCAAAATGGGAGGATATTTAATTGGGGAAGAGGAAACTATGATGCGATTAGGCATGAGTTAGGAAGCATGGACTGGGAGCAGTTGTTCCATGGTAAGGGAACTCTAGACATGTGGAGACTGTTTAAGGAACAGTTGTTGCGAGTGATGAGTAAATATGTCCCTCTGAGACAGGCAAGAAGGGGTAAGATAAAGGAACCTTGGATGACGAGAGCGGTGGAGCTTCTTGTGAAAAGGAAGAAGGTAGCTTACATAAGGTGGAGGAAGCTAGGGTCAAATTCAGCTAGAGAGGATTACATGCAGGCAAGGAAGGAGCTCAAAAATGGTCTGAGGAGAGCCAGGAGGGGGCACGAGAAAGGCTTGGCAGAAGGAATCCGGGAAAACACAAAGGCATTTTACACTTACGTGAGGAATAAGAGAATGATCAAAGAAAGAGTAGGGCCGATCAGGGATAGCATAGAGAACTTGTGTGTGGAGCCTGAGGAGGTAGGGGAGGCCCTAAATGAGTTTTTTGCTTCTGTCTTTACGAAAGAAACGAACTTTGTAGTGAATGAAACCTTTGAAGAGCAGGTGTGCATGCTGGAATGGATAGAGATAGAGGAAGCTGATGTGCTGAAAATTTTGTCAAACATTAAGATTGACAAGTCGCCAGGCCCGGACCAGATTTGTCCTCGGCTGCTTTGGGAAGCGAGAAATGCAATTGCTTCGCCACTTGCGAAGATCTTTGCATCCTCGCTCTCCACTGGAGTCGTACCTGAGGACTGGAGAGAGGCAAATGTAATTCTCTCTTCAAGAAAGGAAACAGGGAAATCCCCGGCATTTATAGACCAGTAAGTCTCACGTCTGTCGTCTGCAAGGTGTTAGAAAGGATTCTGAGGGACAAGATTTATGACCATCTGGAAGAGCATGGCTTGATCAAATACAGTCAACACGGCTTTGTGAGGGGTAGGTCATGCCTTACAAACCTTATTGAGTTTTTTGAGGATGTGACTAGAAAAGTTGATGAGGGTCGAGCTGTGGATGTGGTGTGTATGGACTTCAGTAAGGCATTTGATAAGGTTCCCCATGGTAGGCTCATTCAGAAGGTCAGGAGGAATGGGATACAGGGGAACTTAGCTGCTTGGATACAGAATTGGCTGGCCAACAGAAGACAGCGAGTGGTAGTAGAAGGAAAATATTCTGCCTGGAAGTCAGTGGTGAGTGGGGTTCCACAGGGCTCTGTCCTTGGGCCTCTACTGTTTGTAATTTTTATTAATGACTTGGATGAGGGGATTGAAGGATGGGTCAGCAAGTTTGCAGACGACACAAAGGTCGGAGGTGTCGTTGACAGTGTAGAGGGCTGTTGTAGGCTGCAGCGGGACATTGACAGGATGCAGAGATGGGCTGAGAGGTGGCAGATGGAGTTCAACCTGGATAAATGCGAGGTGATGCATTTTGGAAGGTCGAATTTGAAAGCTGAGTACAGGATTAAGGATAGGATTCTTGGCAGCGTGGAGGAACAGAGGGATCTTGGTGTGCAGATACATAGATCCCTTAAAATGGCCACCCAAGTGGACAGGGTTGTTAAGAAAGCATATGGTGTTTTGGCTTTCATTAACAGGGGGATTGAGTTTAAGAGTCGTGAGATCTTGTTGCAGCTCTATAAAACTTTGGTTAGACCGCACTTGGAATACTGCGTCCAGTTCTGGGCGCCCTATTATAGGAAAGATGTGGATGCTTTGGAGAGGGTTCAGAGGAGGTTTACCAGGATGCTGCCTGGACTGGAGGGCTTATCTTATGAAGAGAGGTTGACTGAGCTCGGTCTCTTTTCATTGGAGAAAAGGAGGAGGAGAGGGGACCTAATTGAGGTATACAAGATAATGAGAGGCATAGATAGAGTTGATAGATAGAGTTGATAGCCAGAGACTATTTCCCAGGGCAGAAATGGCTAGCACGAGGGGTCATAGTTTTGAGCTGGTTGGTGGAAAGTATAGAGGGGATGTCAGAGGCAGGTTCTTTACGCAGAGAGTTGTGAGAGCATGGAATGCGTTGCCAGCAGCAGTTGTGGAAGCAAGGTCATTGGGGTCATTTAAGAGACTGCTGGACATGTATATGGTCACAGAAATTTGAGGGTGCATACATGAGGATCAATGGTCGGCACAACATTGTGGGCTGAAGGGCCTGTTCTGTGCTGTACTGTTCTATGTTCTATGTTCTATGTTCTATTACCTCACCATCCTAGGCCCCAAATACACCTTCCAGGTCAGGCAGCATTTTATTTGCACTTTGAATAATTTACTGTCTTTGCTGCTTGCAGTGCAGTCTTTTTTAAACTGAGGTGGCCAGATGCAGATTGGGAGATTTCTTCATGAAACATCTCCAATCTGTCCACAGGAATTATGCCAATCTTCCAAAGGCTTGCTATTTCATTAAACCACCTTGTTCTGATGCTATCCTTTCCATTCTTGGCCTGCTACAGTGTTCCAATGAAGCACAATGCAAGCTGGAGGAACAACACATTTTCCACTTAGCCTCTAGGACTCCATAGTTTATTTCCACAACTTCAAAGTATGACCTCTGTACTCTCTGCTCCTACATCCCATTACCTTGCTCTAGCTGAGTATGGTTTGTGGTTTGTTGTGGTCGACTCAGAGTAAACCCATTCTCTCCTTTTCATAGTTAACATTTACCTACTTTATCCCCCTCTCTCACTACCACTTCTGTTTCCATCCCCCTCCAGATACAGCCAGACTCGTTTCTCTTACATTCTGGTTTTAGTTTGGTCTAAGCTGAAGTATTGCATTCACTTTTGGGTACCATATCTCTGATGATCTGAAAGTACTGAAGAGGGCACAGAAATGATTTATGAGAATGGTCTGAGGAATTTCAGTTGTGTTGGCAGATTTTAGATATTCAGGCTGGTTTTCCTTGAAGAAAAACCTGACAGGTTTATTGATTTATTGTAGTCATGTACTGAGATAGTGAAAAAGTCTTATTTTGTGTGCTGTACAGGCAGATCGTACCATACAAAGTATATCAGGATCGCAGAACAGAATACAGTGTTGTAGCGGGACGGAGGGAGGGAGGGAATGGAAGAAGTTGTTCTTGAATCTATTCGTATGTGTATTCAAACTTTTGTACCCTTCTGCTTGACGGAAGAGGGTGGGAGAGGAGAACTGAGGTGAGAGGGGTCTTTGATGCAATGGTTGTTTTCTCGATGCAGCAGGAAGTACCGTTGGAGTTAATGGATGAAAGACCAGTTTATGTGATAGACTGAACTGTATTCATGACTCTAGTTTCTTGCAGTCTTGGGAAGAGCAGTTGGCATACTAAGCTCTGATACATCCAGAGAGGATGCTTTCTACAGTGCATTTACAAAAACTGGTAAGTCTCCTTGTAGACATGTCAAATTTCCTATGCCTCCAGTGGACCAGGACGGATTATTGGTGATCACACTTGACACACTCCACCATCTCCACTTCAGCACCATTGATGCAAACTGGGGCATGTCCTTCACTCCACTTACTGAAGTCAATGGCCAGCTCTTTCACTTTGCTGACATTTGAAGGAGAAATTGTTATATTTACACAATGCTGCTAAGCACTCAATCTCTTTCCTATACTCTGTTAAGTGATGTGAGATCCAGCCTATAATAGTGGCGTCATCAACAAACTTGTAAATAGTGTTGAGGCAGAATTTGGTACACAGTTGTGAGCATATAAGGAGTATAGTAGGGGGTTGATAATGCAGCCTTGAGGGCACCGGTGTTCACTATTACAGTGGAGGAAGTATTGTCACCTGTTCTTACTGATTGCGGACTATGGGTCAGGCAGTCGAGGATCCAGTTACAGAGTGGAGTGCAGAGACCTAGGTCTCAGAGTTTAGAGGAACGTTTGTTTGGAATTATAGTGTTGAAGGCAAAGTTGTATTTAATAAGTAGATCCTGACGTAGATATCCTTGTTATCCAGATGTTCCAGACATTTCTTATGTTCTTATACATCTGGATAGAAATTGTCCCATTGGGAACAGCCAGTATGAGTTCAGGAAGGGTAGGTCATGCTTAACTAATTTGGTGGAATTCTTTGAGGATATTACTTGCATGGTGGACAACGAGGAACACGTGGATGTGGTGTATCTGGATTTCCAGAGGCATTTGACAAGGTGCCACACCAAAGGCTGCTACATAGGATAAAGTTGCACAGTATGACAGGTAATGTATTGGCATGGATAGAGGATTGGTTGACCAGTAGAAAACAAAGAGTAGGGGTAAGTGGGTGTTTTGCTGGTTGGCGGTCAGTGGCTAGTGGTGTGCCTCAGGGATCAGTGTTGGGACCGCAATTCTTTACAATTTACATAGATGATTTGGAGTTGGGGACTAAGTGTGGAGTGTCAAAATTTGCAGATGACACTAAGGTGAGTGGGACAGCAAAGTGTGCAGAAGACACAAAGCCTGCTGAGGGATCTCGATAGTCTAAGTGAGTGCGCAAAGGTCTGGCAGATGGAGTACAATGTTGATAACTGTGAGGTCATCCATTTTGGTAGGAATAACAGCAAAATGGGTTATATTTCAAATGGCAAAAAAATTGCAGCACGCTGCTGTGCAGAGGGACTTGGGTGTCCTTGTTCATGAATTGCTGAAAGTTGGATTGCAGGTGTAGCAGGTAATTAAAAAGGCAAATGAAATTTTGTCTGTCATTGCTGGAGGAATGCAATTTAAAAACAGGGAGGCTATGCTGCAGCTGTATAGGGTCCTGGTAAGGCCACACCTGGAGTACTAAGTGCAGTTTTGGTCTCCTTACTTGAGAAGGGATATACTAGCACCGGAGGGCGTGCAGTGGAGATTCACTCGGTTGATTCTAGAGTTGAGAGGGTTGGATTATGAGGAGAGACTGAGTAGGCTGGGATTTTACTCATTGGAATTCAGAAGAATGAGGGGAGATCTTATAAAAACGTAATAGATAAGTTGGAGGCAGGGAGATGGTTTCCACTAACAGGTGAAACTAGGACTAGGGGGCATAGCCTCAAAATAAAGGGAAGCAGATGTAGGAATGAGGTCAGGAGGAATGTCTTCACCCAAAGGGTTGTGAATCTGTGGAATTCCCTGCCAGTGAATCGGTCAAAGCTACCTCAATGTTTCTAAGGCAAGGCTAGATAAATTTTTGAACAGTAAAGGAATTAAGGATTATGGTGAGCGGGCGGTTGTGGAGCTGAGTCTCAAAAAGATCAGCCATGATCTTATTGAATGGCAGGGCAGGCTTGAGAGACTGGATGGCCTACTCCTGCTCCTAGTTCTTATGAATGTCAGGCCAGGGAAACAGTGTCTGTTGTGGACCTGTTGTGCCAGTACGTGAATTGCAAAGGAGCAATACAATTTGGTATCCTGGAATTGATGCGGGTCATGATTAACCACTCAAAGCATTTCATAATTATGGAAGTCATAGTCATTGGGTGGTAGTCATTGAGGCATGCTGCATGATTTTTCTTTGGCATCAGGATGGTGGTGGCCTTCTTGAAGCAAGTGGGGACTTCAAACTGTAATAAGGAGAGGTTAAAGATGAGGGTTACAGATATGGTTAGTGGTAGTGTTTTTTCCATAGGATGGCAGATTTCAAGACTAGGGGGCATATTAAGGTGAGAGAGAGAGAGAGAGAGAGATTTTAAAAATTTGCCTCACATGTCTTTAAAGAGGGTGTTTAATGTGCGGAATGAACTTCCTAAGGAAGTGGTGGCCATGGGCACAATGACAATGCCTAAAAGACATTTGGAAAAGTACATGAATAGGAAAGGCTTGGAAGGATATTGGCCAGGAGCAGGCAGGTGGGACTAGTTTAGTGTGGGATTATCTTCCAAATGGACTGATTGGACCGTAGGGTCTGTGTCAATGCTATATGTTTCTATTTTTTATCTGCAAATACTCCTGCCAGCCGCTCTGCACAGCATCCGAGTGCCTGACTGGGGACTATATCTAGTCTAGTTGCTTTCCGTGGGTTCCCTCTAACGACCTAAAGTCTGCAGTGGTGAATATGGGTACAGGTGGGACTGAGGCTTTTGGGATAGGTGCCATTGCTCCCTTTGACAGGTCAGTGAAACATAGGGTACATTGAGGTTGTCAGGTAGGGATGTATTGTTGCCTGCAACTCTGTTCAACTTTACTTTGGAGCCACTTTATGCCTTGCCACAAACAAGATGTTCATGTGATAACAAGGTGTAGAGGTGGATGAACAAAGCAGGCCAAGCAGCATCAGAGGAGCAGGAAGGCTGACATTTCGGGCCTTGACCCTCCTTCAGAAATGGGGGAGGGGAAGGGGGTTCTGAAATAAATAGGGAGAGAGGGGGATAAAAGATGGATAGAGGAGAAGATAGGTGGAGAGGAGACTGACAGGTCAAAGAGACAGGGATGGAGCCAGTAAAGGTGAGTGTAGGTAGGGAGGGGATAGGTCAGTTTGGGGAGGACGGACAGGTCAAGGGGGCGGGATGAAGTTAGTAGGGAGGAAGGACAGGTTAGGGAGGGGAGGACAAGCTGGGCTGGTTTTGGGATGCGTAGGGGGAGGGGAGATTTTGAAGCTTGTGAAGTCCACATTGATGCCATTGGGCTGCAGGCTTCCCAAGCAGAATAAAAACATGTGCCCATGCACCTGTACGGGGGGGGGGGGGGGGGGGGTGTTGAAATGGTTCGTGGATGGTCTGGGTCTCAAAGTTATTTCAAAAATTATTAGTGGTCTGGACAAATTAAATAGGACTTTTTGCTGATATGGGGCAAAGTTACATAAGTGAAAATAGATTGTCCTGGTGATAGATTAAATGAGGTCAGAAGCTTGTCCAGCAGTCAAATGTGACAATAGACTGCAAGCAGACCAATTAAACTGTGGACTAGTGCCAGAGCGAGAGCTGGAGTCAGCAGTAATGAAGCACAGTTTAGAGCAGTGATCAAAATAACGGTTTCAGTTGTCCCAATATTTAACTGAAGAGCTCTGCTCATCCAATATTAGATGTTGCACAGCAGGTTGATGGTATCAATAGTGGAGTCGTTGAAAGGCAACAGTGAGGTTGAGATTTGAAATCAGCACATGTAAAAATTATTGTAGTTTGTTGCTGTCTTATTGTCCAGAAAATCTTTTTGCAGTTACAAGAGCATCAAAGCAACAGAAAGAATTAATTCAGCTCAACAAGTTCACTCTTAGTTGACAGCAGGTCAGGCGGAATCAGAGCAGCGTTGGTGTTTCGGGCCTAGACCCTTTTTCAGGATGGGGAGGGAAAACGGTGCTGGGAAATAAATAAAGGGAAGAGGGGTGGGGCTTGGGGGTAGGTAGGTGGGATGGCAATAGGTGGATGCAGGTAGGGGTAGTGGGGTGGAGAAGATTGGTAGGGAAGGAGATGGACAGGTAGTGTCAGGACAAAGAGGTGGGGCTGAGAGGGAGGGTTGGGCATGGGATGAGGCTTGGGATGGGGAGAATTTGAAACTGGTGAATTCAATGTTTAGTCTGTAGGCTGAGGTGGAATACGATTGAATCAACATTATTGCAGACATTTTATGCATGAAAAATCCAATATTCTCTGCACTCTGTTTCATTGAACCACAGGAAATAATCCAGTTTTCCAAATTAATTCCTGAGATATGAGAGCTTTCTTGGGAACGGCAGATTTATTTCCACTCCTTAACTACCCAGGTTGGTGGTAATGGTTTCCTGGATCACTGAAGTAGGTAGTTGAGACTTAGGTACCCCACTCAGGTACAGCATACCAGGCTTTTTTGACCAACCATTCCTACAAGTTTTATAAACTGCAACACTTATACTTATCCACATGTTGCCTATGTGAACTCATTGCCATCTGCAGTGTTCTGTTAAATATGTAATTTTTAAAACACAAACTTACATGCCTCAGCCAATATTTGATGTGAATAATATTCAGGCAAGTCACAGTTCTTTAACAGCTCACCTGAATATTGCATGTTCTAAAATGTAATTTGTAATCTTCATTCAGCTTCTAGTACTTTGCTCAATTCATCTAATAAATTTCAGAACTGTAGAACAATTTTGATGTGACACCATTAATCATGACTGACCCAAAACTATACCAGTTTGGGAAAACATGGCTAAAAATATAAATGTCTTAAAAACAAAATCACAGCACAGAACAGAACAAAAAGTTCTTTAAATGTGAAACGTGGGGATCGATTAAAAGTACAAGGCAACTAACATTCAACTGGACTGGCTAACTGCAATGTGGAACCAAATAATAACTTCTTTGATACAACATAGTTGATTATTTCATTCCTTTACATAACTAATTTGGTAAAAGTTGGTGCAAGTTCAAAACATTCATCCTATTGCTAAAAGTAATGCTTACCCTACAAAAAAAATGTTAGTTTGAAAGGCTGTTAGTTGAATAGATTAATATATCCATAGAATCCCTACAGTGTGGAAGCAGGCCCTTCAGCCCAACAAATCCACCTCAAAGCATCCTAACCAGACCCATCCCACTATAACCCACCTAATCTACACCTCCCTGAATACTATGGGCAATTTAGCGAGGCCAATCCCGCAAATCTTTGTACCATGTGAGGAAACTTGAGCAACAAGAAGAAACCCATGCAGACACAGTGAGAATGTGCAAAGTCCGCACAGACAGTTGCCCAAGGGTGGAATTGAACCAAGGTCCCTGGTGCTGTGAGGCAGCAGTGCTAAGCACTGATCCACCATGCTGCTCCTGAAGCAGGAATGACGAACAGGATAGTAGGAACTGCCGATGCTGGAGAATCTGAGATAACACGGTGTGAAGCTGGATGAACACAGCAAGCCAAACAGCATTACAGGAGCAGGAAAGTTTGACTTTTCGGGATTTTTCTGAAGAAGGGTCTTGACCCGAAAAGTCAAACTTTCCTACTCCTCTGATGCTATTTGGCCTGCAGTGTTCATCCAGCTTCATACCGTGTTATCTATGATAAATAGGATGGTTTGTTGCTTTTCAAATGGTTCTTAAAAAAGGTCAGATTTATTTTTCCGAAGTGCGACAAACTGATTTCAGCTTGCTTAAAGAGTTAGTCCTTTTACCTTTGCTTTCATCCTTTGCTGGTCCATTTCTTTTTGCAACTCTCTACGAATTTTCCTCATCTGTCCCTTGGAGTCTTTATTGAGAGCATCTTCAAACTCAGCTTGTAGAGTACGTCGTGGTGGTGATGGAGAAAGAGAGCGGGCACGTACAGGCTTCCTGGTTTGTTTTGCTGCATTACAATGGATTGAAAGAAAATCAGACAAGTACTTATAAACATTTGCCCAAAGGAACTGATTTGACATTTATTCATCGTTTTGATACCGTTCCTGTGAGAGAACAATATTCCTTTTGTGATCTTTGTCGCTTAAATACTGTCATTTTTAAACTGGCCCAAAAACAACAAGTTGATTATAACATAATAAAATGTGAGGCTGGATGAACACAGCAGGCCCAGCAGCATCTCAGGAGCACAAAAGCTGGAACCCTCACCCCATTCCCCTCTCTGATGAAGGGTCTAGGCCTGAAACGTCAGCTTTTGTGCTCCTGAGATGCTGCTGGGCCTGTTGTGTTCATCCAGCCTCACATTTCATTATCTTGGATTCTCCAGCATCTGCAGTTCCCATTATCACTAGTTGATTATAAGATCTCAAGTACTGGACAGAATAAATGTTTCCGGACTTGTTCCAAATATCTAAATTTGATGCTAATTATATTTCATTCTACTTGACGTTTCCAGGAATAAAATGTACAGACTAAACATCAGACGGTAAATTATGTGTTTTCTGCAAGGTACAACAGGTATGCCACTTCCTTGCATTAAAATAATTAGGCCTTGCTTTAACACGTAAAACTCCAATTTATGTTGCAGCATGTGGGCCAGAAGAGTTTCAATGCATCTCATTTCAGACGTCAGACAATGTTGGCCTGCTAGATCAAATGTGATTTTTAGATTGATTCGAGCAGTAGTTTAAACCTGAAAGTGGACACTCCACACTGTTTGGAATTGGTGAGAACTGTTGATGCTGGAATCAGAGTCAATACACTATCCAGCTGGAGGAATACAGCAGGTCAGGCAGAATCAGAGGAACAGGAAAGTCAATGTTGCAGGTTTATACTCTTCATCAGGACTGGGGAGGGGAAAGGGAGCCTGGAAATAAATGGGGTTGGGACTGGGGTAAGATAAGTGGTAGTGGAGATTAGGTCAGTGGAAAGAGTGGGGCGCATAGGTGGGAAAGATGGACAAGTTTTATCAGGTCAAGGAGGTGGGGATGAGAAGGAAAGTTGGACATGGGATGGAAGTTGGGGATGGGGAGATTTTGAAACTGGCGATTTCTATGTTGAGGCCATCCAGCTCTAAGTTCCTGAGGGAGAAAGAGACATCATTCCTCCAAATTGCGTGTGGTGTCATTGTGGCATTGGATATGTCACCAAGGGAGTGGGAGGGGCAATTAAAAATGGTTTGCAACCAGAAAATGTTGTTGATTAATGCCTACAGAGTCCAGATATTTTGCAAATCGGTCACCGAATCTGTGCTTGGTTTCACTGCTGTAGAGAAAACCACTTCAGGTGCAACGCCTCCAACAAACCTCCATCCTCTTAGACACCACCCCACGGCCTCCTACCCTCTTTTAACCTCATCATCTCCAACTGCCATTGCGATATCCATCGCTTGAAATCTCCACCCCTTCATTCACTCCAACTGTCCCCAGTGGAATGCACAACCCTCTGCTCCAACCCCAGTTTCACCATCAAACCCACTGATAAGGGGGAGGGGGGTCCCAATGGTGGTATGGCATACTGCCCTCTACATTGTGGAGGCCAGGCACCAAACTGTCCGACACCTCCTCCTACTGACCCCTCAATTATGACCTCATCCTTGATCACCAAACCATCATCTCCCAGACCATCAATAACCTCATCATCTCAAGAGACCTCCCATCCACAGCCTCTAACCTCATCATTCCCCTACCCCATACCACCCATTTCTATCGCCTTTGCAAAATCCACAAAAATGACTGCCCTGGTCAATGCATTATCCGTGCCTGCTTCTGCCCCGCTTACCTCAACGCCATTTTTTTTCACCCTAGTCCAGGAACTTCCCATCTACATTTGGGATACTACCCACGTCCTGCACCTCATCCAGGACTCCCAACTCCTCATCTTCACCATGGACATCCAGTCTCTATACACCTGTATCTCCCACATATGGCCTAAAAGTCCTTCGCTTCTTCCTCTCCTGCAGACCCAACCAGTCCCCCTCCACTGACACCTTCATCTGCTTAATGGAACTTGTCCTTACCCTCAACAACTTCTCCTTGAACTCCTCCCGCTTCCTACAAACTGAAGGGATGGTTATGGACACCTCTGTGGGTCTGGGCTATGCCTGCCTCTTCACGGGTACCATGGAACAGTCCTTCTTCTGTTGTTATACTGGCACCAGCCCTTACCTCTTCCTCCACTACACTGACAACTGTATTGGGACTACCTCATGCTCCCATGAGAGGCTTGAACAGTTCAACTTCACTAACACCTTTCATGGAAACCTCAAATTCACCCAGACCATCTTGGATACCTCCCTCCCTTCCTGGACCTTTTCGTCTCTATATCCAGTAATTATCTCAGCATTAACATCTATGTGAAACACACCAAGTCCCACAGCTACCTTGACTACACCTTTCTCACCCACCCTTCTGCAAAAATGTGGTCACTTACTCCCAATTCCTCCACCTTCACTTCATCTGCTCCAAAAATGGAGTGTTACACTTCCAGACATCCCAGATGACCTGCTACTTCAAGGGCAGCAACTTCCACTCTCCATTGATTCATAATGCCCTCACTGCTTCTCTTGCATTTCCCTCAATTCTCCCCTCAAACATCCTCCTCCCAACAATAATAAAGACAGAATCACCCTGGTCCTCACATACTACCCCACTAACCTCCACATCCAGCGCATCACCCTCTGCCACTTACAATTCGACCCCAAAGAGATATTTCCCTTCCCAACCTAACCTGCCTTTCTTAGGGACCGCTGACTCTGCAACTTGCCTATACACTCCACACTCCCCATCAACCCCACCACATCCAGTGCCTTTATTTGCAACTGTAGGGAGGTGCTACAACTGCCCTTATACCTCCCCTCTCACCAGGCCCCAAACAATCTTTCCAAATCTGACAGGGATACAACTGTACATACTCAACCTGGTCTACTGAATTCGTTGGTCCTGATATGGACTCCTCTACGTTGGGGAGACCAAGCACAGACTCGATGGTTGATTCATGGAGCATCTGTGCTCTGTATGCTGTAGTCAACACCACCTTCCGGTTACTTCTAACTTTTTATTTTAACTTCTCTTTTTCCCTCCACTCGCCCCATCCCAACTTCCTTGTTGACATGTCCATCCTGGGCCTCCTCCACTGTCACAAGACACCACCCACAAACTGGAGGAGCAACACCTCACTCCATCTCAAAAGCCTACAGGCCAATAGCTTCAACGTACAATTCACCAGTTTCAAAATGTCCCCACCTCATCCCATTTCGAACTCTCCCTCTCATCCCCACTCTTTGACCTAACATAACTTGTCCATCTTCTTTCCTACCTATCCACACGTCCCTTCCCCCAACCAATCTCCACTACCCCATACCTGCAGCCACCTATCACCATCCAACCTACTTCCCCCAGTCCCAACACCCTCCATCTATTCATTTCTGAGCTCCTTTCTCCCTCCCCAATCCTGATGAAGGGTGAAAAGCCAAAATATCAACGTTTCTGCTCCTCTGATGCTGCAACATGCTGTGTTCTACCAGCACCACACTGTATTAAACAAAGAACAAAGAAACATACAGCACAGGAACAGGCCCTTCGGCCCTCCAAGCCTGCGCCGATCAAGATCCTCTGTCTAACCTGTCATCTATTTTCTAACGGTTTGTGTCCCTTTGCTCCCTGCCCATCCATGTACCTGTCCAAATACATCTTAAAAGACGCTAACGTGTCTGCGTCTACCACCTCCACTGGCAACGTGTTCCAGACATCCACCACCCTCTGTGTAAAGAACTTTCCACGCATATCTCTCTTAAACTTTCCTCCTCTGACTTTGAACTCATGACCCCTAGTAATTGAGTCCCCCACTCTGGGAAAAAGCTTTTTGCCATCCACCCTGTCTATACCTCTCATGATTTGACATCTGGGATGTCTGGAAGTGTAACACTCCATTTTTGGAGCAGATGAAGTGAAGATGGAGGAATTGGGAGTAAGTGACCGCATTTTTGCAGAAGGGTGGGTATTGATTCCACATTGTTCATCATCTCCACACTGTTGTGGGGGGTTGGTGGGGCAGGTGGGGCAGGTGGGGTTGGAAATCGTGGTGGTTGTTACAACATATTCACAAAAACATCTTATGAGCAGTGGGAACAGTATTAGCAAAGTAAAATACCATCTGTAATCCTGCAGCACTCAGTTGCAACCAGCAGAGGTCTTCACTGAGTCAGCTGAGTGTAAGGTTGAGGAGAGTGTTAAAAGGTGGTGCCTACAGATCAGTTGCAAAATTGTTACATTCCCACGTTCTAACCAATTCCCTATCCACACACTTCTTTCAAAAAAAGAATGGCAGCAACTGAATGGGCCTTACATTCTGCAAACATTTTCTTTGCCAGTTCAGTAGCATGTCAAAATGTGCAATTATTTATGCAGTGAAAAGAAAAAAAAATTACAGATCCCCAGTAATCCCCTCAAAGCGTAACTGGGTTTACATTTTACATTACAAATTTTTGCACAGCAAAATTTTCTTAAAGATCACTGCTGATATCAAACTCAGTTGGAACTGCATTGAACCCAACAGTGCAACAAGTTGACAAATGGTTGCTAGGTAACATTACAAATAAGGCAATGTTGTCAGTACTTCACTTGTGCCCTTTAACTCCAATTATTTGTCAGAATTTTCATTTCACCTGTCCCAGCCTAAACAATAATACATCAAAATTTAAAAACACCGAGGCATTTTGAAATAAACTAATGAAGATTCTCAAAAAATCTTCAAAATTATGATGGAGGTTGATAGAATATAGAACAATACAGGCCCTTCGGCCCACCATGTTGTGCCAACCTATTATCCTACTATCCTGCATACCCTACATTTTATGATCCTCCACGTGCCTATCCAAGAGTCGCTCAAAAGTCTCTAAAGTATCTGACAGGATCTGACAAGCATCTACAGTAGCTGATAGGGGTAGACAGAAAATGTTTCCATTTGTAGTGGACACCAAAAGATACAGTCATAGATAAAAGATGGGCCATGTGTTCTACCCAAAGGCAATTCCTTAGTTCATTATCTGATGAAGATAGTTACTAGCATGTCTGATAGGGAATTCAATAGAAGTTTCTTTACCATAAATGCCTGAAAACAAGAAACTCATCACCACAAATTGTTTGAGGCAAACAGCAGAAATACTTTCAAACACAAGACACAATAGATGCACGTTGATGCGATTAGAAGAGGAAGAATGGAAAGACACTAACACAGACCATTAACAGTCTCTTCCTCGACGAAACCAAACCTGTGCACACCATCTCAAAGATGCACCAAAGTTAATTCACCAAAGGTCTTTTGACATCTTTCAAACCTACAACTTCTCCAGCTAGAAAAAGGGCAGCTTGGAAGCACCCCCACCTCCAAGTTTTGCTCTAAGTCATTTATGATCCTAACCTGGAATTTCTCTAAAATCTGGGAACTCCCTTCCCAATAGCACAGTACTAAGGATATATCTAACCCTATCACCACTCCACAAATGGACTGCAAAAGTCCATGAGGATAGTTCACTGTTCCCTTCTCAGGGGCAATAAATGCTGCCCTGACCAGCAACACCAGCATCCTGTCAATGAATATAAGAGAAATAGATGGGCCAAGTGTTTCAGTGCAGTACAGACTATGAAATTGATCATTGAATTGTGCTGGACTTGAGTATCTTTTCTAAATTCCATGTAGCTTGGACCTGCTCCAAACTAAGTCTCAAATGCAGTTTTACAAGCTTGAGATCCCTCACCAGGCAAATGCTGAGGTCTTCTATATTCTGTGATACTGTCACTGTGTTGAGACAATTTATCTTCTTCTTTGAAGTTATGAGCATCATAATTCTCACCCAGGGCTTGTTTCAGCATCTGTTAACAAGATAATATCAGTCAATTCATAGATAGCTCAAGAGACTATTCATAGGAGTCTAAGAACTGTATGAATCATGGAATGATGTGGCATCAGAAGCAGAAGTCATTTGTCCTAATGTACCTGTACAATTAAACCTCCTGTAAATTTTTCCCCTTTAAATAAAATGTTTGGTTTTGCAGGTTACTACTGTATCTGCTTCCATCACCCTTTCAGACAGCATATTCTTGACCATAACTCACCGTTTTAAAAAAAAGTCTAATCTTTCTTAAAGAGAGAGAACTGAGAGCAAACTAGTGAATAACAAGACAATAACAGCCTCTTCATATACTAAAAAAAAAGCACAAGGTGAACATAATTATATATCACTGGGGAAACCAATGTGGCTCAAGGTTGATAAGTCTCCTGGCCCTGATGAGATGCAAAGTAGGATATAAAAGGAAGCAGTTACGGACATAGTGCATGC
This sequence comes from Stegostoma tigrinum, assembly GCF_030684315.1. Classification (NCBI taxonomy): domain Eukaryota; kingdom Metazoa; phylum Chordata; class Chondrichthyes; order Orectolobiformes; family Stegostomatidae; genus Stegostoma; species Stegostoma tigrinum. Next base: position 10,835,136 of record NC_081375.1, read on the forward strand.
ACTGGTAATAATCTTCCAAGAATCCTTAGATTTTGGAGAAGTTCCAGATGATTGACAAACTGCAAAAGGTAACAAATTTATTCAATGAAGGAAACAGACAAACAAAAGTACTACAAGCCAGTTAGCTTAACCTCTTATCAGAAAATATGTTGGAGTCTATTATAAAGGATGTAATAGCAAAGCATTTAGAAATACGTAATGATGATCAAGTAGAGTCAGCGTGGCTTCATGAAGGGGAAGTCACGCCTGTCAAATTTACGAGTTCTTTCAGGTGGTAACAAGCGGGATAAAGGGGAACTGGGGAGCAGTCGATGCTTAGACTGCACTTAGAATACCATGAATAGTTTTGGTTGCCTCATCTAAGGGAAAATACAATTGCATGGTAAGCACTCCAGAGAAGGTTGAACCCAGATGGCGGGGGGGGGGGGGCATTTTCTTAGGAGAGATGGTTTGTACTCATTGTGAGCTCAGAAAAATGAATGAGAGAAGACCTTATTGAAAGATGAGATTCCTAGGAATCTTGGCAGGTTAGGTGCAGTGAGGTTATTGTCCTTGTGGGAAAATCTAGAGCCAGCTATCATAAATCTCAATTAGGAGTTGCCCATTTAAGACAGTGAAGAGATATTCTGAGTGTAGCAAATCTGTGGAATTCTTAACAAGCCAGCCTCAACGGCCCTCTATAGCAAAATACATTCAAGACTGAGACGGATTTCTAAGCAGCAAGGCAAATCAGAGTATAGGGATAAGGCAGGAAAGTTGGGTGGAGGATTAACAGATCAACCACAATCTCACTGAATGGCAAAACTGTATTAAAATGTACCAAATGGTTGACTTCTGTTCCTAAGCTGTTTTGATTTGTTGCTTTATTTTTGCTACTTAAAACAGGTTTTACTCATTTCTCTGTTAACTACCTTTCTGACCTTTAAATACTTGTAATCACAATTCTCCTCAACCTTGTCATTGTCAAAACTGCAGTGCCACTGGTTTCTCAGTACAAGAGAATGTGTTTCGGTGCCATTCTAGTAAATCAAGAGGAAAAACACTGGAAATCGGTAATAACAGAAAATACAGTGGGGGGGAGAGAGAAAGAAGAGAAAAAAAATTCACAGGATTGATGGCATTGGCAGAAACAGATACAGAATTGAACGCGAGAGTCAAAAGAGGATTCTTATTTGAACCCATTCTCTCTCCACAGCATCTGCAACCTACCTTAGTGTGATGTCTAAGGCAAGAATGTTACAGCTGAGACAATCACCAATTCATCAAGCTTTAACATATGCTACTCTTGCATTCTGTGCAAACAATCCTGTCTGTATGTTTTCTGGCCAATTTCAGCTTTAGAGAAACAGCAGATACTGCAATGGATAGTGTCCATTTATGTATAGCAAAAGAAAAAACGAGCTTTGGAACCTGAAAACAAAAAGTAGTTAGAGCTCAATTTCCGATTTTATGATCCTCAATGGGTCCTACGTGGGAAAATGGAATCATGCAACCTGTCTGGTGAGCAACATTTTGTACAGCAAGCCAGACTCAAAGAATTGAACTCTCAGGCAAAACGATTACTTTTCAAATATCTGAAGTTAAAATTAATTGGTTAATGACAATTATCTTCTAGCCTTCTGAATCCAAACGTTACCATATCAAGTTGGTGCAACTTTCGAGACAGCTGCTCAGACATCTCATGCAGCTCCTCCTCTGCAAGAATATTCCTTATTCTTCGGCGAGAGAGAGGTTCATCTCCAAATAAAGTGCATACATCACCTCGATCTCTATGGCTACCATAAAAAGCAGTTGCAATTAGAAAAGACTATAGACTACAACTTTCACATATTCATAAGATAATTTTTAAGCAATGGACAAAATCAATTCCTACCGCGTAGCATTTGACTTTTTGGGATTCTTCCACCCAGTAAGACTGGCATGTCTGTAGTTATACAATTCTTTGCCTTTATTGTCTTTTATCACTATCATGTGGAAAACAGTGGCAGAACTGAACAGTGTCAGCATGGGATTTACAAAAGGGAATTCAAGCTTGACAAACTACTGGAATTTAGAGAGGATGCAAGAAGTAGTGTTGATAAGGGGATGCCTGTGGAAGTGGTTTATTTAAACATTCAGAATGCTTTTGGCAAGGTCCCACGTTACAGAATAATGTGCAAAATTAAAGAACATGGAATTGAGGGCAGTGTACTGACATGGATAGTGAAATAACTTGTTAGCAGGCAGATAAGGTTGGAATAAATTGGTCTTTTTCAGTGGCAGGCAATGGCTAGTGATGTACCACAGGACTCCGTACTTGGAACACAGCTGGTCATAATATTATAAAAGATTTAGAGGAGAGATCTAAAACATGATATGTCCAAAGTTTGCAGACAACACAAAGTTGTGTTGGAGAGAGAACTGAAGAAGTCGCAGAAATGCTGTTGTGTGATTTGGACAAGTTGAAAGAGTGCAAATGCATGTTAGATGAAGCATAATCTGGATAAATGTGGGTTATTCATTTTGGCATCAAAAACAGGGAGGTAGATGACTTGAGTGGTATTAGATTAGGAAAGGGGTAGGGTATAGCAAGATGTACAGTGTCCCTATACAGTATACCAGCCACTGAAAAACAAGCATGCAGGTATAGCAGTAAGATGGCAAATAGTTTGGTGACCTTCATTGTGAGAGGACTGAGTCTAGCTACAATTGTACTTGGTCTTGGTGAGACTACACCTAGAGTAGTGTGCAGTCTCATCAGAATGAGGATGGTCCAGCTATGGAGTTAGTCCAACAAAAGGTTTTCCAAACTGATTCCTGGAATTGGCAAGAATGAAAAGGGACTGGATGGACTATATTCATTGGACTTTAGAAGAAGGGGATGGGGAAATGTCAGTGGAATTGCTGACTGATTCTGCCCAATGCCTCTTACTGGTAAGCCCTCTCCGACAATTGCTGTTGAGGGAAAGAGTTTGTGATTGGAGGAGTTGCATAATGAGGTGGTGATAATGAGGAAGTTACTGGGGGAAGCAAAATCAAATGCAGATTCGGGTTGTGGGAGTGGGAGTGGAATAGAATATAGAACATTACAGCACAGTACAGGCCCTTCGGTCCTCGATGTTGTGCCGACCTGTCATACCGAACTCAAGCCCAACTAACCTACACTATTCCATGTACGTCCATATGCTTGTCCAATGACGACTTAAAATGTACCTAAAGTTGGCGAATCTACTACCGTTGCAGGGAAAGCGTTCCATTCCCTTACTACTCTCTGAGTAAAGAAACTACCTCTGACATCTGTCCTATATCTTTCACCCCTCAATTTAAAGCTATGCCCCCTCGTGCTCGCCGTCACCATCCTAGGAAAAAGGCTCTCCCTATCCACCCTATCTAACCCTCTGATTATTTTATATGTTTCAATTAAGTCACCTCTCAACATTCTTCTCGCTAATGAAAACAGACTCAAGTCCCTCAGCCTTTCCTCGTAAGACCTTCCCTCCATACCAGGCAACATCCTAGTAAATCTCCTCTGCACCCTTTCCAAAGCTTCCACATCCTTCTTATAATGCGGTGACCAGAACTGTACACAATACTCCAAGTGCGGCCGCACCAGAGTTTTGTACAGCTTCAACATAACCTCTTGGTTCCGGAACTCGATCCCTCTATTAATAAAAGCTAAAACACTGTATGCCTTCTTAACAACCCTGTCAACCTGGGTGGCAACTTTCAACGATCTGTATACATGGACACCGAGATCTCTCTGCTCATCTACACTGCTCAGAATCTTACCATTAGCCCAGTACTTTGCCTTCCGGTTACTCCTACCAAAGTGCATCACCTCACACTTGTCTGCATTAAACTCCATTTGCCATCTCTGCCCAGCTCTGCAGCTTATCTATGTCTCTCTGCAACCTACAGCATCCTTCGTCACTATCCACAACTCCACCGACCTTAGTGTCGTCTGCAAATTTACTAACCCATCCTTCTCCGCCCTCATCCAGGTCATTTATAAAAATGACAAACAGCAGTGGACCCAACACTGACCCTTGCGGTACACCACTAGTAACTGGTCTCAGGATGAACATTTCCCATCAACTACCACCCTCTGTCTTCTTTCAGCAAGCCAATTTCCAATCCAAACTGCTATATCTCCCACAATCCCATTCCTCCGCATTTTGTACAATAGCCTATCGTGGGGAACCTTATCAAACGCCTTGCTGAAATAGAGAAGGAAGTCGTGGCAGAATAAAGTAAGAAGTGAGAGAACGAATGATGGAGAATGCAGCTACAAAAGAGAGAACAATCTGTTCAAGTATGCATGTATGCATGATAGATACACATTAGCTGCGATCTTACCTGTTGGCAGAATGTGTTTTGGGTGATGGTTGTGTGTGGAGAAGATTGTCAATTTTTTGTCTTTTTTTTTTGTTAAGCAGACTTGCTGTTGATTTTTGCCTGCTGCTATGCGGCAATTTAAATACTGCCATGTCTAAGGAATTAACTTCCTTGTCTTGTGGTTTTAGATTTAATGGAGAGTTAGTAATTGAGAGTACTGATTATGTATCTATGAGTCGAAATACCCTGTATGTGAACACAAATACAGACTGTATTACCTAATAAGAGTTAGTGACAATAAAACCAAAAATTAACCTCAAATTGAGAGTCTCTTCTGCACATTTAGATGGACACAAACATTATTTTCTCATAACATTATTTGGAACAATAACAGAGTGAACTCTTTTGGTGCCTGTTTGATATCTGTTCCTTTAACAGCATCACTAAAATGCTTCACATGAAAAGTTATTGTTTGTAGTACCTTATCTTTGGTCAATTAGTTGTAGTTACCTACATTACAACTGTGACTAAACTTCAACAAGTACTGCATTTGAAGCACTTTTGGACATTTAGATGTTATAAAATGTGCAACATACAAAAGGCAACTGTTGGTTTTCATTTCCCCAGAATAATTTGTCAACAGTATTGCAAATTTAGGAAATCAGAACATACAGTGAAAGGGAACTATCCTCATTCCTGAAGTCATGCTGGTTGCATGAGGACTCCCAATGGTTAGTCTCCCCATGTTCCTCCAAGACTGAATCCCACTGGTCAGTTTTACTCTGCATGGTCATTAATCTGATGTCTGGCTGGGTTTGAAAGGCAACACGCTTCTGTACATTGCCAGAGTTCTGTAATACAAAAAGTAACAAGAAACATCTCCAAATAGTATTTACTTAAACAGTTTTATTATGATTATAGCTGTAACATGTTCTTCAACTTGAAACATGGCAGGAGGGGTTTGCGAGAAAGGGCTGGGCAGAAAATTCCAAATTCTCAGTGTCCTGAGCACAGCGTGCAAGTTTTTGAATGATCAATATGAAACAAAAATTTTAAAAATCCAACAGGCTGATCAATGGTATTTCCCATGTTAGGTAAAGCAGTCATGGCATCCAAACCATCAAGAAATTACACAAAAACAACGAAATTGGTAAGTAAGTAAAAGTTTAAAAAAGGTTTTAGTCGTACTAACCCCGAGATGGGCAATGAAACAAGGTGAGAAAAAGACCTAACTAAACAAAAGTTGGCAAATTCACCCTGCTTCTGAATCCATGTCAAATCAAAAATATTTCAGATGATGAAATACGTATAAAATTCCATAGATAATCCAATTATGAATCCTTCTACATTGGGAAAAAAAGACTAGTGGAAGAAATACAGAAGAAGCATAGGATAGCTGCAACATTTGGACCTAATTCAATCGGTCCAGAAACATACAGAATGAGGAGATCGTTTTTATTTCCAGCTGACAGACCATTCCCAAAGTGACAAAAAGGAGAGAGAGCATAACAGAAACACTCAGGCCTTGCAGCATTGGTGGAATGGGAAGGAATCAAGCATCAGTTCATTCAGTATCAGAACTGATAAAAGATACATCAAAGGAAAGAAAGACAACAAAAAAAAAGTTTTCCACCCCTTTGAAAACCTGAGAAATGAAAGTGACAAAAAGAAATGACTACACAAGGCAAAAAATGTTGAGAGCACAAGAAAAGGTTGGATCCAAAACTAGTAAATGATAACATCTGAACTAGTTCCAACGAGTTGCCATTAGGTACTTGAAACATCAACTCTGTCTGTTCACAGATGCCGCTAGAACTGCACCAGCATTCTGTTTCAGATTTCCAGCATCCATAGTATTTTGCTTTTATATCAGCACACCTACTATCAAGAAAAATAGTAGTTATAATCTGAAATTGTCAAATTTAACATGGAATTTACATAAAGTCTGTTCAATCAAAAGATGGGGTGCTGTTATAACAGTATATGGAGAAGAGGCTAGAGTGGGAGCAAATTGGAGACAAAGTGGCAACCAATAACCCAGGGTCATGCTTGCAGGTTGAAAGGGGGCATTCAGCAACATTCCCTATGTAGAGGGCCCGAATCATGGACAAATACAGTACATTGTCCCAACTGAATTAAAAAAAAGTTACAGTTTACTCATGTTATTTGTCTTTGATAGTCTGATAGAGCTGTTCACTAGACTAGAATGCCTACAGTGTGGAAACAGGCCCTTCAGCCCAACAAGTCCACACCAAAACTCAGAGCATCCTACCCAGACCCATCCCCCTATTACCCACCTAATCTAAACATTCCTGAATACTACGGGCAATTTAGCATAGCTAATCTACCTAGCTTGCACATCTTTAGACTGTGGGAGGAAGCCAGTGCACCCGGTCAAAACCCACGCAGACATGGGGAGAATGTGCAAACTCCACACTGAGTCGCCTGAGGGTGGAATCAAACCCAGGTCCCTGGTGCTGTGAGCAGGGCTAACCACTGTCCACCATGCAGTCTTCAGATAAATATGGTCCTCAACGTAGTTATCCTCCATTCCAAAAGCCTCCCACCTTTTACCAGAGATAATGGGAACTGCAGATGCTGGAGAATCCAAGATAACAAAGTATGGAGCTGGATGAACACAACAGGCCAAGCAGCATCTTAGGAGCACAAAAGCTGACATTTTGGGCCTAGACCCTTCATCAGAAAAGGACCCTTTCCTGATGAAGGATCTAGGCCCGAAACATCAGCTTTTGTGCTCCTAAGATGCTGCTTGGCCTCCTGTGTTCATCCAGCTCCACACTTTGTCACCTTTTATCATTTCGTTTAACAGCGCAGTCACCTTTGCTTGCCCAAGTTTGAATTCACATCTGCAACACCTCGAAATCGTATCTTTATTACTGAATATCTACATGATTGGGTTTATCCATTCTGTCATTTTAGATACAAAAGGATCTTCTTTTAAAAGTAAACATCTTAGCTTTTCCCTGTAGTTCAGATTCCGAATCTCATGTATCTATAGGCTGCATTTGCTGCTACTACAATTGCAGTCACATTGACAGTTATGTCACTGCCAGCAACACTACAGGTGGGTGCATATATCAAACAGCAATATATTAGGTTTTTGTCAATGACCGCCGCACACCCAATCGTTGCTCCTCACTTGTTACTCTACTTACCTCCCATGTGTTTCCTGCTGTCAACCCTTTAGCACTCACCACCTCAGCCCTGAACAAAGGTGTCAGCAGGATGGCAAGTGAGACAGCAACAGGGCAATGGGTGCACAGTGACATCAGCAGCACCAACTTTTGTTTCACAGCAGTATGGGTGCACAATGATGATATCAACGACATGCACTTCCTGTTCCAGTGCACTGGCAAGAGATAGTAATACAACACCAAGCACACACACACAAAAAGTAAAATACACAGAGGCTTAACAATGTTACAATATCCTGAAACTATTAAAAAGTGCAATACTAACTGCTATAGTTGTTTCTGCAATGTCCTGTGATTCCTGGTGCTTCGCTGCTCCAGGTCTTGTAAATTGTGACTCCTGCGGTGCCACTACTTTTATGGAATCTACCAAAAACATTAATTTGAATAAAGTAGTTAGGCAACATTGAAGATTCTGTTCCTGTGCCTTCAACCCATGATGAAGTTACATTGAGACACATTTTCAAATTTGCCTGTTGTTAGCTTATCTCAGCTCAGTTGATGGGCAAAACAGCACAGCTGGGTTCATCTCATGATACGGATATGGAACCAATTCATGATCTACACCTCCAGGAGAAGACAAGGATTAAAAGGGTAAAAAAAAGGAAAATACTGCAGATGCTGAAATTCTGAACTACCGACAGGAAGTCCTGGAGAAACTCCAGTCTGGCAGGATCTCTGGAGTCAAAGCTGACATAACACTTCTTTGGAACAGAGGGGAACTGGAAAAGTGATGGTCTTTATGCTGTTCACAAATTAAAAAATGAACAGATGAGAAAGGTGCCCAAGGCAAAGAAAGTAGGTTTCAGTATTAGAAAACTCAGAGAGAAAACTTGTACAAAGTACTGGGTCAGGGACGGGGATGCTACATTAATACAGAAGGACAGAGTTCATGAGCAAGTTTCACAATTTCAATGTGAGGCTAAATCTCATTGGAGACATTATGGTTATATACAGGTCAGCTGCTAGTTTGATTTGTTTTCTTAATCCTTCATGTTGTATTCAAAAGACCTTGCACTTCATTGACACTTGAAAACAATATCCATAACCACCATCTTTAGTCGCTGCACAATGAACTAAGTACGTGATCCCTCCGACTCTCACAGTTTAAAATTCTTTGTCCCCTCCCATTGCTACTTGCTTAAACACCTACATTTGTATCCTTTAGTTCTGATGAAAGATCCTGTTGACCAGAAACTCTCACTTCTCTGCAGATACCATTCGGCTTGTCGAGTACTTCCAGCAAGTTTTGTTTTTGTTCCCCTCAACCTAGTGTTTCAATTTGATCACTTCTCGTTCATCTGAACACCAAGGAGATTTTTCCCCAGAAGACAAATCTTTCTATCCAGGAATCAGCTGAGTGAACTTTCACCAAATTGCTTCCAACGCAAGTATATCCCTCATGTCACCACATTGTTAACGGCAGTGCAGATGGGTTCTTAAAGTCCCTGTACAGTTGTGGAAATGCTGCCATGCTTTTGTATTCCATCCCTTCTTACAATTAAAATTTAAAAACTTTTCTTCATGTGAAATGGCGATGCTATTCTGGTAATCCAGAGGCCCAGGCTATTGGCCTAGTTTTTTTTTCTTTTTTTCCATTAACGGGATGAGGGTGTTGCTGGCTAGGCAGCAATTATTGCTCATCCTTAATTGCCCAGAGGCCAGTTGCAAGTCAACCACATTGCTGTGGGTTTGGAGTCATGTAAGCCAGACCAGGTAAGGATGGCAGTTTCCATCCCTAAAGGACATTAGTGAACCAGATGAGATTTTGTCCACCAATCGATAATGAATTCATAGTCATCATTAGATTCTTAATTCCAGATATTTTATTAAATTCAAATGCCACCACCTGCTGTGGCGAGATTTGAATCTGGGTCCCTAGAGTATTATCTGGGTCTCTGGATTAACAGTCTAGCAATAATGCCACTGGGCCATCGCCTTCGCCTCTGGGTTCAATTCTACCATGACCACTGGTGGAATCCAATAGCTAATCAACAGTGACCATGAAACCTATATTGTTTAGTTCACCGATGTGGAATGCAATCTGCTATTCTTACCTGGTATGGCCCACATGCAACTCTGTGCCCTCTGCTCTCCAAAATGGCATAGTTAAACAGGACCTGACATTGACATGGACACTGGAAATGACAAGAACAAACCTGGCTCTATCAACTTAAAAAATGTCCTCCTTGGTGGGGCTGTGTGAAAATTGGAGAATTGGCCCACAGTCTAGCGAAGTGTTAGCCTAACAAATCAATCATTATTTTTAATGTAATGATGATGACCTGGGACAAAGTCCATAGTGGTATGCAGTCGGCAGGGAGTTGGCCTGGGTATCCTCAGCATGGTTTCTAGACCCATGGAATGTCATGTCATCAGGTCAAATGTGGGAAGAAATCCTTCTGGCAACTGCTACTTACTGCCCAGCTTTTGGCTGGTGAATCAATATAGCTCTATGCGGAACAGTGTTTTCTTAAATAAGCGCACCCTGGGGACTTCGATGTATTTCACCATGAGTGATTTTGCAGCACAGCTGCCCCTTGGGTAAGGCTGAGATGAGGCAATCAGGGAACTCATTCCATGAGATCCACCTGTGCTCCCCCCACCGACTCCCTCCCCCCCCCCACCCCCCAAACTTCCAATCACTACAGCACCTTAAACTGCTTCAGTACCTGAATCATGTATGTCCAAATGTGGCAAGTCCTGCACAATATTCAGGCCTATGCCATCAAGTGGAAAATTACATTTGTACCTGCAAATTCCAGGCAACGACCATTTTCCATAAGAAAGAAACTAATGATAACTCTTTGATTTTGATACTATTAATATCTTGGGATTACTACTGACTAGAAACTGATCTGGATTAGCCATATTAACATACCTACACCAACCTGCCAAAAGGCTAGGAATCCTGCAGTGAATAACGCTTCCTAATTCCCCAAAGACTATCCACCATCTACAAGACAAGTCAGAAGTGCTGTGGAATATTCCCCCGATACATTTGCCTGGATGACATGAAGCTCTAACACTGCCAGAAGCTTGACACTACCCCAGACAAAAGCAGTCTGCTTGAGAGGCACTACATCCACAGTCACTCTTTCACCACTGAAGCTCAGTAATGGCAGTAGTACAAGATGTAATGCAGAAGTTCGCCAAGGTTTCTTAGGCACCACCTTCGAAATCCACGGTTACTATTAATCCAGAAGTCAAGGGCAGCCAATGCATGGGAACACTGCAATCCTGTCTAAGCCATGCACTAGCCTGACCTGGAAATATCTGCTTCTCCAGTGTTGCAGGGTCAAAATCCTACAATTCCCTCTCTAAAAGGCACTGTGGGTCTACCCACCTCAAAACAGACTAAAGTGGTTCAAGGCAGCAGTTCAGTACAAGCACAGCAAATGTTTACAATATATATTAATAATTACGAAGAAGGAAGCAAATGTACTGTCGCCAAATTTGCACATGACAAAAATAGGTGGAAAGGCAGGTCACGAGAGGGATTCAATATTTTTCTGTAAACTATTGTTAGTTTAAGCAAGCAGGCAAACAGCTGGCAATTGGATTATATCATGGGAGGACATGAAGTTTCTCATTTTGTATGGGAGAACAAAAGTACAGTATTATTTAAATGGAGTTAACTAGCAGAAAGATGCAACACAAAAGGACTTGGGGGTACTGATGCACAAAGCACAAAACTAGCACACAGTTGCAGCGGGTAATCGGGAAGGCTAATGGAATGTTAGCCCTTATTTCAAGGGAGTTGGAGTATATCAGAGTTGGGGAGTCTCACTGCAAATTTATAAGGTGCTGGTGGAACCACATCTGGAGAATGGAGAAGTGTTGATCCCCTTATTTAAGGAAAGATATCTTATTGGAGGCAGTCAGAAAAAAGTTCACGACAATGATCGTCTATGTGCAAAAGTAATACCAGAAATGTTAACTGCTCCTTTCCTCCAAATGCTGCCTGGCCCGCTGTGTTCCTCCAGCATCCTGTTTGTCTACCTGGGGCTCCACTCACTGCATTTTAGAAAACTGAGAGGCAATTTCATTGAAATAGAAGACTCTTAAGGGGCTTGATAGGGTAAATACTGAGAAAATGTTTCCTCTCATGGCTAACACCAAGATCAGAGGGCATAGTCTTGGAATAAAGGGATGCCAATTTAAGACTGAAATGAGAAGCTATTTCTTTTGCGGGTTGACAGGCATTGGAACTCCTTGCCACATAGTGTGGGGGCAGTGTCCTTGTGTGCATTTAAGGCCAAAATAGATATTGTACAGCAGGGGGAAAAAAAACAAAATCAACGGTTACAAGGGCAGGAAAGCGGATGTAAGAAATGTCAGATAAGCCACAATTACACAGTATGGTGGAGTGGGCTCAAGGGCCTAAACAGCTCACTCATGTTCCTATTTCTTATGGTCTTATTAGTCTTACCACCACCTTCTTAAGGGCAACTAGGGATAGAACATAGAACATAAAACACTACAGCACAGTACAGGCCCTTCGGCCCTCGATGTTGCGCTGGCCTGTGAAACCAAGCTGAAGCCCATCTAACCTACACTATTCCATTAATATCCATATGTTTATCCAATGACCATTTAAATGCCCTTAAACTTGGCGAGTCTGCTACTGTTGCTGGCAGGGCATTCCACGCCCTTACTATTCTGAGTAAAAAACCTGCCTCTGACATCTGTCCTATATCTATCACCCCTCAATTTAAAGTTATGTCCCCTCGTGCTAGTCATCTCCATCTGAGGAAAAAGGGTCTCACTGTTCATCCTATCTAATCCTCTGATCATCTTGTATGTCTCTATTAAGTAGCCTCTTAATCTTCTTCTCTCTAACAAAAACAGCCTCAAGTCACTCAGCCTTTCCTCATAAGGCCTTCCCTCCATACCAGGCAACATCCTGATAAATCTCCTCTGCACCCTTTCTAATGCTTCCAATCCTTCCCAATAACGTGGTGACCAGAACTGTACGTAATACTCCAAGTGCGGCCGCACCAGAGTGTTGTGCAGCTGCAACATTGCCTCCTGGCTCCAAAACTCAATCCCTCTACCAATAAAACCTAATACACCGTACACCTTCTTAACAGCTCTATCAACCTGGATGGCAACTTTCTACTTTCAGGGATCTGTGCACTTGGACACCGAGATCTCTCTGCTCATTCACACTACCAAGAATCTTACCATTTGCCAGTACTCTGTATTCCTGTTACTCCTTCCAAAGTGAATCACCTCACACTTAGCTGCATTAAACTCTATTTGCCACCTTCAGCTCATCTCTGCAGCTTATCTATGTCCCTCTGTAACCTGCAACATCCTTCTGCACTATCCACAACTCCACCAATGGGAAATAATTGATGGTCTAGTCAGTAATGAAAAGGAGGAAGGTGTGCACTGTTCATAATGTTTCTTGCTTTCTAAAAATATAGCTGAATGACCCGTTGAGTGTTTCCAGCAGTTTCAGAATCATCTCTAAATCTTTGCAGACTAAATCTGGTATTCTAATCTATGGAACAGCGTACTCCTGTACAAATGTGATCAGGTGGTGAAGTAGCAAACAGGATTCTCACCTGGGGATAACCTTGATAGTGTCATCTCTGAAGGAATGTTTTCATGCACATCTGGAGCCTTGAGAACAAGGGAATTCAAGATGTCAAGGAAATAAAAAAAGATTATTTAGCATATGCTTCACTCAAAAATTGCTACAATTTGCAAGATATTAAGATGCAATTAACTAAAAGATAAGCACCAAAGAGAACGTCAGTACTCTCAGAATCTCTGATCTCACCAAATGCAGTTTTCCCATGTTCATCCAATCACAAAAACTCTTCCACATTATGACATAGTCAAGAGGCAAACATTAAACTCAAACCATGTTTACAAATTCATTTGTCAGAGCACTAAAAACATTTAAGAGGTTTGTTTTTTGCATTTATTTCCAATGACACATGATTACGAGACATGCTATTCTGAATTCACTTTATTCTTAAACTCATCCTTTGTATCATTCAACTTATCAGATATTCTTTTCAGCATTTTCCCATGATGTCTTTTTAATTATAAAAGAGCTCTGCTTCACTAAGTAGTCTGTAGATGGTGTAAGGGTTAACTGTGACAGCTTGATTTGTTCATTGTTTCTCCTTTACCTGCTCTTCACTCATCTCGAATGCTACTAAAACTTTTTTGTTTATGCTTCACCTCCTGAAGTGTTACTCCAGATATTGTTATTCTTTTTACAAACTTGTTGGTTGACCAGGCCAAAAGGAATGGTGTTGATTTTGACATTGAATGACAGCTATTAACCCCATTGATCAGAGGGGTGTCAGGAAGATTAGGTCATTGCAGCAGTACTGCTGCACAGTCCCAGATTATTTGTCCATCTGGAAGATTTGGTCAGTGCATCGAGTATTGGAGTTGGGAAGTCATGCTGCAGCTGTACAGGAGATTGGTTAAGCCACTTTTGGAATGCATTGTGCAATTCGGGTCTCCCTGCTATATGGAGGATGTAGTGTAACTTGAATAGGTTCAGAAAAAGATTTACAAGAATGTTGCCAGGGTTGGAGGGTTTGAACTACAGGGAGAGGTTGAATAGGTTGGGGCTAAATTTCCCTGGAGTGGAGGGGTGGGGTGACGTTACAGTGGTTTATAAAATCATAAGCATGGACACAGTAAAATAGACAAGGTCTTTTTCCCAGGGTGGGGAAGTCCAAAACCAGAGGGCATAGGTTTAAGGTGAGAGGGGAAAGATTTAAAAGGGATCTATGGGGCAACTTTTTCATGCAGTGGATGGTGTGTGTACGGAATGAGCTGCCAAACGAAATGGTGGAGGCTGGCGCACTTATAACATTTAAAAGGCATCTGGATGGGTAGATGAATAGGAAGGTTTTACAGGGCTATGGGGCAAATGCTGGCAAATGGAATTAGGTTAATTTAAGATCTCTGGTCAGAATTGGATTGAAGGATCTGTTTCCATGCTGTTTATCTCTGTGACTCCAAGTCTTCACATATACGCCACTTTCTTCAAATGTTGAAAAGGAAAAAGCCGTCAATTGGTAGAACAAAATGCATTTCTTTCCCAGATTTTTTATACCTCAAATAATTAAACTTTTTCTCCCCTCAACCATCCCTACACTTGGCACTGTTTAAAGTAATAACTGATGCAGTGTTAAGAAATTGATGCAAAGAAAAATCTTTATCGATGAATTACAGGAGTTAAATTTTCATTAGTCTAAGCAATGTAGGAACTCATAGTAATCACGTTAGTGTGTCACGTTCCCTTTGACAGCTCAGTAAAGTCCTATACTCCTAAACCAAAATAGTTTGTGCTGTCCCTTTGTGAATGACTACAGTAGCAGAATTTTAATTGGCTTAATCAGCTCAGGAGCTCATGACAATTATTTTGATATATGATGCTCCACATCAGAAGGCTCTATGGTCCCGATCCAAAACATCAACTTTCGTGCTCCTCCGATGCTGCCTGGCCTGCTGTTCCTCCACCTCCAAAGTGTATTGTCTCTACAAAAAACCATGCCTCACATACATCTCATCCATTTATAGGAAATGCTGTGGGACCTACTATTTGCTTAACTTGAAAATTCTAGCATGTGTTGTCCGTCACCACCCTTCTTTATATTTTACTCAGTGTGAAAATTAAATAAGGTGCACAAGTCAGTGAATGCTACATTTACTGTGGAAGCACAAATGTTTTGGTATATAAGGGGAGAAAGCTTAATGCAGGATCCACAAATATGGTCTGTAAATATGATTAAGTACATCGAAAGTACATTCAAAATTTCATCCTACTCACATTATGGACAGTGGTTACTTGTTTGACTTTCTGCTCTCTTGCAAGAACTGGAGTCCTTCTCTGAATAGTGGGTTGGTCTTTCTGACTAACCATTAACGTTGTTTCAGAGGTAGACTGATAACCAATTAGATGTGCACCTTGAACTGTAGACCTATATTCAGGAGGGTGGTAAGGAGACTGCAAGGGAATGGCAGGTCGAATGGGGTCCCCAAGTTTCAGAGCATTAGTGATCGATCCAGTGGAATGATCTATGGACGGCAGATTATCAACAGATCCTTTAAAACAAAAGGAGGAAAAGATAATGTTATTTTAAAAAGTCTAGGACAAAAGCCAATCAGTGGCCGTTTAAAAGCACTACCAATGGAACATTTGCCACAAATGGCATCAAGTTAAACTGTGATTCTCCCAAATTTTTGAGTGGAATATTCACATAATTTATCAGGAAAAATTATAACACATAATATTGAGGCTTGTACATTATACATGACCTTTCAAAACCAATTTTTCAGTGACATCAGATGTAAAGGTTGGACATTTTCAGCAAGGTCATCGGTGCAGGACAGACTAAAATGGATGGTCTTCATGAATCATCAAGATATCCAGAACCAGTATTGGGCTCAATAGTGACAGTAATGTTTTAGCTTGAGCACCCCCATAGGAGAGGTTTTGGTAATGCTGGCAATCAAAGCCAACTGCCGCATTGGATAACTGGTCTGAATCCCCATTTTAATCCACCAACAGCAAAACAGTATTTCAGGAAAAAAACATTTGGAACAAGGAGTCCAGGGCATATCTCTCATGATGCCAGTCTTGGACCAAATTTTGATATACAGGTTCTAAGAGGACCATTCTTGTTTTTGCTCTGGCTTGCTATTTCTGTATTTCTGAGAAATTGAAAATTATCTACGTTGTGGAATTACTGCAATTGTACAATATTATCTAATGAAAGGCAGAAAATAAAAAATGTTTTAAATTATGTCAAATAGCTTCAATGGTAAAAACCAGAAACAAGCAGCTTGTGCGAAACACACATCATGCTGCCTTAGGTCTAGCACTAAAGAGATTGAGCCATCGCTAATGAGTTCAGGTGAATAGACTTAAACTGACTGAATGTTTAATTTTTATTTCATGGCCTGGGGGAGAATAAACAGAGCTGATGTTTCAGATCAATGACTTTTCATGAGAACGGAAAAAATTTAGAGATTTTACTTTTGTTTTGTACCATATTATACTTCTCCTTCACCTGTCACCTCCTCATCTCATTCTTTCCTCCCTTTGCCACCATTTCCAGCCTCTGTACTTGAACTTTTAAGCTCATTGCATCCTTTTCTCGTTTTATTAAAAGACTGCTGACCTGAAACATCATCCCTTTCCACAACTGTTTGTCGCTTGTATCTTCCTTTCAGGCCACCATTTTTAATTTATTCATGGAATGTGTGTATCACAGGTTAGGCTAGTACTTATTGTTCATGCCTTAATGTCCAGAGGATAGTTAAGAGTCAAACACTTTGCTGAGAGTCTAGAGTCACATTGAGACCAGACCATGTAAGGATGGCAGCTTCCTTCCTAAAAGGACATAAGCAAACCAGATGATCTTTTCCAACAATCAACCATGGTTTCATGGCTATTGTTCTAGACATTTACTGAATTCAAATTCAGCCATCTGCCATAGTGGAATTTGAATATAGATACCCAGAAAATTACTTGTGTCTCTGGATTAATAGTTTAGTAAATAATACTACTAGGCCATCACTCCCACATTGCTCAGAAGAAAAAGGATCAGGCTGCACAGTAATGGGGGGCGGGGGGGGGGAGGAGAAATTGAGAGAGTTGTGGGATACAAATTCGAAAGCTCCTGGTCAAAAACAGTTAGAGCAGTCTCCCAATAGGCATAATTGTTTGTAAAAGAAATTCCAAGTTTCTCAACCAGCGAGAGAGCACTAATTAGAAACAAAATATTTTGTTTCGACTTACTTCCTGGCTTCATCATTTCTTCCCCATTAGTGTCCGGTACACCTGCAGAACCAAGAGGACAGGAGCAAATTCCATTTTTCCCTTGGTCCAGTATTTCTAACTTTTGTTCTGATTGCTTGACATTCTGATAATATTCAGACAGGTCTCAAGAAAGCAAAAAAGACAAACAATCCTTAAAAAGGGCAAATACAAATTTATATTAAAAAAAACTTTAAATTGCATTAGAAAGCTCCAATAAAAATGTAGCAATGAAAACAGGCAAAGCATTTTTAAAAATTAAATGCAATACAGCATACAGCAGAACCAATGTAACCATAGGCCACAATACTGGATTTTATTGAAAGAGAATCAGCAATTACCTGCATTCTTTCTATGGCTGTATGTACAAGCAGATTCACCAAGCCGGATAAGCTCATTGGTGGATTCAGATCCAGCTCCATCCCAGGTAGTAGCAGACGATGTTGAGCTAGACCGGTTTAAAAAAAAAACATTTTTTAAAAAGTGAGAAAAATCAGATTACAGTTTATAATTGCATTCAGGTTTTGACAACCCATTTAAAAAATTGGCTGGGGTGAAGAACATTAATAGGCGCAATTGTGAAAAAAAAGTTTATTTTGATTTATCATATATGTAGAACAACTCAACTTATTCCATTCAATTAATGTTTTGAAAGGACACCATGACAACATTAATTACAACATTGGACTGCTTTGTAGTTAGTCTTAAAACCAGATTTTTCTTCTCTCCCCAAATTCTTTAATAGGATGTGGACATCATTGGCTCAGTCAGCTTTTATTTTCCATCTCAATTACCCTGAAGGTGGTTTAGTGAGCTGCCTTCTTGAACAGATGAAGTCTTTGGAATCGGTACATGAACAATATTATTAAGAAAGGAGTACCAAGATTTTGAACCAGCACGAGAGATTACCAAAAAGGTCATTAATAACAAAAACAGACATTGCTGGCAAAACTCAGCAGGTGAGAGCAGAGGTAATGTTGAGTCTGTTACTCTTCAGACTTTTCAGCTCCATTGTAAGGATGAGGTATGGCTTGGGTGGGAACTTGAAAGTATAGTTCTACCCTACAGCTACTGCCTCATTCTTCCAGGTTGCAGAGTTTGCACGTTTGGAAGGTGCCTGATGTGGCTTGGTGATTTATCTAACTACATCTTGTAGGGGTTACACATTGCTGCCACTTTGGTGTGGAGAAGGGAATAAATGTTGAAGGTGAAGAATGGTGAGTCAATAAAGCAATCCAATCTTAGGTGGTGCTAAATGTTGTTGGAGCTGTACTCTTCCATGCAAGTGGAAAGCGTCATGGATCAGACCAAACCCCTTCAAAATATATTAATATGGAACCCAGACCCCATTTTTTTCTTTTTTGTTTAGAAAGATAGGGCAAGTGTAAAGCGTTGCATTCTGGATGCAATTCAATTGGTCAAACTACCAGGCTTGAAGAAAAACACACTATTCTTATACTATAAATTAAAATACAAACAAAAAGAATTGGAGTAACAACTGTGTTGGAAACTTAACAGAATAATAGATTATTTAACTAATTAACAGCTGCTATTCCAATACAGAAACATCCCATAAACACACCAGTGGCAGAGGTAAATTCAGTAAAATAGATCACCTCAAAGGCAATGTTTCTACAGTCCAGGAGGAAAGAACATCAAAAGAAAACTCTAGTTTAGACACATACAGACAACTCCAGACATGTTGCTGTAAGAAGGAGAGAAGTATAGCAGCTTTCAAGCCCCAACAGCTATGAAAGTTAAACTAAAATCTTGGTCTGTGGAGCTTCACCCCAACCCTTCATACAAGGCCTCACAAGCGGTTTACTTTATATGCTTGGAACAGACTGCTCTCCACCTTGGAATCAATTTCCCTTCATAAAAAGAAAACCAGGAAGAAATAGATCTTAAAGTCATAGTAGCATCACAAGAGTATCCCAACATACTCATAACTAATGCATCATGGACAGATTTTGGACATAAGAGTTACCTACCACAAGATTCCCAGCCTCTGATTTAGCCACAGTATTTAGATGGTTAGTTCAGTTCACTAGCTCCATCCTTTAGTTCTGGATGAAATGTCTGAAAACGAACCTTCCGGCCTAGCGAGCAAACTTACGTCCAGAACTTCGACCTGAGCTACAAATCTTCTCAAAACTCGCTCCATCCTTTCGTGGTACAAGCAACCCAATAACTACACATGCGGCAATAAGATCTGAGGCACCTTTTTACAAACATACTTCAAAGTCACTGTTTAAGATATATCACCTCCATTATGTTCATTCAAAAAAAACAAAAAACTTTGGCAAAACCACAGCAGCCAATTTGCAAAACTGTTTTTATTTTAATTAGCAGTGCTGGCTGATGGTGTTCAAGCCAATAATCCTATCTCCCTTTTAAGTAATGTCATAAAAATCTTTTGTATCCAACTGAATAGGTAGGCTAGGGGAGGACTGTGCAGCCACATTGTTAGTCCTTTTATGTAATACAAAGTGAGTATGTAAAAGTTAAAAAGGGGCCATGCAGCCAAATAAATCACCATTTTTTTTTCCCCTCAGGCCCAAAACTTAAACTTTAACTTTTTCTCCACAGAGGCTAGCAGACCTGCTGAGCTTTTCCAGCAACTTTGGTTTTTGTTCCTGTTTTACAGCATCCGCAGTTCTTTCAGTTTTTACCCGTTTTTTTTCCCTTCAATGCCTGTTGCAGGAGTTACAAAAGAACTGACAACACAGCACTCACTTAGTGCAGCATTTTACGTGGCAGCCTAAGTTGTGTACTCTTGCCTTGGAGCAGGATTTGAATCCTCAAGTCTCTTAAATATTTGAGAGAATACAACTGAGCTCATACTGACGAAGGGGGCGGGGGGGGGGGGGGGGGGGGTGTCACTGGACCCAAAATGTCAACTGATTTCTCCCCACAGCTGCTGCCAGATCTGCTGAGATTTTCCAGCAATTTCTGTTTTTGTTTCTGTCCCCAGGAGATTTACTCGGATGTTGCCTGGTATGGAGGGAAGGTCTTACGAGGAAATGCTGAGGGATTGAGGCTGTTTTCATTAGTGAGAAGATAGTTGAGAGGTGACTTAATTGAAACATATAAAATAATCAGAGGATTAGATAGGGTGGATAGGGAGAGCCTTTTTCCTAGGATGGTGACGGCGAGCACGAGGGGGCATAGCTTTAAATGGAAGGGTGAAAGATATAGGACAGATGTCAGAGGTAGTTTCTTTACTCAGAGAGTAGTAAGGGAATGGAATGCTTTGCCTGCAACGGTTGTAGATTCGCCAACTTTAGGTACATTTAAGTCGTCATTGGATGAGCATATGGACGTACATGGAATAGTGTAGGTTCGATGGGCTTGAGATCGGTATGACAGGTCGGCACAACATCGAGGGCCAAAGGGCCTGTACTGTGCTGTTCTGTTCTATGTTCGAAAGCAGTTACTCATCTCTTGCTGTACAGAAGTAATGAAGTCAGGAAATAATATATTACTTAGGTTCACTAAATTCAAAAAAATAGATCCTACACTTTTGATGAATGTGCTTCTGGACCAGGTACCCTCTCTTTGTACAGGTCCCCAAGTTCTTCTTGAAGTACACTTCTTATTACAGATATTGCTTCACTGGACAGCAAATCAGGATCACCTAATTTAAAAATACATGAGTAGAGAAAAAAATTCAGATTGTAATTTTATTTACCAAAATAAAAACATGGTTTCATTTCTTTTTTAAAAAAGTTCTCTCTTGCATTTTTTTCCTGCTGTCCTCCTAAAAGCATTTGTCTTCATGTAGTATCAGTCATAATTCAATACTTCAATTGGTTAGTAGTCATGAGCTTTGACAAGTTAACTGACTGTATAGACAATTCTAGCTGAGACTAATGCGCCCTCATCAATAAAAGGTACACCTCTTAAGGTTTAGCCTTAACTAACAGTAAGAACCAGGTCTACAATTTCCACTTCTTAAGCAAGACACATGCCAATTGTACCATCTCTTCTAGTTTCAGCAGAGACCAGACACATCAGTGTAGGCTGAAGATCAGGACTTAGACTGTCACATCAGGAAACTGTCTGTGCCCACACCTGCTGGGGGTTTGAGGGCGGGTTGCCATTCTGGTCAGTAGACGATAACTGAAATTGGAGCCCAGAGAGTGAGAGAGAGCAAATAACAGTTCAGCAGACAAAAAGGAAGAAGTAAAATGGTCAGCCTGGGAGAATCCTGGTGACCATTTGTGGTTGACAATGGGGTGTTTATGGTAGCAGCCTACAAGGCCTGCTGCTGGGAGTTAGGCAAGGACATGGGAGAAGGTGCTCAAGCCCTAAAATTATTGAACTTGATACTGAGTCCAGAAGGCTGCAGGGTTCCCAAGTGGAAAATGGGGTGCTGTTTTCACAGCTTGTGCTGAGCTTTGCTGCAGCAGCTCAGCCAGCCTGAGACAGATGTTAGCACACACAGTGGCGTGTTGAAGTAGCAGGCAACTGGCAGCTCAGGATCATTTTTGTGGACAAAACGTTTGCATTCTGCAAAGCGGTCGTGCTGTCTTCACTTTATTTTCCCAGTGTAGAGGATACCACATTGTAAGCAGCAAATACAGTAGAATGATTGAGCAAAGTGCTGCTTCATTTGGAAGTATGCTTGCAGCCTTGGATAGCGAGGAGATTGGAAGTAAACAGTCAAGTGTTACACCTTCTGTGTTACAAGGGAAAGGTGCCATGGAGCCATGCAGAGGTGTTACGAGTAGAGGAAGAGTGTACCACGGTGTTCCAGAAGGAATGATTCCTGCAGAAAGCTAACAAGGGATGGGAGGGAAATGTGTGGCTGGTGGTGGCATCCTGCTGGATGTGGCGGAAATGGCATGGAAATGATCCTTCAGGAGGTGAGTGCTGATGGGGCAATAGGTAAGGATGAAGAGGATTTCATTGATAGTTGCGAGCCGATGTTCAGCAGATGGGTTGGATGCAGCTGAGAGCCCTGTGAATCACAGTAGTGGGGAAAACTCAGTTGAGGAAGAAGGTTGACATTTTGGTGGCCCTCTTATTGATGTTGGCATCATTGGAATAGATAGAATCATAGAGCTCTACACTTTGAAAACAGAACCTTTGGTCCAATTCGTATTTTCTGACCAGATATCCTAAATTAATCTAGACCCATTTGTCAGTATTTGGCCCATATCCCTTTAAGCCCTTCCTATTCACATAACCATCCAGATGCCTGTTAAACTGTTGTAACTGTACCAGTCTCCACCAATTCCTTTAGCAGCTTGCTCCTTACATGCACCATCACTGCATGAAAAAATTGCCCCATGAATCCCTTTTATATGTTTCCCCTCTCACTGCAAACCTATGCCCTCTGGTTTTGGACTTACCCATCCCAGGGAACAAGACCTTGGTTATTCACCCTGTCCATGCCCCTCATGATTGTATAAACCTCTATAAAAAGTCACCCCTCAGACTCTGACACTCCAGGGAAAATAGCTCCAGTCTATTCAGCCTCTCTTTCGATAGCTCAAACTCTCCAATCCTGGAAACATCCTTGTAAATCTTTTCTCAACCCTTTCAAGATTCACAACATCCTAAAGCAGGGAGACCAGAACTGAACGCAGTATTCCAAAAGCGGCCTAATCAATGTTCTGTACAGCCGCAACGTGACCTCCCTTGATTACAAAGTTAGGGTTGGATCAGAGAGCATGGAATGCAATCAGTTCTGAGGAAGATAGGTTGAAAAGGCAAGGTGCAGGTGGGGGTGGTGGAGAGAGAGGGCAGAGAAATTGAGGGGAACAATGTCATGTCAACAGATTTTGATGAACAGGTTGAGTGCAGGTAAAAGGCCAGAAAGAGGGGTGCAGGTGGAGGGAGTGTGTTGGAGGCAGGTGAAGTGTTCTGTGGGATGGGGAAGGGACTCCTATTTGAAGAAACGGGCACCGAAGTGAACACAATGGAAGAAAAATTAAACTGAAAGAACCACAGATGCTGTAAATCAGAAACAAATAACAGATATTACTGGGAAATCTCAGCTGGTCTTGTAGCATCTGTGGAGAGAAATAAGAGTTAACATTTTGTCACTCAACCCGAAACGGTAACTCTGATTTATCTCCTCAGATGCTGCCACACATGCTGAGCCTTTTCAGCAATTTCTGTTTTTGTTGTTGAAGAAAAGTTCAACGTCATGTTGTGCCTGAAATTTACTAAGGTAGGGGTGCAGAGGGATAAATCTAAGACCTTTCAGTACAGAACATTCAGCATCAGAGAGGTCAGTGTGCATATGGCAATGCTTGGCATTTTTCCTTTTATGAAAGACGCTGCCTTGCACAGACTGTGTACAAAGTAAAAAACCAGAACCAGCTAAACTTTAAAATAGAAAAAAAAAACAGGTATTAAACATTGAAACAAACAGTTTTGTTTTAATTGCAATTCTGAGGTATTGCTCACTGGGTCATCCTCAGTTACACTTAAGAAAGTTGTGGCAAGTTGCATTCTAGAATCTTTGCAATGCACATCTAGGTATACCCTAGTACCTACAGAAGGCAAGCCAAAGTTCAGATTTACATTCAAGTTGTCATAAAAGTGCGTTGTGATCAATGACCAAAACAATTTTCAAAGATTAGTCAAACCAGGAAGCTTGTCATTCCACTGAGATTATTAAAAGTACATCTACTTACCATGCTGAGAGGAAGCCTCAGTTATCTGTTCTGTGAGATATTCTAGCAAACCATCAAAGATTTCTAACAGATTCCGTATACTTTCTTTGTCATTCTGAATAATATTCTCTCCTGAGCAAAAGAAAAAAATAAGCATAAATTTACAGAAATTCTTTAAGGCAAATTAATTTTTATTTACCCTTAAGTTATGCCCATAATTCTGATACTTTGATGCAACTGAGGGCAAAACAGTGAATAATTGCATTTCAATTGTTGCAAATATTAATAATAAAATGGGCTGAGAATCAGAAAACAAATTCTGAATACACAAAGCCCTTTACTCATGAACATTAGATAAATAATCCATTGTCTGTATTAAATTAAAGCTATGGGAACTGTTTTTTCACCCCAAAAATCATTTTTGCCATTAAGGTTACGCATTATTTATTACTGACCAGTTATATGCGACAAACTGATCTGTAAGTAGTCCAAAGCCAATGAATCTATCACTGCCTGTACATTATGGACATCATCTTCCTGACTTTTGGGAGTAGCTATGTAATCTGTAATAGATTTAAGAAGTTACATGTTACAACTTTTAATTGAATATATTGCACAGCATAATAAAACTTTGAGATCACCGTGGTATTAAACAGGATTTATTACAAATTAATTACCAATTATGATTTACTTACCTGGGACCTTTTCACCAAGAATGGCTTCGTAAAGGGCAACAAATACACCTGCATCACATTCACAAAGCTTTGTCACCCTCTGATTAATACGGCACTTGCGAAGAAGATTATTGGCAACGGTAATCCAATCTAGAATAATGGGTCAAAGTAACAAAATTACTGTACCCCACAAAATTTGTGTTAGGCAGTGAGACAGATTAACGTAAATAACAAAACGGCATGTATAATCTTCCAAAGATGATGAAGCTCATTGAGCCAAGAGTACTTTTATTTAAAAAAACTATAATGACACTTAATAGACCAGGATTAAGTAAGAATGTGTCGTTTGGAAGCAAAACAGAGAAGGTCTACTTGACTAATATCTGGAAAGGGCACATTGTGTTCAAGGAAGTTTGATTTGATAAGGCTTGTATCTGCCAGATTTTGAAGAGTGAGAAGTGACTTGATTGAAACATATAAAAAAAAGCTTAAGGCACCTTGACAGGATGGATGTTTCCTTTAGAGAGAAAATCTAGAACTGGGGGCCATCATTAAGATAGAGATGAAGTGAAACTTTGAGGGTTGTAGAGTCTTTGGAACTTTCAAAGATGAGGGAACAGAAACTTTGCACAATTCTAAAGGCTGAAGTGGATAGGTTCTTTTTAAGTGAGTGGGTGAAACATCAGAGGTAAATGGGAATGTGGAATTGATGTTCTAAGCAGATTGGCGATGACCTCATTATTTGATTGAGCAGGTCCAAAGAAGCCATATTGCCCAATCCTGCTTCCAACTTGCAGCTTTATATAAGTTCAAAATTATACCATTTTCTCCTTGTTGACTTTTATGTTCCTGATGTTGTCCAGGGATTCTTGTGCTGAGTATGTGGAGTGGGTCGATCCATTGGTGTAAGATAATAAAATGTGACGCTGGATGAACACAGCAGGCCCAGCAGCATCTCAGGAGCACAAAAGCTGACGTTTCGGGCCTAGACCCTTCATCAGAGAGGGGGATGGGGTGAGGGTTCTGGATAAATAGAGAGAGAGGGGGAGGCGGACCGAAGATGGAGAGAAAAGAAGATAGGTGGAGAGGAGAGTATAGGTGGGGAGGTGGGGGGGGGGGATAGGTCAGTCCAGGGAAGATGGACAGGTCAAGGAGGTGGGATGAGGTTAGTACGTAGGAGATGGAGGTGCGGCTTGGGGTGGGAGGAAGGGATGGGTGAGAGGAAGAACAGGTTAGGGAGGCAGAGACAGGTTGGACTGGTTTTGGGATGCAGTGGGTGGAGGGGAAGAGCTGGGCTGGTTTTGGGATGCGGTGGGGGAAGGTAAGATTTTGAAGCTGGTGAAGTCCACATTGACGCCATTGGGCTGCAGGGTTCCCAAGCGGAATATGAGTTGCTGTTCCTGCAACCTTCGGGTGGCACCGTTGTGGCACTGCAGGAGGCCCATGATGGACATGTCATCTAAAGAATGGGAGGGGGAGTGGAAATGGTTTGTGACTGGGAGGTGCAGTTGTTTATTGCGAACCGAGTGGAGGTGTTCCGCAAAGCGGTCCCCAAGCCTCCGCTTGGTTTCCCCAATATAGAGGAAGCCACATCGGGCACAATGGATGCAGTATACCACATTGGCAGATGTGCAGGTGAACCTCTGCTTAATATGGAAAGTCATCTTGGGGCCTGGGATAGGGGTGAGGGAGGAGGTGTGGGGGCAAGTGTAGCATTTCCTGCGGTTGCAGGGGAAGGTGCCAGGTGTGGTGGGGTTGGAGGGCAGTGTGGAGCGAACAAGGGAGTCACGGAGAGAGTGGTCTCTCTGGAAAGCAGACAAGGGTGGGGATGGAAAAATGTCTTGGGTGGTGGGGTCGGATTGTAGATGGTGGAAGTGTCGGAGGATGATGTGTTGTATCCGGAGGTTGGTGGGGTGGTGTGTGAGAACGAGGGGGATCCTCTTTGGGCGGTTTGTGGCGGGGGCTGGGTGTGAGGGATGTGCTGCGGGAAACGCGGTCAAGGGCATTCTCGACGTGTGTGTGTGTGTGTGTGTGTGTGTGTGTGTGTGTGTGTGTGTGTGTGTGTGTGTGTGTGTGTAGTTGCAGTCCTTGAAGCAGAGGTTCATCTGCACATCTGCCAATGTGGTATACTGCATCCATTGTACCCGGTGTGGCTTCCTCTACATTGGGGAAACCAAGCGGAGGCTTGGGGACCGCTTTGCAGAACACCTCCGCTCGGTTTGCAATAAGCAACTGCACCTCCCAGTCACAAACCATTTCCACTCCCCCTCCCATTCTTTAGATGACATGTCCATCATGGGTCTCCTGCAGTGCCACCCAAAGGTTGCAGGAACAGCAACTCATATTCCGCTTGGGAACCCTGCAGCCCAATGGCATCAATGTGGACTTCACCAGTTTCAAAATCTCCCCTTCCCCCACCGCATCCCAAAACCAGCCCAGTTCGTCCCCTCCCCCAACTGCACCACACAACCAGCCCAGCTCTTCCCCTCCACCCAATGCATCCCAAAACCAGTCCAACCTGTCTCTGCCTCCCTGACCTGTTCTTCCTCTCACCCATCCCTTCCTCCCACCCCAAGCCGCACCTCCATCTCCTACCTACTAACCTCATCCCACCTCCTTGACCTGTCCGTCTTCCCTGGACTGACCTATCCCCTCCCTACCTCCCCACCTATCTTGTTTTCTCTCCATCTTCGGTCCGCCTCCCCCTCTCTCTCTATTTATTGCAGAACCCTCACCTCATCCCCCTCTCTGATGAAGGGTCTAGGCCCGAAACATCAGCTTTTGTGCTCCTGAGATGCTGCTGGGCCTGCTGTGTTCATCTAGCCTCACATTTTATTATCTTGGATTCTCCAGCATCTGCAGTTCTCATTATCACCGATCCATTGGTGTGATGTTTTAGACTCTGCTTTAACTCCTTGACTAGCCTGTGTGTCAATGTGCCCAGCAGGGAAACTATGGGTTTGAAGGTGATGTCAGAACAGCCATGGGTTCACCCATCCCGGGACTCAAAGCAAAAGCTATTCTGCAAAGGCTGGAGCGCACAGCCCTCCCCCAGTTCCAGCTTAAACTATGGGCTAGTTACTGGACGATACCCTCATGATCATTAAACGACCAAAGTTAGAAAAAACATTCACCACCTTATTAACAGTATATTCACTGGGAGCAAGTTCACCAGGGAAGAGAACAAACAACTCCTGTTTCTAGACGCACGGCCAAACAACGGGGAATTCCTTAGCAGCGTTTCCAGAAAGACTATGCACACAGACCAAATCTTGAATTACAACAGTAAACATCCCGGCGTTTACAAACAGAGCTGTGTCAATGCTTTGTTTAGACGAGCAATAATTCACTGCAACACCTTATAGCCGCGCAAAAACGAAGAGGAACACCTATATAAAGAGTCATCGCAAAAAATGGTTATCCTAACTGCTTCGACCGATGCCTGGCAAACAAACAACCCAAGAAGACGCCGAACACACTGGCCATGCCACCTTATGTTCGGAATACATCAGAACTGACTACAAGACTCAAACACCCTTTTGGAATAAAGGATACCACACAAACCAACTGCCACACTTCACCAACTACTCTCAAAGACAAAAGACCCCATACCCACATTGAACAGGATGAATGTGATATACAAAAATACCATGCAGCAACTGTGAGAAACAATGCATTGGACAGACGGGGCGGAAACATGAACACCAACTCGGAGCACAACAACACGACCAATTCTCCCTCATTTCAATACACTCCGACATAGAAGGATGTCAATTTG
Source organism: Stegostoma tigrinum (assembly GCF_030684315.1). Lineage (NCBI taxonomy): Eukaryota > Metazoa > Chordata > Chondrichthyes > Orectolobiformes > Stegostomatidae > Stegostoma > Stegostoma tigrinum. The sequence goes on from NC_081375.1 coordinate 10,863,545, forward strand.
ACTGGGACAAAATTACAGTACTAGGTCAAATGAGACAAAGACAAGCATGAGAATTCCAGAGAGGCCTGGTTTGCAACCACCAATGCAATTAACAAACATATTGAAATAGAACCAGTCTACATACCACTATGGTACAAAATCAAAAACAAGACTGCCAGCTGTTACAGACAGGACCATATAAATTCAGAGTGGGACGGAACAGTGCTTTAATGGAGGCTACACAGCATCAATGTCACCTAGAAGGGAAATGAAATGTTTGCACAAAAACCAATTGGCTCAGCGAAGCAACCAACAACTCCAACTTAGCAACAATGCCGTCAGCTTCTTCGTCCATATCATTAATGTATGACTTGAATAGTTACGGTCCCAACATTGATCCTTGCAGAACACCACTAATAAAAGTTCTTCAAATGATTAGAGTCATGTTCTATGGACTAATGATTATGTCACGGTCACGACTTGTTAGGTAATAAAATCCAGTTCGACAGGAAATGAGTCAACATTTATATGATACTTTCCACAAGCACTACCATCCAACCATCAGCAATGGATGTTGGCAAAACTCTGGAAACAGATCATCTCTCTGCCCTCAGAGTTCATGAAAGAGAGCCTTGGCATGTGTTGCAGCCATCATCTCATTAAAGTGATCAGAAGCCTTTATAAGTTATTAATTTTGGGTCCTGCAGAACATTCTTGTTGTACTTATAAGGGATAGAGACTTGATTAGTATACAGTTATACCAAGAAAATATAAGGAAATGTGATTTATTTCTTAATTTGTAGTAGCATAACACAGACATACAGCATTGGAAAAGGGCAGCAGAAGTGGGTCAATCAAAGAGCCAATTAATTAAATATAAATGAAAGAATTGCTGAAATAAAAGAAAGATCAGGTTGAGGCAGAGATAGTAGGAACTGCCGATGCTGGAGAATCTTACATTACACGTGTGAAGCCGGATGAACACAGCAGGCCAAGGAGCAGAGGAGCAGGGAAGTTTGACATTTCAGGTCAAGACCCTTCTTCAGAAATGGGGGAGGGGAAGGGGATTCTGAAATAAAGAGAGAGACGGGGAGTGGTGGGGGGGAGGAGGATAGAAGATGGATAAAAGAGAAGTTAGGGTGAGAGCAGACAGATATGTCAAAGAGGTGGGGTTAGAGCCAGTGAAGGTGAATGTAGGTGGGGAGTTTTGTGGAACACCTACGCTCAGTTTGCAACAAACAACTGTGCCTCCCAGTTGTGAACCATTTCAGCTACCCCTCCCTGCTACCCACCCCCCCACCCCCTCCACCCCACTCCTCAGACGACATGTCCATCCTGGGCCTCCTGCATTGCCACAATGACACCACCCGAAAGATGCAGGAGCAGCATCTCATTTCAGGAACCCTGCAGCCCAGGGGTATCAATGAGGACTTCACAAGCTTCAAGATCTCCCCTCCCCCGACCGCATTCCAAAACCAGCCCAGCTAGTCCCTGTCTCCCTAACCGTTCCTCCCAACTCAAGCCCCAGCCCCGTCTCCTACCCACTAACCTCATCCTGCCTCCTTGACCTGTCTGCTCGCTGGACTGACCTATCCACCCCTAACTCCCCACCTACATTCACCTTCACTGGTTCTAACCCCGCCTCTTTGACCTGTGTGTCTCCTCTCACACTATCATCTCCTTTATCCATTTTCTATCCGCCTCCCCATCTCCCTATTTATTTCAGAATCCCCTTCCCCTCCCCCATTTCTGAAGAAGGGTCTCGACCTGAAACGTCAGACTTTCCTGCTCGGCCTGCTGTGTTCATCCAGCTTCACACCGTGCTATCTCAAGTAGAGGCAGCAAGGTTCCCAAAGGAATCAAAATCAAAGACCGCTTGGGTCTCGTGTGTACACTCTCAAATATTACTTGAGAAAAAAAAAATTGACATTTTTGGATTAAGTAAAGGTAAAATAAAAGAATATGATCAGATAGAAAATTGTAGAATAGCAGTGCACAAGCTTTTCAAATGTTGGCACTGAGCAACAGTTCAATCTCGATCCTCCTCAGGGTCAGCAAAATTCAGAAACACAAGGAGTACCACAATATAAAATTAAGCTTCAAAAAATTCAAAGGCAATAAGTTGATAATTTAGTTAATAAAAAAATCACCATTAAAAATACAAAATGACAAAACTCATTAATAAAGCCAAATTTTGCCAAACAATAAGATGTAGAGGTCCGGAGAGGAGAGAACGAGAGAGAGAGAAAAAAATCAGCCCCAATTCTTGATCACTGGGGTGGTGGTGCTGGCTGGGACCAAGCACTGGGTGAGGCACACACTGAGCAGACCTAGGTAGAACTGACAAGAAAATGGAAGTTGAAAGGTGACTTTCAGCATTAGATTTGCTCTTCTCGTCCTGCTTTCCCTCCATCTTTTCCTTCTCCTGTACTCACCCCTTTTCCCCCTTTCTCTCATCCCTTCCCCATCCTCCATACATCCTCTCTTTGTCATTCGTTGCACACATTTACTTCAAAAAAAATCCATGGGAGTTTGTAATTCAAAAATTTCCGTAATCGTTATCCTATTAAACATTTTACACTGAAATAGAAAGTGTGCAATTTGTTTTTCATTCCTCTCCACTGCAACAGCCTCTCCCCCAGGATACTTTGATATAATCTGATAAAACAGATTTCTGAGTAAGGATTCCTATTCTTCTATCATGTGCGTACAAGCACAGGGTTCAAACTAATTAGAGCATCAATTGGAATCTCAGTATCTTGACCGAACAGGCGAAAAAAAAGGATGCAGTAATACAAATCAGGAGAGCAAAAAGCTAAATCAATGTGCAATATTTTTGGGAAAAGACAAATTAATAGGAATGACACAGCAACCTAACTATCAATCCTATTAAACCCTCCTGCCATCACAACCTGACATTGTTCCTCTACACAATCAAACTCCCACTGCCTTCTCCCTGTGTTGCGGCACATGCCCTTCAAGCCAAAATCTCCTTGAAAGCCTTATATTCCCCAACATGGCCTGTGAAACCACTAGCACAGCTTCCATGCCTGAGGCTGTTTGCAGCTGCCAGTAAAGCAAATGTCAGGCCACATGAAATGCTTTGGCAGGTTGTGCACAGCACGCAGTGCAAAGAAGTGTACCTCCAATTAGAAGACACCAAAGATATGGTAGTGTTTTGGTCCATGGATGCAGGTACTTTATAGAAATTCTAGTGACAAGGCATAAAACTGGGTAATAATGCTGGATTATACTTTGTAAGCTAGTGATATATTACTACGCCTCATGTCTCACGTATTGAAAAGTGTATGACTGCCATGAAACATTGGCTACATAAAAATAAATACATCAAAATGAAGACCTAACTAAATTATGCTGTAGGATGCCAGCTGTTTTTCAATTAACAAATAATTTTTCCACATGCAAGCATGCATTAAGCATTTATCCTGCCTAGCTGCTCAACACTGCAATTTCAAAAGAATCTATTTGTAAATCAAATTATTCTATCTCCTTGCACATCTAGATCTGACATAAAATTGAGCATCATCTACACTCTAGTACATAAATGGGTAAACATTAAAACTTAGTTAAAATCCCAGTGATCTTGGATTGCTAAATTTCCTCTAGTGCTTCAACTAGATTTGTGAGCACTGTTCCAAATGTAGATGCCCTTTGGTAGTCAGAAAGCAGCCTTTATTTGCAGTAACGATGAATTAATGAACTTTACTGTCTGCCTAAAATGGTTATGTAATTATACCTGCTTAAAGCTAAACAAAGCTTAAGAATCAAGTGACTTGTTTAATCTTTACATTTTGTAACATCCTGATGGGTATATTTAATACCAACTGGACACATCCACTTTAGAAGAGCTTATCAACTGGCTTCAAACGTATACACAATTTGACAACAGACTTGATGGTAAAAATCAGAGAGCATGTTTGCTGGTTAGTGTGACTTTTGCACTTATTCATGAGACGTGGGCATCACTTGTCAAGCCAGAATTAATGCCCATCCTTCGTTATCCTTTGAAGGTACTAGCCAGCTACCAAGCTGAACTGCTGCAATCTATTTGGTGTAGGTAGTCCTACAATGCTTTTCAGGAGCAAGTTTACACATTATTTTATTGGGGAAACCACATGCTCTGGCCTGACAACTGGTGTTTTCTTGTCCATCTGTTCTACATTAGAGTAATGGAAAAAAATTAGGGAGAATACACAGCCAACATGTTCCAATAATGACAAAAAGTGGGACCAACACATTCTATGAACCCTGGAGACCAAGGAATATATAGGATTGAATAAAAAAAAGCTTATGGTCTATCAGGAGGGCTCAAAATCCCACAAGAACAGTACAGAATGTGCAAGGGAAATTTTATCAGCCAGAGGGTGGTTAATGTGCAGAACTCATTGCTGCTGAAGACAGTGGAGGCCAAATCATTGAGTACATTTTAAGATCGAGGTAGATAGCCTCTTAATCAGTACAGTGAACAAGGATTACAGGGAGAAGGCAGGAGAATGGGGTTAAGAAACTTTTCAGCCATAATTGAATGGTGGAACAGACTCAATGGGCCAAGTGGTCGAATTTTTCTCCTATATCTTATAGAAGACATTACTAATGATTGGTCTTGAAGCAGATCCTAACCATCTACTCTACATTCATCCAACATTCCACTTAAAAATAATCATTGACTGTAGTGTTCTTGAATTTGCAATTACAAAAGCTAACACATATGAATTTACTGAGATAGCAAGAACTGCAGATGTTGGAGTCAAAGATAACAAAGTGTGGAGCTGGAACACAGCAGGCCAGGCTGCATCAGAGGAACAGGGCAGCTGACGTTTCGGGTAGAAATCTTCGCAAGGATGGAAGAGCAGTAATGGGAGCAATTGAAAGAACCCTGGGAAACAGAGCTTGGCTAGAATATGTTACGCCACAACCAAAACGGAAGGCGCAGTACCACACTCATCTGAGGCGAAGGCGAGAGGGAGTAAAACCAATCGATTCCTTTTAAAAGGCTACTACTAGCCTCAACTCCCTCTAAGTAAAAAGTTGTTTCGGACATTATACCAATTCGTCCAAGTGCATTAAATCTCGGGGGTTAGGGTGACTGGTTGGAAAGAGATATGAGGCGCTGCAAGAACTGGTATTAATAGGAAAGTATTGTATAAAGAATAACTGAACTGTAATTTAGTGTTGGACTGGCAATCGTATTAACAAATAGCATTAGGGTCACTGGACTCGAAATGTTAACTGGTTCCCTTTGCAGAGACGCTGCCAGACCGCTGTCTCTCCAGCATCTTTTGTTTTAATTAAAAACATGCTTGACGAGGACCTGCCCGATATTTACTTTAACCGATAACAGACGCCTCTAAACAAGCTTCTGGTTGCCTTGACACTGTTGGTTGGGTCAGGAAGCTCGAGTTCGATTTATAATGACCACCACACGCAAATATTTCATATTACAGTATATGAAACGAATGGTTTTCCTAGTGTAAAAGTAGACTATAACTAAATACATCGTTATATATGGGGAGGGGGAGCTAGAAATAAGATAATTTCTTGCTTGACATAACTCAAATCATTTCAGACAAAAAAAGTGACAGTTAAAAGACGTGGCAGTAGACTTGATTTTAAAAAAATCAAAACACTAAAACACTGGGAAAGTTTGTTGGGAAAGTTGTCAGCGCGGCTGCTGGCCTACAATTGAAGCCGATTCGACTGCGACCGACCTCTCTCGTCCTGCTCCTCCATCGCCAGCGGTACGGAATAGAAATTCTTTCTCCTTCGACTGGACGCACAACAAATATAAAGTAAGAAACACCAAATAGCTCAGTCGAGTCGGAGTTACAATTAATCAGTTTGTTGTCAGTCCACTGCCATAGCCCCGGACCCTTGTACATTTAAAACGTCTCCAGCCGCCCATTGGCTCTGGGCATGACGTCACCAACCGCCCACCCGCGGAAAATGTCATTACTCCAAGCGCCGCCCCTCGCCTTTTTATTATCACTTATAAAAAAACACAAATACACACTCCCCCCACCTGTCACCGGCAGCGTTCATGTGAATATTTTATTATTTAATCATCGTCCTTTTCGTTTGCTTCCTACCCTCAGTGTCGTTTCATTGACGTCACCCTGTCGCCATGGGGAAGAGAGAGCTCCCCTCCTCGCTCATTTGTAATCGTCAGCGAGGCAAAGTAGGCCCTGTCATTCGAAGATGGGCGATGAAGTTTCGTTTAAAGTCTTCCCTGCCGCCAGAAAGCTGGAACAGCTCGATTCTTGAACAGTGGGATAACGATATGAGGGTGTTGAAGTGACAAAGGGGTCCGGAAATATTTGGGTCAAGAAGTAGCTACGTAGATTTGAATTGCGGAGGGATATGCGGAATGAGTTCCGGGCTCCCCCTTGCCGGCTTTGACTAAAGGCGGACAAGGAACCGGCATTTTAGTTTCGGCTTTCAACCGGCTTCCTCCCTTTCCCACAGTCAGCTCCATATCGAGCGTCAAGTATCTCGTTTGCAGTCCTGTCCTCCACTTTTTCCGCGATGCCTGGTTACGATAGAGGTGATCGGAGTCGGGAGCGTGGCGGGTGAGTTTGTGATTTTTTTTTCCCCCTCTTTCGAAAAACGCACCTTCAGTTTTTTTTTAATCTTCAATTTTTTTTTGGAAAAGAAAAGCCGGTTCCGTTCTGGAGGATGAGAAGAAGCCACCGCCACGCGGTCCGCTTAGGCAAAATCCTGGCTGGTGTGCGGAGCGTGATTTGGCATTTTTTTTAAAAAAAAAGCAAATTCCTTAAGGAACTTCAATTTTTTGGGAGGGGGTTCTAACCAATTAAACATTCTTCCGCTTTGCCATTTTTATTTTGGTCTTGCCGTAGTCTGTTTTTGTTTATTTGTATATTTCGATGCTCTGTTTGACCTCGTGTTACAGGTTTCTTCCTTGTATTGTAGCTAAAATGGCCGGGAGATGCTGTTTTTCGGGGGTGGGTAAAGCTGATCGTGGATGTTGGAGCTACCTTACGGTCTTGCGTCGATAGCCTGTTTTTTTTTCAGATACACGTCTGCTATCGTCTGTCTTTCTCTCTTTTGTTTGAAAAGCGTAATTTTTTTTCCTGTAAAAATATTACATTCCAGGTTCGGTTCGGGTGGACCTCGCTTCGGTGGTAGCAGGAACGCGCCTCCGCCCGGCAGGAAATTCGGGCAGCCGGGGGAGAAGCTGAGGAAAAGAAAATGGGACCTGGACGAGCTGCCCAAATTCGAGAAGAACTTCTACGTCGAGCACGTAGATGTGATGAACCGACCTGTGGTAGGACTGGCTGGCTTTTTTTTTCCTCCCCTCTACCCCTAAACCTTTATTATAATTCCATGTAGTCGTGAGATATACTCGTAAAACTAAATACTGTTAGTGCCGGACAAAATGGTAATCCTTTCATTTAAGGGAGACTCTAAAGGGAAACAATGTGCTTTGACTTGGCAAAGGTGGTGGAGGATGTTGGGCTGACGTTTGTAGCTGATGGGGTTATTCTTGAGTGAGCCGGTGATTCATTCCTATTAGTCACTAAAGGGCGATCTCTGCCCGCCCACTGAAATATACATAACTGCTGAACAGATAACAGTAAATTTTTAGTGTATTTTCAGCTAATGTTTGGTATCCCCCTGGTGGACATCTTCTAACAGACAAGGGAAAATTACAGACGTATACCTTTTTTAGCCTTTTCAATGAGGAAGTATTAATCAGTGGTTCTTGTACTTGTTTCAATCAGTTGAACTTGGGCTGATTAGTACATCTGAGCTTTTGTGTCTATGGAGGTTTTTAAAGCTTTCAGTTTTCCTATTTTTGGATACATATTCACCAGTTATGTATCTTAAACTGTAAATTGATTACTGTGGGATCTCTACTGTGAAGGATGACACTGGAAACAAAAGCAGAAATTACCTGAAATTCTGTAGGTCTGGCAACACCAATGGAGAGAAATAAGAGGTGATGTATTGGGTCTGGTGACCCTCCTTCAGACTGAAGGAAGCTTTTTCTGCAATCTCTGCTTTTGTTTCTGACTTTTTTAGGTTTTATTTTATGGTTGGAACACTCCCTAATTGACTAGGGTTGGGGCTAGATTTATGGATTGCACTTTTTTACACAAATGTTAAATTGGATTTGATGCTGTTGTTGATTGCAGCAAGAAATTGAACAATATAGAAGAAGCAAAGAAATCACAGTAAAAGGACTTGCATGCCCTAAACCAGTTTTCAACTTTGTCGAAGCAAGTTTTCCAAGTAAGTATGGAATACAAGTGCATTAGAACATCTTCTGTGACTATACAGTTTAAATTAGAGGCAAAGCTGTGCTTCTATTATAAGTCAGTTGTACAGCAGGGAAATGGACTATTTAGTCCACACTGACCGTGCTACCAAACTGAACTAGTCCACCTGCCTGATCTTTCCTAAACATGAACTCAGGAAGGATAGTTTTCTAACTTTTATGAACTCTTGCTCTCTAGTTTAATAATTATCCTTGCTTTGGCATGATGGTCAGAACTGTATACAGTACTCCAAAAGAGGCCTCAACATCCTGCACAATCTAAACATGATAGCCAACTCCTTTACTCGGAAGCCTGAGCAATGAAGGCAAACGTGCTAACTGACTTAACCAACCTGTCTACATCTAACAAAAACAGAACCTGCTGTAAAAGCTCAGCAGGTCTGGCAGCATCTGTGTAGTAAATATCAGTTAACATTTTGGGTCCAATGATCCTTCCTCAGAATGTGTGAACAATGTCTACATGTGATGTGAATTTCAAAGAATTAGGTACCTGAACCCCTACATCTGTTCTACAACACTACCCAGGGCCCTACTGTTAATTCTATATGTCCTGTCCTTGTATAAATGCAAAACCCCACATTTATCCAAATTAAACTGTTTGCCACTCATCAGCCCATTGATTCATTTGGTCAAGATCTTTGAAATCTTAGATAACTTTCTTTTCATTGGCTATTCTGCTACCAATTTTAGTGTCATTTACAACTTACTAGCCACGTTTGTGATACACTATTTTCTCTATGTAAAACCATCCCTAATCAATTCTGTGTCTCCAAATGCATGAAAATCCGACCTTTCAGAATCACCTCAACATACTTACCGCTGATGTTAGACTTGCAAGTCTATAGTTTCCTGCCATCTCCTTACAGCCTTTATTAAACAATGACACAACATTAGCCACCTTCTAAAGCTCTGGTACTTCACCTGTGATGATGGATGATACAAATATTTCTGCTAGAGGCCCTACAATTTCCATCCTGAAAACTATCTTATTGTGGATTTTATAGAAAATGCTATCAAAGTGTATATTTTTAGATGTGATTTAGGGTGATGCTGAGTTGCCTGCAGCCCTAAACTCTGGTAGGTAATGATTATTGTGGCCGATGGGGAAATTTCAAGGGTGTGGTATGTTTACTTTAACTACCAAAGCTGTTGTGATTGTTTTCTAAATAATTTGTTTCAAATAAATCTCAGCATATTGAGAATAGAAGCCAGCTCACCGGGGAGGTTAAGAATGTTGACCACCATCCAATGTACATTGGAGTAATATTGTAGGGAATGGCAGGAGGACAAGAACACTAAGCTATACCCAAAATTTGAGCTGCCTGAAACCAGTTAATACAGGTTCCAAGATAATAAAATGTGAGGCTGGATGAACACAGCAGGCCAAGCAGCATCTCGGGAGATGCTGCTTGGCCTGCTGTGTTCATCCAACCTCACATTTTATTATCTTGGATTCTCCAGCATCTGCATTTCCCATTATCTCTAATACAGGTTACAATGTCATTATCAACTGTTCAATTGCAAAGGATGATAGGAACAGGCCTTGAATGTCAGCATCTGTCCTGTCAATGAAGTAACTTGGACAGTGACCAGTATTTTAAGGATCTTGTCTCTTTCAGAGACAATAGAAAATTTACTGTTAAAGGCAAAGTACAAATACTTTATTGCTAGGGTTAGTGAAAATGTTTTCATTTTTAGAAACACTTCTTTTCCTCTGCTTGTTCTGTAGCATACGTATTGGATGTTCTCATGCAGCAGAATTTCACAGAGCCAACTGCTATTCAGGCTCAAGGTTGGCCTGTTGCACTTAGTGGCAAGGATATGGTTGGCATTGCGCAGACTGGATCTGGTAAAACATTAGCTGTAAGTATATTTATGCCCTGTTAACTTATGAATCATGTTTCTGAATTCTCATTCAAGTCCAGCATTTAACCTCCTGTCCCACACCTCTGCTCTTTAATGCAACTGATAGTGGTGCTATGTTCTAGCATTTCTCATTGTCTTAAGGGTCATAGTATATAGTAATGGGGAAGATTTGTAATTTGTGTGATGACCCTTTTACAACCCAAAATGTTTTGAAGCGTAGAAAACACAACTGCCAATCTGTTCACTGTATGACCCCAAAAGAATTGCTTGCGATTAAAGAAACTTGTAAGACACCATACATTGGCAGGACCTGAAATCCATCATTTCCTTAAATTGTACAAGAGAGACACCACTAGACTATGTCTTTTGTTATGTAAAAGTTTTTTTTTCTAATTTGGTTTGTCAGGTGCAGTAACTTTGGCTACAAACTGTGTAAATTCTTGGGTTTCAACACCTCCACTATCTTGCACCATCCCTGCATTCTTTAATGGTTTTTAATATGTAGAAATCTATTGTACTCTTTTTAAAATTTTAAAGAGTATTTAACGATAAGCCTCCACTGTCCCCAGGGTAAGCAATTTCTCCATCTTTGTCATAAATGACCCGCTCCTTGCCTGTGGTTCTAGTACCCATCTGAAGCTAGCTGAAGGGGGTTGCTGAGAATTGTTTTTGTTTTTGTCTTGTATGATGACTTGTACCCTGGACAATCCAATTATTCACGGTTAATGATATTGCTGAACATTTTAACTCTAAGATTAAATCTTACCAGTTTTGATTTCATTTACAGTACTTGCTGCCTGCCATTGTCCACATAAACCATCAGCCTTTCCTGGAACGTGGAGATGGTCCCATAGTAAGTGGTTTTTTTTTTGTATTTCTTGGATTACAAGAAGTGCTGGCAAACATAGATGCCAAAATTTTAAAAATTTGCTCTTTCTTTAGTGTTTAGTTCTGGCACCAACCAGAGAGCTAGCTCAACAAGTACAGCAAGTGGCACATGATTATGGAAGAGCATCCCGTCTAAAATCAACATGTATTTATGGAGGCGCACCAAAGGGCCCACAGATTCGGGATCTTGAAAGAGGTGTGTTTGTTTTGACTTTTTAATATTTGTAAGTTGCACTTCCCCAGTAATACTTCAGATCACCTTTTTGACTAACTGTTTTTTTTTGTAGGTGTGGAAATCTGTATCGCAACACCTGGTAGATTGATTGACTTTTTGGAAGCTGGAAAAACAAATCTTCGGAGGTGTACATATCTAGTACTTGATGAGGCTGATCGCATGCTTGACATGGGATTTGAACCACAGATCCGGAAAATTGTTGAACAAATCAGGGTAAGTGACTGTTAACACCCCATGTAAATAACTTGCAAATAGTTTAAAATGGCTGACAGATTTAAAATGGCCCTGAATGTACTAATTAATATCAATTGCAATTTCATAGTTGACCAACAGTGTCACTGTAGAGCAAGTTTTAGTTTTGAGTTTTTTTTGTCCAATATTCATGTTTTGATGGCATGAGGTGGGGAAGTAGGGATGGAAGGATTAGTGTAGTTGACTTCCCTTTTGTTTTCTTTTGTGCACTCAATACTATTTTCTTTCCTCTAAAGCCTGACAGACAGACCTTGATGTGGAGTGCAACCTGGCCTAAAGAAGTTCGACAGTTGGCTGAAGATTTCTTGAAGGAATATGTTCAGATTAATATTGGCGCTTTAGAACTTAGTGCTAATCACAACATCCTGCAGATTATCGATGTGTGCCAAGAGGTCGAGAAAGATGATAAGTAAGTGAGTTTAGAAAACGTTTAGATCCATGATTGTCCAGATTACATCTTTTAATAAGTCTCTGCCTCTGTGTTGCCCTTTAGATTGTATGGGATGTCTAGGACTTTTATTATATCAGCAAATATCTTTTTGGAATTTGGAGTTTTGGCTCCCTTTTAGAGCAGCCACCCAGGTGCTTTAGGAAATTTTTTAAAATTAAATCCATGACGTACAAATTCAAGGAAAGGGCACCCCTTGGGAAGCAGGTCCTAATTGAAGCATTACTACTGGATTTCTCCTTCACTATTGCATCACGTAATTGGTTTCAAGTGGAGCTTTAAGGTGTGTCAAATAGTGACCAGTGAAGCTGGCTTCAAAGCAAGATTAACTGCTCTTTGCACTGGTTCTTACCATGTCAGTAGCAAAAAACCTTAAAAGCCAATGATTTTAGGTCGTTGCTCTGCTCTGGATCGTATCAGCCATTATCTTAGAGGAGTAGGCCACCTGAACCTAATTATGATTAGTCCTCTAACTGTCAGTTGAATTTGTGATCTGTCTTGGTGTTACGCAAGAATATTTATATTTAGAATTGACTCCATGAGCAGAAGTAGTAATGAACCTAACCCTTTTTTCCAAAATAAACAACCTAACACAGCGCCACTCTCATCCTAGGAATGAATCTTAAACTTCTCATCCTGTACAAAGCAGAACTGCTGCCTACTGACCAACCCTTCTCCATATTATAGGGCCATATGGTGCACATGGCTACAATCTGTTCTTTCGATCTTTGTCTAAACCTCACTACAAAATTAAAGCAGTCATTGCTTCTGCTTCAATTTCTAGGTTGCTAAGGTTGATGGAGGAGATAATGAGTGAAAAAGAAAACAAAACTATCATTTTTGTAGAGACCAAACGGAGATGTGATGAGCTTACACGGCGAATGAGGAGAGATGGGTGAGTAATGGTTAAATGTGCCACACTACTTAAAATCTTGTTCTGTAACTGTCTTTCGTTTAAATAGTAAAACTGGCTAAAGTGGAGGTTGTTGCCTTGCTTGCCAAGCTGGCTTGTTTTGTTCAGATGTTTGTTCACCATGTCAGGTAACCTCCTCCGTTAGGCCTCCAATGAAGCAATGTTGTACTCTGCTTCAAGGGAGGCCTAACTGAGGTGGTTACCTAGCATGGTGAAAAAATGTCTGAAGAAAAACAAGTCAGCTGTGTGAGCAAGTCAACGACCTCGCCCACAACCCAAACTAAGAGTCTTTGCTTAAAACCTTTAAACCAGCTAAAGTTTTTACAAAAAACATTTGAGACATCTGATGCAAACCTGTTCAACAGCTTCACACAATGAACTGGTCCCTGCTTCTTTATCTTGCACTATTTATTTGTCTGTCTGTCTCCCTTGATGGACCTATATAAATGCCACAATTACACCAACGTTTTAATTGAGCTGTACGCATCACTTTCTAGCCTAACATTTTATTATCTGGAGGGTGTTGCACTGAGATCAGAATATTATCCTGGGCTACTAAATTATTAGTTCAGTGCCTCTGCCATTGTCTCCCTGCTCCTAAATTGTATGGATAGGTGGAGCAGTAAGCATAAGCTATAGGCTGTCTGACCTTTTCTCTTGTAAGGTCTGTCTAGTTTAACAGGACAAAGCAGACCTGGGCGGGGGGGTGGTGGTGGTGTAAGAAGCTGCAGCGGCTTATGAAATATCTTTTTGTAGGTTGCAGTTGAGGTGGATTTGAAAGATGTGGAGCTTATTTTGACAAATGTTTTAATCTTGTAGATGGCCAGCAATGTGCATTCATGGTGACAAGAGTCAGCCAGAGCGTGACTGGGTTCTAAATGGTAAGTGGTGATCTAATTTATAACCTCTCGTTGTGTTTCTGAATATTCATTGTCTTGACAATTTTCCTTATTTTCACTTTTCCCTCAGAGTTTCGGTCAGGCAAAGCACCAATCCTTATTGCCACAGATGTTGCATCTAGAGGTTTAGGTTAGTAATGCCAATTCAACTTCTGGCTTTTCTCACTTTATTCAAAGATTTAAAGAAAGTATATCATTGCTTTCTTTAACATTTCTTTGCGTTTTTTTTCTAAGTTGTGTAAAGGTGCAGTCTTTGTGGCAGGGCCTAGGCATGACAGTTCGAGGACTCGAGAGGGGGAAGGAGGACTAATCGATGTGATCGGCTGGCAGCTACCCAGTCGAGTACAGAGATGCTGAGCAGAGAGCATTGTGTGCCAGTAATCTTCAAAAGGCGGAATGATCAACATTAGCCCGCCACCCTAAAATCCTGTTCTCACCCTGGATGACTTGAAGCACTTGCCACTCATTTTGTTAAATCTTTGGTTTATTTTGTTTATTTTTATTCATTCCCGTATTTTGTGCCCTAGTTTCATTCCCTTTTTTGGTTGGTTAAATTTTTTAACTTTTTTTAAACAAGTTGTAGAGAGTTTGCCCAAATAGCAGTGTGCTGAACAAGTATCTAATTGTTAAACTTTGTTCAATGCTTCATGTTTATACTTTTTGGAGAGAGCAGCATTAACATCAGTAAGATCCTCTTTTAGAAATTGGTGAGTACTGGCACAAGTTAGTGAAAGATTGGTGGATCCCAGCTTAGATAACACTAATCTAGCAGTGTAATGCCCTCATCTTTTGAAGTTCCTCCCTCACCTAGTACATATTAGTCATGTCAGGACCTGCCAAACAGACATTTTCTCAAGTGAACACTGGCTTCTTAAGAAGTGCTTGCCTAGACGAGATGTCAAATGGAAAACCTGAGTAGGGAGATTTTGGGGATATAGATGTCCATTGGGCTCTGTTTAATTGTAGTCTATTTTGGTCTTGGCAAGACGTGCAGTGTGGCCTGAATCCTGAGCTTCTCATGAATGTGTAGGAAGGACCTTGCCTGACTGTTCTAAGGTCCTGAATGGCACATGAAGAGGCAACAATGTACAAAGTGGCCCCAACTGTATAGAAGCATCCGGATGTCACTTGATAACATGTGGGGAGTTCGCTGACTTGGGAATGGACTAGTGAATGCATACTCCCAATGGTAAGATATCAAAGTATCTCTCTCAGATTTTTGGGTTTTTTTTAAGGGGAGTGTGCATTGGTTTCTCTTCCCACAGTAGTATTCCCACAGGGTTTGAACTAAGGGTTGTTTTAACATTTGCTTTACAGTCATGATGCTGCTGCTGGTTGCTCAATTGCTAACTCCTGTTTTTGATCTGACTGTTGTGGTGTGCATAATTTGCACCTGCTTTTGCAACACTGCAACACTTTACAGATGTTGAAGATGTGAAATTTGTCATCAATTATGACTACCCTAACTCCTCTGAAGACTATATTCACCGCATTGGGCGAACTGCCCGCAGTTCCAAAACTGGCACAGCTTACACGTTCTTTACTCCTGGCAACATAAAGCAAGCAAATGACCTTATCTCTGTGCTTCGTGAAGCAAATCAGGCTATCAACCCAAAGCTAATTCAGATGGTAGAAGACAGAGGTTCGGGTAAGTGTACTTAGTTTTCATACAAGTTTTACTTCATTGTAAAATTATCTAAACAAGTTAGGTAATTAAACAGCAACCTTCATTTGCATGTAATGTTATTGATCAAGATGTTTCTGCTTCCAAAACCATCTTGAACAGGGTTAGGTAAATGGGTCTTGGGCCAAAGTAAAAACTTAGATGTGATTGCTAACATTTTGATCAAAGGTAGCTTAAGATGGTGGGGTTGAGAATAATTGCCATTTGAGGCGAAGGGTGATGAATGTTGATCTGGTCCTAATGAAGATACGTGGAAAGCAATTCAAGCCAAATAATATTTGGAGGCTGGTTAAGGGTGCAGTGTCCCTAACTCTAAACCAGGAGGCCCGGGTTCATGCCCACCTGCTGTGGGGATATACCTGAAATGGTGTGTGTTTTTTAAAAATGTTTGCAACGTATCTACTAGCCTCCAGTAGGATCTAGTTGAAATGATGGCTTTGTGAAATAATTGTGGGGGGGTTAGGCTGTGTTGAATGTTTATACCTAGAGCAATCTGATTAAAGCCTCTGGGGTCATTTTAGAGCATGAATTTTTTTTCTAGAATTTGCATTTTAAGCTTAATCTGGAATGTTGGTAATGACATAACTGTCCTCACTTGTTTTGTTTTTATACAGGTCGTTCCAGGGGTAGGGGTGGATATAAAGATGATCGCCGTGATGACCGAAGAGACAGATTCTCTAGCTCTAACAGGGGTGGGGGTTATAATGGTTTTAGAAATAGGGATAGCATGGACAGGGTATATGGATCTGGAGGCAGGGAAAATGGTTTTAACTCTCAAAGTTATACCTCAGCTGGACAAAACTCATTTGGGTCTGGAAAATTTGCCTCGACAAACAGCTTTGGAAATATCTCTCGGTTTGCAAATTCTTCCACTTATCCAGGATCTGTGAACCAGGGAGCAGGTTCATTTGGCAGTCAAAGTCAAAATGGTTACAAGGCTGGTAGCAAAGTCCAGCAATTTGGAGGTAATCATTCTGGTCCAAATGCCATGCAGAGCAATGGCATTGGTCAACAGGCATCTGTGGGTGCTCAGTATCAGTATCCACCCCCACCTTTAATGGGAATGGGTTTCCAGGCACAGACTGGTTATCCTATGCCTCTTGCTTATGGAGGGATGCAAAAATAACTTATTGATCTAAATGTTGAGTTTTTTCATTCTCTTCTGACTTGTACTGTACCTTTTTGTTTTGAGGAGAGGATGAGAAAGTTCTTTAATATTAAAAACCATTGATATTCCAGGAAAGACTGCAGTGCAGCAGTAGGATTGGTGCACTTTCCCCACTATTTAATTTTTTTTATTACTTTACATTCCTTTGAAATTTTTGTTCATTTTTCTAATAGAATGGCAGATTAATATACAAGTTTAACTTATGCATAAAAGTACCACAGTGTATGTAAAGATGCATGTCCTTCCAGTAAGGAAGTTTGAAAGTCTTGGAGTTCTGTATCTGTAACTGCCAAAATGTCATTTTAAATAAAAAAAAATTAAAAATTCCTTCACTATTTAGTGAGCATGAATTAATTTGTCCTGACTGAGGTACCAGCTACTCATTTTATATTGTAGGTAATCACATGCAATTAATTGTACAGTTACCATTTTCAACACTGGGTTTTTCAACAGAACTTAAAACAAATGCACTGACTTATACATCAAACATTCCCTGGGATTAAACTAAAATGTACTAGACTGGACCTGTTTACAGGATCTTGCATTATTCTGGTTACCAACTCCACAGCAGTTGACGGAAGAACTAACTAAGTTCAAGCAGAAGATAACCTAGTAGAGAATATTTGCAAAATGAGTCTCTTCTAAAACAGTTAATTTAGTATTAACTACTGAGGCAAGTGACCAGTTGAAATGTAAATCCAGCATATGTGACATTCACTACTTTGTTTAATAAAATAAGTAAGTTTTCAACATTAATCGATAACTTGGGCCTCATTTTCTGGACAGATGAGCCAAATGCGTACATTTAGTTATATGTGCAATTGGTCCTGAAGAACTGATTCCTTGTTTTAGTCAGATGTTATCAATTATGGTGACCCTCTCCACTTTCATACCTGGAAGTTCTCAAGATCCCTCCAGTGAGGAAACTGACCATTCAGTCTAATAAGCCCACCAGACTCAACTCCCTATCTCTGTGTTTCCCATAATCATTCCACCCAACCTGCACATCTAGACTGTAGGTGGGACCTGGAGGAAACCTCAGCAGACTCTGGGAGTGGGAGAGTTGTGCAGATTTCTCTCAGCTGGGATTTTAAACCCAGGTTCCTGGCACTCTGACACAGCAGTTCTTCTATGCCATTCTTTTTGGAGGAATATGTCACTATCTCTTGAATTGGGAATTGAGTGGACAGAATTGGAAGTTTGTCACCAGGTGTTATTTTTCCAGGTCTGCTCCTTTCAAAGTGTCTTAATTTCAGCAAGTGTATTTTGAGTAATGCAACCTTTCTAAAAATCAAACTTGGCAGTCCAGTGCTTCTGAAGAGACAGGTTTATTCTTTCCTGTGCTTGAGGTAACAGCATAAAATGCTGTGAAATTGGCTTTGAACCATTTGTCAGATTCTCAGTTGAAGTGGAGTGGTATTGAGGACTAGAGTGGTCATCATCTCCTAGTATTTATAAACTTTGTTAAATTGACAAAGTTGGGAATAGTTGCTTTAGTTCTACTTAGTATGCAAATAGCTTCCAATTGGCTGTCTCTGAAATTCTGAATTATCTGGTTTGAAAGTGTCAGTTCTTGGTCTACCCATGCACCTACTCCTTATGAATTTCATTTTTAATTTGCTAGCTACTGGTTGCTGTTTAAAGTGTGGGCCAATAGATGGGAGACCAGTTGGAATTATTTTTGCATGAATTCAAAGTAATGATTAAAATTTAAACAGTAAATTTTCAGAACCGAAAATCAGAAAACACCAACATTTACATGAGCCTCTAAGCATGTGATTACTACTCCTGAAATGGTACTGAGGATGAGAGGGATTAGACACTTCCTTCAGACATCTGTACGTGAAGGCTCAAGCTACGTATCCCATGATATAAAAGAATCAACAATGAATTTGAACCTGTTTTCGTGTCACTGAATAGTCTGGGATTTGTCAATTTGTATGCAAGATTCTCCTAATTTTGTTACAAGCAACGAGTAGACAACAATCTCCCACATTATGAGTTGATATTGGAATCCATCTAATCCCAGTAAATTACAGGGAAGGTGAGGAAAATGTCTTTGCTTCCAACTGAGCAACTTCTCCCACCACCAAATCACTGACTGTGTGTGATCCTTTTCGAAACTTAATTTGTGCAGGGTGTTAATTTGAACAATTGATGATAATCCATTGCTAAATGCTCAATCTAAAGAGATTTGGATGCAGAATAAGCTCCCTGTATTCTAAACCAAAACAAAACAAAATTTTTAATCACCTGTTTAGATATGTGACACCTTTGACACGGTGGGACTTGGAACAGTGCTTCTGGCAGTGATGCTGCATCTGGGCCAATGAGACTCTAGATTCATCTTTTTAATGTACAATGACACAATGAACATCACTACAAAAATTGTACGTGATGTTTAATAACCTGAATGAAGTAAGCACTTGGGAATTCCTCCAGTTCTCTAGAATCTGGACTGGAGGCAGGTTCATACAGCAGTCAAAGTCAAAATGGTTACAAGGCTCGCCCTAACTTCACACTTCCCACATTGTATTCAATTTGCTTCTTTGCCCACTCTTATCCTGTCCAAATTTTTTTATCATCTGCAAATTTAGCAAAATGCCTTCAGTTCCTTTGTCCCGAGTGTTAAGATATGCTGTGAATAGTTGTAGTTCCAACACTGAACCCCACAGAACTTCACCAATCCCTGGCTGCCATGCTGAAAAGAGACCCCTTTACCCCCACTTTCTGGCAGTCAGCAAAATCTCTATCCATGCCAGTACCTTATATCTAACAGCATAAGCTCTGATCTTATTTAGCAGCCTCCCGTGCAGCACCTTGTCAAATGCCTTCTGGAAATTCCAACAAATCACATCCACTGGCTCTCCTTTGTCCATCTTGGTCATTGCCTTCTCAAAGAATTCTAACAGATTTATCAGGCATGTCCTCCCCTTGAAGCTGTGCTGACTCTGATTTTACCATGCACTTCCAAGTACTCAACAAATGGAATAAGTGGCACAATTGATACCTACAGTATTATCTCAACTATTTGGTTTGTCTCTAGAACAATCTTATTTTTGATTTTTAAAATAATCTCTCTGCCTTAAACAGTTCGCAGGTCATTCCTTCACCTGCTATTCAGCAGTTTATTCACACCGTTTGACACTTTTGATTCACTGCAAAGACTTATCATTTTGTTTGTTGCCACTCCACTTACACTATTTGTACTTAGTTGACACTCTTCATTACCTGGAATTATCTTGCCATTATCTCTCCACCTATATATTCTGTGCCTATGTGTTTCCCTCCACTTGAGGAAGAAGCAGCACTCCGGAAGCTTGTGATTTCAAAACAACAAATTGGACTATGATCTGGTGCAGTGTGACTTCTTAGAATGTTATCAACAACCAAGGTCAGGTTAACTGGCCTGTAATTTCCGGTCTTCTGCCTCCCTCCCTTCTTAAATAGGAATGTTACATCAGTTGTTTTTTCCAGTCCTCTGGGAACCTCCCCACTCCAGTGATTCCTTAAAGATTACAGACAATCCTCCTACAATCGCTCAGCTATCTACTTTAGAACTTGGGAGTGTAGTTCATCTGGTCTGGGTGATTTATTCACTTTCAGACTTTGCAACTGCCTCAGCACCTTCTCCTTAGTGATGGCCATTACACTCACTTCTGCTACCTGACTCTTGAAGTTCTGGTATAATGCAGGTACTTTTCACTGTGAAACTGATGCTAAGTACCTATTCAGTTCCTCTGCCAGTTCTCGTTTGCCCATTACTACTTCTTCAACTTCATTTTCAGTGTCCACTTCTGCCTTTCTATTACCTTTAAAATATTTTAAAAGTAATGCAATATTATATTAGAGGAGGTGATGGCCTGGTGGTATTATCACTAGACTATTAGTCCAGAGACTTGAGTAATATTTTGAGGACCCAAGTTCAAACCTTGCCTTGGCAGATGATGGAATTTTAATTAAATAAATGTCTGGAATTAGGCGTCTAATGACCATTGTTGATTGTCAGGAAAAACTCATCTTGTTCACTAAAGTCTTTGTGGGATTGGAACTGCTGGTCTTGCCTATATGAGAATCCAAACCTACTGCAATGTGGTTGACACTGAACTGCCCTCTGGGTAATGAGGAATGGGTAATAAATGTTGGACTGGGTTAGTAATGTCCATACCTGTGAATGAATAAAAAGCAAAATTTATATTACTAGATGGCTTACCTCATATTTCATCTCCTCCCCCAATAATTCTGTTTAACTTATGCTCTGCTTGTTTTGAAATCCTTTCAGTCCTTCCCACTACATCAAATGCTTTATTTTTGGCTTTTATCCTGTCCCTGACTTCTCTTGTCAGCCAGGGTTGCCCAGTCCTCCCCTTGGGATGAATTTTTCCTCTGCCTCCTGAATACCTGCAGAAACTCCCGCCATTCCTGCTCCACTGTTTTCCCTGCTAGGCTCCCCTTCCAATCAACCATGGGCTTTGCAATTATCCTTACTCAACTGTAGTCCAATTAGATCTGCTCCTGCCTCAAACTCTAGGGTAATTCTATTATATTATGTTCACTGCCCCCCGGGGGTTCCTTCACATTAAGCTTTCTAATCAAATCGGCCTCATTACACATTACCAAATTCAGAACTGCCAGTCCGTTAATGGGTTCTACTAAATACTATCTCATAGATAGTCCACAAATTTGTTTTCTTGACGTCCGCTACCAACCTATTTTTCCCAGTCTACTTCCATGTTGAAGATCCCCCATGATTATTGGAATAGTAAATACTGAAAGAACTGCTGATACTGTAAATCAGAAGCAAAAACAGAAATTGCTGGAAAAGCTCAACAGGTCTGGCAGCATCAGTGGAGAGAAATCAGAATTAACATAGTGGGTTGAGTGACCCTTCCTCAGAACTGTAATAGTGCCTTTGCAACTTCTGATTCATTTTCTTCCTGACTTCTTCCAGGAGGCCTGTATATAACTCCAATCAGGATTTCTTTTTTCCTTTGCGGTTCTTCATCTCTACTGTCACAGATTCTAAACCTTCTGACTTCTGACGCTTGGACATTTAGTTCCCAGCCATGATCCCCTTGAAGCCTCTCTGATACCCACAATATTATACCTGTCAATTTCAATCTGCTAAAAGCTCACTTAATTTGTTTCGTACACTGTGCATTTATGTACAACACCCTTAGTCCTCGTTTCACTTTCCCCTTTCTCATACTTCTCAAGGGGTGGCAATGACTAGACTGCTAATCCAGAGACCTTGATAACATTGTGGGGACCTGGGTCTGAAACCTGCCATAGCAGATAGTGGAATTTGAATTCAATAAATATCTGGAATTAGCAGTCTAATAATGACTATGAATCCATTGTCAATTATTAGAAAAACCATCTCGTTCTCTAATGTCATTTAGGGAAGGAAACTGCCATCCTTACCTGGTCTCGCCTACATGTGACTCCAGAACTACAGCAATGTGGTTGACTCTGAAGTGCATCGTTGACTCTTAGGGATGGGCAATAAATGCTGCCTAGCCAGTGATGCCCTCATCCTGTGAATGAATAAAGGAAAAAAAAACTTGTCCCCTTATCTGCTTGGCCAGAAATTAGATTCCTGAACCTTTGAAAACTCTCTGTCCTGTTGCTTATCTCTGCTGGGCCCTCCCAACCGCTTTAACTTTCCACATGCAACTGAACCCACCTCCCCACTATTTAGTTTAAAATACTATCCACAGCCCTAGTGATATGATTTGCCAGGATTCTAGTCCCAGCATGATTCAGTTGGAGCATGTCCCATCGGAACAGCTCCTTAACTTCCCAGCACCGGCGCTAGTGTCCCACAACTTCAAGCTCATTTCTCCCACACCAATCTTTAAGCCGTGTGTTTACCTCTTTAGTCTTGTTGACCCCGTGCCACTTCACTCACAGTTCAAGTAGTATTATCTTTTTGGTTCTGCTTTTTAATTTAGCAATTAGCTGCTCATATTTCCACTTTCTACATTATTGGTACCCACGTGGACCACAATAACTGGATCTTTCCCCTTCCACTCCAAGTTCCTCTGCAGTCCAAATGAAACATCTTTAACCCGGACAGGCAACATAGCCTTCAGAACTCTATATCCTGGTACAGAGTACAGTGTCTCTCCCCCTGACCACACTATGCCCAATTACAACTGCATTTCTCTTTGCTTCCCCTCCTCTCAAATGGCTTCCTGTTGTCTTTTGAGGATTTGTGGAGCAACCCCAGGGCATTTATGTCGGGGCAGATATTCTGAGGGTCTACTTGTCAGAGGCAAGTCGAACTTCCAAAGATTAGAAGGGCATGGCCAGGGTGGAGGTGGAGAGCCTGACCAACTCTGCAGTATCCTCTGTAGAGAGTGCAGAGGGCCTGTGTGTGCTTCTATCTTCAGCTGGGTGCCTCTTGGCACTATCCTATCTCCTTGTGGGGCAGAAGTTGGTGGTTAGAGACATCATGGGGTTAGATAATTAATAAGGCAAAGTTTGATAGGATTGATCAAGAAAACTTTCTTAGTTTATCATCAAAACCCCTCCAAGAAAACCTGTATTCAGCCCAGTGTGTTTCCAGTTCAATGAAGGGAGCATTGCTAGAATAAACTGTGCAGAATATGTTTAGTCATTGAGACCAGTATCCCTTGACTCGGGACTCACCAATCCTCCACAGCTAACAGGCTGCATTGCCGAACAAGCTCCCCTTGCACACCTGCAGAACTAGGAAGTATGCCAGATGCATTTGTGAAATTCTGTGTAAGTGCTCTCCACATCTTCACACCATCCAGCACTACTTCATGACCACAGACAAGGCTCTGTGGATGTCTGTCAGCAATGACAGCCTGCTGCACCATCTGGAGGCCAGATTAATACATACACTTACCACTAGGTTATAAAGACACCTTTGTCCTTTCTTGTTCAATATCCCCAATGTTCATCTTCCTTTGTGTTCAAAATTTACTTGTTAAATAGTTGTTCAGTAGTGATGCCAGGGAGGTGCAACATTTAGAGAGGGTTAGTTCTGTAGGATGACCAGGGAGTAAGCAGCCTGCATGCCTATGAGCTGTACAAAGGGAGCCTGTGACGCTTGCTTTCCCTTTAATTCCCCTTATGTTCAGTGTTTGCTGCAGCACCAGCCCCCACCCAAACATGGGTTAAATCACTTGTCTCCTATTCTGAGGGAGCTTGCAGCTATTTTCTTCTCCACTGCGCACTTTGGATTTATATCACAATAGAAGGCAATGGTGAGCACTCCTCTGACAGTGACTTTCAGCCTCAGCTTGAACATACCAGTGGGCCCTTAGGCATCCACATTCCCTGTGTAGTAGCTCATCCTGTTAACTCCAAGGGTTTCACAATTCCTCAAGTCCCCAGCCAAAGTATCTGCAACCACTTGCACCTACCTAGCTTTTCCAACCAGCTGGGTGCTTGTTTTCATGCACAAAGTGTCCCTACTGCATTGCTGCTATTGACTGGAATGCAAGCCTGTACTTCCAGAATGCAATATGTCAGAGGTGCCAGGATGATTGTGATGGTGGCATGTGTGCACCTGATGCCACTGATCGTGCACTGGGCTTCAGTTTTGTTGTCAGCAACATCAAGGTTGTTTGGAGCAAGCAACAAGCTGAACTCACCAAATACACATGTTTCCTGGTCACATTTTCTCAATGTCTAGTATCTGTGGTGAGTTTGGTAAGAAGGGAGGTGGAATGTTAATGAGATAAGTTGTTTATCAAAGCATTTATCAAGTGTTAATCCACATCATTGGCATTTTACCGCTGAATAGCAAGAATACTGTTTGTGAAAAGCAAAAACGATGCAGCCAGATGAAACTGGTGTTAGACCTTGCCAGACGTCTTGTCTGATTCTGCCAAACATCTTGCCATAGTCAGATTCGCGCAGTACCCAATAAGATTTTGCTCACTGATATAAAAATTCTCAAATTTCAGTAGACATACATACTGGCATAAGGTTTCGGTTAAATATTGAAAAGGACAAGGATTCATCATCAATCTTTGTTTCTTACATTATTACAATCCCAGTTTATATAAGGATAATTAATGTCAAATTGCACTTTTCTGTAACTTCCTTGCGATCTGTTCCTATATATACTTCCCACACATTGTTGGCTGGACATAAAACCATATTTGTAAAGTTACCTTTATTATTTCTCAGCTCTAACCAAACTTTACATTCTGTCCTTCATCCTTCTGGGGCATCCTCTCTACTTCCTGCATTTTAATGTTCTCCATAATCATCCCATCTATCTTTCCTGAAAACCTTGCTACCAGGAATATGTCCTTTTTAAAGCCAGATTTCTGTTATTATCATGTTCTGTTTTGTTTAGTTCATTGGCTAGACAGCTGGTTTGAGAGGCACGGTGATGCCAACATCGTGCATTCAATTCCGACATAAGATGAAGCTACCAATGAAGGACTCTCCTCTTCAACTTCCCTGGTTGAAAAACCAGTCGTCTCTCTCTGATGAGAAAGCAGGCAGATAATTTGGTAGGTAACAAAGTGTGAAGCTGGATGAACACAGCAGGCCAAGCAGCGTCTCAAGAGCACAAAAGCTGACATTTCAAGCCTAAACCCTTCATCAGAGAGGGGGATGGGGAGAGGGAACTGGAATAAATAGGGAGAGAGGGGGAGGCGGACCAAAGATGGACAGAAAACAAGATAGGTAGAGAGGAGAGTATAGGTGAGGAGGTAGGGAGGGGATAGGTCAGTCCAGGGAAGATGGACAGGTCAAGGAGGCGGTATGAGGATGAGGTGGTAGGTAGGTGTGGCTTGAGGTGGGAGGAAGGGATGGGTGACAGGAAGAACAGGTTAGGGAAACAGAGACAGGCTGGGCTGGTTTTGGGATGCAGTGGGGGGAGGGGACGAGCTGGGCTGGTTTTGGGATGCAGTGGGGGGAGGGGAAGAACTGGGCTGGTTTTGGGATGCAGTGGGGGAAGGGGAGATTTTGAAGCTTGTGAAGTCCACATTGATACCATTGGGCTGCAGGGTTCCCAAGCAGAATATGAGTTGCTGTTCTTGCAACCTTCGGGTGGCATCATTGTGGCACTGCAGGAGGCCCATGATGGACATGTCGTCTGAGGAATGGGAGGGGGAGTTAAAATGGTTCGCGACTGGGAGGTGCAGTTGTTTGTGCGAACCGAGCGGAGGTGTTCTGTAAAGCTGTCTCCAAGCCTCTGCTTGGTTTCCCCAATGTAGAGGAAGCCACACCGGGACTGACCTATCCCCTCCCTACCTCCCCACCTATACTCTCCTCTCCACCTATCTTCTTTTCTCTCCATCTTCGGTCTGCCTCCCCCTCTCTCCCTATTTATTCCAGTTCCCTCTCCGATGAAGGGTCTACGCCCAAAACGTCAGCTTTTGTGCTCCTGAGATGCTGCTTGGCCTGCTGTGTTCATCCAGCTCCACACTTTGTTATCTTGGATTCTCCAGCATTTGCAGTTCCCATTATCACAGATAATTTGGTAGGACTGTGGTAATTTTACTTTTTACCTGGGTCTCTCAGCTCTGATCCATTCTCAACCCTTGCCAAGTTATCTCAGCAAACAAAAATCAACAGAAATAGAAGCTGCTGAAGAAACTCAGCCATTCTGTCAGCATCAGTACAGAGAAAACAGATTAACATTTCGATGGTAGAGATATGGAACGTGCTTCCTTAGAGTGTGGAGAAGCCACGTAATCTTCCAACATTTAAAACGTGCTGGATGACAATTTGAAGAGTCAAGGCATTGTAGGCTATGGACCAATGGGATTAGCAGGTAAATGGAATTAGTGTACCTTGGTGTTTGCTAATCGGCATAGACATGATGGCCGTAAGGGCCTGTTTTTATGCTGTATGACGGTATAAGTCCAATGACTCTTAGTCACCGCATTCGAAATGTTAACTCTGTTTCCCCCCACTGATGCTACCATACCAGGTGAGTTTCTCCAGAAATTCCTGTTTTATTTTACATCTCTAGCACCTGCAGTTCTTGGTTGTGGTTTAAAACAAAACATGGCAAACCTTTTTAGGAATCAACGTTATATTTACTCACAATAGTCCAAATTTTCCTTCTTATCTGTACAATTTTGACATTAAGTTGGATCTACAATAAAAAAAAGTTTAACTCTCTGGGTGGCGACAAATGTATGGGCGACGATTGCTCTTTCGCCGATGCGGTACAAACAGTCCGCGCCCTCGAGCAACGGGGAGGCGGGCTCTGTTCGAGCAACCACGCACGCGCTGAATTGCCTCCCCGGGCCCGGCGGTTTCCAGGAACTTACGTCATTAAAACGTCGGGCCCTCTTGGAGGTCGCGCGAGCCAGATTTGAACGGATGATTTAACCGTCTGCTCCGCTATGGGTAGGGTGTGATTTGGGAGTTTAAGCAATTCTATTAATTAGTTTGTGAGGTAATTTTCTCTAAACTAAATCGAAGGACCCAACCTGATTATCACTTTCAATGCTGAATGTGTTTTTTAAATTTTGTCCGTAGAGTTTTATACTGCCTAGACTTCTGTGTAAAATATTGTGTACTGGGGTCTCCTGCTCAACATCAGGCAACGCTGAGGAAAAAGGGTGTATTGGAGACTGAGGACAAATGGGTATTGAAGAAGGGGTCTGAGGGAAGGGGTTGGTGGAAGTGAAGGTGGAGCGGGGTGCCAAAGGAAAGTGCGAACGGGTGGGTGTGGGCTGGACGTGACGCAGGAATGGAGGTCTTCGGCAGGGTTGTGGCCTGGAGGGAAGGGATTATAGGCGGTTGGGGTGGAGGTAAGGATGGGTGGGTCGGAGATACAGGCACGGATGGGGTTGGGGGTACAGGTGGAAAGGGTGTATGGTTGGGCAATGGAGATGTGGAGGAGGAGAGGATGGGTGTGAAGAAGATGTGACTGAAGATAGAGTTTGAGAGAGACTGGTCGTGTAGGAACTGTTGAATAGGTGGAAAACGGATTGGGAAGTAAGAGGGGAAGAGATTGTAGGAAACATTTGATGGCATAAGGGATGATGGGAGGGACACTACAGTGTTTTTTAAATCCTTGTCCAAAATCTGTTCATCCACAAAGAAAGAAATTGCTGGAAACTTTGTTCTGAGGAAGGGTCACTGTACCCAAAATCGGGTATTCTGTTAACTCTGCTTTCTCCCCACATGCTGCTGGACCTGAGTTTCATCAGCAATTTCTGCTTTTGCTTCAGTATTTGCAGGAGTCCATGGGGAAGCCCTGCATCCATTTATTTTGGGCTCCTCAGATTATTTTAGAAAATGCATGAGGAACAGCAGATTTTCAAATACAGACCAAAAGAACTGCAGATACTGTAAAACAGAACCAAAACCAGAAGTTGCTGGAAAAGTTCAGGTCTTGCAGCATCTGCAAAGGAAAAATCAGAGTTAACAGAATGCTAATGTCAGCACTGATTAATGTGCACTTCATTTTAGTGAGTGCTTTGTTTATAAGGCTAGGTATCACTTGAGGATTCACAGCAATCACTTGGTTTCTTCCTCACTTGAAAACAGATAATTGCCAACATGATGACTGAGGTTGGAATCCTGGATGATTCCTGTCACACTAGCTGTCCTGGGTGCTTTAAACTGAGTTTGTCATTCAATGTAAAGTATAAATTTAATTAACTTTTAGTGTAGTACTAACATACTGCAGTAAATGTAATCACTGGGGCATTAACAAAGGGGTTACAAAATACTTAGTGGTTCATGAGACCTTATTTTGAACTCCTTTGAACAACTTAATTATTGCAGCAGTAAGTGTGTAAATCTGTAGTTCTGAAATTTTTTAACCCAGTTTTTGAAATGGTGAAAACATATTTCTTGCTATGGATACGTTTTCCTTATATTTACACTGTTTTCTCTTCCTACAGATGTTTTGTGACATATATCTTGTGCCAATATGGCTCCAGATCACTCCAATAATTCCATCTTCATGAATCATTACAGATGAATATTATTATCATGGAATTGAGGATTATGAAACTTTCTCTTCAGTCTTTCCTAAAGAGAAAGCAGGTTCCCAGTAATGTGTTGCAACAACATTGGCAGGTCTTTGGCCTTTGCCTGGTATCAAGAATATGCAATAAATCTAGTGTTCTTTCTGGTTTTACTGAAGCACTGATTGAACTTTGCCAAAGTAGGCATTTTATAACTGGAGATATAATTACACAAGAATCTGTTACCAATGGTTGGTACAATTATGGACATTTGGGAATGGAATTCAAAAAGAACCTGGCTAGTGAGTGGTGGAACTCAATGGTATTATCTAGGGAGCAAGTATTTGGAGTGGCAACACCTCATAAGTTGATGAGCTTTCACAATTCAGATAACAGATCACTAAGGCTCGTAGAGTCTACAGCATTGCAAGTTCCATCAGGCAACAAAGACTTGACGAAGGAAGAAATTGTTGCATTACTAGACAATGTATTGAAGCAGAGCACTGTAGTCCGCCCTGATCTCCTGAAAGGTATAACAGCAATGTTTTTTTTAAATCTTCTGAACTCTTTTTCATTACCTGTCATACCTTGTTTCAGTTCTTTTGAACTTGGTGACACTGCATCTGGGATAGAGAGAAATTTTGTTCCACTTACCTAGGAGGGACATACTTTCCATGTATCGAGTGCAGTGGAGGTTAACTAGTCTAATTACTAGGATGACAAGACTGTCCAATGAGGAGTTTTGGCCTGTATTCTCCACTGTTCAGAACAGAATTGGCCAAGATTTTGCACAAGCAGGCATGTTTCAATATTTTCTTTACTTACTCACGGAGCCAGGGAGCAACTTTCAGGAAGATAATGTTTGACAGAATAGTAAACAAACTGCAAGAGATGAAAACTTCTGAACCTATAAATTGATCACTTAACTGAATAATTAATGAAAACGACCATTCAAAAGTCTTGATCAGCAAAACTAACTAATAAACAATTTTTGCCCTTTTGTCTTGGTTAACAAGAGAAAGAAGAAACTAGGCTGTAAGTTCTGATCACCAGGAAGAGGAGTTGAGTTTAACTTTGAAAATGTGGGTCAGAAATGGCTTACCATTGTCTGGAGTTTTCCTTCTCTCCCATAACTGCCCTGTTTTTCTATTCATTTGTGGGATGTGAGTATCATAGGCATTGGTGGTGGGGTGAGTGGATGCTTGTGGATGTAGTGCCAATCAAGTGAGCTGCTTTGTCCTGGATGGTGACAAGCTCCTTGGGTTTAGGAGCTGCACTTATCCAGGCAAGTGGGGAGTATTCTTTCACACTCCTGACTTGTCATGTTGATGATGGATAGCTTTGGGGAATCGGGGGTGAGGTACTTATCACAGTATTCCTAGCCTCTGACCTGCTGTTGTGGCCATTGTGTTTATGTGGTGAGTCCAGTTCAGTTTCTAGTCAATGATAACTACAAAAATATTGATAGTGGGGGAATCAGTAATGTTAATACCATTGAATGTCAAGGGATGATGCTTGTAAGAGTCAGAGTTGTACAGCATGGAGACAGACCAATTGCGTTTATGCAGTAAGTCCAGTTCTGTTCCTAGTCAATGATAACCCACAGGATGGTGATAGTGGGGATGGGTCCGGAGTGGATAGGAGTGACTGGCAGGCTAGGGGCCTGGAGCAGGGTGGCTGGTAGTCAGTGGGCTAGAGGCCTGGAGTGAGGCAGTCATTGGGCTGGGGTCTGATGTGGTCAAACTGTCAGAGATGGCAGTCAGCAACCTGTGAGCCTGGTTGGAGTTGGCCCACCGTGGGGAAGCGCGAGACTGTTTGTGTGAAGCCCCAGTGTGGAGCGACTGCAGCCTATAGAAGGGTTTAATGTCAATCTTCTAACTTTATTTCCTCATTTTCCTAATTTATAGTATGAAGAAGGTAGGACTTTTAGCTTTTTTCTTTATTTTTCTATTTTTCTATCTCATCTAGTATTTGTGACTAGATATTTTGTAACTAAGTGTGTGCCAACATTGTACGCTGTTTACTCTATTCCTGCACTGTTGCTCTTGAGTACACATGACATAAAACCTAATTCTAATTCCAAGTTCAGTGATGGTAACAGAATGTAAAGGGTCAGTGGTTAGATTGTCTCAATTAGAGATCGTCATAGCCTGGCATTTATTTGATGCAAATGTTACTTGTTAGCCTAAGCCTGGATTATTGTCCACATGTTGCATTTAAGCATGCACTGCTTCAGCATTTGAGGAGTCGTGAATGGTGCTGAACACTGTTCAATTATTGGTGAACATCCTTACTTCTGACGTTTATGATGGAGGGAAGTTGATTGATGAAGCAGCTGAAGATGTTGGGGCCTAGGACTCGACCTTGAGGAATTCCTGTAAGGGACGTCCTGGAGCTGAGATGACTGACAACCATGACCATCTTCCTTTGTGCCAGGTATATCTCCAGTTACTGGAGAATTTGGCTCCTAAAGCCCGTTGATTCTGGTTTTGCTAGGACTTCTTGATGTTGCACCCAATCAACTGAAGTCTTGATGTCAAGGGCTGTCACATTCACCTCACCTCTGGAATTCAGCTCTGTTTAAAGTTTTTTAGCAAAGATTTGTAGCTCAGGTTGTGGGTGAGGTTGTTGACTTGCTCGCTGAACTGACTTGTTTTCGTTCAGATGCTTCATCACAATGCTAGGTAATATCATCAGCGAGGCCTCCAATAAAACAATGTTCTTCTACTCCAATTGAAATTGGTAGTGGTGAGTAGAGTCGTTAACGGTTTTGGTCGGTATGGCTTTGTATATAGGGTTTAATTTTGAATGTTTGTTGATTGCATTACGATTTGAGAACCATGCGTCTAGGAATTTCCATGCAATTCTATGTTTGGTTTGGACTATTATAGTTATGCTGTCCCAGTTAAACTGATGACCTTCATTGTTCATCACACTCCTGACCCGCGCCTCATTGTTACTTAACAGGTTTGGGAGTGAGGAGATGGCTCTGTGCTGAGTCTTGAGTTGCTAGATATATTCCATTTAGTGTGGTGTAGATGCCACGCAACATAATCGAGGACACCCTTAATATGAAGACAGGACTCCACCTCCACGTGGACTACGTAATCACTTCTCCCAATACTATCATAGACATGCATCTATTGGCAGCCAGAGGGTAAGATCGAGTAGGCTTTCCCCTCTTCACCACCTGCTCCTGCCTTCATATTAAGGGTGTCCTCGATTATGTTGCGTGGCATCTAGCATTTTAGTTCTTTATTTAATGCCTTTTTGAAAATCCAAATACACTACATCTCAAATTTCTAACTTGCTCACTACATTCTCGGAGAATTGTACTAAATTTATGAATCATGGTTTTTGTTTTGTAAATCATTTATTCTGCTTAATTGTATTATGGCTTACTAAATTTCTTGTTACTACTTCCTTTAATATTTGCAACATTTTCTCAGTGACAGCCATTAGGCTAACTGGCCAATAGTTTCTTGCTTTCTGTGCCCCTTTTTCTTGAATAGGAGAATTACATTTGTAGTTTTCCTTTCTGATGGGATCATTCCAGAACTAGAAGATGTTTGAAAATTACAACATAATTGTAAAATTAGCAGATGATACAAAAGTTGTTTGGGTAGTTTGTAGTGAAGAGGATGCCTGTCAACTGCAGGATGATATGCACACTTTGTAGTGGACAGAAAAGTAGCAAATGGAACTCAATCCAGAGAAATCCAATTTTAGAACTACGTAAGACATCAGGTTATGCTGCAGCTGTGATTTTGTGAGCAGCTCTGGTCACCACTTTTGGGGAAGGACATTATTGCTGTGGTGAGAGTACAGAGGAGATTTAAAAGAATGATACCTAGGGCTTGAAAGTGTGATGAGGAAAGATTGGTTAGGCTAAACTAGAATTGTTTTCCTTGAAACACAGATTGAGGTGTACAAAATAGTTAGGGGCTTGAATAGAATGGAAAAGAAAGACCTATTCCCCAAGGTGAAGAGATCAATTACCAGGGAATGCAAATTTAAAATGATTGTTAGAAGGGTTACAGGTGATCCAAGGAGCAGGGGAGAAATACTTTCCATCCAGAGGTTACATGCAGCTGGAAATTGCTGTCCAGTTCAACCTATTTAAGTGGTACTTGGATCTACGCCTGATGCTATAACCTGCCAGGCTAAGAAGAAAAACACTGGAAAGTTTCATTAGAATTAGCAGCTAGTTTATAATTCCAGCACAGACATGATAACCCCAGTGCTAATGAATAATTGTGGTGATCAGAGTACCTGAAACATCCCCAAGGAAGGTTATCTAGTTTGCTTCCCTACGGTATTTGAAGTAAAGGTGGATCCAGAGTAATAATGTGTTAAGAATGATTGTAATTGGCTCCCTAAGGTAGACTGCATTACACTGTAGTAGGTATGTGCGCCTTAACTCTGCCCTGCATGGACACCTTGAGGTTGCACAAGGACCTGGAAATTGCCGTTTCCAGTGACAGAAACTTAACTATCTCCCCTTGACATACAAGAACATGTCACATTGCTGAAATCCCCCACAAGGTAAGAACTCACCTTTTACCAGAAATTAAACTGAACCAGCCACACACACCTTCTCTTGCAAACATACAGTAAGAGGCTGAAAATTCTGCAGCTAATAACTCCTGCTGATGTTCCAAAACCTCATCATCTACAAGGCATGTGAGGAATCACTTGCTTACGAGTTTGATTGTCCACCTGGGAAATTGTGTGTCACTGGTCATGCATTCTGTAGTTCCTTGCATGGCTGATGAGCCCAATTCTTGAGCTGCGTCTCTGACCACATGAGAAATGTGATGGAATATCCTTTGCTTGCCTGCTTGGGTGCAGTTCTTATTACATTCGAAAGGCTTGACACCAAACAGTCTACTTGTTTGGCACCATATTCACTAGTTTAAAACATTCACTCCCTCTACTATCGATGGAAAGTGGCAGCATGTTTATGAACTAGAGGATGCGCTATATCATTTCATAAGATTCTTTCAACCGCACCTTCCACATCTGTGACCGTTACAATCTAGAAGGACAAAGCCTTGCTTTGCACAGGAACAATGCTACCTGCGAGTTCATCTCCAAGCCTCGTGCCGTTCTGACCTGGAATTGTATTGCCATTTCCACACTGTCACTGTCACACTCTCAGAACTCCTATCCTAACAGAATTTTGGGCACACCTACACCACATGGACTCCAGTGATTCAAGGAAGTGGCTCACTATCACCTCCAAGGCCGTTTGGGGATGGGCAATAAATGCTGGCCTAGCCAGTGGCTTGTGCTCATCTTGTGAAAGAACAAAAGAAAACAGTTAAGAATTTTGTGGATTTCTCAGTAACCTGATTTGGTATCTATCAAGAATAAAGGGCAGTTTTGAGTACAAGGTAACTTGCTATCTTTCATTAAATTTACTTTGTAACTCTCCCCATGTACAGAAAGAAAGTAACAAACCTATCCTTTAAATTTCATTTTTAATTGTAGTTTTTATCTGGAAAATGTCTGAATGTTTGTAAAAAATCAGTTTTCATGTGTTGAATGCTAAAACTTTCAGTCAAGAGATTTGTCAATCTATTTCTCCTACTCTTCAGAGTTTCGAGTGAGTGTGAGACTGATGAGCCAGTAGAACAGACTTTGTGCGTATTGTTAAATTGAGAGAAATGTTGTGAAGATAATTTCTCCCACACCATGCTGCCAAGCGCTTGTATTGTCGACAACCTTGGTGTTGTCAGTGAACTTATAGATGGAGTTAGGATGAAATTTGGCCATATGGTGATGTGTATCGGGCGTATAGTAAGGAGCTGAGTACACAGTCTTGCAGGGCACTGGTGTTGAGGGTTAATGTGGAGGAGGCGGTGTTACCTCGGCAGTGTGGAGGAACAGTGGGATCTTGGTGTTCAAGTGCATAGCTCCCTCAAAGTTGCCACCCAGGTGGATAAGGTTGTGAAGAAAGCATTTGGTGCTTTGGCTTTCATTAACAGGGGGATCGAGTTTAAGAGCCGTGAGGTTATGCTGCAGCTCTCCAAAACCCTGATGAGACCACACTTGGAATATTGTGTCCTGTTCTGGTCACCCTATTACGTGAAAGATGTGGAGGCTTTGGAGAGGGTGCAAAGAAGGTTTACCAGGATGCTGCCTGGACTGGAGGGCTTGTCTTACGAGGAGAGGTTGACTGAGCTCGGACTTTTCTCTCTGGAGAGATGGAGGAAGAGAGGTGACCTGATCGAGGTGTACAAGGTAATGAGAGGCATGGATAGAGTCGATAGCCAGTTCTATAAAAATAGTGGAAAGTAACAAAACACGAAACAGACCTGTACAGTACCAGGTGATGGCACTGCTGAGCTATTTATCTCAGTTGCATCAGTTGATATTTTGTAATTTAAAATGTATTGGAAATTGAGCTGTGAAAATGTACGTTCACAGTGTAAAATTAGTTTAATTTGACTAAATTTGAAAAGATAGAAGTTGAGATCAATTAGCAATTGCAGTTTGTGTTGATAATCACTTGACATCGATTTCCAATGCTCTGAAATGCTCGGGGGTGGGGGGCAAGACTTTACACTTTGAAGAATAGGGAAAGAATGAGTGAAGGAAAACATCAGAACACGTATGAATGAGGAAAAAGGAGAAAGCTTCTAAAGTCAGCATAACTTACCGCTGATTGAGGTAAACTCACCTTTTTCTGTGGGATGCTGGCAAGTTTGTTATTGATCCTTAATTGCCCCAAGCTATCTTGAACCACTGAAGTTCATCTAG
The DNA here is from genome assembly GCF_030684315.1 of Stegostoma tigrinum. Taxonomy (NCBI): domain Eukaryota; kingdom Metazoa; phylum Chordata; class Chondrichthyes; order Orectolobiformes; family Stegostomatidae; genus Stegostoma; species Stegostoma tigrinum. The sequence goes on from NC_081375.1 coordinate 10,898,886, forward strand.
TGCAGGCATGTGCTACTAGGAGGGTATACCAGAATTTGACCCAGTGAGAAAAAAGGAAGAGTGATTTAGTTAGTCAAAATGATGTATGGCTTGAAAAATAGTTATAGATGATGGTGTTCCCATATGCCTGTTTATAGCTGGTTGCACTTGCAGGTTTAGAACGTGCTGTCAAACAAGGTTTGGGCAAGTTGCTGCAGTGCATCTTGTAGACGATGCACACTGCTGCCATTGTGCATTGGTTGTAAAGAGAATGAATGTTAATGATGAATGAGTTCCCAGTCAAGCAAGCTGCTTTGTCCTGAATGGTGTCAAGCTTCCTGGATGGTGTATGGTGGTACACACTGCTGGCATTTTGCATTAGTGGTGATGGGGGTGAATTTAGATAGTATACTGATCAAAAAACTTATTTGACTGAAATGGTGTTACGTTTTTCGTGAGTATTATTGAAGCTGCATGCATCCAAGTAAAGGGAAATTATGGAACAATCCCTCTTCTGTACATACACTGGCCCTAAACCCCACCTCTTCCTTCTTTACATTGACTGTATCGGCGCCACTTTGTGCTCCCACGAGGAGCTCGAACAGTTCATCCACTTCACCAACACCTTCCACCCCAACCTTAAGTTCATCTGGACTACCTCTAACACCTCCCTCAGTTTCCTGGACCCCTCTGTCTCCATCTCGGGCAACCACCTAGAAGCCGATATCCATTTCTAGCCCACTGACTCCCACACTACCTAGAATACACCTCCTCCCACCCACCTTCCTGCAAAAATGCCATCCACCTATCCCCAAATCCTTTGCCTTTGCGCATCTGCTGCTAGGATTCCACTCCCATACATCTCGGGTGTCCTCGTTTTTCAAGGACTGCAACTGCTCCCCCCCCCCCTTGCCTATCCCCTCCTCCCACCTCAAGCCGCACCCCCATTTCTTAGCTACTAATCTCATCCCTCACCCTTGACCTGTCGGTCCTCCCTGGACTGACCTATCTCCTCCCTACCTCCCCACTACACTCAACTTTACTGGTTCCATTTACACCTCTTTAACTTGTCTGTCTCCTCTCCACCTATCTTCTCCTGTATCCATCTTTGATCAGCCTCCCTGTGTCTCCCTATTTATTTCAGAGCCCTCTTCCCCTCCCCCATTTCTGATGAAGGGTCTAGGCCCGAAATGTCAAATTTCCTGCTCTTCTGACGCTGTTTGGCCTGCTGTGTTCATCCAGCTCCACACCTTGTAATCTCTTATTCCCCTATGAGTCTTGTAGATAGTGGACTAACTTTGGGGTGACTGGATGTGAGTTAGTTGCAATAGCATTCCCAACATTTGGCCTATTTGTATAGCTGCCGTACGTATATGGCTGGTCTGGTTCAGTTTATGATCAATGGTAGCTCACAGGATGTTAATAATGGGTAATAGTGATGATGATGCCATTGAATGTCAAGGTGAGCTTTTTCTCCTTTCACAGAGATGGATGTTGGCAAGCACTTAGCAGTCCAGGCCTGAATATTGTCCAGGTCTTGCTGCACACGAATATAGTCTGATTCAGAATATGAGAAACCTCAACTAGTTGTTGGCCATGATGTAATCATCAATGAAAATCCCCATTTCAGACTTTGGAAGGAAGAGCATTGATGAAGCAGTTGAAGATAGTGTACTGTCCTGATGAACTTCTGCAGAGATGATTGACCTCCAACAGTTATGACCATCTTTCTCTGTGCTAGGCATGACAGTTAGAGACTTTTCCTCTTGGTTTTCGCTAACTTCAATTTGGCTTGGGATCCTTGAAACTGCACTCAATCAAATTGTCTCCAAGCCTAGGGCAGTCACTTGCATCTCACCTCTAGACTTCAGCTCTTTTGACAGTAGACACCATTTGATAGTTTAGAACTTGAGTATTGCTTTTAAAAAAAAGACTTTTTTTGAAGCTTTTCATCTTGCCAGCATCAGGTCAATGTGTAAGAAATACTATTGTCAATGGAAGATAATATTTGTACTGTTTGAGAGGGAAGTCCTGACAGGTCGGCAGGTAATCTGTAATTGGTTGTGGTATTGCAACAAAATGTGTCTTTTGTCAATGATTGAAGCAAGGCTGTAATGAAGTCAGCATTCAAGTTGACCTTGGTGGAGCTTGTACATTATTGCACAAGCTATTGCTGTGTACACGTTATCACTTTTTATCAGTTTGCCAATGAGTGAGAGTAGACTAAAGGGAGAGTAATTAGTTGGTATGAATTTATCCTGCATTTTGTGGATAGGACTGAACCAAGCCATTTCCGTGTTGGTTATACTTGGGTATTAAAATAGCTTGGTTATGGGTGCTTCTAGCTCTGGAGTGCAAATCTTTTTCAGTATAACTGCTGGATGTAGTTTGGACTCATAAAACCTTTTGATGTCTGGTTAACTCTTTACTTGTTATGTGAAATAATTGAACTGGTTGAAAATTGGCATTTGTTTTTCATTTTTCACTCAAGGGATATGGTTGGTGGTTGGGCTGGCACTTATTGCCTGCCTCTGGTTGCCTTTTTAGATGGTTGGGAGGTGCCTTATCAAATCACTGCAGTCCATTTTTTGTAGGTAGACCCACTATTCCATTAGGGAGTGATTTTGTCCCAGCAACACCTGAAGGAGCAGTGATAATTTTCAAATCAAGATCATGAATCATTTGGAAGGCAACCTGCAGGTGGTGCTGTTCCCTTTATCTGTTATCCTTGTCCTTCTAGATGGTAGTAGTCATGCATTTGGAAGGTGCTTTCTTGGTGAATTTCTGTCGTGCACCTTAGAAGTGATGGTACATGCTGCCCCAACTGAGTGTTGGTGATGAGGGGACTGACAGAACCAACCTGGCTATCACACTGGGTTGCTGCTGAGAACTAAAAACCAAAAGAACTGTGGATGCTGTAAATCAGGAACAAAAACAAAGTTGCTGGAAAAGCTCAGCAGGTCTGGCAGCATCTGTGAAGGAGAAAACAGAATTAACGTTTCGGGTCCAGTGACCCTTCCTTTTGGATCCAAAAGGTTAACTCTGTTTTCTCCTTCTCAGATGCTGCCAGACCTGCTGAGCTTTTCCAGCAACTTTGTTTTTGTTGTTGCTGAGAACTGCTGTTTGACAGCATTGTTGATTGTGCCTACCATCATCACCAAATTGGATTAGTTGCCATGCTGTAACGTTGCTGGAACAGCTTAGTAGGTGTACAACCTGTTCTGGAGCCCACATCTTCAGTACTATTGCTGGAATGTTACCTGAGCCCATTGCCTTTCCAGTATCCAGTGCTTCCAACTATTTCTTGATATATTTGGAGTGAATTGAACTGGCAGAAGATTGGCATCTACAATGTTGGGGACCTTTGGAAGAGGCTGAGAGGGATCATTCAGTCAACGTCTTTATGTTGCTGGCCCATAGAAATCAAGAAAGTCATAGGTTCAGTCATGGCAACGGAGGATGTGCCACAATTGGTCACAGTATTCTGGCTTTGGGAAATCTGAAAGGACACTGTCCATACCTTCTCATCCAAGTAAATAGATGGCCCTGTACTAGATGTGCCCATTGGTGCATTGGATAGAATATTTTTACATTGTATTAACATCACAGAAGTAGGTCATTGGCGTCACAGGCCCAGGATAATGCTTAGGCCCATGCAAGCCTCTTCTTACTACCCTCATCTAATCCTATGAGCATAATCTGATCTGTTCTCCTCCTGTACAATCTCTAGTTTAGCCTTGAACATGTCTGCATTATTTGCAGTGGCGAATGTTTGAAAACATGGGCAGACATACAGAGGACCTAAGAAAATTAGGTGTGTCGATGCTAAAGATTATTTTAGGGTGCATGTCTGTGCTGTGGGGGTGATAAGTAGTTGGTTTATGTTACACAGTATCAGCACAAACCAACTACTTATCATCCCCACAGCACAGTCATGCACCCTAAAATCATCTTTTCCATCGACACACCTAATTTTCTTATGTCCTCTGTATGTCTGCCCATGTTTTCAAACATTTGCCACTGCAAATAATGCAGACATGTATAATTGTATTCTCACTAGACTGCAAATTCGGCAATCGGGGGACGAATCCTGCCATAACAGGTGGTGGAACCCGAATTCAGTTAAAAACCTGGAATTAAGGGTCTAATGATGAAACAATTGTTGACTGTCAGAAAGATTCATCCGATTCACTAAAGTCATTTAGGAAGGAAACTAAATGTTGTTACATTTCTGGCCCATATGACTGTAGACCCACAACAATGTGGCTCTTAACTGCAATTTGGATAATTAGAGATGGGGAATAAATGCTGACCTAATCAGTGATGCTCACATTCCACAAGTGAATAAAGCATGATCTCTTGTAATTAATTTATATCAGGCAAGTAAGATAAGCATTCAAGTTAAAGCTAGCCATGATTTGAGAGGCTTTATCTCTGTAATCTTATCATAAAGAATATTTTCTTTTTGAAATCTGAAATGCACATTTTCTTGTGATCTTCTACAGGAGCTATTCAAGAATATACTAGGTCTTTAAATCTTGTGAACAGGAAGTTACCTTTTGGTTTGGCAGAAATTGGAATGTGTTATCAACCCTCTCCTCCTAGCAAACATCCAACTGCATGTAATACAGTAAGGTGAGAGATGTAATTTAAGATACACTAGATTCATGTTTAGTGTGTCATTGATTAGCTGTAAAATGCCATCTCTGTATCACCAAACATAAGACTTTTTTTCTTAACGGTCTCTCAGCTGCAGTGAATCTGTGCTTGACCTTTTCTCTTGCTGCAATGTTTTCAATCATTTGGATCTCACAGGGGGTCCCTGACTTATGGATGTCCTATTTACAACCTTTCATGCTTACAAGTGAGATCCCCTATTAGTATTAATTTTAAGGATCTGACATACACATCCACTCATACTCACAAAGACATATTTTATATTCTACTGTATTGTGTTCTGATTTGCATACAAATTGACTTACAGATTTATTCAGGAGCGGAACCTGTTTGTACCTGGTAATTGCCTGTATGTTCCAACTTTTATATTCCGTGCTTCTTCTAAACCATATTGTTTCTTTAGGCTCTTGATCACTTGATTTGCAGCTTCTAATTTATTTTAAACGCCCACATTGCTTTCATGTTCTACATCAGCTAGTTTTTCCAATTCACAATGCTGCTTTTAGTTTTATAAAGAAAAGGTGTACCACCTTTTATAATTACTAATAGTGAATTGGATCTGTCACCATCTTATTCTCTTGCAATGTTTTGGTAGTCTTCAACCAAAGGATGCAACGTATGGAGAGGAGAAAGGAGTGTGGTGTGAAGTTATTGTGCAAATTAAAAATGTTATTTCAATGATAGAATTCAAAAGTAAATTACAAATTAATTGCTCCTGTTATTTTCTCATGGTTTTAATTTCCCATTACTTGAAAGAACGGGAGAGGTGGAAATTGGATCGCTAGTATGGTTTAGTTCTCCTCGGACTTCAGGCCAATGGCTAGACTACTGGATACGCCAACGTTTGTTGTGGTGGAGAAAGGTAACAATGATTGTTTTTACTGGAATACAATTTATTAAATATTTTTATTCACTCCATTGCTCTAATGTTAACAATGGTCCAACCTATTGACGTAATATTTGAAGATACAGTTCACCTGCAAGGATAGTTGACTAAATATTGTCAGCATCCTTCTATATGGGTCAGATACTGGACACGCAGCAAATCAAATCAAATCCACTGGGGATCGGCTATCTTTGTGCAGTGCATTTTTGCAGATGGCTGAAGCTACCAATTCATGTGAAATAGATTCTACCACAACTGTTATCTGTGAAACGATTTACCAGTGTTGTGGGTTGCTTTTGACATTAACAGCTTGACATAGGTTACACTGTCATTTTCCTCTATCATCAGTTTCTCCCAGGTGTGAAAATCAGTATACCCTGTCTTCAAATCACACTTGAGGTCACCTTTAAATAGAGCTTTAAGCATCCAACTAGTATTCTGGTTCTGGCTACCTTGCCTTGCAGAAAACTCTTGGTGATGTTAACATCTTCCATTCTGTGACCACGTCCAAGCCAATGACTGAGTCAGAGTCTAATGCAGTGTGGAGCTGGAGGAACACAGCAGATCAGGCAGCGTCAGAGGAGTAGAAAGTTGGTGTTTTTGGTCAACTTTCCTACTACTTCTTTCCTGCTTGATCTGCTGTGTTCCTCCAGCTCCACATTGTGTTAGACTCTGAATCCAGTATTTGCTGTCTCCTAGTGACTTAACTCCACTGAGAAGCCTCTTCCGAGGATGCCCGCCTTAAAGAAGTTGTCCTCTTCTCTCCAGAGAGACTTTACTGAGTTCTGAAGAAGAGTCCTGATCCAAAACATCAACTTTCCTACTCTTCTAATGCTGCCTGACCTGTGTTCCTCCAGCTCCATGTGGTGTTAGACTCCAAGCTAATGAAATTGCCTTGGCATATTGTGTGCCAAAATACATGGAAGCTTTACCTTTATGAAGATTACCTCAATTGTGATTTGCAAGAAATTATTTTCCATACTCCTAATTAATTCACCAAATGTGATACTGACAACTTTTTCTGCACCAGTGTGAA